>NC_083364.1:51275000-52525000 GCF_030254825.1 Meriones unguiculatus | reverse complement strand
ATGTAAGCTCACACGTTCTTACCTCGCACTACGGAATTGTTAAGAACATTCCTCGCTTACAGCTTACAGTGCAGTTACTACTGTACTGGGTGGCTTTGTGGCTCCAGATTAAGAAAGGTTTCTGCTAAGAACCACCAAAGAAATGCGTCCAAGAATCCTAGCGGACAACTGAAACCCAGGAAGGGTCCAGCTTTAGTGCTCCCCATTACTCATTTAAGCAAATGCATCACCCTGAGCAGGGAGTGTCCTCTGGGGAAGGCTGGGGCGCGTGGCTCCGTAGCGGAATTCTCTCTGGCCAGGTGCTGTGCAATGCGTTCTGAAAACTGAACTTACACAGTAAATCTAACTTTGCTCTACCATGTGGCTGTGTTTTCAATAGGGGCTAGATTACAGCTTTGGTACACACACACACACACACACACACACACACACAAATACAAGTTTTAAAAATGAAGAATCCAAGTGCGTACGAATCTGCTCCATGAGACTTTTGACAAAAGGAAGATCTATTGTTGCTAAACAGAAATAGAAAAGGTCTAGTGGGCCTTCATAACCCGACAGCTCTGCTGTGGACACATTCAAGAATCTAGGCCATTACTAGATCTGTATACCATCATGGGATTACCTTTTGGATACAAAGCACATGCCTGGCTACATAAAGGACAATGATAACAGCCGCAGAGACACCGAGAGGCAAGGAAGGTGGCAATGTTTCAAGGAAGCCCTTTCAGAAGCGAGCGGTAAGACAGACTGTGGGAAGACAGCACCTCCCCGGACCTATTGAAATTATGACCCTCCAAGGTACAAGTGTCCATGCGTGGATTTGGGTCCGTGATGCTGCTGGTATCTGCTGATGCGTTACAGTATTCCTGCTATTTATAATCAACACAATTACAAACGTTGTAATCATGCAAGTTGGGTGATAGTAATTATGACAGAATAAATAGCAGTCGGAATGCCTCTGCCACAGTTATTGATGTTGATGGCAAACAGCCAGAGAAGGTCTTTCTTTCTTTTTCTTTTTTTCTTTTTTCTTTTTTTAATGGAAACAGCCCAAGAGGGTGGACTCTACAAATGTCTGCCAGGAGAAAGGTTTTCTATGATATTTAAAAATAGATTTCCTGCGAGGAGATGTCAGAGAGGTGCATTGCCTCTTTAAATGCCTGGAATTTATGAATAGTTAACTCATTTAAAAAAATAATCACATACATGTTTATATAAATCAGACACATAAACATATGCTTGCCAGTCCCCATTAGGGGGAGGCCACGGCTCATCCAAATTCAGCCTGTTTCCACAGGAGAGGGATCACACTGATCTCGTGCAGGAATATGCACGCGTGCCTGAGTTCCTCAAGCGTGTGTGTGTGTGTGTGTGTGTGTGTGTTTGTGAGTGCGAGTGTATAGACCCTTTGTGTTACTCTGAGCAGTTCCTTACTCATTTCTTACCACTGATGTTGGGTAAAGAAATAAAACCCAGAGACTTCCCTATTATTAAGAGCTCAGTGCTACTGGTGATGTAAGGGTTGAGCTGTTGGTGAAACCAACGTTTTATCTCTGAGGCTGGTTTTATTTCCTTATGTCTTAAATTATGAGTGAATGTTTTCCTTATTGCTTACTTTCCCCGTTAAGTAGTCTTTTCAGCAGCAAAATCATTACTTTCTTAATAACTACCAGGCAAGAGAGATGTCTCTTCGGAAGACAGGGGGGTGTGCATTTTAATGACTCCATTCATTGTGATTTCTGAACAAACAGAGGAGATTGTCGAGACCTAGGGAGAGGGTGGCATGAAGCAGGGAGGAAGTCAGCATCCAACCTCAAGCGGCAAAGGCAAATCAAAGCAAACTGATCCCTATAGTTAGAAGCTCTACTTGGTCTGGATGGCAAAAGCCCACGCCGCTTGACCCTGCAGTGCAGTTTTCGGGGGATTTATCTGGAGGACGTAATTGAGAGCATGGCAGAAAAGCACATTTGGAGATGTCTCCTGCGTTCTTGTGTCTCACCATCTAGTTTAGTTCTGAGCCCTAGAGAACAGATCTTGCCTGGATGACCCCAGGAGGCAGAAGGAGGGAGCAGGGACTAAGAGAAAAGAATTACATGGCTGAAGGCACTATGCTGCTGTGGCTTCCAACACCGACCCTCCTGTGCTTTGGTTCAGGGCCTCCCTGGGTTTCCTTCTGTCTGCAAAGGCTGGAGAAATGAGACACTCTACCTTCCAGTGAATGTTGGCTGCCCGGAGGAAGGGGAGGACTCTCACTTGCTTCTTTTCTTTCCGGCTCTTTAGTATTGGGAACACTCTTGTGCTACTTAGGGTAGGCTGGAATCAGGAGGGGAGTCTGACCTTTCACCACACACCCATTGCAGCCATGGTTGAGACCAGAGCCCTCAACTCTAGCTGAAGCCGACAGCACCCCAGAGATATATGAATTCTTTGAAGAACTTGAGTGTTCACACAGTAGAATATTTGCTATTTATCAACTGTTACTATATTTATAGACAGAAAAAAAAAACCCAAAAAACAAGCAAGCAAACAAAAACCAAAACCAGAACAAAACAAAAACAAAGCAGCCAGGTCATAAGGCAGCAGTTACGCTAGCAGCTTGTTTTTGTTTAAAAATCACAGCTATGTAGATGTTTGTCAAGCTACGGAGCACTCACACACCAAGACTTGTTTCATGCCAATGGTACCATGAGGAACATAATTTAGACTTAGAGACAGGGACGTTTTCCATCCCCTGTGGAGCAGAGCAGCCCAGCACAAGGGAGAACAGTGGACAATGCAAGTCAGAGCCAACAGCAGCTTTGCGAAAGGCTCACTGTTTCCATCTGTTTCTGGTACCTGCTGTGTTAGCAGTGCGACAGCCACGCTAATTCCGTGTTGTCTGTGTCACTCCCCTTTACCATGTTTAATTATGACTGGACAGCCATGATAAGGTCCGAGGATCGCAGCCTATCTGCAGGTGTGGAAGGGAAAACACAGCACCTATGGTTCAAAGCCTGTGCTTGTGTTGGGAGGTTGAATAGCTTTAAAGATCTTGTCCGTTTTCTTCCCTGCCCTGAATCGTTTTCAAAGGGAACAGCAGCACTCTGAACAGCAATACAAAAGCAGCAGAGACAAACATACAACATCTCAACGCACAGGAACATACAAAATGGGATTTGCTCAAGACCTTTGAAAAATCAAGTGATTGCACAAATTGGCAGAGGCCTATATTCCCTGGGAGATGGGGGTCTCTGTAGAGGATGGATTTTCAAATTACTTTCTTTTGTTGGATGTTCCTCCAATACTGTGTTTCTGAAAATTTCTAAAAACTGTATTAATTGAGTAACACAGAATGATGATGAAGGGGAAAGGGATGAAGACAGAATCCCATCCTTAGTCTATTTCAGACACACAAAGAAAGTCACATCCAGACTGTGGGTGCAGGAACCTGTCGGAATAGGCTGCTGATCTGTTTCTCAGGGCTTCACAGGTAATAAAGGCAAAAGTCATTCCAAGAAAACGCTATTTTACTGTCTCTTTAAAAATTAAAAAGTTATTTGCATTGTGTTAGCCTACATAAATGTGTGTGCACCACATGTGTGCAGTGACCACAGCAGCCAGAAGAGGGCACCATATCCCCTGGGGCTGGAGTGAAAGGAGGTTGTGCGCCACCACGTGGTGCTGAGAACTAAATGTACCTCTAGCAACTGCTCAAGGAACATGGCTAATGTGAATTTAAGGACTGTTTTTCTTCACGAGACAAGGTCAGGAGCATCTGGAGGACAATGCCAGCATAAACCAATAAATAGTGGGTCTTTATATCGTTAAACACTTTCCTTGGGTTGCTTTATTAATCACAGTAGCTTCTGCTTTTTAAAAAGAAACCCAACACATTTATTTACTAATTATTTTAAAAAAATTTTTTTTGGTTGTGAGCCTAGCTTTTACTGGCTGAACTGCATCTTCAGCCCTACTAATTATTTTTAAATGATGCTATTTCTTCTTCTTCTTTTTCTTCTTCTTCTTTCTTCTGCTTCTTTGTTTTGTTTGAGACAGGGTTTCTCTGTGTAGCCTTGGCTGTCCTAGATGCGCTTTGAGACAGGGTTTCTCTGTGTAGCCTTGGCTGTCCTAGATGCGCTTTGTAGACCATATTGGCCTCAAAATCACAGAGATCCGCCTGCCTCTACTTCCTTGAGTTCTAGGGTTACAGGTGTGTACCACTGCACCCAGCTGATGCTATTTTTTTTTTCAATGCAGTTTATTCAGGAACCTTGAACAATCATCTGACCCTGGGGGAAAGCCAGCCCACTTTAAATAGCCTCTGGGTAGCCAACCCAGGCGTGCCACGGGGGCAATGCAGATAGGTCCACATACATGGAAGCAAGCCAGATCCTCAGCCTTAGCCAAATGTGGAGTTGTTTGTGACAGAGAGCACTCACCATCGGGAAGGTGGAAGGCAGAAGGCGGAAACCAGCTCCATCTTTCAGGCGCGGCATTACGCAGCTCTCTACAGTTCCCCCTTTTTGTTTTGGACGCATCAGGCAAGAGTAGAGGTCTGATCTCTGATATTAGAAATAAATTGGGACTTTGTACTGATGTTCATTTAGGTGTCATCCACCTTTTTTTCCAGCCAGGGTATCTCTGTATAGCCCTGGTTGTCCTGGAACTCTGTTTGTAGACCAGGCTGACCTTGAATTCACAGAGATCCACCTGCCTCTGCCACCCAACTGATGGGATGAAAGGCATGCATCATCACAACCGGCCTTAAATGTCATATTTTAAAAACACATTTGTGTCATGACTGACTGGGACAACAGTAAATTCAACAAATTGGAGTTAATAAATATTTAGACTTTCCAGAGCATGAAAAATGGAGGTTGATGGGTACCAAGAAGAACAGGGACATTACTTAAATTATGTGCATTTTAATGTAAGTCATGGCTCACTCCTCATCCTCCCTTTATGGAGAGCAGTGATTTTTCAGGCTTGAATTTTCTGCACCCTGTGGTCTCACTGATTATCCCAAGGGAGGTCCCACAACTGTCATTGCCTCCTGCTCAGCTCATTGCTTTTGTTGATTTATTAGGTCTGCCCGAACATACTTCAAAGATAGTAATTGAAAAGGCAGCCTGACAGGTTAGGAGGAGCATAGGGGGCTGGGAGGCAGAGTGGGCAGGAACACCTGGCCAATGCTTCAGCCTCAGCAGGTGTGGCTCCTCTAAGGCCACCAGGATGCTGGAGACCGGAGAGCAGAATATAGGTGCATTCTACCATCCCTTCCCCTGCAGCAGAGAAGGGGTGTCACGTGAAAATTTTGCTTGCTAGGCATACAATAAGGCTCAAAGCAACCAGGTTAGTGTTACAGAGGACATGTATTATTTGTTCTCTCTCTTTTTCCATTTCTCGAAATCGCCCATTTTGTTTGTCGTTCCTTTTCTTTTTTTCCCCTAGGTGGGCTGTTTCAATCTCAACTAATCCAGATCTATTACCACATAGTCAGTCTTACTGCTGGGAGAAGGTGCGGGATTTTTAAAGGTGAACACTTGTGAAATATTAATGAAGCCTCCTGCCTCTCTGCTTGTGCTTTCCCTCCGCTGCCTCCATTCCTTTGGGTGTCCAGGCAATTTGGTGCTCACCGCTGCCAGAGAGGGGTGTGACTGTGAAGTCAAGCGAGGCACGGTGAACAAATTTAACCTAGGACTTCAGAGGGAAGGGCGAGGGCTTAGAGGGAAATGAAAATGTGGGGCAAAATATAACGGATAGGGAGTTGTAAGGAAATCAAGGCTCCTCTGGAGATTGGAAGGGATTTCCTCAGACCAGGAGAGGTGAGCAGAGAGCACAAAGGCAACGTTCCCTTCCTGTCAGTAACCAGCTAGCCTAAAGTGTCAGAGGAAAACAGTTGATAGAACCCAGGGACATGAAGATACCAGAGAAAGAGTTTATAGGAAATGGGGCTTTAAGCGGTTTCACCAAAACTTTCTGTCCTTCAAAGAGGTATAGATATTACAGGGAGTGCTGTGGGGTCCAAGAAGTCCACTTAGAAGAATGAGGTGACCTTGGAAACCTCAGAGGGTCGACAGCTGAGAGTGTGCGCATGCTCAGCAGGCACCCACAGAGTAATGGCTGTCTCTAGCAACTAGGCGCCCCGGCTCCTGCCACACCCACACTCAGAGTTTCTGAATCCCCAGAACTCTGTAGGAAGGAAGAACAAGGGTGACTGAGATTGGTCTTTGAAGCTTGAAATGTGCTAGTGTTTAAAAAAAAAAAAAAAAAGACAAAAGCCAGCTTTTTTCTACTTCTGAATGTACCTAGGATTCACATCTTGTGTACTATTATTTATTCACATCTCATTGTATAGAGGGTGAAATGATTACACTTGCAGTTGAAGGTAGAGGAATGTTAATTCAGAGCAAGGTTGTTCTGGCAAGAGATCACACCTAAACACCTGCTAAGTCTGTGTGATCCAGCTGGAACACAAACACACCTTTCATCCAGGAGACAGAGGCAAGCAGATCTGCGTTCAAGGCCAGCCTGCTAGAGAGCAAGTTTCAGGTAAAGAAGAGCTTAGGTCCAGGCATGGTTGTACACGCCTTTATCCCAAACAATGAAGGTAAAGATAGTTTGTAGAAGGAAACACGCGTGTTTGAAAGTGATGTCTAATTAAGTGGCAGAAACAGTGACATATCAGAGAAAGATTTGTCAGAATAAGATATACCCAACTCTCAGGAGAAGAGAGGAAAAGGAAACTCCTTAAGGGGCAACGCAGAGAGACAGAAAGCAGGTTATTTTTTTCAATTCAAATTCATTTTTTTATAATTTATTCAATTTACATCCTGAATGTAGCTCCATCCCTGTCTCCTCCTGACCCTATTTTCCCTTCTTCCCTCTTCCCCCCACATTCTCCTCCCCAGTTTCTCAGAAAGAGGGAGCCCTACCATCTGACCCCAGTCTATCAAGTCTCATTAGGTCTGCTTGCATCCTCTTTCTCTGTGGCTTGGCAATGCCTTCTCCCCTCACCAGGGAGAAGTAATCAAAGAATGGGCAACAACTTCCATGTCAGAGACAGCCCCTTCTCCTCTTACTAGGGAACCCACAAGGAGACTGAGCTGTCTATCAGCTACATCTGAGCAGGGAATCTGGGTCTTCCTCATGCATGATACTTGGTTGGTACATCAGTCTCTGCAGGCTCCCATGGGCCCAGATTTGTTGGCTCTGTTGGTCTCCTTATGCAGCTGTTGTCCCCTCTGGGTCCTTCTATTCCCCCAACTCTTTTCTCCCTGTGCTCTTTCCAAAGTTTGGCTGTGAGTCTTAGCACCTACTTCGTTCCTCTGTGGGGTGAGTCTTTCAGAGAACATTTATGGTAGGCTTCCATCCTGTTCCCTCTCCTCAACCACTTCTGGTGTCTATTCTATTTGCCCTTCTGAATGAGAGTTAAGCATCCTCCCTAGTGTCCTTCTTGTTATTTAGCTTCTTTAGCTCTGTGGATTAAAGTACGGTTTAATATGGCTAATATCTGTTATGACTGCATATGTTCCATGTGTGTCTTTCTGTTTCTAGGATACCTCACTCAGAATGATCTTTTCTAGTTCCATCCATTTGCCTGCAAATTTCATGATTTCCTTCTTTTTAGTCGCTGAGTATGGTTCCATTGTGTAAATGTACCACAATTTCTGTATCCATTCCTCAGGACATCTAGGTTGTTTCCAGATTCTGGCTATTATGAATAAAGCTGCTATCAACATAGTTGAGCAAATGTCCTGCTGTATGGTGGAGCGTCTTTGGGGTATATGCCCAGGAGTGGTATAATTGAGTCTTGAGGTAGCACTATTCCCAATTGTCTGAGAAAGCACCAGGTTGATCTCAAAAGTGGTTGGACAAGTTTGCACTCCCACCAGCACCCAGAAATAAATCCACATACCTATGAACACTTGATTTTTGACAAAGGAGCCAAAACTATGCAATGGAAAAAAGACAGCATCTTCAACAAATGGTGGATGTCTACATGCAGAAAAATGCAAGTAGATCTATATTTATCACCCTGCACTAAACTAGAGTCCAAACAGATCAAAGACCTCAACATAAAACCTGAAAAGGTAGGGAAGAGCCTTGATCTCTTTGGTATAGGAGACAACTTTCTGAAGAGAACACCAACAGCTCAGGCTCTAAAATCAATAAATGGGACCTCATGAAACTGAAAAAATTCTGTAAAGCAAAGGACACTGTCAACAGAACAAATTGATAGCCTACAGGCTGGTAAAAGATCTTCACCAAGCCTATATCTGACAGAGGGTTAAGATCCAGAATATATAAAGAACTCAAGAAGTTAAACACCAACAAATCAAGTAATCCAATTTAAAAATGGGATACAGAACTAAACAGAGAATTCTCAACCAAGGAATGTCAAATGGTGGAGAAACATTTAAAAAAATGCTCAACATACTTAGTCATCAGGGAAATGCAAATCAAAATAACTCTGAGATTCCATCTTACACTCATCAGAATGGATAAGATCAAAACTCAAGTGACAGCCCATGCTGGCAAGGATGTGGAGAAAGGGAAACCCTCCTCCACTGAGAGGAAGCAGTTTTACTGGGACAGTAATATATGGGTTGCAGAAAGAGAACTCAGTTGAAGACTGAATGAGCCAGAGAATGAGACAGAACCAAGAGATTAGAGCAGACTGCTGGAGATGGTTTGGGGGCCAAGCAGAGCCACTCAGGGGCTGAGAGAGAGAAGCTGTATTGCATAAGTTAGCTAGGAGAGGAATTTGAGCCATCCCAGAACAAGAAAAGGTCAACTTATTAAGCAGTCAGTCTCAGAAGCGGAAAACATTCTAGGCCCAGGTTAGACTGTACGGAGGCTAGAAGCTTCCAGGATTAGGTCTAGGCTGGCAGATACACAGTATCTGAGGCAACAATTGAAGCGGGTGAATAAAACTTTCTTTTACTGTTGAAGATTTCACTATGTCAACACACTTCCAAGAATTATAAATAAAAATAAATAAATAAAATGCACTATTTGCTCAAGTATGTATGGTGGTCGGGAAGAGTACTGTCCTGTAACAAACTAGTCAACCAGAATGCGCTGCAACAAGGCCCTTGTTCAACATCACACAACAGGTACATCCGCTCTGCCTGGACCAGCGCTGCTCAGCCCTTTCCAGTCCATCCTGTACTCATCTTCTTCTACCAAGCACCACTTCTTTTCCGTCCTGAGCCCCCTCCCAAGCCCTGTAGCTTGTTTAATACATCATTGTTTTTAATATTTTAAGAAATATAAAATTAACATTATAAGAAATTATATAGTGTATTTTGTTAAAATCAAAATTATGGAACAAAGAACTGATTTGACCCAGCTGCACAAACTCTTTTGAAATAGTTCTGCATTTAGTAAGCTTTTCCAGGACAGAGGCCACCTATGATTCATCCTTCATTATGCTTTGCATGGTCAAGTCAGAGCCATTACCTGATTGGTTCATCCATTACTGAGCTGTTAGGGTAACATAACTAAAAGTTCTCCCCCAAAATACAGGGCCAGGAATATTTAGGAAGCACCTGCTGCAGTCTCCTTCTATTTATGTGAGAATGCTATTCATCATTCGAGATCACGAAGTCAAATAGAGTGAACTCGAGTGGAATTAAAAGTTGGCCTCCTTAATTCCCACCCAGTACTCTTTCCTGTGTGCTTTCCTGTAAGCTAGAGAAAACAGAGATAAGTTCTAACTTTGGTGTATTTCATAATTACCCCCAAAGTGCTAAAGATATGACCCATCAGTTAAGAGCATGTACTGCTCTTCAAAGGACCTGGGTTAAAGTCCCAGCGCCCACAACACAGCTCACAACTGCATGTAAGTCAAGTTTCAGGAGATCCAACGTCCTTTTCTGATCTCCCACACATACTAATAAAAATAAAATGTATTTTAAAAAATTCCCATTTACTAAAGAAAATTTAACCCTTGAGCCCAAGCAAAATTTTCCCTTGTCATATAATGCTCTTCTTACTAGAAATAGTTTAAACTTTTCTTCTACATAAAAAAAAAATTGTCACAACAAATTTCTCATATTGAAAATGTCAAGTTCCTATTTGTTATATGATGATGTCAGTGACTACAGATATGAATTTCTGGCTGAGGATGTAAACTCTGTGAAGAGTTGGATTCCAATATCTGTAGATATGAGTGATAACCAGAAAGTTGTTTTGCGTTAAGTTCTTTGAGACAGTTGTGGCTGCCATTGTTCAAAGCAAGCCCATATCTGTGCATGTCTGAAAGAGAGATCGCCATTGCTGATATTTGTACTTACATTTGTCACTGTCATCAAACTCTACGGCGGATATTGCCAAAAGGTCTGATTCTCATGCAAGAGATTTATGGCTCACAGTGGGGGAGGGCAAGGCATTATTGTTTGCTGAGTATCGACTACGTTTAAAAACCATGCTAGGATGGTGTTCTTATGCTTCTGTAGAAAACTGACTGGCCTGCAGTGGCTTGAACATACTATAACTAATTCCCATGTCATTCACTGTACATCCATTCAACAGATAGTGGACAAAGGTGCACTGTGTCCCTAGAGAGGTAAAGAGATTGTTCTAGGTGCTGAGATGCAGCAGTGAACAAGGTGAACCATGTTCACCCAAAGACTACGTTCCAGAGCGGGGGGAAAAACAGTAACAAGGAAACAAATAAATGTCCAAGCTAACTATTTTCTGTACAATGCTAAGTAGTCAATTGTCTGTTTATATCATTTAATTATCAGAAGAACTTGTAGATGCTATTTCATTTAAAGTTATAAATGAATAAGATGAAGGAAAAAGAATAAATGCTAACCCTATGCCTCAAGATTCATCAGCAAATTTAGAGAAATACTAAACCCAGGAATCGTATTTCAGTATTTATGCTCTTAGCCTCTGTAAAACCAAAACATATTGCACATTTGTTTCCCTAGAAATTGATTGATTAAATTTTATTCCCAATGTGATGATAATAGGAGGTAGAGTCTTTAAGTCACAAGAATGAAGCTCTCATAAATACATTTAGCATAAGTGATGGTCAACATTATAATGCTGTCTAGAACAATGCTGTCAGAATAACAATAATCTAAGAAACACACCTGTGTGTATGTCTGCATAGTAGTTTCCAGAGAGCTTTAATTGACAGAAGGCTTGCAGTAAATTCAGGTGACACTCATTCATGGGCTGGAGCTGGAGAGATAGCTCAGCAGTTGAGAGCACTTACTGTTCCTCCAGAGGATCCAGGTTCAATTCCCAGCACATACAGGGTGGCTCACAACCATCTGCAACTCCTATCCCAAGGGAGCCAATGCTCTCTTTTGGTCTCTGTGGGCAGCAGGCACACATGTGGCACAAAGACATACCTGCAGGCAAAACACTTCTGTATATGAAAACCAATCTGTAAAATGTTAAAAAGGTGAATGTGAGATGTGCACCAAAATCCATCCCTTCCTGTTTCCTGAGTTTGGATGTCACGGATGCAGCTTTCTCTTGCTTTCGCTACCACAGTTAGAGCCACTCTCATCATTGTGCCTTCCCAGTTGTAATAGGCTGTATCCTCAAGGATGGCTCAAAGCAAATCCTTCCTTTTGTAAAGTTGTTTTTGCTATATCTTATCTACCCCTCCTTACACATCCTGGAATACTGACTGGCTTGGTCTTGTACAGGTGTTGTTAGGGCAACCATAGCTGCTGTGACTTCATAAGTCCAATGGTTCCAGCCTGTCCAGAACACACTGTTCTGCAGCAGTCGTCCCCAGATCTTCAAAACTTTTTACCCTCCCCCACCCAACACTGCATTCCTTGAGCCTTAGGAAGAGGAGTGTGATATAAATGTCCTAATCACGGATGAGTGCTGCACAGACATGTAGTCTCTGTGCTTTGACCATTCTCTGTTATCTGCTGCCCGTCACAAAAAGAAGCTTCGCTGAGGAGAGCTGAGAGCTGTGCTGTGGTATGAATGAGAATGGCTTCTATAAGCTCATCGATTTGAATGCTTTGTCATCAGGGAGTGGCATTTCTGAGGATTAGATGTGGCCTTGTTGGAGAAAGTATATCACGGGGGGGGCGTGGCGGGGGGTGTTGAGATTTCAAATGCTCAAGCCATGGCTTTTCCTACTGCCGGCCAATTGAGACGTAGAGCTCTCTGCTGCCTGGTCTCTGCCTGCTTGCCACCATGCTTCCCTGTCATGATGATAATGGGCTAAGCCTCAAAAACTATAAGCAAGTCTCAATTAAATGCTTTCCTTTGTAAGAGTTTCTAGGGTCACTGTGTCTCTTCACAGAAATAAAACATGCACTAATCTACGGCTACAGAGCTTGACTATTTAGAAGACAGTTTGATACTGTAGTTGGCTCTCCCAACACAGGTTTCTGGTCAGACTTACAGTAAACAGTGTGAGTTTCCTCCTCTGGAGTAGGCCTTCAATCCAATTTTTAAAAACAGATGTTTATTTCTATAACATTTATGCCACTGTTGTGCACATGGGCATACCATGGGTCAGTCAGGCCAGTATTCATTATTGTCACTTAAGCCTGGCCATCAGAACTCAATGCTAAGACCTCATAGCTGAAGCCATTACACACCCTGTTAGGTGGACATCAGAGAAACCAGTCAGGTGCTGACCTGGAAGTTTACTTCCTGTCCACTAAATTTTGTAGTACAATAAAGTGTTATGAAGGGTGCTGGGGGAGAAAAGTCATCCATGGTCTTAACATAGCTTTGAATCCATTTGCATTTTAAATTATTCCATTTGGACTCCTTGTCCACTAGGTGTTTGCTAAGAGCTGAATGAGTGTGTTTTGTTTTTCCTTTTTTTTCTCTTTAATCTCCAATTCCTAGGAGCAAACTGAGACAGAACTACAATATTCCAAGCATCCCACCATTAGTAACACATCCCTCTTTCAACAGGAAAGAACAGATTTTGATCTTATTTAATGACGAACAGCAGGAATTTAATCCAAACTGGAAAGAAGATCTCGATCATAAGAGATTCTAAATTTCAAATATTTTTCTTCCCTCCATCACATCTAATGTGAATCATAAAACCATCAGCTAAAAGTTCAGTTATTCAGTCCTCTTGGTGCTCCTTTAGCTCACTGCTTACTATTTTAGCATCTCTTGGCCTGGAGACTGGCTGGGTAGGAACACATGACAAGGTCTAGGGTGATTTTTCTGGCTTCTCTTTACTTAAGAAAACAGTTCAGAATAGTGGAGGAAAGCTGAGCATTAAATTCTTCCTGTGAAGCTAGGAACTAAGGGAAGCACACCAACTCCTTTTCATTCCTAAAATAAGTACGGAGTAGACCACCAAGATATAGTTCCGTTTCTAAGCACCAAAGATCTCCTAGGATACAGAGAAACTCCCAATGAAGGGTGTGAGGGCTTGGAGAATAAGAAGTGATAGGGTAAGAATATTCATCTTCATTATATCACACACTTCAAGTGCTTTGAACTAATTGATTAATATTAATTAATTACTTGTTCAAAAGCCATCTCATCTCTAGAAGGGGTAAATTCATAACTCCCGGTTAAATTGTTGTGAGAACTGAGATAAAGGCTGGGGAAATAAGAGGCTTGTAACATGAGCATAAAGAACACATGTTGTACCCTAGTGGGCTCCATGTGGGGCAGGGACAGGGACAGGGACAGGGACAGGGACAGGGGTAGGGGCAGGTGAGGTGCTAATGGCAGCAAAGGAGCAGAAGGCCAGAGAATGTACCAGGTGAAGGCTATTGACTCCTGGGCCAGGAATCTTTGTTTAAATTTTGAAACAGGTTCTTGCCTATGTAGACCAGGCTGTTCTGAAACTGCTGATGGTCTTGGCTCAGTCTTCTAAGTGTTGGTATTGATGGCGTGCTCTGCCACACTCAGCAACCCATTCTACTTCCTACATCCACACATAGATCTGTGAGCTGAGGAGCTATTGCGCTGTTTTAAAATGAGAAAAATCTGGACATTTTTTTTTCATATTAAAAGCAACCAATCTAATGTTTAGTGTCTACAAGTACATGAAATGATTTGCCTCAGAGCTCAGACATTCTGGTGTGGGTGAAGATACGTTCGAAAAATATGTGGTTGAATTAAAAGTGCCAAAGTCAGAGTTAACTGGAATCTTGGTGATTTAAGGCAAGACATGAAATTCTTTGAATTCTTGGTCAAAAGATAATATGCACCATGATTCATGGTTTTGAGTTTACTATTTGCTTCTAATTTCAATTTAGCAAATATTTATGGAAGGCTCTATGTGTCTGATTTTAGATGCTGAGTGGACTTCTAAAATATAGTATACAATTCAGTTTCTATGCTTGGTGAGATTTTTTTTTCTCCTTTGACCAAAATATAAAAAGCAGCAGGTATGTCTGCACTTTGTGCCTAATAAAACCCCATGGCACAGAGACATCCATGTTGGAATTGTTCGTCACGGAGAAGGGAACCTTACTTGAACTTGGAAGGATTAGTCTCCTGGGATGTGAGAAGACACAAAAATGAATTATTTCCAGTAATAACTGCAATATCTATTTCTTCACAGCCAGGCAGATTCAAATGTTAATTGTACATTGCACTAGAAAAATTAAACTGTGACTATAAAACCACGCAAACATGAGCACAACTAAATCCCTTTGCTTAAATGTTTGTCTCGTGGCAAGTCTCCCTCTTATGAAGAATTGTTATGAGAAAACCGGGGGCAGGAAGTGGCTTCCATAGACAGCAAAATAAACTCTCTGAGGTGTGGAAATGAAATCTCCATCTGTGCTCAGCCCTGAGATGGCAGCAGGCCTACTCATTGCAAGGGCACTGCCTGTGTGGTGGCCAGAGCTTGAAAAACTTGAAAGGAACACAAAAAAAAAAAAGGTTGGGGGATGGGCTTGCTTGAGTGTTCAGGATGAAAGAGATTATAGATTTTATGCAGTGTCTTAAATACTCGTCGTCTTTGAGACTCCTCTGGTAAAGAAAGGACTTGCCAGGCAAGCGTGAGAACCTGAGTTTGACTGTTGACCCCGTGTAAAAGCCACCATGGTGGTGTGCCTTCAGTCCCAGCACCGGGTGAATGCAGACAGGTGTGTTGGTGGGGCTCACTCTCCAGCCAACCTAATTGCTGAGCCTCAGGTCCCAGGAGAGATCCCAGGTTCCCGGTCGGTAACACCCAAGGTCAACCTCTGTCCTTCACCCACGTGTGCACAAGGTATTTGGCCCCCGACCCAGAATAATCATCGTTTCTGAGAGTGATGTCTTCTGACTTGAAGTATATACATTAGGGACATATCTATAAAAGCACACACACACACACACACACACACACACACACGTATGAGCGCGTCTAAATATGTACACATATATGAACATTTCAATCATCTGATGAATTAAAATGCAATAGTCTGCAGATTAATTTGGCACCAATATTCTGAAGCCACTAGTCAGAACATCATGGAAACTTGTTCCTTCCCCAGTCTCCTCCCTTCCTGGCTCCCCTGCTGAGGCTGCAGATGTTCTGAGAAGAGCTGGACTGGCCAAGAAGGAAATGGGAAATGCCAAACTTGAGCTAGTGCTTGGACTTCTGTGAAGAGCAAGCATTCCGGCCTCCGCACCAGAAGAGATTACCTTTCAACTCGGAAGCCCAGAGCTATTCTACCCACTGAGGTTGCTGGCCACCATCACAGCTCCAATAAAATTAACGAATTGATTAATTAGATGCAGACATTAGATGCTATTGTGGCAGTTCGTGACGGAAGGGAAACGTGGCCTTGTGTGTTTAAGAGGCTTAGGGCCTCAAGACAATACAAAACAGACCTCAATTTCTGTTTTCCTTGCTTGAGTGGATGTATCTTATGCTGTTCTGTCAAATCAGAAGGGCTGCATCAGGGAGAAAAAGCTCCCTTTAATATATATGCAGAAAAAAACCTGAACAGGGTAGGCAGGAGTCACTTTTTCTGTGGCTCGGTAAGGGTCTATGGGAGAACACAGCCTTGCAAAGAGATTGCAGTCTCTGCTTTCCCAGCCTTCAATCCAAAGCCGCAGTCCACAAAGACACTACAGAACACAGTCTTCAGAGACAGAAAATTAATAGTTGTAACCCTTCTTAAAAGGATGTTTTATTTTACCTGCTTAAATTACTATTATTTTCGTTGCAAAATCAAGGTCCTTCAGATCTGCCGTCTTAATGTTGTCATACTTCATGTGCCTGAAGGGAGATGCACCAAGTACCTGAAGAGCCGCATCTGATGGATAGGAATGGAAACCTTAATGCTTTTCTGGGAGGGAAGCCTCTCACTCCAGTAAGAATTGAGCTGCATGGTGCTTTTATGACAGGAGCCCTGGGGGAAGGGTCGCTGGTGGTGAGGGAAAGGATTAAAACACATCTGAGAACGAATGCCGTGACTATCTACAAGGACTCTTTTCCCTAAGTTGCTGTGGAGTAATAATTTATAGGCACTTGTTTAAGAGCTCTGCTGGATCATTTCTTACCCCTTTTCCCCTATCATGTCAGTTTTCTAAAGTTAAGAACCCACAGTCGATGCCGTGTGTAGGGATCAGCACTGAATTTGGGCAACACAGGAAGGAATGCATTTGGGAGCCTCCCACGTGCTCAGGTCTGATAGCCTTAAGGTTAGGCAAGGCCAGGCCTTTCCAGAAGGCAAAGGCACTCAGATCAAGACTGCATGAAAATCAACTTCCACACACTGCCCTGTGGTACAAGACAGCAACCGTGATTGTAGCTTTCTTACTTGGTGCTTTGATTACTGGTTTGATTTTCTGTTTTACCTGGTCTCCAAGCCCTTTGACTGGGTAAGGTCAGCCTTTATTGTCTGCTTTTGTGTCTCAGCTCTACACTTGGTTCCTACTCAGTTCTGTACCCGGAAAGGCTTCTGTTTTGTAGTCTTAAGAGTCCTCTATTTTGCAACTCAGGAAATTGCAGTGTTCCTGGAGAGGCTGCTGCGGCCTCAGTTGGATGGCCCCGCCACTAGCCACGGGTGTGGGACAGGCTGGACTTTTCCCTTGAGCGTGACGGTGTTCCTTTGAGGAAACCAGACGCTTCAGTCAGCATGAGCCTTCAGCACAGAAAGGGAAAAAAAAGATAAAATGTACTCTGGGGAAAATACTTGGAAACATCAGAGTTCTATGTGGAAGTATGTGACACAAACTGCCTGATTATCATAGAGGATGAATGTGACAAAAAACATTACATGGGACTAACATCTGGCTGTTCACACATTATAGGATTAATGAGATTTAAAGGTTCTTTTCATCAAAAACATCTCCCCTAGTGGCCTGCCAAAGCATCTGAAAAATTTACATTTTCATGTCCAGAAGGCCTCCGCTCAAATGCAACCATCTTTTCTGGGAGGCGCACGTACAAATTAATCAGCATCAATCCATCAGATACAGTAAGTGACTATGTCCTCGAAGAACCGGCTCTGAAAATACAGAAATGCATGTTCGGACACAGTTCACACAGGGAATGATTTTAGAGCAAGTGGTTCTCAACCTGTGGGTCACAACCACTTTGGGGGTCACATATCAGATGCCCTGCATATCAGGTATTTACCCTATAATGTATGATGGTGGCAAAATTACAGGTACGGAATAACAATGATAAAACTTTATGGCTGGGTGGGGGGGAGGGGGATCACTACAACATGAGGAACTGTGTTAAAGGGCCTCAGCATAGGAAGGTTGACAGCCGCTGATCTAGAGGGCACAGTCCGAGACAATGGACACTGGCTATGCAGCTCCTTAGACTTTCACAAAGGAAGTAGCTTAGCGCCTGAGGCATGCTCGCCACACTTCAAGGACTCGGCAGCCCTGTGTGGCCATTGCTTACCATATCACACAGTGCACACGTGCTCACCTCTCATGGTGGGAAGCTTTGTTGCACAGCCGTGGTCTGCGTGGACTACTGATGTTTTTATATTGCTCTTAGGATCTGGAAAACAGCCAAGAAATAGCTGAAAGAGTTGTAGGTGATGGGAAAAAAAACTCCAATAGCTTATCAAGCCAGGGTGGCGCAGAGACTAAAGACCAACTATTGCCTGTCTCACCGATTGTTTACAGTCATTTCCTTATATTTTATTAGGACAATTTCCCAGAAATTCACGCTGGAGTCAAAATCTGGGTTTTCCAGATACTAGTTGGGTATCGATGGGCAAATTACCTTAGCTCATCTTACTCTTTCCCTATCTCTAGAACAGAGGTTGGGATCCCTACCCCATGCCACTGTCAGGAAGGTAAAAGATAATCCATTTGGACCTGGTGTAGGGTAAATGTTACTACCTCCCACCTCCTCCCCCAGATATTTGACCACCTGGTTCCCACTTGGTGGCACTGTTTGGGGAGGCGATGGAACCTGGAGGAACCTGGCTGGAGAAAGAATGTCACTGCAGATGGGCTTTGAGCTTTTATGACCTCTCTCCACTTCCCGCTCTCTCTGTTTTCTGTAGGAGGATAAAAATGTCACCGGCCAACACTCAGTTTTGACCTCTTGCTCTTATGTTTTCCTGCCTTATGGAGCCTGTCCCTGGAACCAGAAAGCCAAATAACCTTCTCTTCTATAAGAAGTCACACTTTCAGCCAGGTCATTTGATCACAACAGGAAAGTAACTATTGCAGTAGATTATAAAATAAGTGGTCTATTGGAGCTGTGATCTCGTGAAACCCATTGCCATGCCTTGGACCACTGACTGGTTTGCCTGCGGTGTATCTACCCTGATCTCAGCACCCAGGAGACACCGCACACACAGCGGTTGGATTTAATTGAACTGGAGTACTCTAACCTTTCTTTTCACACTCTCATTTTCATTATGAATGAAGACCCAGTGAAAACTCGAACGTTATTAGCATCCAAGGAGTAATTAACATGAAATAGGATCAGAAGACAACAATCCCTTAGAAGCTAATCCTTTTAAGTTAATAGAATTGAAATATTATAATTCATGAAATAGCACTTAAATAATACTGCTTGGACAGTAACAGCTTGTTATTTATATTTGTTGAATTTTTAAAATTATACCCTTCACAGAATCGCTTGAGGGAATGAGTACAAAGAATTAATACATTAATTATCATAAATGAATCATTAAACAGCAACAGTCATAAACAGCTTAAGCTAATGTCTTAAAAAAAAAAGGCATACCAAACAAACCAAGAGCCTCAGCGCTTCTGTACACAGAAAAGTGGCCTTAGAGAGCCGCTGGTTGGAGGAAGGCTGGATGTGAAAGTGGGGCCCCATGTGCTTACCTGGTCCTTCATATTGGAACCAGGGGGGGAGATGACCTCACGCTGGACTGCTCTTGATGAAGCAGTTGGTAGTTTTTCTTTGTCTGTAGGGTCTACCCTTAGACCTCAATGAACCCCTTGCCAGCATTACTTTTCATTTTGAGATGTTTCTACCTTGACAGTGGGAAGTTTCAAAAATTGGCTCTACTGAGCCTAGAGCCACTCAGAGCCTGGGAGAGCTGGAGGAGGGGCATAGGAGAAGAAGAGGGTGGGAGGGTGGGATTGGGAGGAGATGGGGGAGGGGGCTACAGCTAGGATACAAAGTGAATAAACTGTAATTACTAAAAATAAAATAAAAATTAAAAGAGAAGAGCCGGAACCATCAGTGTGTGGTGACCCTTGACCTACTCCACTCCTCCCAGGGTCTCCACCTGCCCACTCGGTCTTGCTAAACCAGCCCAGCCAACGTTCACCTGCTTAACTGGTTCACCTTAGCTGGGTTTGGAGAAAAGGAACCAACAACTTAAAAAATGATTATTTTACTAATTACTAAATTAGAAAGTTTCAAATATCCTGGCCTGTAATTATCCATCCTCAAGGCCAGTTTATATTCTTACATAGTCAGATTGGATTAATATGCAAAGGACGCTAATGTCTAAAAATATCCATGCAGAGAGAATCTTAGCTTACGGTCAGAGCCGTTTCCTGTTATTTAACCCTTCTGATTTTTCCTTGTATCACAATGAGCTGTTGGATTGCATTCAGATGGTCTGTTTAGGAAATCTCTGTTAACATACAGATGTTGAGATGGCCACCCACATGTTAGAGTACGTTTCGCCGTATGTGTATGATGTTTTATGATGGCTCTAAACCTGTTGTCATGTCTTGAACACTGTCGTTCACAAGGAGTGATTTGAACTCAAACAGGAGTTTGTTAAGGTGTCACAAAGCAACACGTTAATAAATGTGAGTAGCCATTTAGCGGCTACTGTTACCTGCACTCTGGCCTGCTGCTTGTTATTGCTGTAGGACCATGATCAGTTTATGAGGTCAACATTCTGAGCTGCCTCTTAGTGCTTTTGTGGTCTGGCTGGGTGGCCACAATGCTGATAAACAAGTACCAGGAGAATAAAGGCACCGGACATGTTCTGTTCTGAACACCTACAGCTAACACTGGTGTTGGTGAAGCCACTTCCCCAAATTGTCATCTCACGCTAATTAAACGAGAAATCTAGGGAGGCAACCATTAGTACTCTCTGAGCTCTACAAGCTATTATTATATGCAAAATTAGAGAAATACTGTCCTCTCCCCTACTCAAAAGGGAAGGATCATGCCGCACTTAATTTTTGTATCTATACTGCATACATATTCATAAGCAAGGTAAGTTTTGCATGTTTAAAAAATGATCAACCCCATAATATCATGAGTTCTATCCATGCTTTCAATATTTAGCATTGTTTTTTACATGTAAACACTTGTATCATTTGCTCATTTTAATTATTATATATCCAATTTCAATAAATCACATTATTTGCTCACCACCCAATTGGTGGATATTGATAATATGCTCATAAACTTGGTTCACTTCTCCACTTTTAGCAGAGAGTTTTTTAGATGACAATAAACACATTGCATATCTCATGTGGCATCTGCCCTCACATCTAGAGTTTTTTTTTACTTATTGTCATGGTGTCTATAAAGCACTTATCTCATTGGCCACTGGCTTGTAAGAATAAGTACAGTTTTACTGGGGTAATTTTGTGCCCTTGCTGATTTTTCTTACTTGCTTTAGGATATTTTCTATAGACTCTCTCAGATTCCATTTGAAGGAAATCATGTCACCTGTGAAGAGTCACACATTTTCCCTCTCTCTCATCTTTCTAAATGTTGTGTCTTTTATTTTCTTGCACTGTTCAGGACCCCCCCTCCTCCAGGCACAACAATCAATAACACCTGTCATAGAAGCCCTTGGCATACTTCTGATCATGTGGAAACTACTTCTAATAATTTACTTTTAAGACTTATACCTGCTTTGGATTTAAGGACCACTTCATGAGATAGAACCTGAGAGCAGATAGGCCAGGGAGGTAGGGGAGAGTCAAGCACTACTGTTATGCTAAAGGAATATAGAGGTAAAATGACTCCCAATGATGTTCTGTTATACTCACAGATGAGTTCCTTGCTCAGCCATCATCAAAGATGCTTCCCCCTGCACCAGATGGGAACAAATACAGAGACCCACAGTGAGAGATCTCGGAGCCTTTGGTTCTAAATGGAACATCTCTACCAAATCCCTTCCATCAGACCTCCGGGAACCTTGAAGAAGAGGAGGTGAAAGACGTAAGAGCAGAAGGGATGGAGGACACCAAAGAAACAAAGCCTTCTAAACTAACAGCACAACTGATGCACATAAGAACTCACCCACACTGTAACAAGGTGCACGGAATCTGTACATGTCTAAGCCAGATGGAGTTCCACACATCTGGACAGAAGTAGACACAAAAGATATCTTCAGTTGATAGCAATCAAAAACGAGGAATTAGTTCTCTCCAATAGTGTGTACACAAACCACTCTTAAGCACAAGCCATTATGCCTAGTGGTAGATGGCCAACACAAAATGAACTCAGTGGCATCTTTGGAGGTTATTTGTCTCAGAATGTTCTATGGCTTCTGCTTTGTGTTTTCGTGGGATTCCTGTATGAACATGTGTGTCTTCTACCCTATGTGTTTCTTGTACTTTTATTATTATTATTATTGGCTCTTTTCTTTCTGTTAGTTTTGTCCTATTTGATTTTATTATTATTATTTAGATGCCTGTTTGTTTTCTAAAGAGAAACAGAAAGGGTGTGGATTTAAATGGGAAGGGAGGTGGGGAGGATCTCAGAGGAGCTGTGGGAGGGGAATCATGATCAGAATATATGAAAAAAAATCTATTTTTCAATGAAAGAAAAACAGGAATAAAGTTATATCTGTTACAGGTTTTTTTCTAAGTTTCTATTTCACATTTATAAAGTTTTCTTTTTATTTAGTTAAAAGTTTTTTTTTTTGTCATGAAATATGATAGAATTGTTCTGACAAATGCCAAATCAAGTATCTTTTGGAACTTCTAGTTCCAACCAATTATGTACCCCTATCTTGGGAGCCCCCCAACTTCCCAAGGACAATAGAGCCTTTGTTGTCCCTGAATAAACTTGAACTATCTTACTAAAGTGGTTCCTGGAGATCAAGTCTGTGTGCTTGTGGCCTTCCAAACCCTGCACCTCACCTTCTGCTCCTTCTGCCTTTGTGGGCTGGTGGCCAACAGCTCCCCAGGGAAGAGGAGACCGACGCCCTCTCTTGGAAATCTACCCTAATTCCTAGTCTATTATAAGTCTACTCACTTTAAGAGTGAGCCATACATACAAGTTCTGCAATACACAGCATTGCAATACTTGTGACAGCTTGTCATTTAGTGTTGCTTAAAACCATATTTTTAATATCTATTTCCCCCCTCCAGGATAATGGTTCCCAGAGGGCAGTGTGCTCTTCTGTTCCTGGGGACCCAGCACATACCAAGTTTTTGAATTTATTATGCACTTTTTATTAAGCATTACCAAAAACAGAAAATTACATGAGTTGTACTTGAATAATTCAGTTAATTTTCAATCCTGAGTGTACTATGGTAACTGAAACCTATATCAAAGAATAGAAAGATTATAGAGGCCGAGAAGTCCTATGTTCTTTCTCTTTCAGCTATACCCACTGCCCCAAAGCTAGCACATACCCGGACTTTCACCATCACACAGCAGTTTTGCCTGGTTTGGGACCTTTATAATAAATTTGCTTTATTTTCAATTTGTTTCCTGTACAAAGCTTATGTTTGCATGATGTGTCCAAGTATTTGAGTACCAATGTAATTAAACTTTTAACTTGAGAGCATTCTACTATATACATACTCCACAGTTTAACTAGTCTACTGTTGCTGGACATTTGGCTTCCGATTTGGGACCGCTGTGAACAGTGCTGCTGTGAGCACATTGTTAGACACATCAAAACTGAAAGAGCTTATCTGAGCAGACAGCAGTTTATGATCCACACAGAAGAGGCTTGAGAGGAGGTTTTTATAGTGTATTCTTCCAAGTAAGACAAACAAACAAACGAAAACGGAAATCCCTAAACAAGAAGGAGTGGTTAAAGCAGACAGTCCCTGTTAGGAGGTTTGCCTGGTGGTTTCTGATTGGGTAAGGTGTCACTTTATTATTTACATCAAATATATATATATATATATATATATATATATATATATATATTTCACTGCTAGGACAAAAATTAGTAGGTTATAGATATGAAGTTTGTGTTCATTATCAGTTTGACAGAATTGAGGATCACCTGGGAGATGGTCTGATCATATCAGTTGGGCATCATTTTGATTGTGTCAGTTGAGATGGGAAGCCACCATGGGTGGCTTCATTCCCTGGCTAAGTCTTGGTCTGTGTAAATGGAGGAAGGGAGTGGAGCAGAAAACATGCATTCACTCGCCTCTGATTCTGATGATGAATGTTGTGAGAGAGGCTGAATCAGATGCCTACTGTCTTCACTTCCCTGCCATGATGGAATTCTCTGCCATGTACTTGAACTGTGAGATAAAACAAGCCCCTTTGCCCTAAAGATACTTTGGTCAGAGTATTTTATCACAGCAACAGAAAAAAATAAACTAAGACAACAGATTCATGTATTTTTCAGCTTTCACAGAAATCACCAATTTTCCAGAAAGCTTGCATTGATTTTAGCTTCCAGCATCTATGTTTGAGAGTTCAACAAATGTGTTTTGAGTAAATTAATAAGTAAAGGAATTCTTCTCCAAGCTTTACTGTTGAAAGGGTTTCCCTTGCTACCACCAAAAGAAAGGGTTGCTATTCTTCTTTTTAATTTTCTTTTTGTATCTGTTAATGATGACTTAAACTAGGGCTAAATGGGAATTTTCATAAATGTTACCTATGAGAAATTCCCAAGTCATTCAGCTAAAGCTATATTGTAGATGTTTCTTTTCCTGTCTCCATATTATAACTGATGATTGCCATTTTGGGAACAACTAGCTTTGCTGTAATATCATTTGTGCATAATTCTGGGAGCGTATTTAATTTTTCAAGCATGTTCGTGAGTAATAGACATCTTCCATTGTGGGATCGCTTAGATGCTCTTCATGAGGTAAACATATGGCATGGAAAAGTAACTGTGGACCAATTAAAATACAGTTACTGTAGGCTGTGAGTTCACTACTGTGAAACGTCCCTTTGTGATGGGCTCCAGGCAGGCACATTACATTATTGTGGTCTAAGAATCCTCAACTCTCAGCAGGTGAAAAGAATGAAGTGACAAAACAAACAACAACAACAACAAAAAGCCTCTATGTATCATTAGGAGAGGGAGGTAATTTTTTTTTTTTTTCTTTCCAGGACCTTGTGTTTTTCTGTGACTGCTGCTTAACTGGTGTTCCTGGCCTGAATAATTGTGTAATTTTCTGGTAGTGGTGGTGAGTTTATATTTTAGCATAGGATTTAAGAAAATATGGCCCTAAGCCAGGTTGGTGAATTTTTTTTTTTTTTCATAGTCATGAGATCTCCTTTGTGCTGTGTAGGAGACTCACTGGAGCAGGCTTCTGTGGAGACAAGCGCTGTTGTATACCAACTAGCTGTTCCCACTACTAACATCTGGGTAGCCTTCCCTCAGATCGCACCTCTTGGATACACAACCTGGCCTGAAAACCTGGCAAAATGACGGAGCCTGTGAAGCTTAGTGGCTTAGTCTCAAAAGACTAGAGA
Organism: Meriones unguiculatus; assembly: GCF_030254825.1. Taxonomy (NCBI): domain Eukaryota; kingdom Metazoa; phylum Chordata; class Mammalia; order Rodentia; family Muridae; genus Meriones; species Meriones unguiculatus. The sequence goes on along the minus strand of NC_083364.1, from coordinate 52,499,994 downwards.
ATATTTAGGAGCACGTGCCAAGGTGTAAGTCTTCTCAGCTTCTTGCCATCCTTCACTGTCTCGAAAGGTAGGTCCGTGAAGGGTTGATGAATGTGAGCTTCTGTCTGTTGACATCAGTGTAATAAAATGTTCCATCTCTGGGCTGTGGTTTCATTCTCTAATACATAGTTCCTGTAAATAGTGGGATGCAGGCTGAATTAAACAGGCCGGAGAGTTTCATTGTCTCTAAATTGGATCTTTGCGGACTAAATGAATTCAATTCAGCTAGTGCTGTAAAAGACATTGTGGAAGAGAAAAATACATGATTTCTCTGTCTCTATTAATCTTTTAATCTCATACTATATCAATATAAAATCAAGTACCCTTGATGCTGGGCCTTCACTTGCCTTTTTTGGAAGTAAATAGTCTCTACTTTTATATCCCAAGATAGGGCAAGTCAAGAAGACCTATAGTTGTGGCCGTTACATTGAGATTTCCACATTCAAGGGCCATCATCAAAGACTACCTTTTATTCCCCAAGGAAAACATTGGGGTATGGGTGAATTTATAGGCTATTTATTTAGGACACAAAGGTGGCATCAGTGACGTGTCAGAGTTTCCTCTACCCTTTTAAGTGTAGACACCGGAGGCCTGAAAATGAAGCTACTAAAAGAGATTAATGAGAAGGAAAGCAGATATTAACAATTTTTAATTATTTATTCATTTGTCATACTGGTAGTTATTGATTGGTGTATATAAATGCAAATCCATGCATGTGCTCATGAGACATGTGGGTCCAGGAATGAGCAAGTGTCTTTACTGGATGAGTCAGCTCAAAGGTTCACAGCACACAACTGTAGGGGTTTTTTGTTGTTGTTGTTATTGTTATTGAGTGCATATATGTACTTGTATATACTTGTATATCGCTAAATACCACCTGTTGAGTTCATATAATGTTATTTATATGTGCCTTTTCAGGGAGGACCATTTGACAATGGGAATCCAATTGGTGTGCCCATTGCTGGGGAGGGCCACTTCTCCCTCTCTCAGATTTGTGTTGCCTGTAATTCTTTGTGTAGGGTTGAGGTTTCCTGGGTTTTTTCCTGTTCACTTTGGCATGTTCGTTGGTGTCATGCTTGTTCAGCTCATGTTTTGGCAGTCACATTGGTAAGATTTCACATGTGTAGCTTCTGGTAAGACATAGTCTCACAATACAGTCCCTGATCCTCTGGATCTTACAAGCTTTCTGTCCCTTCTTTCTGCACTGTTCTCTGAGCTTTAGGTGTATGAGTGTTTTGTAGGCATATCCACTGGGACCACAATTCACAACTCTGCATATTGATTGGTTGTGTTTTTCTGTAGTTGTCTCTGTCCTTTGCAAAGAGAAGTTTCTTTCATGAGGGATGGTGAGTACACTTATTTGTGGGTATGAAGAGAAATGTTTATAGATGGTTGTTAGGGATTATGCTGGTTCAGTAAATTAGTGTTTGTAGACTCTACACACACAACCATAATTTTACTAGCTCTGGATAGTTGGCTAGCTTTCCAGTACCAGGCATGGTATTCTTCTTGAGCAGGTCTTAATTCCAACTAGGGAGCCATTAGTTACTGCCAAGATATGTGTGCCACTATCACACCAAGCTGATTATTGATGAAAAGCATACAGTTTCGCTTAACATTTTATACGCATAGCACTTCACAAAAAAGAAGTGAAATTTAAAGAAGCACTTAAACCCTCGGGATTCCTATTCCCTTCCTGACCGGAGAAATCAGGTTTCTTTGACTTTAAGGGATGATAAACCGTGGGGGCTTGACTGGAAAGCAGATGAGAGAACTAGTAGGTTAAAGAGATGTCTTAATGAAGTCCACATCTGCAAATTCATCTGGATGTGAGCTCCCTGTGTTCCAGCGTAAGAGTGACCTTTCACCTTTTATGCCCTACTTTTAGGTCAGTGAGGGAAAATAATGGGAATATTGCTGTGTTGATGCAGTAACACAACTCTCACCTCGAAGGGGATAAGAGAGGCATGATCTGAAGCCACATATGAGTGACTACCACCTAGAAGCACGGACTTAGGTTCTCCCTCCTCAGTTCCACATTTTGATGTGCTCACAATTTCTTGAAGTTTTTTGTAGCAACAGAACAAACAAGTTTCAAAATACAGGTACTTTTCAAGCATATAGGCAGAGACAGAAGGTAAGTCTACAGCTACTGCTCCAGTGCCATATTTTTGCCCACTTCCGGAACCATGAGCCCCAATAAACTCATTCTTCACTTTGGACACAGCAATGGAAAATTAACAAACACAAGCTGCATGCTTAAAAAGTAGGCCAGATTATTGGCAGAAAAGGAGGAATACACTGAGCGAGTGGTCTAGGGACAGACACTTCAGTTCTCATCGACAAACTGGGAATGTCTGATTTTATCCTAGAGGGAGGCTAAAAATGCCAGAAGAGGGACTCTGGTTCCTGATTTGGGTTCTTGTTTTTGTTTTTCTCTTTTTATACAACATAGGTGAACACCATTGTCTGGAAACTATACATAAGGATGGATGCACCTGAAACTGAGAGATTCCCGGACACCTGTGGGTAGGCCAACTGGCTTAAGCAAATTATCTCCCCAAGATGCACCACAATTTGTATCACAGGCCCTATAAAAAGCTCCTAACCTCATCTCTCAGCGGTACCCTACTTCTGTCCCTTACTCCCGCTCTACTGTAGAGTGGCTTTGCCTTCTTTCTTTCTCTTAAGTTCAACCTATAATCCTATGATACATTTCCCTTCTAAACTCACCTTCTTGTTGTCTGAAACTTATTCTTCAGGCTTGAAATCCAAGGGGCCCCCAAATCACTGTCTGGGGAGCCTCTAGTGGCTGTTGATTTGTTGGACACTTAAGCTCTCGAACTATGCATACAGGAAGAAAGGAAGCATCCATGGGTTTCAAGGAACCTTGCTTTTCTGCCATTCCCTGTTGATTCAATTATTAGGGAAAGGGATTTGAGGCAGGTGAGTATGTGAGTCGACGTTCTTGTTTATTCCTGTTTAAACTTCACCTTCCTTCTTATCCAACTTTCTGTGCATGTGCAGACAGGAGGAGTGAACTGTTTCCTATTTTTTCTTTACACGCTCCTTTCACTTAGGAACTAGGTGCACTTCTGTGGGAGCCTTCTGCCGCTTATGTGGCCAGGAGCCAAGAGTTGAAAGGGTCTGCCTAGAACCCCCTCCCTAAATTTGTGCCCAGAAGTGGGTTACCATCAAGCTTGAGTTTGGGGACTTTTATTAGTATTTATGGTGGAAATTGGACTGATGTATTATGATGATATTCCATGATGAGATAGAGTGGTTTCCCTCCATGGGTAATGGAACTGAAAGCAATGCTCCCTAGAATAAGAGCAAGGGAGGACCATAATCATGCTGTATACGTGACCACATGACAAGCAACTTTCGCATCAATTTCCTCCGAGTGTTAGACTAAAAGATGCCCAAGTGTGTGACTGATTCTCCAGTGGCAAAACATGAAGGAAGAGAATAGTTGTAATTATTATTGGTCATTATCACGTGCTTCTCTCATTCCTCCATATCTCTAAAATCCAGAGGAATTATCAAAGTGATGAGAGCACTTGCATAGAAAAAAATGTGCACAGGAGTTTGAATTAGCAGACTGGGCTAAAGGATGCTCTGTCTGTGTCATTTATTGGCCACAAGATCTCAGATAATTTGTTTAATCCTTTTGACTTTTATAAAAAATATGTGTCTCATATACCCATTTTAAAAGATAGTTTATGTGGTCTTTTTTGCACATTGAAAATGCATACAAATAAAAGTAAAACATTATATGAGCATTTTTGAAGTAAAAATGATTGCTACTTCACACCCTTAAGATGGCTATAATCAAAAAGACAAACAAGTGCTGATGAGGATGTAGGGAAATGGAACACTTAGCTACTGCTTGTGGGAATGTAATAGGCACCTTGAGAAACAGTCTGGCAGTTTCTGAAAAGGTTAAATATAGATTTACCACATGACCTAGTAATTCTCCTAGGTAGATGCCTAAGAGAAATAAACACATGTACTCACACAGAGTCTTGAACATGAACACTTGTAACAGAATTATGATAATAGCAACACAAATGTTCATGACCTGAGAAATGGATAAACATGGGAGGTGTCCACACAACAGGATTTTGCTTGGAGATGAACAAGGAATAAAGTATGACTACATGCTGTGCCATGCATAAACTGAGCACATTATGTTAAGTAAAAGAAGCCATTCACAGAAGATTACATATTGCTCTTGGTTTTAGCCAAAAGGCCAGAAAGCAGTCATGGCCACATATTGCAGGGTTCCCTTTGTATGAAACGTCTGTCATAGGAGAATATATAGAGATAGAAAGTAGGTTAGTGTTTGCCCAGGGCTGGGAATGGGCTGGGGAGAAATGAAAAGTGACTGCTAATGGGTATTGGTTTATTTTGGGTGCAATAAAATGCAAGAAAATTGATTGTGGTGATTGTGGCTGCAAGACTCTGTGACTACACTATAAACCATCAAATTGTACACTTAAAGAAACAGCGATTTCTGCTTCTGTGAGCCCAACCAATGCAACACTAATTTATTAACAAGAAAAGAGAATTAGGAAATGGTGTATTTAAGTAAAAATATTCGAGCATGTTCTGGAGTTTATTTTTGCAGTCCTGGGTCATCGGTAACTGAGCTGCATCTTCAGTTTTTATGATTTTTTTTGGCTTGATAACTTGTAAGTTTCTGCATTATATGCACTTGAGAACAAGTGCCTTAATTTCTCCGCATCTCACTTCTTTCTTGTGAAGTTGATGGGGATGGGAGATAGAAAACCGACAGGTGACTCGGCAAAGACCCCAAAGGCAGCAGTTCCAGAATGTCCTGGTTCTCTGGCCAGCAGGGAGCTCTGGTGGGTACTAGAACACCATCTTTTGACTTTTTTGGTGAACAGCTTTGCAACTGGATCTTTATATTTCCATTGAAACCCAGGTTATATCTGCGCCTCCATTTCAGCTCAACTCTTAGATGAATTTAGGCTTACCTCCTCAGAGCAGGGAATGTTATAGTTCAGAATGGAATCTACCCATCCAGGCGGAGACATGGCATTGCCTCCTCTCAACATTTACTCCAACTGGGCTTTTCTAACTAAGGAACTAATCCTTAAGAAGACGGGGCTACCCCTAGGAAGGTGGGTTCATCCTCCCAGCCTGGTCTGACTTCTTTCCTCCTTTCTAAGCATGCTTTTGCACACATGTTGGGCTTAGCCTTTCTTTAAAACTCCACTTTGAGCTATGTGGCTGCCTTTAAGTCGGAGTCCAGTCCCTATGTCAGCTTAACTAAGTTCCGGGGGCTCTTTCTTCCCTCCCACACTCCTCTCCTGGAAGCTGCTGAGGTTACAGCTCACCTTTCCTGGGGCTTTTCTTTTAAATTCTTTGAGCTTCCGTTTCACTCCATTCTTAAACTATTTATTAGTGAGACTAAGAACCCAATTTTCCAATCTGGAATCCCCTCAAGATACCCTCAGATCTCCAGTAACATGAGGATGTAGAGAGCCACTTGCGTATAGAATCTATAGCATACAGATACGTAGGAAGGTGGAAGGGAGGATCAGTCACTGACCTCCACATGTACAATGCCCCCATCATATCCACACACACATACAATAATAAAAAAATTTAAAAATAATCAGCTCCCTAACAGACAGGGATGTTTGCTTTGCACCCTTTTCTTTTAGTCACCAAGGTTTTGGAAAACCTTTGTTTATTTTGGCCAGAGTTGGCAATCTCAGAAATACAAACACATTTTAGGGAAGTTTATCTAACTTCATATCATATTAACATTCTCATCCGTTCATTCCAAATCACTATACTTTTGCTTCCCTCCTCACAAGGCCTTGGAGAGGAGCTGTAGAATAGGCTGGATATTTGGTATTTACACCTCCCCCAAAGAGGTATTTTACTCACAGTGATAAAAACAGCAGAAAGAAATGAGTTAGCTCGCTAGATGCAGGGTCCTTATGAGAGTTGAAATCAAGCATATCTTTGGTGTTGGTTGGCTGGAGGCCAGAAATGCTTAGGGGCACAAGTTCATGTTCTTTCTGCTTTCTTGATTTCATCTTTCTTCCCCATTTATTTGGCAACCCAATGAGCACAGTCCAGAAGCGGTGTGATCAGGCTTTCCCTTGACCCTTGAAGGTATTTGTGGAACTCCAATCCAGGAATAGGGGTAGAGAGGAACATGGCCATCTTCTGAGGACCTGTGATTGTGCTGGCTGGACTGAACAGCTCATCTCCTTTATCTCTACCTAGTAAGACTTTACAGACCCCTATACAGGGACCTGTAGTGATGACTCACTTGGGAATCCTCCTTTGGGAGCTTTTCTTGCTTCCTTTCCATGATAAAATTCTCCTTTAAGCTAATAAACCTCCTTTCTAGACCTCATCTTCCCAATACCCTTGAAATTCATGGAGCAAAGGACACAGAGACCACCGGCTTGGGGTGGCCTGGTGGCTATTGATTGTCAGCACTCACCTGAGAAGAGACAGTGTGGACGTACCATGGACTCATCTCCTCATGCCCCTTTCCCTCCTCTTTCGATAGTGGTAACACACCTCTGAATGCTAACAACTGAGAGGGGCTTTCTGTGTCAGGCTGTGTTTTCCCAAACTGGTTGCAGTAATATTTCCTGGCCCAAACATTCCTTCAGTTCTTTGTCACACTCTTGTCAAGGGGCAGTTCAATGTCCCTCTTTCCCTTGAACCCGGGAAGACTTCATATATGTCTTGGCAAGTAGACTCCGGTGGAAATGACCCTACAGGGGATCAGATGTCGGATTAGAAATGGGGTAGGTTTCTCTCCTTGCTTTCTCTCACTTTGGACCCCTGAGCTGTCTTTAAAATGTCCTCCTAACTTGTTTCTGTTGGAAAGACCAAATAAAAGGACTGCACAGGGACAACAAATGAACTTCAAAACTAGAAGTTTTTTAATTCCCAGATACTAGACTCCTTCTAGCCCATGTGCTAGACATGTGAAGAACAGTGTTCAGAATGTTCAGGTACCACCGACCTGCTCTCTGACTGCAGCTACAAAAACACCTGAACTGTTTACTGAGCTGAGCCAACTCCCCAAATCCTGTGAGTGGATGATAAATGACTGCCTCACAGCATTACGTTTTGGTGTGGTTTGTCATGGCATACATAAGCAAAATGTTCTTGGTTAGCGAGCGACCAAAGGAGTCCATGCAAGGACTTGCAGAAATCACAGAGGTCACAACCGTAAGGGTGTGAGGGTGACTCACGAACCAAACTCAATAAAAGGCAAAATCTCAGAGATGAAGGAACAGATGTGAGTGCAATCAAGAAAGCTAATTGTACTAATGGTAGGGTACCAGATGTGGAGACCAGAATCACGGAGACAGTTGCCAAGAGGATTTATCAGTGCTCATCTATCGGTGTTCATTTTATATTGGTGCATCTGGTGAATTATGGAAACAGGAATGATTTATGGGAATTTGCTATGAGCTGAATAATAGATCTCATAGGACCAACTTTTCTCTGCTCTGAGCCACCGAGGAAACTTTTCCCTTTAGGTATTTCAATAGAGAGAGAACATGATGACCAGGCAAGTGCTCAGAACTGTGCTTATCTAAGTGGTCTGTGTAATTCTACTGAGCGAGATACATACTTGGAGTTCAAGCAGTGGTGCTTCTGACACTAGCGATGTAAACCAGTGACCTATAACCCAAATACCCAGAGGGCATCAGTGTGGACACAGATCCTGATGACTTCGGGAAGGCTTTGTATCTGTGGTCTCCTCCAGCCTTGGCTTCACACAGCCCAGCAAATATCTAACCCTCATTTGACTAACAGGATTCCTATTTGTGATAATCAATGCTGTTTAATAGCATTTCACCCAAAGCTTCTACTTTATAAAATGCTAGACTACCAGACAAACTCACTGTTTAGGTTTAATAATCAGCGGAGCTGTATCTAGCCTGGGAAAGAAGGATGGAATTGTTAGTGGATGGCTTCTGGAAACCGGTTCTATCCTTTCACTAAGTGCATCTCAAGGCTTGAACTCAGGTCAAGGTCATCAGGTCTGGCAACAAAGGCCTTCCTAACCTGCTCAGGCATCTCACCATTTCGAGTGAGGACTTTTAAAATCAATAGCATCAGCCATTGATTCCTATTTAATGTTGGGAAATTTTCATAATGTAGCACATCTTAGATCTTAGGTTTGGGTTATTGGGTTATTTACAGTTTGGGGGAATATGGTTTTATACTAGGTGGTTTCAGTCAACGGTTGGGAAGTAATTTCCAGGTGACTAATCCAAATCATCTCCATAAGTGTTGACTCTCTGACTCTTGGTGTATATACGATTATGTAAGCACCATACAGTAAAAATATACGACAGTTTCAAAAGATCCCCATGACCCTTGACCCTTGTGGTCAGATTCCAGCCCCTCCCCTAGACACTGGCAGCCACAGATCCAGTGTTTCTTTCATAATTCTGCCCTTACCAGAGTTCTATGTACCTGGAACTACATGATGTATCATATTTCACACCCAGCTTCTTTGAGCGTACTGTTTTCCATTGGGTTATTTACATTATTAGATTGGCTATTTATTCCTATTTAATGATTGAAAAATCTTTTGTAATTTGGCATATTTTGCTTAGTTATTCAGCAGTTGATCAAGTTTTGGCTCATTTACAGTTCGGGGGCAATAATGAAGAAAGATGTTGAAAATTATGTGTGGGTTTTGGTGGCAAAATGTTTTTTCCTTCTTTTTGGGGGGGCAGGGATGGGGAGTAAATATTTAGAGCTGCCAACTTATCAGACAAAGGGTTCTAAATTTGCCCTAAACAGCCTGGCTTGCTACCTTTAACCCAAACATTCAGGAGGCTGAGGCAGAAAAATCACTGGAATGGGCTACACAGTGAAGTTCTGTCTGGACACACACACACATACAGAGAGAGGGAGAGAGAGAGAGGGAGAATGCACATTTATGTCCCAACATATATATCGAGTGCATATATATATATATATATATATATATATATATATGTATTTCTCACACTCATTTGTGGAAATTATTACTGTTATCTCATTTTAGAGATGAAAGCTAAGACATACAGACATTATGTAACTGTCTGAAACGACACAGCCAATGGGAATAAACCCAGGTGATTTCCTTCAGAGCCTGCAGTCTTAATTATTTCTTCCTCTTCAGCTATGTCCACAGCTAATGTCTGTATCAGAAACAGAAGTAAAGAGCGTGACCTCATCACCCCTGTGAACAAGTGTGATAAAGACTTAGTTTTAGATGGAGAAGTTGACAGATTAAAGCATAACATGAAAATCTTTATGGAATCAATTGAGGAGAACATGAGCTCACAAAGAAGACGATGTAAGTTAATTCAAACGTCAGTTCAGGATGAGTCCTGACCTTTACGTTTTTATCCAGTTCAAATACTATAGGATTGTGCCAAGCTCTTCTTGTAAGCAGCTCTGATGGATGTCTCTTCATAAGACCTCTCCACTGTTAATGCATACTAAATACTGTGTTTGTACCAGAGCATGCATAACCAGTCTATCCATTCAAACACACCAATACATCTGTGATTTTTCCAACATTCCTCTGTCACGATAACAATAGTAATAACTTTAGTATATGAATAATTAACATCTTTAACAGTTACATTTTCTATTCACACATATACTGCCTTGAATTCCAGAATGGTATTCGTAATATGAACAAAAGAGAAACTGTAGCAAAGATTAACCTCTAAAAAATGCACTGTGGAGGTTTGGGAGCTCTTCCATAGAATTGGAAATAATGGAAAATTGACAGTGAAATATAAAAGTAGATCATGAATAGTTAATACCTAATTTTTCTTTGATGAAGGAATTAAAATACAAACTAAGTAATCATCCCAATGACAATCTGAGGCAAATTTGTCACCGCCAGTGCCTAGCACCAGGCCTTGCATTTATTATATGCAGAATAAACATTTGCTGGGTTGAATTTAATCTTTCCAAGATAAATGTTTGTAGGAATAGTGAGATAATAGTGGCAGCTACTCTGTATAAAGTCTGTGGTGTTAGCGTTGGTAAAGGCGATGCATTTTTGTCTTTCTAGCAGAACCACAAAAGAATGCAAATGTTATTATTAACATGGTAACCAGCTTCCTCAAAGACATCCAAGACGAGGAGGATATCGACTGTGGAGACTGATGCTCATCCCCTGAGTACTAGTGCATTCTGTACTCACAGAACTTAGGTGTTAAGGGCTGCAGACATAGTATGGCATAAGCTTAGCATATGCAAGGTCCTGAGTTCAGTCTCTGGCACAGGGATTCTCAACCTTCCTAATGCTGGGGTGCTTTAAAACAGTTCAAGTTGTGGTGACCCGCAACCATAACATTAGCTTTGTCGCTACTTCATCACTGTAATTTTGCTACTGTTCCGAATTGTAGTGTGAATATCTGATATGCAGGATCTCTGATATGCAACTCCTGGGAAAGAGCTGTTCGATCCCCAAAGAAGTCACGACCTGTCGGTTGAAAAAAGCTGTTCTAACACTTTACAAATTGAGCAAAGCTCTCATGGAGTCTTTCTGTGTGTCACACACACAAGACTCTAGCAGAACAAAACCAAATGTAAGGGAATCCAGAAGATGGAATCTTCCACCTTTGAGCAGAGCTTAAGGCCCAGCTCCAAAGCTGAATCCACAGACAGAACGTCTCCTGTCCCCTTGAAGCCAGGGGATTGGTTCAGTGCATAGATTCTGCCCGTAGCATGCGCTCATCTCAGTATTCATTGGGAAATTGGAGTTTTGAAGAAAAAAGAGCTCTGTAGACCTATTCTCATAATTCTGGGGCAGAGGAAACATAGCTAACAGGTCTAGGAATTCCAGGGGCAAAATCCCTGTGACAGCTTGTGGCCTCTGCTGCTCACGTTGTTAGTGTCATGTCCTGCTCTCAGTGCACACTGCAGGTAGCAGAGATGTCTCCTGGGGCTTCATTTTAGAGTGTGATGTTGACGGCCGTTTCTGAAATCTTAGCATTTTAAGCTGGAACAGTTAAACCTTAACTGATGTGAGCATTAACTAAAAAAGCTGTAAAGAGCCCAAATTAAAATATATATATATTCTTGAAGAATAAAGTAATTCAAGGCATACTGGTTACTCCAGAAGGGAGCAGAATAACATCAGGTAAGTCTGATGGCTAGGGAATAGTCACTGGAAAGATGAGGCATGCGTTAACAGTTCAGAAACCGTGGTTAGTTATAAAGTAAGGATCCTGCATCAGTGGTCTTTCTGAAAGCCAGAGCTGCATTTTGCACAACCAACCTCTGTTGTGTTCTCACATTAGAGAATTGCATAACCCCCTGGGCCTCTGAAGGGGGTCATTTCACTATTTTTACCTTCTGGGTAATATAAATACACTCACCTACTCAAGAGAAATGATATGGGGTTCACCTGGACATGCAGTGGCCACTTTTCAGTGTTTGTTCTCTGTTCCCATTTGCTTTGAAGACTGGCCAGAGTTGATCTCACAGCCACTCAGGGAGCAGCCGTCAGGCTTGGTGCTGGGGGTGTGTGTTCTGATCTATCCACAGAGAAAAGCTGAGCACATTGTAAAGGAGATTATCCCCTCTCTTCTGAGGGGAACTTGCTTCATACTTCACTAGTAGCAAGCGCTACTAGTGCTGGTTGCCGACCATGATGTAAACTTGAAGAGTGACAGCTTTAGGGGTTTTCCGGTGCTGGGAAGGCTGAGTGGGAGACACAGAATAAAAGAAGACTCTGGGCCATTGGGATCTCTGTTCACCAAGCTTTGCCTAATTATTCAGGTGGCACATTGGGTAAGCAGATAGAAAGATAGGGTTCCCAGAGAGTCCAAGCTTCACCTATGAAAGGGAAAGGCAAACGAAGCATACAAGAGTGAAAGCATGAGACCTTGTTGATGTCCTGATGCTTGTGATGTCACAGGGGTTGGGGAGATGCTTATTGGACAGGAAGGGGGCACAGGCTGTGACGTAAATTCTAGATCCAAGAGTGCTCCAGGGTAGTTCATTGGTCAGAAGTAGGTCACGTTGGGCAGCAGTGGCAAGCACTGTTGTGCTCCGTTCTCAGAAAGGTCAGCTCTGTGTCTCAGTTCTGCACGCCGGACCTGAATCACCAATAGCTGAGGCTATCTGGTATTTGCATTCCTGACAGCCCGTCTTCTTTGGAAGGGAGGTCCAAATGGTTCCCCTTTTTTAATCTCTGCAGTGCTTTGATTACCTGAACCACTAAAGCCCACATATTATTCTGTTGATGTTTCTGGTTACTGTGATTACTCAGGTAGCTTAGCTTCAGGATTCTATTATTATTACCAAAATAACTCAACTAGTGTGTGAGAGAATAGTTTCAGATCTTGCAAGGGTTATCAGTCCAGTTCAATACACATTCACCGAGCAAGTTACGTTAGGTATCCCTTATCTTAAAAGACAATGCTGCATGAAGCTGGTACATAATTAGTGGCAGCTATTATGACCTAGCACCGTTACGGCTGTGCCACTCTGTAATGCTTGCTAATGGCAACTGAGTTGCTAGTTTCCACACAGTCCTGAGTGTATAGGAGGTTATAATTACGGTTTCTTTTATTTGTGTTTATTTCCAACTGACGAAAGATATACATTTTATAATGTAATTTTGAAAGTCTTTACTTTTAACTTGCAAGTCTTATTAATATATTTGCAAATCTCAATGTTTTGGTTTGAACAATTTTAAACACTTTATTTGTTATTTAATTAACGTTCAATTAGCTTTGCAAATTGATGGCTTAAGTCCTGTAAACATTAACACTATTCAGAGACTTCCTTGATATTTCAAACTATAATTGCCGGTTTAATAAATGTATTCTCTAAGTATATGAAGCACCTGATATTTCAACCTTATAAATCTAACATGTAAGATATTTGCAATCTTTATGAAACCCTTATAAATTTAATAATTCAGGCTTATAAATTTAATAAAGTTGATTCTCTTATCTCTTTTCAACATCTTAAAATGGATAAAGTGTTCATGAAGTAGCATAGCAACTAATAAACAACTTCCAAATAAAGATCAGATCTTTTCAAATTTATATCTTAGTGGCGTGTCCATTTAGTTGCCCAACAAAAGGAGCAGGCACCGTGAGATCCTCCTGTACTTGGTTATAACGTGGTCTGGGCACGGAGTACCAAAGGCAGCTAATAAAAGGAGTCATAGCCTTGGTTAGCCACAGTCTACAGGGCGTTACTAGTGTCTGAACCCTAGGCTAATTACAAGAAGCTCCAGTTGACTTTCTTTTTTTTTTTTTTTTCTTTTTCAAATAAATTATTTATTTTTTTAATGCATTGGTGTTTGCCTGCATTTGTGAGGGTGTCGGTTTCCCTGGGAATAGGAGTAACAGACAATGTGAGCTGCCATGTAGGTGCTAGGAATTGAACCTGGGTCCTCTGAAAGAGGAGCCAGTGCTCTTAACCACTGAGCCATCTCTTCAGCCCCTCCAGACTTTCACTGCTCTGCCCTTGACTGGGCTGTAGTTTTCTGCTGAGATCAATCTCGGTTTTCCAACTCAAAACACAATATGTCTTTTGTATATAGTTCAAACTTTGTTCTTAACTCAATTTTCAGTTCTTTAATATTCCACTGTCAGAATCCCCTGCCTAAATTTCAACGCATATATTTGCTGTCTGATTTGACATAATGAATTTAGCACTTTGTGTTTTACTGTTTCATTTCTCTCAACTTTGTTGCAAAAATAATTTAAGAAGAAAATATTTCTGTTCTTAGGGAGTTATTTTTCTATTAGAGATAACATATGCATGTTTATAAATCACCTATCATAAAAGGTAAAATGGAGACTACTGTGAAAGTATATGAGCTTATTTCTTCAGGATCTGTGGACGAAAGAACTGTAAGCCCATCCTTATACTCCCAGCTCTGAGTGTTGCTCATGAAATTATATCACCGTTATACACCAGAAGATGATTTTTACAGGTGTGGCCATGAATCTATGTATGGATGAATTATTCAGATGGACCAAACAGGGACTTTCCCCTAGCTGCTAAGCAAAGGAGGAAACTGTGGAGATTAAGTCCTGAAAAAGAATAGATAGCATAATTATAGATAAATTATAGATATAATAGAAAGCTTAGTTATAAAAAATTCATACAGCTGGACCCAGTAAATTGGGTTTTAGTTAATTCCAAATGTAGTCAAGTTGACAAATAAGACTAGCTATCACAGATACGAAGAAGGCTCTCTGCTGTTAAGATGAAGGAAGCCTCTGGGTGAGGCCCAGAGAGTGACCACTACAATCTTACTGTGGTTCCTAAGTGACAGCAAGGTAGGATATGGACTCTCAGTTTCAACAAGGAGCTGAATTTCGCAACAATCTACATGAGTTCTGAGCAGTGCTTTCCCCAGAGGGTCTAAATAAGAGCATAATTCCACTAACACCTTGATTTTGGATTTGAAGATGCTGAGTGGAGAACTTGGGTGGGCCGCCCAGACTTTGGACCTATACAATCGTGGTCAAAGAAGCAGGCAGTTTTAAACGGCTTTTACAGTTTTTGTGATGCAGCAGCAGAAGATCAATGCAATCACGAGTCAGCTTTCCTTTCTAGTCTACAACTGCAACTTTAAAGGACACGTATGCATTTTAGAATGCATTTAGAATGCATTTTAGAAGGGTGCTACGTCAGACTCCACCGTCTAGTGTCTGTCTAAGTTAGGGGTCCTATTGCTGAAGAGACATCATGACCATGGTAAGTCTTATGCTGGAAAAAAATTAGCACTGGCTTAACAGTTTCAGAGGTTTACTTAGTCCATTATTGTCATGGCAGGAAGCATGGCAGCGTACAGGCAGACATCGTGTTGGAGAAGGAGCTGAGAATTCTACATCTTGATCCACAGGCAGCAGGGAGAGAACTGATTTGAGCTTCAAAGACCTCAAAGGCCACCCACAATGATACTCTTCCCCCAGCAAGGCCACACCCCCGAACAGTGCTACTCCTTATGGGGCTAAGCATTCAAATACATGAGTGTATTTG
Source organism: Meriones unguiculatus (assembly GCF_030254825.1). Taxonomy (NCBI): domain Eukaryota; kingdom Metazoa; phylum Chordata; class Mammalia; order Rodentia; family Muridae; genus Meriones; species Meriones unguiculatus. The sequence continues at coordinate 52,484,910 of NC_083364.1, read as the reverse complement.
GAAGGGGGTGAGGGGTGGGGAGAGGGCATTCCTATTCAGATCACCACAGTGGATTCAGAGGAGCTAGCTGTTGAGTCTGCAAGGTCAAGGTACAGTTGATGGAACAGGGGTTTCAGTACCTAGTCAAGGATGTTTGATTGAAGAAATATCCAAAAGCCTCCAGTTTTCCTCTACTGGCCTTGATAGAAATGTTCTATGCCATTCTCTTTGTGGAACAAGGTTATTAAAATAATAACACATCTTCCAGGGTGGATGGTACATTTTGATTTATCAGTGAGAACGACTCAACATATGCTAAGAGGCTAGAAGTCAGGGTAGTTAATGCTGGGAGGAAAAGTCAAGAGAAGAAAAGGCAAAGACACAGAGATCGAAAGAGGTGCAGGTGGGATCTACGACGGGAAGCTTGCCACCAGGCACGGGGTGAGAAAAATAGAACAGGGAAGTGAGTGTACAGAGAGTGTGAAGGAGAAGGGCAGAGGCCTGTGACCGCACTGTCGCAGTGCACAGCTCCTGCCTGTGCCGAGAGATGGGTGAGAACAGATGCTTTTAATTGTCCTTCCTGAAAGCACACTGGAAAGAAAGTTCTGAAGCAACCACCTTTGTATCTGCGAATGTCTCTCTCGTATCCCTTCTGGGAAACAGCAGTGACCTACAACGTCTTTAACTGACAGAGCTCGTTCACTTTCTCAGAGCACAGACTCTGCAGTGACCTTTCATTTCCTGACTGGTCATGAAGATGGAGTTGATAGTCACTTTATTGCTACCAGTGTGACATTTTTATATACTTTTCCCCATACAGCATAGAACGTGTTACCGCCTATAATTGCTTTTATATACTACTTGACTTAAGGATTGTTTCAAACTGTTTTGCTCCTAAATCACTTTTATTTTCAGGGCTAGACATTTTTAAGAAGCACTAGCTTCTAAGTTAAGGATATTGTTTCTCCTTCTTTTGTTATGTCATCTGAACTAAAATGCTCTCCCCTTTTGTTTGTTTTTTTTTTCACTTTATGATTTTTTAAATTTATTTTTATTATTAGTTACATTTTATTAACTCTGTATCCCAGCTGTATCCTGCTCCCTCATTCCCTCCCGACCCCACCCTCCCTCCCTCATCTGCTCCCAGCCCCTTTCCAAGTCCATTGATTTGTTTTTGTTTTTAAGGAATAAGAATAAAGAATTTTTAGCCATCAGAACTATATGAGGCAGCATATAGTGCTAAAAAGCTAAAATACAATTTTTGACCTATTACTTCTATAGTTGTTACTATATTTATAAGTGTGTGTGTGTGTGTTGATCTATTATTCCTATTTTTTGTTTTTAGCTAAGATTAAGATCGGACAGTATGTCTCATATTCTCACCAGTGGTATTTTTATGAGCGATAATAACAAATTGCATCTGTGAGATCTCTTCAATTTGCCAAGAGTTTATAGAATCTGCACCATGGCAAATTTCTACTTACAGTCTTAGTAAAAACATGTTATCCTACACTTCATCTCATATATATGCATTTGAAAAAAGATATCACTACATAATCTGGGATGGTTGAACTTATTAGGTAGCCAGGCTGTCCTTGAACTTGTGATTTTTTTCATCCTCCGTAGTGATGAGATTATAAGCAATCTTCACTCTATAATCATGTTCTCATTTTTTGAAGGTTTGAAAATAATTTAAAAAGTGTTATAATTAATTTTTATCTTTGTCATTCACTGAGGTTTTATTTTGTATTTTAAAATTTTAAGGGCCTTATTAATCTTTATTTTGATTTATTTCATTGTTGTAAAGCCTTTGAGAGTAGTATTTGTAAAAATAAAGTTTTGTTAAAAGAAATTTAAGTCTCTCTCATCATGTACCAGGGAAACAGGCTATGTGCACCTTAATATGTGAAAATAATTCCTCAGGTCCACAATTTCTGTCCTCCAGGACTCAATCTGAGAATATGATCTGCAAATGAACAGAATCTTCTGGTGGTGTATTCATTATATTGCTAGTTATGATGAACATACTTACATGAAATATAAATTAATATGTATACTGAAATATAGTGTAGAGTCTTTTGATGAGGGCAGCAAGACTGTGGAATAGGGAGTATTTGAGTGAGGAGGCAAGAGTAGAGCCATTGTCCTAAGACAAACTTCATGCCTTCTGGCTCCAACCATCATAAAGCAACTTTGGATGCAGTGTTCCAGTAACATTCCTATGCCTTAGATTTTCATCTGTAGTCATTACTACTGTTATTACTATAAAAACATTGATTATACAATTATTTTTATTTATAGGAAAGCTGAATTAAGCTTTCTGATACAAATTGGTTGGCAAACATAATTTCCTTTTTCATTTGTCTGCAATGTCTTTAAAACAAAAATCAGTGCTAAACTTTCTACCCTTTAGGGCTGGTATTTTCCAAAAATTAAAAAAAAAAGCCAAAACACAACTTATGATCTATTACTTCTATTTAAATTTTGAATAACTTGTGTTGTAAATAATAGACGCGTATCATAATGCATTGAGAAATTTGATTATTTTACACACCAGTGAGGTCAGGGAAGACTATCCCACATTTGGTCAGGGACATGAGAGTCCACCCTTTTCCTTCCTTCATCATTCCGAACACCATCACTCTTTACCCTCAGGTTATTGGCATTTCAAGTATAAAAGACAAGGAGGCAAAAAGAAAATAAAGAGACCTTTATGTCCTTTATGTTTGTCGTAGCTACTGTCTTAGTCTATTGCTGTGAAGAGACACCAAGACAGAGGCAACTTGTAAGAGAATGTTTTAACTGAGACTGACTTACGGTGTCAGAGGGTCCACAACTTGAGAGCAAAGAGAGACAGAGACAGAGTGGCAGAGACAGAGAGAGAGACACACACAGAGAAACACAGACACAGACACACACACACACACACACACAGAGAGAGAGAGAGAGAGAGAGAGAGAGAGAGAGAGAGGGAGGGAGAGAGGGAGAGACTGGGTCTCCTGTGTGCTTTTGAAACCACAAAGCCCATCCTCATTGCCACACCTCCTCCAGCAAGACTACACTACCTAAATCTTTCTAAACAGTGCACTATCTGGACCCCAACCCCTGGGGCCATTCTCAAACCACAATGTTGCTGGAAAGCTTTTCTAAAATAACTTGTTTGGCTTCCTGAATAGAGCCATGTCATGTGACCATGCCTATCTGAAAAAGTTTGGAAAGCAACTCACATCTCTCTTGCAACCCTTATATTGTAAAATCAGTGGGGGATACAAATAAGATCAAGACACGAAAAGAGTTCTTTCAGAATCTACTGGAATGTGCTTCACCAGCACAAATGCGGAAGTTGAAGTAGAACGTTTGTTGTCTAAGGTTTGGGACACTAAGAAGCCAGCAGGAACCAGTATTGCTGAGGGATGCAGGCCAAGAGTTTGAATGTGGTTTTGTCCTTCAGGTCTCTTTCAAAAACAGTGAGGTGATAAGATTTTGAAATGGATGAGAATTCCTTGTAGAATCTTCTTAGCTGCCTTTCTGCTAGTCCAGGGTGTCCTTCACCTCCATGAACTTACAAATAATTCTATTTATTTATAATAATTATCCCTGCAATAAATATTGGAACCTTAATGAAAAATAATACAATGAAAATCCAACGATAATTATTTAATAAATTTTATGGCTTCTCAAAAGATCTCAGAACCATTTTTTTCTATACATGTGTACCATTTATTTTTAGTCATATATTGACTACTGTTAAAAATATGATAGTAAAAAAAATGCTTTCACAAAACATCAAGAAAAAGATATCACCATTAGAGATATAATTGAGTAGTTGTGATTAAAGAAATTACAGACTGGTCTCCCAGAATTAATAACACCTGTGCAGCAGAGCTAGCATGCCTAGACAGTGGAATATTTGATTTGTGGAGATTTTGTGCCCTGGCCGTTTTACTTCCCAGTGTGTCTAAGGGTACACATGAAGTTAATCAGGTCTTTGCACTGGTCAGTTGGAAGCCCAGAGCTACCATTGTCTTAACAGCTGAGTAAGCCTTGACTGAAAGGCTACTGAACTAGAAAGGCTCTTTCTCTTGAATTGTGAAGGGCACTTCTATTTCCCAAGCAAAATATTGGAGTGACAGCAAGAAATGATGTCATTACACCAGAGCCCTCTATTACCTTTGTCCAGAATGTTCTGTTATTCTCTGGTATCCGGATGAGGCTTTGTGTGGCCATGCGACCACCTCCTACTGTGTGGCCAGGATGTATTTGTGCAGCTTGAACAGTTACTATTAGCAACACACACTGCCCGTTTACCCCTCTCCTCTAGGAAAGGGTTAATCCAATCTGAAATATGATAAGCTATACTCAGCTTTAATGCTTTTTTATGAAGTTTAAGGTTCAAGCTGAGCATTATGGCATACACCTTTAAACCCAGCACTTGGGGAGGCTGAGGCAGGAGAATTGTTGCTGCAAGTTGAGGAATAGCAGAGGTTATATTACAGGACCATATATAAAAACAAATAAAAAAAAAAAAAACACCTCGAAAAGCCAAAAGCAAAAAAGGAAGTTTAAGATTACCAGATGGAGGCTGCACAAACACCATGACTGCCATTACACTAATGTTATCCTAGTATTTAAGAGTAAGCTTTTCCTTCGATTTTAATCTCAGTTTCTGAAAAAGGCTAAGTGAAAAGAGAAGTTATGTATTTTCAGCTGAAAGTGTAGAAGCATAATTACCATGTAACTGTTAAAGCAACCACAATGTCAGTTGTTATTCATATTATCTTTTAGATGGCCAACGTTGGTGTCCTGCATGGCTTGTATCTCTAAGGCCACAAGTGTCAAACTTTTAACACACACCAGGATCACTCAGGAACTTGCTGAAATGCTGATAGCCTGGACTGATCCCAGAGTTCTGGATTCAGATCTTAAACTTTTACTGGACTTTTGTTTGTTTTGGCTTTTTAAACCGACAACTAAAATGTAGTTGTTATTTTATACAAGATACTGTTTTGAATTATGTACAACAAATATTTAAATTTTTTTTTACAAGTTTCCAGTCAATGCTAATACTATTGGTTTAGGGAAAACATCTTGAGAACTGCTCTCTTAGGGAAGGGATATGAAATTCTAAGTCTAGACAGAAACAGATAACTGGTCAAGGTGCAGAGACTGAGTGACCAGCTTTAGATGGGACATCTGTATTAAATCCCCGGGGCTCAGGGATCATAGTGGAAATTTAGGTGAGAAGAGTGTTAAAGCCAGACACAGAGGGTGACTGCAAGGAAACAGTGTTTTCTGGACACAGCAGGACAAATGAACTCACATTTGTGACAAATGGTTGTGACAAGACCTGAGCAAGGTCAAGCCCAGACAAAACTCCTGGCATGGGAAGGGGAGGTGGGCACAAAGTTTTCACCCTTAGCTAAGGAGCTACTGCAACTGATAGCTCGTGGGAGAGTCAGTTTTCTTTAACAGTGTAGCTCCTGGTAGACCAACCACACTCAGTAGAAGGCCACACACCCACAAATATATGGACTTTATGATTTCTTTTTAAAGGAAGACACAAAGTTGGATTGGCAAGGAAGGGGGAGCAGATCTTGGAGGAGGTTGGAGTGGGAGTAAGATCAGAACAAACTTCACAGGAATTTCAAATAAAAATGAGAAAAATAAACCAACAAATAAGCAAAACAAAGAAACAAACAAAAATTCTTGACCAAATTCTGGTTCTACACATATCCCTTTCTTTCAGCAAAGTACAGTTTCCAGATTAGATGACAGTGGTCATCTAATGGACTAGATGACCGTGGTCTAAATCTTTCAGGCACTAATTGCGAGTTGACGCTAGGAAGAGAAGAACTGCGATGGCATTGGGAAGGCTAACGCTTCAGCGTCCCACGCGAATCCTTCAGGAAACCCTGCTAACCCATGACCTAATGGTATGATTCCAGGTGTGTACACCATGCTTCCGTCCTTAGTTATGGGATGTCAGGAGCGACGTCCAAATCCCCTCTTTGGTTCCACAGAAGAAAACACATTTCCTTTGCTCAGTCGCAGGGCTTCCTGCACATCTTTGTTTGGGGTTTGTAGAAATGGCAGGCTCCCGGGGATGTGTTGCTGTCTGCAAGCTCCACAGGTTATATTGACTTGACTTGCATTTACCACAAGCCACGCTGTGAAGTCCTGGGGCACAGAAAACCATTGTGTATACCTATAAGCCCCCCCCACTTTTTTTTTAACACACTTTTTTTTAATGAGGAGATTGATTTCGCCATGAGGGCATGTGTGCATGAGTGTGTGTATGCATGCGAGAAACCTCCAACACCTTAATTGTGGGTTCCTTAACAGAGCTGTATGAAAACACTTACTGCTCACGGGCATTTGTCTAACCTGGGTCCTTAGCATATCTCCTACACAGCTTTTATGATCTTTGAGGTTTCCAGCCCCCTCTCATTTTCTTTTTCCACTTAACTTGGATGGAATTCATTTTTCCATCTGTGCTACATGTTTTCTGTTAAAGTGTCTAAAAATTTCTGGGTGGGAAAAGCGTGGCTGGGCGTTCAGCTACACTGGCGTGAGATTCGCATCCTTGTGTTTATGTCTGGAACAGTGTCTGGAGAGGGCGCACTTACCAGAAGAGCTTCCCGTGAGGCTGGAAAGCTAGAGTGGTGGGTTTCCCACTTAGTCAGTGAGCAATCAATTCAAACACCTCAAATCCTAGGGCATAATTACTTGTGTCCTCCTCTTCACCACGTAGCCTCAGTTCCTCTTCCTGGGGCGAGGGGCTCCCTGGTGTGTTTTGAAGGAGGATATGACATCTGTCACTCCATCCTCAGAGGTAGCAGATACTTTCTCCAGTGGTGAGTCGTTTTCTTTAGGGGCCGAGTACCGTGTCATCGTCAGGATCAATAGGTGACATCAAATAGGTACTTTAGGGAGATTCATGAATGAGCAAATAAATGATTATCATCAATAAATGTAGCTGAGCATGTCTAGAACCTAGAAATATGCTCAATCCATCATACTTTGCGGCTTAATGAGGTCCATAAATTTACTTTCTGCTTTAATAAATATTACTTCCTTTTTTTGGCCCTAAGGTTATCTTTTCTATACAATTGCTGAGGAGAGGAAAGTCAGTTTCTAATATTCTGAAATTGTCTCAAATCATGGTCAAGGCATGTATTAGTTACTTTGTTGTTTGTTTGCTTATGTGTGTGTGTTAATATGTATGCATATGTTCATGGGTCCATACACACCAGGTGTGGAGGACAACTCCGAATGTCATTTCTCGTTTGCTGAACACTCTTATTTTGAAACGCGGACTCTCTCTGGCCTTGGAAGTTAGGATAGAATGGCTGGAGAATGTTCCCCAGGAATCCTCATGTCTCCCCACTGGCATTACAAGCATATACGACCATGTCTGTTGTTTTAAGAACATGAGTTGGGAAGATTAGACACAGGTCCTTATGTTTGCAAGGCAGTAACTTTATCTGCTGAATTATCCCCTCAGACCACCTACTAGTTATTTGTGGCTGCAAACAAATTACCTCAAAGTTCAACAGCTTATAACAAAATAAGTTCTGTCTTCTAACTGTTCTGTGGTCGGCAATCCCAGCATTCCTTAGTCAGGCTCTAGGTCTCTCATCCTCTTGCAGAGAAAATATCCCAGCTATTGCAGTCATCAGTCGTTTGAGGGCCTGAACAGGACAACAGTATGTGTTTCTAAGATGGCTCTCTCACCTGCCATTGGCCAGCTCCCTACCACATACACCTCTATGTAGGGAACTGAAATGTCCTTCCAGACACAGAAGGACACTGATTATTATTGTTAGCAAATAATGCGCAAGAGAGCGGGAAAGTGGAGAGGAAGCCACCAGCCTGCTATCTTCTGAACTAGATGGGGAACTCTTGTACCAACACTTGTATTTTATTTAGTCCCCTCGGGCTATCTAGTCCCCAGCCCCGAGCCACATTCAAGGGGAGAGCCGTCAGACTCCACTTTTTAAGAAGAGGGCTGCCAACAACCTTCACATTGTGTGTGAGTGGGAGTCATGCAAAAATATCCAGCAAATAGCATAAGGGAGATGTTCTTACCTTCTGTGGAAGGGATCTTGGGACCATGGGAGGCGGGCCATGGTAAGTCTTCTCTCCTTGGAAGGTACAGAGAGAAAAAGAGTGAGCCAACAATTAGAAGAAATGTGTCAGGACACTCCTTAGAAGATAAGAAAGACTATACTCGGGAGAAGAGGAGAAAGGAAGATGCTATGGGATGCAGAGCCATAACAGCAGCAGCTGCATCCACAGAAGAAACACGGGGCTGCTCTCTTGTTGACCAAGCATCATGACCTTACAGAACATGGGGCTGGGGGCAGAATTTTACTGTCAGTGACAAGAGGTCTTGTGCATTGTGCCTGTAGAGTTTGCTCTTCACTACTCCACAGGTTCTGAGTCATCGACCGAGCCAAGGGTAGAACATGTCTAAACTGCGGAGTCTTTTCTTTCTCACCATATAAGAGAACAAGGCTTTGGTGACAGGCACTGCATTCACTAAGGCTCTGTTTGGTAGGCAGAACATTTTTCTGTGTATTTCCACTAGAAAATATAGTGTAGCTGCTTCGAAGGGTAAAATTGATATAAGAGGATGGCTGAGTAGGTATAGAAATGATGATTCTGCGTCTTCAGTCTTGTTTGAGTGAAAAGAAAATGATAAACCATTTGCTAGGAGCAGTTGCTAATCTGCATTCCCTAGCACAAGGGGTGTGCCTTCTCTCGGCACTCCTGTTCACACTGGTGTGGGTTTGGACCAGCCTTGAGAAGAGATGCATTTCTGCAGTGTTCTCCAGACTCAGCATGAGCCTTTGGGACAGAAACTGAGGAGCAGTGAGGCGAGGTGCTTGATTTTAGACATGTTAGAGCCATGTCAGCATTGGTTAGAGCCAATCATCTAGATGTCCTGGGAGGGATGGTGGGACTAGAGGATGAGTTTTGGAATTATGATAGATGATTTGGCCGTTCAAGTTTCTAGCATGGTGAAGAATGTTGGTGGGCACATTGTGTGAGAGGCTCAGATGTCTTATCTAGCACTTACACAATAAGAAGGGAGTCAGTGGAGTGGCAGGAGGTATTCCAAAGCAGAGAAGAAACCCAGGAGACAGACAGCACAGAAAGGAGGAATCTCAAGAAGAGAATGTCTTGCTGTGAAAGATCAAGTAAATGAGAAGAAATCATTCTCCTTGGACTTTGGCTTAAGAAGTTGTTGCTTTCCATTAAAGGAGTTATTATTTCAGGGAATGCTGAGTATGGGTATTTGATCAAAGGACAAAAGAATGGAATGAATGTAAGAAAATAAAACTTGAATATTTACACCATATGTATATAGTGTAATGTACACACATATTGAATATATAGTTAAATTATTTACAAGGGGCACAGAGAGATTAAGGCCACGTGGACTCTCTCAGTAGCTTCTGAAACTCCACCGAGCTAGCGTTGGATTTCTCTTGCTCATGTGTGCGCTATGTCTGTCCTTGAGTGTAAGTCAGGCCCTCTTTCCTCCCAACACATCTCCCGTCTTGAGCTGTCTCACAGTGGTTCTTCATGGCCAGCTCTGAAGCATTTTTCAGTTGTGCACACAACATGATTTTGTGCAAAGGCTGAAGAATACTTTCCAGTTTGTCTCCAGTTATCATTCTATGATAACAGAAGCTTATTCCCTCTTTTGTCTTCAGCAGTGCACTCATTGTGCATTTGGGGGATGTTTTTTTTATGATGCAAAGTTATCCCTTTTTGAATTTGCATATATGTCTTTGCACAATGAAAAAGACTCTGAATATTTATTATTTGGATAAATCCTGTCAAAAGCAACAATTTTGGAGGTAATTTTTGTTCTTATTTTTCTTCCTTAACTACATTTTTCTCTGTGTTCTCACTTTGAAACTCAAATATCTGACTCAATTGTTTCTCTCAGCCTTCCATTATATGAGCAAAATCTCTGTAGTCCTGATGGCATTCCTTCAGTTGTGATCCCTCTTCCCAGCTTTCAGGAAATATATTAAATAGCACCTTTTCTTGGTGGCTGTGACACTTACGATTCTTTATGCAGGAAAACACTTACTTGGCCCCAAGCTTAATTATCTGTCAATCATGATCTATTTTTCTATCATATGTATGAGCATATGTTTGGATATTTGCATGCGTGGATGAATGTAGATGTGTGTGTGTGTGTGTGTGTGTGTGTGTGAATGCACATACAAGTGTGTGACAATCATGTGGCAGCCAGAGGTCAACATAAGGTGTCTTAATTGTTCCTCGCCTTATGTCTGAAGGGAGTGTTGTCCCGTCCAGTGGGAGTTCAACGAGTTCCTAAGGAGGGGCAAAAAGGATGAAGTGGCAACAAGGAGACACAAAGAATGAGAGAAAGTCTATAGTCTGATCTCTCTCATTTATTTGAAAAATTTCACACAACTTTATAGGGAGAAGGCAGGAAGAGAAAATGTGTCAGCAATATAGTTTACAAAACATAACAGGGTGATTAATGATGATGCAGAACACCACAAGAATGTTTACTAAAAGAGATACTACAAGAATGTCAGCTAAGATATCTCAAAATGTCTAGCCTGATGAACAGATGTCTCATAGGTTCCGGAAACGTAAATCTCTCACCTACGACCTTGTTGCAGCTGTCTGTAACTTTCCACTAGCTGGCCTTGGCTCCCGACAGAGTGTCTTTTACTTGAACTAAGAGCTTGGCAATTTGGCATGTCTAGATAGCTGTTTGCTGCAGGGATTCCTGAATGGGCTTACAGGTGGGTTGTCGTATCTGTCTGGCATTCATGTGGGTACTAGGATTCTTTCTCCAATTTAATTTTTCATTTTTGAGATTCTAATTCAGCTACATTTCCCTTCCCCTTCTCCCCTAATTCTCTCTTATAACTCTCCCCACTTTCCATCAAAATCACAGCCTCTTCTTTTATTGTTATTGCATGCAGATATGTACACCCCTAACATATGAGGTGTACATATCTTTAATACAATCCCAAATTGCATATGTATGTACATGAATATATAAGAAATATATACGATCCTTAAACAAAACCTGTTCAGCACATATAATGTGACTAGTAGGTCTGTTTTCAGAGTTGACCATTTGGCACCGGACAACCAGTCGGTGTGCTCTTCCGTGGGGAAAGCTACCTCTCCCACTCCAAGCTTGCCCCAGTCACCTACAGTTCCTTACGGCTGAGGTCTCATGGACTTTTCCTTGTTCACTTGACATACCCTCCTCCTGTGTCTTCCTTGTTCAGCTCATGTTTGGGCGACCATGTTGGTGAGACTTTATGGGTGTAGCTTCTGTCCTTACTAGGAGATACAACCTCACAGCAAACTCCTCGGTCCTCTGGTTCTTACAGTCTTTCCACGCCTTCTTCTGTAATATTCCCTGAGCCTTGGTGTGTGAGTGTTTTGCAGATGAATCCATCGGGACTGGGCTCCACAACTCTGCATGTTGATTGGTTATTTTTATTTTTATTTTTTTATAGCGGTCTCTATCTCATAAGAAAAGAAGTTTCCTTGCTAAGGGAGGGTAGAGACTACACTCATTTGTGGGTTTAAGGACAGATGTTTACAGATTGTTACCTGGAATTCACGGGATGCTAGGGATTTTAATTGTTTAGCAACTGCTTTAACCACTGAGCCATCTCCTGATCCCCTTAATACTTACTGTTAATGAACATTTACCCCAATAGGCTCGCATCACAGCTCAGTGTTGAAGTTACCCTGGAAACAAAATCTTGTTGAAGGGTTAAGAAAAAAATGAAGACAAACTGAGTTTCCTGAAATCTCATCTTTTGGTGCCCACAACCTCCAAGCATTCAGGAATAATTTCCTCTTAAAGAAATTGTGATACTTTATTTGTGATATGTGCTGAAATGTTTAGTGGTTCTACAGTTGATGGTATTATAATTTTGCTCAGTATTCTGAGGTCTGCCTGCCAGGGACCCTATTGGCTGTGGCAGGGTGCCTCTTTTGATCAATATATACACAATTCCAACTATAAATTCCCTGAAAATGCTTGGGTGAGTGCCCATGATTTATTTATTTCTGCTTTCCAATTAGGTCTAGAGAGCCATAATAATAGACTCACTAGAAAAAGAAAGAAATTGTCAAGAGAAAGAGCTGAAGCAAACAAGAAAAACTTCTCTCTTCTCCACATTTACAGTAAACCCATCACCACTTTTTTTTTTTTTTTTGGTTTTGTTTTATGTCAACTAACTTTATCCCTCACAATTCATCTAGCCTCTAAAGAAATCTTACAGCTTAGAGAATTTCTCCATTAGTCTGGACTTCGAAAATCCTTGTGAAATGTATGGTCCTTGTGATCGGGAAACCTGGGTGTATTGGTAGCTCGTTATTACAATGGCGCTCGTGGGCGTTGGGAACGATAATGTCTGTATTTAATGGTATTTGTGGCTCGCCCCTGGCTTGCAATTACCTGCCAAGTGTAGTGGCTGGATTGAAAGCGTGATTGCAGCAGCCCATTTTAAGAGATCTCCTACTGGCTCCTTGATGATAATTTGACCTAAAGCATAGCGTGTGTGTGCGTGCGTGCGTGCGTGTGTGTGTGTGTGTGTGTGTGTGTGTGTGTGTACTGAGCTGGTTTATACCATTTCCCCACTCCCCTTGGGCAGTAACAGGAAACTTCCCAGGGTACTGATATATATTTTATCAATATTAGCCTTCCTCAACCAGCTGAATATTCTTGATAAAACAGCAAACGGCATTCCCCTGACCTCATACCCCAGGCAAGAGACACCTGGTCTGTGGAGAACGCGATGAGTTTGCATGTGATGGAGGCAGCACGAGGCTGTGACAGAGGTGCCTGTCTCAGGAGGATTTGATTGTCTGCTGGGCTGAGAGGCTGACAGTAGCTTGTGTTGACTCAGCCATTTTGCATGCATTCGTCTGTGGCGAGTGGGGAAGCTGTGGTTCTCTCTGTAAAAGGCACAGCACAGCGTGGGCAGCTGTGCAAGATCACCTTCCACCCCTGACAGTTGGATACTGATGTCACATCTACAGAGTTGGCTGCTAACATAGCAACCCGGAAAGCAGGATTTTAGGTTCCCACAGCTGGGAAAATGGGGTAAAAATAATATTGAAAGTGCATACAAATGCAGACACCTCAGTACTAAGAAACTTCCTGTTTCTGAATGGATCCGGGAGAAGCTTACGGCCATTGTTCTCTGAGGTGTTGCTTTAACTGTCTTCATTATTTTATTTCCACATGGAGTAGAAATTAACTAAAACGTCTGCCAATTACTACCAATTCATGTTACAAAGAGTTTTTTGGTTTTACACATTTGCAGAATCAATGTTTAACCATTATAGAAAAATCACAAAGCAAGAATAAACAAAAGGAAAGAACAGGAAAAAAAAATCTAACATTTATATTACTATGTTGCCTGTACTGGGCACTGTAATAACTGATTTTATAAACTTACTTTTTTCCCTTTTTTTCAGACAGAGTCTCACTCTGCATTCCTGGTGAACCTGGAACCTGCTATGTAGGCCAGGTTGGCGCTGAAGTCATAGAGGCTCACATGTTCCTGCCTTCTGAGTGCTTGCATTTGCTTATTTCATTTTCAAAGCAAACTTAGGAGGTAGGGTTTTCACCTATCCACATTTTACAGATGAGAAAACTGAGGAACAAAGAAGCCCCCCCCCCAAAAAAAAAGCGTGGATTTGCAGTCCTGCCTTTGCCACATTGTGCTTATTTCCAGAACTATACATTATGTCATTATACAGAGACAATTCAGTTTACCCAAGACAGCATTCAGGTTCTTGCTGTTAACACTACACCAAATTACAGTTCACTTGCGTATCATTTATGCATATTTGTTTTTGCTGTGTGTCTCAGTTAGGGCTTCTATTGCTGTGTATGAACACCATGACCATTTAATTGGGGCTGGCTTACCGTTCAGAGGTTTACTTCATTCTCTTCATGGTGGGAAGCATGGCAGTAAGCAAGCAGACGTGGTGCTGGAGATGGAGATGAGAGTTCTCCTTGATCAGCAGCCAGCAAGAAGAGCAAGTGAGTCATGGACCTGGCTTGAGCCTCTGAGACTTCAAATCCAACCCCTAGTGACACACATCCTCCAACAAGGCCGAACCCACTCCAACAGGCCACACCTTCTAATAGTCCCAGTCCCCATGTGGGCCTTTTCATTCAAACCATCATACCATGACTCTCAACACACCCCTTTTTATAGATGAGGAAAAAATTTAGGACAATTGAGCGAGTTGTCCCAGATCTTACGGCTTTGGTGGAATGGGGAAGACCTATTTGCAGGTTCAATAATTCTGTGAGCTGCATTTCTACTTTTCTCTGGCCTTTCAGCTTTTTTTGTGTGTGGCATGTTTCCTGACAGAAGGTAACTATTGAATTGATGCTCTCCTGCTCCACCCAACTGGGCCTTCCCAGCTCACACTCCATATTCACGTGTGTGTTGGCCATGCTGTCATCTAACTGCCTTCTAGAGAACTGTTCTTGCTCACATCATCTCCTCTCAGGGTCTACACCCAGAAAAACAGACTTAAGACAGGTGGGATGCTCCACACAGCAGACCTCTGTGGACGAGAATCTGTACCAGCACCCAGATGAGACGTGCTTTTGGTACCTCACTGCAGTTTTCATACCTTTTAGTTTGAACTGGTAGAGATGTATTCTTTCAACAAGTCTGGTAACTATTTTTTTTAAAATAATAAAATATTTTGTTAAAATGACTCATACAAACCAGAGAAAGCCCTAAAAATGATTTCAAACATTTAATTCAGGGTCATTTCTCATGTTTCCATATTTCCAAGCTTTAATGCTTTCCTATTTCAAATCAATTACTTTTTATTCATTCTTTAAGCACACATATTTTGGATTGATAGCAGAAGAATAGGTACGAATCACTCCCCTGCCTTCCCCTTTAATTTCACAGCACCCCCATCTGCTTTCCATGTCCTTTGCTGAAATGTCTTTGTTCCATCACTGTAATTTCACGGTTAGCTTTCTCCTACCAACTTCTGGTACATTTTGCTATTAAAGTGCTCTCTGGTATCGACACCTCACTGCTGCCCTCTCCTAAAAGAACACTTCATGACCATCCTAACTTTTATCCTTTGAAGTCATGTGTACTGCAAAATCCAAACATTTTAACTGCATTTTAAATGTAAACCACCATCATCGTTTTTAACTGGCTTCCTTTGATTTGCTGCTAGAAATATTAGCTAGAAGACATCCTGGAACTATCTGGACAATGCTCTGATCTTTCAAAAGTGGAGACTGTCAGCATGCAACCTAGTGGTGTTTTGTTGTTCTGCATTTGTTTCCATCCCATGCCTGGCTGACTCATTCATTACCTCCTTTGCATGTTCCCATAAGATCCTAACCCCTACTTGACACCCTGCCTCATGTATGGGTCAATTCATCCTCCACAGGGCTGCTAAGATGAGCCTTTCTTACCCTCCCCCTCACCGTGACACTGCCATATTAAGGGCCAACCCTTAACATTTATAAGCCTAGAACAAAGCTCTTTCCTTTCCTCACCTTCAATTTCATTCTACAATAAGGAGGCCAAGGAGGTATGTGTATAAACATCCAGCTAGCATTTGTCCTTAGTTCTCCAGACTCAGCTTCCAGTCCCCTCTTGACCACTCCTGGGTTTAGGGATATATGCTGACGGGTGGACTAAAAGAAGACTCCTAGTGTAAAGCCATGAAGGCACCACCGTGGTTCTGGGTTTAAGTCTGATCTTAGAAGATGAAGGAAGTGTTAGGACAAAGCATGTAGCTCCTTGATGGGCATGTCTGAAGCAGGGGCTCATTCCCCAGGGTTTGGGGGCAGTGATGAGACAGACAGGAAGATCTATCAGGATCTCATACTAATTTTCAGCACCATCTCACACTATTTCCAAGTGTGGTTGTTCGACCCACCTCTGCTCACTGTCTTTGGGGAAGGATTCTTCTCATCTCCCCCAGGGACTTTTCTCATGCCTGACACCAGGTGGTCACTTCACCAGGACATAGGAAAATAGCGAGGGGCAACGGCACACTGGAGAAAGCAAGCGTCTTCTAAACGCTGGAGATGCTTTCAACTCTCCATAACTGCTAGCATGAAGGGCTGCATTGCCATGTTTTCCTCTTGTTAGGATAAAGCAGAAATATAGCTTTTCATAGGAAATCTCTGATTTTGAAATATTGACAACCAGGTGTGATAAAAAGCCAAGGTGTTGTTATTCAAACCATATTCTGTTGCATTTCTGTCTGTGGCCCGTTTACTTTCTTCACACTGGCCTAAGCCTCTTCCTCAGCTCCGAGAGCCTTTCCTATCTCCTAACAAGGACTCAGACTCTATTCGGGACTTTCTGAACTACCCCAAACCTTTTCTGAAATGTTATACTACTTTTGATTTATCATTTTTTAATATCTCTAGTTGAATTATTTAAGGAGACCAGAGGAGCTAGAATTACACAGTAGTGACTCACTAATAGATATTTGTTGAATCAAATTCAAATAAAACCAACATTTACCAAACTTAAAAAAAAAGTATATGTACTTTACACAAAGGAATTTAATTTTTAGCACTTTATTCCAGGGAAAGAAAGTATGTGTGTACAAAGATGTGTGTATGCAATAAAATATTTATCATAGCATTAGTGGCTAAAATGAAAAGTTAGAACGAGTTTAACTATTCATCAAAGAATGCTGAATAAATTAAAGCCATTTTACACATTTCGATTTGTTGACTGTCTCTCACATCCTTTCCATCTGTAATTCCCCCCACTGTATCTCTTATTTGTTATTTCTCTGCAAAGAAGCTGGGATGGTTACCTGGTTTCACTGATGTTACTTGACTGACTACTCTGTCATTTGTATTTCTTGTAATTACTAGCTGTGGGGACTCAGAAAAACAATGGATTTTCAGGGCAAGATTGCTTTAACACAGAATTCTTCAGATCTGAGTGACGTTGCTTAGGAGACTGGCAGATCAACCCAGCTCTGTGTCTGAGTCTTCCCTGTGTCTTCCCATTGTGGTTTACACAGAGCAGAAGCAGCCACTAGCTGGTACCAGTGTTTTCAAGACCATGGACAGAAGCTGTTGGGTAGAGAGAGCCAAACCACATTGACCCACTTATAGCTTTTCATTGGAAGTAACATGTGTCAGGCTTTCTCATGTTCCATCATTCAGAACTATCACGTGGCCAAGTTCAAAGTCAGAGGGGTGCACCAGGAAAGTGCAGCAAACCTAGAGAGGAAATAAGCAAAACCATAGTGAGTACTTTTGTTTCCTTTGTTCTTATTTATTCTCTGATAAGGTTACAGTCTTAAAAAAAAGGCTCAAATATGGTGGTATGGCAATCTTAACGTTTCTCTACTTCCTAAAACTAGGATACTAAATCAAAATAATTTTCTTTTTACTAGCCACTTGTTTTCTTTAAGGTATACATTTAAAAGAAAAACCAAGATGAATAGTTAATACTTTCTCTTTAATTGGTTGTTATTAAAATAATAGTTTTGTTTCTTTGAAGTGACCCATGATTACTTTGAAGTATATGTGTGGGCACTCCATGAGCTCCTGGGCTTGCACATATTCGATAGACTTTGATCCAGCAAAGTCATCCTTTCTGGTGTTAAGGTGGCTGGCCACACCTTTGGCCACAGAGAGATTGCTCAAGGTCCTTTAGAGGTGGCCCTGGTCGTATTTGGCTTTAAAGTTTAATATGTTCCCGGTCTGTCTCGTTCACTTCTTGTCTATGGTCTAGAATTTGACTTTCCTCACAAAGGTCTTATTTCCTTAAGCGGGAAAGGACAACTGAGCCTAGAATTGTGGCATGAGAGCTGTTCATTGTTAGTTAGGCTAGTCTTTTTTTTTTTTTTTTGCTAGGCCTTTTGAGTGTGTATGCCTTAAAATAGTTTTCACTTTTGTTTTGGATTAAATACATCATGAGTTCATTCTGGGTAAGCCTAGGGTTTTTGTCCAATTTCTCACATACCAAAAGTCCGATAGTACTTCAAGAAGTTAAAAAATATTGAAAATTAGGAAAAAATTAGTAGTGAGTACATGTTGATGATATTGAAGTATTACTATTTCTCAGAGATGACAATATCACTGCAACAATATGCACTACCTGTTCACACGTATTTGCACAGAAATTTCCTTCGTATGCGGGATTTGCTTCAAGTTAACACGAGGAGTTCAGTGGGAGAAATAGACAGTATACAGAGGAAAGGTGGCCATGGTTTAATTACTGTTGAATCTGGGTGATGGGACTGTGAGCCTCTTTCTTCTGGATTCTTTATTATTTTTATGCTTGAAAATTTTAATAATGATAACATTTCCATCGTGAAATTAAATGAAATAGTAGGTTGCTGTTTTTGTAACGTAAGTGCAAATTCTACGAGGAAAACAAACATGTATGTAAGGCCCCAATGACAGCAACCTGTGCGTTACAGACGACTTCATCTTAAACTTCCGTGTGTTTTAAATTTCTTTTTTTTTTTTTCAATGCAGTTTATTCAGGAACCTTGAACAATCATCTGACCCTGGGGAAAGCCAGCCCACAGCTTAAATAGCCTCTGGGTAGCCAACCCCAGCGTGCCACGTGGGCAATGCAGATAGGTCCACATACATGGAAGCAAGCCAGATCCTCAGCCTTAGCCAAATGTGGAATTGTTCGTGACAGAGAGCACTCACCATCGGGAAGGTGGAAGGCGGAAACCAACTCCATCTTTAAGGCACAGCATTCTGCAGCTCTCTACAGTTTCCCCTTTTTGTTTTAGACGCATCAGGCAAGAGTAGAGGTCTGATCTCTGATATTAGAAATAAATTGGGACTTTGTACTGATGTTCATTTAGGTGTCATGCACCCAAAGAGCATCAGACCCATCCGATACCTTTTTCTCAGAGGCGGGACCTGGGGCATCAACCCGCATGCAATCAGACATGCTCTTCTCTGGGTCGAAAGCGGCTGACCCTGAGTGCAGTGCTTAGCCTCGCATCCTGAGCGTAACATTTTAGCTTTTTATGGTAGCCAACCATGCTTGGGGAGACTGTCCTGCTTCAATGGCTGTAAAGGCCTGAATGGTCATGGCTGCATTATGCTGTTGTGAGACTCTAATCTTGCATATATACCACAGGCAAACCAAGGAGACCAACACCAGAAGGCCTGCTAACGCTCCCATGCCCGCCCATTCCTTCAGATGATTCATGGCTGCAGCAATCCATGATGATAATCCTGTGGGTAGTCCTGCGTCCACTCTGGTAGAATTTACTGTGACAATGGCCACTCTCAGCTGCTCCATCGTGGTATCGAATTCTCCAGTCCAATTACCTAAAATATAGCTCGACAATTGTTTAGATAGATTTGCAGCGCAGGAAAAATTCTCATGTTATATGCTAGTGACTCAAAGTCCAGCATATTTTCATTGACAGCCAAGTTGAGCGATTTGCCATAGGGTATCAATTTGCTCCTGCACGAGGTCAATCCTCTGATCGAACACCATCAAGCCTCCTTTTAGTTGAGCATTAATTCCTTTTTGTACAACTAAGGCATGAGCTACATTGGCTAAAAGATTATTCAGGGTCTGAGCAGTCTGGCCAGTATGACTCATGGCTAATGCCCAGGTGGTAGCTCCAACAGCCGCCAATGAGATGGCAGTAACAATGGTGGCTGTAGTTCCAAGATCCCTTTTTTGTCTGAAGAGAGTCATAGCATGAGGGGCATCAACGGGCACAGGCACCCAGCGAGGCATGCGAGTAACCAGGGCATACTTAAATTTACTAGCATTCCAGCATTGGGCAAAAAAGCAAGTATCATTACCACAATTACTTGGCTCTATCTGGCTAATAATGAATAAAAATTGGGGATATAAACAAACAGGTGTGGGCTTATAGGAAATATTATGAGAAGCCTTAACCCCCTCGTTGGAACATCCTGCATCAGTTCTAGAACTAGCAGTGGTGGTGTCCAAGGTCTGAGTAGGTTCAGGAGACCATTGCCCCCAGGGGCAAGACGTGTTCCATGCAAATTGACTAACTCCATGTTTTCCTCCACTTTTGAAAGTCATTTAAGGTTCTTAAATTATTTTTTCCCTTTTTTTTTAAATTTTCATCAATTACACTTTATTCATTCTGCATCCCCCCATAAGCCCCTCCCTCCTCCCCTTCCAATCCCACCCTCCCTCTTCCCTCTGCTTGCATGCCACTCCCCAAGTCCACTGATAGGGGAGGTTCTCCTCTCCTTTCTGATCTTAGTCTATCAGTTCACATCAAAAGTGGCTGCATTGTCCTCTACTATGGCCTGGTAAGGCTGCTCCCCCTCAAGGGGAGGTGATCAAAGAGCAGGCCAATCAGATTATGTCAGAGGCAGTCCCTCTTCACATTACTATGTAACCCAATTGGACTCTGAACTGCCCTGGGCTACATCTGTGCAGGGGTTCTGGGTTATCTCCATGAATAGTCCTTGGTTGGAGTATGAGTCTCTGGGAAGTTCCCTGTGTTCAAATTTTCTTGTTCTGTTGCTCTCCTTGTGGAGACCCTGTCCTCTCCAGCTCTTACTATTTCCCAGTTCTTACATAAAATTCCCTTCACTCTGCCCAACAGTTGCCCATCAGGCTCAGCATCTGCATTGATAGTCTATAGGGCAGAGGCTTTCAGAGGCCCTCTGTGGTAGGTTCCTAGGTTGTTTCCTGTTTTCTTCTTTTTCTGATGTCCATCCTCTTTGCCTTTCAGGATGGGGATTGGACATTTTTGTTAGGGTCCTCTCTCTTGCTTAGTTTCTTTAGATGCACAGGTTTTAGTGGGTTTGTCCTATGTTGTATGTCTATATGAGTGAGTATATACCATGTGTGTCTTTTTGCTTCTGGGACTAGTATATACAAAGAACTAAAGAAGCTGAAAAGCAGCAAACTAAGTAATCCACTTAAAAAATGGGGAACAGAGCTAAACAGAGAACTCTCTGTAGAGGAATACCGAATGGCAGAGAAGCACTTAAAGAAATAAGGAAATCATGAAATTTGCAGGTAAATGGTGGGATCTGGAAAGGATCATCCTGAGTGAGTTGTCCCAGAAGCAAAAAGACACACATGGTGTTTTAAATTTCTGATGTGACGCTGTTCCAGTTCCTTAATCAGGCAAGGGTGTAAATATTACTGGCTGGAAGGTGCTAAGGCAATGAGCACTCCTCCACTCCTAGGTTCATATGCTTTTGTGCTGATAGCATCTCCTGTTTTCAAGCCACCCTAAATACGGCTCCGCTGCAGCTGTTTGACAGCCCCTGTACTAGCCGCTGCCAGTGTCATTTTCTGCTATTGTATTCCTCGTGACCCTGGGCATTCTTTCAATGTTGATGCGCAGTCATGGAAGTCAGGGCCTTAATTAAAAGTGAGAAAACCCAACTTTGCTTTTTGTCTGCTCTCTATTTCCTGATCAGCATTGTGCCCTTTCTGTCTCTGCTTTTCTTCTTCACAGCTTATACCTTCGGTTACTCATAGCTATAGAAATACACAGAGCTCTTGGCGACTCAGATATTTTGCTCTTGATTTGATGTGTACGAGCATGTTTCTCTCCCAGAAGCCTTAGGACTTAAGAACCATGCCTGTTCCTTGCTGGAGTGCTGCAGCTTTGTTATTGCTGTTCACACTGAATGAGAGTGCAGCTCAGGATATGCCCAGCCTGCCCAGCCACACTTAAAGCATAAGATAGTGGTGGTTGAAGTTCATGTCTGAGGACAAAATTTGTAACTTCCCACTATGCTTTGTGATTTAAAAAAAAAAAAAAGGAAAAGTGATATTTTCCCCCTAAGCAGAGCTCAAAAAAAAAAAAACCTATATGTAGCAGCTGCATTGAATTATTTCATCTTACATGTATTTCACATTAGCTCTATAAAGTAGCACTTTTGTTCTTGGTTTGGTTATCATAGAAGCAGAGTCTAGAATACGTGTGAGGGGTTGAGGATGTAGGTCAACTCATGGACAGCTTCTCTACATAAACCAGGAGTGGGTAGTGCAAATGATGCAATCCCAGCATTCTTTAGGCAGTAGCAGGAGATGTCAACTTCAGGATTCACTGCTAAGTGAGTCTGAGGCCAGCCCGAGATACATGAGACCCTGTCTCAACCACAGCAGCAACAAAGCGTGGTGATAAATCTGAGGGTTGGACAAGTCTTAATAACAAGGATACAAAGAACAAGCCACCTAAAGGTGCTCTGTGCAGAAAGCATGAGAGCTGCAAGGCCATGGAACATCAGGAGAGAGAACAGAAAAAGATGGGGGAGAGAATTAAGTACGAGCAAAAAGGTCCACCTCCTTCCCTCCCCTACCCCTAAGCCCTGAGGCCAAACCTGCTTCAAGGATTCTAAAGCAGGCAATGGAGCTTCTCAATAGAACCTTTCAAGGCACTGCCTCTAAGTCAACTTTAACATTATCAATAACGTCATCTTTGGCACGAACTCTTTGTGAAAACAAGTTCTTCCAAGTTGTAAAAAAAAAAAAATTAGAAAGTTCTTAAAACATAAAACATGCCTTTTAGATGCTAAAACCAAAATTGAACAGTGTGCCTCATAGACGGCCCTTTGCCAACAAGTTGATTCTCTCTTGGAACTTGCTTCTTCACTCTTTGGGCAAACACAATACTGCCATGTCCCCAGCCTTGCAATAATGCCCAGAATCAGCCCTACTGCAGCTTGCTTCTGGGGACACAGAGAGCTGCTGGATAGAAGAAATTTTCTTCTTTAGTGTATCATACGTGTATTCACAGACCAATTTGAAACCCTTGGGCTTTGCTGTCAATCTATCAGGAGAGAATGTAATAAACTCTGAGGATGTTGCCAAGGAGCTAACGTTCCTAGGGAAAATACTTGCAAGTGTTCAGGAATTTTGGAAGAAAATAACATCACATAAATGTAAGGCTTTGGGGGAAAGGGAGAGTAGGTGATGCTTTGGTCTGCATGTTTCAACTGATACTGTGTGCATGAAGCACAGACAGACCCCATGCCACAGACCCCACGCCACTCCCTTCTGTGACCCTGTCTTAGTTAGGGGTTCATTGCTGTAAAGACACCATGACCATGACAACGCTTATAAAGGACATTTAATTGGGACTGGCTTACAGTTTCAGAGGTTTAGTCCGTTATCATCATGGCCGGAAGCATGGAGCATCCAGGGAGACATGGTGGCGGAGAAGGAGCTCAGAGTTCTACATCTTGATTCCCAGGCAGCAGAAGGTGACTGTGTACCACATTTAGTGTAGCTTGAACATAGGAGACCTCAGCACCCACCCCCATAGTGACACACTTCCTCCAACAAAGCCACAGCTACTCAAAGAAGGCCACACCTCTTAACAGTGCCACTCCCTGCCACTCCCTATAGGTCAAGCATTCAAACACATGAGTCTATGGGGGCCATAACTATTCAAACCACCACAGGCCCTTTCATTAGTGGAGCATCACTGTCCACATTCCAGGAACTGTAGTGTCAGGCAATGCAGGGTCTCTTCTATCTTTAATTCTTCTTCCTGGAATGGTGCCACTTTGCTCAACTTCATCACTGTGTATTTCACTTCTGCTGAACAGCCACCAGCCTTGCAAGAGGCTAGCTGCAAAGACAGACCTAAGGATCCTTCAAACATATGGAAAGCCAGAGTCTTCCTAACTTGATCTTGGGAAACGCACCAAGAGCCAATTCTACTTTTAATAGCTTGGCAAACTATGTACAATTCCTTTCATCAGAGTGTCTCAATTGCTTTTCTCCTTTACCCTATTCATTCACTTCCAATTCACAGAGCATACTTGGTTGTCATAAAGGAACAGCGTCTGGGCTGAGTAGATGGCCTTTTCCTCTCTCCTGCTTTTCACCAACTCTAGAGCTAAAAATTGTGCAGACAATTGACTGGGAATGAGGTACAGTGGCTGAGTGATAGAGTGTTTGCTTGACATGTGCAAGACCAGGTTTTGATCTGCAGCATGACTAACACAATAAACAAACAAACCAGTAACTACAATGTGCAGTGAGATCAGCAGCATCTGCCTCCCAACACTTCAGCTTCCTCTTTTCAATTCTTTTCCCATGTCTGAACTCTCAAAGGATGGTTTGAGAAATCAGGATATGGTGAAAATGGCTGGACATGGTGCAAAAACTGGGTCTTCACTGAAGGCTGCAATCCTTAGAATAGCTCTACTCTGTGTTGAAAGCACATTCTTAGATCAGTGGGAGGTGCTGGCCCTGCCTAGCATGGGCAAAGCCCTGGGTTCAGTCCAGAGAGCCGTACTCCTATACAGATTTTGTATTCACTGATTCTCAAAGCTCATTGTGACTCAGATACCATAGAGCTGGCTGCACAAGCAAGTTCCACCCAAGACCTAGGTGCAAAGCACTGAGGAGGGAAGGGTGATGGGAGGTCAGGGGCAGAGGGTGGGGGAGTAGGAGAGTTGATGAGAGGGGTGGGGCACAACCTGTCAGCGTCCACAGTCTCTCTCATTATTTGTTAAAATTTAAGTTATGGCCTCCAAACAACACATTAAAATTCTGACTTCTAGAATCAGTGCACGTGATTTTATTTGGAAATAGAGTCTTTGCAGACATAATGAAGGCAAGGTGATGTCATAATGGAGTTGAGTGAGCCCTTATCCAGCATGACAGGTGTTCTGCAAAGAGGAAAGACACAAGGTAGATGAAGCAAAGAGACTTGGGAGACTACTGTGGGCTCTCAGAGGAAGAGGATGGATGAGTGGTGCATGAGCACAGCCAAACCAGAGCAGGCCAGGAGAGTTCTCCCCTGTAGGCTTCAGATGATTATGATGTCAAAGGTACTTTTGGTTCTTTGGCCTTGACAGCTGGGAGATAATACACTTCTGTTATCTTAAGCTGCCTAGTTTTTGAGATTTGTTTTTTAAGGCTGTACTAGCAAACTAAGGGACTTCCCCCCCCCAATCTTTTCCTTATTTTTCTCCCAAGTGACGAAGGGAAGACAGTCACCTCTCATACTCCTGCCAGACATTAGCCCCACCGAGTCAGTATGTCACATTGTTCTCCTCGTTGCCTTTGCTGATCTCTGCTAGTTTCCTGGGACGGTGGCATCCATGGCATTGGGTTCCTTCCTGATCTTTCAGAGAAAGTTGAACAAGATGTATCCCATTTTGAGGTCCTGCCCTCAAACATTAAACCGAAGGTCAATGTTTCTGGGAAATCAGAGGAGAAACCAAAGAGGGTCCATCTTCAATTCTAAATCCTTTGCCCTTGTGAAGCTATGGAAAATGGACTTTTGGACTCAGGACAGGGTCCAGCCAGAGTGCTATAAGCCTGTAGATGCCCAGTGGCCTAGGTCTTCACTGGTTTTTGGTCAGAATTCCTCCAAGGTTATCTACAATTTGTTACTTGACCCCATTCCCTCTATGCAGGTGAAGAACAGAATATAGAGTAGGCAAAGGGTGGTCATATGGCGCCACAATAGGGGGGCTTAAGAAGTGGTAGCCACATGGGGGTAGGAGTGAGGTGACCAGAAGAGATAACAGAATCAGTTGGGGAGCATCTCTGGGACAGGGGAGGCCCCCAGGAGTAAAAAAAAAAAGATTTGGTAGCGTGGTAGCCACAGTGACTGTTCCAGAGTGCCCTAGGACTGTGGTCTGACCTTACACTCTACTCTCTGATCATCTCATTCATTGAGTAGATAGCGCTATGGTGCCCTGGAATTGATAGCAGTCATAAACACTATGATCTATCAACTGCTGTACAATGTAGGCCCCCATCATCTATCCTCACAGTAACCCTGCAAAGGCACCTACCCTTCATTTTATAGGCTGGGCTGAGAGACAGAATAGAATGTGCCCAAGCTTATGAAGACGTGGGTAGTAGAACCAGCAAACAGGGTCCAAACATGACCGTCTTCCCACTACTCACCCATACAGACAAACATATTTTTAGCTAGCCTTGAACAACCAGCTTCTCTAGTAACCCACATTGCCCTTGAGTTAGGATGGCGACCTGGAGGCTAGCACCGCTCTTTACAGCTTTCACAGATACTTGCCATCACCTTTGCATTTCTGTTGAAAAATGTGGCCATAGAAGAAGATAAAGAAATTAAAGCTATTCCTAGGTCAAGCAGAAAGAACAAGCTGTTCCGATTGTTCCGGGGCTTTCTGAAGGCTCCACTTCATTAAAGCTCGATTTGCATTTTATTGAAAGCTTTTGCTGTACCTGCAGTGTCCTTGCCATGCGGTGTGCCCAGGCATTTCAGATCAACAGTATCAAGAATTTATGGGGATAGGAAAGTGAAAATGATCAAAACTCCACAAGAAATCTGAGAGCATTTTGCTGTAGTGTTGAAGGGCCTCTGGTTAGGAAGAAAACTTGGAATGCCCCAGAATTTCCGAATGGCATATGATCGACAGTTTAGACTTTTGCATATGCATTACTGAGCTGTAAGCCTGTTTAGCAACTAAGCATATGTGGGAATTGTAAATTTTAATCCCAGATAAGGGAGAGATTAAACCTAGGGGCTTAGAGAAAAATAGTTATTTAATTTTTTTTCAGTCTTGCAAATTGAATTCACAACCTCACACTTTGCCGTGTGTTCTACCACTGAACTATACTCCCCCCAGTTTATTAAACTTTACTGTAGATATTCACTTGTTTATTCATTTGCTCCCTCGCTCCCTCAGAGACATGGTTCTCACGTCGCCCAGGCTGGCCTTGAAACTCTCTGTGAAGCTGAGGATGACCTTGAACTTCCGATTCTCTTGTCTCCACCTCCTGGATGCTGGGTTACAGCTGTGCACCACAGCACACCTGTTTCATATGGTGCTAGGAATTGAACCTGGGGGTTTGCGTGTGTCACACAAGCACCCCAGCAACGGAGCTCCCTCCTCAGCTGGGTTATTCCATTTCAAGAGTGAACATGTAAAAGCTTTCACATGAAGTTGCTTGTAGGGAAGACGCTGGCCAGTGGGTTTCTAACTCCCCTGAGGCTGTAAATGAAGGTAATTGTGTACAATTTCAGGTGGACATGATATAGAGAAACTGTTTCTGTTGTTGTTACAAAGGATAGGAGAGTATGTATTTCTGCCTTTGCAGATCCTCAGCTCTGCCACTGTAGCATGGAGTGCTACATGTAGCAAAGAGGGGCTGTGCTCCAGCAAAACTGACAACAGGTCTGGCAAAGGTCTTCACTTGGCCTGTGAAGCCATCTGCCTCTAAACCTGAGAACTTGAGTTTGAGCCCTAGGATTATGTGATGCAAGAAAAGAACTGACTAATGCCAGGTTGACCTCTGACGTCTACACATCACACACACACACACACACACACACACACACACACGAACATGCACATACACGGGCGCACCCACACATGCACACAATGCTGCAATCCAAAAACAAAACAACATCAAAGTCGATCAACATCCTACATCAGTGGGTTAAAGTCAGTCTGTGGCTATGGTTTGCTGACCACTGACCTAGAGCAGAATATTAATCACTTTTCCAGTTGCTGAAACAAAGCACCAAAGGCTGAACAATGTATACGAAAAGAAGATTATTTAGTTGTAGAGATTCAAGGGTGTGAGACTGGCCTTCACAGTGATGACCTTGCTCTTAATGACTTCACGGTGACGGGAACACATGGATATATGAGAGGTCACTTGGAGAGACATGATGACAGACTAGTGAGAAGCCAGGCTTACTCTACATAAGGGTATTCTCTGAAGAGCTAACCTGGGTCTCACAAAACTACTCAATTCATTGAGGACAATGTCCTTAAGGACATCCTGCATAGCTTTCTCTCTTACAGAGCCCACCACCACCACTTAGCACCAGTACACTGATGGCTAAGGCAGTGGAGACACATTTAGATCACAGCCAAGCCATAGCATGTATGCAGGGCAAAATGTCATCCAAGTATTGGGATAATTTGTTGATATTCTCCATCATTAAGGTTTTTGAAAATCAGAATGGGCAGTTACTTCCTTGTGTTCATTAACTCCTCCACTTTGACGATGGGTTCACCTTTGCATTAGAAAGCTCTGAACTCCATCAATACTTCATAGTCCTTATGGATACCCTGGTGTACTGGATCTTCTCCTTAATGTTACAGAGCCACTGAGCTCCAACATCTCTTTTCTTCAGAACAGATTCAAGCTCCAGAAGTATATTTCTCTGCAGGGCTTGTCCTACATCAAGAGTACATCTGAACGCTAGGAGGAGCCATGGGCATAGAGAGTGGGAGGATCGGAGTCTTGCACTATTGGTAGCAGAAAATGAAAATTAATTGACCATTCAAATTTTTCCAACACAGCAAAAATGCAATAGGTTTTTGCAACAAAGAATCCTTCCCAATAGGGCTGAATTTCTACTCTCTTAGCTCCCTCTGTGTTCCATCTGATTTACCATCCAGAAGGGCTCATGAATAGCATGGCAGTCACAGTATTTGCACATGGTAGCTAAGAAGCATTTTATGTCCACATATGTAAAATTGCACATATGTAGAATAAAAATTGCACATATGTAGAGCTAGACACAACATGTGGAAATTATGATGCTGGTTCTTTACATTGGCAGCCAGACATCTCTTGAAGTTAACTGTGGGTACTTGGGGGTAGAGAGATTGCCCAGTCGGTGAAGCACTTGCCTTTAAGGAAAAGGACCTGAGTTCTATTGCCGGCGCACGCACACACAACAATGCTGGGCATGGCGCTGTGTGCTTGTAATCTCAGCCCTGGAAAGGTGGACACGGGAAGCTCCTTGGGGCTCAGTCTAGCTTAGTTGGTGAGTTTCAGGCCAATGACAAACTCTGTGTCAGAAGGGAGAACAGCACGTCTGAGTACGATATCAGAGCATTTGTGCAAGCGCACACACACCCCGCTGCTCACGCACCCAGCAACAAACAGCCTACACACATGCACACAGTGAAAAACAAAAAAAATTATGTTAGAACTCATTACAAATGTATGCAGTAAAGGGAGTCACGTTTTTCTGAAATTAGATTCTCATTTCATAGACACGTTTACTTAAAATATGTTGTTTATTAGGTAAGTCACAGCCTCTTAATTTTAGTAGCTATTTTCCAACGTGTTTCAGAGAGAAAAACACATTTTTTTGAAACGTGAAAAAAATTCACCATTATTTTATATTAACACTTTTATAAATACATATTAACATGTTTAACTCGCTAGCCGATTGCCATCAAGTATGTGTAAACACAATTATAACAACTTAATTTATGTTTTTGTGTATTAAAGTTTATTTAGTCTTACAGAGAAAGTAAATAAATTGTGAATTACATGTTTTCATTTTATTATTCGTTCACTAAGGATAACCCGTCATATGTAAGATAATCAAATGCATGCGTGTTTTGGAAATGTTTACCCTGAAGATGTGTATGAAAGGCCCATGCTGAACTTCCTGTTTCCCAATGGCAGCAGTTTCCATTTTGTCCCATCATGGAAGGACCGGCCTCAAATCATTACATTTTGCGTCAACAGGATGTTTAAATTCATGTATAGATGATTCAAAACCGCTTTTAGTTTAAATCCTCTTGTTAAAAATTATTTTAAGCATACCTCCACTTGAAAAGCCCTTTTCTTGCAATTTCCAACTCCCTAAATCCCTGGGGGAAGAAAAAAAAGTTCCATTAAAAAATCATTTTGTGCCAAACTCTTTTGGTGGCAAAAATGAACTGGTTTGACATGGGTTATTTATAGCTCTTCTGCATATCATTTGTATTCACATGTTCACTTATGGGTATTAATGAGCTTGACGAGGATCTGCCCCAGACCCTGCTTCAAGGGCTATGTAAGGGGCTGTTCATGCATTAGATTGCTTTTCTAAAATTCGAAACAGCACAAATTTAAAACGTGTCTGGTCTAAAGTTTTCTTGCCTTAGTAAAAAGAGAAGATCTGTCGTGTGTGCTGGGAGTGGGAGAACACGTTCAGCAAGTTACCTTCAAACAGAGGCACAGCGTAGACGGAAATGCGTATTGTTTGCACGGCACAGGAGTTTTTAGCAAAAGCATGCTGACAACCGTGATGGTTTTTAAAAAGAGAATTCCTAAACCTCCTCGTTTTTATCCTATTTGACATTTTTTTTTCATAAAGCTGAGTTTGCAAAATAATTATAGTGAAGTGATACTGTTAATTAGCGGATTCCAGTTCACACTGATTTTCACTTGGTTTGCTTTCCGGAATTGGGTCACAGCCTGCTTCATGTATCCTTGGCCAGTAGTCAGGGTTGTGGAAGCTGAATGAGGGACAGGGGTGTGTTCTCTTGCTGTTCCTTTGGGGATATTGGGTAACGGAACCTTTCCAGAGCTCTTTAGGGAGTAACAGATGGCATTTGCCTTTGGGGCAGGACAGGACTTGGTCCTGTATCTAGCCGGAGGCTTTGAGAAGCCATTTCTCAAAGGGCTAAAGGGCTGAGGTTTGCCATATCTACAGGGAAGGCTGCACAAGTAGAACCATCACAAGTCTTACTGCACATTGCCATCTCCCGGGAAGCTTTCAATAAACAGGGTGCCCAAAGCCCACCCAGGGCAAATCTGCTCACTCTCCCAGGGAGCTTGACTTTAATCCCTTGGAACTACTGTAACAAAATACCGTAGACAGTGTGGTTTTTAAGTTTATGCTCACAATTCTGGAGGCGCTGAAGACCAACACCAAGCTGCCAGAGATCCGGTAACTGGTGTGGGCCTGCTCTCTGCTTCAGGGCTGCTGCTTTCCATCCAGGAACACGGTAGGAAGGCAGGCAAGTCCCCAGTCCTGTTTATTAATGCAATAATCACATTCACGAGGACAGGGCCTTATGATCTAATCATCCCCAGAGACCCACAACACCATTGTATTGGGATGAGAATTGAGGGTATGAATTTTGGGGTGAGTCAGAATGGCAACTCCTTGCTTTCAGTTGTCGGTTCTCAAAATGCGGCCTCTGAAACAGTCTGGTAAACACCTGGGAACCTGGCAGTGAAATGATGGCAATGACCTTGGGAGAACCGAGGTCTCTGAATCTTCCTGAATTTCAGGCCTACAAAACTGTTCTTATTTAAAACAAAAACAGTCCCCCCTCCTCACCAAAAAACTGGAGAGGAAGTTTTCATTTTGATGCAGTAATCTCCAGACTACATTTAAAAACATCTTTTGCAGCAATACTTTCCTTTACTGTCAGTTCAGCATAGGTATGCCAATATTCCAAGCTGAAACCAGGATGATCCAATGGCTTACAGGAAGAAAAATATTAGAACTGCTATTTATATGCTTCCTTACTTCATCCTATTACAATTCCTGCTCTCAGAGATGGTGCATATAGAATTTAAAGCATGCTTGAAAACATAACATTAAGTATATGCATACTGCACATTGACATGAGAAGATTCACTAATATAGATGCATAATTAAAAATCTCAGGCTTATTGTACCAAACCACGAGCTTATAGAGCAAGGAGATTACATTTACATCCTTTTTTTTTCTTCCCATAATTCTTTGCCTGCACGCAGTAGACATCAGTTGGTGTGGAAATGAGTATTTTGGCTTACTGCTATATTTTGAGAAAATGCAACTAAAATTTCAGCCATCAGAGGAACTTATAAAAGCACCAAGGCTTTAATATCAACATTCATCCTGCTGCAGGCTGTGGGTGGCTACACACCTATTGCCAAATATGAGTTCTTTTCTGCTTTTAGTCTAAAAGCAGCAGCCATACTTGACATTGAGTTTTTTCTCAATGTCACGGAGAATAATCACACTCTTTCCATTTTGTATTTTATTGCCGTTACTATGTGCTGACACCCTTTGTGGCCTCACTTTTCCAAGCCAGTGTTTCCCCAAGCATCTCTCCAAGCCATTCTTCCCACACTATTGCTCATCTGTGGAGAAACAGCAAATGCTGGGAGCTACTTTTCTCCTCCACGAGTAGTGGGAATAGAGACAAAGCTTCCCATCAAAATAACAGTCTGAGCATTGGAAAGTCAAGGAATGCAAAGGTTATTAAAAGTCACTGGTATCCAGTTTCTTGATCAGCTCCACCCAAGCAGGAGGAGCAATTCCTCACACGTACACAGTTGTAGAGAACATGAATCTAGAAGCAGAAACAAAATCAAACACTTCTTATAAATCATCTATGAGGAGAGACACACAACAAAATGAGGTAACAGAATGCTCAGGGCAACAAGAACACCTGGAGACCACATTTTGCTTCATTCTAACATCGTCCTGTGAAAGGAAATGGGACCGGGACTCCCCACAGAAACAGCTTGTTTAAGAGGTAGAGTAATGAATATTCTATCTGAGCCTGGCTCATCCTGTACTTCTAGAAAATAACAA
Source organism: Meriones unguiculatus (assembly GCF_030254825.1). NCBI lineage: Eukaryota > Metazoa > Chordata > Mammalia > Rodentia > Muridae > Meriones > Meriones unguiculatus. Next base: position 52,452,593 of record NC_083364.1, on the reverse strand, counting down.
AGAAGTGCTAAACATACACACGCACACACACACACACACACACACACACACAGATTTAAGATGTGTCAGATGAACACAGAAGTGAACTAGAAAGAACTCACAATAGATGGGATAAATTGAGGAATAACATATATAATGAAATATTGTTTTATAATTCAAACTACAAAATACTCGATATTTGCCATTCAAAGTGATGTCAAAAATAATTATTAAATAAGTAAATGGGATAAATAGACAAATGTGCCATACAAAAGTATTTGAAGTAATTTATTCGGCTAGTTTGTCTTGAGGATACTTATTCTTTAGGTGTGCCTGTGATGGAGACTTTCTTCCAAAGAGTGTGGGATGGAAAATGAGAAAAGCAAGAGTGATTTTTGAGAACAGACACCTGACCAACATGTCCATGAAAGCAAAGTCAACAGCCACAGTAATAAGTACATGGCAACATGTACCCTTGATGTGGATGGTAAAAATACCTTTTACTATTAAGCTCTTCCTCCACAAAGCCACCAATCCCAGAGTAGTCACGTGAAAGCCATCCGCTGACCTCCAGTGAGCTGGTCTCTAAAATGTCTGATGAGTGTTCAGGTCTGAAGCCATCAAAAGCAGGGAGATTGTGGGAAACTGAACACAACCCCAGGGACTTGAAGGAAATGCAGTAACAATATTTATTCTGGTAGTGTAGATGTAAAGAGAAAGGAAATCAGAATGTAGCACAAACTTTACTTAATAATATCATCAATATTAGCTTATTAGCTGTGATAAGTTGGAAACTTGGTGTGTAGTATATAGAGACTCTTTGCAACCCTTGCTAGCTTATTAATCAAATTTATGTCTAGAAAACCTAATAAGCATATGGAAAGATGCTTGGCATCATTAATCCTCAGAAAAATGTAAGTTAACATTATCACTGGATACTCCAAACTCCCAGAAACACTAGCATTGTAGACTGAGAGCTAGAATGTAGAGCTGGGGTTTTTATACCCTTCCTGTGAAGATAAAAACCCAGTAGAATTTCATTGTGAGAAATAGTTCAGTCATATCATGAAATCATGTGTATAATATCATAGGACCCAGTTATCATATCTCTACTTATTTATTCAAGAGACAGTAGAACATTCTTTCACATAACGAAGCGTACATGGGTATTAATGGAAGATTTAAAAAGAAAAATAACCAGCCCTCCTAAAGACAAAAAGATAACCCAAGTGCTTGTCAATACATACACAGACAAGCAACTGTGGATCAGGGTGTGCTCACACTTACCACTTCCCAGTGAGAGGAAACAAACAGCAACACCGAGAGTGAGTCTCAGGACATGCTTGGCCAGGCAGAAGACAGCTCGTGCTTTGTCACGGCACTTAAATGAAATGATATTAAATATGCACTGTATTTTATGGGGCAGAAAGCTGAGCAGCGGGTGTCCACTTAGAGAAGCAGCTATTAACATCAGACAAGCCAGAGAGGATGTTCTGGGCTGAGAAGTGTTCTCTAACGAGGGTGTGACGATTATGTCACTAAATGAGTTTATTAATACCGTCAGACGACACACTCACAGTGGTGTGTTTTATGCCATAGAAATGCATTTCAATGAAATTGAGCCCTCTGAAAGAAAGGGGTCCTTAAGGGTCCTAAAGATGGCTCAAGAACGACCAACTTGTTTTCCTCTGCTCCTTAGCCTTTCCACCAATGCCATCTCATGCTGTCCCGTTTCATCCTGTCCCACATCCTCCCTTGCCTTCTGGCTGTTTGACAAGTGTCTCTGTCATGTTTTGTAGTAGCCCGGTCTTCAGGTTATTTCAGAAGGCACAACAATTGGTGTAATAATTTATGCCAGCGGAGTTTAAAGTGATCCTACAGCCTGCCTGGGAAGAAGAAGAGAAGACATACTTGCTCCAGTTTTCTGTGACTCCCAGGGCACAGGAGAGAATCTCTGGGAATATTCCATCCGGGGTGGGGAGGGGGGCACCAAGAAGTAGAGCTGCTCCTCTACAGGAAAGAAGTGTTCAGTGTGTATGTATGTGTGTGTGGTATCTTGATTCTAGAAATCACTCACACACACACACACACACACACACACACACACACACGGAGGGGGGATGGGGAAGGAGAGAGCGCTACACAGAGAGCAGCAACAGAAGCCACAGGAAGACAGGCGGGGCCAAAGAGGAGACCTGCTCCCCACTAATCATTTTCTCTGAGAGGGAGAATTTCCCACTCCTCCTTGCTATGGCGAGGATGAGCAAAGGTGCACAGACACTATTGGTTTGGGAAAGCTTGGGACTACGAACTGTGACGAATGTAATAACATTGTGTTTTGACAGAACATTCAGCAGAGAGATGGGAACTTTAATAACCAACATTGAATTACCAAAAGAATCACTGGACCAGACTATGGCTTAGAAATATGGTTGATTTAAGATGCATGCTCTGAGTAGATTAGGTTCAAAGAAGTTTTGAGAAAATAGTAAGTTTCATTTTAAAAAAATATGCATTGATGGGGGCTGGAGAGATGGCTCAGCAGGTAATAGCCCTAGCTGCTCTTCCAGAGGACCTGAGTTCTGGTCCCTACACCTGCCCTCTCACAACTGCGGGTGGCTCCGGCTCTAGGGTATCTGATGCTCACTGCTGGCCTCCGTGGTCACATGCACATGTGTGACATATGATACACACACATTAAATGTTTTGCATTGATGTATCACAACCAAACTGCTTAATTTATGTACCTACAGTATTTTGTAGAGGATTTTTTTACTGGGGTGTATACTGTGTACTGTGTCTGTCAAGATAGACTTTTTATAATACAATATTTAATGCTCTGCAATATTTCATTACAGGAACACATATAGTTTACTTAGCTAGTAGCTTATGCTGAACATTTAAGTCTCTTACCCCCTTATTAGAAATAAATTTGATGAATAATATTATACATACATCTTTTCACAACATCCTGAGTGTTCCCATAAGATAAATTTCTCAGCTAGGAAATCACTGGGGCAGAGGGTCTTTGCATTTTAGGATTTTTAACACCATTTATACAGTGTATACCAATTTATACATCGACTAGAAATCAACAATCCTTAAAGGATAATCTTCTGTTTATTTATACTTCTGCTCTGGCTCAGCCATGAGCTGAAAGAATAATCATTACAATTAGGATGAATTTAGTGATAGAATTATCATTCCTAACAACACTGAAGCTTAATCTCTGTTTACCCGTGGAAATGCCATGCCCACACAGTGACAGTAGTAATAGTGACCCAGCCTTTATGAAGAGACCACAAAGCAGGCAACATGCACAGTGCTTTGCAGGTATTAATAATCCTATGAAATATTACCCCCATCCTATTTTAAAGCAGAGGAAACTGAGTTCCAAAGTGTAATCTTATTAATGATACCATCACAACCTGAATTATCTTAGTATTTCTTAATTTCCTTCTTCGTCTTTTATATACACATATATGTATTTCACGTGGACACAGGTGTGTGTATTTTCATGTGCGAAGGCTCACGTGCATGCGAGGTGTTGGTGTGGGTGCCTGTGAAAGTGAGTTTGATTGAAGGAGTCACACTCGATTGCTCTTTCATTTTATTCGCTCAGGCAGGGGGACTCAATCAAACCCAGAACTCATCAATCTGATTGGTGAGAGTGTGGCTAGTCTTGCTAGCCAGCTTGCTCTAGAGATACCTTATCTCTACCTTCCAAGGCCAGACTTACAGGTGGGATGCTATGCTCACCAGCATTTATCTAGGCTCTGGGGATCCAAACTGTAGTCTTCTTGCTTGCGCAGCAAGTGACTTGCCTGCTAAACATCTTCTCAGCCTGTTTTTGAAATTTCTGTGTATTGTATTCCATTTAAATCACCTTAAGGCTTGGGTTGGTTTGCTCTTACACATATTAACTGCCTACTCACAGGGGAGCCTGTGCTTTGAATATGAAACAGTATACTTGACCAGCAGGGAGGCCCATGCGGTGGAATCTGTTAACTACTCAGTTGATCATGAAAATGAGAACAAAGAACAGATGTAAGTCCTAAGTGCAAAGTCATGACATACTGTCCCAGTTAGCTGTGGGGCTTGTCAAAGACAATCTGTTGCCAGGTGTGGTGGTGCACGCCTTTAATCCCAGCACTTGGGAGGCAGAGGCAGGTGTATCGCTGTGAGTTTGAGGCCAGCCTAGTGAACTCCAGACCAGCTGGGACTACAAAGTGAGAACCTGTCTCAAAAAAAAAAAAAAGTCATGAATGATAATGTTCTGAAGTTTACAAATGACACTTTTCATGTCACTTGGAGTCGATGTAGGTTGTCCTTGTTCTAAAATTGCAGCCCTTCCACTTGTTCCATTGTGCCTTCAGAGTAGGACAGAGGAGTGAGGGTTGGGGGTGTCCAATTTTTTTTGACAGCACAATGTAGCATTGTCATGCACAGAGCTTGTGGGCAAGAGCCATACAATCAGGTTACCAAAAAAAAAACAAAAAACATCACAATAGTCCCCTCATAATGTTCCAAGTAAGCTTACAAGTTTGTGTTGTGCTGCATTAGACCAAAGCTTGCAACAACCTGCAACCCCTCCTGCTCTACAGCAGGAGAGTGGGAGGCTGGCACATGAGCCGGTGTCTGCAGGAAAAGCAAGGGGAAACACAATTCCAAACCGAAGGGAGAGACTGGAAGGAAACCAGATTAATCTGAACAGTAGAAAAAGGTCTGTTTGCTTCAACACAGATGTTTCATTCGTTTTCTTTCCCTAATTAGTTCCGAGGAGCTAAATTCAGACTCTACCCACAACAACAACAATAAGAGATGAGCTGTTTGTGCCCACCCAGGGATGGGAAGCACCCAGCGTGTCCAAGGCTACTGAGATTGCCATGAAAAAGATGGACTGTCCTAAAATCTTCATCATTAAAGAAATGTTTTCCCATTGATGAACAGCTTGCTCAAGGCAGATAAGCAGGCTGAAAAACATAAAAATGGGAGCATTCTTAATAATTCATTTGCTTCCTGTTTCCAGAAAGCAAGTGCCATCCTTTCCCTCAGTGAGTCTGGGATGATCTGCTAATGTTTCTGGTGGTCGGCTGTCTCTCTCCTTTGTTCATATTGACATTCTAGGATGTGAATGTTCTTCCTGTTGATGTCACTGCTAATTAAACCAATGAATCTCGGTGGATGCTTCATTCATTGGCTGTCCTAGTGACAAATCACACGCTAGTTCCAGCCCAGAAAGGCCATCTCCAAATTAATACCAGTTTTCGGGGCCAGCACCCACCGAGGGAAGAATTCAGCAAAGCGCTGTTCCAGTGTGTATTTCAGTATTTAGATAGGAGATCCCTGTTATCTGCTGGATGTCCAGATGTCATAGTAGCCTGGCAGTCTGTCCTTCTGAAGACAGCTTCTGTGTCTAAGAGAGATGGTCTAGTCGTTAAGAGAAAGCAAGAGCATAGAGACATGGTTCTTGCCTCTCGTCATTTACAGCTCAGCATGTGACTCTGGGTAATGGGTGTAATGCAATCCCTTTCAACTCCAATACTGAGACTCACCCTGACTGTAGCACTGGCCACTTCAGTGCTGCTGAATGGCCCTGTGCGTTCTCCATAGACAGAGAACTATAGCTAGGAAAGCTTCAGGGTCCTCTGGAGCCCGCAGTTTCTAAGCTCCATTAGAAAAGCCAAGTGCATCCATTACTTTTCTGTCGAAAGAATAAAACACAGTGATCAAGACAACTTACAGAAGAAAGCGTCTGCTTGGGCTTGTGGTTCCAAAGGGACCATCACATAGGGAGAGCAGCAAGGATGGTGGTCAAAGTAGGAAGCTGGGAGCTCACGCCCCTCACACCCAAAGTAGAGACAAACTGTGTGTGCGCGGCTCAAGGATTTAAACTCTCCAAACTGCCCCCAGTGATGTATTTCCTTCAGCAAGGCTACACCTCCAAGCCTTCCCAAACGGCTCCATCAACCGGGACCCAAGTGTTCAAGTGCCCAAGACTATGAGGGGTATAGAGACATTTCTCATTCAAGCTCCCATAACGAGGAGAAATACCCCTGTTGTTGTTTTCTTATCCCACATTGTTCACGACAGTATAAATATTTGCCCTTTTGGTTAGGGAGCCACTGTTAGTAAATACAACACAATGGGCTTGCTTCTCATGTGTGTAGGGGTTAGGATGATTGAGACAGAGTGTCGTGTAGCCCAGGCTGTCTTCAAACTCACAGTGACAGGGAGGCTGGCTTTAAACTCCAGCCTCCACCCACTAAGACCTAGGATTATAATTATTTGCTTTCATGTCTTTCTCAAAAAAAAAAAAAAATCGTCTCAATAAAGAAGTCTCAAACCATTCGACATTTACTTTTGAATTGTGTGGGGCGTTAGCTCCTTTCTGTCTTCATATGAGAGGGTAGCCCAAATTCTTTTCTTCTTCTTTCTGCTTCTTTTCCTCTTCCTCTTCCTCCTCTGGTGCCTTCTAGATTAAAATTTCGTATCTCACTCAACTGAGTGCCTCAAGCCAGAGACAGAGAGAGCATCTGAACCCTATATGCCCATCAGCCGCACTGACACATCACCAGACACTGAAGACAGTCCATTTCCAGCATTCTGCTTTGGCCAGCCCCCATCACCTCCCATTGAACAGTGATTGTATCAGCTTCCCAAACGTCTCTCCAGGCCCCACTTCCTAAATGGTCTCCTGACTGCAGAAAAAGCCACCTTCCTACACCATGAATGGCTTACTTCGTTCTGTTGTCTGCATTCTAAAAGATTTCTAACTGCACTGAAGATGTTCATTTTGCCCTGGTTTACAAAAATCAGAGTTGTCCAGCCTCCTCTCTCCTTCATTCACCATTCTCCCAACACTGTTTCCTTCCTAGGGCTACTTCACATTGCTCCACGAAGGGGCTAGCTCCCACCCAGACCTGCTGCCTCCTCTGCATGCAACAGCTCCTGTTTTAATGTAATTGCTTCAGAGCAGCCTCTCTTGGCTTCTTCTCCCAAACTATTTATAATGGCAAGGTTTTTTTTTTTTTTTCTTTCTCTTATTCCTACTAACCTCTTTCCCTTCTGAGGTTCTCTAAGGACATGGGACACTCTGACTCAGTACAGTACCGTATCTCTCTTCCCATCAAAATGGCTGGTTCCCTGAAAGCACCTCTCTGTTGGCTGAACAGAGATCTGAGGGAAGTTTTTCTCTTTCAATGACATCATTTCTTCATTCTCCAGCTATTTTCATGGATGCTCTTATAAGGGATAATGCCTGCTGGTGTCTTTTTCTTTTAAGAGTTGGGTCTGGCCAGGGAGAGTCTTGTTAGAAGGTCTCCATCTTTTCTTCACACACACGTACACACACACACACACACACACACACACACACACACAGCTCTGTATAGGTACGTAGAGTTTCCAAGGATAAGCATGTCTTTGAGATCTCACTGTGGATTTCTGTTGTGATGTCCATGGATAGTTCAAAGAAAACCCACAGTTTAGGGTAGAAAATAGAGCTTATTCCAGAGGAACGAGACACTTTTGAAGGCCAAGCATGCACAATGGCCTGAGACAATTGCACACACTTTAGCTAGGCTTAGTTCCAAAGCCCCAGGAACAAACAGCTTTTCTACAAGATATCTTTTTCTCTCCAAGTGGTTGACAGGCTCCTTTGGATCAGCTCTTACAGGAGTGGTCAATAGTATGTCCTTGTCCTTGCTGATTTAGACAGGATCTCATGTATCCTGTGTGGCTTCACACTGGAGCTCACTATGTAGCTGAGGATGACCTTGAACTTCTGGCTTCTTGCTGTCTCCTCTTGAGAGCTGGATCATAGGCATGTGACACCATGCCTGGTTTCTGTGGTATTATATGATGCCTTGCTCTTTATTTGAAGGCTTCCTGCTATACAGTAATACTATAAGGTTTAGGGTTCCTGAAACCAGGTTTTCATAATTTTCTATCAATGATTTCTAGGCATTTCAGAGTGTCACACCAGGGCCAGAGATATGACCCAGCAATCCCAGTTTGTTGCCTTTCCAAGTTGTTGATTATGAGAAAGGAGCCCAGCCTGAATGTCCCCTAAGCCCACTAATATCTAACTGGCTACCTAGCAACATGATGGCTGTCCTAGTTCCATTTCTGTTGCCGTGTTAAAATATCCTGATTAAAAAAATGACTTATGGGAGAAAGGGCTTATTTTAGCTTGCTGTTCCTGGTTGTAGTACATTATTTTGGGGGAAGTCATAATGGCAGGAGCTTCAAGTAGCTAAGTCAGAGCACAGCCACAGTCTAGAGCATAGAAATAAAATCCTTGAGTGTTTGCTTTGCTCTAGTATGGCCCAGGACTCAAACCCATACAGTGGGCTGGGTCTTTTTGTGTCGATTAGCCTAATTAAGAAAAAAGTCCCTCCCAAGCATGCCCACAGGCTAACCTGATCTGAGCAATCCCTCACGGAATCAACAAGGATTCTGTTCCTTTGTAGGTACTTGTCTTTGGGCAAAGACTGTAGCCTGTTTCTTAAACTCTAAAATGAATTAATAATAGAATCTGATTGGTTTTCTTGAGGATTTAATGAGGTAATGAATGTAATTATAATAGCTAGTACAATGCCTGACCTGCAACAGATGCTTGGCAACCACCAGCTCTTCCTAATAATGTCTTCCTCAATCAGGAAAGACAAATCCAAATGCTGAGGAGGCACAGGGGGAAGGAGGGACATCTGGGGAGATATACGTTCTGTTTTCTACCCACTCGCCTCATACACGATATCCAGTCCTCCACTCAAAAGCTTATAAACAGAAAGTGGTGGGCTTTACTTCCCAACCGTATTAAAACCACACTATTTGAGCTATAGAAGCCAATAGTATGAAATCGTTGGTACTCATTCAACTTTGGCAATATGAATTAGGCTTAGAAACAATGAAGTATGTGGTATTTTATTTATCTATTTAATTTATTGCTGTTTTGAGACAGAGTCTCAGTTTCTAGCCAAGGCTGGCCTGAAATAATATTTTTAAATTAAGTCACTTGCCCAGAGGCCATCCACATACTGGCGTTTGGTGACGGCTCAGTAAAGGCAGAGCGTGGGTGATATAAACCTTTTACACATGGTTGCTGCTCTCAGAGAGCCAGGACAACCAGAACTTGACATTCTCCTCCCCCTGCCCTCTCCGTTTGGGTAGGAAGCACATCCCTGGTGGTCTGTGTAGGTGGTGGAAGGGCAGGAGGTACGCTGCAAGCTTAATTTCCCTCCCGCTGCCTGTCATCTAATCCGCAGCTTTCTCTCTGACTTTCATGAGTGATGAGGTCATCCCAGCTCGAGAAAATCAAACTCTTACATTTCAGACTCGATGAAGGCCAGCGTTGTTTAGTCTGCATAAACAGAGGCCAGGCCCGTAGGGTATGAAAGGCAAGCAGCCCGCCCTCTAGCGGTCGCACTGGGCAGTGCCCTTCACTCCCGGGAGCGTCGTTAGGAAGGCGGGAACTTGAGGGCTAAAATGTAAGTTAAAATTAGATCAATAGTCAGCTTGGCTGTCTCAATCAATGCTTCGCAGGGAGAGCATACAGCCGTCTATTTATAATCTAAACCCGGCATTATCTTCCTCTTTTAGGACGCAGAGATCCATTACTGCGCGCCGCGGGGGAGAGGATGCTGCGCCGAGCTGGTTCCTGCCACTTTACAGCTCACTGGCTTGCTCGACCTCACCAGCCTGGGATGGGGCGCTGCTGAGAAGGGGGAGGGCCAGCTTAGCTCGCTGGCCTTCCCCTCTGCACAGTGCTGTGTCCCTGCTGTGTCCTAACCACTCATTCCCGCTGGTCCCATGCAGCGATTGACTGCACCCGACTCTTTAAATTGACAGGGTCAAATAGGGGACCGGGCACAGGGGTGGAATTGGGGAGGGGACAATGGGGTAAATACATTAAAAATAACCGATAGACAGGGCGCGCATGAGCTTTAAAAAGGTTTTCCAACTGGCTTCCCCACTTTCCTGAATTGTTCAGCCCTTGCTCAAGTAAATGTTGCGGCTGTCAATAGCTGTTGTTCCCTTCCTCCTCTTCCTCCTCCTGCTCTTGCTCCTCCTTCTCCTCTTTCCCCTCCTCCTGCTCTTGCTCCTCCTTCTCCTCTTTCCCCTCCTCCTCTTCCTCCTCCATCAAGCAGGAATCGATTTGTGTAGCAGGCCAGTGTAGTTCTTAAGTTAAGGTCTGGGAGTGGTGGATCTGTGCTCCGTTAGCCCCGGTTTGGCCCCGGGAATACACCTCTGATATACGAACGATCTACAGGCAGCTATTGTGTTAATACTGTTAAACTGCAGTTTTTCAAATATGCTACAGAAAGGGAGATAAAAGTTTTATCTGGCTCCCGCACAGTGCAAGATCAAATCATATTTTTAAGAAAAAAAAAATTCCTGTTATAGAGACGTACACAGCATATTCTACAGATTTACTTTCTACTTTTTGTTTTTCTGCATCTGAAAATTTTCTTTCATAAGCATGTACTATTTTTATGATAGAAAAATTTTAAGGGCCTAAAGAATTTTAATATTAGCATAAATGTACATTAGACATATTTTTAGAATGGATCTATTAGCTGCTATATCATTTGACATAAAAGGCTTTTGAACTAAAGATAGGAACTGTTGCATTCTTTATTTAGAAATAGTCTCCTTCCTCCTCTTCCAATTCTTGTTGGCTTACCTCCAAAACATTTTGCATGTGTCCCTTTCTCACCATCTATGCAGCTCCTCTCTTAGGGACAAGTCACCATTCATTAGCTTTCACCTGTATACCCAAAATATCTTGTCTGCAAGTTTCTGCGTTCACCTTTCCCCGACGAGGGTCCTCGCTTGCCACTGAAGCAACCAGATTGCTCTTTTAAAATGCAAATCAGATACTCTCTTCTCTCTTTTTAAAGCCTGCCTTGGCTTCTCACAGGGCCTTGGTTAGAGGCCCTTGGTTATTTTTATTTTTATTTTCCTTTAGCCAGAATATAGCCCCATGCGCTTCACTGTCAGCTCGGCTGGGGTTAGAAGAGCCTGGAAGGTGTGTGCCCCCTGGATGTTTCCAGAGCGGTTTAACCAAGGAGCTGAGATGAATCATGAATATAGGTGGCATCATTTCCATGGGTTAGGGAGGTGTATCTCTCACTGAATAAAAAGGGTGTGTGTGTCGGGAGACAGGGACTCTGTAGAAATGGCTCAGCAGTGAAGAGGACTTCCTGTTCTTTCTGAGAAGCCAGGACAGTTCCCAGCACCCATGTCCAGTGACACTCCATCGGTGTCTGATGCCTCTGGCACTTGAATTTAATGTATACATACCCACACGCAGATACACACATAATTGAAACAATGAAACATTTCAAGCCCGATAAATGACAGATTATAAATAAAAGCTTGTGGGGTGGCGCAGGGGAAAAAGGAATTGAGTATCTGCATTCTCTCTCTGTTTCCTGACTGAGAGTACAGTTCCTTGCATCATGCTTCCCCAGCTGTGGTGGGCTATAACCTTCGGATGGTGATGATAAGCTGGGCCAAACGCTTCCTTAGGCTGCCTTTGTGTCTGGTCACAGACACTGGAAAAGTAAGGAATGCGTGTGTCACCTGTCTTGCTGCTTCCCAGACAATGTTGCAGTTGTGCTTCGTCATAGCACATTTTTATTATTTCTTGGTGGGGCTCAAACCTACCAGTTCCTTCCTCCCCCTGTTCCAGCCCTGCCTGGCTTTTCTCTCTCCGTAAATGAATGATCTTGGGTTTCAGACAATCTCAAATGTGCCTCATATCATTCTGATCTCAGCTCGTGTATCAGAGCCCTTCTCTCCCTCCAAAACTTAACTGTGTTATTTAGGATCATGTGTGTGTGTGTGTGTGTGTGCACATGCCATAGTACATGTGTGGAGGGTCCAAGGAGAACTTGTGGGAGTTTGTTTTCTCCTTCTACTATTTGAATCCTAGAAATCAACTTCAGGCCTCCATGCCTGGGGACAAGCGCCTTTACAGAATGAGCCATTTCCCCAGCCTAGCTTTATTGTACTTCAACACACCAATGATCGATAATTGGAATTCTAGCTTACAAGAATTCTCACACACTAGCTTATAAGCCCCGTGTCCTCTGTGTTCACTACCTTCTCTGTGAGTTCTAGGATAATGCCTGGCTCATTGCTGGCCTTCAACAAGTGTTCGTTAAATGGATTAGTGAATTTGATTTCCTAGTTACTGGCTTATAAATGCTACTCGTAATATTCTGAGTATTCTGCTTTGAATTTGAAATTTATTTTTAAGCCCATATGCTTTCTCCTCTCAAGTGTGAACTCCATGAGGTGGGATCATATTTAGTTCATTTCATTTTCTACAGCCTTATGGAGTCTGGCACATTACAGGTGTTTAATATATTTGTTGGATAAAAATGGCAGCAAGCGAATGGATAATAAGTTGACTCATTGTGACCTTGTCCCGGGTCTAACCTTTCACCAGAGAAGATGAAATGAATATTGCTGTCCAAAGGGATAAATTGCTACTTTGATCTCTCTCTTTGTCTCCTTCTCCTCCTCCCCCCCTCTCTCTCACACACACTTGCACACTTGTTCACGGTATTTTCAAAGGATGTTCTCATATTTGTTATTTTATTTGATCTTAATACCAGCTGGTATCTAGGAACAGAAGCTTGGGCTATTACCTGACCTGCTCAAGCTTACATTGCTGAAATGAAGCAGATGGGGCTATAGCCTGATAATTTCAAATACTTGCACACCAGCATTTGCCAATCTCCCCCCCCCCCCCCCAGTTCTGGTTCAAACGGAATCATAAATTCAGAACATCTTCAGTGGGGTCTAACACATTCCAGGCTCCCAATGAAATGGCCCTTCCTTCCTTTCATTACCCAGCAGTTGCTACCATCTTATATATCACCTCACAGACTGCTTCTATAATCACTTCATTCTTTTCCTTGGTAGACTGATCTTTCAAATCCTCCTTATGGTATGATTTTAGTGTATGATATTAATTAGATATTTTCACAGATCTGAGCCATATCAAGTGGATTTTTGTTCACTGGCAGCTGATTGCTCTTTTAGTCTTTACTCTGAATATATACTACTGGGTATGTTCATCATGCACTGGTGAAGACCCACTTAACTCTTACTCAGAATATCATCCAGTGCGGTGTCAGTGAGGAGATGACTCACATGAAGCCAGATCTTCTCGTTTTTAACAAAGCAGCAATCGTAGCACAGCCAGAGAGCACCAGCGCTGTACAAAATTAGTCTTGCTAGAGACAAAATAAATCAGAGGCCTACTTGAATCATTCATTCATTTGTGCACTTACTTGATAAATGTGTTTTACATTCCAAGCATTGTAGCAAGTTTAGAAATACAGAGGCAAGCGAGAATGGAGCGAACATCTACTGATTGGGCCCTGAGAGAAAACATTGACTTGAAACAAAGGATCACCCAATAGGCAGTGAGAGTGTGGAACAAGAAGTTGTCATAGTTCAGAAACTTCAGAGGTGAATTTCTTGAGTTAGTGGTGACTAAGCTGTGATAAATATTGAGTTTCAACATGGGCCAAAACTCTAATGATCAGTAAATATCGAGAAGGGGAAGGAAGCAATGGAACAGTTAAATGATGGTCAACTTTCAAATAAAGTTTTGAATATTTAATGTGTGTTTGGGTCGTTGTCTAGATGATGAGCATTATAGCAGAAGCTCACAACTTTATGAGCTTACCTTGAGGAGGGAGAAGATATACAATAAACTTACACAAAACTGAAACAGCAAAGAATGTTAAGTTGCTATTCTTACTATGGAGAAAGGTACGCCAGGGAAGCGGGACAATGCGTGAGTTCCGGTGAGGTAATGAAATACTTGAATGTCCTCATGAATAACACGGCAAGCCCAAGTGACAAGGGAAGGAGCAAGGGGTGGAGTGGGTGCTTACAGAGAAAAGAGCTCTCCAGGGAAAGGACAATGACGCTGTGACTGCCATGACCCTGACCCCACCTGTTGGTGTAGCCTGCGTGCCCGGAGTAGGAGTATGCTAGACAGTAATAGCCACCTTGTGAGATCAAGGATCTAGTGGGTCGGGAGCATCAACAGGTGACTCTGAAGTACTTGGGTTTTGCTTTCAGAAGAGTGGGAAGTCATGGGAGGCCTCTGAGAGAACAGCCAGCTCTGTCTCATTTACATTTTAATAGATTCTGGAAACGTTTGAGCTCATTGTATTCCAGGCCTTAACTTAAGCGTCTTTACACTTTGGAGGTGTGCCCATTTTACGGAGGGGGGAAGGAAGGCATAGGGAATTTAGAGATCTTACTCGAAGTTGCAGATGCACAACTAACAGAGCTGGTGTCAAAGGCCAGCGTCACTCTGCACCCAGGCTGCTGCCACAGTGCTAGAGTGTCTCCTGAGAGAAGGTGGGGGCGGGGGAGCCATGCAAATGACTGGAACTAATAACCACGATTTACTGTGGGTTCACCAGTCATTGCCCTGTATTTTTATTTCAGTCTATTTTGTTCTCTTACCAACTCTATCACAGAAGTGCTTTTCTATCAGAGATGAAGAAACTAAGACCCAGGGGAATATGGCATGATCCTAAATTCCAACAGTTAATGCTTAGAAATTAAAATTTCACACATCCAAGGTACTTCTTCTCTAAAGCTCATGTCCTATTGCCTTCTAGAGAACGATATCAAATCTCAAAATAGATGCCTCATAAATAATCCAGAAATGATTAAAAATGAATTGTGTTAAATTTATTCCATTTTCCCTCCCCCCGTATCTTTATGTAGCCCAGGCTGACCTCAGCTTCACTATGTATCCCAGGATAATGCTGAAGTCCAGATCCTCCTGCCTCCACCTCCCACGTGCTGAAGCAGAAAGATTATGAATTAGAGACCAGCTTTGGTTACAGAGCAAAAATCCTGGCTCAAAACAAAATGAAATCTGTTCTTGTCTTTTCTCTGAGTTAAATATGCCACATTTCACAAGCCACTAAGCTCACTTGATGAGTTCTTGTTGTTAGAATTTGTGTTTTTCAAGCCCTTTTTTATTTTTAACCACTTCTGTTCTTATTTGAAAAAATCTTAATATTTTAACCCATATTTAGTCTCCCCCCCTTTTGTTTTTTCTAGACAGAGTTTCTCTATGTAGCCTTGGCTGTCTGAACTCACTTTGTACACCAGGTGGCCTCAAACTCACAGAGGTCCACCTGCCTCTGCCTCCCAGAGTGCTGGGATTACAGGCGTGCACCACTGAGCTCGGCTTCCTTTTTTTCTTTAATATGATAATCTTAATTATTTTAAAGTTGTTTTCCTCTAATTCATGTGTTTGGAGTATAAGTGAACCTATTTCTATTGTTGGACCTCTCTCTCTCTCTCTCTCTCTCTCCCCCTCCCTTTCTTTTTCTGTGTCTCTCCCCCTCCCTCTCTTTCTCTGTGTGTGCATGTATGCGGTTTATTGTATATGACTGTGCATGCACACATCTGCTTTTAAACTCTTGATTGTGGAGCTCATCTTTAATTCTCATCTCGTGCCACTAAATCTGAATTGTGTTACAGGTATCGATGATGAAAACCAAACCAAATGGATCAGCCAACCGAACAGCTCGAGAATGCTCAGATGAAATCCCGTTAGCAAGACTTTTTCCTTTTCTCTGAAGGCCAGACAGGCAGAGGTTATGTTAGGCCTGAGGCTGGTTTGAAGTCTGGGGCTTGTCTGAATGTACCTCTGGGCTAACTCAGGTTTTGCCGAGATTACTTTGGGGCATTTGATGGAAAAGCAAGCAGGACCCTCGGCTCTCCAAGTCCCACTCTTTGGGTGTTTCAAACAGCCATACCCCACCAGAGCTCACAGTCTGATACATGGTCCAAGGGAAATTGCTTTGCACTTACATTCCAAACCCATATTTCTGGTCAAACTTCATTTTTAAGCACTACATATCCTAGGAGATTTCATTCTGTCTTTATGTCTCAGCCTTCTTCCACTCCAAACACGGGAGAGGGCAGTGTATTTTGTATACTTCATTGTCCCATTATGCCACTCCTGTGCCTTGAGCAAGTGTTTTTCTGGTCTCTCATGCATTCAGTTGCATCCTTCTGCTTGGCCTGAATCTAGCCTTTGGTCTCCACTCCCAATAAGTCTCTGCTCTCTGAAAAGCAACTAGTTGATGCCTCTAAACTTCACATTTGAGTTCAGTTCTTTTGTGCCTCTCAGAGTGTTTGCAACTCACCTCTTTTTCCTTCTCTTTCACTGTAAAGTACGTTAGACAGCTCTGTCTGTAAATGTTGTTACTTCCTCAAATGAGAGGATGAGATGAGAGCCATACCCAAGCTTTGCAAATACATGGCTTGGGCTGAGTCCAGAGCGTTTCTATCTAACTATCCTTACGCCTAGGCCTGAAAGCTTATAGCCTCTGTACAATCTAATCTTCTGCAAGTTCGGACCTTGAAGGCTTTAGCTTCCAGCCTCTATCTGCTAACCTAGAGAATGTTTTCAGTCTCTGAGACTTACTGCTGAATATGCTCACCCTTTTTAGTTTTTTATGAACTCTGGCTGGCTGGTTCAACTCAGCTGTTCTAGCTCAAACTCCTCTCCAAGCTGATTGATTCAAACTGGCTTCTCTCTGCTTCTCACTGAATTACTCTGCTTGTAAAAACTGCCTCTGAACTCCACAAACTGAGTTGTATAAACTCATCTGCACTCAACTGAACTTCACTGAACTGTGTTGCATTATTCAAGCCTCCTGCACTGTTCCTGTGAACTCTCCTGCTCTCTCTCTGCACTGCTCTTACACAGCTTCTCTTTCTCTTTCTCCTGAGAGTTGGGCATATCCTATCTATCTCTGACTCATTCTGTCAAATCTTCCTCTGATTCATTACTTTGTCTGCCACTCAATTAGATATCATTGTTTGACATTAAAGGTATGTACTAAATTCCAGCCAGAGGGGATTAAAGGTGTGTGCTAAGGGCATGTCTATATTCCAGGCAGATCACACAGACCTAGGTCTCTGGATGTGATCCCTTGCCAGAGCAGCCATGTTGCTGGATTAAAATTCTTCTACATATGCCCACCATGCTCTGATCAAAATGGAATATCCCTTTCAGCTGTATTATAAGGATCAGATATTATTATTACAGTTCAAGGAGATTTTGGCATTTCTATAGCACATATACTTCCCTGGGCAAACAGACAAATGTAGCTTTGAAACAGTGAAATATTCAAGGCTCAGAACTAATAAGCCTAGAAACAGAGATCAACCATGAGGTAGGTCTGATCCAGGTCTCACTTTTCAAGAGGACAAAAAGACAAGTGAAGGACAGAAAGAGGGAGTATGAAAAGAACCTGTCCTGTGCCCAAGGCTTGCTTGCTGCAGCAGTCCAAGTGGGCTGCTTTCGTAAATTCCTGTAGAAAAAGAATTCTGAGTTCCGAGTCAACCATTAAATCAAACACCTGCCTGTTTCCACCTTGTTTGAAATCAGGATTTAAAATACATTGTTAATGATAAGACCAAATGTGGAGACAGTTATGGATGAGCTACATAGTGTGGAAATGCAGAATGGAGGAAGGCTATCAGCCACAGAAGACTATGACCCTGGGCAGAGGAATATTTATAGCTGATGGGGCTTCAGGACCAGGAAAATTGCAGGCTTATGAATTACAGAGTAACAGAAGCAAGAGCTGGGTCCTTTTTCTCTGAAAACATGAAAGTGGATGTTTTTATTCTTTTCTATATGGGGTTTATCATTGTCAAATCTTCCTGCCCGTGATTATTAAACTAGACCAGAGGGCAAAAAAGAAAGGAGGAGAAAATGCAAGGTTACTGATAAACAAAGGGGAAAGAACTATTCCTTCCTATGAAGCCTTCTGCCTTTCCATCAGCACACCTGTTACTGTGGACAACCCTCACTTCTCAGGAGAGATAGGAAAAAAAAAACCTGAATTTGTATAAAAGGAAAATCATGAGTAGATACTTTACACAAAAAGTATTTTATGTCTCATCTTCAATATGAGAGATTTCTCTAAGATTTGTGGTATTCTACACTTTTCTGTTCTTGATTGAAATTTTATGTCTCTGCTCAAGCCTAGAGGAGAGGTTGCTAAGCAATTTAACAACATAAACAAGTAAGAGCCATGTTCGGAACCAATGGGAAGCAGTCTGTTCTTATATTCATAGGAGAAAAAACTATATTTAAGGATATTATTGCATTGTCTACATGCAAATATACTGCTATTTGTAGATGAATCACATCTCTTTTTTGAGAGAGGCTGTCTTCTGGCCATTCTTACAGTAATCCTAATGATTAAAAAAGTCCCCATTTCCTTAAAATCATCAAGGATTGATGACAGCTCACAGTACTACGAGCCAGGAACACTTCTAAGCAAGGGACACTCACATAAGCCATTGTATCAGATCTTTATTAGAGTATTGGGAGGTAACAGTATATGGTATTCACCTTTGTAGCAAGTGAGAAAATGGATACTTACCAAGTTTGAGTAACTTGTCAAGGACCATGCAAGGGGTAGGGCACAGTTTGATCTGATCCATGTACCAATTATTCAAGCATGCCAGAATAATCCTTCCGTGTCTTCAAAGGGCTGTAAATGTTTCGATTTCAGTGATGGTTAACCCAGTTGCCTGGTTTGCAACTGGGTTTCCCTTTCTTCTTTCTCAACTAGATACCTTGGTGACAAGTCTTTTCCTTCAGCCAATGGGTGGTTAAACTGTACTTCATGAAGTTTGAAAAAAATGACAGTGTGGGGAAGTAAGACTGATCTGTTATATTGTCGATAGCAGCCCCTTTGTTGGTTTCCAGTACATCACCTTTCTAATTGCATAGCAAGAGTCAATTAACTTTGGTAATTTTCGTCTATAAAATTGGAATAATATTAGCAACCTTGCAATGCTGCTGGGGAAGGCAGACACTGTGTATAAAGTGCTCTGTTCAGTGCGGACACCTGATAGCATTTGTCAGATATGAATTCCCTTCTGCCCCCTTTCCTATCATCAATGCATGGGGTGCTGTATCCCTCTTCAAAGTTGGTGATGTGTCTAAGAAAATTTTGAGTGCCTTGGTTTCACATGCAGACATCATATAACTTTGGATAGAGACTCCAGACTAAGCAGTTTCTCTATTTTATGTAATGATGTTCTGATCTCCATACCATTTCCCATCCCTAACCAAGAGATATCATGATAACACACCCAACTAATGAGACTCAAGAGTTCCGGTTCCATCCTTTTATTTGGGATCTTCTAGTATTAAAGGGATCTTTTGGGACAGGCTTTTTTTTTTTTTCCCCTGTGATGAATTTGTCTTCTTTGGCAAACTCAAGCTACTGGCCTCCAGGTGGAGCTGCATGAGAGAAAGAGAAAAGGGAGAGGCAGGAAAACAAAATAGGTTGGTGCCCAGAGCAACAAGCCAGGGGAAGATACAATGAAACACAAAAATTGTGCATGATCCTAGGGGATTTGCTGGCAAGAGAAGTGACATGTGAACTCATTCAGCCAGTTTAATTCCACAGGAATCTGAAGAGACTACCAATGTGTGCAGCCAGCCCAAGGTAGGATGCAAAAGAAATGAGACATGGTCCCTGAGGTGCTGACAGTCTGGGAGTGGCTGCTTACCAACCTGGGGTGAACCTCAGAAGACTGTGTAACCCAGCCTTGAAACTGAGACGCAGGTTAAGGCATGGTTTCTAAGGTCAGAGAGAGGCTATTAGCTTTGTGTGTGCTAGTGTATCCCAGGCACTGAATTAGGTGAGCCATGATCTCATTCTGTTTAATCCTAAAAACAAACCTTTGACAAGAGAGCCTATTTTGATGTGAGGAAATTGAAGCACAGAGATTAAACACAGTGATTCAACAGCAAGTGAGCTTTAGGATTCAGAGCTGAATGGGACTGAACGCAACTCTGCTCTCTGAAGGCACAGAGCCTCTTGCTAGCTTTATGGCTCAGCTCTTCTGTACCCCATTCTCCTATGTGACAAACAGACATCATAACACTAATCTTGGATATACATATAGTTTGGGGTTGGCAATTTGCTTGTACCTTCCAAGCAACCTGCTCCTCATTTTAGTCCCTGATAACTGGGCACTTCTGGTATTTAATCACATGACTTTATCTCTAAAAGGAGGGTGCTCAGACTAGGGTGGGCGTGCGACGCAAGGAAGGGAGGAGTAAAAGAAGAGAGTGAGAGATCCTATTGCAATGTCATTTTATCTCTCTTGGGCATGATACCCTTGAGCCTGTCTTTTAACCTTAGAGTAACTTCTCACCCCATTCTGCCCTGTTTTCTTGGGCTAAATTGAGTGTCTGTTACCTGCGACCAACAAATCCCTAAATAGAACAAATGCGCTCCTCATTTTAAGGAATCCACGAGATAAGGTAAATTACAAAGGGCAAAGTTGATGAGACCATAGCTATTTTATCTTAGTGAGTAAAATAGCAATTTGGTTTTTATAATTGGGTTCCAAGGTTTTCTTCTGTCCAAAGGAGGGCATGCATAAATTTCCCTTCTGTGTCTGGCTAGGAATAATCAACATGCTTGATAGTCACGTCAAAATCAAGTCTTCAAGCCATCAGGTTCTCTGCATTTGGGACAAATCGAGTGGCTCTAGCCTGGTCATCTGGTAACTGCTTTAAATTGGGTTTTCACTGGAGCCAGACAGTACCTTTCTAAATCCTCTCTAGGGCCTCAGTCTGGCTGAGTGACAGACACTCGGGCCGAGTGACCGGCTGACTGGCCACGTTGCTATCTCTACCTGTGTGATAATGGTTCTGAGCGAGGTTTGACTGAGGATACTTCCTATTTGATTTGGTTCGCTGGCATGGCTGGTCTGTGTCACTCAAGATTGCCAGGGCGACCGCACAAACATACAAACATGGCGGGAGGGAAATTGCTGCTTCTCTGGAATGGAAATGCAAGCAAACCTCACACTGGGTTGTTTATTATCATTGGATGTGCTGTAGAATTTTTGAAGGTTACATTGTGTTTATGTGTTTGGGGGTTGGGGCCAGTGCACTGTATGAGTGTACAAGCCAGACAACAACAACTTGCCCATGTTAGTTCTTCTACCATATGGATCCTCGAGATTGAAGGAAAGTCCCCAGGCTTGGCAACAAGATTTTTTTTACCCACTGGGCCACCTCACTGGCCCTTATCATGGGTACTTTGCCTCTGGGTTGATGATTCCATGCTGAGTTTATGAAGAAGGCTGGAAATAGCACTTTCTGCTGGCATTTTATCTGAAACCTAACAGGTTGCATATTGTTTTATTTATCATGGACCTCAGGGTGCCAGCTCTCTCTTTGTCTCTTAATCATTTCAACATCTCTAGGGTGAAGATGGAGCCACTTTAACCTGGCTCTGTGCCTAGACCCCATCTCCACTTTCCTGGAGACCGCATTGTACCTTGCATTCTCTGCTGCACAAAGGTGGTGGAGGCAGCGTATTCCTGCTAGTGAGGGTTTCTTTGCTTGTGGCTTCTTTATTACTTAATACAGACCATGTAAGAGGATTGCCTGTCAGAGGATTGCCCACGGGGAAACTCACTCTTCATTCTAACTGACTATGCAGATGGTTGGTCTATCTCCCCACTGTTTCCTCTGCTATTACATTCTTTGACCTTGCCTATTAGGATCAATTATGATTATTTTCAAAAGGATCTTTTTTTTGGAGGGAGCTATTCTTGGGAAGCCTTCCCTAAGTCATTGCAGGCTTACTTCCAGAGGGAGAATTCCAGAAGATGATCAGGGGTGTGAATAGAGTGTCATATAGAAACCACGGTGGCCTTTAAGCCAAGTGATTTCTCAGATGAAAATGCTGAGTCCAGCTTTGTGTTTGCCCTGAAGTCACCGGTGGCATGAGAAGAGACTATAACATCACCTCACTCTGTGGATTCCACTGGAAACACAAGATGAAGGTCTTTTCAGAACAGCTTTCCACATGATGTGTGGGGAGAGGACATATCTCCGCTTGCCTGTCCTGTGCGCAAGAATCTTGGTGGCAGAGCAGGTTATGGAGCTCAGTGGTTACGAGTGCTAGCTGCTATTGCAGAGGACCCGGGTTCAATTCCCAGCACCTACATGGCAGCTCACAACAATCTGTAACTTCAGTTCTAGGGGACCTGACACCCTTTCATGGCTTCCAAAGGTCCCAGGCACACACGCAGTGCTGAGACGTACATGCAGATAAACATCTCTACAATACAATAGAATTAAATAAAACCAATCAGGTTGGGTTTACCTGGCCAGTTATAGATGTACAATGCAAGCATGGGTTAACCAACAACTTGATAAATATCTACCATGATAGTGAATTTTAAAAAAAATTCTACAAGAATGAAATAAAGCCAGGAATTAATCCGACCACATTCCACCCTGTAAGGTCATAGTTTAAACTCAGATTTATTAAGCTCTCACTATAGACAAATCCTATTTCCAATATGTTATGGTTTGGCTGTGGAAGTCCTTTCATACGTTCATATGTGAGAACACTTGGCCAAGTCAGTGGTACTGTTGGGAGGGGTTGTAGAGCCTTTGGAACGAAAGAACTAGGTTGCTGGAGACAGGGCCGTGAAGAAGTTATCTGCATCCGCCTCCAGTTAGGCTCCTGTTCTCTGATCCTCTTGAGAGGCTACACACTACAAGGTACAGTACCAGAGAGCCGCTGAGGGAGCAGCCCTGGCCACCCTTCTTGACAGAGCAGACTGCGTCCTCTGAACAACGAGTCAAAATAAAATCTCTTCTGTCAGGTGTTTTGCTACAGTGATGAGAACTGTGGTGGTTTGAATGAACGTGGCCTCCACAGCCTCCTAGAGAGGGCGCTACTGACCTGGCCTTGTTGGAGTGGGTGTGGCCTTGTTGGAGGAAGTCACTAGGGGCAGGCTTTGGGCTTTCAGAAGGACAAGCCAAGCCAAGCCCAGTGTTGCTTTTTCTTTGCTACCCGCAGGGGTATAGAACCTCTCAGCTGCCTCTCTAGCATCATGTCTGCCCGCACACTGCCGTTCTTCCCGACACAATGATAATGGACTAAATCTCTGAACTACAAGCCAGCCCCAATGAAATGTTTTTCTTCGTAAGATTTGCGGTGGTCATGGTGTCTCTTCACAGCAATAAAGCAGTAACGAAGGCTAATACAAGCATGGACTTGGTTAACTCACTCGGCAGATGGTGTGTCTATAAGTTTTTGCTTTTACATATGAGGAAACTGAAGCCCACGGAGAGATTAGGGAACTTTCCCAAGGTTGCACGGCTGGCAACTGGTGAAGATGGGATTCAGACTCAGCGGTCTCCTTTCAAATCCATGCCACAAACCACGACCTCAGCATGGACGGCGTGAACTGCAAAAAACACATGGTGGATGTGGGGCTGTGAAACCCGAGTTCCTTCTGTGATTAAAGGAATAATTGCTGCTTCCATGGGGCCAGGACTTCTCTGTGCCGGATCTGTTGCCCCTCGCTGTGGATGTCACAGTGTTTCGCCAGGGGCAGCCTATGCCAGAACGATGGATGCCTGTGCACCCTGCTTGCTGTATGGAGATTATTCTCTACCTCAGTTCATGAAATGTCTCATGTTCCTCTTTAAATGCAGCTCTTTCCTGCCGATTTCTATGGTGACTGGCTCCCCCAACACTTTCTGCAAAATACCTGCTTCTAATTGCCAAGAAATGCCTCTCTCTGGGTTTGTTTACATGACACTTCGGCTCTGTCTGCTTAGAACTCTGCCCTGTGTGCCCTGTGTGCGTTTCTCTCCTCTATTAGCATTCTCTGCTACATCATGGCTGTGAAAAGAGCTGTATCTCCCTGCTTTTGCTAGAAAGAAGCATTTTAATATTGGGATCTCAGCTGAAATGTGAATGTCCCTTGGTTACCTCTCTGATGTAATTAAATCTCCCCTGTAATCACAGCTCTGGAGTATTCTGATTTGTCATTAGACTCCTCCACCCAATACGAAGTATGAGTGATCCAGGAAATAAGAGTCTGGCCTCTCACGTGGGGACAGAGTGACAGAGAGGAATGAACATGGAGCTAACAGACCTCAGTGTACAACCCAGTCCCAACATGTGCTGTGTGGCATTGTATCTCTATCTTCATCTCTACCTCTTATCTATCTATCTATCTATCTATCTATCTATCTATCTATCTCTATCTCTCTATCTATCATCTATGTATCCACACATATATAGAACCCTTCTGAACATCCCACTTCCATAAAACATAATAATATAATACCTCATAGAACTCTTTGTGTGTGGTATATGCTTTATGTGTTTATGTGGATATGTGTGTGTATGTATGTGTGCATGTGGAGATCAAACAGGTGCTTACCTCAGTTATTTTTCAATTTTCTTTTTAAAACAGAGTCCGTGACTGAACCTGTTGCTTACCATTTGTCTAGACTGGCTGGCCATTGAGCTCCGTGGGTACTCTTGTTGCTACCTCCCCTCCCAGCACTGGGTCACAGATAGCATGCTACCACACCTGACTTTTTATTTGGGTTCTAAAAAGCTAAATGCAGGTCCTTATGCTTTTGTAACAGGCAATTTACCAACTGACTCATCTTCCCAGCACCCAGAGAACTTAAAATAAATGTAATTATTCATTTATTTGGGAAAGAAAGAGCATGTGCTATTCTCTCTCTCTCTCTCTCTCTCTCTCTGTGTGTGTGTGTGTGTGTGTGTGTGTGTGTGTGTGTGTGTGTGTGTAGGTCAGAGAACAGCTTGCAGAAGTTATTCTCTCTTCTACCATGTGGGTTGTAGGGGTCAAACTCAGGTGATGAGCATTGATTGCAGATGCTCTCATCACTGAGTCATCTTTCTGGCCCTTTGAACTCATTGAGGAGAAATAACGGCAGATGGGGTGTGTTCCGTTTGGATTAGGTACAGCATTGTTATTCTTTTCCTTCACCAAACTTCTAGTGACGGTAGTGTGCTATTTTATTTAACATATTAAGTGTAAATTTAGCCATCAACAGTGATTCAGATTGATTGAATTTCATCTCGCTTTTTAACCTCAACAAACGCTTGGAAAGCTGAAAAATTCTGAGTGGCAGCCACTGCCTTTCATCAGAGAGACTCAAACTTCTTCCTAAACATTAATTAAACCCCACTGCATTGTAGCCTAGTTGTAAGCTGATGCTTTCCTTTTAAAGAAAAGAAAAAAAAAAAGGAAAAACCAACGATAGACGCAAGCAGGTGGCAGATGTACAAGGCAAAGGAAAATGAAAACTTAAAGACAGGGACTTGTGTCCCTAAGTACCAAGAGCATCAACCCCTTTCAGCTAAGTGGTATGCTCAGCTCCTGATTCCATTCTGTTGTCCATATTCTTCCATGCAGAACTGTTGATCAAATTGCCCTTTCTACATGCTCTACTCCTTGGCACCGACAGAGATGTTGGCTTCCTGCTTTTATTAGCGTTAGTCATGGCAAGGGTGTGGTCTATAGGAAAGCCTTCCAAGATGAAAGAGAACTTAGGAGTGTTCCGAGGGTGCTACCTTGTACAACTGGTCCATGAGAATGAAACCAGGTTGAGTCGCCCTGAAGTAGAGGAACCTGGGGAATGAGAGTGTGAAGGAAAGTTCCCGGATCGAAGCTTATCCTTCAAGCTGAAACTTGTAGAAGGCTCAGAGATTGATGAGAACTTCAACGATTGTGAATAATTTGGAATGTTGCAAATCCAGAGCCAAATTATCTTGGGTTGTATTTAGCGCTCTTGATATCCCTGTATTGTTTTGTCCTCTGTTCCTGACCTAACAGCTTTGTGACCTTCAGCTAAATCATTGGGAATGTTCAGAGTACTCATTTTCCAACCAAATTGAAAAGCTGAGACTACTGTCAGATATCATCTAAAGCCTGTGGTATAGGTTTTTCTGGTTTATTTCAACCTGCCTACATAGTGTTTCTGCCCATGTATTTAAAGTGTCTTCATTTATTAATATTTTGTTCCGTTCTGGACTATTAAAACATTCTTAAACTGCTTCTATGTTGGAACACGGAATTTGGGCAAACTAAATCTCTGTTCCAAGGCCATGGGTCACTCATGTTTGGCTTAAGAATAAACTATCTCTTAGTCCCTTTGTGGCCAAAGTTCTGGTTTTGCATTGACAAGTATTACAGCTCTCAGACATGGTTTCCACAAAGCTTGGAGTTGAACCTTAGGGTCATGTGATGCAGATAGGACTGGGATGCAGGCACGTGTGTTCTCTCCCGGTCCCTGTCATTATTCCTTGGGTTTCCAAGCCCTTTCCCCTCAAACGAAAGCTCGGTTGCTGCGTGTAGCTTGAGCTGAGACATCTCAATATCAGGACAACAAAGACAGATGTGCAACCGGAGGCTTGTTTACCAGCTCACTTATTCCACTTGGCAAGCTCCGTGAGAGATACTGTCTCTAAAAACAGGGTGGGTCCTAAGGAAGAACGCAGAAGGCTGTCCTCTGGCCTCCATGTACCTGCAGTCGCTTGCAACATTCTTTCTCCTGAAGCCCTCTGACTCACCCAGACAAAGAGCCCCAGAAAACATGTCACTTGGCAGTTTCCTGGAAAGTCTGAATGATCTTGGGTCTTTTTTTTTTTTTTTCTGCAATCCTCCAGACTGACAAAACGAGGCCTCCTACTGTCACAAGTTCCACAACTACCGGATTCAATACTTTGAGTACCGGCTTCTTTACTATTATTGCATTTTTGTTTGTGGTCCAATATCATCACCCCAGGTCGTTGGTATTGTCATTGGGTTTTTTTGTTTGTTTGTTTGTTTTTGAAACGAGAGTAATGCAGGTTGTGCACGGTCTACACAAGTAGGTTCCTTATCCTGCACGGGGATAGTTAAAAATACCTTTCTTTTAAAGATATTTTCATAACCATTATCCCAAGTTTGGATCCACTTCTTTATTTGCTCATTTATTCACTCATTCAACGGAGAGACTGCTAGGGTCTCATTGGGGATGGAATGATAATTAAAAGTAGATGCCTGGTTTCCAGGAGCTGGCAGTGCGGTGGGGAGAGAGAGACATGTAAACAGCTGCTGAGATGAGTGCTGGGCTCTGGCTTATCCCTCACATCCTCTCATTCACCTATGAGAAAAGGAGGCAGCAAAAAAACCTTCTCAAGGTCACACAGAGTAGAAGAGAAATTTCCAGACCTGTGGCTTTTCAGCCATGGAGGTTTCATCCATTCTGCTTTTTAACTTTTTTTAAAATGAGAAGTTCTCCAAAGTGTAGCACAAAACCCAGCAGTATTGGCATCATTTCAGAACTTGTTAGACATGCAAATTTTCAGGCTCCACCTCAGTAATGCAGAACTGAAAATTGGAGGGTGGGACCTAGGATTTTTTTTTTTTCCTAACAGGCTTCCAACAGTGAAATTTGGATGTTCACTAAAGTTTAAAACCGTTGCTCTCTACCAGGGCTTCCAAAACTTCCATGTGTATAGCACTTGGGACCTTATTAAAATGCAGATTTACATTCAGTAGTTCTGAGGAAAGTTTTCTGATTTGCATTTCTAACAAGCTCCCTGGCTATGCCCGTGCTTCTGGTCTCTGAGACCTTCCTTAAAGGGTAAAAATATACAGGGAGTTAATACCAGCGGAAAGCAGTGTTTAAGCTCAGCTGATGAGTAATGCTGGGATGTCAAGCGAACTCAATAAAATTGCTGCCTGTCATCCTAGAGCTTAAAAACCAGCACAGATAACACTCAGGTAGATAAAAATTTAAGGCTGGGAAAGCCATCAACTACTGAAGGAAAGTATGTGTGTGTGTGTGTGTGTGTGTGTTATAAAGGCATGCATGCACACACACATGAGCAGAGTGTGCACACATTTAGAGACGGCATTACAGAGTTACAGCTTTATTATTGAGATACTGAACATGCAGGGATTACATGTTTAAGAGCCAGGTGGAGGTCAATAGTATTTCTCTAAGGCCTCTCTCTCTCTCTTTCGATATATACATATAGTTTGTATTATATACTTGTATATTAAATATTTATTAATGTTGATCATTTTTACTGCTAGATTAATAGATAACTCTGTACATCACTATTTATGTCCATTTGGATTTATCCTAGGCAAAATTCTAGCACAAGTACTTTATTTTGTTTGTATTTCTTTTTTAATTTTAATTTTTTTTTCACAATTTATTCATTATGTATCCCCAGTCCGAGTCCCACCCTCTCTCTCTCTCTTTCCCCCCACCTCCTTCCCCTAGTCTACTGAAAGGGGGAGTTTTCCTCTTTCTCATTTGCCCATAGCTTGTCTAGTCTCATCAGGACTGCCTGGATCCTCTTCCTCTGTGTCCTGGTAAGGCTGCATCACCAGGGGCAAGTGATCAAAGAGCCAGCAACTGAGTTCATGATAGAGGCAGCCCCTGCTCCCCTTACTCTGGGACCCACATGGAAATTGAACTGCCAGTTGCCTACATCTGATCAAGGGGTCTAGGTCCTCTCCATACATGGTCCTTGGTTGGCGCATCAGTCTGTGCAGGACTCCCTGGGCTCAATTTTTTTGCTTTGTTGATCTCCTTGTGGGGCTCCTGTCCCCTCCATGTCCTTCTATCCCCACCCCCACTTCTTCCGCAGGACTCCCTGCACTCTGCCCAAAGTTTGGCTGTGAGTCTCAGCATCTGCTTCGATCCCCTGTTGGATAGAGCCTTTCAGAGCCTCTATAGTAGGCTCCCATCCTGTTTCCTCTCTTCCATTGCTTCTACATAAGTACTTTAAAGACAGACCAGAACAAGTAAATTGGGTAGACAAAGGTCAAGTGCCACAGGCAAGCATACATAAAGCAGCCCAGTTTGGCTTGAGAACAATGATAAGGAAAAATTCCTAACGGTTGAGATAATATAGTCTCTGGCCTGGGTCCATCACCGAACATGTCAATCACCTAGCCAAGGAGCCTCCCATAGGAAAGCAGGTTCACTTTAAGTCATTCTAAAGTGATAGGAAGAATACTCAGCCTTTTAATGAGGTAATGTACTTTTTCTTCCCAGAATTCCCACTCCCTAGTCCAATCTCTTCCAGAGCATAGGCATAGAACTCCATAAACTCTTATTTCCTCTCCCTTTTTTCTATTACATTTCTAAGCACACTCCCTAACACTTTGGGTTGTCCTATTGCTTTGTCCATCAAACATGAGTTTAAGGGAAGTGATCGATGGTGCTAAAAGTTAATTTTAGGACACCTTGGGCCATGTTGTGGCCAGATATTTGATCAAATGTTTTCTGGGTGATCATTTACTATCACTGTGATAAAAATACCCAGGATAAATCACTCAACAAACAGATTTTTGTTGTTGTTGTTTTTGGTTCATGGTTTCAAGGATTTTGGACCATAGAGAGTGGAGAACAAGCAAAGAAGGGGCCAGGAAAAAATATATACTCCTTAAAACCTTACCTTCAGTGACTTGCTTCATCCAGTTAGGCCCACCATTTGAAGTTCCATCACCTCCGAGCAGCCCATTAAAATTCAAATCTATCCTTGAGTTATTGGTGGTCCATAGAGGACCAAGCCTTCAACCTGAATCTTTGGGAGACATCGCAGATCCCCAACAAACTGTATCTCTGCGAAGACATTTTTTGAATAATTTTCACATTTGAACTGGTAGACTCTTATGAATTGCCCTACCTTTTGTGTGGGGTTGGGGTGGCGTGCCAGCTAGTCCTCTGAAGGCTCAAACAGTACAAAAAGGCTAAGAGAGCATCCTTCTGTCTGATCTGAGACATGGGTGTTTCATTGTTTTCAGACTACAACAGGCGCCATCAGCTCTCCGGGTTCTCATAGCTTCTGACTTGGACTGGAATACACCATTGGCTCTCCGAGGTCTTCAGATGTTTGATTGCAGATTTTGGTACTTCTCAACCTTTTTTAATTGAATGAAACGATTGCTTTAAAAGGTGCCTGAGTGGCTTGGAGGAATTGAGCTAGAACTGACCTGGACGTCTCCTCCCTGGAGAGTAGCTTTCACACTATCTGAAGATGCTATATGCAAGCTGCCAAGAGAGAGAAGCAATCAATAGTCCTTACCAGCTGTAAAGCCTGTGAACCACAGCAGTATGGCAGGATATTCCCACGGGTGCAGTAGTGGTGTTTATATCTTGAGGGCAACCAATAGCTGTCTATGACTTATGGTTTGCTCAATGAGAGGGAAATCATACCTGGTACTATAAATCTAGCCAACTACCCATAGTTGGTAAGGTCATGGACCCTAGAAAAATCCTACTACTGTCCCTTTCCTAAAGTATGATTTTAACTGTATACTTATCCTTATGCTCATAAGTGAGTGTAGCTCTTACCCTTATCAAAGAAATTTGTTTTTATAGCAGACAGATACCATTACAGAAAGACATAGCTTGTCAAAATCTAGAAAACAGCTAACTATGGGGTGCCCATCCCTAAATAATACACCTATAACACTACCTCTATACCTAATGCTCATGGAAAAGGGGATAGAAGGGTCTTAAGAGCCAGAGGAATAGTTAGTGCTATGAGTCAGTGTCTCATATACACGACAAGGAACCTTCATCCAGGAACTCTCTAAAATATGGTGTCCTAAACAAGACCTGCATAATGACAACAGCAATTGACATGCCAGTATGAATTGGGAAAACCTCATAAGACCCTAAGCCTGGTTTAAGAGCTATAGGCAATTAATGGCTGCTCAGAGAAAGAGACTCAGTCTTCTCCAGGGATGAGGCTTCAGAGAGGTTATTGAATCCCAAGTCTCAGCCTTAAACACATACACATGTGAGCAAAACCAAATGGACTCTGAAGACTATTTCTATATATGTGTGTGTACACACAAATACATAATTATAATTAAAGGAGAATAGATACTGAGAGGGAGTAGAGAAGGAACAGGAAAGGAGTAGGCTGGACAGAAGAGAGGAAAGGGTGGAAATCATGTAAATATAGTATTCATACATTAAATTATCAAAAGAAAATTTAAAAATGTGTGTGCTGTTCTTCTCATTGTTGCTCTGTTTCTGTGGAATAGCCCTGACTAATGTAGGTGGGAAGTGAAAGAGTTGTTAGAATTGTGCATTTGGACAGGAAATATTCCAGACAATTTCGTTGTCTGTAAGTCTCTGCATTGGTTAAAAGGATGTACTGTTAATAATTTATTTACAGCCGTGGGCAGTGAAACACAGCAAACGATGTCTCAAGTAGGGAACACTTTCAGGGGTTTTTTTGCCACAGAAGATCACTGTTAGGTAGTCCCTTGTTGTTGAGGTAAGGCAGCAGTGTCACGAAAGCCCAAAGTCTTTAAACCTTTCTAACTTATCATCCTGGACTAAAAGTTCCTTAACATTGCAAAATTTCTGCTCTGCTTCCACATGCTAAGTTAAGTCATAGAGAAGATAAAATGGAAAGGCGAAGACCAAGATTAAAAAGTCAATGCACATGGTAGACAAGATCCCTCTAAATTAAAGACTGTTCTAGGCATTACATGCTATAATTCTATTTTAAAACGTAGAGGCCCAAACTGGGTTATATAGTCACTCTTGGTTGTGTGGAAAACTTTTATTACTATTATTATTATTATTACAAAAGTTTTGCTTTACTATAGATTTTGAAATAGGGTTTCATGGAGTCCATGCTGACTTTGGGCTCAGCACATGGCAGAAGATGGCCTTGAACTCATGATTCTCCTTTCTTCACTACCTAAGCAGTAGGCTTAGCCATATGTTTCTGGGGATCTACTCCAGGGTTTGTGATTGCTAGGCAGGTGTTCTACCACCTGATCTGCCTCCTGTTCCTGAAAGCTATTCATAATTGGGCAGCTGAGCCCTGTATACATCGGAAGAATGGAGAAAAATGAGTAAATACTGGGTAGACAAACTGTTGCATGGGCAATTCACATGTATGTTTTTTCCCCCCTGTGTTCTCCATATTTTTTTTTACTTAAAATATTCTGCTTATTTTTTGATATTGTAATTTAATTCCAACATTTTCCCATTTCCTTTCCTCCTTCTACACCCTCCCCCATAGCCCTCTCTGCTCTTCTTCAAGTTCATTGGCTCTTTTTTCATCAATTGTTATGTATGTTATGTATGTTTGTCTCTGGAGTTGTTTGGCACTGTGCAACCAGCTGGAGTGCACTTTTCTGGGTAGGACCACCTGTGGGCCTTTGTATAGAACTGAAGCCTCATGGGTCCTTTCTGATCCATTTTGGCATGTTATTGGTGTCACCCTTGTTCAACTCACACTTAGGTGGTCATGTTGGTAAGCATTTACATCACTAGGAGACAGTGAGAGAAAAAGCTCTCTCAAAAAATTTCTCTGATGATACCAGAAGGTGCCATGTAAGCTTCCAAAGGAGTGAGACAACCAACAGTGTTACCTGGGTATGACACGTATGACCCTCATCATGACCTGGCTAACTACTCAGTGATAGTTAAATTGTGGTTACTGGAGGCGAATCTACAACTATTAATTTACTAAACCAGAATAACCTCTAATAACAGATCATAAACACAATGTGCATCTTAAAGGCAGTCTTTGAGGAGATGCATTGAATGGTGGGATGAAGAGAGAACTTAGGAGTAAGAAATCACTGAGGAACTCTAAAGAAGTTTAGAAGCATGAGTAAAGAGTTTTCCTAGATTAGATTAGATGGCCATAAAAATCTTTACATGTTTTTAAGGGAGGGTAGAATTGCCCGATTCAAATTAATGTTCTATCTTTGAGGTCTGAACCATGCCATTCTGCCTGATTCTCACTACCCCCAGTCTCTTTGAGGGAACAAGAGCAGTGCTGAGTGACAAATGCTACAGATTTATTTGACCTTTCCTTATTAGTGGACCAAGTTGCTTCTCAATTCAGTTTAATTTGAAAGAGATGGTTGGCGGGGTCTCCGGGCAATTGAAAAATCTATTATGGAGGTGACCCTTCTGATATAGCATTACTTTAGCCACCATTAAAGGGAAGCGGGAGCATCTTCACAGTTTTCTCAGCAGCCTCTGCTTGTAGCAGTGAAATCTATAATACTCTATAAAACAAATGGCTGTGTTATATCAGAAACTGGTGCGACTCTGAGAAAAGCTTCATAAAAAAAATCATTTGCACCAGCCCGGAAGGATAAGACTTCAGCTGAGGCAGACACTGAAATACTTCAAGACGCTACATTGTCAGAGAATGTTTAAATTTTTTTGAAAAGACATATCTTATTATGTCATAAAGACTGAATTACCTATGCCATAAAGAAAAATCCTCCAGAAAACAGTGGTGAAATAAGCTTTCTTGCGTGCTGCATTGGCTTTCTGTTTTACTCTGACTCAGTATCTGGAAAACAGCATCTCTCCAGGTCCTTTGGAATCACCGACCTTTTATCTGAATTCTAAGACATCTTTCCTGCCGCTGTGTGTTTTTGTGAACATCTCCTTTACCTGTCTGTATTATGAACAGTCCATTTTTTTTTTCTAACCTTGACAGGTATAAAGGTGGCAGCCTCTTCTTTCACCTCCATCTTGGCAAGTGTCAGGACTTGTTGTTCCTCTCCGACTTGATATTTGTACGTTTGGAGGAAGGCGGGGTGGGGGAGGGAAAGAAAGCTAAAATCTGGAAAGGAGGTAAAGGACCCGCTGCTGCAATGTGGACCCAGGAGCGGTGCAGCCGAGCTGCCAGCTGCCAGAAGTTTCGAATAAGGAAATTAGAGCGTGTTCTTTTCTGGCCGTGTGATTCTGGTTCTAAATAGGTTTTGCAAATAGATTATGATTGGGCTTAGAAACACAAACAAGTTGGCTTTGCAGAATAAAGGCTGAACTACATTTTGGTTGAAGAATTAAAAACGCCTTTACAGGAGGCTCTCGGGGAGAATGGGGGCTATTTTAATGACAGCATATGCATTTCAGAAGGAAGCTGGCTGGGCTGGCTTCCCTTCCTAGAGCAGGGTCTGAGAAAGTCAAAACTAAGTTTTTGGTTTTTTATTTTTTTCCCTCATGGGTCCCCTAAAAGAACAAGTGTTACAGCATTAGGCAGAAGGGGCGAGATTGGAGGGGGCGCATATCTGAAATTCCCTGTCTCAATTCTGGAAGAAGGTGTTGGGGAGATGCCTTGGATAAAATACTTTCCCGAAAGCATGGAAACGGAACTGGAGTTGAGAGCTCCAAGTCCCACGTGGAAAACCAGACAGGCACAGTGGCTGACTACCCAGCACTTGGCAGACAGAGAAAAAGGGATCCCGGGGCAAGCACACTAGCTAGACTAGTCACAAATGGCCCACTCTGGGTTCAGCGAGAGACCTTGCCTCGTAAAGAAAGTAGAAAGGGTTTGAGCAAGATGCCTGGCAGTTATGGTCTCCAGACACAACACATCCACACATGCATGTATATATGCATGCACAACGCATAGATGCAAAATAAAGATACTGGGAAGAGGGGCACCACTACAATATAACCAAAGTTACACTGTTGGCACGAAAATGAGTGGGGCCTGGAAATAATCTTATTAAGCCAATTAAGCCAGTCTTACAGAGACAAATATGGTCATTTGTGGAACCCTAGATTTTATATGCAATCATAAAATTATGTATATATACATAATTATATATTTATATATAATTTATAATATGTAATTTATATGATTGTGTACATATAATTTATATATAATTTTATGTATATATAAAACACATGAAAGTAGACGTAAAATTGTGTAGTGGGACAAAGAGGGCTAAGGAGAGAGGGAAGAGGTATGAAATAAGAGGGGTAAGATGGTATGGAAAGAAATAGGCTCTACATGCAGCATGTACTTGAATAAAAACAAAGAAAATTAAATTAAAAAAACAATAGATTTTTAAATATCAGAAGCTCAAAACGTAATTGTGTCGCTAATGTCCCTTGAATATTCCTTTTGTCTGTAGACAGCCAGGGACAGAAGTTCTTCAAGCTCTCCTGGTGCATTCTTACTTATAAATATTCAGGCCATTTTCCCCGGGCCTCCCCGACAGACTCAGTGCAGACTCCTCAACCTCAAAGGATTGTAGGTACCAGTCAAGCTGCGAAATTTCTCATAAGACTCAGGTTCGGCCTCAGATACCCCAAAGCCGTTTGAAAACACCAAAGACTTTCCAGTCAAGATAAAAGGTTGTAAGTGCCTGTGTGTTCAAGCTCATAGTTCATATGAGATTAGCTTCTACTGTGCCAAATCTCCTGGTCGTTACAAGCAGTCTTGGCTTTGTGTGTTTTGTGCTTCAGACAGTGAAGAAATGATTAGAGAGATGTTCCCCCTCCTTTTTCTCAAAGTCTGTCCATTGCTGGCGAAGGCATGAGCCTTTATTGAGTCCAAGTCAGAAAAATACCTCTGAAGATAGTCAGTTTGTACGCTCGAAAACATATCGTATGAGACCCCATAGGCACCACAGTAGACACTGGCCTGCAGTGTGGGAATTTAGGCCCAAGTCACACACGGTACAGTTTACTGGCTGGAGATGAACTCACAAAGTTCACTCAAGAACAGCACAACTGATTTATAACACACACACACACACACACACACACACACACACACACCATAATGTTTTAAGTAAGTTTACAGTTTTATTTTGAGTCACGTTCAAAGTTGTTCACAGCCATTATACTTAAAGGAAGCCCATGTTTTTCTGACATTTTTTTAACGATATTTTTTTTTATGATTCGTCTTTTATGGGTATTTTAGCACTAACATTTCAGTCTCTTGTTGACATGTGTCCTGTCAAATATGTAGAAATTTACAAACAAATTACCAGGCGGACTCCTTATTTAAAATGGACACTTAACTGAACTCATTGTGAAAATGTCTGCTCTCCTTAACTCTTCCACTCAATATAAACAGATTGTATTCTTTATGGTGTGCATGACAGACATACTTCCTCTGTTCAGACCATACACACCCTGAGCTGACTTTTCACACCCTTGGACATGTACTTGTTCCTAAAATCTAGAGTCATGCAGATTCAGTCTTCTTCCTTCCTACTTGGATACGAATGTGATAGCTAGTTTTTCCATGTCTCCTTGATTGGGTTTACTGGGTGCAGAGATACCTTGTAAAACACTATTTTTGGATGTGTCTGTGAGTGTTTCCTGAAGAAATCAACCTTTGAACCAGTAGACTGAGTTCAGAGGGGCAACGCTTACCGTCTGCGTCCTTCACCTATGGGGACAGCATGGATCTAAGAGGCAAAGAAAGGACAAACTCTCTTACTCTTCTTGAGCTCGGTCATTACAGCAGAAGATCTTGGCTGTATATCAGCACCCGGCACCTCCTTCTCACTTCCAGACTCAAATCTCTGAATCTCTTTGCTTGCACATGGCATATGATGAGGTTTCTAAGCCCTTAGAATGGCATAAGAGAATATTCAGAAATGAAATAATCATTTCAAATTAACCCCGTGTTCTCTGGGCCTCTCTCCTGCCTTCCTCCCTCTCTCTCTCTCCCTCTCTCTCTCTCTCTCTATATATATATATATTATATAGGTGATAATATATATAATCACCTATATAATATGTGATATTATTATATATATAATATGTGATTATACATATAATCACCTATATAAGATATATATATAATATATATATTCTATTGGCTTTGTTTCTTTGAATAGTACTAGTTAATACACTAGGATTGCTCATTTTATTTCTCCCAAAAAATACCTTTGAGGGTCAAATCAATGAGAAAATGGGGTTTATGTCTATACTTGTAGCTATGGCCCCACTTTGCAAAAAAATTTTTTTTTAATTATATAGGTAATTAAATACTTAAAGGAAGCCCATGTTTTTCTGACATTTTTTTAACGATATTTTTTTTTATGATTCGTCTTTTATGGGTATTTTAGCACTAACATTTCAGTCTCTTGTTGACATGTGTCCTGTCAAATATGTAGAAATTTACAAACAAATTACCAGGCGGACTCCTTATTTAAAATGAACACTTAACTGAACTCATTGTGAAAATGTCTGCTCTCCTTAACTCTTCCACTCAATATAAACAGATTGTATTCTTTATGGTGTGTTTTCCTAAGTAAGAAGACATTTCAACGTGGACATTCTGTGAAGTAGACTATAGGCATCGCTTTTCAGCAAATGGGTGCATCTGGGTAAGTCATCCAAGATGGAATTCTGTCAGGACCATAGGAAGGTGAGCATCACATTTCGCCTCTGGCATTAGACAAGGTTCTCAAGAGAAGATGAAATTCCAGGATGTGTTTAGCCATCTCTATCTATCTCTCTATTAATCCACCTGTATTTCAGCCTATCATCTATCAAGAGATTTATGTTAATAAACTGGAATTGGCTTGAGTGATTATGGAGAGCAGGGTCAACCTGAAGCTTAATTCCAAAGCTGTTGCTGGCAGAATTCCTTTTACCCAGGAGACGTTGCTCTTTCTTTCTAGGCAAGTCTTCAGTAATTGGCTGAAGCCATCCACATTATGGAGACTAATCTTCTTTCCTTGAAGTTGACTGATTTAAAAGTTCATCTTTTGGGGCTGGAGAGATGGCTGAACAGTTGAGAGCCTGTATTGCTCTTACAAGATGACCTGAGTTCAGTTCCCAGCACCCAGGTTGGTTGTCCTACTTCTACCTGTAACTCCAGCTCCAAGTGATCTGTCACCTTCTTCTGGACTCTGTAGGCACTAGTACTCACACACACATGAACACACATGTTACACATGAACACACACATATAGATGTGATTTAAAAACAATGAAAATAAGTCTTTAAAAGTAAAATGATGGAAGTTCATCTCTTTTTTTTTCTTTTTTCATTTTTTAATTCCCATCAAAGGGCTATCCAGGGAAACCTTTGACCCAGTATCTGGGCACTGTTGTCTAATTTCCAGTGGCATGTTGACACATTCAGTTAGCCATCACACCAAACATCCAAATCTCTTGAACACCTTGTGAAACAGTCTTCTGACCTTCGTTCTCATATTTAGAGTCTAGTTTTCTGTTACAGTGAGCCACCTGGGTGGCTGAGAAGGTGGGTCTCCCAGACACCATTCTGGTACTGCTCTGGGTATGTTACTGGAAAGGTCATGGCCTCACCCACTCTACAGATGGGAATTCTAAAGCCTACCCTCGTGAACTGACTTGACTAGGGGAGCTCACGTAGGCATTTTAACCCGGATCCTCAAATCGCATCCCAAATTCTTCCCGCATAACATATTGCCCAGCATCTGGTGCAAATACAACTTTCTGAGGTTGAAATCCAGCCTTCACTTTAGAAAGTGAAACCTTTCTAAAGTCTAAAATGAACTAACAGGATTTCCTCCCAAATGTAACAACCTGATCCTAAAAGGAAAGATAAGGAAATTCTGAAGAACAACAACGAGGGAAGACTGCCACTAGTCCATCTACAACTGTAGTGTAAGGCTCCAGTCGGTGAAGCGATGTGGTGGGGATAAGCCATTGGAATAGAGCTGAGAACTACCAAAGTCAGGCAGAGACAGAGACATTGTGAGGGAAAGTTAAGATTCCAATAAACACTACTAAACATGGCTATTTGTGTGAGGAAAAAATAGTTTTTCTACACATAGCACACTTAGAAATAAATCCCACACGGACCCATATAGCAACAACATTTTTAGACTTTTAATTATCGTATCTGTAGATGCATTTAAAAAGTCATTGTAAGGAAAAGGCAATATGTTGTTGACAAACAGATCACTGGAAGCCGCAGAATCCATGGCAGGTACGCTGCGAGGCAAGCAGAAGCTATCAATGAATGCTGCTAAAAAGTGACTATTCATGTGAGGAAGAAAAAAATAGACTTCCTACACACACCACACTTAGAAATACTTCTAGCTGAATTCATGCAGGAATGAAAATTTGAAACTTATAATAGAAAAATTTAAGAGAATATTTTTATAACAGGGAAAAGAAATACTTCTTGCATAAGAGATGAAAAGTACAAGCTGCAAGACAGCATCATAATAAGAATTTTAAGTCAATATTTACAGTGCTAGCCTGTATATTTTGCAATATTTTGAGCACATAACATATACTAATTCATATGAGTCTCATGAAAACTCTATGAGACATTAACCATGAACAGTCTTCATAAAAGACTGAAGCCTACTGAGGCCATTACTTCATGCATTCTGCCTCTAAAGCCATGGCTGTCTATACCTCTCAATAAAGGAGAATCAACCATATTCAAGCTAAAGGAATACATAATAGGTGAACTAATCAAGCCTACAACCTAAATACTAGGGGAAATATTTCCAATGTATATAACTATTATGGCAATACATATATAATATTTATCACTTACAAATCATTATGTAAAAATGTGCCTCAATTAGAAACAGCGAGCATCTCAGAAAGGCAAGCCCATGGCTATTATCCTATGAAAATACATGTGCTGATAGACACATAATTCAGTGTAGTCATTTTGGAAGTAATTTGGCAATATCTACTTAACTAGAACATGTGGTTTCCTATAATCTAGGAAATCCTTGATTTCCATAGGGATAAAGAATAAATTAAGTAAGCTGTGAGCTAATTACATTTTGGAATACAAAATGTTGGTTGACACAGATAAGTTGAGTAGGGCTATATATATACCACATGTGATCACTCGGCTAAAGCCTCAAACCTCACCAAATCACACTGTGCGTTATCACTGGTGTCTAACTCTGTCATAATAATTATAATCAACTTTATAATAACTGTTGCCTTTATCAGGGGTGGGGGTTAAGGACTTGAGGGAATTGAAGATAAACATAGAAATTTAACTTTATCTTCTTTTTTTTCTCAAAAAAAAATCACACACACACATGCATATGCAAAAATACATTAAAATGTTAAGACATTTTAAAATCTAGGTGGTAGGTATTTGTGATGGGGAATTGTGGTTATCAACCTGAATGCCCTGAGAAGAACCCAGGAGACGGGTAAAGTGCAGATTTGTTGCAGCAGTGAGGAAGTTGCTAGAGGAGAGTAACTAAGAGAGAAACTTGCCCCACATATGAGCTGAAAAGGTAGGCTGGGCCCAGATAGGATAAGGGAGGAGGGGAAAGGAGGAAGCCAATCAACCCAGTGTTGTCCCTCAAAGCTTCCTGGCCACCACACAAGCTACTCCATTGTGTCATCAGAGGCTCAAGTCTCTGAAACCACAATCCAAGAAAAAAAAAATCTCTTCCTCTTAATTTATTTGTATCATATTTTCTATCACAGCACTGAAAGTCTGATAACACAGTTTCAAAGTTGTTTTTATTATTTCCTATGTGTTTGACATTGCACATCAGCTACACTTAAAGAAAAAATAAAAGCACATTGCAGTCATTAATTTTAAGGCCCAATCACAATTCCTTTATTTTCCTGAGAGCTATCATGCATGGGTTTCAGTTTTCTACGTATTAATAATTCTTAGTATTTTTTTTCTACTTATTGTCAAAGTTTAAAATAGAAAGAAGATCTAGAGGGCATTTATTAAAATCTTCTGAACTCAAGCTAGTCTTTTAGGTAAAACCCTTGCTTAAATTTTCCTTTATGCTTAATAACCTGGAAAGGATGGCTTTCGTTAACTGGGTATTTTGTCTTAACCGGGCCAAGGTTCACAGAAAATGGTTTTTTTTGAGGAAGTAGAACATAGTTGGTTACACATAACATTAATTCTGTGCAAAACACGTAGATTTCTCTGCAATGACACAGAGCCAGCGGGGGAACCTCAGAGCCGTTAACATAACCATGAATTATTGTTATTTTGGCAACATGTAGAAGCATTAGGTTGAAAGCGATCTGATTGGTAAAATGCGGAGTAACGGTAGGGAGTGACTGAAAAGGCTGTTTTGAAGTGTTTTAGGGGCTGCTACGGTCACAGTCACGTGGTTTCATATCAACGCCGCACCAACTGCTAAGACTGACACTGTCATGTCATGCCCAAGATTTAGCGAGACGACATGATTTTCCCCAAATCTTAAGAAAAATCCTGAAAATAAGGTAAGTGCTCGCTCTACCCATACCCACTACTGTTGGCTATAGCACTGAAGGCCTTTGCTAAGTGAAGGAGAAAGCCCTTCAATATAGGACAGGGGGAGAAAATTTCGCTATTAGGAAAGTAGTCCTGGTTTCTAATTCATATAATACTAAGAAAAATCCTGCCCGATGGTGCTAATTTGAAGGGTTTGGAGGCGTTTATGAGGCAGGCCTTTGAAAGTTTTTCCTATGCTTGGTCCAGTTTTGTCTAATCTGCCCCTGGAGCTGTCAAGCGAGCAGTCCCGTGTAGCTCCTCCTGCCAGACTCAGCGGAGCTCATCACCAGGTTGTTCTATGCAAATAACCCAAAAGCTCTCCAAAACGATGAGCCTGAACAAACCCTTCCTTCCTTGCAGACACACTTTCACCATCGGCACAAAAGTAACCCAAATGGAGGTCTTAACCTTTTACAGCTGCTACCTCCTATAGTTTTTTTTTCTCTCCCTTGACCAATGAAGAGGAATGAAACTTGGTTGGAGAATCAGTGTCAAAAAAGACCCTTGTGCCCAGATATACTTGGTCCTTTTAGAGCTCCTGTCCTCTCCAGGTCTTACTAACTCCCCCTTCTTTCATATGATTCCCTGCACTCTGCCCAAGGTTTGGTTATGAGTCTCAGCATCTGCTTTGATATACTGCTAGGTAGAGTCTTTTAGAGGCCCTCTGTAGTAGGCTCCTGTCCTCTTTCTTCTTTTCTCCTACTTGCAATGTCCATCCCATTTGTCTTTCTAAGTGAGGACTGATCATCTTACCTTGGGTCCTCCTTCTTGTTTAGCATGGATATAACCTAGAACCCCTGCTCAAACAGCCAGGCAGCTCCGTATCCAAGTGGGTTCCCTAGTAAGGGGAACAGGGACTGTCTCTGACATGAACTCAGTGACAGGCTCTTTGACCTGCCCCCCACCCACCAGGAAGAGCAGCTTTGCTAGGCCACAGAGGAGGACATTGCAGCCAGTCCTGAAGATACCTGATAAGCTAGGGTCAGATGGAAGAGGAGGAGAACCGTCCTATCAATGGACTTAGAGAGGGACAGGGAGGAGATGAGGGAGGGAGGGTGGGATTAGGAGGTAATGAAGGATGGGGCTACAACTGGAATACAAAGTAAATAAACTGTAATTATTACAAAAAAAATTTAATGTAAAAAAGAGGAAAGGCTTGTCCATTCTTTTATAGCATATATAGCCTTTTATGCACTGGGCTGCATTGAATTTACTGTATATGCCTAGAGTTGAGGATACCAGATACCATTTGTGTTACTGTCTCTAGCTAAATCCATTTCTAAATCTGTGTCAAGCTTTATAAACAAATACATTATACAAAGGTAAAGCCTATAAACTCAAGGTACATATATCCACGGACCTATTATGTGAAACTCAAATCATTCAAGGAGCTGGGTGAAAGAAAATATGGAACTATGGATTGCTTTCTGAAGACCTGAAGTAGCATTACTTTTAAGAACTTGTATGATTTCAGTTAGGAAATCATACCCAGTATTTGTCCTCAGCTGCTTAATTAATTGGGGAGATAAAAAGTGGTGTGTAATCAGCTTATGACGGAAGGAAGACTCGGGCATCTTAAATGATTGCAAAGATTGTTCTCTTAAGTGGGGTAAGCAACTCCTAGTTTCTTTATGACCCTTTCCAGACTCTTAATCAACACAGTGTATCCTTCTTTGCTGGGGAAAAAAATCAACAGAAGTGTTTAAAAAACAAGCTTGGGTATATAAACTAAGGATGAGGCATTCTTGAGTCTACATTTTTTCCCCTCCTATATGTTTATCAACTGAAGGAGCTAATTGGCTCAGTCCACATTGCTGGCAGCACCATCTTGAAGCAAAATGTTGGACAAGTTCTCCTGGCAAACAGTGGTCACAGCCCTTTTGCCCAGAAAAGGGGGCTACTGTTGTACCAGCTGGAGCCCTGTGCTGGCGGGCAGCAGTCAGCAGAGCTGCCTGCTCATGCTAATGACTCGGACCAGTGCTGCTCTTACTGGGACGTGGGAGGAGAGGACTCCATGCCAAATTCTTCCACAAGGTCGAATGTTTCTGGAGAAAGAGAGCCAGGGTTAAATTAGCTGTCAGGCTGAGGTAGGAGTAACTGAGTAGAGGAATACAACAACTCAGTTCACCCAGGAGGGGTGAATCTGGAAAGTCAAATGGAGAGAGCAATAAAAAGTAATTACTAACGCATTTCTCAACTTGGAAAGCCAGCCACAGCTCACACCAAGGCCAGATTCAGAGCCTGTCTGTTCCAAGGATGTTGGAGCAGGCTCAGGGACAGGAAGGGATTGTGTAAGCCGGCTGCCTCACCCTGGCTTTGCAATCATGTACCCTCAAAAGCAAAATCTATCTTGAAAGAAAAAGTGAAGGACATGTCTTTTTTAATTCCCCCTTTAATGCAAACATATTCTGTGTCTACAATATACCCATGGTTTTAGGGCTGCTCAGTAGCTTAAAAAACTAGCATCAAAGGGAGGGGAACCCTTTTAGAAAATGCAAGCCATGGTAAACCTAAAATACCTCCTTTCTGTCCTGCTCACCAACATCTCTGCAGCAGAGAAGCTGTTTGTGAGAGGGAAACATCCAAAGAGAGGAGGTGGAAGAAAAGAAGTGGTGGGGGGAGGAAGCGCTGCTCTCTGGTGTCAGGGAGAAATTCGTGACAGGGTTGACTGTTTTGGATTGACTATTTTGACAGCTGATTTTTTTCCACCTCCCCCACCCCCACCCCCACCCCCACTCCGGAATCATGACAGACAATTGCTGAACGTCAAATTGATGAGTGAACACTTCATCAGATCTGGTTGCCTTAACAACCAAAATAGCCAAAATGTTAAGACAGCCAAACAGGATTGATTATTTTTGATACAGTCTGTGGGTGGTTGACCCAGGAATTCTCAGCCGCATCACACGTAGAAACGGAGGCACTAACATCAGATGCGAAAAGCAGCTTAGAGGACAGGAAAGGGGGCGTCCGTTACCTGGATCTCTCCGGCATCCAGTGCCACTGGGAAGATGTGACGCACCAGCCACGGCAGCCTTTGGATTTCTCTAGGCGATGGGTGGCACAGGAGGCAGCCATCTGTGAAAGCTGGGATTCTGATCCCTGCAGCTTCTAGCAAGATGAGAGTCTGGCTTGGATGGAAAAACAGATTGCCCCAAATCGTCGTCTAGAGGTGCTGAATCATGCATGAATGTCAGAACATGATGCCAAGTATGGCATCTTTTCCTGAGGGCTTTATCTGCTGTGAACCCAGAGAGTTCTGTGTTAGGATTTTTTTTTTTAAACTCACAGAGATAATTGTTATGTCACACACCCAACGGGAAATTAAATCTCTCTCATAATTGGATTTGGTGTTTGCTGGCGTCTTAAAGGCAAGAGCAAGTTTATTTTAGATTCCTTAAAATCCTTGAATTAAAACGTTCCCATCAGAGCCTGGTACAATGGTGCATGCCTGCCTGTAAGTCCTAGAAGTCAGGTGGCTGAGGCGGGAGGACGGCAAGCTTGA
This sequence comes from Meriones unguiculatus, assembly GCF_030254825.1. Classification (NCBI taxonomy): domain Eukaryota; kingdom Metazoa; phylum Chordata; class Mammalia; order Rodentia; family Muridae; genus Meriones; species Meriones unguiculatus. Next base: position 52,408,188 of record NC_083364.1, on the reverse strand, counting down.
GGCTAGTCTGCATTACTTAGTGAGTTCCTCTTTCAACAATCTAAAAAAGTCCAAGTCTCGTCAACATAGCAGGCATGCCAGCTGCCATTGTGCCAGAGAGGCCTATCCGCACCTACTGGCTCCTCGAGCTTCATTCTTGTTTATTTGTTTGTTTGTCTGGGTCTTTTTCTTCTCATTCTGAGTTATTAAAAAAATAGCTAATAACTTGGCGGCAGTGCAGTATGTGTTGGAAAAATAGAAATTAATGAGAAATGGGACATTGTGAGACTGACAATGAGTATAGAAAAAAAAAGCCTACAGAACATTTACAGTGCAATTTTCCAATGCAGATTGTAGTGGATACCACACACAAAAACATATACATTTTCAAGCCTTCATTATTAAACAACGTATAATTCCTGTGTTTTCCTACTTTAAAAAAGATACAGAAAAAGTAATACAATGCTATTGTATATAGAATACAAAAAAGAAAAACAATACAATGCTAAGATAGAAAACATCACTTTCATTTGAGTGCCTAATTGCTTGAAAGTTGATTCAGGCTAAACTCTTGGAGGTCTCAGTAGTGACAAGGTCAAAAGAAATGCTATGGAACTGAAGGTCAAAAGCAGCGTTATGGAAACACAGCTCTCGTAGTCTTGAAATTATTATATTATATTATATTATATTATATTATATTATATTATATTATATTATATTATATTATATTATTATTTTATTTTAGATGAAGCTACGAAAGAATATATGGCTTCCACTCCTGTTTCTTGGGCATAGTTGTTTTTAGGACATAGTTACCATGTCGTGAGGAAGCCCAGCTTACAAAAATGAGGAAAGTTTCTGAAACTAGAGATAGAAAAGATAATGATGACAGGGCGAGGAAGTCGAGTCTTTGTAACTCCAATTGTTCCCCTCATTCCTCCTCTAGCTTTTCATGAACTAAGTCCCGCTACTGGCAATAAATACATAAGATACTCAAGCTAGCCTTTACCAAATGAGGTCAGCAGTCAACATCACCCATTTTCCTCAACTACTCTCCCCCTTTTTATTTATTTGTTTATTGATCTTGAGATGGGGCCTCACAGGAATGCAGCTTACACATTTGGCTAGACAAAGTGGCTAGTGAGCACCAGGGATCTTCCTGCTTCCACATCCCCAGCACTGGGATTATCATCATATGGAGACTTACATGACTTTTCATATGTGGTTTGGGGACGCATGCTCAGTGAGTGCTTTAACAAAGAGATCTTCCAAAGCCTTTAATGTATTTTTTGAATACATAAATAAAGGGCGCTATTACCAAGTATATTACATACTAATTATAGTACCTAAAGAGGGCTACCTGCTCTGTACTTCTTGGTGGTAGGAGAGGCAATATAAAATTTGTTTCTTTTGAGACGAGGTTTCTCTGTGTAGCCCTGGCTGATCTGGAACTCACTCTATAGACCAGGCTGGCCTTAAACTAAGAGATCCACTTGCTTCTGCCTCCCAAGTGCTGGGGTTAAAAGAGTGCTCCATCACTGACTGGCATCTGTCCTTTACCATAACTGCAATGCCAAGGCATACCCAAACAACTACTTCCTGCCGCCAAAACTTTCTATCCTTCTTAAAATACATCATGTTGCCAGAGAGATGGCTAGGTGATTAAGAACACTTGCTGCTCTTCTAGAGGACCTGAACTCAATTCTCAACATCCGCACCATGTGGCTCACAACAGCCCATAACTCCAGTTCCAGGGGATCCAATGCCTTCTTCTGGTCTCCATAAGCACATACATACATGTGATATATGCTCACACACAAAAGCACATCCATAAACATTAATGAAATGTAGGTTCACTCCTTTGTAAAATACTATGTTTTACTTTTCTTATTTTAATTGATTTATGTCATAGTCCTTGAGAGTGAGTTGATACACTATCACATGATGATGAATGTCATCCTGTTACCCCTACCTTTTCTTTCCAGTTGAAGTTAGGGGAGCTGAGTCTTGTTTTACATAAGAGTGTTTGTGTGGATAAAGTACCTAGAAAGGTTGTAAGACTAGGAAGAAAGAGAGAAAGAGATGATGATGGTGATGATGATGATGATGACAACAATGGTGATAATGATGGTTGTGATGACAGTGATTATAGCTGTGATGATGGGATAACTCCTGAAACTTCATCAGATATATCTTTTATCCTTTAGACTTCATGGTCCTTTTCAAACCCTCTGCAATACTCGCTACTTCTTGCCTAGAAGAGATACACACATAGCTGTTAGGAATGACAAGTGTGGTCACTGTATTTTGAGAAAAGAGAATTAACACAACTATTGGATGGATTGTAAATATATACTACATTGATCTCAACCCAAGTATATGACTACATGCATAGAAGAACACCAAAACAAGGTGATTCTCCTCGTCTTTCACTCAGCAACCGGCAGAGAAGCCTTGGATTGATGGCCCAGTCGTCGCACTGGTTGCAGAAGCTAATTTCAAATCCCAGGCCTATAGCCTGTGGCACAGATCATGGGTAGGGATTCCTACAGTCTGTTCTTTGGGTTTAGAGCAGCTTATCAAACTTGGGGAAACTCTTATTCTTATCAGTTTATTAGAAAAGGTACAGGCAAACAGCAAAGTATAGGTAGAAGAAATGAGACACCTGAGATGGGTATAGGGGTTCTAAATTCCTCCAGCACCCCACCCTCCAAAAACTTAGCTATTATCAGTCATCCAGATGTCAGTCAAGCTCTGTCCTTTGGGTTCAGATAGAGGCCTCCCATTGCACAGGCACGATAGAGTCTATCATCCATTTATTGGTAACTAACCTTTAACTGTTCTCCCTTCTTCTGGGTCAGGGGTTGGTACTGTACATTAGTTTTATCAATACTGTGACCAACCCCTGAGAAAAACAACTTAAAGGGAGAAATTGTTTATTTTGGGTCAACTTTTTTGAGGTGTCAGTCCGTTATGGCAGAGTAGAAGCAAGGTAGAGCAGAGCAGTTTACATCATGGAGGCCCAAAAGCAGAGCTAGAGAAAGCTAAACCCCCAGACACACTGCTAGTGACCTTCCAAGAGAAGTCTAGACTCATCAACGGGGTCTTGAATAAGACTAAGTACATCCTCCAAATCCAAGTGACCTGGGAAGTGAGGGCCAATATACCAAGGCAACAGGAGATGGACTTAGACACCATTTGGGCTCCAGTCATAGACAGCGCAAGGTACACTGGGAAATTCACTCTCTTGGAACCAGAAGATAAAGGAATGTGGAGTCAGTCTTGTCTTTGCCACTCATTAGCTAAACGACGTTGAGCAAATCACTTAACATCTCGGAATCTCAGTTTTCTCAACTGGAATAAGGCTATCAGATGATGGGATTATGCAATATGTATTTTACAGATGGTTACAACCAGCAGAGAGGCAATGTTTATGAACTATAAATACCATCGTAGTGTTGGTTAAAAGGAGAATTCCTTTAAGGATTTAAGAATTCCTTTAATGGCGTTGAATTGATTTTTATCTTAAAAGCTCATTAGCTTTAAGTCCCTAATAGGCAAATATTTCTGAATTATACTTACTATTACAATGGGTTTCTCCTTTTTTTCAGGATGGTAACTGTAAACAAAAAGGAAAACACACCCAGTGTGCCTCACTGAAAGCATGGAATGTTTGATTTGGAAACCGTCCCTTGTGGTAGAGAAAGGAGTTATTTCAAATAAATCATTTAGCAGTAGAAGATACCCAGCCATTTTCACAATAGAAACCAGAAGCAAAAGCACAAGGAGACCTCACTGAGTCTCCTGGGACAACAACCCTTTGAAAGAGGAACAGTGGCAACAGGAACAGAGGAGAGGTGGACCGGGAGGGAGGGGAGAGGGAGACGGAGTGCACGGCAGAAAGGCAGCATGTTTATACAGATGCTTTCCTGCATTGATTGCCAGGCACTGACAAACTTTAATTGGCTAATCTTCACATATCCCTTTGAGGTTAAGTGGGCAGCAAGCATTATCCCAGATTTTCAAAAGTACAAAGAGCTTAAGTGTCTCGCCTGAGGTCACAGGAATTGGCTGGTGACAAAGCTAAGAAGTGACCTCCTGCAGGACCCCTGCTTTCCAACCCCTTCCCAGACTTGGTGACCTCACTCAGCAGAGTCACGCAGGGTCTTTTGTTATCTTTCTGAAGCAGAGTCCTTGGTAATTCATTTCACCAATGACAGACAATGTGACATCTTTATTCCTATACAGCATTTGCTTTAGATCAAAAGACATATTTTCAGGTGTGATGAGCTTTTCCACAGTTAAGCAGTGCTGAAAGGTAGGCAGAAAAGAACATTTGTGTGTGTGTGTGTGTGTGTGTGTGTGTGTGTGTGTGTGTTTGTGCATGCGCGTGCAAGGGCTTGTGTGTTTAATTTTCAAAAAAGACATTGATGTTCTTTTCTGGGGTTGAACACTCTTTGAATCCAACAGCAAGGCAGAGCCTGTGAACAAAACCGTTCCTTTTCACTTCAAACTGTAGTCTCTTTGCTAAACACTCTTCAGAGAATTCCCAGCTTTGTTTAACCGATTTCCAAGGCTTCTCTTCAAACTACCCGGCTGACCCCTGTTCATCTTGATGCCTCTGTGTTGCCACGAGAAACAGACCATCCTCACTGGATTAAAGCATTAAAGCTTGATATAGAACATAAGAATTTTGCATCTAAAAAAATAAAAAAAGTATCCCAGTGAGCATTACAAAAAAAAAAAAAAGTCTTTAGGTATCTTCACAGGCAGAAGATCTTTGGACAACAAGATGGAATTACTTCACAGTGCCACAGAACACTGAGCTTTTCCAACTGTCATCATTATGCCTAGAAAATGAAATCTCCATCCACATTCTCTTAGGTGTTGGGTTGTATTAGGGTACCTCAACCACAGCCAAAGGCTTTATACCCTTAAGCTAAAGCCCACAGCCAGCTTGATGCTAGTTTGATCCCTGCTAATGGAACAAAATCCTGATTCTTTGCATTAAACATGTGGAGGAAGAAAAAGAAAAACAAAAGGATTTATTTATTTATTTATTTATCTATTTATTTATCTATCTATTTAGAGGACAGAGAGAGATAAAGGCAAATTGAAAAAGGACGGGTTGCGTCATAAGAATTCCCAAGCCGTGCATTTGAGCCTATCCATAGTCCAGTGAGAACTGGTGTGCAGCTTATCTGTATTCCACCTGACTTAGCCCCAGAGGTGCTATGTTAAAGAGAGCTCTGACACTCAGCAAGGGTTTGGGCATTTAAGTACTTCGTATTCCCAATAAATCAGAGATGGGAACAATGTGGGATTGAAATTGCTTTCTCACAGTCTCAGGCTAACGACTAATGGGCACTCTTCCCACAATGAAACTTCCCTTATGATCCACCCATGTCATGTCCTGCTCAGCCAGGTCACCTGGCTTTTGATTTCCTTTCCTTTCCTCTGGTGGCTTTCCAGAAGTCATTTCTAAAAGAGAAAGAGCACAGGAAAGTGGTTGGATCAGGAACGGAAGGAAGATGTCTTTGTAAAGCCAGCCCCTAACACATGAATGTCATTTGCTCCCCAACTCTGAAAGGAAAATACTACTAAATTTATTTTACACATGAAAAGAGTGAATATCAAACGAGATAGAAGAATGCAATTTGAAGAATAAAATTTGGAATGGTACGTAAATTGTGGAGCCTAGTAAAACAGAAGAGCCTGGAACCTTTCTCCAAACGTTATTTAAGAATCTGGTCCTCGGGGCTCAGAGGTCAGGGCACCTGTTCTTGCTCACGACCTTGGTTTGCTTCTCAGTATCGACAAAGCAGCTCAGAGCCACCTGCAACCCCAGGCCCAAGTGATCCGGCACGCTTTTCTAGCCTCTGGACAGCAAGCATGCACACGGTACACAGACGTACATGTAGGTGAAACACCCATACAGGCGCAATAACAAAATAAATAGATCTAAAATAAATTAAAAAAAAAAGAATATAAAGGCAGGGCAGAGGAAAATGCTCTATCTTTAAGTCATGTCCTCTGCCCTGCCTTTATATTCAATCCCTGACACCTTTCCCTACACACACACACACACACACACACACACACACACAAGCCTCAAGATGCTGACGACAGAGCATTAAACCAATACGCTCCTGTGAGGATGAAACTAGCCTGAACGGAGTTAGCCTTGCTCCCCGTGTGTTCTTTTTCTGTATTGTCAGCGTTTACTGTTTCTGATCCACTGTCAACACTTCTCCATCAAGCTCCGTGACCTAGAGTGACCAGCTGGACTCTCCCTCTGGTTCCCGGTTTAGTTAAGAGGGAGCTGTGCAGCAGGTTAAAGGGAGGTGGGGGCAGTGAGCATCCTTCCTGTGTTCTGTGGTTTGATAGCATCTGCGTTCTTCCCTCTTTTTCTGCACACAAGGACGTTGATGGGCAAGGCTCCTGTAGACTTAGTTCTGGATTTCTCCTGATCTGCCTCTCCCCAGTTTTCGGTCTGTTTTTCTATTGCCCACACCTTTTTAAGATGACCCGTATGGATTTTTAAAATTTTATAATTGCTTTCTATTTCTATTTTGTGTGTATGGAGGTGGGTATGATTGTGTATGGACATGTGTGCAGGCATGCTTGTGTATGCACAAATGTGGGGGGAGACAGAGGTCTGCGTTGGTTATCTTCACCACCCTCCATATTATGTTCTGAGACAGGATCTTACACTGAGCCTGGAGCCTGCAGTGAGCCCATGGGATCCACCTTATCTATACACTCCCAGGACCTGCTTGGGGCATTTAATTGCCTTAAGGCTATTCTGTCTTTCTGCTGAGAGATGTGAGGGAGTCCCATCTTTTGGGAGTCAGCCAGCAGTCTCCGTAAAGGGCCAGGGAATAAAAAATTTCAGGCATTTAGGACCACAAACAACCCGTCCCTTAGCTTTCTTAGCACTGAGACGCCCGTGAAAGTCCCCAAAGCTCCAATTCTGCAACTTTTTCTCCTCCTTGATAGATACCCAGCATGTTTCTCAGTTATGCAACCCGAGCTGTCTGAATGCTTCTACTGGCATTCCTAAATGACCAAACCTCACACAGGACCTCCAAAACCCACAGTGAGAATTTCCATAGACTCCACGTCAGTGTAATTCCCATGGGGTCCATGAGGTAGACAGCTCTCTGTCGAGGGCACTTGATGGTGGTCTCCCTTGCCGAGAGATTCACACAGGAATCACCTACGGATTCTAGAAGAGAACAGTGGAAGGATAGGAAGTCCCCACAAACGAATGTGACCTGGAGCATTCTCTGCACAAATGTCCAGAGGTCAGAGGTCACAGTTCAGGAGACATTGATACTTCCAAACAGGGTCTCCATGAAATGACATGTGGTAAACAGAGGCCAGGAACCAGGAAGCTGTCTTTAGCAGCAGCCGCTGTCTCTGCATCTAATCAAATCTGTGCTAAAGAATGGTACTTTCTAACAAGTATTTAGTCAAGGCATGCTCAGAAATGGCTGTTACAGATGGCCTAGACTCCAGGATGTGTGGCTGAAAGAGGTGGGTACTGGAAAGGCAGGGACAGCAATATCCCCCAGGGGCTAAGGCTGGGTCGTTGCATGGCCTGGCTCCATCAGTGTTGTGATTAATCTACAAAAGCAGAGAAGGAAGAGGGAAGGTTGCCAAAGGCTACCTGTGATGGAATCTTTTGCCCTGAAAAAGCGTTGTTTGAGAAGCTGGAAGGATAGCTTAGTGGTCAAAAGCACCAGGTTTGGTTCCCAGCACTTCTGTGGTGACTCACAACTATCTGTCATTCCAGTTCCAGGGGATAATGAAGCTCTTCTGGCCTCTACAGGCTCTCGTATTCATGTGGTACACATATGGACATGCAGACAAAACAGTCATGCATAAAATGAAAGAAGTAAACAAATCTCTTTTCAAAAAGGAAAAGAAAAGTTTTAGCAGAAAGACTTATGTTTTACAAATGGCAACTACATAGCCCCCGTGACTAAGATAAAATTGGATGGAGCTGTGGACCGTTTTAAAATAATTCTCCATCCTTCTCAGAGAAAAAGCAAAGTGATTATGAAATAGGAGTTAAATATAGCAACAGCAAAACTCAATGTCCAATATTCTGTCCCATGATTCCCACTAAGTGAACTCACATTTGATTTGGCCACATGCCTAGATTTGAGTTGTAGAAAAATGTTCACCACATAGAAAACACTAGGAGACACGGTCCTTTGAAACAGAGCATAGATGATGGAAGTCAGGGATTGTGCTGGACTAGATGACAGTGTCTCAAGACAGACATATGTAGAAGCATTCTGGGCTTTCTTGCTAACAGTCACATTCTGATCCAGTGGGTCTTGGCTCTGGCCTGAACACTACATTTCTAACAAGCTCCTGAATGATGCAGGAGCTGCTGATCTGTGGCTCACCACGAGCCACAGGGGACCAGGGCAATAATAGTTTCTCCGAGTTGGTGGCCTTTGGTCAGTAATAAATGTTAATGATAATAGCTTACATGCAAAATACAAAGGACAAGAAATGAAGTCACAGGGCTATAGGGAAGATTGCTAGAGACGATCTGGAAATGCTGCTCTGTTGACCATTCCAGAAGGGCTTGGACTGGGCAGAGAGATAAGTGGGAAAGCGTCTGCCTTCAAGGTCCAGTGAAAGGCACAGACCCCTCCCAGCTTGAGGGGACGGTGGGGCACCTGACCCACATCACAGGCAAAACTGTCTAGGATGGAGGCCCAGCCAGACTCGGTAAGATGTCTTCTAGGCTTTAAAATGCATGTGGCATTTATCAACAGAGGTGAGCAGGTGGTTCTTCTGACACTGACAGAAGGGATGCTCATGATGAATGGAGGTGGAAATCTGAAAAGTGGTGGGTTATACACAAGATACAGTGGAACCATGAGGCATTCTTAAGGCAAGTGGAAGATGCCTGTTTTGTTTCCCTACAGGTAAGAACTGAAGAATTCAGTGCAGGTGCCTGCTGCCTTTGTTTCTTCAGTTGACAGTACAACATAGGGCTGCAGTGAACAAATTATCCAGAAGAGAATTTTATGATTTCAAGCAGTTTTATCACTTAGAAGAAACAAGTATCCCCAAACCTTTGGTCACATGGGACCACCACCTCAGCTTTTGTGCTGATCAGCCAGTGGGCTGCACAGTTGAGAAGAACCACAATCCATTTTCAGCACCATCTACTGCTTGAAAGGCTTACAAATAGAATTTTTTTTTTTTTTTTTTTTTTTTTTACTCTGGCCTCTTCTCTAGAAGATTCTCTTGTCTCACTCCAAGCAGAAGCAGCTTCAAGCAATCTAGGACACAAGGGAAATTTCTCTTTGATGTTTCCCTGCTGCTTTCCTCTGGACCTTTCATTCCTACCCTCTCCCCTGCCTCCTCTGGCTCCAGTTCTGCACCCATCCATAAGCACGTGGAACGCATGATGCTTTCGGTGAGGAAGTACAAACAGGCACTTGAATATTGTAGCCATTTGTATTTAGTTTATATCTTCATGAAAAATTACCCAGTTTTCCTTGTCACAAAGCAAATAGAATCATGACTTATGTTTTATAATTTATATAACCAATTTCATATACTTGTCAACTTCTTATCAGATTTCTGACAGTTATAAATCATTCCCCCTTCTGGAAAGATGAAAATATGCCCCCCTGCCCACCTGTAGCCATCTCCAAGACCGTATTTTCACATTGTTGCTCACTGTGGAGTAATCAGGCACATGAAATATTTACTGATGAGAACTCAGGCCGTACAAGCAAATGCCTATAGTGCCTGCACACCAGAGGGTGTTCCTAAGGAAGAGGTTTAGAGAGAGAATCGGGGTAGCAACAAAAGGCCTCCATGTCACTGTCATCTCCGTTCCATGAGTAGGAAATATAGGAATGCCAAAAGAAGTCTAAGGACTCAAAGCTGTAGGGGTTGGAGGGTAGGCAGGGGAATCCTGCTCATGGCAAGAGAAGATTATGTGATAAATTCAGCAAAAATTCGGATTGCAATGGCGAGCAGCTGTGATTGTCCATGATGAGGTAAAGGCTGGCTCCAAATTTTACAGCTATTAAATAAAATCATGCATCCACTGTATATTGAAGCCATAGTAGGAGGACTTAGCGCTCCATATGCTAACACACAGCTTCTCTAAGCTAACATTGTTAGCTAAAATGCAAGATACTTACACTTCCCTTTCAAAACCTATGAATCAATTATTGAGTATGTATATAATGTTTCCCGGGTAATACCACAGCAAGAAATATTAATAACGGTTATAGTAGGTAGGAGGAACTAATGACTTTAATATATACCCCTTTGCAACACTCTCTCCATTAATAATAATGTTATCAATTTATGCGAGGCAGCGGTAGCGCACACACTCAGGAAGAAAAAGCAGGCAGACTTCTGTGAGTTCAAGGTCAGCCTACTCTACAAAGAGAGTTCTAGGACAGCCAGGCAGTTATACAGAGAAACCCTCTCTGAGAAGAAAAAAAAAAAAGCAAAAGCAAAAGCAAAAAAAAAAAAAAGCCCTCCCAGGAACCACAGCGTGTGAGATGGATCCAACACGAGGTGACATGGTTTCAACATTAGAAATTAGTTTGAAACAGTGGTGAGGGAAGAGCTAATGTTTTTCTAATTCCATATCTGTTGGTGTTCTCAACAGCCTGACTCCTGCTGGACATAACTTCATGAATTTTCAGAATTTTCAGCATCTCTTGCTCACATACTTGGAGGCGAGCAACTTCCCAGACACTTGAATGCTTGACAGTAAAGGTGCACTACAGCTAAATCCCACCTGCCTGAGAACTGTGAAGCAAGTTTTGTGGGTCATCAGAGTGAGAGATTTATTCTAAAGATGGCAGAAGTGATGGGAGGACAGTTTAATCATGTTTGTCTTTCAGTAATGATTGCCAAGTTGATAGATTGCAAGTTTTGGAAAGGTGAGACAATTAGAGTGAGGGGAAATTGTGTGGAGATCATCGCTTAAGAGCAAGGAAGAAATTATGAGAGATTAGAAGGGCCAAGAGGGGGGCAGGAAACAGATCAGGCACAGTGACAGAAATTCTAAACAATGTGTATTCTTCCTGGAAGTCAGATATTGAGAAGAAAGCAGCCAAGAATGGTCTCTGGGTCTCTTGGAGATTTGAGAAGAAGTGGAAATTTACCCTAATGGTTAAGGGGGAAGGTCCATGAAATAAAGGGTAAATTTGTTGAAGGCACATCGGATTGTGCCATTTGTTATATCTAAACATGGATGTCCAGCCGGTCAGGCCTAGAGGGAGGCTGGGGTTGAGAACCGTCTGCATGTGCAATAGACATGATGAGCTAGGTGGAAGCAAGTCAACTCCAACAACGGGCATGAGTCCCACGTCACTCTTCTGTGGGAAGAACAATCAGGGGACCGTGAAATGGCCATTTGCCTACTCTTTGGCTACACTAAACGTCCATCTAAGAGAAGCCTCCTCTATGCACAGTATTGCTTGTCTCTCATCTCCTGAAGTAGAGACTGAGGCCTAGATGAGGTAAGGAGACTGGGGCAGAAGCTGAAAACAGGAGGGTCTTGCCAGGATCAACTGAGAGAGGCAGGTTCTGAAGAACTACTCTGCCATAGGATGACTGAGGGCTTTACTGCTGGGGTGAAGCCTCACACATTAAAGAGAAGCAGGCCCTTCTGCTTCCCTTCTTGGAACATCTAGGGAGATAGCTGTAGCAAAGGATCGCTGTACAAATAAGTCAAAGGACTTTGGCTCCAAAGAAGGTGGAAGAAAGTAAAAATCTTCAGGACGTAGCTTCACTCTGTTATGTTTGTTTGAAACAGGCTCTTGCCTTATAACCCCAGTCTGGCTTGAAACCTAGGTGGGCCTGAAACTCAGGGTAATTGTCTTGTCTCAGCTTCCTGAATGCTAGGCTTACAGCTGTGAGTTGCTTTCCCAAATGTGGTGGTCTGCATGAAAATGGCCCCTGCAGACTCATAGGAAATGGCATTATTGGAGTTGTGGCTTTGTTGGGGGACGTGTGTCACAGCAGGTGGGCTTTGAAGGTTCAGATGCTCAAGCCAGGATTTACTTTCTTTACTCTCTTCCCGCTGTCTGCTGATCCAGATGTAGAACTCCCAGCTACCTCTCCAGCAACCATGTCTGTCTCTGTCACCGTACTTCCCACCATGATGACAATGGACTAAACATCCGAACCGTAAGAAAGTCCCGATTAAATGCTTTCATTTGTAAGAGTTGCTATGGTCATGGTGTATCTTCACAGCAATAGAAACCCTAAGCAGGACACCTGGCTTCTGAGCTTAATCTTTTAGGAATGATCCTGCCCCCCTCTCTAGGTCAAGAAGAACTCAACCAGCCAATTGTACTTTAGAGCACACAAGCACATCCTTGTGCTGCAAGCATAAGACTCCTCCGAGTCAAGGGCCCTATTCTTGTGGACGAGTTGGAGAGTTTCCTCATACCTTTGAGAAATCCACTGGGCAGATGTTTTTCCTTGATGTTTTCCTTATTAGAACACTCATGTTACTGGTCACCATGACCCTAAACACCTGATCCCCCATTTTCCCTTAAAAGAACACTGCTTCCCATATGCCATCAACAGTAGAGGGATAAATATGAGAGATGGCCACATACCCCTCTTCTGTTCTTCTTATCTCCAAAATGCTAAAATATGGAGCATTATAATTGTATAAAATATTGCTGAGGTTTTGTGCATATCTAAAAGCATCTAGGTTAGGAGATAGATATTTGTATTTTATGTGCAGGTATTTTGAGGGAGTCCATTCTCCATGAACAGCTTACATTGCTCCACAGTCAAGATCTAAGCAAAAACATTTACAGCTGAATTTAAACTGTTTGCATAAGGAGATGTTCAGGATAGTAAAGCTTAGAGACATCTCTCTCCCTGGAGATGCTTCAAAGTAGTAAAGATAAAAACCTCCTTTTTTCTCTACCCAAAGATTAGATGCAATTTCAGAGTAGAGATAATGTTTTACTCTGTGGGGAGGATGTGCAGGTCTCTCGTGGGTCTGTATGAGATCAGAGTTTCCTAATTAACTGGGTCCTCCAATAACGCTCTCAACTGCATGCCTGGTGCCCTTGCCCTCACTACAGAGCTTTGCGGGGGGGTCTCTGTCTTGAGTTCCTGCTGAAAAGTCATAAATGGACTTTGCCTCTGATCCAAAGATCTCATGTGTCCTGTGAACAGGTATATGCATAGACACATAAAACTGTCAGCTATATACATATATCTCCATACATATGAAGCTGTATTCATATATGAATAAAACATGCATTGTGCATATACACACATACATAAAAGTGAGACTAACTAACTTACTTCCAAGTAAGTGAAGGAAGCTTAGATTATTACAAATTCTAACTTAGCCTTTTTATATGTAGATCCCTCCTAAAACCGCCCCCTTCTAGAAGGATTATCCTGGCCCGCCATCCACAACCTGTTTCTCAGAAAACAGTGTGCAGATTTTTTAGGGTAACTGAGGATGGATCACAGCATTCTAAGGCCAGGACTATTTGTACTGTGGCGTCTGAGGAGAGTTATAGACAGCCTCTTCATATTCAAGGTCACCCGACAGATACTCATTAACTCCAACGTATGCTCTCACACCTTCATAAGGCCCAAGGCCATCATTAAGTTTCAGAGTTTGCAAGTCCTGAACTTTAAAACAAGACACCTCTGCCATAGTCACACTGACCACGACTGGCCACTGCTGCCTCTGGGAACCTGTGCACACGACCCGGACCTGCAGGAACAGCCTTCAGAGTGCTTTGTTCCTCGTCCAGGCTCAGGCTGTGCTTCAGGGTCTGTAGATGCAGAGGCATGGCCTCAGTGAAGAGGAACTGTCCCTTCATGGCCACTTCTTAGCTGGATGAAGACCTGACAGATGAATGTTTCTTCTTACCCAGAAAAGCTACAGTGGTAGCAGGTGCTTGTGTACAAATATTTTCTCCCTGCAGCCCGTTTCCTCTTCTCCTAGAGCATTCCCTAAGTTCCAGCAACTCTTAGCGCTCACAGAGATCCAGTCTGATCTAGGAGTTTAAACCCCCACTGACCACTAACAAATCTATACCATTTCATCTGTATGCCCTTTCCTGAGTTCTAATTCAGTGGAGCCCCTCTTGGTTTTCAGTATTTCAAGTAAAAGCGAAAACTGAGCATTGCCTTGCAGGACTGTGGTCGGTGACTGTTTTCTACACACCTTCGTTATTGCCCTCTGATCCTAAAGCCTCATCTCCCCCTTTTCCCACCTCTCCGTGTAAATTTATAGTTGCTCACCTCCTTGTAGCAGCCTGGACATGCCTGGGATAGTGGTCAGTATGGAAGATCTAACCTTGCTAGGCAGGAGACATCCAATCAATCAGTTCTAGCAAGCACATTCATGGCTTCCTTAGGTGTGAAACTCCCAGCGAACTCCTAGCTATTTGTGTTGCCATTTGCTAATAGAAAACATTTTCAGTTAGTCCTCCTTATGTCCAGGAGGGAGGGAAGATCACACCCAGGCCGCATGGTGGACACCACCTGACCACCTGTCCAGAGCCATGCCACCGCTTAGGTCTTGGAGGATGAGTGGGAACTGTGCTGATTTTATGAGTTATGGAAAGTTGGCTGGGGAACACAGCAAGAAGTTTATTCCATCTACCAGTAAGACATTATCCTCCCTTGGGATTTGGGAGGGAAGGGCAGAGAATAAGGAAAAGCATTTTCTGGGCTGGTAAGATGGCTTTGTCGGTGAAGGCACTTGCTACCTACCAAGTAGTGTGACCTGAGTCCCATACCCAGAGCCCAGCGGCAGGAGCAGAGAACCAGTTTTTGAAGGATGTCCTCTGACATCCACACGGTGGCATGTGCACCTACATGCATTCGTGCACACACGCTCACGTGCACTCACACATCCACACGGCAAAGAAGAAAGTAAGTTTGTTTTAAAGGAAAAAACATTTTCTTCCAAACCCTGGGTCGAGGGCCTACCTTCTGTTGGGGCTTTCTCTATTTTGTCTCTGATCTCCTGCAGCCAAGGGCTTTCCATATTTTCTGAAAGATAGCAAGAAGATACAGCAAGATGTCTCCGGACCAGACAGAGGGTCTCTGGGCCAGAGCTAAGTTATCTGTGAAGGCTCTCACACCGTCAGCCACTTATAGAGTGGAAGAAACAGCAGCTGTCTCTAAGACTTGAGGACTTATCTCCTGGTGACACTCTAGCTTCTAGAAGTGACAGTACTGATCTTAATAGCCTAACATGGAGTGTTGTAATACGCCTTTCTAAAGCAGAAGCTGGGACTAGGGAGATGGCTTGGTTGGCAAATGTCTATGATACAAGCCATGAGGACCCGAGTTTGGAACCCCAAAACACACATGAAAGTCTGGGCATAGCTGTTCTTGCTTACCCCACCACAACTTGAAGGTTAAGACCCTGTTGAACACTCTTCACTTGTTGGTCACAAGATATGGAGAAATCACCACAGGGGGCTTTCGTAGTACCAGAAGGTTCTATATATAGGCTGCTAGGGGAAAAGTCATCAACAGTCTTACCAAGCTGTGAACCCTGTGAACGACAGTAATGACTTGCATGGCAAGATTTGCCTGTGGGTGAAGTAGTGGCATGGATACTATGGGGCTAACCAACCAGCTGCATTTTCTGATTGGTTTAAATACCCACTCTACAGAAGGAATCACATGCCTGATACTATAAAGCTGGCCAAGAACCAATGTATGGGGAGCTCAGGTCCCAGAAGTGAAACTATTACCACTCTTCTGGCAAATGAACTCTTCTTTCACTTTGTGCCTCTATATAATGCAATGGCCAGGCCTCATCAGAGACGTTTCTTTGTGCAGTGAATGGTGGTTGGCACAGAAACTCAAACAGATCGAAGTATGCAGCCTGCTAGCGGAGTGCACATTCTCAAGTGGGACAGCTATATCAGCTCCTCCTTCGAGTCTCAGGAACCATCTCTCAAAGAGGGGTTGGGGTGGTGGCAAAAAGATTGTGAGAGTCAAAGATGAATGAGGGCCAGAGAGGAGGTATCTTTTGAACATGACAGGATTGCGCACTCACCAGCTCACAGCGTCTACGGATGTCTTCACAGATCTGCGCATGATCAGCCTAGCCATCACTTCAGCCTAGCCATCACTTCGGCCTGGCCATCACTTCAGCATGGGACGCATCAGCCCACCCGTAACTGGAGAGCTATGCACAGATGAAGGATTGTGAGATGGAGAGTAAGTTTCCTTCAGGGGTGTGAATCCTGAAGGAATCTACCATGCTTCGGAGGATGATCCCACAATCAGGTCTTTGTGAGCGGCACCAACTGGGTCATGAAAAAAAAATGAGGTTGTGGGTGTCTAGAAAGAACTGGGGGAGAGTGAGGGGTGAATATGTTAGATTAAATTGCGTAAAATTCTCAAAGAACTAATATGCCACTTACTCTGATCTGTAACCTCAGCACTGGGAGCAAACAGACAGAGCTTTGGGAGGTCTGCTAATCTAAATCATCTGATGTGCTCCAGGTTCAGTGAGAGACGGTCTGTCTCAAAGAATAGGATGGAGAGCAATGGAGGAAGACATTTGATGTCGAACTCTGGCTTCCCTATAAATACACCACACACACACACACTACACAAACACATCCACACATACGACATACACACACACCACACACACTACATATACACATAACCACATGCATACCACATACACACACACCACATACACACATATCCACACACATACTACACACATGCACACCACGTACACACACATCACATGCACACACATACACACATACACCACACACACACATACACACACATACACATGCCACACACACACACACACACACACACACACACTGAAAAGAAGAAGCACGTATTAAAATCAAGAATCTTAATGAATGGGTGGTTGACTGTTGGTGAGGAGGCAGCAGCTGAGCAGGTATGTTAGTTTCATTTGTGCACGAGGAAGACCGAATTGAATTGTGAGAACGTGGATGTGGTATGGCCGTGTGAAGGAGCATTTCACCGCAGCTAACAGCCGGAAATCTGTTGAGGGGTGATGGTCAGAAAGGAGAGTGAGGGAATGTTGTCACTGATGAAAAGAAGCGGTACTATCAGAGTCAAGGACACAGGGGACTTGGTGCAGCTGTGAGCATCTCTCCTTCACATTCACGCTGCGCGGTTGCAGATGGGGCATGGCTGCGTAGGGGAAGGGGAAGGAAGACCTCAGTAGCTTGGTGAAAAGACAGGAAGGCACAGGAAAGCCATACTTTTCAGTTGCCCCAGGAGCTCAGGCTCCCATGTCGATGTGACGATGAGGATGAGCTGAGAGTTGCTAACTCAGACAGTAGGCTTGTGAACATAGGAAGGGCTGAGTCTTAGACCCTCTGTGTGATGCCCTTGTGTGGTGAACAACCAGCTGTGCTGGGGAGGAGAGAGGCCCGTGAACATGGATGTCACCTTCCAGCTCGGTTTTCCCCAGAAGTGCCTGCTCTCCAGCCCGGTGAATGCAGCTCCAGGATTTCAGGACAACCCAATTACATGACGGCAAATGTCACAGCTTCAGGATGTCATCAGCAAGAAGTCCTTTCCTCTCAGAGGCCACTGTAATTAACCCTGGAGAGAATACATCACTCTTAGGGCCAAAGAAGAAGCTACCATCGTGTTCTGACTGAAAATCTGTTTCAGGGACTCAGCCCATCTGTGTCAATGCTCATTTTCAAAACTTTATTTCTCTCATTTCTGAGATTATAGTGCAATTCGGTCATTTCGCCTTTTCATCCTTCCATATCTATCCCTCATTGTTCTCTTTTAAATTCACGGCCTCTTTTATTAATTGTTGTTACATGCATTGTGTATATACATATATTTATAAATATAACATTCTCAGTCCGTATAACGTTGCTTCTATGTATGTTTATAAGGCTGACCTTGTACATTAATTGAAATTCCACCATCATGACGGCCAAAACATGAGCGGAACAAGGACATCCACAAAAGACAGGCCTCCAGTGAATGAGGAAAAGCCCGCGAGGCCTCACCCTTCATAATGAACTACAGGAAACTAAGACAGGCTGAGAGCAGGAGAAATAATGAATGATTTTCAAAAAGGAAAGAAAAGACACAAAATAAATTCCTCCTCTGTCCCCTCTCTCCTCAGCATCCACACCAGGTCTAACTGCCCAACCATTCCTATGAAGGAGTTGAGCTGCTTGTTAAAGGGAGTTAGACAGTGACAGTCACATAGCCTGTGCCAAGGTGCGGGGCGTGCACACACTCCTTTGTCTAAATGTCACAAATTGTTACAGTTTTACTCTGCATTTCAGAGCCCGTATCATCACCTTTTAATTAGCCAGAAGACGCTGCTGTAACATTCAAAAGGAGCAGCAACATTCCAGTCCCTGTCCGGTTTTCAATATAATTATTTGTCAGAATCATATTAACCTGATGTATGACAAACCCGTAAAATGGATACATTTAGGTCTCCAGGAGTCCTCCCTCATTAACTCTGATATTTATAGCCACGGCTTCAGCGCTGCAATCCCTCCTCCTGAGAAACACAGAGCGGGGATGGCAGGTTTCTCTGATGCTTTTAGCAACGTCTCATTTGTTTTGCAGCGTTGGGAGGTAAAGAGGGGCTGAAGAAACCTTGCTTTGGTTCTGGGCCCCCATGATCCCAGACTGGCCCCTCTGCTAATTCCCCTCTTTTTAGGGATGGGGAAGAAAACTCAGACAGATATGTGTGTACAAATCCCACATGGTTAATAATTCACCAGGGTAATGAGGCAGAACTAATTGGGACAGAGCTATTTGAGGGGGTGGGGGGAGGAATGGTTCTTAGATCTATCTTTCTGGGATCAAAGTCTGGCTTTGCCCTTGACTCCCTTGGGCAGGATGCTGGGTTTCCTCTGGCCTTGGCTTCCTTGCAGGTAAAATGGGAACAATAACAGCTTCTAACTTCATAAGGTTAAAGTGGGAATTCAACGAATTGACATGTTCTGACTGAAAATCTGTTCTAGGGGACTGAGCCGATTTATATGTCCTTCCATGTGAAAATCCTTAAAGCCAATGCTATTTCTTAAAACTTTATTTATTTCGTTTTTGAGATTATGATGCAAATGCGTAATTTCTCCTTTCCTTTTCCTCCTTCCAAACAGTACAGGAGAAAGTGCTCAGATCTTGCCACGTGTCAAGCGTATGTTACATGAATGTCACTGTAACTCCTCTCCTGATGGTGGGGGACAGGGATGCAGCCAAGCGTGAAGGAAGCCCTGGGTTAAATTCTAGCCACGACATGGAATCCTCTAGGCATGGCAGTACCCACGTGTAATTCTAGCACCTGGGAAGCAGTGGTAATAGGACAAAAGACTCAAATCCCTGACTACATAGCAAGTCCAAGGACAGCCTGGGATACATGGAAAGGTGTCTCCCATAATCACAATAGTTGCTATAATTACTTGGGATCACAGCTTCACAAAGTTTCCCTTCTGCAGACAGACTGTCTAGCCAATCTGTTTTTACAGTGTTCTGAAGAGACTGGGGCTTGAACCTGGTGGCAGGTTCCCAGAGATGGAGGTGAATCGGCTACAGAAAGTGGAGACAGAAGCCTGCCTGTCTGTGTGGATCTAAGAGCTAAAACAAAATACACCTTGACTTTTACTAGTGGCTTAGTCCAGAACTCACTAAAATGGATAGGACAATACGTATGTTAGACTTTGATGGGCTTATCAGTTCACTGTTAGATTTTATTAGGTTTTGTTTATTTTTACAATCCCTTCAAACACGTCTCATAAAAAGTAAGCTCTGCAGTACATTTAGCCCACACTCTATTGTTTTCAAACCTGGATAAGCCATCATTCATGTTCTATGTTTTTTTAAATTCTCACAGCTGATGCCCTTTGATGAAAAAAAAAAGAGCCAATGAATTTATTTTTTTTTTATTTTTTTTTATCAGTTACATTTTATTAACTCTGTATCCCACCCGTGTCCCGATCCCTCATTCCCTCCCAGTCCCTCCCTCCCTCCCTCCCTCATCTCCACCGTGCCCCTTTCCAAGTCCACTGATGGGGGGACCTCCTCCCCATTCATCTGATCCTGTTTTATCAGGTATCTTCAGGACTGGCTGCAAAGCCCTCCTCTGTGGCCTAACAGGACTGCTCCTCCCTTCGGGGGTGGGGAGACCAAAGAGCCAGTCATCGAGTTCCTGTTAGAAATAGTCCCTGTTCCCCTCACTTTGGGAAACCAATTGGTTACTGAGCTACCACAGGCTACATCTGAGTGGAGGTTCTAGGTTATATCCATACATGGTCCTTGGTTGAATGTCAGTCTCAGAAAAGACCCTGTGCCCAGATATATTTGGTCCTTGTGGAGCTCCTATCCTTTCCCCATCAGACTAACTCCCCTTCTTTCTTATGATTCCCTGTACTCTGCCAAAGGTTTGGTCATGAGTCTTTGCTTTGAAAACACTGCTAGTTAGAGTCTTTCAGATGCGCTCAGTAGACTCCTGTCATACGTTCAATGCACATCCCATCTGTCTTTCTAAATGAGGATTGATCATCTTACCCCATGTCTGCTCAATTGATTATCTTTTTTAGGTGTATAGATTTCATTATGTTTATCATATCTTATAGGTCTATATAAGTGAGTATATCCCGTGTTTGTCTTTCTCCTTCTGGGATATTTCACTCAGAATGATCTTTTCTAGATCCCACCATTTGCCTGCAAATTTCATGATTTCCTCCTTTTTGATTGCTGAGTAGTATTCCATTGTATAAAAATACCACAATTTCTGTACCCATTCCAGCGTTGATGGACATCTGGGTTGTTTCCAGGTTCTGGCTATTACAAATAGAGCTGCTATAAACATGGTTGAGCAAGTGTCCTTTTTGTGTACTTGAACAAACTTTGGGTATATACCTAGCAGTGGTATAGCTGGGTCTGGAGGAAGCACTATTCCTATTTGTCTTAGAAAGCGCCAGATAGCTTTCCAGAGTGGTTGTACCAGTTTACATTCCCACCAGCAGTGGAGCAGGGTTCCCCTTTCTCCACAACCCCTCCAGCATGTGTTATCGCTTGAGTTTTTCATCTTGGCCATTCTGATGGGTGTAAGGTGATATCTCAGGGTCGTTTTGATTTGCATTTCCCTGATGGCTAATGAGGATGAGCATTTCTTTAAGTGTTTTTCTGCCATTCGATATTCCTCTGTCGAGAATTCTCAAGCCAATGAATTTAAAAGAGAGCAAGGAGGAATATATGAGAGGGTTTGGGAGGAAGGGGAAAATGAGGTAAATATCATATTAAAAAAATAAAATAAATAATTTAAAAACCCTATTTGTTTTTAGTTATTTGGCAGAACGTCCCTCAGTTCAGATGATGTGTAAATGACTTCTCCTAATTAGGTTAGAGATATGGATTTGTCTGGGAACATCAGTGGCTTATTGCTTGCCAAAGGCCATTGCTGCCCTTGTCCCAGCACTGCTGATGTCTTACTGCTGTTGCTTCATTAAGATGGTATGTACCAAGCTGTTCCCCATTTGTAATAAACTTTAATGTAAGAAATCTTAAAACCGCTAACTATTGTGCTCCTTATTAAACTTTTATACCCTCCCCATAAAAGTCTATCAGAGGAAACTCTCATACATGAGGCGGAGTCTTGAGGCTTTTGTCTACTGCATGAGTCAGAATTCTAGACATGTTTGCTTTAAAGAATGGAATCAGGGCTCCCAGCACATTGGAAACTCCAATTCAAGGCATCCATGAGACCTACAAATTCCCATAGCTGGTCCAAGGGGATCTATGGACGTCTGTCTGTGCTGATCGTCCAAAAATTCTTCATGAAACATGTGACCAAAAGGCCCTGTGGTGGTGACTAGAAGTTGTCTTTTAATTTTTAGTTCTGGGCATCATATGGATACAACTTATATCCTGGCATGCTGGGGCTTCTTGGGGATTGTAAATACATATATTGGAAATGTCGACCAT
The DNA here is from genome assembly GCF_030254825.1 of Meriones unguiculatus. Classification (NCBI taxonomy): domain Eukaryota; kingdom Metazoa; phylum Chordata; class Mammalia; order Rodentia; family Muridae; genus Meriones; species Meriones unguiculatus. The sequence continues at coordinate 52,386,219 of NC_083364.1, read as the reverse complement.
GAAAATAAAATCCTGAGCCTCTGGTCACCTGGCTATCAATAATGATGGAGTCTGCTTTTACTGAGGCATTTCTCATACTGTGGTCTTCATGTTTGAGCTTATTCTGCTAATGCGGGGGCCATTGTGTTCTAAAATTCTAGAGATCCAGCACAGGATATTTGCAGTCAGCTCACATCTTTGTAGAGGGTCCTGTTTGTCTCCAACAAAGTCCTCCAGTATTGATTTGTTAATCTGAACAATAAATTAGATTGCAACGGAGCCCTTGCTTTTAATATCAGACGATCTAAGTTCATGGAGGACTTCAGTTTCCCCTCCATCAGGATGTCAGATAAAGTGTGAGTTCTTCAGCCTGGCTTTTAGTTTCACCAAACAAATTTTAACTCCCCTTCAAAACAAACTTTCTGATAGAGCAAAGAGATTTTATCACTAGCTTCTTTATCATTTCTCTCTCTCTCTCTCTCTCTCTCGTGTGTGTGTGTGTGTGTGTGTGTGTGTATGAGAGAGAGAGAGAGAGAGAGAGAGAGAGAGAGAGAGAAAGAGAGAAAGAGAGAAAGAGAGAGGGATTCGTTTTGAGGAGTCTTTCATATAATAGATAGTCTCCACCTCTTACCTGTGTTCCTTGTGACAAGGTTTTCTCGGTAGCTCAGACTAATCTTAAACTGGGTCTGTCTTCCAAGAGCTGGAATTACACACATGTACCAACATTTCTAGCTTTGATTCCTTTCTTTTCTGAGCCTTGCTTAATACCCCAATCAGGATTACCTTCTTCTCTGATTCCTGTTTCTTAGTCCATGGTTACAGTTGCAGGAATAAAGGGGTCAATGAATCAGAACCTATAGAGGTTGTCTACACACACACACACACACACACACACACACACACACACAAACTCAAAGTGTGGCACCTGGCCCGGGGAGACAGTGGACCAATCACCAAACAACCAAAACACTGATGAGGGAATCAGCATGCTCATTATGAGATAGGCTGTTACATGAACATAGTGTCTGGGTCCCCCCTTTCTTCCTGCGTCAAAATGTCAAGGAAACTTAATTGGTCATTAGGAGGTTCAGCAGACATTTCAGCAGAGATGGCAAATGGCTTGTCGACTCTAATATGGGTTCCAGTGCGAACTGGTTACACATCCCCATTCCCTAGCAACAATGGGGACCATATACTCAGATCCTTGAACTCACTGTCTCTCTGTTGAATACTGTCTTGTCAATAATGAAAATATTTGCCTAATTTCTCACTGTCTCAGTTCACAGGACTGACTTCTCTTTTCCTTCCCAGACTTATTAATTTTATCCTTTTAGTCAAGGAATATTTTTGTTGAGCATCATTTCTACGTGCCAAGTGCTAAGGACATGAAGAGGAACAGCACCCTCGGCACTTCCGCAATCGCTGATTTTATTACACTTGAGTATTGTTATAGGCCTAAAACCCTATAGATCTTCGTTGGTGTGTGCATGTGTGTGTGCATATGGACACAGGCAAATTCACATACAAGCGCACTTAACCACGTGTTGACATTAGACAATAGAGGTTGATACTGGGTGTCTTTCACTACTGCTCTCCACCTTATTTGGTGTGTGGGGGATCGAGGGTGGGGCAGGGTCTGTTCAAAACCTGGGTGCCAGCCCTTGGAATCCATCTCTGTCTGTCTCTCCAGCTCCGAGGCTACACATGTGGGCCTCCTCCTCTCACTGTTGCATAGGTTACAGGAGATCCAAATTTTAACTATTTTGTGTTGCCCGAATTGTGTATATTCTTACTGTGTACACATACACACGCATGTATGTATGTGTACATATGCATGTATGTATGTGTATGAGGTCCAAGGCTGACATCAAATGTCAGGGTCACCTACTGAGCTTGAAGTTCATCAATGTAGCTAGGCTGGCTAGCCAGAGGAGTTTCAGGAATCCCTGTATCTCCACCCCTCTGCACTGGGCTGATGGGCACAAGCCACCATGCTGTGCTTTCTACGTGGACGTGGGGCACCTGAACTCATGTCCTCATGTCTGTGTGGCAGCCACTTAGCCGAGGAGCAGACTGTCTCCCCACCTACCTGCTTCTTTCCTTTTAAGGCGGCTTGGGTATATACGATCGGATGTGCTGTTCTGATAAGCAATTACGCATTGCTCCCTTACCTAACTTTCCTGCATGAAAGTATACCGCTTCAGCAATATTCTAAATGCACAAAAGGATGAAAAGAACATAGCATTTCTCATAGGTTCTCTGAAAATGTCGTCTGTGTAACAGACACTAAATGTGTGTCGTTCCAGGGGACACTGCATTTGGTACAGCTGTAAGCAGACTCCAGGAGAAGCGGTCTTATATGGTTTTATTTCAAATCATTTCAAATCAGTGGTCCACAAATTAAACCCAGCCAGCAGACACGTTATATTTGGCATAGAGTGAGTTTTAGTTTTAGTAATTTTTTTCTAACAAGCCAATGATTCAAAAACTAAAACCTTCCTCTTTCTCTAGACCACCCTCTTTGAATCCTTTTTTTTTCTCCTCAAAGTTCAAAACTCCTCCAGATTTTTAACTCCTTTGGAAAAACTGGAAAGGCTTGCCACCCTCGGCCTCATACCTGCTGGGCGAAAGTGCTGGCATGCCAGTGTGTCGGCCCGCTTCAGCCGGCTGTGGTCCTCAGCACTCCACCGCACCTGTCGCTCAGAATATTATCACACGGCCCACCTCACATGCATAACGGCAGAATCCTGAGGCATTGGAATCAGTGTCCTGTGTGTTACCCAGAGTCGGGGTACAGGAGAGGAAATGGCTCCTTCAACACACAGCTAAAGCAAAACCAAAAACAAACAAGCAGAGCAGCTCTGCACCCCTCCTGGAAGCTGGCATGAAGAAAGGCTAGCAGGCTCTGCCCTGTGCCTTGGCCCTGGGCCTTCCGTACAGGAGGCCTTCTCTGGAATGTTGGCTCTCCCTGCTGAGGAGCCGACTGGGGCTCCAAATGGCCTGTCTCCTCTTATCCGTGCGATTTCAACCTGCCTCCCAGGCCCTTTTCCAGGCACCTCAGCAGCTCAGCTCACCGCTCTGCTCCTGCCAAGAAATCTGCCAGCATCCCTGTCCCCTCCTCCACCTCCGTTCTAGTCACTTTGCTCCTCATGGCACAGACATCCATTCCTCAGGGCAAAGTGATAGTAAGGACAAAAGCAGGGGAGAAACTGGAAAGCATTTACAGAGGGAATTGTATGCAGTTTATTGTTCTGTTTGGTCTCAAGCTACTATACATAGGCAGTGTGTGTGTGTGTGCGTGTGTGTGTTGTGTATGTTGGGTGCACTTTCTTGAAAACAGAGGAAGCAAATACAAAAATTAGAACAGATACCTTTTGATTATTCTTCAAGCCAAAAAAAAAAAAAAGAAAAGAAAAGTCGTAAGACTATTGAGCTTATAACTTTGATCCCCAGCACGCATGATAAAAAAAAAAATAAAGGAACAAATCCTGTAAATAATAACAGAACAATAAAGAATAAATAAAACAACAGACTTCACAAATCATGTGAAATAAAATAAAACCTGGATGTGCTGCAAGCCTAATACTGGGGAGGCAAGGCAGGAGGGTCACTAGAGCTGCTGACCTGCTAGTCTTGCCAAAGTGGTGAGGTTCCATGATACACTCACCTTAAAGAAAATTAAATGGAGAGCAACACGGGAAGACATCAACTTCTGGCTTCCACAGGCACGTGTGGGTGCATATGCATAAGGGCAAGTTACACACACACACACACACACACACACACACACACGACATCCCTCAAGGAAAGCCTGGGCTGGTGGAAGGAAGCAGGGAAGTATGCACCAGTGTTTTACAAAAATAGATATGTACGTGTAAGGTTTGATTTTTAGATTACAGATTAATGACTTGCTTATTATGGAGTCTTCGAAAATTGTAGTATTAAAAAGTTAAAGGAAATGAAATCAAATTCAACCACAATCATATCACACAGAGATAATTTTTCATTGATTTTTCCATTTCCATGCATAATATATACACCTTTATAGAGTCGAGAATGGCTGCTGAACACTGACACTTACTCGCTTGCTCTTTTTTTCTTCTTAAAAACGAGAGAGGGATCTATCTCAATAACACAAAATCCCTTCATAATTGTAAGTTTAGTAGTTCTACTGCAAACAGACTGTGGATTTTCACTGTTTCAAACTTCTGACTTAGTGCCTTTAGACTGATAGCCATTTTTTAACCTTTATGTGCAATATGCTAAGGAGCATCTTGCCTAGAACACTGTATTTAATTTTATTGCCTTGAAGGTGGGTTTCTAAAGCTGAAATTACTGGACAAAAAGTAAAAATGCCTTTAACATCCATGAGTTTCTCATGTTTTAATTTTTCAATATAGCAATTCTTAACCTTTGGGTTATGACCCCTTTGGCAAAACTCTTATCTCCCAAAATATTCACATTAAAATTCATAACAGAAGCGAGATTACAGTTATGAAGTAACAATGAAAATAATTTTATGCTCTGGGGGTCACCACCACATGAGGAACTGTATTAAAAGGTCACAGCATTAGGGAGGTTGAGGACGGCTGTTATAATGTGTTTATCACAACATAAGAGCACCACAAGTCAACGAGGTCTTCATTCCACTGCTTGAAAGGATGCTTGTCCTTGGCACACCACAGATCAGCTTTCCTAAGAGAAATCAGAGAGCAGAAACTACTGGACTACTTGACTTGGCCCCAGGTAGCTCCCAAATCCCCAGCCATTTCTAATGCCTTCGAAGGGTTCAGGGCAACCCTACTGTGACATAACGCTTGTACATAGTACACGATGTTACTGCCAAAGATGGCTCTTGTCCATCATCCTGCTGGCCAGAGGAGGAAGTCCCTCTTCTACAGTCTCTGGGGAGCTTGGGTGAACTCATCTTATGCCTAACTCACTGAAAATGCTCATTATCTTCTAACACGTGAACCGCTTCTCCTTTCCCTATCAGACATCGGTCTCTGACATGAAAGACTGAAGACATCCTTTCAAGGTAGGCTGCCAGTTTCAGAGCAGCGATGCTTTGTGCCTGTGGATGGTTTTGCTTTGCTTACTCCTGTTGTAACTATTGTCTGTGCTGAGTTACATGCCCCTTCCTCTCTTAAATTACAGAGCCAGTCCCAAAAAGGCCAACATGGCATCTACCACTGAACTTCAATGCTTAAGAAATTATCTCTTACCTCAGTTGTTCCACTCACTCCTAACTGGAGGGGGCATTGCTTTATCTTGTAAATTGACAGAATCTAGGGGGAGTGGAGGTGGAAGAGTGGAACTTCATTCACCTCTCCTCAGAGGTAATCCATAGGGATCCATGGCTCACAGATCATCTTCAGAGCTCGCAGTCTTGTTTCCCATGCCCTTGAGGCTTCTTGATTCTGTGTGAATGGCTGCCTAAGGCTTGTTCCCCTGACACACCAAGAGTTCTGGTTTGTACAGGACATAAGCTTTTCTTGGAGCCCCTGTCACAGGCCATTTATCCTAAAAGTAGTGTTTAAAAAAATCCAGTCCCTTCCTCCAAAAATGTCTTTTTCCCTATCTTTTTACAGGAGAATCAGCCTCACTCTCTATCTTTTGCTAATCCTTATGTTTAATTCAGATATCAGTCTGTGTCAAAAATGGCCATTTTCCTTAATCTTAGTAATTTTTGCTTTAATTGAAAAATAACTCCTGTTTCTTTCTCTGAATGGCAGCGCTTGGCATCTGGCAGTATGAGAAAGGTTTTGCTATCTCTGCCTTCAGTGGCCAGAACAGAGTTCTGTTTTGGCTAAATAATGTATGAAAAGAATTACACCATGGCTAGAAGATGGGGAAGGATTTTAAAGTCTGGGTCAAAGTACCAGTCATTCCCCTTGAGACACAGATCCCGAGAATTTTGCTTTTTCACTAGGCTAACCATGGGCCCCATGCTCCAGTCTCAGAAACTTTTGACCCAGATCAACAAAGCTGAACAAATATCACTTGTTGCAACATTCCCTTGCCTTTTTTTTTCTTATGAAACAAAGAATGGAAAGAAAAGAAAGCTCCTCACTGGGAGAGCCGGCATAGGTAAAGACACACCTTCTAAACAGAAATTCAAATCGTCTGTTTTAGAGGATTTTTTTTTCCTTTTCATGTTATCAATGTTATTAAACTTTATTATGAGAAAATAAATAGTTTGAAAATAATAAAATTTATTAAAAACCGTCTCCAACTCACCCAAGACATGTAATTTTTGGCATGTATCAAATTAAATCAAATTCAGAACCATCAAATAGGACCATAAGTCAGGCATAGTGGTACACACCCCAAGTGCCAGCCGCCCAGGAGGCTGATGGAAAAAAAAATTGCTTGAGCCCAGGACTTTTAGACTAGCTAACACAATTTAATAAAATCTCATGTTAAAAATATTTTTTAATGTTATTTTTGACAACCCTTTCACTTCTGTGTAATGAATGGCAGCCTTGGATTTGAACGTTCAAATAAAAAATGGGACTTTAAAATTTTTCCTCATAAAGAAGAGATATTTGGGCCTGTGGGCAGGCAAGAAGAGACAGTACTGTCATTCTGGGATGGGAAGTGGTCCATAAGGTGCCTTATGTTGGGGTGTTTTGTTTAGAGAGTGAAATACTGAACCCAGTGGGTATTGTCTAGGCATGAGTTATGACATCAGAAGTAGAAGTAGCAACAGTGTGGGAGTCCCAGGCCATGGAAATGGCTGCCTCTCTGGTCCCTTTTGTGTGTCAGTGTATCACAGACTCCTTTTGGTGATGTTATTTTAGCTAATGTTCCTCTCTGCCACCAACTTAGGCAGTTTATAGAAGTCAGCTTGTTATAACATCCTGCTTTTCTAAATCGCTGCGATTCATCTTAAAAATACTTCTATAGCTGTATTGTCTGAGACATGGCTTACTTTTAGTTTAAAGGCTAGTACTTTTAGATATTTGAAATCATGACACTCAAGACAAATATCAAATGAACAAATGTCAAAGATTTTTATTTAACTCATTAATTAATGGGAATGTCAGTGAGATGCTCCAACGGGTTCAAATGAGAATTCAAAGCAAGCACAGACATAAGCAACCATGAGTGTTGGAATGAATAGATGAATACCCGCAGGGCAATACTCAATTTCATTGCATAATTTGATTTCCTCTTTATGGACAAGAGAACCTTGCATTATGATCAGTTACTAGGAGTGATAAATTTGTAAAATGGCTCAAAGACAATAAAGTAGAGAGATGACTCCCAGACAGGGCACTCAGTAAGTTATGCTTTTTCTCATTTAAAAATCTTTCCTACTTGAGGTTTGTGCATTCCTGGTTAGCCACATGATCTTTTTCAATGTGAATAGGTGACATGGAGCAATGCTGGTTTGTGCAACAGAATAAACAGTGTTGTAGTGCCAGGAATGATGGTGACAAGCTGGAAGCATGAGGGTAAGAGTATTTACCATACCAGAAAAGATATAGCGAAGTTTCATTGAGAAAGTTTATTAAAAAGAATACACTGCTGGTATAAAAGATTTGTCATTTATGCAGGGTCTATGTTTGCATGAACTGCCATCTCACTATCTTGTTCAGTAGTGGATACGCTTTTTCTATTAGTTAATTCTTTCTTTCCTTTTTTTTCTCATTTTTTAATTGGTCATTTGGAGTTTAGTAATATAACGAGTAATTAAGAATTATTCTTAAAACGTTTGTGTAAGACACTGCAAGTCAATGAGTCAGGCTCCCTGCAGTCAAGACGATTGCTAAAACATGCAAATCTCAGCTTTTATATTTTGGTCTTTTTTTTTTTTTTTTGGCAGTACCAGTATGAAATGAAGAAGCTACCCAGTGCCAAATGTACTGTAGGTCATCAATCAGTCCATTCAGGAGAAGGTGGAGAAAGGAGCTAGGAAAAGGTTGCCTTCCTGGGTCAGTTCCCTTGGCGACAGCAAGGGGCTCCAGATATCACTGGAGGCAGAAATACAAAGCCCAGCCATCATTTCCACCTGCTCCTTTTAGCAGCCTTAACACAGCAGGGTCAGGATCTGTTTCCCTGGGTTGAATTCTGAGATCAAGTGTCTGCAGCATACAGAGCCCAAGGGAACTGAAACACAAGGCAACAGAGTTCACAGGATTTGGGGGGTTGGTTTTGGTTTCAGTGGTGCTGGGATTGAAACCAGGAACTTGCCCATGCTCCAAACTAGTTTTATTTCGCAAACTTTTACAGTTTGACAAAAATATAAATGCCCAAATAGTCCCTGCGTGAGTTGTGACATCAGTATCAGTTTCACTGGGTGTAATTCATCATCCAACACTAACCAGTCTTGATAGAATATTCAAATAAAACCTACTAACTCTCAGCAAACAGTGTGTGTACAGATCACCCAGGGCACTGAGCAGCTTCCGGAAAGTCTCAAGCTTAAAGCACGATGACCTTTCTGGTCAGAAGAGCCCCCAAGTCCCCAAGTCCCCAAGAGGGTCCTGCTCTCCTGGGGAACATCAGCCCTCTTGGATGGGAGGTGGGGTTCTCACAAAGTATGTCAGATAGTTTTTTTTTTAAGTCAATCTCTGGGTAGTCACTAGTAACAGTTTCCTCTAAATCATTTTGATTCCAGCTTAAATGAAAGCAAACACCCTCCCCCCTGCATCCTTTGCCTACACGAGAGTTCTGTGTATCCAAGAAGGAGCTGGGCCGAAGCAATGGTCTGTCATTTGTAGACCTAGAAACCTGTTTTCCTAGGAAGGCATGGGCTTCACAGAAGAATTGCACAAGGGCCACTGTGTAAACATTATACAACTTCCTGGCAGCTCATGAGCAAGGTCATTACTATGCAGCTTCATCATCTTGTTTAACGGGGATTCCCAGGATTGCTCAAGTTCGAGAGCTATGCAGAAAAGCCTTCCAAAATAACAAATGCTGCCACGGCGACTTGAGACTTTGCATCCCTCCATTTTCTCATTCCCACTAATAGTATGCATGTTATATAATCAGAGTGTGTTAGAGTACACATTTGCATCTTGTATGTGGTCTGCTAGACATCCTCAAGCTGTATCTGTGGGCTCATAAGCCATGTGATCATGGCATGTTGCCCCTTGGCTCTGTGTCAGGGTACTGATCTGTGAGCTAAGGGAAGGGGGACCAGATGGTCTTTCAACTCCCTCTGACTCTACGCACACACTGCCATCTCCAAACTAAGTGTGGGTTCTAAAGGGGAAGGTTGCCAGGAACCCTGTGCTTGCCCAAGCTCTTGGAGGATAATGGCACTGCACTTAGTCCAGTCATTCAAGTAAAGGCAAATATCACTTATATTAGTATTTATTTATTGCTAGACGTTAACCCTCATGCAGACAGGCCAAGTGTCTTTCTACCCTGGGCTTTAGCCACAGAAGCTTGTGGTAGCCCAGGCATGCTAACACCTCCAGGGCTTTGCCCATGCTCTCACACTTCCCACATGGGGGTCAGGAGGCATGAGATTAACTAATTCATCCCCCAGTGTTCTAAGTTGTCCCTCAACCTCCACCTCTGGGTCCTCTGCAACTCTTCCATCCAAGTGCCAGCCAGGCCTCACCCTGCTTAGCTAGCTCCTGATTCCTAGATCATGGGAGATGGGGTTGTGTTCGGAGTGGTGTGGCCATGGATCTTTCCTGACACAACGTCAGCAAGTCTGAGCCACCGCCAAGACATCAGATGAATGTCAGTGGTGGCTAGAACCCTACCATAGTCGCCTTCCCAGAGGTGAGCCCTTCCTGATGGGCCGTGTTTAGTTTCAGTTTTTGTTGTTCTGTTGTTGTTGCTGTTGTTTTAGATTCATTTTATTTTAGTCTTTCCAGCGTGTATGAGTGACTGCATATAGGTATGTGTATCATCTCTATAGCCATGAAGCCCAGAAGAGAGCCTTGGATACTCTGAAGATGTAGTTATAATGAGCCTCCATGACAACGATGAGAACCAAACCTGGGTCTTCCACAAGAGTAGCAAGTGCTCCTACGCGCTGAAGTTTCTCTCCAGCCCCCTGGTGTGGAGTTTTACCTAGAAGAAGGAAAGGAGGAGGAAGGACTTTGGTGAGACCAAACCATGACCGGGAGAGTAGCTTTTAAGACTTTGAATGAAGGCAGCTGGGTTGGAAATATCCTTTTTTCCCTTTCTTTAATTTCTCCTTGTCTGAGATGCCTCCTGCCCCTTTTTGAGACAAGGTCTCACTGTGTAGGTCTGGAACGCACTTACTAGTCCATACTGGTTTCCAACGTCTGATCTTCCTGCTTCCTCCGTGCTGAAATTACACGTGGGTGTCATTATGCATGGCTCTTTTATTTTTCCTTATGCCTTTTTCCTTTCTCTCCCCTAGATTTTTCTACCCATCTTTTAATTTTTTATTTATGAATTTATTAAGGCACGAGTGTATGTGTGTGTGCGTGCATGTGGGTGTCTTTTCTCTTTCCACCATGTGGATGTCAGGGATGTCAGGCTTGGCAGCAGACACCTTCACCTACTGAGCCCTCCTATTCTCTTCTTTAGCTCTGAAGAGCTAATGGCCATGTACTTTGGATATTCGGTGCATTTATATAAAAATGGAGGATCTGAGCCTTTATGCAAAGCAATGGATTTGCTGCCTTGAGTCGCAGACCCAGCCACCCTTGCTGCTGCTTCCTGGATTAACTCAGGGGTGGTAAGAAGCTGGAAGAAGTTCCAAAGAAGCTCCTCCGATGTTCTCTGTATCCTTCTTCAGTACTGTACCTCTGGTAGACAGGAGAGAGCCAGGCTTGATAAACATGTGTGTCCTCTCACCAGCACATGAACCAGGGCTTTCCACCTACCATGAAGCTAAACATTAACGACAGTTTTAAGCTTAGAAACATCCCTTACGATCTCCGCTGTGTTTTGTTTCATCCCAAAGTCTGTGATCTCCACCAGAGAGCTCTGAGAACACACAGGACTAGGAATAGCCACAGTTGGAGGTCACTGTGGCAGTGTGGCTGCCTGTGGCAGAGAGAGACTTCAGTTGCTTTTCTGACAGGCTCACTTTATGCTTCTGGAGCTTACATGCTTCCTAGGACTAAACTAGCTGGTTAATATGGCTTTTCTCTAAACACTGTCCACAAATTATGATCAAAGCCAGGGAGCTCACAGACAAAGAAATATGTTAATGAATGTGGTTTCTTTCCTTTGCCTAATCTTAGACTCACAATGCCAAGTCTTAGGGGCATATTTGACCACGTCAACATCCATTTTAAAATGCCTGGCGATTTATCTGCATCACCAGGAAGGAATAAAAATGAACAGAATATGTCTCTTTTATAAATTGCTGAACAGAACATTTGTAATCATAACAGGTATTTGAAGGTCACTCAGAAAAAAAATAGCATTTACTCAAAATCTATAGGGAACAAAGACATTAGATTTTAGGTGTGTGTGTGTGTGTGTGTGTGTGTGTGTGTGTGCGCGCGTGTGTAAATTCTATAAAGACAGAAAGAGAAGGAGTACAAATGATAGTAGAAACCCCTTCTATTTTTTAATAATGAGTAGCAGAATGGAAAAGATTTGATCTGGGAAGCCCAACTGTATTCTCTCAAAACTCTTTGTATATTGCTAAGTGATTTGCATACTGCTGGGGCAATCAGGTCCCTGCCCAGCATTCCCCAGGCCTTTCTTACTAGTTCCTACTTCTGCCTTCGTCTTCCACTAGGAATATGGTACTAATTAAGCTAGCAGGAAACACAGAGAACAAAAGACGCAGTGGCATCGCTCAAAGTCACCTCTCACTTTGAACTTCATAAAGATCTGGGGACAGATCTGCTCTGTCAGCTTCTCAGGAGAAGAGGCAGCCAACATTATTTCCTCTGCTCTAGAAAGGAAACCCATTTGAGGGATTATGAATGTCACCCTGTGTCTCGGTTTGAAGTTTAAATCTTTTCAAGCATGTAGTTATTAAGATGCCAAGTTGCCTCACTTAATTACAACCTTTATTATAGTATTGAATACTTTAAATGCACTATTTATCACACCTGAAGAGAAGAGTAACTCTACTTGAATGGACCACTCTCAGTGGTCCATCTATTGATTATCTTCTCGGCTGAATTAATTCCTAGTAATCGCCTAGTGAGCAGTCATTACAGGAAGTGCTTCCTGTGGGCTTAGGGCTGGGCTGAAGGGATATGATGGACCTCTCAGATAACAGCAGCTTTGGTGTCTGTGGTGGTTTGTGTGAAAATGGCCTCCATAGGCTCATAACATTTAATGCTTGGTGCCTGGTTGGTAGAACTGTTTGTGAAGGATCAGAAGGTGTGGCCTTATCGGAAAAAGTGGGATACTGGAGGCGGCCTTTGAGGTTTGAAAAGCCCACACCTGGACCAGTTAGCCCTCTCTATGCCTTGTACTTGTTGTCCTTTTGGAATGTAAGATCTCAGCTTCTCCTCCTGTGCTAAGTCTGACTGCTGTTCCCTGTTATGATAATGGGTTCACCCTCTGAAACTCTGTAAGCCCCGAAATAAAGCTGTGTTTTATAAGTTGCCTTGGTTATGATGCTCTATCATAGCAATGGAAAAGTAACTAAGACAGCTTCCCTTGTGCTATTTGAACCCAAGTTCTTCGGGTACCAGGGAGCCGAACCTTTCATTCAAGCTGGGGTAAAAATTCTGTCAATAAAGTCTCTGTTTGCCTTCCAGTAGTGAGAACCTGAGTTCCATCCTCTAGAACCTTTGTAGAAAACAGCTGGGTGTAGTGCCATTTGCTTGAAATTCTAGCACTGGGGAGCGAAAGATAGAAGGATTCCTGAACATGGCTGGGCAGCCACCCTAGCCTAGCCAGAGTGTTCCAAATCAACGAGACACCCACTCTCAACAAGCAAGGAAAAAAGGTCAGCCTGGGTGATGGCTTAGATGTTAAAGCACTTGCCATGCAGGCCATGCACGCCACAGGAAAAACTAAACACGACTCTGAGACTATGAGCAGCTGTAACCCCCAAAGTGTTGGGGGGCAGCTAGACAGGTCCTTCTAGTCAGTCTAGTCAGTGACTTCTAAGGACAGAGAAGAAATTCAGTTCCAAATTGTCAGGTGCAGAATGAGTAAAGAAGAAATTCTGAAATCAACCTGTCCTCCACAGGCAAAAGCACAGGTGTACTTACACACACACACACACACACACACACACACACACACAAATGAAACTTAACAATTCAAGATTGTTGGCACTGAAGAAGCAACAGCCAAGGTTGTCCTCTGCCCTCTGCACACAGGTGTGTACACGTAGATAAACACCTCCACGCGTGAATATACACAGAGGAAGATTTGAAGGGCTTTCATTTGCGGTGACCCCATCCATAGGAAGCAGACTCTCCTTTACAACTGTGCTGAACCACGCTGACCCATGCCACCTGCACTGTCGTCTCTGCTTACAGATCCCTCTGACACGGACACAAGAGACTCAAAGTCCGGCCCCAGTTGGAGCCTAGTGTTTTTGGAGTTTCCATCGTGGCAGGGGGGCGGGGGTGGGGCTGTTACAGGCCCATGGCCTCATTTCATTGACTTTAATCCAAACTCTGAATGAGCCCCTCGTTGAAGAAGCAAACTTCAAAGGGCTTAATATTAGTCTAGGTTTGCGAAAGAGCTTCCTGAGGGTCAGCGAGGTGCTGTGTGCTGCTGTCCAAGCAGATAATAGCTGGTGGGTGGTAGCTCTGCCCTATTTCAGAGAAGACTGATTTAGTAAACCAGCATGCCAATGAGAGAGACGGGAAGGTCGAGCCCACAGCTGCTGACTCTGCCTTCCCTAGTGAAGGACAGGGGTCCCCATAGCCCCTGGGTCCCCCGGATGACCTGTTCTCTGGTGCTTTTGTACATCCCATCCGGCAGCCACTTTGCAGGACTGTGCGGGGCCTGCTACCGTGCGCGCCTCGGCGTTTTGTAAATGAGCCGTCTCCTCTAATCCAATTCCAGTGCAGCGCCAGCAGCAGCCAGAGCAGCCGCAGCACATTTGCAAAGCTGAATAATGAATAATCTGGTTGGCTGTTTCTTTTCAAGTTTCCCTTTTTGCTTCAGAGAACCCCACCCAGAAAGGCCACTCCCTCCTCTGGCTTCGCTTTTCAGAGCTAAGGGAAAATCCCAGACCCAGAAAGACGAACATGGTATGTACTCACTTGTAAGTGGACAAGAGCTGTGAAGTAAAAGGATAACCACGTTACAATCCACAGACCCAGAGAGGCTAAGCGATAAGGAGGACTGAAGGGGGGTGCACGGATCTCCCCGGGAAGGAGAAGTAGGATAGATTTTGTAGGTGGACTGGGGTCGGGTGGGGACTGGAACAGGAAGGATCCTGTGGGGTGGGGGTGGGACGGAGTGGAAGAAAGAGTCCTGGGAGAGAAGACGGGAACTGGGTGGCATTTCAGGGGCAAGGTAGAAAACTAGTGCAATGGAAACTCTCTGGCATCTATGAGGGTGGCCCTAGCGAACCCTCCTAGCAATGGGGGATAAAGAGCCTGAACCGGCCGTCTTCTGTAACCAGGCAAGGCTTCCAGGGAAGGGACTGGAACACCAGCCAGCCCAGCCATGAAACCTTCCACCTACAATTTGTCCTGCTTGGATGATGTGCTGGTAAAGGTGGTGCAGAACTTGTGGGAGTGGCCAACCAATGGCTGGTCCAACTTGAGACCCACACCAGAGGGAACCCACTCTTGACACTGCCTGGAGGCCAGGAAAGAGAGGCTGTATAGCCCAGAGACCTCATGTAGAACCAAACACAACTGACAAAAACCAACCAACCAACCAGCAAACCAACCACAAAACAAAACAAAAACCCTCAATGAAATGATGCCTAATGATGTTCTGCTGTACTTGTAGATTGGAACCTAACATAATCGTCATCAGAGAGGCCTCATCCGGCAACTGGTGGAAACTGATGCAGAGACCCACAGCCAGACATTATGCAGATCTTAGAGAATCCTGTGGAAGACGGGGAGGAAGGATTGTAGGGGCCAGAAAAGGTCAAGGACAGCACAAGAAAACCCACAGAATCAAATAACCAGGGCTTGTAGGAGCTCAGAGACTGAAGTGGTAATTAAGAAGCCTGCATGGGACTGACCTCAGCCGTCTACACACATGCATGTGTGTGTGTGTGTGTGTGTGTGTGTGTGTGTGTGTGTATACATATATATGTATATATGATTGGTATATATGATTGAGTACCTTGGTCTTCTGTGGGACTCATAACGGTGGGAGCAGGGCCTGTCTCTGACGGTTTTGCCTTTCTTTAGGAACCTTTTTCTACTGGGTTGCCTCTTCCAGCTCTGATAGGAGGGGAGGTGCCTAGTCTTGTTGCAGCTTGATGTCATGTTTGGTTGATATCGCCGGGAGGCCTGCTTTTTTCTGAAGGTGAAGGAGAGGAGAGGAATAGGGGGTAGGTTACTGGGAGGAGAGGAGGGTTGGGAAACTGCAGTCCGAATTATTGTATAAAAAAAGCAATTTTCAAAAGGAAAGGAAAAAAAGAAAAAAGAGTTTTGTGAAGAGATTAGGTGTTGGTCCAGGAGATCCTGGTATTTCCCTGGGTTCTAGAATCTTCCAGAGGTCACAGTCAACAGAGTGAAACATGAGTAGACTCACATGTGACCTTCCTGTAATGTACCTAATTCTGTATCTAAGTTGAAAGCTTCCTCTCTGCAGTCTTGTATCTCCTTATGGCATTACACAAAAACAATGGTGATGGTAATTAAAAAAAAAAAAAGACCCTCTATTATTAAACATTTACTAATGTATGAAGCACAGTACTTCATATGTAATTTCATTTAATTCTGACAGCACCCTGAATCAGGCATGGTCATCTTCCTACTAATGAGAGTCTGCACATCAGCTGTTGCGGAGTATTATGATCACCCAGTTTTCAGCTGCCCAGCCGCAGAGGCTATCAACTCATGGTTCCTAAGGGATGCTGCCGTGTAAAAAGCAGAAGGCTGACTCCTCCCGTTCTCACCAAACTTGATTTGACAGGTCTTGGTTGAGGCCCAGATGTTGGCAACTTCTTTGAGTCTCTGTGGATGAGTTAAAGGGACAGGAAAGGATGAACTAGGCCTACAGCAGTGGCTTGAATAATGTGCCTGCAATCTACAGGAATGAGGAGTGAAGTAGAAACTGGCTAGACCCAGTTTGTGGGCTCCTGCTATGCCTAACCCTTTTACCATCCATCTAGCACCAGCAGGAAGCCATTCATTATTTATACCCTTATACTGGTGCGTTTGGTAGCATTTTAAATCCCCCTTTCCTATTTGTAGAAAGAAAGCCACTACACTCCACGAGAAACATTTTAGATCCCTGGAGGCTGTTGGAAGCATTTTGGAGGTTAGCAGGAACCAGGGCCCTGCTGCTTCATCGCCATAGCTGCGTTTATGCCTGACACCAAGGTCATAAATCCTAAGGGTGTCTTGGGGCTGGTAGGACTACAGCAGAGTCTGTGTGCAGAAACCCAGGGCCAAATGCTCGGCCTCCTGCTCATCTCATCCTGATTAGCATAGCTGCTCTCATTTTGCAACTTAATCCTCACTTAAAGGGAAATATTACAGTTAAAAATTTTTAAGTAAAAGCCCTCTTATCTCAGTATTTTAACCTTTTCAAGATTGCCCAGCTTAGTGTAGCTCTCCACTATCCCTCTTATCCCAGTTTTGTCCCTTCCACTTGTTACTCAGCCCTACCTGGGGGCTGTCCCTGCTGTGTTTGTACCCCTGATTGTGCAAGTTGGGTTCTCTGTAATTTTCCTTGGAGCATGTAGCCTGTCTCTACTTGAAAAATGGCATTTTCCCAAAGGGCTCACACTGTCCATGCTTTTCCTTGGCTGTTATTCCTAGCCTCAGGGCAGGCATGCAGTTCCTATCCCTATGTGTTTCCAGGAACTGAAGGAGTAACCTGTATCCCCTGTAGAAGAAGCCCCGACCAAGGCTTTATTTTTAAATCTCCCTAACTCTCTCCTTCTCCCTGGGCAGTCGGGGAGGAGGTGTCACAGCTGTATACTATTCAGGGAAGAGGACCCACAACGTTACTTAAATTATTAATTAAATTTGTTCATGTGAGGCTCCTAAGATGACTCGGCAGTTAAGAATCATCTCGGAGTGGACCTCGTTGCTTCCTAGCATCCACATCAGTGGCTCACAACCACCTGGGTCTCCTGCTCCAGAGGAATCTGAGGCCCCTAGTCCCATGGCCATTTGTAGTTATGCACCCATATGTACACACAAACACACATAATTCAAAAGTAACAAAAATAAACCTTTAAATTTGTTTTCACATACATGCACAATGCACCTCAGTTACTCTCTCCGACCCTGTCAACATTCCACCATCCCTACAAATCCTTTCCCGCATTCATAGTTTTTGTTTGTTTGTTTTGTTTCGTTTTGTTTTTGCTTAGTGACCCATTTCGTTTAACCAAGGTGGCCTATGTAGTCATAGGAGTTCAGTGGGCTCAACCAATGGTTACACAGCTCAAGACAATAACTCTTTTTCTCCAAGCATCTTTCTGGAGGAATGGTCAGCTGGGATGGAGTACAGTGCCACAAGGGGGCTTCTTCCTGCCTCTGAATGATCAATGGTAGGACCAGTCTTGGGCAGGTCCTGTTCAGGTAACTTTAGCTTTTGTAATTTTAAGATTGTACCAACGATATCATGCCCAGAAGACAGCATTTTTCCACTCCCGTTCCTACATCACAGCTTTTGCATTCTTTCCTCCTCCTTTCCCACATGCTCTCTGAGTGATTTTAATAGAAACCACTCTCTTCCTGATGGTCTTCCTATCTTTCTTTCTGGATCTCTGAGGTCAGTGGAGACCTGAGCAAATGACAAACAAGGTCCTACACATTTACACTGCACATTTACACCAATGACTGACATCACTCACCTGCTGATTTCCTCCTCCCTTTGCTTTGGAAATGACTCAGGTCTTCATGTGAGTATGATCTTCATCCTTGCATGCTCCTGGGTGCCCCAGTGGCAGGTGATTTCTGTGGAAGTATGCTGTAGATACAGCCTCCAAATTGACCTGTGCTCAAAAGGCTATCAGTGTGCAGGGTCTCCAAACTTCCAGAATGACAGATGTGAAAAAACATACTAGAAGACATGTTTAGCTAAAGGAGGCTGAGCGTGCCAGCTGCTTACCGCAGTTTCTTATGATCACAATCTTGGCATCACCCTTGGCATCTCTCCTTCATTCCTATATCACTTCCCACAATGCACTTAGTCCTGAGAGTTCAGCCTTTAGAATCCACTTGGAATAAGACTATATCTCCGCATTCCAACTCTTTTTTACCTTGGTTCAAAACGCCATCCTCTCTTCTATCAGTTCTAATACTTCTCTTTTGTTCCATCTTTTGTTGCTTTTGACCAAAGTTGAGTCATACTATGCCATCCCACTGTTCAATACCTACCTACCTACCATTGGCTTTCCAAGTGACTCGGCATGAAATAAAATCTGGCCATTGGGGCGTCCCTTTGAACTCCTCCCCTGCTTTCGATAGCTCACTCTACTACAGTAGGGCATCTGAACCCTTTCTCTGTAGCAGTGTTCCTGTATAATTCAAATAAGTGCTCAGTTATTTTGTGTTGAGTTCCAAATCCAGATTTATCACTTTAAAACCTTGTTTTCTCATTAATCAGCTAAAACCATGTAAAAGATTACTGGGGACAACCCCAGAGGAAATCAAGGGAAGTTCCCCTTTTTTTATTCAGGCGGGATATGGAGTATTGCAAGTGGAAGAAATCTGTCTACTTGCTAATAAGAATATCTCAAAGGAATATCTAGATGAACCCTGGGCAAGGTCTGACAACCATTTATGACCACTAAGAAGCAACTGAAGTGTGAATTTACTTTGAAAAACGACTATTAGTAATGAAAATGTCAAGCAGACACTGACATTCGTAACGGGAGTCGATAGATTCACCTTTCTGCCAGCCCTGCGGCACTCAAAATGCTCTTCTCTCTCCCCAGGATGAAAACCCATTTAAGACAGTGGCTGGAAGCCCACGTAGCAGTAGCCTAGAAAGGAATTATGCTGCTATTTAAATTATGGCTCTAGATGTCTGTAAATTATTCTTAGAGCCTGAGCAGGGCCAGCCTGACCACTTGAATGTACTCGTTTTCTGGTGGGAGTCTTCCACAGATTGGCTGAGACAGGGAGAGACAAAATTCATATGCATGTGTGAAGCATGCGTTCTGGTGCCGTCTCGCTTGCTGTTTATACATTAATGTTTAGCTGGGATTTCGTCTGTGGATAAAATGTCTTCTCAGCTTGAATGATAGACTAGAGGTCAAGGCAGAGGATCTAAAACTCCTCTTCCTCTGCACCCATTGGTTGAGTATCCACGCTTATTTCCTTAATGACTTGGATTCCCACAAACCCTGCAACCTGGCATCCCGTTTACTTTCGTGTACCAGCTGACTTTCAAAGACTTACAGCTCTCTATTAGCAAAGCCTGAGGTGGTGAATAAACACTAGCCATGCTTATCTCTACATTTGCGCATCCTACAGTTAACCGCCTATTTAATCTCTCTTTCAGAACTGCATATTCAAAAGGAAGAGAATTTTTAAAGTTTCCACATTTGCTTCATGCCCTCCCTTGCACACACTTAGGATGGTCTTTGCTACAGCAGTCAGGCTGCCAGTAGAGGTTTTTTTGAGGAGGAAGATATGCTATAGTTCTTAGGATAAACCATGTCAAATGAAAGGGCCAGCTGCTTGCCTCTGGCTGAGCTGAGAAAGGAAATTTAAACCATAGTCATTTATCTATTGGCATCTATCTCTCACCTCTTCTTTTTTTTTTTTTTTTGCCTTGTCTCTTTGTCTTCCAAACATGGGGAGGAAGGGTGAAAATTGAAAAGGATTAAAATAAACTGAGAAATCAAAAGCACTGAAAGTTTGAAACTTAAAAGGAGAGTCTACATGTAAATAACATCTTTTAGGTTATTTCTGAGTCACTTCTATGTATATCTACTTTCTTGCTTCTAAATTCAATGAGCATTGTCATTTCTGTCACCTATGGTATGCTAGGTCCAATGCTAATCACTGAAGATGTTTAGGAAAATAAACAGAATAGCTCTTCAAACGTGCTGCTTATGATATAGGGTCATTCGTGTAAGCAATAGTTTTCAGTAGCAAATCACCAAAAATACACACAATTAAAACTCAGTCATATTCCCATATGCTTTTATAGCATGACACAATAAGAGAGAAAATGACAATTTTAACCTGTTTCTAAGAATTAAAAGTCTTCAGTGGTTCTAGATTTTTCCTACACATGTGTAAATATCGTTTATGTATGACCCCCACCCCCACCCCAGGGTTCTACAGTTTTCTAAAAGAATTTCAGTATTTAGTTTTATTCACAGCTAAAATTTATTATAATGAAAAGATAGAGCAAGATCAACCAAGACAAAAGGCTCATGGGCTAAAATACAACTTCCAGTTTCTGTCCCAGCTTAATTCTCCAAGATGACATGAGGAATGTCATCTACCAGGGAAACGCTGTAGACATTCGGCATTCAGCATCTGACTTGGGGGTTGGTATCACGGGCAGCCTCACTATGACTGGTATAGGTCAACATTTTAGACTCCCAGAAGGAAAGCAGATGGTCATCCTAAAAATCCACATTATCCATAGAAGTAGGCATGACGTGGCACTCTATCTGGTGGAGATAATGGGAACGCTCCTCAACTTCAAGCTCTCTGATGCTGTTCTCATGTGTAAACCATGATGTCGGTAACATGGACCACGGATGCAGACCTTCCAGGGTACAGCAGCAAAGCCTTCCGTGCTGATTCTTTCCTGTACGTGTCACCAATGTAATTGACACCATGGCATTGTGCTCTGTCTGCAAATTTTAAAAGATAGCACCCCATCATAGGTCTGTCTTCATGTCTGTTCATGTAGGTGTACCGAATTCTCTTCTGTGGTTTCACCAAGCCTCATTTTTCTAGACAGATGGCGTGTTTACCATTCTTGTATAGGCAGATACTTGTTGAAAATGGTGGCATAAGGACCACTCCTGTAGCTGCGTTACAGGAGTGTATGCTGTATACACAGTAAAGCTGTGTGTGTTTGCAGCTTCGATTAAGCAGGCTTCTGGAAACAGCACTCCTGATGTTATTCAACTTGATAAGGAAGAAAGGTCACTATGTTGGAATTTTAGTGGCTATAAGGGAGTGCAGAAAGAGTATGCGCAAGAGAAGAGCTGGGAGGATGACAAGGTCCAAAATAAACCATGGAAGAGAACCCGGCAATGAGCAGCAATGGTGTGGACTTCATTGGAAGGCAATATGATGGTCTCTAATGATGGATGGAAAGTGGAGAGTGAGAAAGGAGAAGCTGAAGGCCTGAAAACCGGCAAGTAGAAGGCTGTAAGGACATCAACTGTGGAACGGTTAGAGGGATTGAGAGGAGCAAGAGTGGTCATGTGGGTTTTCAGCTACTCCCATCCAGGCTTACATATTGGGCATCTGTCATGTGTCAGCCTCTCTGCTAGTGCTTATCATTAGATCATTTTTTTTTCTTTTCCCTTTTTGTTGTGCTAAAAAACATCGAGCTAGCAATGATATTCAATATAGATTTTTGATAACTTGGCCATTAATTAATTTCACTGCTATTCTTTTGTGAATGGCACACAGCTCAGTAAAAGATAGAATGATGATGAGTCAGGTCTCATATGCTTGAATAATTTGCACACACTTGAGACTAAAAGCATGAGACGGGAGAGGGAGGGGGAAGAATTATGAAAGCTGAGAAGACCTCTCTCGTGTCTGGGTTTCAAGACGGACTCCTTCCAGAGCTCCCGTTTCAGACAAACACTGTTTGTGAACATGAGCAGGAGCTCCACCACCCCCTTGCCTGCAAGAGTTCTTTCTCCCACACACTTCAGAGTTTTCCTGTGCGGGCTTCGGTGGCATGTAGGAGAGAGAAGCAGTAGTCTGCTCTCTCTATTCAGTTCATTCATTTGCTCTCCCTGTCCTATTTGTCTCTCCTCCCTGACCTGCGCGTCTGAAATGCACCCAACATCCAAAGCCAGGGCATGGATAAGGGAAAATTTATTTTCACAGGGTTTTGTGCATCCCTCAATAGAAATCGAGCGCTATGCTCATTTTTATTTGGCAGCTTGTTTGAATTTGTATCAGAGTGTGTGTCTGGATGGAGTGTAGTTGACAGGCCAGAGCACCACCACTGCGTTCATTTGCACTCAGCATGTATAGGGCATGTGATCGCACACCTTTTCCTGAAGCTCCCCTATTAGGGGAAGAGGTCACTATCTATTTCCTCCTTAGTTACTTGAGAGTCTTTGTTCTCCTTGTCATTCATGTTCAAAGTCAAGTTACATTCTCCAGAGAACACACATACACAGCTTACAGCTAGCCTGTAAGCATTTGAAAGAATGTTCGGCATCATTGGTTATTAAGGAAATGCAAATCAAACTCACAATGAGGTATCAATCCCCACTCATTAGCACTGCTCTTATCAAAACAGCAGACAACAGCGGGTGTAGGGAGGATGTGGAGGAATCAGAGCCCTTGTGCATTGCTGGTTGGAAAACAAAAGAAGCCTGTTGCTGTAGAAAACAGTGTGGTGGTTCCCGAGTCACCCTGGGATTCACTTTTTTACTTTTTTAAGTAGCACTTTTTTACCTACAGGAATTGAACAAGTAAATCTGTGTGGATGTCTTTACACTAGTGTTCCAGCAGCCTTGTTCACAGTAGTGCAAAGTGGAAGCAGCCCAAAAGTCAATTGAGAGATGAGTGGATGAGGAAAATGTGATATCTGCATTTCACAAGCTCAACTTCAAATGAATTCTGACATATTTTGCAACATGGATAAAAGTCATTCCAGAAGAAGCTATATTTGATCCAAATGGAAAAAATCACTACACAGTTCTGTATTTTAGGTTCTTAGATCGGTCAGATTCATAGAGACAGGAAGTAAGATGGAAGCTGTCAGGGTCTGGGAATAGGAGGACGTGAGTAATTAATTATTGTATAATTGGAAGGAAGTTTCGGATTGGGGAAATGTAAAAAGTCCTGAGACTGGATGGGATGACACTGGCACCAGAAAAGTTGAGAACAGAGGACCGTGAGCTTGAGGCCAGTCTGAACTAAAGAATAAGAACTTATCTAAAAATTGGGGGGGGGGGGATGTCTGAAAGAGGACCGTGACGATGGGTGGAGTGAATGTACAGCAATGTGAGTATGTTCCTGAGGCCGCTGAACCAGCCACTTAAAAATGGTTAAAATGGGGCAGTGGTGCCGGTGGGAGACAGTTCAGCCACTCAAGGACTTGGCATACATGCCTGAGGATCTGAGTTTGATTTTCAATAAAAAAGGGCAAGAATGGTGGTGGACACCTGTAATTCCACTGCTTGGGAGGCAGAGACAGACAGGGCATGCTGGCTAGCCAGCTTAGCCTAACCCATAAGTTTCAGGGGAGTGAGAGACCATCTCAGTAAACAAATTGAATAGTGCCTGAAGAATGGCTCCCAATAGTTCCCAGATATTTCACTACAAGTGTATTTTACTACCATTTTAAAGATTAAGTAAAACGATACAGTCAAGACTCTCTGAGTGTTACTATTAAGGTTAAGTAAGTTAAGGTTACTATTGCTGTGATGAAACACTGTGACCAAAACCAAAAACGGGGTCACTGAGGGGAGCCAAGGCAGGAACTCAAACCAGGAGTGAACCTGGAAGCAGGAGCTGATGCAGAGGCCGTGGAGAAGTGCTGCTTACTGGCTTGCTCCTGATGGCTTGCTTTTTTACAGTGGGATTCAGCCCACAGTGGTACCACCCACAGTAGGTTGGGCTCTTCTGCATCAATCCCTAATTAAGAAAATGCTTTAGAGGCTTGCTTACAGCCCAGTCTTATGGAGGCATTTTCTCAGGTGAGGTTCCCTCCTCTCAGAAGACAGCTTTTGTAACATTGACATAAAACTAGCCAGAACGCAGAGTAAATGTGCTCTTTGGCCATTGATACTGTCTTTTCCTCTTTCCTACTTGGAGCACTTCTTCTAAGGGCAACAAGCTGTGATAACCACTCATCCTCACTAGCTGTTTTAGCCAGGCATCCTTGTGTCACCAAGGCTCATCTAACTTTAAATGCAAGGCTGCATGTCCCAAGGAAGAAGGTCTTCTTGAGCCCCTAAAACTATGCCCCGAAAGTCCCAATGCCTTCCCAGAGAGCTAATGTCATGAAAAAAAAAAAAAGCCATAGTAGGTATTTCAAGTAAAGAAAAATTTAATTTACAAGTGAAGTTTGGGGTCAGGGCAGGAATGGGAATCATCACCACAGAAACCAGTACGGAAGTCTTCCCCTTCGGGAGCCTGCTTTCCTCTCAGCCCATGGGGCGCTTTATCCTTGCTGCCTATTCAGATGTTACAGAAGCCAGTAGTCACTGGCCATGGCCCTGGTCAGATGTCCTTTTGTTGCCTTCCTTCCTTCCTTCCTTCCTTCCTTCCTTCCTTCCTTCCTTCCTTCCTTCCTTCCTCTCTTTCTCTTTATCTCTTTATTTTGTAGCTTTTACTAAAATTGCTGTCTGACAGTTTGATCAATGTGTAGTGTATTCTGATTACTGTCAGACCCTGTCTTGCCTCTCTCTTATTCCTGCCAGGTCCCCACCTCTCCTCATGTGTCTCTTTCCCACCTCCATATCCATGTCTTTTTGCTCTGTTTTGTGACCCACTGAATTTAACCAAGGCCATCTGCGTGACCATGGAATGGGTTGGAAGTATCTACTGGAACTTGGTGAGGTCCACAGTGGGTACACAACTGAAGATTGTGGTTGTCCCTCCCTGGAACCATCAGTAATGGTTCTTATTTTTGTTGGGCTCCTTTGTCGAGACCAAGACTTGTATGGTCTCCTTTGGTTCTAAAACTCTATCCTCCTCTGCAGAGTAGATACGTGTCAAAAGCACCGCCTCCCTGGTTTGTAGGAATGTGCCTTTTCCTGGAAGTAAGAGAGAGATCAGGAGACTTCTCATTATTTCTGCTACCAAGCAACTTTATCATTATCACCCATATCTGTTTGCAATGTCTGCTGTCGTGAATAGCCCTCCCCTTGGTAACTTCCCAACAGATCTATCTGCTCTTCCTGTTCTAGAAGGATAGGAGTACCTGAAATCTAGCTATCAGCAGCCACTTAAGGATGCTCTTCTTTCTTCCAGGAGGCTGCAGGCATTGCTGGGAGGTTCCCCCTTCACCTGCACGTCATCTTTTCTATGTGCTTAAACGCTCTGTTTCCTTGTTAAGGCAACTTTGGCTGATTTCTGAGTTTACCTGGCTGATCCAGGATAATCACTTCTCAAGATCTTTAACTTAGCCCCACTTATAAAAACCCTTTTCACAAGTTCCTGAGATTTCCATGATGTTGTAGCATCTGGAATGCTGGTTAGCCAACTCTGGAAAGGTTGGCTGCTTCCTCCTCCCTGGAGTGGTCTTTGGATGAGGTGGGCCTATTTATTTTATTTTTTTTCTGTTTTGTCCAGTTATTTCTGGACAGTACTACTGGGGAAAGAAAATCAGCTCTCTTTAGGCACACGATAGAAAGACTGGTGTTCTCAAATGCAGCATTGCTTTTCTGTTCAGCTATACAAAGTTGAGCTCAATCTAACCTCATTTCCTGCTAGGCAGTCAAGAAACTTCCAGATCTGCAGCTTGAGGCCTTCCTGCTCAGTCCCCGCCCCTTACAGAAATCACCCAGATGACTCTCATTCCTTTTGGCACAAAAAAACACCACATTCTAGTCTGGCTTCTTCTTTCTGGAGTTTATTTCACAATAGCATTTCTCCAGATTGCTGATTTACTTCACTGTTAATCTCTCCAGTAAACACTCAGAGCCAAACTTCCTCTTCCGCGGGATCAGCTGAGGACCATTCACTTACATTTGCATTCCTCACTCCTTCCCAGACTGTCATTAACATGAAGTTAAGGTACAATGCCAAAGCTGATGATACCCTCTCATAAAGGGAAGAAAAGCAGTGGTTACTATTCCACGCAGGACGTGAGAGAAGGGATTTCTGCTTTCTGGAATCTCTGTAAATAAAGATGGTCTCCTGTCTTCAGCCCGAGAAACAGCTGGTTACCTCTGTTTCAGTGGTCAGTTTCAAGAGACTCACAGGCTCTCACTGTTCAGACTTCTGTCCTACTTAGGGTCTCACCTAGGGACATTGTGACATTTTTTACCCGCTGGCCACTCTGGGCACAGCTGCTCCAAGCTCCCAGGAATTGCTCCCACTTGTACATCTCCACCTTTGGAGATTGCTCATATCAATTTTCATTTCATACTGCAAAGCATGAAGCAGTTGGCGGGAGATCACTCCCTTCACTTTTCAGGTTGGGAACCTGTGGTTAGATGTTTGGTACTGAGTCACCAGCCTGGATGTGGCAAAGCTGTAACCTAGAAATCTTGGTTTTTAAGGTAGCTAGTTGGCTTCTTACACTCTGACTGTTCCTCATAGTTTGGCTTTCTGTTTGCCCTAGTTTGTTCTCGGGTGTGGTCATTAACACTGACCAAAAACAATTTTGGGAAGAAAAGGGTTTATTTCAGCTTAAAGGTTACAGTCCATCACTGAATGTGTCTAAGGGATTTAGAGGCTGGAACTGATGTGGAAACTCTGGAGAAATGCTGCTTTGCGGCTTGCTCTCCATGGCTGACACAACTACAATTCAGATTGATCTTCCTAGGAATGACAACACCCATGGTGGGCTGGGTCCTTCCCCATGAAATTAATTAAGGAAACATCCATAGACATACCCACAGGCCTTTCGATGGGGATAATTCTGCAGTTGATGGTCCTGTTTCCCAGGTCACTCCAGTTTATGTCAAGTTGGCAAAAGCTACCCAATACAGCCCCCTTTGTTTCCCTTTTCCATCTTTGCTCCCACCTTCACTCAGTTCTCTACACTCTATCTTCCCCTGATTCTTCCTGCTACAACTCCTAGACCTACATACACCGGCTTCACTGTTACCTGTAGTCTTAGGCACATTTCCTAACATCTCTGAGTTTCAGCCTCTTGGCATGAGAAGAGGCGTATTATTAATTTCCATGCAGGACTCTGTACCTGTTAGATGAAGATGTAAAGAGAGACGAGGAAAAAGAGAACTCAGAAAGACTGCATGTACATAATTAAAACTCTGCGACCTGGTTGGTAACCAGAAGGTATTTCTTTCCTCCATTTTTAACGTTAGCTAAGGTGGCACACATTCGTCCCCCGTTCACCTGCATCAGCCTTATCATAGAGCTGTTGTATCTGATTTATCAGGAGACCCCGGCTGTGCCACTGTGACTATGAGCTGTGACCAAATGAGAGAAGCCTGATAGATACGGTCAGAGTGATTAATAGCAGCCTGTCTCTAGTTCTGTGGGAGTGGCAAGTGAGGCGCTGTGCCCTGACTCCCCTTCTAATTCTGTGTTGTCATTTGTGCGTGTTTGACCAAGCAGAAGCCCTGACACCTCAGCACAGTGTCTGGCTGTGGGCCTTGGATTTCCTGGATCACAAAGATATATTCTCTGGGCGCTGGCATTTACCCAGAATAGAGTATGAGCAAGGGATGTGTGTGCAACTGCATGTCTTCACTTGACTGATTGCATCTCAGCACAAAGCATGGGTCAGAGGAGGTGCAGCAGAGTCACGCCTGTGTGTGTTTTGTCCCTGTGACTGCAATGTCATTGTCTGGAGCTTTTGTGATGTGCAATCCGTCAGTAGTGCTGCATGCCAAAGAATGTTAAGAGCCAAATCAAGCCGGAGAAGAGACTGGTCTCATTTTCAGATGTGGTAACTGACGAGACATCTTCTGGAAATGAAATAGCAGTCTTTTGCTAAGCCTTGTACTTACCAATTTCCCTTCTGCAGACATCCAGATGCCTCAAGCCTTAGGTCAGGAAGATTAAACAGAAAACAACAACAACTAACCAAACAACAACAACAAAAACCAACTCAGTGACCTACTAAAGTCAGGACCCTCCCCCCTTTATGTCTTGACTGTTGCCAATAGAGCACTCACTGATCTTATTCAAGGAGGAAACAGCCATGAAAACGGCTTATTCTTCCCCAAGCTAGCTCTTAAAAAGAAAACAGAGTGTGTGGGACTGCAATGTGTCAGGAACAGAGAAGCCCAAGTCCTGCCCTGCTGGGCCTGCCTTCCTGATCTCAACGCCCCCAGTAGAATTGGAAAAAACACCGCAGTTCCTATTTCAAATTACACAGTTGGATGATGTTTCTCTTGGCTTCAAGTAGAAAGACTGGTGCCCAGAGCCATTTTTTTTTTTTTGGCAAAAATGCAATGTATGAAGTTTTTCTTCCCTTCTAACATTCTCAGTATCACTCTTAATCACTTTTCTCTTGATCTCTATCCAAGTTTCCCAAGAATGATTTTTTTTCCTCTTTACCTCATCTACTTGTGAACTCTGAGGGATCTGAAACAGCTTCTCTGTCTCTAAAATTTGGAACAGTGTTTCACAAGTGTAATGAGTGTATGCATCTGCCATATTTAGTTCTGTTCTGATTACAAAATACCTGAGACTCAACACTTTGTAAAGAAGAGAGGCTGACCTAACAGACAGTGTGGGAGGCTGGTAGTTCAATAAACATTGCACTAGTTCTGATGAGAACCCTTCTAGTTACACTGTATCACAGTGATAGAATCAGCTCCCTTAGGAGAGGGAGAGATGGCCTGGCAAGACAGGAAGCCAGCCGGCAGGGAGGGACCAATGTTGCTTTGTTACAACAAAGTCTTCCAAGAACTAATCCACTGTTCACAGAACAATGTAATTTCCTTCTACTTTTTTTATACCCATCAATCTTGGACACCTAATTTCCTCCCATTAGGCTCCACTGCCTCCCAACATTATGGCATCTGGGCTAAACTCCGACACAGGAACCCATGGTGGACATAATCTACAGCCATACCATACATAGGATTAAAAAGCAAACTCAGATCCAGTAGTTGTTAAGTGAAGTCTGAGTCTGCATCTCTGACAAGCTCCTGGCAAGCATGATGTGGCTGGCCTATGATCTACACTTTGAATAGCAAGGCCATAAACGAATGCCAGGGGGAAGCCACCCAGAATAGTTGTGGCAGTATTTAAGCAGAAAAAGGAAGTTGAGACAGGTGCTGAAATCCCTGGAAAAAATGACAATGGCCACGGCCTGAGCTCCTGCAGGCTATTTTAGTCTGGGAATTAAGAAGCAATTGCTCCTGCTTCTAGCTTTGTGGGGCTCACACTCAGGAAATATCACCAGCTGGACACCTCAGTTCTGAATGTCCCCAGGCAAGGAGCACCAGATCAGACCTCATTCCACCATGGCTGAAGTGTTCCAAGTAATGGGATTTTTGAATAAATTAGCTATTCATCACGAAAGAGGTATTATAGATAAATACCATATCTCATTGCTATTCTAAGCTGTCCACCAGTCATCTCTCTTAAGCAGAAAAATAGAAGAATTAATGTGATTCTGAACAGCGATCTGCTTAATGATTTCAAGGTTTTTATCTGAAGAGGATTTCAATAAACTACTTTAAAAGAAGTGGAAGGGGAAAAAAAGATGTGTGAAGGGCTCATAAATTGCTGAAAGGTTGGATCTCTAGGACTAGAAATCAAGAAAAGGGTGAATGTTATAGGAAGATGTTAAAGTACTTATTCAGAAAAACTAAATAGAAAATCAATCAGAAAAATAAAAAATTCATAAATCCAATTGCTTCTAATTGGCTTAGCACATAGTACAGAATTTCAAATGTTTGCCTGTGAACAACTCAGCCTGTTGAAATGATGCCTCTCAGCACAGGAGAGAGTATTTGGGCTGCATTTCTTTTCCTATCAAAGAAAACTTATCAAGCCCACAGCAGTCCTTCAAAGGCTCAGACTGAAAAACTCCTCATGGTGGCTATTTATGGGGAAATTTCCACTAAAGATTTACTTAGGCCAGGGAAGAACACGTTTTTATTTCGGACCATTTCATCACTTATTAATTTCCTACTATATACACAGCACTAAACTCGGTCCCAGAACAGAGACAACATACTGAGCTAGAATTCTTGAGAATTTGTGATTTGGGGTTTTCTTTTTCTTTCTTTCTTTCCTTTTTTTTTAAGGGAAAAAAGATGAAAGCCTAATTAACTGAAGAACAAGATTGATGTGAGTGATTACCGAGAGATCTCGCCGCATTGCCTGAGAGGAGAGACAGGAGTGATTTCTGATGAAGGGAATTACAGACATTACTTGAAAGAGGTGAAACTTCAGTGGGTATGAAGACATTTCATGCAGAGTAGAAAAATCCACAATTCTTTGAACAGATGTCCGGTAGAACTGTGAGTTAGGCTCAGAGAAGGCAGACAAACATGGAGATTTTTGTAGCGAGCTTGGTATACTGTGAAAGCCGGAAGCAACGCTGTTGGTTTGGAGCCTCAGTTTCTGCCTCCCCATCTCTAAGTTTTGTGATTGACTTGATCCACTTCCTTTGTTTCTCCTGTCAGAGCACAAGCCTCCCACTAAGGGCTGGTGAGATGGCTCAGTGGGCAGAGCACACACTGCTATTCCAGAGGACTCAAGTTTGAGTTCCAGCACCCACATTTGGCAGCTCACAAACCCCTAGAATGCCAGCTCTACGGTGTCCGGTGTCCAACACTTCTGGGCTCCATGGACGCCTGCATCACACACACATACCCCCACACAGACACATACACATACAAATAATTAAGAAGAAAAGCAAATGTTTTAAAGAAAATATTCCTGTGTTATTGACAAAGTAAGGTTGTCCTTTCCAAGGAGTATTTGCTTTACTTTGAAAAAGTGGTTTTTTTTTTTTACTGTGTATTTGTTTAAGAAATAAGAGAATTCATAATGTAAACAACAGAAACAACTTTATGAAGCTATTGATATTCGCCCCCTTTTTTTGTCTTGAGCATTTTCAGTATCCCAGACCTTACTCAATGAATGTTTTTATAATGGAGACAAAGGAAAAGACTCTCATTATTTTCTAAGTTACAATCTTTACCCCCTGGAGGAATTCCTGGCACCTGAGCGATGGTCACATTTTCAGGCCACAAGATTTATCAAAGATCACCTTCAGGATGTTACCTCAGCACTAGACAAAGAGCCTGTGTGGTAGAGATGGAAAGTCCCGGGTTTGGATTCCAACTCCACCCTTCAGAACACTGACTCTGGGTCGAGCTGCTCTGCTTCCCAGAGCTGAGAACTCTGTTTGTGCAAACTGGAAGTGACTAGTTCTGATCAAGGCCTGTGTACAGTGCCAAGTCCCTTCTGATCATGACGGGAGGTGGCATAGGTGACGTCACCTCCCAGCACAGTCATTCTCAGCCCCTATGCAGTAGACGTGGCTAGTCAGAAGGGCTCAGGGCAGCTGCTGTGTAGGTTTTGGGGTCCCTCTTTCTGCCTCTAGCTCAGAAGAGCTCCACACACCCTTTGCATAGCCCCTGACAACCACTTCCCACTCTCCCTGTCCAGTTCCGTCACGCTAGAGTAGTCATCACTTGGCTCTTAGGGAGCCATTTCTTCTTCTGGGAGACTCTGCTCCCCACAGGGCTGGCAGGGGTTGAGTTCTTCTCACTCCTACACAGACTTCTAGTTTACCAACATCTGGTGTCCTCACTGCTTAGAAAATTCACCCAGCTAAGCACCAGTCTGACCAGTAGTGGATGCACACAAATAATATTTTTATAGCCTCTTTTAACTTTTAATTGGTTCTTTGTGAATTTCATATTCTGTACCCCCATCCCACTCACCTCCCTGTCCTTCTGTGTCCACCCTCTGCCCTTGCAACTTCCTCCCCTCCAAAAAAACCATAAAATAAGATTGAAAAGTCTTGTTGCGGAAGACAGAGTCTGTCACACAGTATACCCTTTGTCCACATATTTTGCAAATGTTCGTTGCAACGAGTGACTGGTGTGGTTCAAGGCCTCTGGCTTCTTCTGCACCATCAATACCGGATCCTCACAGGGACTCCTCTTGGACATTCTGTTGTTGCCCTGTGTCATGGAGATCCTACAGCTTTGGAACTGCAAGACAAGCTCTTTCACGTGCCCTGTCAGATCATAGATGCGGTGGATGTTGGGGCGGGACAACTCAAAGCTGTGGATCTGGGCCTGGGTGGTAGCTAAGCTGGTCAGCCCTCCAGCTTTCCTCCTGCACCACCAGGATGAGCCCTCCAGCACTGCCCTGACTAGCTCACCCAGTGCTGCAGCTGGCAAGGGGCAGGGCCAGCTCTCCTGCTCATGTCCTCAGGCTGGCCTCACCCATGCCTTCGACACCAGGGCCAGCTCTACTGTGCTGCTCAGGTGAGGTTCAGGGCCTACTCTCCTGAACGCTGTAGCTGGTGAGGTACAGAGCCCACAGTCCTGGTCTTGTGACCTCAGGCTGGCTCCTCTGCACTCCTGACACCAGGCCAGCTCTATGGTGCTTTCCAGCAGAGGGATGAGCCAGCTCAGCACAGTGCCTCAGGCTGCAGTCCAGACCAGGAACATCTACATGGCCTCTGAGGGCTACACGGACTTGGGACCTCAACACAGACCCTGGCTGCCACAGGACCATAGACCAGGACACCCCCCCCCCAGCTGTACTATCCTCAGATAACTTCATGGTCTCCACGGCAGCCCAGACCACAGAAATCTCCTTGGCCTTTGGTGGTAACACAGGCCACAAACATTGACAAAGACTCCACCTGCAGCAGGACCACAGGCCTAGACATGCCTCTTGGTGGCAACCCTGGCCCAGGACCTCACCATGGCCTTCTCATATCTGCCTATTACTCACTGCCATCCAGCCTCCAATTCCACCTTTCTCCACAGTATAGAAACATCAGCTTCACTTTTTCTCCCTCTTCTCCATCATGTACTCCTTCTTTTCCATCACTCCATCACACATTTGTCCACCAAAGTGAAGCCTACGGCAGGTGCTTGGGTGTCTTTCTTTGGGTAATCCCAGCCTGTGGGACCAGCATGGGGACTTGGGTCAAGCACAAATATTCTTGAGTGGATTAAGAAATAAAAAGGGAAAGTAAGGCAGAAAGGAAGAAAAGGATGGCAGGAAGATCCTGTTAAAATTCACTGCACTGCAACCAAACAGGCCAGCATGGGGGAGTGAAGGATGGTGTGTTCAAACTAAGTTGGTAGCCATGGAAGAAGAATGAGAGGTACCCCTCCTATTAATATGCTATGATCTTTCTGAAACGAACATGAAGGCAGCACAGGGGCCCACTCCTTCCTACCTGTGTCAGCTTCGCTTTCAGCACAGTTCTTGCTAATGTTTAACCTCTATCACCGAGATCCTGGGGCCTCATGAACCTCACACAATAAATTTCCACAGACTGATACTCCTCTATGGCTCAACAGAGAGCTTCATGGGCTCGTTCACCTGCTTGACAAACTGGTCTCTTTTTGCTAAGCAGGGTAGATAAATATTTTAAAATAGCCTTTTAGGAAAATATAACAGAACATTCTATCAAAAGGCATTCTGCTTCTGTTTGCAATGCACAATATTTGATGGGGCCTGGGATGGGGGAATTTGAAAGGCTCTCCTCATTTTTTATCTTGGCTGTATATTGGAAGTCCTGGAAAGGGGGGGAGGTGAGGCTATAAAGAGGTGGGTATGCCCATCAAGGGGATTCGGAGCTCACTGCAAGGAACACCTATGAAGCATTTCGTGGGCTGAGTAGCTCAAAATAATGCCAAGTGTCAGGTACCTGCCATGTCAATAATTAAAATGTGTTAAGCGAGTGTGGTGTTGGGTATTAACTGGTCTCACTTAATCCTGTCGCCTCAGCAGCTGATACCATGCTACTCTTCCTCTAGCTTTACCAGACACAGCAATCAATTTGAAGCGAGTGTACAAAAGGGCTCACAGTTCTTAGGTAGTAAATTCAGCAGGACAACTGCTCCCCCAGCCTTGGGCAATGCAGGTCAGGCTCGGTGGGTAGGAATGAAGGGAGAGCGGAGTGGGATGACAGTTCTTATCTAGGGAAACTTGAGCCATCAGAGTACGCGTTAAGAGGAACTCACACAGTCTCATCTTTCTCTTTCTTCCTCAAATCTCAGAAGCTCCTTTTTGTACCTAGAGATTCTATTGTGCATTATACCTGCTGTTCCTATGATCCTGTCTTGTCCCTCTGATCCTAATGTTGTGGCTACAGCTGACTGGACCACAAACACCGAGGCAAGAGAACAGTTTCTATGCAAAGGAAATCACTTTTCAGGTGCCTGCTATAGTCATGCCTCAGACCTTAGAAGAGTGTGTTATGAGAAAGAGAGAGAGAGAGAAAGAAAGGAAGAAGGAAAGAAAGAAAGAAAGAAAGAAAGAAAGAAAGAAAGAAAGAAAGAAAGAAAGAAAAGGAACAGAACAGAAGTCTGGACTCAAATGCTGTCTAGCCCTGAAGCCCAACAGTTCAGCAAACTTTACAATATTACCCTTTAAATATTTATTCAGCATTTGTTTAAATGGGAGTCTGAGATCCACTAGTTAAAAGGGCAGAAGAAAGGCCATATTCATCTGTCCTACAGTCCCGGGTTAGCTGTGATCTCAAACGTCATGTTAATTCATCAAGGCCTATGATAAAGAAGGTCAGCTTCCTTCCACCACCTTCCTCATATCTCGTTCTTTCTGCCATCACATCCCCTGAGGGGCATATCTTCCACCCACTTCCAAGTGCCTTGCGCTTTCCGAGTGCATGTGGTAATACCAGAGAAGAGTCGCTTCTCTGTGACCATTTGGTTACATTTAACTACATTTAGGTGGGTCTTCTAGAAGAGCAGTTCTCAATCTGTGGGTCACAACCTCTTTGGGGGTCACATAACAGCTGTCCTGCATACTGTCTATTTACATATTACCATGTGTAACAGTAGTAAAATAACAGTTATGAACTGGAAAAAAAATGATTTCATGGTTGAAGGTCACCACAGCATGAGGATCTGTTTTGAAGGGTCACAGCATTAGGAAGGTTAACAACCACTGTTCTAGAAGATCCTCCATTGGAATTGATCCAAACCTGTCACTCATTGCTGAGACAAGGAGAGGTACATTGAAAAGGTCAGTGCACGAACACACAGGGCCTTGGCTGAAGGGCAATGGGAGCCCCTTGAATTTTAAGTGGAAGTAACGTGTTCTGTGGAGACTGCTGTGAACAGGACGCTATGCTGGCTGTGACTGGAGGCTCTGCAGCACTGAGGGTGGGTGATACTAGAATCTCTCCATCCTCCCAGAGTCAAGGTTTCTGTATTTCTCATTGTGGTCACTTTTGTCTCCCTGATTCAGAGGTCTTGGGACAAAATGAAAATCTGAACTCTTTTAACAATTCAAAAGTAGGATGCAATGACACACGGCTGTGATCCCAGCACTTGGGGAGGCAGAGACAGGTGGATCTCTGTGAGTTTGAAGCCAGTCTGGTCTACAAAGCAGGTCTGGGACAGCTAATATTACACAGAGAATCCCTGTCTTAAACAGAAAACAAAACAAAAAAACAAACAAAAATTCAAAGATAAAAGTAGCCAGGTTGGAGCTTATTTGAGCCCAGTGCCCGTTAAGCCTGCCATAGCTTTCCTGTTCCAGAGTTTACTGTAGCAGTCCAGCCATTTCCTGTTTCAATCTCTATTGTACACTTGCTGACTTTACTGTGCCTTTTGCTGCCTCGTTGTCTGTTTACTGCTTTTCTGAATGTCACTGTCCTACTGGTAAGTGCATCTCAATAATTCATGCTCAGTCCTCACACAAGAGAAAAACTCAAATAGATAGCATCCAATAGGGACTTCTTTTTTGTTAAATGAATATGAGTAATGATTAATCTCAAAGTCATAGGCTGACCTCAACATATCCATCTACTACTGGACAGGCTGGCAGGAGCACATGGCAGATGGGCTTGGGTAGGGAGCTGTGAAGGGCAGCTATAATTGTGTAATAAACTACATATACTCTTATTAAAACAGAATAGAGATGAGCCTTTGTCCAGGCTCCAGACCTAAAAAGAATAAGGGAACATGATAGAGTTGTCTAGAGAGGAGGCTCAGATATTTAAAGTAAAGCCTTCCGTCTCTTTTGGAGGAACTGGGTTTGATTCCTGGCACCTACACAGTGGGTGGCTCACATTTATCCATAATTCCAGTCTTAGGGAATCTGGACCCTTTTTCTGACTTCTCTGGGTACCAAGCAGGCAGGTGGTATGGATAGCATACATTCAGGCAAAAGATTCACACACATAAAAAAAGAACATAAGTAAATCTTCCAAATGAAAAAAAGTGTCTTCATTACTACCTCCTCCCCTCCTGGTGCAGAATGGCAAGTCACCTTGCTGTCTCCTGACCTGTCACCCACAAGGCATGCTTCTTCATCTCTTTGAACCTCAACTTTTTCATTTATAAAATTGGCACAATAGTTTTGAGGTCCCAGTGTCACAGAGTTCTGTAACATAAAATGAGAGACCATTGGTTTCTGACTCAGTAAATAATTAGACTAAATGTTTTCTACCATAAACGACTCTCCTCCTTTATTCCTGAATTTCCAAGTGTCTTAGTTAGGGTTTTATTGCTGTGAAGAGGCACTAGGACCACAGCATCTCTTAGGAAGGAAAATAATTAATTCAGGCTGGCTTATGGTTTCAGAGGTTTAGTCCATTATCATCATGGGAGGAAGCATGATATTGTCTAAGCAGACATGGTATTGGAGAAGGAGCTGAGCGTTCTGCACTTGATCTGCGGGCAGCAGAAAGGGGCCACACTGGGTGTAGCTTGAGCATGGGAGACCTCAAAGTGCATCTCCACAGTGACACACTTCCTTCAGCATAGCTCCGCCTCTTAATAGTGCGCTCCCTCTGGGGCAGGCATTCAAACACATGAGTCTTTGGGGGCCATAACTCAAAAGTCTACATGGGCTATCACGAAAAGCCTCTGTTAAACAGGCAATCTGATGTCTCTCCATCCAGAAAAGCCAGGCTCCTTCTTAACTCTCACAATTTTGCTCATGGTACTTCCACCATTTACTGTGTCTTCCTTTCTCTTAACCCCCCATGGCCTCCCTGAAACTGTCCTTAATGGTTTAAACCTGAAGGCAGACTAGGAAAGCAGTGTTGAAACTAAAGCCCTCATACCTCAGGCTGCAAACCTTCCACCATCCTGGAAATTGATGGTGGCTGAGTAGAAGGTCTAATGCCTCTTTTCCAACCTCCTCCTCCTATCACGTATTATGGCCCTTAATCAGCATCGCCTCTGCTTTTCCTTCTTCGCGTTCTAAAAGCTACTCCGTGTTCAGCTCTCTGATCAAAGGAATCTTTCAACTTTTCCTTTGCTCCCCAGAACAGACTAATCTCGCCAGCTAGCCTCTCAGGCTGTTCCTCTCATTGGCAGACTTCTCCGAAGAGCGCGGGGGAGTGCCTGCTGCAGTTAGGTATCTAACGCCTACCTCCCTCCTCCACTGGAATTGAAAGCTGCTACTGTTTAAAGATCAAATGTTTCCTGAGCACCTACTGTATGTAGCGCAGCGCACTGACTACTAATGATTCAGTGGTCACCCAAGCGATTTGTTCCCTGCCTTCATGAATTCTATATAAAGCTGCACAACTGAAAATTGAGCATGAGCCCCTCGGATTTATGGGATACCTCAGGAGCTGCCAAGTATCTCTTAAAAAATAAAATGAGATCTGGGGATTCCCTCCTCTAAATTAAGGCAAAACAGTAATGGGATTTCTACGGTCAAACAAAAACTGGAAGAAGCATCTCGTGCTCCTAACAAAAGAAATGGAAATACCACAGTCTTTGTGAAAAGTTTTGGATTTGGGGCTCAGGTGGAATACTGAAGCAGGCAGTAGCATGGTGAGGGCTCTGTGGGCCCTGTGGGCTTCTTTCTGAGACAGGTATCAGGGGAAGGGGGGCCATCTTCTGGTTCGTTTGTTTGAAAATGTTCTTTCAACTATAGTTCTCCAGCTATTTTTGTTGCCTAGTGGTTGGTTCTGCTTAGCTCTCTGCAGAGAGCTCGGTATAAGCAGGTTCCAACTGGGATCCACAAATGACCCCTCTGAGTTAGAGATCCGAAACAATCTCCTCACTCCCTAGTCACATTAGAAGCTCCTGTTTTTATCTAAATACGGTTAGAATATGGCTTTTGCCCCTTCCCCCGCCCCTGTCACCTCCTCCCTCCCTTCCTCACCCATCTTGGCTGGCACTGTTATGCCTTTATTACTGCAGAAGGCACTTGGCTTTCCTTACTTTCCAGAAGCACAGGTTCGGTTTCTGAGTCCGTAAGTCTGTTCTCTTTGAGGTATCCTGCTACTTCCTGGTCAAACTTTCAGTGTATTCCAGTTACACTCAGTACTTTTTCTCAGGGGAATGGGCTTTTGAAAGCTCAGGAGCAACATATTTCTGGAACGTGGACCACACTGTAACAGTAAGCACTCCCACTCCTACTCCTGGCCATTGTGATAATCAGCAAGTGTAGACATATTTCCAGATAGGCCTTGGTGCCACTTTTTCTTTGCATCAGTTTCTTGCTTCTAGGCCACAGGGAGGTGAGGCACCTGAATGGAAAACAAAGAGGATTTTATCTAGAGAATGAGACCACCCTCAGCAAGGTGCGGCAAAGAAACTTTGTGCTGTCCAATGCCTAAATGAGGAAATAGGTCTGCTTGCTTGGTTTGCTTGTATGCAAATTAAGTGGGAAATAAGGACCAATCAGAAGGAAGCTTTCCAAACCTGGCCTGGTTCTCCCTGAGATTCTCAGTGGGCTCCAGTCTGCTACTCTCTTGACCTTACAGTGCGGTTGTTGGCGAGCCTAAAAGAGAGAGTGGGCCTTTGGTTGTCTTAAGACCTGGATTGCAGAGTGAAACATCTAGTATCCTGTGGTTCTTATAAAGGACCCAAAGCTGGAGTTTCTATGTTTAGGTCCATAGCGCTAAATGTTTCTGATTGTTTGCCTATAGCACAAAGAAGACAAGTTACCCTGACTAGCTAGAGGCCCTTGTCACCTCTCCTGTTTAAAGAGTCTATACACCCCTTACCTCTATCACTCCCCAGTTGCTAATTCGCTCTAAGAGAAAAAAAAATCTGCCCTTTTATTGGACTCAAACACCCTCTAGAACCTGACACCGGCCTGGCCCTCCAAGCCTCTGCACTGCTAGCTTACGTATGGCTTACTGTTAACTCAACTCTTGTGCTTTTTTGCACTCCTGGCTTCACCGCCCTCATCTTCACCCAACGACTCTTCAGTCTTCAAGGCTCCGTTCAGGGAAGTTCCAGAAGCCTTCCTTCAGTTTCTTCTCCTACTGGATTTCCCTGGGGGTCTCCCTGCTCCCTTCCTGATTCCAGCAACGACTGGTCAAGTGTTTCTCAGGCACATTGACAACCCAGCAACACTCATAATGCTGAGCCTGTCGGGTTACCGCGACCTATTTTTGCCTGATAGCTCCACCAGGTTTTTGGGGACAGGTGTATCTTCCAGGCTTTATTTCAAGGGGGACTTTGGTGTCTATATTAGTTTTCTATAGCCAGAGTAACAAAGTGTAAAAACTGGAGTGAACCTCAGAACAATTATGGAGATCTGAAGTTCAAAATCAGGGTTTCAACAGAGCTGCTCGCCCGCTGACAGCTGGAAGGGAGAATCCTTCTTTGTATCTTTCAGCCGCTGGTGACTCCAGGGGTTCCTTGGCTAGTGGCTGCGTGATATTAATCTTTGCTTCCTTTCTTTTATGTCTCTTCTGTCCTTACAGTTACCCTTGTCATTGGACTTAGGGTCCTCTGGTCAGTTCAGGATAATCTCATTTCAATCATGTTACCTATGATCAGAGTCTGAGTTGAGAACTCCTGGGCTTATGCCCAAAGATTGCAAAGTAGCAAGGAAATTTTACTCAAAGCAAAGTGTACAGATAGTGCAGCTCAGGAAGAAATACACTTTTAAAGGAGTAATAGAGGGTCTCAATAGTGAAGGCATTCAAGGGCCCAGTTATTGTCTGGGGATCCCTTTTACTGGGCATAGGTTAGTCACTTTGCTATTGTGATGAAAAATAAAAACTAAGGCAACTTATGAAATGAAAGGGTCATTCTGAACTTACAGTTCCACAGGGAAAATAGTCCACGCGTGGTGGTGGAGTGGAGCCAGCAGGTGGCTGAAGCAGCAGCTGAAAGCTTACGCCACAAATAGGAGGCAGAGCATGCACACAGCACACGGCTTTGTAATCATCAAAGCCTGCCTCCAGTGGCGCACCTATCCAAGATCACGCCCCCCAATTCTTTCCAAATAGCTTCACCAACCTGGGGACCAAGCATTCAGATATATAATTCCATGAGAGCCACCAAGTATATAAGTCTATCCAAACAAGCACAGGGTTTGAGAGCTTGGTCTTTGAAGGGTAGAGGAGTAGCACAGTGATTCTCTGTTTTGGTTGATGTGTTTAGATTATGTAAGCCTTGGCTTACTGTTCACAGTTCTTCCATGATGCATCTGATTATTTTTTTCCCCTTTGAAAACAGGTTGTTTTTTGTTTTGTATTACAGATTTTGTTGTTAGCTCATTGAGAGTTTCATGCAGTGTGTTTTGATCATATTCACCGCCTCTGTCCTAGTTCCTTTCAGCTGGGTCCTTGCTTCCTTACTCCCCCAAATTGGTCGTCATGTATTTAATCCTTCAAGGCCAATTTATGCTGCTCAAATATTCTTGGAAGTGTGGCTTTCAGCTAGAGAGTGGTCAGCTTACCAGGGACTACATTCTTAGAGAGAACTATCTCTACCTCTCTCATTATTAGCTAAGAATATTGCGTTTGGTTTCAATCACATGCATAACTGATTATGAGTAGGCATTCTCTTTAAAGGTTCCCTCAGAGGGCCTTATTGAGATGCATCCAAAACTGGCCCAGCCTGAACTAACCCCTTGCTCACAGGTCCCAGATGTATTTCCAGATGTGTTTGAGAAGAAATGGGCATTATCCAGGGATCACTAAGGGAAATGGCTAACCTTCATTCTTAAAAGCAGGTATACACAGCCTGGTGCAGGTGAGGGTCCCAGCTTATATGTATTGTTAGAAGACAGGCCTGTGCTATGCCAATCTCTATGCTTGCCTGCCTCATAGAGGCTTAGCTTCACTTCATCTTCAACAACTTTTTTTTTTTAAGCAATAACAAAAACCTATCACAATCTCAGGTCCTGACGAGTTGGAGAAAGTATGTTTTGAGAGGGTCTCCTGCCCAACTTCATAGACCAGGCTGTCCCCTGCTCTGCATTACTGTCTTTCTCTAAGTTGTGTAAGACAGCAGCTTTCATACTGTGCCTTGCCCTGAGTGACTCCATTTTACAAAGCTTTTGGCTCCATGTTGAGGCTGAATGACTCACATCTCATTTGTGCATGTAGACACCATTTGTCCAGCAGTGACCATAAGGAACTAATAACTGATAACTTTTTCCTACAAATAAAAGGACAATGCCTATAAACTTAACAAAGTAGATCAGAAACATATGGGTACATGAGCATATTAAAACCACATCACACAAGCCAGGCTTCTGAACTTACCAAATGCAACAAATCAACAAAGAATACCACATCCTGAAGAAGAAATCCGTAAAAGGAAAGACAGCAAACACAGCTGGGCTGGCTGGTTTTGTTATCTTGACACAAACCTACACATACCTAGGAACAGGACCTTAATTGAAAATAGCTCTGTAAGACTGGTCTGTGGGAAACTGTGTGGAATATTGTCCTGGTTAATGAGTGATGTAGGAATGCACCCTGAGCAGTACCACCCTTGGCAGATGGTCCTGAGCTGTATAAGAAAGCAGGCTGAGCAAGCCATGGGGAGCAAAATAGCAAGTAGTTGTGATGGGCTGAACAGGAATGCCCCCCCCCCCCCACAGACTCACATGTTTGAATGCTTGGGCTTGTTTGGTGGAACTGCTTGGGAAGGATTAGGAGGTGTAAGTTTGTTGGAAGAGATGTGTCATGAGGAAGGGCTTTGAGATTTCAAAAGACTTGCAGCACTCCCCAGTGTGCTCCGTGCCTTCTGCTTGCCATTTGAGAACTGAGCTCTCGGCTGATCCTGCTCTACCATCATAAAGTCTAAGCCCCTGGAACTGTAAGCCCAGCTGAACACTTTCTTTCATGAATTGCCTTGGTCGTGATGCTTTGTCATAACAATGGAAAAGAAACTAATGCCTCAGTGTTCCTTTACGGCTCCTTCTTCCTGGCTCCTGCCGTGCTCCTGTCAGTGACTGACTAGAAACCACAAGCTGAAATAAACCCTTTCCTTCCCAAGCTGCTTTCGCTTGTGCTGTTTACCATGACAATAGAAATCAAATTAATACAAAGGCACTAACAATGGACCAATGACCTGTCCCGAGTCCACCCTGCCCTGTGTGGGGCGGGGGGGTCAAATGACTGACAAACAGAGAATTCTTCTCTCCCAGGCTTCAGTTCAGTATTTCCCACTGTCCGACATATTTCGCTCTGATATCTACTTTCTATCAGTCCTTTCAGAACTAGACATGTGCCTCCCCTAATGGTCTTTTGCCTTCGTCACAGACTCGACATTTCATCTTTGTAGCTTTGTTTTAAATCCTCTGACCTCTATCAGAATTCCTGTTAGTTTCATTAACATCTAATCACTTGCAGTGACTTTTGTTGCAGCTTTAAGATGTCTTTATAATATGTGGAATCCTTAATTTTTTTTGTAGCCATTTATAGTGTGTCTGAAGTGTAATACATGATCTTAGAGTTGATATTGGGAATTACGGTTAGAAAAGAAAAAAGTGTGATTATGGATAGCTAATGTCAAGGGAAATTGTGATTCCCTGGTAAATTGTAACCAGTGAAGGCAGCATAACTTGTGAACTTATTGTTATTCAATAAATTCTGATGTTATATAAAGATACAAATGTGTCTTTGTTTCTGGCCTGGAATCCCAATACACTTTCCAACTGCAGAGATACGCCAGTTACAGCTTTCCGGAAACTTCACATTAGTCTGGATCACCTGGTGGCTACTGGGATGAGTCGCTGAGAATTAGTCACCTTTTCTGTGGGAATACCATGGCCAAATGCATCTGCTTTTATTTTCACTTCTTTATGCCTCCATGACTCACTTTTCTGAGTTTCTCTCTGTGTAAGTTACTGAAATCCTTTAAGTCTCTAATCTGAGATGTTGAAGTTGCTAGAGGAGGCATCTAGCAGACTTCCTGCTCCTCCTAGGCCAACCCTCAGGAGAGAAAAGCCAAGATTACTTATTATGATGAGCAATAAGGAAAAGTATGGGCTTCAGAAAGGGAGCAAGGTCAGGGTCTTTCAGGCTCAGTTTTCAGAGCTGTAATGTCAGTCTGTCCTTTGATGTCTGAAAGTTTTCAATACCAGCTTCTTCTCTGCAAGCCTCTATGTGTAGGTTGAACAAAAAAAAAAAAAAAAAAAAAAAAGGAATCATGCCTCCCTTGGGACCCCACTGGGATATAGAGCTAGGAGGACCTTCAGCAGAGATGAGGAAAGGAAGGCATTCCACTAGCCTGGCAAACTAGCAGCAGACGAGCCTGGGCATCTAGGTAAAGAGGGGGTGGGCTTCCCTATGTAAGAAGAGGAATCATCTTTGGGAATGGAGGAGCAGGGTCCCAAACGATAGGATGTATATGCATGAGTGATTGCACTCAGCAGCTCAACAGAGGCTGCTCTGCAGCTTAGTGGAGGCAGAGCCTGGAAGGAGTTCCAAAAGAGGGCTGAGAGAGGTAGGAGTTGAACCTTTAACCTATCATTATTTTTTATTTTTAAGGTCCAAGAGGAAAATGTCTTCTGGTAGAGCACTTGCCTGATTTAGACAAAGCCCTAGGTTGACCCAGACATAAAAACAAAACAAAACAAAACAAAAACTGTTTTGCTTTTAGGGAAATTGTTTAAAACCCTAAGAAAAGTGAAAGAGGAAGCCAGGTGGTGGTGGCACACGACTTTAAACACAGCATGCTGGAGCAGAGGCGGTGGATCTGAGTTTGAGGCCAGCCTGGTCTGCACGGTGAGTTCCAGGAATGAGGTCTCAATACAAACAAACCATAGCCAGTCAAACAAACATCAAGGGAGGAAGGAAGGAAGGAAGGAAGGAAGGAAGGAAGGAAGGAAGGAAGGAAGGAAGGAAGGAAGGAAGGAAGGAAGGAGAGGAGAAATGGGAAGCCAGCCTTAAGAAGGCACTGAAGCTGCTCAGGTGTTTTGCAGGCTAGGCCTTAGAGCTGAGGTGACAAAGATGTCAGAAACCTTTGTGGGTTGTTGATTTATTAACTGGTGTGAACTTTAAAGGGAGAGAACTCTCAAATCACGCCAAACAGAAGAACCTGGGAGACATTTAAGAACACAGATTTTTTTTTTTTCCCAAGATGAGCTAGCTTTTGGGATATGTTGATCTGCCATAATGTCGGGGAAATTCAAATAGAAATGCCCGGCTGTTCTGTTTGTTAGAGATGCCTTGTGGCTGTGCTGTCACTGCTGCTGGTTTGTCCTGTCACAGGCCGGCCTAACAGGCTGTCTCTTGAGGAGACACTTTCCTGTTAACTCCACAAAAGCTTCCTCTGTCTTATCTTGAATGTGACCTTTCCCTTAATTTATAATATCTACTCTGGAATCTTTCATTATGGTAGTATCCATTTTCTACTCTCTTGTAGCAGGAGGATGGTCAGGGCAACACACATTTATTTGTTCATCAAGTATTTATCAAGCATCATTGTGTGTGTGTGTGTGTGTGTGTGTGTGTGTGTGTGTGTGCCAGGCACTGTGTCAGGGTTAGATATGCAAGAATGAATACAACAAACATGATCACTATATATGGTGGGGCAGATAAATGACAAATGAGGGTGACAGGCATAAAAAAAGGAAGGGCAGGATTTTTAGCTGTACAGTGGGAAGTCTGGAGAACTCAAAGGTATAATATGCATTGTGGTCAGGTCTTTGAGGAATTTGCGAGCCGGTTAGAACTGATTCTGTCTCGTTCTAACTGAGCTCAGAAGACATTAATAAATATAAATCCACTTATCTGTTTGTTAATTTTCATGCAAAATTAGACT
Source organism: Meriones unguiculatus (assembly GCF_030254825.1). NCBI lineage: Eukaryota > Metazoa > Chordata > Mammalia > Rodentia > Muridae > Meriones > Meriones unguiculatus. Next base: position 52,341,227 of record NC_083364.1, on the reverse strand, counting down.
ATCTGTCACGACGATCAAAGATTGACAGCCTAGAGGTGCTGACTCATGCTAAGTAAATTCCCAAGGCATAAATATATGCAAGCCAGCATGCCGGGTTTGCTAATTTTCTATGAGGAGCAGAGTCTGTCTGTCAAGCAGACCTGTGATTGACAGCGTGCCCTCTCTCTGTATAGAGGGCTCCCTGGGAAGCTTAATTATCCCAGTGCTTTGGTATGAGCCTGGAATCAGAGTCAAGAACAAATAGTTACATGACCTGCAGATTTATGGACCTCAGCCCCTGTGTCAGACGAACGGGTCTCTCGTGGGGACAGGCTCAGTGAGTGGGTTTGTCAAGAGAAGGAACTATGTGGGAGCACAGGGCGACCTCCACTTCTCTGCTGCAGAGTTCATTTAACCCTCCCGATTCTTACACTCCTCTTCCTAGGCTTACTGCGTTTACTGCACAATTTTTAAAAAATCAACGGTGTGTTGGTTTAGTCGTTTAGTCCTCTTGTTTATGTTCTTGTGTGGCTCTCCTGCTTTTCTTTAGGCTTCCTCATGCCTACAGGCTAATTTGAAACCTCAGTGTTGGGGTTCCCCAAAGCTTTTTAGTTTCCAAAACAATAGTGTTGAGGGGTGAAACTTAGATGGAGGCGGCTAAGTCATGAGGGTTTGAAGCTCAGAGATGAAATGATGCTAATCCAGCAGGAGTAGGGTGGCTGGTGCTGGAGTGGATTCTTGATAAAGAATGAGTCTGTGTGTTTTCCCCCCTCAAACATACAGGATAGCTCATCTTTCTGGGGCCTGTCATGATATGTATATCACATGAAGATGATTTTCAATAGGTGTGGGCCCTTTACCTTGGGCTTCTAGTTAGTTGTGAGAAACGAATCTCTCTTCTTCGTAAATTACCCATACTCAGACATTTTGTTACAGCAATGCAAAACAGGCTAAGATGCCAGAGGTTGTAGGGGAAGCTGGATATCCATCCACATGTAACTAGGGAAAAGGTAAGAGTCACGGGGGTATCCTTTAAGTCGTTGTCAAGATAAGAACTCACACCTTCAGACTTCCTGCTTCTCCCTGCTAGGACCAGTGCAGGCCTGGCTACACCCCTGCCCCAGGCTCTCCCTTCTGCACACTCCGTCCTGCTCAGTCGCACGCTTAGTGTGCGGGTAGGATAAATGCCTTTGACTTAGTCCATTTTGTGTTGCTATAACAAAAACCCACAGACTATAACGGTTATAAACACTTCAGGTTTGTTCATTCTGTCGTTCTAGAGCAGTGGTGCTCAACCTTCCTGATGTGGCAATCCTTCAGTACAGCTCTTCATGTTGTGGTGTGATCCCCAGCCACCACAAAATTATTTTCATTGCTGCTTCATAACTGTCTCTTGCTGCTGTTATGAGTCGTTATGTAAATATCTGATATGCAACCACTGTGAAAGGGCCATTCGACCCCCGAAAGGGTGACCACCTACAGGTTGAGAAGCGCAGCTCTGGAGATTGGGGAGTCTAAGAACTAGAGGCCACATCTGATGCTGCCGTCTTTCTTTCTGCATGCTAACGAGGCAAAACACATCACCTGGTGACTGAATACATGTGGTGAAGAGAACCCGGTCCCTGTGATGGTTGATACCGATTCCCAACTTGAAAAGCTTGAGGACCAACTGGGCAACAACCCTGAGCATGTCTGTGAGAGTTTCTAGATTAGGCTTACTGAGGTAGGAAGACTCCTCTTGAGTATGACCACAGCCATTCCATGGGTTGGAGCCCCCAGATGAATAGAAAAGTGATCCAGACACCAGTTGCCATCATTCTCTGCTTTCTGACTGTGGATGTGATACAGGTGGCTGCCCCTGCTCCTTTTGCCATGCCTCCTCTGTAATGATGGACTCTGTACTTAAACTGTGAGCCCAAATCAACCCTTCTTTCTTTTAGTGGCTTTTGTCAGGTTTCTTGTCATAGCAACAAGTAACTAATGCATCCCCTAAACTCCTTTATTCAAGAGTCTCAACCTGCCCTTGAATCATCAGCTATCACCTCCAAAGTTCACACCATCACATTGGCCATTACATTTCAAGAAGGTGAGTTTGGGGGAAGACACGCAAGCCATCACACCACCCCAAAACATATACCTTTTAATCTCTACAACCTGCAAATGTGATCTTACATTATAAAGAGGCCTTGCAGATGTGACTGAGTTAAGACATCACGAGTAAGGGAGAAGACTGCAGATTAGCTAGGTTCAGTGTAATCACCATGGTCATATAAGGAAAGGAGGCAATAAAAGTAAGAGCTGAGAGTATGAAAGAACACACCGAAGATTTAAAGATTCTACTCGGCTGGCTTTGAAGATGCATAAAAGGGCCATGTTCCAGGGAGTGTGACAGCCTTCAGAAGAAGCCAGAAAAGGCAAGAAAACAGAGTCTGTCCTGGAGCCAATGGGAGAACTATCACCCTTTTGCCATCTTGATTTTAGAACACATAACACAGACCCATCAGGTAGTACATTTGTATCGTTTTATAGCATGTTTGCAGTTGTTAGGAACGAAAGGGAGAAAACAGGTTCTGTTAGCTCCTCGCAGTTAGCTTCCGGGACCTATCTGGCCCTGTCCACTCTGCCTTCAAGGACCCTGATCACAGCACACAGGAGAGGCACTGTTGGCAGACTAAGTCCTCAGTGTTTGTATAGGGCGGAGTCTTATTTCTCAGCATTAAATCCACAGCTCACTGTCTATGTGTAAGTGGTGACTCTCTGTCCTGGACCAAAAATACAGTGTGGCCACCTGTGACTGATACAGGCCTCCTGGAGAGCTGGTGAAGATATGGGCTTCCTTTGAAGTTCCCCGTTCAGATCAGCTCTATGGGGGGCCTGGCACAAGATGAGAAGCAGGACCAAGATTCTCATCATGATGCCAGTTTCATATCAAAATGCACAATCAACTGACTGGAACAGGAAATAATTAATCAGGACATTACAAAGTAGTTAAGTATAATTAATTCATACAAAGGAATGTGAGTGTGTGCAGTTTTAGCTGCCAGGGTGATTTTATTTCCCTGCAAATTTAACTCATGATAAACAAACATCAGAATAATCGTATCAAAATTTTCATGACTCATAGGTTATTACTTCCTTTTCAGTTACCCAAAATATTAGCAAACTTGTACACAAACACCTCGAGGTTGGTAATATATTGCAAAAACAGCTGTCTGTTCTTGGTATGGGAAATGAACTCTATAAGAGAAATGACTTTGTGTGTGTGTGTGTGTGTGTGTGTGTGTGTGTGTGTGTGTGTAAACTAAGCTGTGTGGGTACTGAAAAAAAAAACCTGGAGGGAAGTTTTTATTTCTTCCCAAACATCTTAAAATCTGAGCACAATGCATAAAAAATTTATGCTGTGAAAACATCATCTGAGAAAGTGACTTGATCCCAAGGGTAAACTTATTGATATTGTGTAGATTTTCCTTTCCTGTTATCTTTATTTTTTTCCCCTTTCCTAGAGCTGGGAACTCTTTAGAAGGGAAGAAGTGACAAATGTAAGGTAGCTTAAGTTGGGCTATGGCAGCAGTATTATTGGTCTTCAACCCAGTTCTCTTGTCACAGTAGGAACCCAAAAAGCCAAAAAGCCAAAAAGCCATGCCCTGTGTAGAGGGCTTTATGTAGAGGTGGAAAATTCATCACACAGGAGTGTTGGAGGGAATTATTTCCTCCCCTTTGTGGCTTCAAAGAGCACAGTGTGCTCTGCCGAGCCGGACAAATAGAACTGGGTTGGTGTGATGAACGGTTATTGTTTGGAAGTGCAGATCCATCAAGACCACAATAGGAGAGGCAGGGTTCAGACAGCTTGCAACGGACCGGTGGGCACCTCTCTCCCTGATGGATGTCTGTAGGGTCTTAATTTACTTCCCAGATTCACTGGATCACAATTATATACAGGGGGCTTCTCTGATCACCCGGGTCACCCAGGAGTGTCCTGTCATGTGGCACATTCAGTGGTGTTCCAGTTTCTGACCCCACCCATGGTGCACGGTGTTCATTTCTTTCCAGGCTTATTTCTTGCAGCTGGAATCCGTCTGGTACCCAAGAACTTTGCTTTTATGTCTCCAGTCTCTACTTTCACTGTAGGATGTGCCTTTCAAGATGAAAGTTATGACCCACCTGTGTGTTTTAAAATACATTTAGTGGGTCACAACCAGCATTTTTATTTTATTTTATTTTATTTTTTTGTACAAAGAAGTAGAACAGAAAAGAAAGTGCCAGACTATGTCACACCTAGCAATAATGATAGTGTTTAAAACCTTAGTTGCGAAGAAAATATGTGTGCTCCTACCTGTCTATGCTCCCTTATATACACTCACTTACACACTTACAGGTTGCATTTACATAACGGAAACTTATTAATGGTGTGACAAACATCAGAAATCTTCTGCAGTGTGTGTGCATAGCCCTAAGGCATCTCCCGCTGAAGTATGCAGAGCAAATGTGATGAAAATAGTCTGTAACCAGTGGGAAATAAGGGGTATAGACAGAAGGGCAGGGGCACACGCTCATAGAAGCTACTCTGGCCTCGACAACTGCCTCTGACCCTGCTGAGGTTTCTATATCTGCCTTCAGACATGGCTGTCTCCCTGAATGCCTAGGACAAGCCTTTCACACTTCTTGCTATACATATACATATACATATACATATACATATACATATACATATACACATACATATACATACACACACACATATATGGCATGTATGAGTTCTCATACAGCAAATGGGATATAATTATAAACTAGTGGTTGTGTACAGAGTCTCTTAAAGTGAATGCAGAAGTCCATTGTGTGGGGAGAAGGAAGAACCTGGTGCTTCAGTGTCATGACTTCTTTATTGTGCTAAAAATAGTGTAACCCTGGAAGATGTGCTATATAAGTGATGGCCTGGTGGACAAGTGCCGAACGGGCGCTACTTGCAGTCCTGTGCTGCAGATTTGTTTCATGCATTTAGGTGTTTGTCCTAGATCCTCAGAACTGTAAGCACGGGTCTTGTTATAGACCCTCTTGCAGACTCTACCTCCTCTTTGTTTCTGGTTGACTGAAACAAAGCTTTGTCCAGTGCCGTTTGGTTTAGGTGTGGGTCTGTGGGCCCACTGTGCTTACTTCGCTGCCAAACACACTGAGGTGAGAGCAGAAAACATTATTCTTCCTTGTAATTGAAGGCATCAAATGCTGAACAGGAGGCACAGCTAGCATCTCAGACTCACCATTTTCTAAGGATATTTGGGGAGGGGCAGGTTAGAATGTGGGGCAGTGATATAAAAGTTCTGGTTATGGCGAAAACAAAGCGATCATCAATAAACAGCTAATAATAACTAGAGACAACCAGGCATTACATACCTCCTGACATACAAAAATAAATTAGCCACACACATGCAGCAGCCAATACCCATGTATAGGAACTGGGGGAGAAAAGGACCACGCATTAAACAATGCCATGTAGATCCCATCCATGAAGTAAAGCCACAATGTAGAGCTCTCACCTTACCCCGAGACCTGGTTTCTTTAACAACAAACAGGGAAAAAGGTATGGGCATTACTTGGACCTTGAGAAAACTAACTTCAAAAAGGACAAAGGATAGAGGTTATTAGTAGGAGAATAAGGGAAATGGAAATACTGAGATGATGCTATTGAGGGCTTTATTAATATTGATTTTAGGGAACTGTGATGACTTTAGGATGGTGTGTTAATGTTGTAATTTTTTTTAAGTTATTACTTGTCTTTTTACAGATACACATCCAAACATTTACTGAGAAGAATCCCTGACATCTGGGATTTGCTTCAAAATGTATCTGGAGCAGAGAAGGTGTGGGTAAGGGACAGAGAAGACCAAGACAGCCCATGTGTTGAAAATAGCGGAGCTGCACAAAGCCTGCGTTCCGTTCTTTAGAACCTGCCTGACAGTTTTCCCGACGAAAACCTTCAGCGTCTATTTTCCCGAGGCTTTTGATCTTCTAACAAGCTGGAATCATATTATACACCAAGCATTGATGCTCCGCACAGACGTCGCCTCAGTTTCCTCTTTCTAAGATGCTATTGATCTTTAGTATACACAATTATTTTAATTGCAGCTTTTTAATTTCCCTGACTTGAGGATCAATAACTCTTGTTGGAGGAAAAGAGTTAGGGAAAGAGAGAGAGAGAGAGAGAGAGAGAAACCTTCCACAGTAAAATAAGGCACTGATTTTTAAGATACTTCCTGGGTTTAGGTTATTATTGCTCTATGTATCTTAGAATCAAGAAAGAATGGTGATCTTTTTTTAACCGATTTTGGCTCTATAGCAAATTTCACTGTTTATGGATTCATTTTTAAATGTGTCAGGATGTAGCCATCAAGTTGAAATAGGTCAGTCTGCTCTTAATGCCACCTGGGCTGTCAGTCATCTGGGTGGTGTGGGTACAGGAAGTCACTCTGGTGTGTTCTTCAGGAAGACAGCTATAGAAACCATGTTTGCAGCTGGCCTAAACTGCTTCCTAGAAGTCAACGGAGATTCAAACATCCGAAACCCAAGGAGCCTTCCTTGGCACTGTGGAGAACAGGGTAGGGCGTCTGGTTTGAAACCTGCCAGTGTCTGTTTTCGACAGGGTGATCTGGGATTTTTTTTCTTTTTCCTCCAAACTCTGTGTGGTTCAGGGATAAAATGTGTCTGAAAGAACCTGTCAAAGAGTGTTGTGGGATCTAAAGGAATGATAATAAATCAAAGTACTGAATAGAGTGCTGAGACTGAAGTTGTTATTACGAACTGCTTCCTGAAGCCTGAAGTGAGTTTCCATCAGCCCATACTGTGGGTAGAAGTTTTGTCCCTGGTTTCTAAAGAGCGCTTTTGATGACTGGTCGCTCTACAGAGCTACCCCTTGCTGAAGTCACAACCAAACAGTGCTTATGGGTCGTGTCCTAGCTCAGGCTGCCGCATCACTGTCCTGTAGATTAAGTAGCTTGAAGCACAAATTTTGTTTCTCGAAGTTCTGAGTGTTGGGGAAACACAGGTCCAGCAGCTTCTGTGTCGTGTCATTCCTTCTTTCTGTTGGCTGTTCGGAAAGGCCCTGCCCTTATGAACCCAATCTAACCATATATCCCAAAGGCCACACGCCGGGCATCACCACAGTGGTGATTATGTTTTTCATCTGAATTTGGAGGAGGAACACAAGCATTCAGTTGATAGTAGGCTGTTTCCATCCTGACCTAAAGCTGTAGGCACAGAAGCCTCAGGGCTTCCTCAGAAATGTCTCCTGAGAGGATTCACACACAGCAAAGAATCACCTCTGTGGTCTGCGTGATCAAAGACAGGAATGATAGGGACACTGTTTGCCTAACACAGTAGGCATTGGTCAAATAGATGCAGTGACTGAGGAGAACCTCAGAGTCCAAGGCTTGGCCCTTAGTTTATTCCCACTCATAACGTTTGTGTGGGCTTTCTCTTTTCAGAGGGTGTGTATGCACTATTAGCGTCTTCTCCCCAGGGGACACTCTAAATCACAGACCATACAAAATTATATATGAGTTTCCTTTTTGTTGAAACTCACCTATGATAAAGGTTATAAACTAAGCATAGTAAGAGACGAATACATAATATTAGAGCTACTGTAACAATTACTACAATAAAAGTTATGTAACTATTATCTCTCTTTGAATACCTTATACATGGTCATACCTTTTGTGATGATGTGATACAATGCTTACATGAGAGGGTGAGGAGGGGGGAATCTAATACATAAATGAGGCCAGTCACGTAAAGATTAATTGAACAGAACACTGCAGAACCATAGCAGTTATTCTGACGACTCAGGCGGCTACTAAGCAACAAGGACATAATCTATATAGCTTGGAAACACTGGACAAAGGGGTAATTCACATCGTGGGCAGGGCGTTGCAAGATTTCATTATGCTGCTCAGAATAGTGTGCAATTTCAAGCCTTTGAATTTTTGTTATTTTTGGAGTTTCCCATCTAGCATTTTCTGACCAGAGTTGTCCACAGGTAATTGAAATCATGGAGTGTGAGAGCACAGATGACAATGGACAGGGGCTACTGTATGCCACCATCCATGTGTCATGATCTAAGTCACACTGCAGCTCTAGACTGTGCATTCATTTCCTTCCTCAGACATTTCTGCTGGGATCCAGGCAGCACTGTAGAGCCAGGAGCAGAAAAGGGAGGTGGCTTCTAGTTGTCCTCGTTCCCAAGCAGCTGGTGTTCTCCTCAGGACTTCAGGGTCTGGTTTTCCTAGCCAGGCTGTGTTGTCAGAAGCTGTCTCACGTGGCTGCGGGCACCTGTTTTCTCTTTCGCTGCTGTGCTCCACCTGCTAGATGGAGTGGCAAGGAAGGGCCTGGGAAGAGCTAGCAGGCTTAAGAACTGGAGGGCTAGCACGCACACATACTGAAGGCATCCTGGGAGAAGAGGGAAAGGACCAGGAGAGGATCTCCTGGTCCTTCCCAGGAAATGGAGCAAGGATAAGTTCATGTCTAGACCAGCTGATTTTCATTTTCCACCCTTTGGGCAAGTTGTTTGCCTGTCTGAGCCTGTATTTCCTTATGTCTATGAATGATGGAAGAGACAGAAATAGAAATTCATGCTCTTAACATTCCAAGCAAACAAGCTAAAGGTTAGCTTCCCAAATCTCCCCCTTTGAAGGCTGATGGATGAGATTTGCTAAGTTTGCTGCAGGCAACGAAACAAGCAAGGGCTGAAAACTATAGAACTCCTGCCACTCTGCTGCTAACGCAATCCCACCGTGACCCAAGGAGGAGGAAGGGTTTGGAAGAACAGTTACAGACTGTCTGCTCATTTCCGTTCTCCAACTTTCCCAGAGAGATGCAACACAACCAGCAAGAGCCTAGTAGGTAATGTAAATGAGCCCAGGGTGCTAGGGGTTTGTGTGGTAAGCATTAACATTATTCCTTGCTTCCGAAAAGATGCTTTCTCCACTTGCTGGGAAAGCCCCTGTGGGTATATGTTTTGTTTTCTCAAATTCTGTAGATTCTGAGGCACAGAGAAATACTTCTGTACTCACAATAAGCACAACACTGATATACATGCTCAAATAGCAACTGTGGAAGGAGATGTGAGAATTGGAGATCCTCACTCCTAGCAAAGGGCCAAGGCTGTGCAGCTCCAAGGCTCAACACTGAGACAGGGGCAGGTCCCATATGGTCACATGATCATGATCATCATCATTATCATCATCATCATCATCATCATCATCATCATCATCATCATCATCATCGTTGTTGTTATCTCCTCCTCCTCCTTCTACTTTTTATTCTTTTGCATAGAAGGTGGAAATTAGGAAATTTTAAAATGTGGAATATTCTCTTTTTGCTTTTTCCCCCAAACTTCACTTCTTTTAGTATACAATTTTTTTTTAAAAAAATAAATCAAATAAACCCTGGTTTGTGACCCATTTGTATGTCATCTTGTACACAGCTCTCTGAATGTTGAAGGGTCTTTGCTGAATTTTCCTGCAGGTACTCTGGGCCTCCTTAAACTGGTCCTAAATGATCAGGAAGGCATGCCTTTGACTTAGGCCTGGTTTCTTCAGGAGATGCTATGGGCCTAGAGCAGGCTGAGTATAAGGGAATGTGTTTTTCTTACCAGGTTTTCCTATCTGGTGTCTTTGTATCAACTGAGGTAGGAGTGGGGACCCTGGTTTCTTCTGTAGGCCAGACGTGACCTCTACCTAGAGTCAAGATAAGTAAAAACACAGAGTCCTGGAGTGCTGAGAACATGGCAGAGGTGACTGGTGAGCAGGGTGGGATGAGGTGGTAACACAGCATCTGGGCCAGACCCTCCTGCTACACAGACATCAGCTGGGATGGAGGAAGGCCTACGCCTCTTAAGAGCTCATCAGGCACAGCGATGGAATGAAACACTGACTGCTACGTCATGTGGTCCCTGCCTATACCGTGTGCATTCAGGGTCTCCCTGCCTTCCCTGGAGTGTAACCAACACTCAAGCAGAGGGAATGACTGAACTTTAGAGCTGAAGTTGGGGGAACTTCATTAAGACCAGGGGAAGACATGAGGTGAACGGTGTGAGGTGTGTGTCTGGGGTTGGGAGGTGTGTTAAACAGAGTTTGAGAGAATTGTTTCCTTTTCCATCTATCAAAAAAAATAATCTGCTTCTGGCCTGGGCATGACCATGCATGACCAGCTTGCACAAAGTGAGTATTATTTTGCAGCAAGGACAGCCATTGCCAGGAATCTGGGGTGTGGCTTCTACTTTCCAGGGCCTCTTTCTCCTTCTTGGAGCCTGGAGGCCTTTGGGTTCCTAGGACTCAGATGGCTCATTACTCACTGCTAGTGTGGGATCCACCCAGGAAAGCTGCCCTTGAACTCATGGTAGTTCTGCGATTTCTTGGCTATGAACAGCTGCTTAGAACTAAATAACTTATCTGCTGTTCTTTAATATTAAAAAGTTCAACTTTTATCCAACACCACCCTTAAAATAATTAAGAAATGGAAGGGGCCAGAGAGAGAGATGGCTCAGCATTTAAGAGCTTTATTTATTTACTTATTTATTTTTGCTCTTGCAGAGGACTTGGGTTTGCTTCCCAACACCCACACTATGGGCTCACAAGTATTTGAACTTCAATTCCAGAAGAGCTGGTGCCTTCTTTTGACTTCTGAGGGCACCAGGCATGCACAAGGTGCACATAAGTGCATGAAGGTGAAGACGCTCATACACATAAAATAAAGGTGAATATGAAAAAGTTCAAAAACCAGGAGACTGTATGGATATAAAGTTTTTCTTCTTTTTCTGTTTGTGAGTGGTAGGGGAAATGAGTAAAATTTGTTCAGTTTCTCATTATATCTCATTAGGTACTTTTATATGTAAACGAATTACCTGAAGTGCAATAAAACCGTACAGTTCATTTGAATAAAAAGCAGTTTATGAACTGGGGAATACAGGAGTGCAAGTGGTTTAGTGCTCTGATAAATTATCAGAGTCAAGAATTTATAAGGAAAGTGAGAAGCAGAACAAAGAAATCATTGGATGGGCTGAATCCAAAATTCCCTTTTCCACTTTGCCTGTTGGAAATTCCCTAGCCATATCTTCCTATGTCAGTTGCCATGACTGGGCGAGGTTAAGTTTTATATCCATCTGACATTTCTAGGCGATGACTAACAATTACCCAAATGAAGGGTTGCTTCTTTTTACAGCTTAACTAAGAGTAAAGTTATTTTTGAGGCCTAACTGTGTTTGCTCAAGAATTTTTCTAGGCCTTATTTATTTACATTTCGTTTTTGCCAACACCATGACTTATAAAGCTCAAAGCACAACTACAAAAGGAAAATGTTATTCCTTTATTCTCTTTTATTTTATTTTTTCATTTGTAAAACATGAGGGCTTGGTGTTCACAGAAGGTATGAAACCTACTAAATTTTTACACTGTCGTGGAAGAACTCTGATTCTGCCTGTATTTTCAGTCTCTTGCACTGTATCTGACATAGGGCATGATTGCTGATAAAGTCATCTCCAGGGCGAATGAGCCACTAAATGGTATCTTTTCAAAAGTGGAGGAGGGGAATGTGTGGGATGAAGAAGACAGGAATGAAGCCGATGCAATTAACAGTGACATAAGAAATGGCACTGATTTATGTATCATCCTATCTTTCTTCCTGGGATTTGACTGCATTTGACACGCTGTCTCACCTGTCTATTCACCAATCCAGGAAATATTCCTGAGAAGTGAGAAGAAATGAATGTGGAACGGTTTGGTGAGGGGGCAGCCATGAGACTCTCTAACTCCTGGTTTTGTTCATCGCCTGTTCTACACCTGAGCCTTCTAATGACTGTAGGGAGAGGGAAGCCTGTTTCCCTCCTACCTCACCCCACCACCTACTCACCTTTCTGCCATTACATTTAGCACAGATCAACTCAGGTGTCACCGTGTGTGCTTAAGTTCAGGAGAGAGTGGAAAGAACCCAGCCTAGAAAATGAGTGATGGTAAGGTGTTTAGACAAAGCGGTTGCGATGAAGTCCCAATGCCTGACCTCTAACGTATACCGCAGCGCTGAGATTATCCCAAGACTCGAGACAAGAACAAAGGCACCACGTCAGTTCTTTGCTGGGCATTCCTGTGGGGTGCCTTTTGGCAGAAAAGCAACATGCTAATGATTTTAGCTGCAGTTGTGTTTTTCTGAGCTCAAAATGGTGGGTTTTTTTGTTTGTTTGTTTGTTTTTTTGTTTTGTTTTTTAATCAGAGCCACAAACTGAAAGGTAAAGAGGAAATAGCATCATTTTTGTTTCTTTTTGGTGTGTTTGTGTGCACCTTTGCATGTCTATGTGTGTATGGGTATATGTAGAGGCCGGAAGCCAAAGTCTGTCTTCGTCTGTAGCACTCCACTTTATTGGGTTTGAGGGAGTCTCTCACTGAGACTCAGCCTAACAGTTGGCAAGGCTGGCCTGTCTCCATGTTCCCTCCAATCTGAGTGCTCGGGTTACCAAGGCCTCCTGTCACACCCATCTGGGGTGATAGCTGTAGTTGCTGGGGATAAAACTCAGGTCCTCGTGGTTGCACAGCGAGCGCTTTCCCTCCTGAGCCACCTCCTCTTTCCAGAAATAGTGTCAGAGTCACAGCTCTGGATGTCTGTATCCAGAATGGAGAGCTACAAACCTGGACATTGAAAGGCAGAGGAAGTTTGTAGGAGATTCTAGCTGCACTACCGCCCATCTTAAGAATTCTGAGATGCAGAATTCTTGATTAAATGCAGATGACAAGATGTCCTGAGTTGCTTTTTTTCTCACTTAACATTAGACCGTCTTGATTTAAACAGCTCAGTAAGAAGTATAACATAATTCAGGACTCACTTTAAATTATGCATATAGATAGACATTTATTTACTAATTCCAGTGAGATATTGCTTAATTTCCATTAATGCTTTTGACATCTATGTTTCTGTAGAGCACTCTTGCTAATGTTGGTTGAATGCAGTTGGTTGTTCTGTGTTTATCTAGACGGTTCTGTCGTCATTCCACTGGAGAACAAATGGTTTTACAGTCTTCTCTAATGGGCACATCCCTCTCACCGCGAATTCACTGATAAAGCCGTGCGTCCCAGTGCACGTTTATTTCTGGGAGGAAAGGAATGAGCGATGGGTTTGGAGCAAAACCTGAGAGGGGAATATGTGCAAAACTCCTTTCATTTCATTGCAGTTCTGATGCACTGCAGGGTTCCCACTGGTGCTGTGACTGACCTTTCTGTTCCTCGGGGACAGATGACAGGCCAAGGGAGGACACCAGAAGAGTGACTGCGTTTGCAAGCATCAAGCAAAACAAAAACAGACAAACAAAACCCCACCTAAAAACCAACCACAAAGAGTCGTTGAGTGTACCATGAGCTACTGACTCTTCGCAAGACCAAGTCCAAACCGGGAGTCAGGAGCTAAACACTAACAGGACAGTACAGTCTCTTCTCAGAGGATAGTGCATAAGTATTGTAAGCCTTGAGAGCTTAACAGAAAGCCATGCTGCACACGTAACATGAGCCTATCTGTCAGGCATCCTCCAAAAGCAGTTTCTATGCTGTGCTTGAAGGATGCGGCCACTTCACCTACACGATGCTCTAGTCCTACTTGAACTGGACACCATCCCTGGCCATAGGAGTGGGCAGAGGAAAAGTAAGTAGAGGCCGCTTCAAGTCCCAGCCCCTCACCAGCTGCCTCTCCTTGCTTCCCACAGCACCCACGAGGGCAGTTGGAGCAAGGATGTCAGTCACTTTTGAAGAAGGGAGCAGGCTGATTACTGTATAGCCCAAGACTCAGCAAAACTTCTACCCATAAACGCTTCCATTTGTGAAGCAGCATTAATGAGGCTTCAATTTCTTCAATATGTAGCTCCACTCCCATATACTTTGATTCAGTTTCTGCTGGTTATTAGGCTGAGACAGCTCCATGTTCTTAATCACATTCTGTCTAGCATGATTGGAGGGTCTGCTCTTAACATATTTTCCAGAGGTCTTGAGAATCAGTCACTGGCATGAATGAATAAATTAGATTGAATGCTGCTGGCTGGAATGGTGCCCCAAGTACCCTCCATGTGCTATAAGGATGGGTTCCTCTTCTCCTCAGTTCATTGCATTCAAGTATAAAGAGAATCATCTGCTGCCTAATGTCACTTTTCTGTCTTCTGGTTTCACCAACCAGAATGTTGTGGCTGAGCCTGGTGTTTAAGTGTAGCCATGTTGGTTGTTTATACTTTGGTCACTTCATGTTCTGTTTGGCTTTTTGGCAATAACAGCATAGGTCAGTACAGACGCTGGTATACTCATGCTCATTGCTGGATCCTCCCTCCTGATGGGTAAGAAGAGGAAAAGGGGAGAAATGCTTCCACTTTTTGGGTGTTTACACTGAGAGTGTGTGAACCGCACTGCTTCTGACTGAGCCACATATTCAATCCTCATTTGTCAAATGAAGAGGCACGGAGAAGTTAAATTGTGCAAGGTGGCCCAGCCAGTGAGGAACAGAGCCCTGGAACCCTAACTGTGTGTGCTGTCCCACCCACACGGCAAGGTCTCCCATGGGATGCTCCTGGTAGGGACAGAGGAAGCATCCCTTTTCCATAGATATGGAAATGATTATCAGGAGACATTGACACCTCCGTGGCCTGCTTCCAAGGGCAGCCACAAATGAGATGAGCCATCCTTTATGGCACTAACATGGGGCTCTGAGCACCGCCACGGCTATTACTGCTTTCCATCTGACACTGGCCAGGTCTTTCTCTTCTTCACTTTCAGGCTAATAATTAGACTTAACTACCTGACAGGACTCTAAACATCACCACAGGGAGCTCTACCTTCCCTTACTATTGCTTACAAAGATTTTCATTTTAAGACGGTCCTTTGAAATCGTAAGTAAGTTATAACCAACAATAGATTTTTTTAATCTGTTATCATCTTACTGAGTCTTTTGAAAATCACCTGCTGTTCTCGCTCTTTTTGCCTAGAGAGGCCATCCCTTCTTTCTAATCTCCAGCTGGAGGAATTAAAATGCACAGGAGGACCAGGATGGGTTGATTCTAGACAGCATCTCTGGCCCTAAAAAGTGTGAATGCAGGAATCTTGTCCCCATTTCATTACAAAACAAATTTGTTTTCTATATATAGTGAAATTTTGGTGGATTTGTTTCTCAGGAGAAACATGAAAAACAACCGTTTGCTACAAATTAATCTTTCAACCTCTGTCTCGGTTGCACAGATCAGAGCTGGAGAAGGCTTTGCATAGGGGTATTTGCCTGGCACCCCTCTGCTCTCTCTGTATCTATCTATCCATCTCCACTGTGGCTACAATCAGGGGAAGTCACTTTCCTGTCCTTTGAGGAACAGAGGGAATCACATGAAGAAACTATGAGCAGCAATACGAGTGTCATGAAGACACATGAAGACAGATGAGTGGCCTCCCTAGAGACTCACCACTCCAGGGAGACTATGTTCGAAAACCTTGTTACCAGGATTGAGTGCTTAGGAGAACCACAGTTGCTCTTTCTGCTCTCTCTACTGAGTCCAGTTGTGCTGGTTTGTTTTATGTCAACTTGACACAAACTAGAGTCATTGGAAAGGAGGGAACCTCAATTGAGAAAATGCTTCCATAAGATCCAGCTGTAAGGTATTCTCTTAATCAGTGATGGAGAGGGGCTCAGCCCATGATGGGTGGGGCTGTTCCTGGATTCTATAAGAAAGCAGGCTGAGCAAGCCATGAGAAGCAAGCCAGTAAGCAGCACTCCTCCATGGCCTCTGCATCAGGTCCTGCCTCCAGTTTCCTGCCCTGATTGAGTTCCTATCCTGACTTCCTTTGATGAACTGTGATGTGGAAGATAAATCTTCCCTCTCTAAGTTGCTTTGGTCATTGTGTGTTCATCACAGCAATAGTAACCCTAACTAGTCTATTCACACAAGAAAGAAAAATAATTGTAGCCAGAAGCCTAAGGATAAAGTGTGGTCAACAATCCCGGTCAAATCTTTTAGTCAGATGTTTCTCTCAAAGAACATAAATACATACGTAACTCTTTTTTTTTTTTTCCGGGCACGCACAAAAACACAATAATATTCATTTTTTTTTCTAAATCTGGTGGTTTAAAAAACATACAAATTACAAAAAAAAGTTATTTAAAAAATAATTTTAAAGCCCAATTCTTTTTAGGGTATCCAATGCCCCACTATAAATGGGCTAAAAGCATAAAAGTATAGTTTGTTGGACAGATAGATTTCTTTGAACAAGAATGTGACGATGTGCAAAATTATTATTTTTGGATGCTTCAAATGTATTCTTACTTAGGAGCCAGGAGGCTTTTGAATTGAACCTAGGTCTTTGCACATCGTAGGTGAGAAGTATACTGGATTGGCATCTGAAGGCTGATCCAGGATAAACTGTTCTGTGACATTTAGCCGGAGTTGCTAGGAGAACCACTTCCACCAATATGCATTTGGTCAAAGACACGACACTACTGAATCCATGATTATTAAAGTAAAGATCACACATACACACACAGCCTATCCAGCTGTGAGAGGAACATGTGCTAACACTGGAGTGAGAAAAGTTTTCTTCAGGTAATCAAATACACGCCTCTGCTAATTTGCAAACAAGAAGCTAATGGACGTCACCTTCTAGAAACTCCCAGTTGAGCTGGGGGTGGAACTCCTTGGAGAGCATGAGGAGCCTTCCTCGAAAGAGCTGTCTGGGAGGTGGGATTAGAGGCCAGCCCACACAGGACTGTTTCCTAAGTTGATGGGGCAGCTACTCCTGTAGAGAGGTCCTGGAGATCAAAGGTTTGAGGAATGACCAGCTGTTCTTGGCAAGACCCTCTTACCCTTTATTTTGAAAGCCTAATAGTCTAGGCTGCCACTTTAACCCAGAGGGATTTTCTCAAGTTACCTATGGCAACTTGAAAGATATCTGTAATAATTAGCTGGGTGTTGGTACTCAATTCTAACACTTGGGAGGCTGAAGCAGGAAGATCATTCTGGTTGAGGTCAGCCTGGTCTACATAGCAAGTTTGGTGGTAAGATTCTGATCAAACAATAAAGTGTGTGTGTGTGTGTGTGTGTGTGTGTGTGTGTGTGTGGTGTGGTGTTTGGAAGATGGATCTATGAGCCAATAAGCTTGTTTTAAACAGGGTCTCTCAGAAAGCCTATTACCATGCTACGGTGTTCACCATCTGTCCACAGAGAGCAAGTGCATGTCATCACAAAAACTGCAAAATTAGCGTGCTGTCACCAAGACGGACACCACACTGCAGTTTTCAGACTTTCAGAATATTATTAATCTCCGAATTTGAGAGATACTTACAGTCACCCAAATTGGGTAAAGACATCTACCACCCTACACACCTCGCTACTCCGGAGCTAAAGGGTGGTTGCCATCTCGTCCAATGATTAAACACACACAACTGATTAATAACTGGTGTTCTACTCACTTCTGTGTGGTCTGTCTTCAACATTAAATAAGCAGCCCAGTTATCTATACCTTAGGGTTAAACACTTCATTTCCTTCTGGTGTGGTAGGTGAGTACCTGAACCTAAAGCTTACAAACAGCCTGCTGGATTGAGTTCCCACAAGGCAAACACTGCCAAGTGGGCACGCTCAGATATTACCCTAATCCATTGTTTTGTAAAGTTGTCAAACCTGAGGCTTTGGGTGGAAAGGTGCCACACAAATGTGAAACCCAGTTGCACTTGAAGCCTACACCTCAGTGGGAGTTCTAATCAGGCTGAGTACAGTTCTGTGCTACACAGAGCAGCTTTCAGTGCAGGAGGTAGGCCATTAAATGCTTTCTGAATTCCATTAGTTTACTCCTGTTGAGAACGAGAAAAGTCCTCCTAAGTGCATAAAAATTAAATTGCCTATGATGTAGGGAACAAGATGGTACTTTGCTGCCAAATATTATTTTCCATTTCAATGGCCGACAATCACACATGTAATGTAGACTTGTAAGAAGGACCTGAGGGGATGTGGCACAGACCAAATCTCCTGACTTCAATCACCTGGTAGCTACCCAGTTATGCTTTAAGAAACTTTCCCCTCTCTTCTCAAACTCCCGGTTGGGTTAATGCACCGTGGATAAAGCCCCACCACCGCCTCTGTTTCAGGCTGGATGTGGAAGTGGGTCCGGCCAAGTCAGAGGAAGGAATGCTCAGCCTCGGGGACTCAGAGGCATGAACACTGCGATAGTTAAAACAGCCAGTTTGATAGGATCTAGTGCCGCCCAGTAGACAAGCCTCTGGGCGTGTCTTTGGGGGACTATCTTAGTTAGGTTGAGATTGGAAGACCCAACCTAACTGCTGGATGAAGAATAAGGAGAAAGGAAGCGGAGCAGTAGCATACATCCATTTCTCTCTGCTTCCTGACTATGGGTGCAATGTCAGCTTCCTCAAGACCTTGACACCATGGCTTCTCTGCCTTGATGGACTGTAAACCTTCAAACTGTGATCCAAAATGAACTCTTTCTTCCTTAAATTGCTTCTGTCCAGGTATTTTCATCACAGCAACGAAACATGAAACTGACACGTACTCAGGTTTTCAACTCTTGTGCTAAGTCCTTTCGTATCAAGTGGAACTGGGAAGGCAGGGTCCATGAAGAGAAAAGCTGAAAGCTGGCAGAATAGGATCACCCCTTGACTAGCTCAGAAGCCCAGACTCCAGCTGCAACAGCTAAATTTTCAGGTTACATTGGTCAAAAGATCTGCACAGCCCTCACCTGAGATTTGAGTTTTCTTTAATTTGTCTTTAATTGCAGGTGAACTAGCTTCATCAAGGACAAATTAAAATGGAGAACCACATAGATTTTGGTTTGGGCAGAGGCTAACCGCACCCTCTGGAGGTACTGTTAAGTGCTTCAGGGAGCAGAACTCCAGGAAGAGAACCCAGGACCCCTGTTTTCTCCTAATGCTACATCCTATTGTGGGGAAAAAGTTACCTATAACATACACTGCATCTGCTTCAAACTTCTAATTTAAACCCTAAGAGTCATACATTGAATATACTCAAACTATTAAATAAAAGCTCTTTTTAAGAGTCACCTGTATCACACAGAATTTTGAAAGCTAGGAAAATATATTAAAGAAGAAAAATTCCTCCGAAAGGTATTTGTGGTCTGCTGTCGCAGCAACAGAAATAGCCCAACAAAATAGCTTAAAATGTTTTATTAAGTATATATAATATTACAGGGTAATATTTACACAGTTATTTTTTTAAATAAAAAAGTATCTTGGCAAAGATTGCAGGTATTCAAAGCTTCAAACAGTGATAAATTGATTTAATACATATTAAAAAAAAACCTTTAAGGGTAACACAGCTGTAAAACAACTTTGGTCTTTAAATCACTGCAAAAAATGGCTACTGACAAATAGCATACCTTTAATTGCTATGCAGAAAGTTCCCCAGGAGAGTTCCTTGCACATAGCAGCACTGGAGTTCTCTTACAATTTAGAATGGTTAATGGATATTTATGTGATGTGGGAACTAATTCTCAACAATGGCTTTCTGTAAATAATGCTCTGTTTAATAAAAATCTAAAATGTTTTCCTCTTTCATCCATCATGGTAACAACATTGAAGATCCCACCGATGCCGACTTACAGGAATACTTATTAAAAATGCCTTTTCTTCCCCCCCAAACACTAGATTTATGGAAAACTCAGTATTAAACAGTCACAATGAAGGGTGACCAAAGTTAAAGGCAGGACAATTTCCTGGCCACTGCTCATCTCTTTAAAGTTAACTTGGATCATCCCTGTTAGCCACTGCAGATGATGTAATGAGACCCCCAGTGGGTGTGGCAGTTAAGAGATTTTGAAAACTCTTGTCTCTAAATAAACTTCAATTAAATACAATAAAAAGACAAGGGGTTGCCAGACAATATTTTTCTTCAGTTCCCAACAACAGGCAGATATAGGCGCTTGTATTTACACACATCCTCTGGCGGCCATTTTTGAATACTCATTGTAAGACAAGATAAACCTAGACGAAATACAGCTGAGCTCTTATTAGTGAGAGAACAGCAGAGTGAATGAATCACTTCTTGAGCTTTAGTAACTCAAATACAATTTGATCACTCTATTGACTACAGCATCCTGAGAGAAAGCTTATTATGATACAGCCCCATGACTTTTAATCTGATATTCTCAATGACTTAAACACCAGACTTGGAATTTTCAGGTGAACCAACACCTTTTGCAATTTTCAAAGCCTGTGAAGTTTGTCAAAAGGAAAAAGAAGAGAAAGGACAAGAAAACATTCTAGCTCACCCCATTAAAAAGAGAAATGTAAATACAGGCAATTTTTGCCGCCAAACTTCTGTACTGAGTGTCTAATGTGCGCGGAACACTGCGGGCAGAAAAGGGAAGCAACAGTTTATGCTGTGGAAGGAATTTTAAAGTCCAGTGAGAAGAATAAGACTAAAAAAAAAAAAAAAAAAAAAACAGAGCTAAGGAATGATACATGAAGCACCAGGAAGGGTAAGTGAGAGATGAAAGAGGCCCCCAGACAGATGGG
Organism: Meriones unguiculatus; assembly: GCF_030254825.1. NCBI lineage: Eukaryota > Metazoa > Chordata > Mammalia > Rodentia > Muridae > Meriones > Meriones unguiculatus. The sequence continues at coordinate 52,320,715 of NC_083364.1, read as the reverse complement.
GACAGACTGTAGAGTAGAGCCAGTGAGCGATGAGAGCGGGAGCGCATGACTTGAAAGAGAAGAAAAATGGGGTTCCGCCATAAAGGCTGGAAAAACTGTTGCAGAAGATGACAAATGGCATCACTCTGCACTATTGTATAAACGGAGCGCAGACAATAAATAAAAACCGAATCGGGGATACGACAACAGAAACTGGGATCGGGGAGAAGAAAAGAGCATGCCGTGGGACAAAACAGATGCGCGATGCCCATGGTATTGTTAGCAATTTGAATCTGATAGAACGAGAGCTGGGAGCCATGGTGGGTTTGATTTAAAGAGGGTGAACTGGCCCAATAATGCCCAGGCAGGAGGACTCTTGCTGCTTCAGTCCTTTATACGGAGAAGTTGGTAACTAAGAGCAAGAGCTGAGTTCACCTTGCGTTTCACTGGCTACCGCCAGTGGCACCGTCTAGGGCACTCAATGCCTCAAATGGCAGGCAGCACAGAGAACATGGCAGCTGGTTAAGACCCAAGACTGAACCCCGAGCAGAGGGGCATTGACTACATATTAAAAGGTACAACTTTAGTTCATAAAAAAATTTTGACTGTAAAGATTTTCACACCTGACTTTCTTAATAGAGAATAGGAAAATCTGAATCTGTTCCAAGTCCACCTGCTTTCTGCTCACTTCGTCAAAACTGATTTTGAGTAACCAACAATATGAGCAAAGTGTAAATATTTTCCAAAGGAAGAATAAAAGCCACCAGGAGCCATCAGATGTGTATAAAGGCATTCAGCTCCCTCTCATTACGCAAATATTTTGAACAGCTACAAAATCAGGTGGAAACCCAGTTTTCTCTGAGAAGCACTATCTTGGTAGTGTGGTCAGTTTTCTGAGAGGCCTCAGCAGGTCGTAAGTTTAGGTTTGCCACAGACAAACCACTTGGTCCCCACATGAAAGATGACAATAAATTTGGCATACAAGAGGCACAAGGAAACATTCAGTGGACTGAGAAGAAATAACCATTAGTAATGTAAACACAAACACGAATGCCTCGTTACACAAATAGGAAAAGTTACTGGTATTTTTTTTTTTTTTAAGAGGACACTGGTGAGCAGTCAAAAAAGCTTGGCACATGACCTAGTTTTAAAGAGATCAAATGTTTGCATCAAATATAATTCCACCCAATAAAGACCTTTGTGTTTAAATGTATTCACTAGAAGCACAAAGTTAGCATTGGCTCTTCTGTAGATGCCCCACTTTTGTCCCTACAGAAGACGCGTGTGCCTACCTTATACATGTGCACATACAAACACGCCCACAGACGAGGTAAAAGAAACAAGTGCTAATAATCTAAAAGTACTCCATGCGGTCACAACTGTCAGGACATTGGATTTCTTCTAACTGGGTAGGGAATGTGGTGGTTTTGTTTCAATTTTCCAAACTTAGAGGAGGAGGCAGGAGGCAGGATACAGGAGGAAAGTGATGTGTGTTCATCATGCAACAGAGAGACAACAGGCGTAAAACCTCCTCCCTGGGCCCTGCTAGGGCCTGACGGAGACACACGTTGCCATGCAGGAGACGCATAGTTTGGATTTCAGTCTTGCTTTGTCATGCCTCCGATCAGAAAACATGGGAAGAAACACTGTAGATTTTTGCCTTCAAACCAGAGGTCTGGAATACATATGTTACAACCATAGCTATTTTTTTTTTTTCTGAAGAGTGTGAGCACAGTGCTTGGAGAATAAGTCTGGCTCCTTTCTGCAACCGACACTATCGTGTCACAGGACCATGTTTGGAGAGGAGAAAAGGTACTCCATATTGTACCGCTAACACAAGTAGCAAGACAGGACAGGGTGCAAAGGGTCGTGTGCAAAAAAGGAAAGAGGAAAAAAAAAACATAGCGATAAAAAAAGTATCCAAAATCTGGGTGCACTGTATGTCAAAGGGGAGAATGCGTGAATGGCGGCAACCCCCAAGAATGAAGACACTAGTGCCATCAATATCATGGCACACATACGGGCTGTACGTGACTTTGCCCAATCTGTTTCATCTTTTCTGCTGCCATCTCTGTTACTGTGACCCGCAAGTGGCAGTCTCACCATTCAGCTGGCAGCGTAAGTGACAAAGCTGCTGGGAACCTGAGTGTACTAAGGCTTGCTGGGTACCACTGTTTTTCACAGGCATCTGCGGGTAACCATCAGGTTAGTGCTAGGCAAGTCTCATCCAGAATCAACTTAAACTCAGTGTCCAGAGACTCAAGGATCTAACAAGCATCATTCTTGGAAGTTGCCCCTGAAACTTTTGCCCCTAGTCGAATAGAAACAATAGAAAAATGGATTTCAGTTGGTTACACAACACATGTCGTAATTCTTTTATTAGGTAAATTACAGCTGCTTTGAATAGAAACTTAACTGTCATAATCATCTATGGGTCAATGAAATGTTCTTTCATAGATGAAAGTCAGTTACTGCGGTTTGTGTTCTTCTTTCCAGCTGTGAGTAATCCGGGCCATGGTGCTGAAACACAAGTGTATCCCTTCACTGCTGACTCTCAAGTTACCGTCCATCACTTCCCTTCACCTATTCTGAAAAAAGAAACAGCGACACTTCATCACTCCTCATGTCCACTTCCTATGTATTAAGACATGATCTGTTTCAGATATACTATATCAAAGATAATGGCAACGTATCTGTGAAGGTAATAGGCAAGGAATCAGGCAAATCATTAGCCTTTTCAGTTTGGCGAGCAAAATGCCAAGGACAAATGAAAATACAGTCAACACAGGCTGATAATCTTGGTTTATCTTGCTGCGTGAGCTCAACAAAAGGCAAGGAATGTTGATCCTTCTCAAAGCAGAAGTTATTGATCCAAGAATAATATTCTACCACGTTCACTTTAGATTTACACCATTCAATTAATAGAAGTAAAACAGACTTGGAATCTGGCCTAGGTAAGGAGGAAGTGCCTGGGAAGTCACCTTGAACCACATTCAGTGTGACAAGGCACACCATGAGCCCACAGTGGACATCAGAAGACAGAGCCCATCAACAAACATTTGAAAAACAAAGCATGTTCGGCTAAATGTGAACAAAGTTCAGGGCATTTTCAAGGTCACCACAGACCTCTCTACACAAACAAGAAATCAAAGTAATAGTTCTTAATGCCATCTCCAGATATGGTGACTTAAAAAAAAGGTTACAAATTAAAGAAAATTAACAAAGAGGAACTGAAGGTTTTCATGTTAGTTTTCTGCAAATGGAGAACAGTTTCTTTTTTTAACCCACTTACAGAAAAATGATACCATGGTAGGTAAAAGAAGAACATAAAAGTTGAAAAACAAGATACAGAGAGTAAACATGATAAAACCATGCCAGGAATCCTGGCATTGTTTTACACTTATTCCTACTTTAGGCAATATTTTTAGGTAGTGGCAGCTTGTGTAACAAAACACACATTTAAAAGCTATGACAAAACTCTGTAACCATGGGACCATTCTGGACTTCCCGTGAAACCAGCACCTGTTTTAAATTTAGCTCGCCCAGCACACGATCCAGGTGTTTTTAATCTTAGGCAGGAGTTAATTGTGCTCTGGGGAAGAAGGCCTCCTGGGTTTCCTGCAGCTCTTTGTTACGGAGGTGAGCAGGCAGGTCACAAGCTTTACGACAGTAAAATACAATACAAAGAAAGGCTTTATGTGAGCAAGGAACGGTTGCAAGTACTAATGGCATGAAAAACAGTTTTTTGAAAATAGGATGAAAATACAAATGCAGTTACTAAATGCCAATGGGCCTGGAGGATCATAGTATGTTAAGGTTTAAAAAAATGTATATATTAAGGTGCAAAATCACAGACTTCTTCGGTAAAAATTAACAAGTGCATGTGTTGGTCACATTCAGGAAATGTATGTTGGTCTGGAGTTCAGAAGAGAGGGAGAAGCTGGGGTGAGTGATGAAGTCTCTTTCTCTTTAATCCCTTTCCACAAGGTTGGGAGCAAGTTCCTGCTTGGAAAAGTAGCCACATCACCCCCAGTGGAACAAAACCATTTCCACGAGTATGAAAGGAACCTGTGAGGGTGAGACACAAGTATGCCGGGATATCTGCACACCTTATAAAAGGCATTTTAAAGGTTCAATCAACAGGTACATGACCTAAAACATGTTTACCAAAAGCAGCAACCGTTCTGCTGAGGAACCAGGAGGTTCCAGTTTGTGAGACCCTATGAGTTTTGTTCCTTACCCACTTGTGAAAAAAGTGACACTATGGTAGGTAAAAGAAAGAACAAGACAGCAACTTCAACGGAAGGCTTAAATATCATGAATGTGGACATTCATGATTGACAGTGTTCCCCCCACCTTTTTTTTAAGTTTCAATTTCAAGAACCTCTTTGCTTTCTTTTTAAATGTCCATGCATCAGTCAGTGTACAATCACAGGTGAATCTTCTACTTACCGTCATTCATCATTCCTTTTGATTCTTTAAATGCTAAGGATTAGTAACAAGCAGGCAATTAGTAAGAAGGAAAGTTAGTAAGATTTCACAGTTACAAATAATCTCAAAATAAACAAATGCGGACGACACAATGCCAACTATTCCGCAGCTTGACTCATTTGAGGCTACTATTCATTGCAAAGCACTTCTACAGTTCACACCCCCAGCAAACAGACTTGCTGGGGAACACAGAGCTGGATTTACACAGAAAGTAAGTGACACATTTTGGTATCACTCCATGGTGGCAGCCTGTATTTTCCTAAACTTGACAAATCAGAAATCATAAGCTACAGAGATTTTTTTTTTTAACTGAGGGTGCGACACATCATCTCGTCCACTATAAAATGGATCAATGGTCCCCTTGCCCAAATGTCATTCAGTATAGTGCAGGGCAGTGAGAACATTACAAAAGCAATGCTACCAATTTCTGATGAATAATCAAGGAAGAATCAAGAGATCAAGGCAAGAGAACGTATGGACCAAAAAGCAAGCAAACAAACAAAACTCCCAAACTAGATTCTTCCCAAGACACTGATGGGCATTCTAATAGCTTTGAGGATCAGTTCAAATTATGATCTGCTAATGGACCATGACAACCAAGTGTATAATAATCACATACCGTTAAGGGGTTCCTCTACAGCTTTCTGGAAAATATTTAAAATACATTTATATAAAATGTTATTTTATGTCTTTTATGCTAAAATTTACACTATCATTGAACTTGTATTATAAGTGGAGAATCCTAAGGTCTAAAAGCAAAATAAAGACAGCAAAAGCTAATGAAACAAAGTTTCCCAAGGCTAGCTAATAGTTTAATAATAACCATATTATTCTTGTAGTATATTTTCTGTGAAAAAATTTCCCACTCCACCCATCATTCTCAGTTCAAGAAATCCTTATGAAAGTATTAATGTACAAACATGCAGACTGCATTAACAGATAGAAAATACAGTTAAGTAAGAGATGGTAGCGAAGCGGAATCATTTTCACATCATGCAAATTGAACTCGGTAATAGCAAGAAAATTGTTAGGATTTAATGGTCCATTGGTCAGGTTATCTCTAAGAGGCACTAGGAAAGCTGCTAGCTGCTTGTGACTAACGTAGCTATGACACCAGTCTCCTCAGAATAAAAGGCGGAGGTGAATTAACATGCTCTGCCCAAGCCTGCCCTCTGGGCCTGTCCTTAGAGGCTGCCAGATTTATCTGTCAGTCATGCACGTGAAGCTGAGTACAATATGGTCCCCTTCAGATCTTAATTCCATGTAAGTTCTCTCAGGCCTGTCACCATGGTGAGTCTATATGGTGATTTTTTTTTTCTCTCATACATCTCCTCCTGAATTAGCTTTCTTTTCTTAGAATTATCCCAAAGAGTTTATGAAGGTACTCAAAATACAATGAGACCTGTAGTATATACCCTTGGGAGAGAAAACTCCTGATAAAACGGGGGAGTCATTATTTGGGACGAATTTTACCTTATAGACTGTGTCTTTTAGTAAAGTCAGTTTAATACAAACTTCTCTTGCTTACTGTCAGGCTTGAAACTGTCATTCTGTGAAGTCACGTCAAACAGATCCAATAGGTGGGGAGACATACTGGCGTCAGCTTCCTTTCGATGGAAGAGCTAACCACACTCCTCCTCATAGCATGTCCAATTCTGGATCTTAAAGGACCAATTCTCCCAGCTCATTGGTACTTAAATGGCCCAAGGTAAGTTTTACAGTAGAATCAGACCCATTCATGCACAGGCCCTGAAATGACTTCAGCATTGTTTTAATTTAATGTCATATTAAGCAAAGAGCAAAACAGCCCAATATTCCAATTACCAAACCTTCGTTTTAATCCATTAAACAACTGTTCTTAATTCATTTAATACATTTGAACTTACCCTAGGAGGTTGTATAGTCCTCTGGTTGGAAGCTGGAATAAATAAAAATATAAATGCAATAAATGAAATAAACAGTGCAACGCTTAACTTTAAGAGAACATGCTCAGGGCTGAAATCAGAAGGTCCTAGATACTCCAGAAAAGGGGGTCTAGCTTTGACAGTCTACTAAAAAACTACAGAGGATTCTTGGTTATATGTACTGACAGGAGAAAAGGAAGCAGATAAGATGCCTACAGCAAGCAATAAACATAGACATGTACATGTGCCCCTCTCAGGCCAGCAACCCTGTGATACTTCATGCTGTCAACTACTCTCTCCTAACAGGGTTCCATCTCTTCCGACTTCTCAGCTGGGATGGACAGAATAGGGCACTGAGTGACTTCCTCTTGAGGGCATCTCCCTTTACACATTCTTCTTGTCCCTAGTTGAGCAGCCTTTCCTTCCTTTCTCTCATATTTCCAGTTCTCTCAAGAGCTAGCAAATTACAAGAAAACATGACAACGGTCCAACCCTCCCACCCTCTGAGCTTAGAGCTATCCCAGAAAGCTGGTTTCAGACCAAACCAGGGGCCTCCTCTGTGTATTTATTCCTCCTTGGCATTCTGAGTTGTTCCCTTCGCTGCTTCTGGACAGATTAGCTAAATGAAGATGCATAACTAGAGGGCAGAAACTGAATGACAAGAGGGAAAAGAACAACTTGGGATTGTTATGAAAAAAAAAAAAAACAAAAAAGAAAACAAAAAACAAACAAAACTTCCTTATAAAACCAGGCGAGGAAGCCATAGAGCAGCTAAAGCCAATCTCAACACACAGCCAGTGTCCAAAGATGGGAAAACATGACCAGAGACATTCTCTCAATGATTCAATATTCTTTTCCTCGGCACAATTTCCTACCCCGCCCATCTATCTCAGTTTAAGAAACCCGAAGTTCTCAAGAAAAAAAAAATTCTAATAGTACAGCATTCAAAGAGCAACAGCAGAGTGGACAATGTAGTTTTAAGATGAGAGAAAAGCAGAATCATTTCCAAGTCATTTAGACTGCTGAGAAACAGTGTCAGGGCTCCTATGCTTCCGCTGAAACCCAACTGGCTAGCACACAAAGGCACACCCAGGCCAGCCAAGTGCCCCTACCCTGCCCCTGCAGACTGAGCAAGCTTCTAAAGCTAATGAGGACCAGGCTTCCTCAAACAGGAAGACTGCTGCCAACAGGCCACTAAATATCACATTACCAGTAGAATTAGTAGAGGTTCATTCACAGCAATGAGAAACCCAGGGATAGGGAGGGTAGGTAAAAAAGAAACAGGAAGCAAGCAAGGAAGAACTTGAGTACAGAGTTAAAAGTAGGAAAAGTGCCTGTAAAAAGAGAGCAGCTATGGAATGCACCACATAGTTAAGCAGGAGATGGAAGCAAAGCTCAACCATTCTTCAGTTTTGCAAACTGACTCAGTAACTAACTGCTGAGCTACAAATGAGGCATACACCCCATACTCCCCTCGGCTCAGGGAACATAGGGGAAGAGAGGGCACAAAGAATGTAAGAGCTGGAAGACAGAAAGCCGAGCTACAGAACTGCTATCTTCTGATACATTCTGTCTTAAGGCAACTGAAAGAAAAATGGACTGTCAGAAGCCAGACATTAATGGGAGAGGGACCCAAAGGGCCTGTGTCCCCATCATCAAATGAATGGGCAGTGATAGATTTGGAGCATGGAGAGTCACTCCTTCAGTTGGATAAATACTCATGAGCCCGTGAAGCTCCAATAGAGAGTTTAAGCTCATGTTCACATAGATGGCCCTGGTTAAACCAACTCAGCATTAAATCAGAAGAGCAGCTCAAGAATACGGAAAACAGACTTGCAGAGAGGAGAGTGGTTTGATGGGAAAAGGGAGGGCTGAGGGCGACAGTAATCAGAATGCACACTATAAATCTATGTATGAAACTGTCAAAGGACACATTTAATAACAGAATATAAAAAAGATTGAGAAAGCACAGTAGTGTATGTACATATAAAAAAGCAACAGGAATAAAAAAGGATGTTTAACTGAGAGTGCATGTGGGAAAGCCAGACTTGTGCCGCTCTCAAGCTTGGTGGAAGAATTTTCCTTCTGCAGTTGTCAGTGGTCGGTGCAGACTCACAAAGTAGTCAAAGTGCTGAGAATCAGTGACTGAGAGCTCAGCCATAGGCAGGCCCTCTACGCCAGCCTCTCTCCACCCAAGGCTCAGTGAACATTTTGGAAGAGTAAACAGAGTTTAAGAGCTGGAGGATGGGGAGGAGAGCTGTGAAATGCTGCCTTCTGGACATGACATCACTGACAGACACACCCAAAACACAGCAGATATGGTTGCTTACACAAGACCTGCACAAGATTGGGTCAACCAAAACCCCAGCATGGCTGGGGGAGGGGCTTACAGGACCTCCGCCCTGGATAAAAAACTGTTGGCAGGTGATGGCTGTGAGGGAGGAGGGTAATCAGTTTTCTATGGGGATGTGGCTCCAGTGATTGGACTCCGGAGACTATCATTATCATCATGATTATTATTGGCAAAAACACTGCCCATGCACATGTGGTCAGAATTAACTGGACTCAGGAGACCATCATTACCATCATCATTAGTATTACTGTAATACAAAAGAAGACACGGAGTCAAAAAGAAAATGGGTTTAGGGGTTCTGAGAAGAGTTGGAGGGAAATAGTTGGGGAGTCATTATGATCAACATAAATTGTGCACATTTATGAAAATTTCAGAGGGCAAAGAGGGACAAATAATCATAAAAATTTTGGAAAGAGCCATAGGGAGTCATTATTTTATGTTTATTACAATTAGGTGTGTGTGTGTGTGTGATATTGCTATTGCCGTGGCCCTGTTTACCTTCCCAAAATTGAAAGTAAGACCTATTGCTGAAGACACTGCACGCTTTGGACAGAGGACTTGGAGGAATCAAGCTAGACCAACTGGAAGCCCCTTTCTTAAAGGCTAGCTCTCAGGGTTCAGCGAGGAGCTATGAAAGCTGCCAAAGTTGAAAATCAATAGTCTGGCCCTGCTAGCAACACTGACCATAGCAGTAAGACACACCAAAGGTGAGATAGTGTCACTCACATACCAGAGATAGCCAACGGTCTAACTGAATTTAAGGCCAGCTCAACAGGAGGGGATTGATACTCGACATAGTTAATCCTAGACAACCACCTGTGGCTGGTGAGGTCAAGGACCCAGAAAAGAACCTATTATTGCCACGTCCCCTAAAGCAGAACTGTGTTCTAAATACTTATATGCACAGAGTGGCTCCCACCACTCTTCCAAACACTTTCTAACCGAAACCAATGGAAATGATCACAGAAAAAAACAGCTGGTCAATACGCAGAGAACGACTGACCAGTCAGCTCCAACGTAATCCCTGTGCCTACAGTTTAGCATACAGCTTAGCAAACATTGCAGAAGAGGGGGCGGAAAGACCATTAAAACCAGATAACCAGGACATTGGCTGCAACGCTTCCTGTAACGTACACAACTTGCCTACAGTGCCTTTTATACGAAGGAAAAGCTGCACCCAAGAAATCTCAAGAACATGGCTGCCTAAACAATACCTGCACAGGGACAGCACCAGCTGACATGACAATGTGGATGGGGGACATCTCACAAAGTCCTGCCCCTAAAGGAAGAGCGACAGGCAACTCATGACTCCTGGGAGAAGGATGATCAGTCTTCTCTGAGGATGAGCCTCCTGGTAGAAGACTAAATCCCAAGGATGCAGCCATAAACACAAGTACGTGTGAGCAACACTGAACGAACTCAGCAGGTTGTGCTTACAAATTTACATGGAACATATACACACATGTATATATGTAACAGCAATAATTAAAGAACGTGAGGGCATCGTTAGGAGGCCCCAGAGAAATTATAGGGAGGAGAGGCAAAGCAGAACAAGGTAAGAAATAAAAGAGCATTACTTAACGAGAGAGGGGAATGCATCCTAAAGACAACTGCTTGGCTTCTGCTGGTGCACTGCTAAACTGATACCACTAAATGCTCTGATCTGAGGATGACTAAGTAGCAATTAATCTTTCCTACTGGTAAGTGAGAATCTTTGAGAATTAAGTCAATTAAAGCTTCTTTTTCTGAAAGAAAGAAAGAGAAAGAAAGAAAGAAAGAAAGAAAGAAAGAAAGAAAGAAAGAAAGAAAGAAAGAAAGAGAAAGTCACTGCCAACTGCAAGATTTTGGAGTAACAAAATTTATCAAGAAATTTGTTTGTTGATATAAGAATGGCCATTGAATTAGAGCTCACTATTTAGAAAAAGTGAGGAAGTAAACTATACACGTGCACACACTAGTGTCTGACTCTGATAAACACATAAATATTTCAGTAGAGCTGCTTCCTAAGCTGTTCTAACTTTGTTCACTCAGCACGCGAAACGGGTATCTCCTAGAGCAAACACACTGGAAATTACTGCTGAGTCCTACATTTTGTGTAATGTACATGCCTGACTACTAAAAGTGAAATATAAACCAAATTTTGAAAAAAATCAAACAGGGACCTAACGCTGAGGATAAGGCAGCTGCTAGCTATGAAGACTGTGGGGCAGGATGCCAGTGACCACAAGGGACAGAAGAGCAGCAGCCAATGCGGATTGCCGAGAGCAACGGGATGGTTCGGCTGTACTGCACCCTACCAACATCTGAGCCCCGTTCTGCCCGTCTCTGTGAAACCAGTCATGTACCTGGCTCAAGTGCACGTGTCTCTCTAAGAGCCATGGGTGGCTTTAAAGGAATGACCCTCACTCAGGCACTCAGGAACGGTTTGTTCCTCAAACCCAAGCAAAATGGCAGGGTCTTTTTAAAGTGGTGGTGAGTGCGGTGGATTCACACGCAGCACGTCCAGTAGCCGCCCCAGTAAAATAAGCCAATTTAGAGCGTTGTGGCCACCGGCGCTGTCTCTGTGACTCACCTCAGGTCCCATGCCCTATATGGAAGTTTTTTAAAGCAAAGGAACCACCTAGATTTCTAATTGGTGATATGAAGGGGTGTTGTGTAGCACTCTCCTCTGAGATTAAAACCCCCTCCATCCTGCAAGGAAGCTCCGCAGGCTCAAGGAGAGAAAAAAAAAATAACAAAAGAGCTCCTGAAGTCCTTGAATCGGACCAGATTTACTAGGCTCCTCTCTCTCCCAGCTTATATGAACAGTAAAGAGCATTGAGAATCACTCTCAGATACTCAGACCAGACAAACTCCCTGGAAAAAGAAAAAAACGATCAGCCAAGGTGTCTGGAAGACCCTTAGGCAAACTGCACTACTGGCACAGGACACTCCAACCCACTGAGCTGCCTGGAGGCTTGTAGGGTCCCAGTGTTCGTGGGCTGTTTGTCACCTATGCTGGGGTGGGCTTTTGGTGAGGTGGCTGTGTTTTGAGACATTCCTGCTCACCCCTAAAACTCACTGGTTCCCCGATTTGGATGTTGGGGTTATCCAAGCTTCGATCTGCCACTGTTTTTCTACATGGGAAGAGGACACTTTTCACCTCTCCAGGAACACTGCCTACGACAAGGGTCAGAGATGCTCCTTTAGAGTTAGAGTCAAGCTCAGAAACGTGTCCGTCATATGTAATACTGAGACGCGCTCTGCTGTGCTGCCATCACCCTGCTCACTGGCACACAATGGCTGCCAAGTTCTCACTTTCAAGTCTGATTTGGCTAGCTGATTCTGAAACAGATCTACAGGAACAGTGGCAATGAGGGGCACTAGCCAGGCCCAGTCCTTGGAAATTCTAAAACTACCTGTGCAGGAGTGAGTTTCTCCTGGGGTAGTTCTCTCTAACGGCGACATAAGCCATGTGATGAGGAATGGGGACGGCTGGTCTGTTGCCATCATGTCGTGAGCTTATGCATTCGTAGTCACCTCTTTTATTTTTTAGTCAAAAATCTTTAATCATTCCACACATGCTTGCTTGCAGTCTCGCAATGGTTCTTGGTATGTTGCTTTCACTCTGAAATGCCCAACTACATGCCATAAACATATTTTCAGGCTTTCAATTCAATGTTTTTTAATTTTTTTTCTAGTGATTCACATATAGAGAACTTGTAAATAGCAGGCAAGAAATTATATCTGAATAAATACACACAATATATATGTGTGTTTCTGTTATCATTTCAGAATACCTGAGATGTTGTGGCAGACATGGATCTCCTGCCAAGTTGCTTTGAATCAGAAAAATTGTATCTGCCCTTATCCCACACTGAATATTAAAGGCTTTAAAAACAAACAACTCTTGTGTCACATACATAATGACTGCAGGTTCCCTATACAAAAACAAGCTCTGATTTAGTGAGTACAGTTGGTTCCCTGTAGTCTTTCTTACATGCTCATATTGTTATTATAATTTTCTGACATCATAAGGTTAAAATCTTATCGTAAGAAAAATACAATATAATTTAAATGTTATATTTTGCCATAGAAAGCACAAGTTAAAATCATGTCCCTTAAAATGGCAATTAAGGCTACAAATTTAAACTCAGAAAGAAAAAGAATATATAAAAGTTGTGATCATCAAAGGGATATTAACTCACTTTAGGAAGAGAACTTTTTGTTTTTTAAGTATCTGAAGATTTTACTGCATTTAAATAAAAAGTCACCCATTTCGACAATGAGCAGGGATTATTTTGGAAACACAACTTTGAGTTCCCGATAACAAATTTGCAACCTTAATGCTACATATGTTTACATTTAAGCAGTCAGAACACATAAGCAAAACAGTCACTGTCCTAGTCTACCACAGTATCTAAAAAGCAGCCATCCTGTACCTTTTCTTCTTGCCTTTCAACTGACCGAAGGAGTCTCTCTCCACTCTGGTAGTGTCAGACAAGTTGATTTGAAAAGTTAATTTAAGATAGTCTCAAAGTGTCAACAAAACTGGACTAAACTCTTAACTTACATATTGTATGTTTACCTAGTAAATCATCATAGTCTGAGTTCACTTTGCTTTAACTGAACACAGTAACATGTGCAATTAGTGTGGCTTTATGAGCTTCAAGGGGACATAAGCCATGGAGGAAGGGTGAGAGCAAAGGCAGCAGCCAGCCATCAGTTGATGGCAATTCTCATGGCAGCTATGCTGAACTTCACTCTTGATCAGATATGGAAGCCTGGCGACAGAAGGATGCATTCCAGATAGACAGGGAAGAATAAGAGGGGACAGCTGACCATGGCCAGAGACACCTAATCCCACTGCATCCGAGTCACGTGACCGCTGCAGGTCCCATACTGCCCCGGAGCTGTGTGAATGCTGCAGGTCACATACTGTTCTTAGCATTCATGGGAGCAACAAAATCAGCGGTGTCAGCTCTCAAGTCCAGACACTGGCTGATTGGAAGCCTAACAAAAATAGAACATGCATCAGAATTCAAGGCATCAGAGTCAACTCCGGAGCGCCAGCCTGCTACAGATGTCTTAGCTGTGGTTTACAGGTTTATGTGGCGTAAAGACAGGAAAGCTCAGTAAGGAACAACGAATACTTCTGAACTCCCAAACTAAAGGCAGGTACACTTTGGAGTGTATATAAAAAGAATATATACATATGTATGTATATAAATACATATATATATATAAAGCAGATCACATTTCATGACCCGAGATTAAGAAATGAAGTTCAGGAATGAAGGTGAAATTTCTTTGAAAGTCTTACGTAAACAGTATGCAAATTTTACTGATTATAATAATTCCACTTTTTGTATTAATCTTTAGAAAAGTTCATCTAAGAGCACATGGAAATACTGATTTGCTTCAATTGCTTTGAACTTTCGCGTTTCTTGCCCCATGGTGAAGCATCTGCTCTACTTCATGAACATAGCAAACGGCTTCTTTTTAGCGGAGACTGTCAAAAATCATACAGCTGGGGGCAGGTGTGGCTTGGGCAAGGCACCGCTGACCTAGAGCTTTCCTCTCTGTCTATACATGTTCATAACAACGATGCAGAAAGCCCACATTTGAGGTTGGCAGATTAAACACCAAATGGTGCGTCCAAATCCACACTTATCAGAGCAAAGAAACAAACAAATAATTTTAAGGCAGTAGAGTCCTGAACATAAAGATCTCTTTTAATATATGGGTTTCTCACTGGAAGTGTTTTGAGGCAGTGCACTGGGAGTCATTGCGTATTAAATTATAGACATGACAGGTTTTAGTTTTCAGCTCCTGCCTCCTCAGGGGTGTGCATACAAAGACCAGAGGGACAGACAAAGAGCTCCACAAGAGGAATATGGAACATGAACTAACTAATTAAAATGGAGCCTTCAGAGGTGTCTTCTTTTGCTTATAAAAATAAACTCTCTACCTTCTAATACACAAAGCCATCTCCTTCCTCAATTTGTAACTCAAACTGCACGAATTCACATGCCTTCGCCTTCTTTAATTGCCACCTCTCCAGTTATATTTTCTCATTTTTAGAGACATTAATAGATCTCTGCCCTCAGATGGAAAAGGTACTAAACTCATTTTCTCAGTTATACATCTGAAATTCTTTGTGGAGGCTGAAAAAAAACACTAAGATCAACTTACCGACAAATTTCATATAAACTAGTCCAAGTAATTCTGCTAGAGCTATGATACCCAAACCTGAAATCAAAAGGGGGCCATGCACTGGTTCACAGGCTGTGGAGACAAAGGGAACTCTGTTAGAGATGCAAATAAAGTAAGCAAATCTTAATTTAAAGGAATCAACAATAATGGAATCGATAAAGGAACCGAGGAATCAATCAAAATCAATCAATAATGTCAGATTTCTTTTTCTTTTGGTGTATTTAGTGGCCGTAGGTTCCTGGCTCTTTAGATTTGCAAACTAGGGAAATCATGCCACTTCTGAGCTGCACCCTAGCATATGCCAGCTTTAAGGATATTATTTTTTTATTCTAATGACCAGTAAGAACATTATCTACACGTACACAGTATAAGACTATCTTTATTACTAACTCGGCAAAATAGCTTAATTATTAAAAGAAAACAGCCTTCTTTTTTCCAAGTATACTCTTACTGTACCAAGATTAGTGAAAAACATGATGCCAATCAATTAGAGCCTGGTTATTTGACAAGTTCTCCCACAAATATGGGCACCACAATTTGTCTATTAAGACAGTCATCCCACAAGCAACAGTGTTGCCACATACAGGTAACAGGCAACATTCTTGTAGCAATGGGAAAAAAAATACTACTTATACTGGTCTGTTTGAGTGTGTGTGTGTGTGTGTGTGTGTGTGTGTGTGTGTGTTGAAAAAGAATTGCTGACAATTCCAAATGCTGAAAATATGCAGAGAAGCAAACTCTCCTTCCCTGATGGTGTTACCAAACAGAGTTCGCCAGTTTACTACAAAAATTAACTGTACCTTACCACACAATGCAAAAATTACAGCCCTTGGTATTTAGCCAGCTAGAGCTGGAAATTTATATCCACACAAACACATGCTCATTGATGTTTACAGTAGCTTTATTCATCTGTCAGAAAAGGAGGAAAGCAACCAGGATGGCCCCTCAGTAGGTGAATGCAAAACACTAAACACATCGTGGCAACAATATTTTCCCACACTAATGAGCTATCAAGCTATAAAAAGACATGGACAAAACTTAAGATTTATATTTAAAGATGAAGGAAGCCCACACGAAAATGAAGAAAGGCACAAACATAACCTCTGTGCTCTGTGTAGACGAGATCTGGGCTTTTCTCACAAAATAAATCCAGCTCTAAGGAAAATGAAAAACTATTTAGAGTTCAAAAGTCAGTGGTGTCAGGGGTTAGGGGGAGGGACAGACGAAGAACGTGGAAGACTACTCCACGTGATACCACAGTGGGCACACATGTCATCGCACATCTGTCACAGCCATGGGATGTATTACTGCACAACCCCAGCAAGCACCCGTGATGTAAGCTATTAATGATGACAGTGATGATGTCTCTACGTTGGTTCGTCCACTAGGCTGGTGCGAATTGCTGAGGGAAGCTGTGGGTGTATGGGGAACAGGAAAAAGGGCAGAGCATATGGTAACTCTCTGTACTTTCCACTAGGTTTTCCTATGAATGCATCACGGATATTCTGAAAGAAAGACCCATGTAGTTTAAAAAAAATAAAGAAGAAGAGAAAGTAAGAGCGCTAAGCTAACTGAAACTGAGAAACAGAGAAGAGAGTGACTCACCCATGATGCAGAGACACAATCCAACCAAAGCGAGGACGTAGCCCAGCACTTGGGTGATCAATATTGCAATGGTGAAAGAGGTCATTCCAAAAGCTGGGGGAGGGAAAGGACATAATGGGAACGTGTGGAGGGCTCCGATGCAGCCATCGCGCCTACTGGCATTCGACAGGCTCAAAGACGGCTGCAGTTTGTCTGACGGCATGGTTTCCAGCTAGCCTTCCCCTGCGAATGCCAGCTCCAGACTCACACGATCTGCAAGTTATTACTGTCAGTCATCTGAGAGGGACTGGCAGGGTTTACGAAAATCCTGAAACAAGGTCGTTGTTGTTACATTTATAAGTTGTGCAGTATGGATGGCTTGCTATGCACGCCTTCCCCACAGGCACATGACTGTTTTGGGAGGGGGAACCCTACCACACAAACATAATCTCTACTATGTGGGTGAACAAGATCTATGCTTTTCCAATGAACCTTTAAAGACAGCCCAAGGAGCCTAAGACTTGGTGCTAAATGAGACTCTTTAACAGCAACAAAAACATGACCTTGACCTATTTTTAAAATGCACAAAAATGATACTCATTATAGTTGGGATAGCTACACTTTTCTGTGTCTCCAGCAATAAGAAAGTGTTTCTAAAATCCGTGACAAAAATCCCATCTCATAGAACCAGTGTTCTAATGCAAAGGTTTACTAAATCAAGAAAAAGAGCGCTACAACCTCCCCCTAAAATTAGAATATGCAAATAACCATTAAAAAATTACACAGCACACTTTAAAATTACACCAATGCCATCAAATATTCAAGAAAACTGCTTTCTACAAAATAACTTTTGAGGAGACCTAGCAACCTTAAAATCAAGCTGTATGGGAAATGCCAGTAAGAATACAATGGACAACGTAATAAGCCAGCTTTATTAAAACCATACAAGAATATTTTCAGCAAAGCACTTTTTTTTTTTAAAGAAAAAGGCAGATGTCAGACTTAAGCATGCTCACCTGTCATAAACACATTGTACTGAAGTGGTATTAATATTCCTACAGAGATTACAATGAGGCCAAGTCCAGCAGCATTCTTCACAGGGTTTTCTCCTGTTAATAAAGAAATAGATTTAAAGTATTTTCTTGTGTACTTCTTTGTGAAGTTATGTACCAATTCTACTAAATGTTTTTGTCTCAGTGCTACCTTATAAACTGTGAAAGGCTTAAAATATTTTCCTCAAGTTCATACAAAATACGTTATTCCCATTTTAACACTTAAGGCCAAACTAAAGACATAGTGTGTTGTGTCTCAATATGTTTGAGAACTTTATTTGGCTTTAACCTTTTAACTGCCTTATATAATTCCAAATGATAAACTCGCCATCACCTTCCACCAATCCATTCATTCTCAGTATTCAGCCAGTCCCCCAAAAGCCAAACCAACTGCTGTTCCATGTTGTCACCTGATTTCATCACCTCCCCAGGCCCTCAGCAGCCCTGGAGGCAAACACAGCTACCAAATCTGTGTTTTAAAGATATGCCTGGGCTGCAGTCTCCCTAAGACAATGCAGTGGCATTCATGGTCTGCCATGGTGAGTCCCCAGCCTTTGCTTTTCTCCCTAGGTCCACCTCTCAGGGGAAATGACCACTTCAGACAGATAGGGCTCCATGTCCACGCCCATTTCCACATCTTAGCCAGCGAGCTTTGCCTCCCCAGTGGATTGAGTGAGCGGAGGCCCTGGTTATATTCCCACCTTCCTCTCCCCAGAAACCATGACTCATGTGGCAGAATAAATACTGACTGGGCAAAGATATGCTACTAAGTTAAAGATGTGGAAAGATGTTACCTGAATTGAATGAGTGGCTGTCTACCTAGTAAGTGTCCTTGCCCTGAGGAGGAGGGAGGCAGGCCTCACACAGATACAGGACACAGAGGGCCGGAGGAGGCAGTGACAGGATCTGCTCTACTGGCTAAGGAATTCTAAGCACTGTCTGTAGACACCAGAGGCTAAAGAATGGAGGACAAGAATGCTTTCCCAGAGTTTGCAGAGGGGAATGGAGCCCTTGAGAGAGACTGTGGGTCCTTCAGAGAGTTTCTCGTGAGGCCACATCACTCGCCACAATCCGTCACAGCAGGCCCAGAAACCAATCCACAGCCCCGTGGGATGCCGCCTCCCATCAGCCCGCACCCCTGATCCCAGTACCCAGTCATCTTACCCGGAATGAGAAGAATGGCTCCGACAACAACGATGGCGGTGAGCACCACCCCAGTGGCGAGTAGCAGGATGATTTTCTTGTTTGTACGACTGGATTTATATTTAAGTGCTTAAAAGAAACACAAGGAATTACATAACTCAGTCACAAGTGATGCCATTTTTATAACTCATCATGTGAGAGACGGACAATCCCCTGTGTGTGAGCAGCCTCCGAAGTACCACTCCTCAGCATCGAGCCGCCCCTACCCCCTGAGTTTTTATAAGTCTTGGCTGTCTACACACAGATGCTGAAGGTGTAAGCGACATTTTCTTTCCTGCACTTTATACAATGAAGCTACATATAATAGACTTTCTAAATTGAAGCATCATTAAGCCCTTTCCACATTTTTTTCCCCAAGCAGTGAATCTGTGCATAGAATATGGCAGGATCCCTGGACCCCACATTCTAGATGCCAGTAAGAGCGCCCCCACCCCCACCAAAGTGTTTTCAGGCATTTCAAATTCATAACACAGCAGAGCCACACACAATGCTGGTAAGACGTAACTACGTAAAGACCAACATTGAGAACAGAAATGTCCCTTTTAATAAAAACTCAGTGACACACCTAGAAATTTGGGTGATTGAAATGAGGATAGAATAAACAATAAACAAATCACATCCTTGTAAAATCCCTATGGGAAAGAATGCCTATAACTTTCAACTAACTAACAGTGAAATAAGAACACTGCCAAGGGTTCAAAGGGCTCCATGGCAGACATCACTGGTCCTGATAGAGGTTCATCCTCCCTCAGATGCTGCTTCCCTCCCTAAGACAAAAGGCAGTAATAGATCTCAGAACGTTTTCTCTTGCTCTCAAATGGACTTTTTGTTTGTTATTGCTGAAATATAGGAAGGAAGGAAACAGACCATTAAAGGCCGCCTGAGATAAGACAGAGGAGCAGAGAGCTGCAGGATGAGACTGACATGCTGCTGGTACCACCTACAAACGGATACCCTGCTTGCTGGCAGCCAGGGCGTGTGGAGGTTTGAACCAGAAACATCCCCCATCAACACTTGGTGGAGCCCTTTGGGTGAGGTAATAAACTTTCTGGGTCAAGGAGCCTCGCTGGAGGAAACAGGTCACTAAAAGCAGGCTTTAAGAGTTTATATATTCTCCTATTTCCAGCTCTGTGTGTGTGTGTGTGTGTGTGTGTGTGTGTGTGTGTGTGTGTGTGTCTGTTTTCTCTCCCCCCTCCATCTGTCCATCTCTCTGCTTTGTGTTTGAAGATGAAGATGTGATCTATCTGCTTCATGGCTGCCATGTATTTCTGCCATTATGAAACTTCCTTTTAGAACTATCAGCCAAGATAAGTATCTCTTGCTTCTTTAAATTGCTTTTGGTCATGTTATTTTATCACAGCAACAAAAAAGTAACTAATACAGGGAGGAATTATTTTAAACGCTGTATTTGCTTTTAATTTTCTCCTACTGAAATGATGAACAGATTAAATGTAACAAAATTGGAAAAGTACTTAATGGCCATAATAAAAATCTATCACGGAAGACACCTGATGACTTTTATTACTCTACTGTTCTAGTTCCTTTCCTGTTGTTGTGATAACACACTCTTCCTAAAAACAGCTCGGGAGAGGAAAGGGCTTATTTCAGCTTACTGGTTACAGTCTACCATTGAGGGAAGAACTCACGCCGGAGTTTGAATTAGAAACCATGGAGGAACTCTGTTTGCTGGCTCATGCTTATACTGAATTTCGTATAGAGTCCAGGACCACTTACCTGTGCTGCCCTGAACACAGAAGAGCACAGGAAATGTAGTGGGCTGGGCCCTCCTACATGAGTTATCAGTCAGGACAATCCACCACAGGCCAATCTGACATGAGCAACCCCTCCACTGCCTCTTCTCAGGTGACTTTAGGCTGTGCCAAGCTCATTAGGGCAGCCTGCTCACCATTCTTTCGATTACTCAGTTCTGGTCACTTTAGGAGAAGACAGTGGTCTACAGAGCTGAGTGACTGACACTCTTAGGACCCAGGGGACATCATGTGACAAGATCCCTGGGCTTTGGCGTGCATGGTTAGATCCATCCAGCTCACAACATGACTGTCCAGTCCCATCCCTGCCTCCTCAGGAGGAGAAATTTTCACAGCTTCTCTACTTACAAAGCTTATATACCAGCTAGAAAGAAAAGGAGTGTTGGGCCACAAAAGACGAAGACCTATTTCACAAAGAAAGAAACATATCTCTTGCTAGGCATATGGTTCACTTTCCATTTAATCTCATATGCACTGCTACCTAGATACAGCATGAAAACTCTGCAAAAGTTGCAACATAAAAGCTGCTTCAAATGTACCACACAATCAATCAAGTGTTTATTAGAGGCAATTCCAGGTTTAATATTTTAAAAAAATGAGCCATCAAAATAAAGCAACAAGAATTTAGAATACAGGATAATTTCATGCAGGAACACTGAGTAGTGTCATTCTTAGTAAAAATAAAAGTTTAAACACTAACATAAACTTCATTCAGGCTTAGTAGGCAGGCCACTGTAAAGGAAATAATGCCAACAACAGCAACAAAAATAACACACCACAAAATACAAAGGTCTTTTAGGGAATTTATGTGTTGGAGGTAGCTTAGTTCTTGGTGATTGGTTCAACTTCTATTTTCCACGTTATCTTTTTTTTTTTTTTTTTTTTTTTTTTTTTTTTTTTTAATTAAACAGCTATTGTAGCAAAGGTCTCAAGTGTTCCCAGGTAATGGAAGAACATCCGTGTTTTCTTGAGCAAACATTCAGGCTCACTTTCTTTGCTCACAATGGCCACATTCAGGCGGGCCCCACGGCAGAGAGGGAAAGCACCTAGTTAGCCTAGTTATGGCTGTTCTCAGCTCCACTGAGATTCCACAGAACCCAATCATCTCAAGAGTTTCTGTTGGTGATCTCTTCTTGTTCTTTAACCAGTGGACTTTCCCTTATTCACCCAATTTATCAAGCCATTAAACAGAACAGATACAACATGAATTCAAGTAATTTTCCAAACACTTGGGGTAAAAATAATTTAGTGTATTCCTGTCCTACCCCCACCAGTCCGTCTCTTCAAGACAGGGTTTCTCTACGTAGTTCTGGCTGTCCAGAAACTGAGTAGACCAAGATGGCCTCCAACTCACAGAGCTCTGCCAGTCTCTGCCTCCCCAGTGCTGGGATTAAAGGCATGTGCATCAACACACCCAGGTTAATTGAATCTATTCTTAACAGCAGGCTCTTATGAAACTTCCTAATATAATTTTGTAGTGTAGCAGAATAACCCATGTGAGTTCCATAAAGTGAGTGATTTTACAGACTCCTCTCAGCCAAAACTACTGAAATCAACACTTAAAATATATAAGAAATATTAGCATTTACAGTTTTGGTTTGGTTTTGGAGACAGGGTCTCACTATGTAACCCTAGATGGCCTGGAAGTTGCTTTGCAGACTGGGCGTGCCACCACACCCCTTCCAGAATTTATATCTTTAACAAAAAGTTTCTGATACAGGAAAAGCAAGTGTCAGGGGAAACCATATGATGGGAGTTTTGTTTTGTGTGTTTTGATACAGTCTCACTATGTAGCCTGCGATGGCTTTGAATCTGCATCTTCCTGTGCCTGCCTCTCAAGTGTTGGGATCCCAGGAGTACACCACCTTGTCTGGCACAATGTGGCAGTAGTCATCATAACATTAGGTATTCTTCTAACTCAAATACATGTTGAATAATATCATATGTAACATGAAACAAATCTATCAGGCTACATCTAAAAAAAACGAGTTAGGTGGGGGCTCCTTCACAAGTTTTTACTCTGTGTGTAGGCTGTAACGTACCCTTTTACTAGTCCAAGTCCAGGGTCAAGTAGCAGTTTGCTTTATTAAATGAGAATTGAGTAGCCAATCCACAGAAGGCAGAGGTCTAGTCTAGTCTTAGTTCCGTGTGCACTAACCCTTTGAAATTCCAGCGAGCACAAAAGGTGTGTGCTCTCCCAGAGACCAGAACAAGGGGCTGTTATGAACAAACATGGTTTTCCTGGTCTCTGCCACCGACACGGAGCCCATAGTAAGATGGCACTTGAGCGGGGACTGAAGGAACCTAGTAAAATAACCAAGCCAACTTGGAGTTCAAAATCAAATCTACCATGTTAAAATTTTATGATCCTCTAAAAATGAGATACAGAACTCCCACAAAGGCCCACACAGACTGTAGGCTATCTAGAAAAACCAAACACTTGCTCAAACGACATTGAGACAGTCCCTAGCCATATGACTATTGAGAAGAGGCAGAAGGCATACTATCAAGATAAAGTTTATAGCAGATTAAGAGTAAATCACAAAGGGTGACAAAGCGTCGATTTAATTCTTATACTGTTCTTTTCTGATAACTCTGGCAAAGTAGTTTAGAATCCTTTGGTGTCTGTTGAACAGTAAACCAATATTATTTTCAATATAATTTGATAAAGTACATATGATAACTTTTAAAATCAAAGTACAATTTCATTATTTAAACACACACACATAGATGAAGGCCTTGTGGAAATGGTGCTGGAGAAAAATGAACTGCCATGCATAAAGTGTTTACTTGCCGCTAGTGAGTAAGATAACTGTAATAAATTCTACCTCCTAGCCAACTTCTCTGATGAAATAAGTTTATCAGGATGAATACTGCTAAAGATCACATTCCCTGTCCACAGGGTCTAGAAAAAAAAAAGAAAAGAAATGAAAAAAATGCTCCTTTTTTTTTTTTTTTTTTTTTTTTAAATGGCAACTATTTGAACACAACAGAGGGGAATCTCCGGATGACAAATTATTCTGGTTCAATGGAAGGCTCAAAAATTTCAGAATTTCTTCAGGGGCAGTGATGTCTGGATTTTGAAAGTGTAAAGGAACTGGTGACTACATTACTGTCAGAGTAAAATGCTGAGCTATAGTTTGGCTCAGTTCCTCCTACAGTAGAGCCAATGAATGACTACATGGCTTTGTGATCATATGAGCACTATAGGGAAGGGACCAAGCTCAATACTCCTGAATAAAACTCACATTAAACTCAGCATTTACGATTAGGTACCACTGACTGACTTTCTGTAGTAATATTTATCAGAATGATATTTTTGTCTTCTCGTTTGAATCGTCTTGAGCTCTCCACTGCAATTTAGTGTTTTGTCCTCGTTCTTCCTACTCACTGAGAAAATCCCTAACCATCACTTCTTCTACACACACCTTCAAAGGCCTTGTTGCTTTCATTAAGTTGGACTTCGAAGACTTAAAGAGACCTCAGGTGCTTGTGATGGAGAACTGTTTTCTTTGAATTTCCCAGCAGTGATCATAACAACATTTGCCTAAATACCACCAAGCCATAACCAAAATCCTCATGGGGCAATTATAAGAAGAGATAAGAAAGGAAGGAAATGAAGGGTGTCTAGAATACACAGGAGCGAATCCCAGAAGCCCTCACGTTACACAGTTCTGACAAGCAAGGCTTCCATGCAGTGTGACATGTCACAGCTATTGAAGACTACTGGTGACCAGTCACTGCACGCTTACTTTTCTATTCATGCACAGACAACCAAATGCCTGATCAGCTATCTCCTCATCTCCCAGTGATAAGCCCACAGGTCACTCATAATGCATTGCCAAAAAAGGAAAGTAGACAAGAGGGGTGAAAGAGCCAGGAAATAACACATGTGAACACTGGATGTGAAATTCAAATAAGCAGAGTTACAAAGGAGCTGCTGTGGAAACAGTGATACTCCCACCATGGAGAGCTGCTCAAGAGTCAGCCCATCAGCTCAGCGAAGGTGAACTCACTGATGTGGATGAAGACGTCATTCCCACCACAATGGTGATGTCCCAGGGGATGTGAGTCTGGCAAAGGAACAAACAAAAACAGGAAGAAACAAAAACAAACTGCAACAACAACAAAAACATCAAATAAACAAATCCACCACAGAACTCTGAGATGTTTCATGAAATTAAAAGCAGGAAGACGAAATGTTGCAGGCTGATACGAACCAAGAAGGGGGTCTGACAATTGACCAGGGGATGTTTTCTGTGTTCCCAAAATTACAGAGCAAAAACAACAGTGTCATTCGAACCGCACTTCAGACATTTTAAATACTGACTTTTCAGCAGTCTGATTCATCATGCATGAATTATCCACATTACTGTTATTTTCATTTCCCAGATGCAGTGATCAAAGGGAAATTTTTATATCTTTTGCTATATGTTTTTATTTTTATAAGATGGGTTCTTACTGTGTAGCTCTGCTGTTTGTTTGGTAATGGTAGCCAGGATCACAGGACCGTACCAACAACCCAGCTTGTTTTGACAACATATTTTGAAGGCCAATGTATGACAGTAATTTTCCTGTCTATTATCAAGACTGTTTTGCAGAGCTCAGCTTCCACGGTCAGGTTCATGGTCATGTGGCTGAGTGCAAAGTAGAGATTATCTGTATAGGTTAAGGGTTAAAGGAAAAGAAAACAACAGATAGCCAGCTTTTTATATATAGCTGGGCCTTAAGCCTGAAAAAAAAAAAAAAAAAAAAAAACTACAGTACTATGCAGCACTTGAAAGTACCTATCAGCCATCTAAATGTAGGAAGGAAGTTATGGAATCACAGTGTAGTGAAGAACCCCAAAAATCAGCCAGGAGCCTGTGCTGACATTAAGTTGATACAAGACAATGGGTCTGTCTTAAGGTTTCTATTGCTGGGATAAACACCACGACCAAAAGCAATGTGTTTAGGGAAGGGTTTCTTTCAGCTTTGAACTCTCGGGCCACGCTCCATCACTGAGGAAAGGTTTTCAGTGTCCTGAGCTTTTCTGTAAATGAACTGTCCTGGAAGGTTTAGGTTTAGGTTTCTTCTTGAAGGGCAAAAGATTCACATGCAGATCCAGAGAGACCCCTGAGAAAAATGTCCTGTGGTCAAGTTCAGACCAGGATGGAAAGTTTAAAGGAACTAGAAATCCAGAAAGGAAAAGTCTTAGATCTGTGTTATCCTGAATGCATAGCCCCACAGGTGGAATAAACCAACAGATAGGATAGCATGTCAGAACCAAGGAGCCTTTTATAGGGTGGAGGGGAATGGTGAGTGACTGAATGATTGATTGATTGATGATTGACTGAGGGCAAATACAAGTTAGGCGGAGATAGCATCTTGACTACACTGACTGACGTACGGTGGCCTCAAAGCCAACAGGCGTGTGCACTCTCTTCCACACGTCAAACCTTGAGCTCGGGGCCCAGCAGTCCCCAGAGGGTGTGTACTGCTGGAAGGAATCAACATCAACATTTTGCTCTACTCAAAGTGGTACATCATCCTTCCCGTGGGTAAGTTCAAGGCCGGCAGACACTCCAGCGGCTAACAGCACCGTCCAAATCCAGGATTACCAGGTAACAGCCAGGTGACTTCGGACAAACTGCCCGTCTCTTATCTTCAAAATAGAAACAACAATCCCCGAAACGCTGGCTGAGTAGTCCCTGTGGGGTATAAATGGTTTCGGTGGAAAGCACCTGGCACGGTGAGTGACCGCTCCTTAGAGCAAGAGCTCCTCAAGTATTCTGCTGCTATTATGACTCCTTAACTGTAAGTGCGAGGCCAGGCTGGGCGAGCCAACCATAGAGGTTTGTCTTCCACACCACTCCTACTCTCCCTCAGGCTCCACACCCCCTGTCTAAGGTGAACCAAAATGAAACACTTCCCCTAAGTATTTCTTTAGGTTCATACACACTCTCCTTAAAACGCAATAGGCAAAATAGAAATATCAAAAAAAGAATGTTCAAACTCACTAATACAACACTGACATTCCCCCCGCCCCCACATATGTTAAATTAGCAGGAGGATTTCAGAACTATGGCAGTGTCAGGACCCTGGGATGAGTGATGGACATTTTCGCCAGTGGTTGCAGTAATTGACAGGGTGGCTCTGGAGCACGTGTTGGCAGAGTCTGTCTGCAGGCTTAGAGCACCAGTGCTGTCTGAAAGCTCGTACACTTCCATCAAGAGTTTTGCAGTATCAAAATTTGGAAACTTCCTTCATACCATTAGGATGAAAGTTCAATAAAACATTACACAGGCATAGCAGGAGAGTACAAACAGCCATGGCAACACTCTGAAGACACAGGGACAGAGGAGTGTACCAACAGATAAGCTGCATGAGCCAATTTACAGTTTCCTTTTATAGAAGAAAAACAGCAAAAAACAAACAGAGACAGAAAGGGAAGCTGGAAGGTTACTAGAATCCAAAAAAAAAAAAAAACCCTTATTTCTAGATATGGGGCCAACAGATGGTCTATTTTCTTGATAATTTCTTACAGAATGCATTTCACAGTTAGAAAAAAAAATCATTGATCTCATTCTACATAAATATGGCTGGTCATAAAGATTCATTTCTGAGCCTTTCCACTGAAAATGGTGTTGCTGATGATAATGTCATAACCAGAAAACTTCTGTCAACCCAAATTCAACAGCACTGCTGTGAAATCGCTGCGCGATCCTTAAAATGCTGTTTCCTGCCTGAGTCACATGACTCAGCCCTGAAAGCCTGGGTCTGCCAATGTGGCTGAAAGCTTTCCCTAACACCAGTGATTATGGAGCAGGGCCTGAGGCCGTATCAGCCATTTCCTTAAAATAAGAGGCTTACTGAAATTCTCAGATAACTTCCAGCGGCGTCTGCAGTCTTGGAAGTAAGGGCTATGGTGTGTTGACAGTTGCCACCGTCAGCCCTTGTTCCCCTCTCTTTCCATTTAGACACAACCTGAGAGAATTTTTGAAGTCTCTAAACACTTCCAGAGCCTCGCACGCTGGGCACAGCTCTTCCAATAAACCGTCAATCATCTCACATCTGTTTTTATGTCTCGCTGAGGGCACACTCAGCCTCACATTCCGAGGAAAAGAACTTCATGGACTATCCAGCAGGCGGTCCCCTGTGGTAACTAACTGTTCACCTCTCTAAAGGCCACAGAGCACATTTAATGAGCACCATTCTCTCCTTACCTGAAGAGCTGTTTACTGTTCCCTCAGTGACTACGTCAGGGGACTTACAGGGCAGGTGGATCTTACATCTTAAAAGTTTGAACCTTTAGTCTGTCACCGTAGAACTTCAATTTTCCTTACTATACTGTGTGGGCATACCGAGGAGGTCAGACATGTT
Source organism: Meriones unguiculatus (assembly GCF_030254825.1). Lineage (NCBI taxonomy): Eukaryota > Metazoa > Chordata > Mammalia > Rodentia > Muridae > Meriones > Meriones unguiculatus. The sequence continues at coordinate 52,292,823 of NC_083364.1, read as the reverse complement.
CCTGGTGGGATGGCTATTGGCTGGCGTGTGGATACTGCTGGGTCAGAGCCTGACCTAGAATGCAGATAACCCTGTGATGACAATTCTACGCTACTGATGGCAAGTCAGACACAGCATCAAGATTTGGCTATGCAACTGTCAAAGCAAGGCCACCGAGCACAGCTCCTTCCATTAGGGGCTGCAGACCTGCACAGCAGGCACAAACAGGGCTTTGTCTACAGATAAGCTCTAACAGAGGAAAGGAGTCAGAGCATCCTAAGGCCCCAGAGCACAGGATTCTGTCTTTGCACTCAAGTATCCTATGACTGTTTGTTTACAAATAAGACAACATTTGTAAATAATCATGTCACAGGACTGAAGGTGTTATCAACATTTCTACTCAACACCCCCCCCCCCCCCCCGGAGAAATCTCAAAACACCATCCATAGCAAAACACCTTAAACTTAAACATGAGTTGTGGTAAAATACGGGGGACAACATATGCTTTAAAGAAACTACGAGGAAATTGGTTTTTCTTATTTACCACAGTAACACTTTTCCTACGAGCTAGTTAGAGAGAGAGAGAGTATTCATGGATAATGACCTAGAACAGTGGTTCTCAACCTTCTAATTCTGGGACACTTTTAATACACCTCCCCCAGCCATAAAATTATTTCACTTATATTTCATAACTGTAATTCTGCTACTGTTGTGAATCCTAATCTAAATATCTGATACGCCAAATGTCTGATACACAGTCACCAAGGGTAGAGAGCCATGGCCCTAGAAACACCCATTGTATCACCAAAGCATAAGATAAGTGGAAAAAAATGACATTGATGTACTTACTTAAAATACCAAACTTTCCCCAGAACAGGAGTATAGCCAAAATTGGGAAAATAACAATGAGGATCTTTTCATTTGGAGAAAACCACGAAACTGTGAAGAAAGAAAACAAAAACCATAATTAGTATTTAGTATACTTACTGCTAACAGTCTCAAATATATCTTTATTCCTCTAGTAAAAGACATAAATAATTAGAGCTGTGGGCCATGGTTTATACACACATACACAGTGCCAAAACACATCTCATGTATAACTTACTCAGCAACAAATGCTTTGACTGTATGTATGATGTGTGCAGCTGAGTGGAGTCTAGAGGTTAACCAGAGGTTCATGTCTAGTGTCTTTCTCAATATCTTCACACCTTGGTTTTTGAGTCAGGGTCTCTAGCAGACTTGAGGATCACTGATTAGAGTAGGTTGTGGCCACTGAGCTCCGGGATACAGCTGTCCCTGAGTCTCCAGTGCTAAGCCTCGGCCTTTTGTGTAGATGCTGGGGATCTGCACTCAGACCCTCAAACTTGTACCACAAGCAATTTATCTACTGATCTGGTCCCCAAGTCCCATAAAAGAACACATTTTATTTAGGAGTCCGAGAGGTCTGGTTACTTGGGTGTGCCTCAGCATACTCCTTTGTCCTGTGTTCTGAGGAAGAGCAGACGGTAGTGGAGAACGCTCTCTGGTTCCACATTGCCAGGTGTGGAAAACAACCCTGACTCAAACCCTGTGTGACTGTAGGCAAAGCCTGACACCTCCTTTCTTCAGTGCCCTTGAGTGACACAGATTCTGTTTGTTGAAGAATTTCTACTACTAATGGAGATTATGTATGTAAAGGGCATTAGGCAAAGACTGCCGCTTACCACGTGCTCACTGACTGTGAACTGCAGTTATTGTATGTTTGTTGAATATCTGTGTGTGCAAAGTGCCCGAATAGCCATCAAGGAAGAGTAAGTGTTCTTTTAAAGCCTGACTCAGGGGACCAGGTAAAAAAGCTCTCAGGATCACTAGGCCCTTCTGCTTACTGTGACTATGACCAACATGGGTATCCCTGGCCTTTTCCTGAACTGACCCTTGAAGAGAAGACTAAACTCATAAGCCACGGACTTCAAAAGGCTAGTTTTATGTAAACACAAAGAACTTTCGGTTATTAAGGAAGCTCTTCCGGTATGTCACAGATCACACAGTGAAAATCCGCCTTACCCCTGCATCCTATCTACATGGAACTTAGATACTGAGATTCCAAATAAGACTTGTTCAGAACTTTTAAAGTGTTAGGTTTTACTTCAACTGATCATCCCACTGGACTGAAATTCTATGCATGAGATCTGTTTTTCTCTAACAACGAAACCGAGTACACACACTGAAAGAATTTCAAAGTTTGCCTCTACAGAGGTGTGTGCTAGCTGAAGAGCATTTTGGCTCCTGGCTCCTTTCCCAAGCAGTCACTGGAATTCCTCTGAGATCAGCTGCATGCATCCCTTCTGCCCTTGCTATCAATGAGGAAGTTCATGGGCTTTCATCCACAGTGACAGCCATGTGCTTCTTATGTTAAGCTTACACACTAAATACTGGTGAAAGTATACTAATCCCTATAATATAACGAAACCGTAAAGTCTATCTTGAAAATAGCAGTGCTTTACAATCTAATGTTCTGCCCTGTGCACAGTAGACACAACACATTTGCTGTTGAAGGTAACAATTATTCCAAAGTAGTGAATGAACAGTGTGCCGGCTGGTTTTATGTCACTTTGACACAAGGAAGAGTCATTTTAGAACAGGGAACCTCAATTGAGAAAATGCTTCCGCTGTATCAGCCCATGGGTGGGCCTGTGGAGCATTTTCTTGGTTGATGATTGATGTGGGAGGGCCCAGACAACTGTGAGCAGTACCCTGGTGAGGCTGGTGGTCCTGGATACTGTGAGAAGGCAGGCTGAGCAAGGCATGAGGAGCAAGGCAGTAAGCAGTACCCACCCATGGCTTCTGCTCAGTTCTTGACACCAGGTTCCTGACATGAGCTCCTGCTCTGGCTTCCCTCAAAGATAGAAATGAACCCTAGATTGCTTTTGGTCATGGTGTGCTATCATAGCTAGGACAAATGGAATATAAGTTTTTGATGCTCATTGTTGAATATCTCTGAGAGAAATATTCACAGATATTCTGCATCAAGACCTTAATGTCCAACTGTGTAACTGAATATTATCTTAACTTCATGCAACATAAAATCCTAGTAGCAAAGGAATTGGGCAATACTCTCTGCAAGGATTTGAACAAAATCTTATGATTTAATAAGTATGCTCAATAAATTCATTTTTCCTAATTGAGACCTTCTATTATGCTGCTTTGATCTGTATACGCTAACTACTCATATCTGTATGATGTGTGGAATGATTAACTTAGGGAAAAGGAGGCACTGCGTACTATGGACCTTCTGTTTTCAAATTCCTAATTCACTTTGATATTCCCACCACCCTAAACCTTCTCACTCAGGCTTCTTCATTCCAGCAGTGATCACCCTATGTTTTTTTTTTTTTTTTTTTTAATTTTTGCCTGACTCAAGTTTCATTCATATCTCACAGATGCTTAGACAGAACTGCTAACTCTTACATTAAAATATAATCGGTATGGGAATCTCATGTTTAACTTGAGCTGAGAATGATGTCCCTTCACTGACCCTTCCCCATAAACACCAGTCTTAGCACACAATAGCAGGAAGCCATTAGCAAAAATATGAGACATTTTCAACTACAGTTGTTTATTCATTTTCAGTTATCCTAGCAGCATTCAAAGAAAGCCCATCTCCTTTCTACAGCAGCAGATTAACAGTTAGGGTCGGCACTATAGGGGACGCCGACCCTAAGAAGGAACAAAAGCAGAGAACAGGCTCCGGCGGGGTGGTGGTAAGGATGGCTTGGAAAAGACCTCTGTGGAAAGGAACTGCTCTGAGTCTTGTGTGGGAAGGAGCCTGCCACATCGAGACTGAAAAGAGGAGACACCAAAGCAACAGCAGTTCAAGGAGCCAAACAGATGACCTCTGTGGATGGGGCCTAGTGGCACAGACTAGATTGGAGGGGGATGTGGAGGCGAGCTTTAATTCCAAGATGGCAAGTGATTGAAAGCTCTTGTGATGGAAAGAAGATAACCTGATTTTCTTAACTAATTAATTCTCTCTGTGTGTGTTTGTGTAGGTCAAATAACATTTTTCAGAAGTTAGTTCTCTCTTTCTACCATGTGTGTCTGGGGATTGAGCTCATGCAGTGAGAGCTGGCTGTGAGTGTCTCTACCTGCTGAGCCATCTTGCTATCTATCTCACATGAAATTAAAATGTCCGTCAGTCCTGCAGGATGCAGGATCACAGGATCACAGACAAGCTGACTTGTCAGAAGTCACAGCCTCAATAACGACACAGAAAGAGAGAGACATGTGACCAACAAGAAGCACCCTCGGTTCAGTTTGCCTTGTCCCATTTCAAGTTGAGATAGAGAATTGATCCTAAGGAGGGTAGTAAGAATGAGGGCCTTCGAGCATCAGCGATGGCTGAGTGAACTGGACTCATCCCCCATAGACAAGAATAAGCTTGGGAGAGCAGCTACAGTCTGCCCAGCAGGGGACAAATCACAGCACAGCAAGTCCCAGCTGGACTGAAGGAAGACCTGGCCCGCGATGTCAGGCAGGTCAGGCAGGTCCCTGGGAGGTAACGGTGTCTCTGCACACCAAGCAGCCTGGCAGCAAGCTGGAATGCTCACAAGCAAGCTTCCTGGCACAAGAGAAATGGGGAATGAGTTGCTGCAAGGGGTGATGATTACCCAAGGCCTGGAAGACTCTATGAAGAAATAATGAGAAACGGAAGGAGACAGTTCAAAACTAAAAGAAAGTGATATACAGGGAAAAAATGCCTTAAGATTCCTAAATAGGAACATGTAAGAATCTGCTACAGGTTGATGCAAACTGCACATACTCTGCCCTCATTTTCACACCAAGATGTGTGCATGTTCCCTGGTGGTTAAGTATGCGGGGGAGGAAAGCAAGAGGATGTCTACAATTCTTTGTTAAAAATGCTGTTGCAGATTTCTGTTGGAGTCTAGCTCCTGTCACTAACACGAATGTGTTAACCTTCCCTGATCTGTTATGCTGGGGAAAGGCTGACTCACTAAACTGGACATTTAAAAATCAATTGAGCGGACTCAAGAATCAACTGAGCTGGGCATGGGTGGTACACTTCTATAATATAAACCTTCAGAAGGCTGAGGCAGGAGTATCATCAGTTTAAGGCCAGCCTGAACTATATTGCTAGACCCTGTCAAAAAATGCTAGGGGTAAAATCCCCTGTGTTTTATATAAACCCGTTTAGATGTCCATTAAGCCACTGATTTACAGAAGTGTTGTCAGGTGCCATTAACTCCTCCTCCCCAAGGGGAGTGAGAGACAAGGCACTTCTCTAAGATCCATTTCAGCTTTGACTTTCTATGGCATTAAGGAAATTAATTAAGCATAAAATGATCTAAGAACAGTATCTCAGAACTGGGAAAGATACTCCAAGGACATTCGCTCTAGTTCTACCCAAGCTATGGCTGACAACTCTCCCCTACATGCTCCCAAGCTCCCATTCCTCATTAGGAAGATGACACCCAGGTACATGAATTTCTTATTACTAAAAAGACAGAAATGATACAAAGGAGGGTGTGGTCTGTGGAGAGGGGTTTAACCCTTGCTTCTGACCTGACTGTAGTGACATGCAGGATGTCACTCCTGCAAAACGGGCCTGCCTACAAAGGTGTAGGGACCATTCCTCTTCTTCAAATACATTGCAACACATAATCACATATAGTGTAACTAATATTTTCTCTTCTGGCCTGACAATGCTCTCCATAAAAGCCATAGACTATCAAAAGCACCAACACCAGGCACGAGAGACCCACCCGTTGAGTTGTTGGTAAAGGTTGTCCAAGAGACTCCCAAAACATTACAGGCTATTGCTGTCGCTCGTGGTTACCTCCTAAAGGTGGAAGGAGATGTCATTGCTGAAGACAGCATGAACTTCAGACATAGGACTTAGAGGACCTGAGCTGGATATGGCTTGAACGTCTCCTCCCTGAGGAGTAACTTCTGTGGAATCAAAAGGTGTCATGCAAGCTTCCAAATGAGGGAAGGAACCAACAGTTGATGCCCATGAACTGCCACAACAACCAGCATGGCACAGTAATCCCATGGGTGCAACAGAGACATGTACACTTTTGTAGTAACCAAATGATCTTTAATTGGACCTAAGTCCTGGTCAACAAGAGGGAAACTCTGTCTGGTATTGTAAGCCTAGCCAAGTACACAGGGATATGGAATTCATAGATCTTGGAGGTGAAGCCATAACAGCCAGGTTACTAGACAGGCATAATTCCTGAACAACATCTAAATACTTACCCTTATGCTACAAGTAAGGGTATTCCTCACATCTCATCAATGAAACTTTTCTTTGCAACACAGACCATTACAGAAAAAAATCACGGCTGATCAAAATGCAAAAGACAAGAGATTGTGTTACACCCAGTCCAACAGCTATATCTATGATACAACTCCTGCATGTAAGCCTCAGGGATTACTGCTGAAGTGGGGAAGGGGGATAGAAAGACTGTTAAGAGCTAGAGGAACTGGGAGTTTTCTGTGAGGATGTGTCTCCTGGAAACTACAGAGATGCTGCACCCATGAAGGCTCACCAACATGGTGACCTAAACAATGACAACACCAATAGACATGCTGACCTCAAAGTGGAAAAGCTCATGGAGCCTCAACTGCAGACAAAGAGCTATTGGCAACTGGGGAACGCTGAGAGTGGGAGAAATCGTTGTTTTCCCCAGGGAAGAGGCCCTAAATTGGTTTTCCAACACGAAGGGGTCAACCCTGACATCATACATATACAAATAACATTATATGGACCGAGCAATTTGCATTTGTGTAGTGTGTGTGTGTGTGTATTTGTGCAAGTGCAATAGCAATTAAATAAAAAGAGGTCTTGAATTTGAGAGAGTGGAGGGTGCTGGAGGAAGTAAAGAGAAAACAACATAATTTCAAGAAACAAAAAAAATTATAAAACATACATATGTAAGCCTCCAAAATGTCACAATAAAATTTATAACATTACAATCCAAGCCAAGTCTTGAGTTGATGCTTTAGGATTATGATGGCTTTTCTGGGGTGTTAACATGACGACTCTACATTTGCCATTCATTTGACCAAGTCCCTGACATAATTGCCTGTGCAATTCTCTCTCTCTCACTTTCACTCTCTCTCTCTTCATGTAAGACTGAGTATGTTGGGTTTCCTATAAATACTACAACTAGAAAAGGAAGTTTGTTGATGCAATTAAGATGGCAATCATCTGCCATTAACAATGGGAGGTTATCCTTGAAGGACAGAAGTTGGTCCAATCAAATGACTCTTAAAGGGCCCTGAACTTATCCTAGAAAAAGAAGTTCTTTGCAATAGAAAAAATCAGTGAGATAAGGAGTCCGTTTCCCTGGCTTTTCATGTGACAAAGAATAGGATGAACCAACAGGAGTGGAGAGAAGACCTTGGCAGACATCCAGCAAAGCAGGGAGCTCAAGGAACTGAATTCTGCAGCAATTATATGAGCTTTTAACAGGATCACGAAATCCCAATGAAAACAGACTGTGGTCAATATCTTGATTTTTGTCATAGAAGTGAGCATAGGGCATAGTCACATCATGATCAGAACTATAAAACCATTAACTATAAATGTATATTGCTGGAAGCTTCAGTAGCATTTTGCTATCCAGCACTACAAAACTAACAAAACTCTACAGCACTTCCACGTCATCACTCTGAACACGGTTTACACCATTCTGATGATAAGAGAACTGACAAAAGTGTTAGGCTGATCTTTTAACCCAAAATCCAAATAGCTTAGGTCCTTAGAGTACTTATTCTAAGTTTTCTGTACCATTGATAATGGAAGTATTAATAACTGCCTTTTAAGTTTTGTTATTTATATATTTATAAAAATTTCATAGTAATTATATATTATGATACTTTTCAAGCCAGGGTAGTCTACATTAAGTCCTGGGTGTGGGATTGACCTTGGGTACATTACTTGAGTCTCATTTTCTGTATGGAGAAGAAACTCCGTATGTAACTCCTACGTCTATATCATAGAGTTCTGGGAAAAGCACAACACATGACATAAATAATACATCTGAATGTGCTCAGATAAATGGGAGGTCATCCCACACCTGCCATTTGCACTGTAATCACTATCTAGAACTTAGAAGCAGCAATCTTTCTCATCATTGAATCCATACTGCCTGCCTCAGTACCTGACCCAACGTAGTCCCCAACAAATCTTTGTTAAGGAGATACCTTCTCTCTCACTCAGACATTGCTGTGATGGAGAGGGCATCCTAAGTTTGCTAATTAAAAAACAAACAAACAAAACATTGAAGACAAAAGACTACAAGAGTGTTTGACTGCTGAATGCTCACCCATAAATGGGGCACTGTACCACCATCTGCAAAGCTCAGAAGAGAGAATAAAAATAATGTAAGAGCCCGAGGACAGGGCCTTGTATTGTGGAATGCTGTCTTCTAAGCGCGACAAGGCCATTGTTCTACTGCACTCACAGCAGCTATGACTACACACACAAGATCCACACAAGACCGGAGCTGTCAATGTCCTGTTATGGAGGGGTGAGAGACTCCTGAGGTCTCACCCTTCTCTGAGAATCCACAGCTGCTACATTCTTGCCAGGCCTCCAGAACTTAACCTGACCGGGGTGGCAAGAAGGTGAAGAAACAGCCAGCCAGCCAGCCGGATGGTCAGAAAAGCCAGAACTGGATGGCGTGGGCTCTCTGATGGAAAGGTTTCTGATGGAGAAACCTCAGAACTCTGGAAGCTCAGCATACTTACTTTATTCAGCTGAATGAGGAGGCAAGACTTACAACTAAACAAGGACGTGGAGCTATTACACTCAGAGAAGTAAGGAGGTATGTTTCACTAACCTGGGAAGGAAGAGTCTCCACCAGGGGAGTAGTTTTCAGGCCATAAAATAGCAGTGTGAGGGGAGAAAAGCTATTGTGGGCATTTTCTGCACACACTATCAGTATCTACACATGGACCAGACAAGGCTTTGTCATTACTTTGAGCCTCACCCCAATCCCGGAGTGGTGGTAGACTTTGCCATTTTCCTGCAGGTCTGAGGCTACAGACCTTGGCATAGCCATGGTCATGTCAACAGCATATTCAAGACTTCATCACTCAGGTGTCCACCACTCCTCCCAGGGGTAGGTCACTCTTGCTCTTGTAAATAACCCCTCACTAATTTTCTATAAGCAATTCTAATAAAAGCCATTAGATTATGTACACATATTCAAAAAAGGACATGAAAGAAGATGGGGGACTATTTGGGAAGAAGAATGGGGATTAGTAGGAGTAGGAAGAGAAAGAGAGGGTAAGGGGGAGGAATGTGATCAAAATGTATTATACACATGTATAAAAACATCATGATTGAAACCACTATCATATTTAATAAATATTAATCAAAACAATTTTAAAAGACCCTGAAGACAGGGTAAGTTGAACCTCTTAAGTTTTCCTACGTTAGGTAATGATGAAATATAAAACAAAATAAAAACAAAATGTTCTCTCTACACTCAAGGCCTGGAGCTGGCCTAGAAACACATGAATGTCATAGTGTTTACACATTTTCAGCCCCTGTATACCAAGGCAACAAATGGTCACCATTACCTGTGTTCTACTGAGTGGAATTCAATTACACCCTGGACAATTTCTCTTTCTCATTTATGCTTATATTTGTAAAAAAGCACAACACAGTAAAAAATGATTTCTAATACCTAAATCTCCAATTCCACAAAATAAGCTTCATTATAGTTACAAACACATATTCTCCCCAAAATAATGTTGCATGCCAAGGTTTATTTTACAGTCCTTTTCTCCCCTCAAAAATGACTCTAGGAACAAAGAGGCAACCTACATGATGGGAGAACATCTTTTCAACAACACACTGGACAGGGGATTATCACTTAAAATTTATAAAGAACTCCAGAAATTAAACCCCAGAATGTTCCTAATTCATCTGGTCAACAGATGGGTTACAGAACTGAACAGAGAGTTCTCAAAAAGAGAAATAAACTAATAAAAAAAATGGTACATATACACAATGGAGTTTTATATAGCTGTAAGGAAGAATAAAAATTATAACATCTGTGGAAAATAAGATGGAGAAAGGTATCAAAAACATGCAGTTGAAAAAAGACAGCATATTCAAGAGAATAATGACAGCCAAACTGGGTATCTTCCTGTAGAATCTTTAGATCCATTTTGTTTACCCTGTACAAAAAAATCAGCTAGAATTGGACCAAACACCTTAATTTAAAAGCCAAAATATTGAAATTGCTAAAGGAAAATATAGGGAATACATTTCAAGATAAACATATAGATAAGAACTTTCTGAATAGATCTCTAATAGTGCAAGAACCACCAAGAATCAACAGATGAAATAACATAAAACTAGTTTCTGCACAGAAAAAGAAACTATCAGCCAGGGCAAAAGACAGCCTGCAGAATGGGAGAAGATCTTTAACAGCTATACTTCAAATAGGAGGCTAATATCAAAATTTACAAGGAGTGAAAACTAAAGAAAAAAAAACCGATAGTCAATGAATAGGCTATTAAAGGATCAATTCTCAAAAGAAGAAACACAAATGGCCAACAAGTATTTTTAAAAGTGTTCAATATCCTTAGTCATCAGGGAATTGCAAATTACAGCTACTTGGAGTTAGCAACTCATCCTAGTCATTAAGAAATCTAACAACAGATGCTCATGAGGATGCAAGGAAAGAAGAAACCTTATTTTATTGGTGGTGGTAGTTCAAGCAAGTACAGCCATTACAACAGTTTCTCAAAATACTTGAAAAAGCTATTATACAACTCAACTACCCTGTAACTCTTAGACACATCTCAAGTGATTGGTTATCCTACCACAGAAGATAGTTGCACGTCCATGTTACTACTGTACTGCTCACAAAAGAAAGGAAATGGGACCAGCCTAAATGAATAACGAACAGATAATGAAAAGCGGCCTATGTACACAAAAGGATTTTATTCAGCTGTAAAAAAATAAAACAATTAAGCTTGCAGGAAAATCGGTGGCTCTGGAAACACAGAAGACACACGTTCTCTTTCACAAGTACATCCTAGCCTGTTGTGGGTGTGGGTGTGGGTGTGAGTGTATGGGTATAAATGTGGGGAAAGTCTAAAATGCTACAGAAGATACCAAGAAATGCTGAGAATGGGTGATTGGAAGCAATAAGGAGTAGGCAAAAAGACGAAGGGTGCATGAAAGAGTCAAAGAGACTGGGGGAGGGGTTACCAGGAGAGGACCAGAAAGGGGGTAGTGAGATGAAGGGGCAAAAGAATCTGCTAAAATACACTGTGAAAATGCCACAATGATATTGAATACATTTTACACTAATTTAAAAACCACAACAGTCGCAATTTTTAAAAAGGGAAAATGTTACCAACCCATGGCTCCTGATCACAACAAAGGTGCAGAGAGAAATTAGGTCATTCTTAGTGCTGATAACAACGTATGAACAGCCACTCTGGAAACCTGTTAGCGGTTCCGTTCAAAGTACGGATAACTTGAAACTGGAAATGATCAACATATCTTGCACAGGTGAATGACTAAATAAGCTATGAGAAATCAATGGAATACACCTTGCTAAAAACCCACTGGGTTAGTATGTGTTATGAACATGTGTTATACTGACCAACAAGCAAACACATAAACACAGTCAAACCCAAGAAACCCACCGTCTCTAGGACATCATGCCGAGTGGACATACCTTAGATGATCATCTGCTATGCAGTGATTAGAATTCATACATATTCATTATGATTCAGTAATTCATTGATCAATGATTATTGAATTGACAAGACTTTGTCAGATGTGGATGACACACTAGTGCCTGCCAGTCATGAGTAACTCAGCATGATGGGTGATTGAGGGTAGGCACAGGGATGTTTGTGCTGATTTACCAGCAGCGTATTGCAATCAAATGGTGGTAGGCAAATGAGATGGGATGACAGAGAACCCCTTTACACAGGACAACTGTGGACTACCTAGTTCTGATATCATGGCACAGCTATATAAGAGGCTGAAGTAAGCACGTACGTCTCTAGTTATTTAAATAAAATATTTTAAAATGGGTAAAAAGTCAGAAACTTCAAGCTTCTGGGAGAATTATTATGTTGCATACAACAGAATTTTCTCATCTTAGTGGCACAAAACAAAGCCTGTCTCAGTTCTGTGAGGGGATCTTGAAGACAAGGAGAAAGCAATTACATACAAAATAAACTCTGTCTTCATGTCAGACACTGGAATTCCATTCCCATTCATCTCCATTCCATTTCTGGCTTTTCCAGTGTGAAACTTAGTTTGTTTGTTTTAATGTTTCCTCTCAGTGACTCACATCACTGTTCCTAATGTCCAGCCCTTTCACTTCTATGTACCTATCTACTCTCTCGGAAAACCTCCAACTAGATCCTATGCCTGCTGCTGACTGACTAGACGCTCCTGAAAGGCAGACATTAAAGAAAGAAGAAGAAGAAGAGGAAGAGGAGGAAGAAGAGGAGGAGGAGGAGAGGAGAAGGAAGAGGAGGAGGAGGAGGAGGAGGAAAGTCTCTTTAATTCAAATTAACATTAATCATAAAATTACAGTATATGTAAGATTCTACGCAGAAAGGCCTTCCACATTCTTCTTGTCTCCTAAGCCATTCCTTCCCTTCTCAGCAGACTTCCAGGCAGCAAGTTTATACCACATAGAATAAACATCCCAAGAAAACAAGATGTTCATCCTCATCTTAGAGCTAGGCAGCCTGGACTAGGAGTCTTCCACTCAAATCTTCCTTGATGACGTGGGTGAACACTGAGTCATGAATATGGCATGTAACTCAGACTGCCTGGTCTCTAACCCTATGTCAGAATGTTTAATCACGACACCCTCCCCCTCCCAATCTGCTAACAGACATTTTTGTAATTTTAAAAGGGAGAACAGATGGAAAGTAGCTGACCTAATTCAGCCATCTTGATCCCACCCAGAGCTGGTCCTCACTGTGTCATCAACTCTGAGATTGGTAATTAATACACCTGGTGATTTAAGTAGAGGTTAAGACAAACTCTTTGACCTCCCCCACCCCCGAGGGAGGAGCAGCCTTGCTAGGCCACAGAGGAGGACACTGCAGCCAGTCCTGATGAGACCTGATAGGCTAGGGTCAGATGGAAGGGGCGGAGGACCTCCCCTATCAGTGGACTTAGAGAGGGGCAAGGAGGAGATGAGGGAGGGAGGGTGGGACTGGGAGGGAATGAGGGAGAGGGATACAGCTGGGATACAAAGTAAATAAACTGTAACTAATATAAAAAATAAAAATTTAATTAAAATTATCAAATAAAAATACTATATAATAATAAAAAATAATAAAACTGTTAGGACTCCTTGTATGTGGTTCTGAAAAAAATAATCAGCCAGCACAGCGAAAAAAAAAAAGAAAAAGAATAGAAAGAAGACTGTTTTACTTCAAATTAACAGCACCGCTGTCCACAACTCACCAACCCACTCATGAAAAGTCTGGGCGCTAGCACCAAGACCGAATTCAATTCGGTTACGTTGAATCCCTGCTTCCCCAGTGTGCTGGCAAGGGTAGCTGGCCACAGAAGCCTCCAGGAATCAGCATGATTACCTAATCTGCAACCTCCTTTCTCCTTCTCGTCCCCTGCCGGGGTAGTGTGGTTAGAACAGGCTGATCCTTGGTCAGGGTTGACGGCTATAAGACCACAAAAAGACGAAATAACAAGGAGCAACTTTACAAATTAATAGAATAACAAAAAAAGTACATTTTGTTTGCAAGAGTTTATTTTGGTTTGGTGAAGTGAGGTCTTGACTCGGGGCCCTGGGTAGCCTAGAACACACTATGTGATTCAGGCTCGCCTCAAATTTACAGCAATCCTCCTGCCTCAGCATCTGTAGTGCGGAGATCAGTCTTGGGCCATCACACTCAGGTAAAGTACATTTGATGACAACAAACAGAAACACCTATTCCCTCAGTAGTGCCCTAAGACCAAGACGGGGCCACGCAACATATAAGTGATAGAAAAGCAAGCGGATTTTATAGGGAAGAGCAGAGAAGTGGTAGGAGAGAACTGGAAGCAACCAAACACTGGGCTTTTATTAATGGTCAGCAATTTGGTTCAAAAAATTTTCTATTTCACTTTTCTCCTTTCCTCCCTCCACTTCCTGTTGTTTTTGAAACGAGGTTTCCTATTACTCGGGCTAGCCTCAAACTTGTATAGCTAAGGCTGGGCCGTGCTCCGGAGTGTTGGGGCTGTAGATGGCAGCCAAGCCGTCTGGCTACTACTGTGCTCCTTTCTAATAGGGCTAGTTCATCGGGACACAGGAGACCTTGACACAAGTCTTGTGCTTTACTGTTACTTTCTTTACAAGCCTGTCTTTCCGGGCTGTAACAGACTACTGGGGTGGGTGAGTTATAAGCAGTTTAACTTGGTTCCTGGTTCTGAGGCATGCTGGTAGCACCTGCTCAGTTTCCAGTTAGGATCTTGTGCGACCTCACAACACTGCAAGAGGGCTGGGTGAAGAGTGAGTGTGTGTATGTGAAAGAGTGTCAGATTTTCTTTCCCTCCAGACGGCTAACCCACCTGCCTGAGAAATGCCTTAATCTCTCCTCGTGACTTCTTCCAGGCCCCGCCTCAGAGCACTCCCACGGTGGCAATCCTATTTCAACACGCGGTTCAGAACAGACGAGGTGCGCCACTTACCCGTACGGTACTTCAGCTCTATGACTGTCTTGCCTTCCCTGGACAACTCTGTCACTTCACACGTGTAGTTCCCCACGGCGGCGTCATTCGTATCCATTTTCAAGGAGGCATCACCTTTCAGTAAGTCTGAGACCGAGATTTTCGCACTGCTGAAGTTTGGGTCTGGAGTAGAGCTGTTTTTACCTCCATCGTAGATGAAGATGTATGTTCTGTTGAACTTCCACTTCACGTACATTTCTTCAGTGCTTTGGGCCTCCACGTTAAGGACAACACAAGGAATGGTGACAGTTTTATTGCATAGAGTGTACTCTACAGACTTGACTTTACTAAACAGTAGCTGAGCTGAACCTGGAATACAGACACAAAAATATTTCATTGTAATATGTATATACAAGGTATTACCTTAGATGTATTACAAACCCCCTTATTGTAAAGAAAAATACTTCAATTATTCATTTAAGCATCCAATACAGGAACAAGGTGAAAAATAGCAACAGATTATTTGCACACCAGCTAGTAGACTGTAACTTTTCTTTATCCAGTCTTAATAATACCAGGTATATATTACCATGCATCTTAGGAACATATTTACCAATTGTGTTAGGACATGCAAGGTATAGTATCTAGCTTTGAAAGCTCTGAAGTAATCGTGTCTGCTTACTGATATATGTAGGGTAATACTGTCCTTACTGTGGGAACATTCTGAATAGAAAACCTAGTATTCTATCCGGGCTCAACTTCTATACACGTCTACTAGATGGAACTTGCTAAAGTGATATGAAATTTATCTCTGCACTCAGGCTGCATAGCCAAAAAAAAAAAAAAAAAGTGGCCAGTTCTATTATACTTTAATATACAAAGCAACTGGAATGAATCAAATCTTATCTTTCCAAGAGGGTGGAAAGCCTTGGAATGCTAACGAGGAAAAAAAAAGTTCTCTGTGGCTATTTCCCGCTTCAAAAGAGACAGCGATAGACATTTTGTATGCAAGTCTCACAAAGGATTACACACAATTGAATGGCATTTTTCCTACCCCCGACATTTCATTGAATCTACAGAACAATTCTGAAATGTAGATTAGAGGTTATTTCTTCCTCCAATAAACTATAAACTACCCCAAAAGCCAAGAAACAAGCTGAAACCAAGAACAAGAATAACCCTTGGCTCTTGTCAATAGCATAACTCACCGCTGACTACCATGCCATACACAAGGCTCAACATTGGACTCAAATGGCACAGATGTGGAGAAACTCCAGTTGTATTATATGATGTGGACATTTATCAAAGCTCTTACCCAAGTCGACTGTTGACTTTTCTTTCAAAACCCAAAGTACCAATGAATATAAAACATTAACTCTGTTAATCTTTAATAACTCCTCCTTCTATATAAACTAGAAATAAAATCGAGGACATAAAATGTTACTGTAAGAGTAGAATTATTAATAAATGCCCATCAGGTTGAATATAAGGATCTATACTGGAATATAATCTGGACTGTGTTCAAGAAGACCCAAGCACAAGTCCTCTGCCTAGCACACTGGTGTGCAGTGCCACGCAATTCACTTTTCTATAGCATGGTTTAATAAGGAGGATCAGCTCAGAGAGTGGGCGAGTTCCTAGAACACTGGGAGCACCACAGGAGAAAACATCCAAGAAATGCTCCCTAAGCAACACCATGCTGCACAAACTGGGTGACCGCATAAAATGGACACCGTGGCATCTACTATAACGAGCTGGGCCCTCTTAGCGCTCCCGGCGATGGGCCACCTGAAGCAGCTTTGGGGGCATCCACGGCTCACCTTTCCTAGTTCCCTAGATCTTTAGCCACCCAAATATCAGGAAGCCCCAGGCAAAACCTGAATGTCCAATTACATTCACTACACCCTTGGAGTTTTGTGTTATTTCCCTGGAGAAAGAGCAACCAAAGGCAAGGAACCTTATTGTACAAAGAGAGATGGGGGAGGGGTGACGTCACAATTACAAAGGATGGATGGCAAATGTCAGAAAATACCTGATTCTGAAATGCACAAAAAGTACCCAGTGTCTTGTCAGTGGGTGCTGGGCATTATCTAACAGAGCTGCAATCATGAGATTCTAGATAGGCTCTGCTTTCACTGAATTCAACCTGGGTGTCTAAAATTGATTAGGCTTTTGCAATTAAGTGTCATGCACAAGATTTTTCTATAGAGTTAGAAATTTTGTGACTGATTTACACCTCATGGAGAAGACTGCAAACAACATCAACTTTTAAAAACTGAAGACACTGACCAATTTTACCATCCATTAATAAATCCTTTCAGCATTCTTGCTTGCCTATAAACATGTCTGCTCTACTGATTTGCCTTCAAAAGTGATTTTGTCTACTTGCTGATTTGTTCTTTAAGGAGCGAAGTTAAAATTTTGATTATGTCCGTTTTGTAGCAGCATGAATCATTTCAAAGTTTAAAAATTATATTCGGATGAGTCATTTCAAAATCATTCTTTCCCAGAAGACACAAGTGAAGAGCTCGGTCATCCTATGAGACACCCCCCTCCCCAACAGAGCCCAGGTAAGAATGAGGTGGCTCACAAACACTCCACAATTTTCTAACTTGTTTGGAATATACATCTTTCAGGGAATACATGAAGTATAAATTGCACTGTATTACTTCCTTCTTGCAATAATAATAATTAAAAAAACCATTTCATAACTGGAAAACAATGCTATCGGTAAAACATAAAGTAAATCTGACCTGGCCGACCCAAGACAACCTTCGCAATAATAAGGGGTAAATAAAAGTAGCCCCAAATATCCCTCCAGATGTTAAATGCAACCTTTTCATTTACAAACGCGTTATTGAAAACACTAAGTAATATCGTCAATATGGCTCCTCATCTTCTGAGGAAAAACCTGGCTAAGACAAGGCGTAACTGACAGTAAATAATAAACACGAGAAAATTCATATGGATAAGACATGCTGTAGCAGTCTTCTTCCACAGAGCAGGGAAACTTATCCAAGGATGGTGCCAGAGTTACAGGCAAACTACCAAAGAAACCACCGGGGAATGTTAACTTATATCAAATGCCAAAAATATTGAACATCACAACTTTCATGAACATGGCACCAACGCAAACCTCCCCAAGTCAGTCGTAAGCATAGTTGTGCAGTGGCAAAGAGGCCTCCTCCATAGGTTACAGCACACACGTGCAGCGATGCAGTCAGCAGTTGCTAGGACTAACCTCGAGAGAACACTGACTGGGCAGAGGGATATGATAATGAAAAAAAAAAGTGAGACTTATCTTTAGGCGCTTTGAAATCTCACATGGGGATTCTAAGCAGGTTATACAACACAAGGTCACATGCGTGGCTCTTTTTTTTTTTTTTTTTTTTTTTTTTTTTTGCACAAACAACGCGCTATCTGTGGAGGGCAGAATAATCAATCTGTCTAGCAGGTTTCTAAGAAAATTTACATTGCTACTGGAGAACAGGAGACTGCCATGCAGCCACTGCTCATCTGGGCACCTAATGTTTTTAAACATCCATGTAAAATTTTTCTCCTTTTAATGACTCTCAGACAATTCACCTTCTGCTCCTCAGCCTGTTCTCTCCAGCAGTCATCTCTCCCTACCCAACTCAAATTGAACCCTTCCGGGAAGCCAGAGGCTTATGACACTTCCCACATAAACTTAACCACAGCCTCGACTATCCATAGTTGTTTTTTTTTCCCTCCCTTCCAGAAATGAATTCCTTTATTCATAGCTTGTTTCCATTGCTGACTCGAGTCCATCATCTAGAGAACTCATGAACTGCCAGCCTCCACATGCCTCTATTCCATTTCTGAAGTGTTTTTAAGTCATCTTTTAATAATTGTGTATGCACAAAATTTAAAACGTTCCACATACTCATCTCTCTTTCCCAGCATCCTAAGATAATGATCTATGTGCATTTCCTGACCTCGGTGTACTCCCAAACACTGTGTCAACGGGACTCTACTCTATATACTATTACTCTACTATTGGTCCAGTAGGAAATCACCAGTGACCTCTTGTGAATAATCCAGTTCATATGGTTCATTTTGTCTTGACTTCTCCATAATTCTTTTTTTTTTTTTTACTTTGTCCCTTTACCTTTAATATACCTTTTCATTTCCTCCACCTTGCCCTAGCATTTAAAACCTAGGTTTTTAGTGTTCCTAATATATGATGGTTTTAATGAGAATGGCTCTGTGGGCCCCTGTGTTGGAATGCTTGGCCCCTAGTTGGTGGAAGTGTTTAGGAAGGATTAGAAGGTGTGGCCTTATTGGAGGTGTGACATTGGGATGGGCTATGAGGTTTCAAAATCTCAACCATCCCAGTTGACTCTCTCTCTCTCCCTCTCTTTGCTTCCTGAAACCAACATGTAAGTGCTCAGCTACTGCTCCAGCAGCATGCCTAAGTACTGCTACTATACTCACCACCATGAGATCCATGGATTTCCCTTTCTGTAACTGTAAGCAAGCTTCAAACTAAACACTTAAAAAATTGTCTTGGTCATGGTGTCTCATCACAGCAAAAGAACAGTAGCTAAGACAAGGGTTTCATGCTCAGCAACCTCTTGCCAATTATTCCCCCTTACTCCCATAGTTTTCACAATCAGCACATTTTCTTACTGAAACCAGACCCTGCCTCTCTTCTAAACTGGAGATTTTAATCAGTGGTCTTCTATGCATTCCAAAGAGAGATACTAGGATCATTTAAAAATTAACAATGTCCCCCAAATTATATAACACTATATTTCCCAATCTTCACCTCCTTAAAATACTTACAATTACCTAGCAGTAATCAGACTTGGACCCATAAATCATTCTAGACTCCTATCTCTTTCTTTAGCCACAGAGACATTTTGTTAAGCTAACCTATTCAGTAGTTTCTAAATACAAAGCCTGTTGATGAAAGAATTACACCTCACCCTTGTTCCATGAACCAATGCCAGACCTCCAGTCTGGTTCCCTGCCTCTGTCTTCCATACTGTTCCATGACAGTGCCAATGCATTTTCCATAGTCCTCATAATAACTGTTCTAAATGCAAATGTGTACTCCTTTGCCCAGTGACACCCCATCACCCTGGTTCTCCAACCAAACTCTACATACATTAGCACATGAAACAAACAAGGTCCTCCGAGATCCTTTCCAGCCTCACATCTTGTTGTTCTCCATTAATTACTTTACTTACTCACTTTACATTCTGATTTCAGCCCCTTCCTCTCCTCCCAGTTCCACCCTCACACACACCTCCCCCCCATTCTCCCCTTTTCTTCTCCTCAGAACAAAAGAGAGGTCCCCCAAGGGTACCAACCCACCCTGGTACATTAAGTTGCTGCAGGACTTAAGGGAATGGGATCCAAAGGCAGGCATCAAAGTCAAAGAGGGCCCGCTCCAGTTGTTGGAGGACCACATGAAGACTAAGGAGGCCTAAGACTAGTCCATGCCTGTTCTTTGGCTGTTGGTTCAGGCTCTGCAAGCCTCCGTGGGTCCAGGTTAATTGACTCTGTAGGTCATCTTGTGGTGTCCTTGATCCCTCCAGTTCCCTCAATCATTTCCCCAAGCCTTCCATAAGACTCCCCGAGCTATGTCTAATGTTGGGCTGTGGGTCTCTGCATCTGTTTCCATCAGGGGCTGGGTGAAGCCTCCCAGAGGAGTTACGCTGGGCTCTTGTCTGCAAGCATGGTTGAATAACATTAATAGTGTCAGAGATTGGCTCTTTCTCATGGGATGGGTCGCAAGCAGGGCCAGTCTTTAGTTGGCCTTCCCTCAATCTTTGCTTCATCTTTGTCCCTGCACATCTTGTAGGCAGAACAAATTTTGGGTCAAAGGTATTGTAGGTGGGTGGGTTGCTGTCCTTATCCCTCCATTGGCAGTCCTGCCTGGCTATAAAAGGTGGCCACTGAAGGCTCCATATCCCCTACTGCTAGGAGTATCAGCTAGGGTGACCCCATAGACCTCCTGGGGCTTCCCCTATACCAGGTCTCTGGCAAGTTCCAGAAACAGCCCCCTTACAATTTCTGTTCTCTCACCCTGCCCTCTCTCCCTGGATTTCCCAATTCCTAATCCCCACGCTTGTTCTCCTCCCCATCCCCTCTCCTACACAGTTCCCTCCATCCATCCACCTCTAAAGCCTATTTTATCCCCTTCTGAATGAGATTCAAGCATCCTTCCTTGGGCCCTCCTTGTTACGTGGCTTCTTTGGGTCTGTGGACTGTAGTACGGTTATCCCGTACTTTATCTAGCCTCACATCTTGTACTCTCATTTCCAAATAATCTCCCATCACAATGACCTTCCTTCAGCCCAAGAATAGGCAAACATGCCTTTATAAACATGGCTTAGCACACCTCGATCCCCATCACAGAGAGGGCCACATCCTTCTCTGGGCATGGAGTATATGCTGTGGATGAGAGCACACACACTTTGGAGCCAGGTCCCACATCACAGTTGTAGAACCTTAGGCAAGTTGCCCAACCTCTGAATTTCAGTGTCCTAATTTACAATGTGTTAATAGTAGTATCTACTTCACAGAGATTTTGTGAGGATTTAATGACAGTATGAACATGAAGCTATGACTTCAGTGTCCTGTATGTACTTGGCAACTATGTAATAAAGCTGTAGTAGCTGTATCCTGCTTACTTTCACTCTTCTGGTCGTAGCATTGAGATGACAATTCCTGTGTCCCTATCCACTATCAATGATCACTCAGCTGTTGTCCTTTCTTACTGATCTTTGCTCCCTAATCAAATGTTCTCACTGTACTGTTTTGTAAATATCTTTCCATTCTTCTCAGAAGGTAGGAAGGTGATGTCACAGGCATCCTAAGACTTTTTGCAAGCATCCAGAAAGGATTCAATACATTTCTTGTGGATAAAAACTTTAAAGTCAATATTAAAAAAAAATCCAAAAAAAATAGGAAGGAAGGGAGGGAGGGAAGGAGGGAGGGAGAAAGGGAGGAAGGAAGGAAGGAAGGAAGGAAGGAAGGAAAGTTTACAAGTCATGAAGGAGAGGAATCACTCTTCATATATCATGTGAATCTCCAATGCATCTATCAGTCTGTTTGTGCACTTGTAAAGCTTCATGTCCTAATAAAAAAATCAAGTCAACTGCATATACAGAGAGAAAAATTCCTCAAAAAAAGCAACATAAATGTGATTAAGAATGGCCATGGGTCTGAAACATGATCGAAATGTACTTGGAAAGGAAAGGCACACTACTTAAACTAACAATTTGTAGAGAAGGAAAACAATAATTGAAAGCAGAAAATTATTCAGGTAAGCTCTAGGAAAGGAGACTGAAAAGATGGCTGAGACAGTCTGCAAAGTCTTCTTGAATGTCATGCTGAGCAGTTTAGACTTGACAGTAGAAGGTTCAACTAAGGTTTACTTTAAGAAGGACTGCATTTTACAGCAACTGAAAGGGGGATGGAGGGCAGGAAGGGGAGAAGAGAGACCCATTAAGAACCAACTGCAATAGTCCAGGTAAATGACAAGGAGAAAGAAGGCCTAAAAATGGCATTAAAAAAATCAAAGCAGCAAAATCAACAGAAGTCAGATGTGGGAGGTGAGGGAGATAAAAAAGGAAAAAATGAAAATTGGAAACTAAAATAGTCTGTGGAACTTGCTGGTTGTAGATTAATTATATGGCAAAGAGACTGGAGATTTAGGGGAGTTACTCTTTCCATGTTTCAGCCTGAGCATTAAAAGCGCCCGGTAGTACAATGCAGTGACCACGTCCAGCAGATCCCAGGATATATGACTTTGGACTCCAGAGAAAAGGTCAGAGCTATAAAGACTTGGGAGTCGGCAGGAACCTCGCTGGTAGTTGAAATTGTCTTTATAAAGAAGATTGACCACAGGGTCCTTGTAAAGCAAACAGCAGAGAACAAAAGCTTGGGGACGTCAATAATCAAGGAAATAATACTTAAACAGGATAAGAAATGAGAGAAGCAGAAGCAAACAAGACAAATCTCCACGGTAATACGGCGGACTCCAAGGCGGGGTTAGGATTTGGGTTCACATGGTCAAAGGAGATGCTACAACCTAGGTTAGACCGTGAACAACCAACCAGGGCCTGAAAGGTAGCTCCTTTCTTGGTAGTGATGCCGATGAACAACAGAGAGCCTGTGGAACCTGCACTGGTGAGAAGGCAGCAGCAGAGAGTCTTTAAATAGACCTCACACAGTCAGAAAACGGAGAGGAAAGTCCAACAAGTAAGTGCTGAGGTGAGGACAAGGGCAAGGATGTTTCCGATCTTCTGAGGGCCTCTCTTTTCTTTTTTATTGTGATGTAAAACTTGACCATGGCCGCAGCAAGCTCAGGGGAAGTAGTCAAAGGCAAGGGCACTGATCTAGGATACAGGGCTAAGGATTAATCTGCTGGGAGTAGGTCTCTGAGGGAAGTGATGGGTAAACAGACTGTCTTTCCCTTGAATGAATGAATGGGGCCAGCTGAAGTTGGTGGGTGAGAAGGCTGTCTAGGAAGTTAGGTTTCCGCATAGTGTTGGGAGGGCAGCTGGGAGGCCAGACAGCTCCCCAGCTTGGAGTGATGTTCATCAATGGCTTGAGAAGCGCCCCCCAAAGGGCTGCTGAGGTAACTGACGCAGGACACCTGCTGGCAGAAAGGCTGCCTACAGCTCTGCCCTTAGAACGGCCTCTGGCAGGAAAAACTTGGGTGTGGGAGACTAAAATTAAATTAGGACAACAGGAGGATAGGATCCAAGATCTCCTGTGACAGATGCTAAAATAAAGGTCAGGGGTACAGTGGGGAGTCCACAGCTTAATTCAGTCAGGCTCTCACAATCCTGCCACATTCACTGGCTCTAAAGTGTCCTTATAAGGACAGAACTAGTCAATCTAGAATTATAGGGGTTAGGGCACGTTATAGTCATTTATATTCCGAAGCATGACCTTATCGTGAGCTGAAGTACACCAAGTGCCACAACAAGATAAACACTTTTTTCCTTCCATAAACCACACAGTAAGTTACTAGGAAGGACCCATGTTTGAAATGTGTCTCTATGCCTTTAAGAGTATGACAGTGTCTAGTCCAGGCTGCAACATGAGCCCACACTTGCTGAAAATGTAAAACAAACAAATAATAATAATAATAAAAAACCAGAAAATAAAACAAGTTTTCTTTCTTTCAAATGAATTCTCTTAACCTAAACCTCAAACATGGGGCTAAGGAGATTCCAAATGTTGTGCAGCACTCCATGGGTCCACACCCATGAAATATCCAGGGAAGGGCGGAGCCTCTCATTGCAGTTTCAGTTCCACGTAACCGACCACGAGGCAAACTCCACATGTGGAGTCTGTGTCTAGGGTAGTGGTTCTCAACCTGCGGACGCCACCCCTTTGGGGGCTGAATGACCCTTCTACAGGGGTTGCCTATCAGATATCCTGTATATCAGATATTTATATTATGATTCCCAATGGTGGCAAAATTAAAGTTGTGAAGTAGCAACAAAAATAATTTTAGGGCTGGGGGGGTCACCACAACATGAGGAACTGTATTGAAGGGTCATGGCATTAGGAAGGCTGAGAGCCACTGGTCTAGGGAAATAAGAACCACATTTGCTGAGTGCTCTGTTTCCTACTTTTGTTCTACACTGGGTTTAGCAAAAAAAAAAAACAAAACAAAAAAAAAAAACTGAATCCACAGCGTTATTCCTGTCCTTTTCCCAATGAGTAACTGCACTCATATGCAAAGTGAAAGTAACTTTATAATCGGGTATGCATTGTATTAGACTGAGTCAGGAGCTATAAAAAATGTGGAGTTTTGTGTTTTATATTAAAAGTTATGACAGAAAAAAACCTCAAAGACAGGTAAAATGGCTCTTCATAAATGATGGCACAAAAAAGAATGCTGCTGGAATAAAAACACGAATTGTGATGATTTTGCATTTTGAACATCTATCAGCAGGGGGGGTGGGTATCTCCTTTTCTGCCTTTAGAACATGGCCTTCCAAACTTTCATTAGCACTTTGGTGATGAAGATAAGCCATCCACCAAGACCAGGCTGACAGCAGAGATGTCCCAATGTAGACATCTGGTGTGGTGCATGAGCACGCTGCTCCAGACTGATGATACAGTCCCACAGACAAGGCCACACAGAGAGGCATGTATTCCTTTAAAATGGCAACTTGTGCTTTAAAATAATCCTTCAAGGGAAAAGAAAACCTTTTTGTGTGAGCAGCTCAGTTACTGCTACATTTGTATAATGAAAACATTTTAATTTAATCATGTGCATGCCTGACTTTTAAAAGTCACTTTGAACAAAGAAAAATCATTCAACCATCAAAAATATATATATTGGTTCATACATACAACTGACAATATTTATTTAAGGTTGTATTTACTAGTTAGTGACTACCCGGAAACTGTTATGCTTTTAAAGGAAGTATAATTGGACTTACCGGAGAGGAATACAGACATTCATTCTGTATCTTTTAAACCATTAAGGAGGGCTGCACTTGGTTTTAATTGGCTGAAGGGGGTGTTAGAACCCTAGCCCCTCCCCTTTTATCACAGAGGTCACTGAAACTGTAAAGACTACATGCTCCTGCTGTCCATTTCATTATAAATGAAACTGAAAACAAAATCAAACTTCAGCACAAATGGACGTTAAAAAATCCATGACTCCCATACTTATTCTAGATTGTAAATCCAGGCTCCCGGTTCCTTTAATACTGTGTGTGTGTTCTGAGACTGTTAGCATGTTCGCATACGTGTTCTTTTGAATCTAAATGTGATTTACACCACAATATACACATGACCTACACCATTTTATCTTTGACAAACATTATCACTTCCTAATACACATTTGGCTAACAACTCAAAAGCATACTGTCTGGATTTTGGGTTTGTTTTTCTTTCCTAGTTAATAGCAGGCACAATAAAAACAAGCTCTGAATCATGCAACTCCTTGTAGAGTCAAACGTGTTAGCATTGTACAAAATGAGTATTAATTAATGTGATCATAACTACTGCTGAAGGCCTACCACAATTCCTATCAGCAAGACTACCACAGATTAACTTGAGAATCAGGCTAAAAAAAACAACAACAAACCCATAGTATATGGCTTATACTTTTCACTCTTCAGAAAAACAAGCTTCACCATCCATGGTCTGAATTAGTGGCATTTTGTTACAGATTTGTATCTGGATCAATGGGAAAGCTCTCTGATTATACAACAGGTATCTGAATGCAGTGTTAGAGCGATGGCAACAAGCATAGTAAAAGGTGACTGAAATAGGAAAACACCTAAAACCAACAATTCAGATAACACAGATCTTTATTATTAGCTACAACATCCAGGGTGGTTGGGGAGGGAAAAGTGGCAAGAAGGGAATTAAGGGCATCTTGGAAACAGATCCCAAACACTGCCCTTTAAGAGTGGCACGCTAAGGTTAACCATCAGTTGAACGTTGAATTAATTTAGCATCCTAAGACAAACGTAACATTTGCCGTTACCCTGCTTCAAGTCTGTTTCCGAATCTTACAAAAAGTTCGCAGAGGAATCTTCGGATATGAAGCCTGACTTGACGGGCAGTATATGGTCACACACACACACACACACACACACACACACACACACAATTCCTATTCTTCCCTCTGCTTTTACGAAGGAGGTACACGTTTCTAAACAGCAAAATACTTTACAAAAGAGGGGCTGCATCCTTGGCATCTAAGGACAACAGTCTGCTGCATATGTATTTTGACTTATTACTGTCTTTAGACGACTGACTAAATCCTTCAAAAAAACCAAAAACCGTTTCCTCCAATAAGGAATATATTAAAGTGCTGGCGGGAGGGGGTAGCGGGGGTGTCACGATAAAGTGTTTCCAGGAAGCTTGTTTTTAGGATTCAAAACAACCAGCACAATACGCGGCCAGAAACATCTTTGATAAATGCTGGGAAATGAAACTTAGGTCCTTCGTGTCTGTCCCCTCTGCTCCAAGGCTTGCAAGGTAGGGCAAAAAGCCTTTCTGGTCGACTCCAAATGCGCACTTCATCACAAGAGGCCCGGCGCTCCCACTCCAGTCCTTCAACCCCAAATGCTGCGTGAGAGCACTAAGAAGGGAGAGGGGTGCGAGGGGAGGGGGTCCCTGGCAGCTGCCCCCTCGCTTTCTCTGCACTTCGGCTTCCCACAGTTGCGGTTGTTCCCAGTCTTCCTACGTGTGCGCACTGGTGAGGAGCTTCAGCCCGCTCTCCCCCGTGGGGGGGAAAGGGGGACCAAGGAAGCAGAGCAGAGCGAGGAGGCAGGGGCGCCGATGCCCCGCGGGGCCCTCCCACGGCGGCGCCCGGGGTGCGCAGGGCCCGCGCATCCCGCCACCCTCTCCCCTCTCCTCTCCGCTCCTTTCCGGGCGCCGCCTGGCCGGCGGGGGTGCAGCCCACACTCCTGCGGGGGCGCCCGGGTGCTGCGCACCAGCCCGAGAAGCCGGGATCCCCGAGCCACTCACCGCAGCAGCAGGAGCCCAGCAACAGCGCCGCCACCAAGGGCCACATCTCCGCGCCGCCGCCGGGGGGTCGCCGCCGCAGGTGTCTGGAGCAGCAGCCGCCGCCGCCGCCGCCGCCGCCGCCGCCGCCGCCTCCGCCTGCCTTCAAGGGAACCGACCAGCAGCGCCGCAGCAGTGACAGGCAGGAGCGGCCGCCCAGGCTGCCCGGGTGCGCGCGCGCGCGTGCCCGCCGCCCCGCGCCGCCCGCTCCCACGCCCCGCGGGCCGCGCACGCGCACTCCGCCCCGCCTGGCCGCCTCTGCTCCTTGGTGTGACGCCAGCCTCACACCCAGCTCTGGGCAGGCTCTGGCGGAGAGCGCCGAGCAAGACCCAGCCTGCTCCCGGGTCGCGCGAGCTGGACTCCCCCTGCTCGCTGCTCGCAGCCCGACTCGCCAGCTCTCGTCCTCGTGTCCCGGGCCGGCCCCGAAGACGGAGCGTGGGGCACACACGCTCGCCGGAACTCACGGCACGCGCCCCTGCGCAGCCCCGCGCTGCTGGCCACTCTCCCCTGGCCGAGCTCGCCCGGACCTCGGAGCCGCTCAGCCCCAGCCTTCCTCCTCTCCGGGTGTGGGCGCTGCTTCTGCTTTCACAACCCTCCTAGTAGCCCTGGAGGTCCCCTCCCCGGGCGGGGTAGGGAGGGAGGGCGGGAGGGAGGAGGCTGTGACTAGGTCCTGGCCCCCAAGGAGCTCCTTCCCTCTGGCTCCCCCTGTCCCGACTTCTTGCAGAAGCGTCCTCATCCGTTCTTCTTACTTTTGTTGGCTAATGTTTCCATCCTCCGCTCAGGGTTAGGCAAACAAGTTCCGTACGTGATGAGTAGTTTAAAACGTGAAGAGCAAAACCACGAAGAGGAAAGGGGGACGGACACAGGATGTGGCAGACGGGCCCTAGTGTGAGTAGTTAGATCCATCGGTGACACTACCAGCAGTGTTGAGTAACCTGGCTTATGTTTCCATCTTTGTGTAGACCTCTTCCCTGTTTGGGTTCAGTTCTTGAACAGTGGGTTAGAAATGTAGCTCTGAGCTTCATCCCGAAGCAAAAGTACTTGGACTAAAGACCTTGATCAAAGTAATAACGGGTGTACACCCTGCCCATTCCCTGGGTGATATTCTTTGACCTAAGCCAAAAGGCAGTAACGGCTATTACATTATTCCACTTCTTCAAATCTTCTACCCTTGCCATCTCCTTCTAAATAGCCAGTGTGACAGTAATACAATTTGGGATAAAAATCACCACGGTCTGTGATGCTGTGACAGTGTGTCCTTATTTCATGATTATGTTTCTAATAAGGAGACAACCGCTCCCACCAGATAGGGTACCAACAACAAAGATAAGTTTCCACCAAAGTCGGTCTAAAACCAAAAGGTTTTACTGAGCTTGCTGTAAAGGGGTTATTTCCTGTCCATGGAAGATCTCAGAGCAACCACACCTGCAAAATTCACTGCGGCACGGAGGGCTTCCTCATTCTTCTGTTATTCTTCCATAGTCTGTGTGTTCTAGCACCTACTTAGAGCGGTCTGAGAGGTACAGCAGGGAGTAGCTGGAATCTCAAGTGAGGGTTCAATGACTGTCCTCCTCACCCCTTCCTTCCATGAAGGAACCTCCGCAGTCAGCAGACCCTGTCTTGAGTCCCAGCATTTTTTTGGAACACGATAGCTGTTGTGCTCAAAGAATAGCACTCAACAAAAATCCTTTAGTATATAACTTTTCTGTGTATGTATTGTGTGAGTGTGTGTGTGAGAGAGAGAGAGAAACATCTTCTTTACAACATCATCAATTCCTTAAAACCAGAAAGCATCCCGTCTTTTCATTGATCGAGGAGATGGAAATTATACAGTAAGTGTATAATAAAATGTGTTCGAGTTGTGACGGTAATGGTTTGAATGTCAGCCTAGACACCCTGAGGCTATCAAAGGAACTGGTTGAGTCTAGCCTACCCACTGCTGATACGGATAGAAAACAATCATCGCCCACCAGACTTTGAGCAATAGGGACGCTGTGTATCGGAGAGCAGCTGCTTGGCTAAAAAAAGGCTGTCAGCTGTCCCTGGAAGCAACTAACCCTGTAAAGCTGAAGAGCGACTGGAAAGGACTGTGCCTAACCTGGAGAGGTGGGGACCCAGCGGTGCACTTGTACCGTGCTGGGAGCTAGTAGGACAATATACCCATATTTACTAGGACAATATACCGGTCTATTTGTACAGAAAGTGGAATGGGCTTAATGTCAGGTGGATGAGAAGCCACGTGGGTGGTAATCGAGATGGGGCATAGGGCTGGGATGGGGCTATCCTGGAAGGAAAACACCAACCCATAGCAACTTTTTCAGATTCTATAGCTTCTCTCTGAGATAACCTGAAACTCCAAGTCGAGCGCCCGAAGTCCTCAGAAGTTCTCTTTCCATCAATGCAAGCATTTTTTATCCGCACTTTGAGCTCAGCCTGGGAGAGGAAGGGCTGCTGCACGTTAGACATTTTGAACACAGGTAGCACACATTAACTATATTAACTAGATGGGTCTCCACACAGGCCCTGGGGAGGATGTCTTCATGCCCGGTTCAGAGGAGGAGACAGGAGAAGAGCCAGGCGTCCTGTAGTTCCATACCTGGTCTTTCCTTACCTTTTCATCAGACGTGGTTCTCCCTTGGTGTGCACAAATAAGCACTTCTGACCTTATAGACGAGGAATGCGGAGCTTAGTTACAAGCTCAGAGAAGGGGCTATCTGAGGGCAGAAATTAGCTACCCCAAGGCTAGTGGAATAGTCACAGCCTTCTCAACTCGTGACTAGTCTCTCTCCTCCCAGGCTCTGTCTCAGCCACACATCTGCTTTCTTTTCCCTCCTGACATTACATCTGCCTCTGACCCTATCTAAAACCTTGATGTGCATACAGTGATATATTTGTTGTTGCCTTTCATGGAACAAATTTCTTGTTTCATTTAGGTGAGGCATACGGTGTCACGGAGACATAGCGCTGTCTCAGGTTCACCAACTGAAGGTTCTTGAGTGCGGAGCAACACATGACCTGTCCTTTGGTCAGGACAAGATGCAGTTTTTTTTTTTTTTTTTTTTTTTTTTCAAATGGATCTACGAGGATCCCATAGAAGACCAAAGCCCATGAGAAGGTCAGGATAAGTCAAATGTCCATCTCTTAGCTTCTGTTAGCACTGAAATGATCTGTTTATGTGGCTGTCTTTTGGGTTACTACAAACTCTTTCATAGACAAAATGAGAGATCTTCTGGGTCATTCACTGCCAGTCTCGTTGCCCAACACAGTTACTCAAAAAAGGGTATGAAGGAGATGAAGGAGTATTCATAAACATCTGTGGACTGATTCCTGCACCAAGCTTGAATCCCACCTGACCGTAGACCTTACTGAGTTCCTGCATGTCTCATCAGTCATCTGTTATCAGCTCTGGACAGTTCTAGAATGTGACCTCTCCCTTCTTAGTCTTCATGCTTCTGATTACTAACGTGTGCTTGGTATGTGTGAGTGACGCATGTTTATGCACGTACGGGTGCAAGAGTACATGTTTGTGCCTACAAGTAGAACCAAAGAACAACTTTGGGTATGATTTCTCAGAAAGTGTCACCTTGTTGTTGTTGTTTTTAAACAGTTTATGGATGAGGTATCTTGCCAAACATTCTGATTACTTTTCAAATCAAGATTACTATATTTTTAATACTTCTGGCCCGGAACTTGCCACATACGCTAGGCTGGCTGGTCGGAGAACTCCATGTTTCTCCCTGTCTCTTCCTCAGGGCTAGAATTTCAAGACACTATCCAAAGGTTCTTGGGCTCACAGATAATCGACAGGAAAACTTGGAATGTTAAACGTGCAGGGTTGTCTCTTCAAAGGAATCTATAATATGCTTCTCACCCAGAAGGCTGGGAATTGAGGTGGCTAGCAGCCCAAGTGAGCCCTGCATTATGGGGTAGGCCATACCTGGCTCCACCAAGTTCCCCCAGGCAGGACCGGAGGTAGCTAATAGTCCACATACCTCTGCACTAACTGTATGATTGAAACCACACCAGATCCTCCCCTAGGCCATTAAAGTAACACATGTAGCCTATCTGTAAAACCCATCTTCCGGGAAGAAGTGACGTATACTTTGAGAAGAATTTCAGTGTAATTACGCCCCATTTTACACACAGATCTGTGTTACCTCAGGAAACTTTTTCGAAATTGTACTGTACATAAATATGCCTAAAATAAACTGCCCAGTGTCAGGCTCTTGATGTTTGAACCAACACTATCCACTGAGTCATGCTGAACCTGACTTCCTTCTTGTTCACAGGGATGATTACTCTGCTAGCCCTGATGTTTGCGAAAGACTGTATATGTGATTTATTATGGTGGCTGATAGCCCATGATCCAGGCATTCTAACAATGACAGTCTCCCAATAGATAGGCCAAACTTCTAGTAGTTGTTTAGTCCAGGAGAGTGGATTTTGCAGCAGCCTCAATCTGGCGCTGGAGTCCGAGGGAGGTCCTAGAGAGATGCTGGCCTTCTGTCTGCATTGGAATCCTGAAGAAGAAGATTCTAACACCAGTGGGGAATGCCTCAGCAGCATATGTAAACTTACCCTTGAGAGTGGAGCAAGCACGCAAAAAGCAAATGCATCCTTATTCTGTGTTCTTTCATGAGGGCTGTTACCAGAAGATGTTGCCAAGATTTAGGGTGGGTCTTCACATCTCAAATAGTGAAATAAAGAAAATCCCTGAAGGCATTCCTAGATGCTTGGGTCTTAGCTGATTCCAGATGTAGTCAAGTTGACAACCAAAATTAAACATCGAGTGATGATTCTGGATTGAATTTGGGTCTTTGTGCTTGCAAGCACTTTAGTGACTGAGCTTTCTCCACAACCCATATTATTGTTATTATTATTATTATCATTGTTGTTTTGGTTTTTGAGACAGGGTTTCTCTGTGTAGCCTTGGCAGTCCTGGGCTTGCTTTGAAGAGGCTGGCCTCACAGCCATCCTCCTGTCTTCGCCTCCCTGAATATGGGGATTAAAGGTGTGCACCACCACACCTGGCTCATAGGTTTTTAATACTCTGGCCAGAGCCATCCCAGTTGACTTCCGTTTTATAACGAGGCTCTTCACATTAGCAACACTGAATCACTCCACGCCTGGACGGTTGTATATCTCCGCTTCTGTGCTCACTCAGGTTGCTCCCTCTACTCATGTGTCCTTCCCAGTTCTCATCTCTCCTCACCCAGTGAATTCCAAGCTGTCCTTCAAAGCTGAGATTAAACATTACCTTCAAGAAGTCTTTCTTGTCCCTGTTTGTCGTCTGTCCCATAACTCACTCTCTTTACATATCTAATTGCCTGTCCCCTGACTCTTTGTCCACCTTGTCAATAGATATTTATTTCTACATGTATGTCTCTTCTTCTACCACATTAGCTGAGAAGAGTTTGTCCTAATGTTTGCATCTGTGTGTTAGCCAGGGCTATGCAGAGAGGCAGACCTGATGGGCTCTGTCATATATTTATCTCTTGGTATTTATGGAAGATGGGTTACAGGACTTCAAAACCTATGGGGTTCTCAAGTTCTTTGTATAAAATTGCATATTAGTCAAGGTTCTCTAAAAGAACAGACCGAACAGTGTAAACATATTCTTAAAAGGGATTTATTAGAATGACTCACACGGTAGGATGGGGAGTGTGTATAGACTATATAAAATCATTTATCTGGATCTGGAATCAACTAAAAAACATGCCTCTTTGTCAGAACTGTGAGGGCAATTCTAGGAGGGATTAACTAAGAAGGTAAGAGCTTCCTGTACAGTAGGTAGCACCTTTGGGCTGTGGCCCAGTTATAGACAGCTCAAATGAAAAAAACAGTGGTGCTTTGCCTGCCTGCTTTTGCTCCTTGATGGTGAATCCATCTACTCTGTTATTACTGCTGCTGCTGCTGCCATCCTTCACTGCATCAGAAACCTTCTTCTTTGGCCCTCCAACATGAACTAAAGCCCAAAAGCTTTCCAAGATTGAGGCTGCTGAGACATCCAGTCCTGTAGGTTGGTCAGGGACAGATTTCTCAGCACAAATAACATATTTGAACATAAATTATTTGGTCATCTCTAGATTGGTTGTAATAGTAAACACGCACACACATATCATGTAAATCTATGTTATCCCGTATTTAGAAAATAATGAGAGGGAAAGCTGTACCTATTTGTTTGAATGTTCTCCACACAGTTTTGATTGAATGTATGAATGCAGAACAATGGATACCTAGAGGCTACTCTGGGTAGTGTATATTTAGGCAGGTACATAGATAAGTAGATAGAAAAAATAGATGTGTGGAATCATGGATGGAAGATGGTCAGATAGATGGGGGAATTTACTAAAGAGATTGAATTGTGTGATTGTAGATGCTGGGAAGCCCCATGATAAGCCTCCTGCAAGCTAGGGAACCAGGAAGCTGGTAGCAAAGCTCATACCAAGTCTGAGCTCCCCAGAAGTGGGGAAGCCAGTGATATTAACTCTTAGTACAGGGCTGAAGATCTGAGAACGTGGTGGAGTCCTGGTATTACTGCTGAAGTCTGAAGGCCAGTGTGTATAGAGTTCTGATATCCAGGTACGGAAGTGAGATGTCCCAGTTCCAAAGACACAGAAACCCCTTTCTTCCTTTTTGTTGGATCTTGGTCCCCAGCTGCTGCCCACTCTACCAAATCTCATGCCAGTCTCTTTTCAAAATGTCTTTGTAAATATACCCTGGGGATCTAAAGTGGGCACAGACACCCAAGTTCAGGGCAAAATATTAGGAGCAGAAGGTGCTTCAGCATAAGGCCATAGGACTGAGAGAGGTCCCTCCTGCCATAGAGGTGCTGAACTGATCTTCTGTACTCTTCCCTCTGCAAGACAGACACTAAGATGCTTGCTTTTCTTTTCCCCCCTTGGCCATGGCCTTGCAGTGAGTGGTTCTTGCTCTGGCCTCTGCCCTTCCTGATGCTGGTACCACTCACGTGGGAAGTCTGTTGTCACAGAAATATGAAAGCTCTGAAGAGAGAGTCAGCTTCCAGGTAGATTTCAAATCAAAGTGCATACAGGTCTTTGCAAGCTGGTAGTGTTTAGGGCCTAGAAGCCCTTTGGTATCAAACTGTACAATTTGAGGCTAGATAACTTACATGTGATTGGTGTATGCAAGAGTATTTACTTTTCCACCACTGCTGTAACAAATAGCAGTAATCATAGGCGTTTAAAAATCACACGTTATCTGAAAGTTCCATGGAACAGAAATCCAAGGGGCTTAGCTGGTTTTACTGCTTGAGTGTCACAAGGCTGAAGTCAAGGCATTGGCTGGGCTGCTGTCCTTCCTGGAGACTCCAGGGAATAGCGCATCTCCTGTATCATCCAAGTGACAGGCAGGCATTCGGCGTAGCATCAGGGTCCCTGCTTCCTTGTTGGCTGCAGCCTCAAGGTCTTCCACGTCTAAACATCTTAGAAATGAGACCAGCCCACTGATTCCTTAGGGTCTCCTACTGCCTCTGTCTCCCCTCTTGTTCCCACATCTTTAATTTCTAAGCCTACTTTCTTTCTGCCTTTCCCTTTTAAGACCTCAAGTGATTGGGTGGAGCCCCCCCTCGGTAACATCGAATAATCTCCCTTTTATAAGACCTGGATCCATCATCTCATCCATTCTTTTGTTTTACAAACTAAAATATTCATATGCTTCTGAGGATTTGGCCTTATAAGTGTCTGTGGGACCTTATCCTGCTAATTATAGGTAAGTCCTTTTTCATATATGTCCCATATTAATTTTTATAACATTTCTCAAAGAAAAGCATAGCTCCAGTGTCTGCCCCAACTTCACATGCCTGTCGTCTCCACGCCCTCTCTTCCTCACACCACGCCACCAGTTTTATGATCAGTCTAAGTCCAGTATTATCTCAAAACCCTTAACCACATATAACTGCAAAGGACCTGTTCCCAAATTAAAACCATACTCTAAGGTTGTAGGCAGACATGAATTTGCACACTAGCTCCCGAGAGCTAGTGACATGTGTTATTTCTGAACAAATGCCTAAGTCCCTAGCATGCAATGAACCACTCTCTCTGTTTCCCTCTGCCGTGGCAATCAAGCAAAACCATGAGGACTGCTGATCCCTTGGGCTGGGTCCTAGAGCAAGGATGAGACAGAAGATGGAGCCCCAGCTGACCTGCCGAGCAAGCGCAAGAATACAAATGAACATGTCATCCTTCCTGACAGATGTCCTGTGCAGTGTTCAACCGCAGCCCTGCTCTTCAGTGATATCTCCTGTTGAATAAAATGCCCTGCTTCCTTCCTTCTACATAGGAACATCCTCAAATGGCTTCAAACCACTCCTCATGGTCAAGGTTCCTCTCTGTCTGTCCCAACCCAACGCAACTTTTTAGTTCACTAAACACTCTCTTCCAAGGCTAAGACATAGAAAAAAAAATCTGACTTTAAAGACTGCTGAGGATCAAGGTCTCCAGGACAAGCAGCATGGACGTTCTTGCTTACTTTATCAATTTCTGTGAAGAGACAACCTGACCAAGGCAACTTGTAATAAAAACAAAGTTTATTGGGTGCTTATAGGTTCAGGGGGTTGGTCCACGGCCATCACAGTGAGGAATGTGACAGCAGGCACGCAGGCATGACTCAGGAAGAGTAACTGGGTGCTTAACACTACTCTCAGAGTTGGAAGAGGGTGGGAGGTGGCAAGCTGGGAGTGGCATGGCTTTTGAAACCTCCAAGGAGACCCCCAATGACACATCGTCTCCAACCTTCTATTCCTTCCAAAATTGTTCAACCAACTTAAGACCTAGTATTCAAACATATGAGCCCGCGGAGGATATGCTCACTCAAACTACCACAAGTGGTTTTTGTTTTTGTCTTTTGTAATTGACTATTGTAGTTGTCTATATTTCAGACTGAGAGTCCTGTCTCCAGTTTCCACTGAATCCCACCAGCAGCAGCCAGGAAAGTCAATAGAGAACTCTGTTTCCTGTCTATATTAAGGCTCTCTGGGTGTGCCCTTTCTGCTCTGCTGTGTTCCCTTGTGCAAAAACTATTGAAAACCACCCCCCAGGCCGTCATTCATCCATGAGTCCTGTGGGTACATCTGCTGATCATTGGATCCCCTCTCTAACTCTGGGCCAGTGGCCGTGGCAGTGAATGTGGGCCAGGGCACACAGATTGATCAGGCAATCATTGTGAAAGCAGATGCACCAGGACCATGCTCCCGGATGCAAATCCTACGTACCTGGAACTGCGAGAAAGGTTCCATGTGTCTTTAACCTTTCTTATCTGCATCGAATGGCAACATGGGCTGGACGGCCCCACCCGCCAACCACAGCTGCAGAAACTGAAATGTTTCCCCTCACTCCACCCACCACAACTTCCTATACTACTGCAATTTAACATACTGAAAGTGTGGTTCCTGGGGTGGCACCTGGAGCAGTGGCAGCCACAGCCCCTGAGGGGTTGCTAGAAACTGCCATTTTTGTACTCTGCACCCAACACTCTGTTTGATGGGCATGGGGGTGGGTGGGAGGCTCAGCAGTGTTGGTTTTGATGACTCTGCCAAGGGATTCTAGGTACAGACATGTGACCACCTCTGGTTTGGAGCAGAACCGAAGAAGGCCTGTGGTGTGTCTTCAGAGGGATATGTAGTAGTCAAATGTCCTCGGCTTCTCTCTACTTTTTGTTTCGGAGGGAGAGTCCTGTAGTGAAGCACAGAAGCTCAGCTCTCTTTGTCCTTTGAGGATTTTGTACTATCTGCAGGTGTCTCATGGGATTTCACTAAACCCAGTACACGAAGTATGCCAACCACAAGTGAGGCCCTCTCTGTGGTCAGCAGGGTCTCTGATGCCTCACACTGAAGGAGTAGATTCCGCTTCTGTTGTGACAGAAACCAACACATGCTCCTAAGTGGTATGAAAAATCCTCATGCTCTTTCTGTAGTGAGTTTAGACTCAGCTTGGGAGGCAGGGTTCTCTGTAGTTACAAAGTGCTTTATGTGTGTGTGTGTGTGTCCATCAAGAAACTGAGTATCTGAAATCTGCACTAATGTCTCCTGAGTTTTCACTTAGAGGATGACATTTTGAGAAAACTCGGAAAGCTTCTATAGGTGACACCTTTGTCTGGAGAATGAAATAAGCGAGACCCAAGATCCCCTAGAGGAAGAGCAGATCAATACCCATTTCACCCGGTGGCAAACTCAGAAGCCTGTGTGGCATTGTGTGGATGAGAACAGAGAGGCATTATATTCTACTATAATTGGAAATAAAATTTGTTCATTTTCAACAATCATGAGGGCCGGACCACCTGGAGCTGGCTCTGGGAAATCAGGCGGAATGCTTGGCCTAACCCGCTGTCTTTGGAAAAGTTTGGGAGCATTCTAGACAGTTCAAGTGTGAGCATCGGTCCACTGGAGAAGGAATAAGGCACTGTGCTTGCGAGTGGATAGACCCTTCTTCATCATGTATTCGGGTGGCTCCCTTGTTCGATAATGCTGGAGAAATATGCTTATCATTTGTGTTCCAATACTCACCCTCTACCCAACTAGTCTTTCTTTCTTTCTTTTTTTTTTTAACTAGTTTTCTTTTTCTCTCCCAAGAAGTGTTTTGTGCCGGCGGGATTGGAAGCTGGATGAAAAGCTATCGAAACTCTACCAGGAGGAATCAATAACACTATATGCAAGTGTGTACATATATATCACAAACCACAGGCTTGTTTCTATGCAAGTCGAGGTGTTCGCAGCACCTCTAATTGGCACCCTGCCTAGCTGTGCCATGCATGCTCTGAGGGACAGACATGGCTAGGCTCACCTTGCGGAGACAGAGTGGACAGCTATGTATGGGCTGTGATATGATTTTTCTTCAGGGACCTCTCTGTGGCCGCCCTAGCTGGACCAGGCTTAGGGCCTGCTGAGAATTCCCCAGTCATTTACCCCTTTGCATTCAGGCACTAAAAGTTGTTTAAATGCAAATTATTTTCCAGGCAGTAGAGACATTATTATTCATTAATATTTGGGCTCTAATGAGTTTATTGGCTTAGAAGAGAAGTGCTAGGGTCTTTAGGTAATAGAAACCAAGGAGATACGTTTTAATAATGACAGGGGAAAGAGTACAGAGCAAGTTCCGAGGCACTATAGAAATAGAGCCAGAGACTCAAGACACGGCATGAGACACTGGTTACAAGATAAGGAGTAGAGTGAAGGAAGCGAGTGTGAAGGTGAACAAAAAAATGTCTTCACAAATCTATAGGTTATTTATGCCTGAGGTTCCTAGTGTTCGGAGCAAGAACATTTACAGAACCTTTGCTGGGATATGGATAATATCCACCTGGAATGTGGAATCATTGCCTCCCAGGATTTGCTCATCTGTCATGCCTAGGTCCTGTGGTGTACTGAGGGAAATAAAGTATATTTAAAAAAATCTGCATTTATGGTGCTTCCAGAGGGCCATTCAGGTGGAAAAGGCAGAAAATGCAAAGTTCTGTCTCAGGGACATGCCTGGTTTATTTGAGGAAGATTAGATTTGGTGAAAATGGTAGCCGGTGTGACAGACCATCAGTAGATCAGAGTGAGGGAAAGTGAGAAGAGTAGGTCAGAGGAATAATGGAAGCTCCAGCTCACGCAACCCTCTTCTAGACTTTTAGACTTTAACTTTTACCCTGACAAGAAGTTTTGAGGCCAACTTACAAGACAGTTAGAAGAATGCTGGATCATGCCTGAAATTCCAGTGCTCAGGGGACACTTTCAGGGGCAGTTTCAGCTACATAGGAAGTTTGAGGCTATCCTGGGCTATATGAGACACTATTAAAAACAAAACAAAGTAAAAAAAGCAGACAGCCTATTACACATGTTGGAAAACTCAGTGAAGAGCCAGAGATGGTAAATATTTTTAGTTAAGAGGTCTCTTCAGGGTACTGAATCTTCTGTTGCTGTACTAGCAAATGAGTGTGGCCACGGACCAACAAAACGTTAGTCTCCAAAACAGCTATTACATTTGGCATATACAGACCTGTATATCATTGCAATGATCCAAAGGAGAGACCTATTATTTTAGATGCTTACTTAAAATGAATATATAATATATGTAGGTACATATGCTGTATATATAGATAGATATAGATTAATTGGAGTTACCTACATAAAGAGATAATGTACCCCCAGAAGCCATAGATTATTTAACAAATAGTCCAGTGCCAGGAAAGAGATATTTTCCTTCCAGTTGTTGGTGAGGGGGCCACCAATAACCAATAACCAGTGTGGGTTATTGCCATTACTCTTGGCTACCTTCCAAAATACGATGGAAGATCGTATTGCTGAAGACACTATAGCCATAGACTTGGAGAATTGGAACTAGTACTGACCCAGAAGTCTCCTCCCTAAGGGCTAGCTCTCATAACATTGGAAGCTGTTATGGCAGCTGTCACAGGAGAAAAGATGTCAACAGTCTTATGCAGCTTTAAATCCTATGAACCACAATAAGCCCAGCATCAAATCACCAACAGTGTAATAGTGGCTCTTCCATCTTGGGGATAACCAACTGCTCTGTCATTGAACTTAAAGCAAATACAGTAAGAGGAAACTCCTTTTTGGTACTACACTACTGTATGCCTAGCCAAGAACCCATGGCTGGGAGGTCACAGACCCTAGAGGAGAACCTGCTCTTACCATTTTCCTAAATTAATATCTTTTTGGTTTTTTGCCTGCCTTCTAAATACTTATCCTTCTATATGTACATCAGTGCAACTCTTACCCTGTATCAAATAACTTTTGGCAGCAGATGGGGACTATTACAGAGAGCTACAAAATAGCCACAGGGTACTCAACTCCAAGTGACACATTTACAATCCAACCCCTACACTTAAGATCCAGGGAAAATAAGAAAGAAACGGTGGGAACATTGTAGAAGCCAGAGGACCAGGACAAATGTTGTGAGATAGTGTCTTCTGGACATGTCAAGAATGTTGCACCCATGAACTCTCAACAATATAGTTGCCATGAAATACCTGAATAAGACTATATCAGTTGGTATATCAACATGTATTGGGGTTCAACGCACAAGTTCACAAGTCTCCACTCCTACATTGTGTATATTTGTGTGTGTGTGTGTGTGTGTGTGTGTGTGTGTGTGTTTTCTCTGAAACCTTCATGAATGGCAGAGCGATGAGCTGTAGGAGGCAAGAAGGCAGTTTGATGCAATAGGACTCAGTAACCAGTGTTGGTTCGAACTTCAGGAGTCTGACCCCGAGTGGTTTATTTTAGGCACATTTAAGCACAGCACGGTCTGATGAAAACTAATCACATGATAATTGACTCAATCCCCTGTGCACAACAAAGCATTCATAAATCTGCTTGAGGAACAAGGTAATCTAAATACAGATAAGTCATGACTTCACTGAAGACTCTTTGTAGAGTTCTGGTGAGGCCTCCCGTAAGGATGGGTTCTGTAGATTGAATGAGAAAACCAGGTTTCTAAGGAGGGTCTGGAGGAGCATCTCATTCTGGAAAGTCTCCAGCCACACAGATTGCACAAAGGTCAGCAGGCAGAAAGCACGTCTGCTCGAGCCTGAGGCGCAGAAAACAGGTTTTGCATTCCTTCCCTGGAAGGAACCCCATGTACTTAACATCCCAGGTTCCCCAGTATGTGTGTTTGAACACAGGCCTCTGTGCTGCACACACAACAGGAAGAAATACAGGCCACCAATGCCTGCTGAGAGAGGATCAGTACTCTTCAGGAATGAATACTCTGATAGGCTGTCCAAGCCTAAGGTCTGTCCTTAACTTGTGTGTATATAGGAAACACTAATGGGCTGTCTCTCTCTCTCTCTCTCTCTCTCTCTCTATATATATATATATACATACATACATATATACACATATATATCTTTGTGTGTGTGTGTGCGCGTGTGCGTGTGTGTACTGTGTGTGTTTGGGTACTTGAGCGTGCTGTAGAAGAGATGATAACCAGGGGCCCAGTCCTGCATGTTAAGAGGAGAACTAATTAGCATTTGCTGTCAGACCAAATGTGGGGCAGCAGAGAAACCCAGGAGGTAAATGTAACCCTGTGGTGTTTGGCTCCTAGTGGAGGCGGGGTCAGCGGTGGGGGGCTGAGGCAAACAAGGAAGGGAGATGAGTTGGGGAAGCAGTGCTACTAAGAATCAACTTGAGTCATGAGAAATTTAAGGTGCATCTAGGACAAAGGAATTGGGAAGGATGATCCCTGACTCTCCTTCTGGCTCTAATAGTCTCTGATCCCAGGGCAGTGAGACAGTAACTCCTCAGTTCCCAGCAGCTTCTGCTGGGATTCTGCGCTTTAGAGACTCCTGGCTCAAGGTCTTACTCTGTTTTTCCCAAAAGCAGTTGGTGATTATGCTGACTAGAGAAAGGGGAAGCAACATAAATTTCACTTCCTTCTATCATGTGGTCAAAGATGAGCACACTTCAGATGTGTTCACCTTCTTTGGAGATCTCCCAAGCCATTTGTGGATTCAGATAGCTTCATTGCACCAGCAAGACACAGCATGAATTTTGCTAGACAATCTTCATTTTCTTCTTTCATCCTCTCTCTGTGTCTCTTTTTCCCCTCTATCTCTCTCTGTGTCTTCCTTTCCCTCCCTCCCTCCCTCCCTCCCTCCCTCCCTCCCTCCCTCCCTCCCTCCCTCCCTCCCTCTCTGTCTCTGGCTCTCCCCCTCCCTCCCTCCTTCCCTCCCTACCTCCCTTTCTCTGTCTCTCCCCCCCTCTCTCCTTCCCCCCTTTCTCTCTGTCTCTTCCCCCCCCCTTTCCTCCCTCCCTTTCTCTCTGTCTGGGTCTCTCTTCTCTCCTCCCTGAAGGGCTGTCTTCCCTCTGCCTTGATTCTTTGCCCCCAGCAGCACCTTAGCCAGTGGGGTTGCCTGTGGCATAGGGCCCCTACCCCACTCTGTGGAGCTGTTTATAGCGCAGAGCCTGCAAAACTGCACTGGGCGTGTGCTGATTGTAACATATTTAAAATAAGAGCATTTATCGGAGGCAGCAGATGGAGGCAGCAGAGTGGAGCTCCCAGAACCGAGGGCAGGGAGTATTTCATTCAAGTGTAAAGCTCGCACCATCTAGACTCAGCTGGCACCAGCTCATAAAACCAGTGAAGAGAAAGAAGGGTAGGAAAAAAAAGCCACCTTTGTGCTAGGTTCGGAAGGTCACAGCATTCCCTGACCTTGAGTCCTCTGTGCCTGAAAGGCAGTATTCACTGTGGGAGTGGAAGAGCAAACCTTCCAGACTGATGTCCTTAATGTATTTTACTTTCTTAAAAGTCTAATCAATCTAAGGAAAATTCAGAAGCTCAGAGTAAATAGAAATAGAAATCATTTGACTCTTCTGGCAGCCATTTGTTGTGTGCTTTACCCAAGAGCACTCTGAGACAAGGAATTAGGTGGGTCTCTAAAGGGAAGTTCTTAAATATTAGATATGTTCAGTGTGTTTCAGTTTTGAGGTTTTTTTTCTTACTGTCTTCCTCACAGCTCTTTCTAAAAGCATAAATATATTCAAAGCCTACTTTATTGACTATTTGAACTAAGAAGTATGTTTCAGTGGTGAACTCACTTCCTCCAGGCTCAAGAACCAAATTCAATATTTTAATGGTAAAAAGAAAGGAAGAAAAAAGATAATTGTAAAACGTCTGTTTGAGAAAAGAGCTAGGATTGTGCCATTCCATTAGGCAAAGTCAATTTTAACAGTTGATCTCAGGTTTACATAAGTGCTCAAAGCCAGTCAAAAAAGGACCAGTAGGTTAGACCAGAACAGTAAACCTTTGTTTGATACTTGCCTTCCACTATGTTTTGAGAGGTGCTGAAAAGTGAAGTAAGTAAGTCATGTATTTCCTCCCAGTGCCCTTTTATGAGATTCTCAGAGAACCTTTGCATCATTATATATGGAAGGTATGGATCCAATCCTCTGCAGAGCCCCTCCCTCCATTGGCCTAGTCAGAATTAATCACCCCCCACCCCCCCAATGGTACCACCAGGAAGGCATAATGTCACATTTAAATATACCACATTTTGTACTTAGCTCGCGCTCATGATGCATTGTGAATCTGTCAGAGAAAGTATAGCTTAGTGCCTGGCACACGATTGGTACTGAATTCATTGAATAAAAGACTAATGACTGTAGAGAAATATGTAAGGTTATATGAATAGGGGAAAAGATCATCAAATGTCCCTTTCTATCACGGTGTCCTCACAGAGAAGAGATCTACTAGAGAGGCTCCCATTTAAATGGATGACAATAGCTTCAGTGTGCTCTCGGGTTGTTCTTATTTCTGGTTTTTGTTTGTTTCCTTTTATGAATTTGTTTGACAATCTTATTGAGCATTTATTCAATTCAGATTAGATGATTGCTGAGGGATGGTAAGATGATTAGGAGACTTTCCTGTGCTTTCCAATGGACCGGATCAGAGCGCTGGGGGGTAGGGAAGGGTACTGAGAGCAAGAGGGAGAACAGCCCCGAGGCGGCACAGGACACCGATGACTGTGTAAGTTGAGGCTTTGAAGGAGCTAAACATTATTAGTCAGGGGCGCAGTTCTCAGCAGGATTGACACCCTTTGGGCAGTTTGGACATTCTAGGGGCCTTACTCTGGTCACTCACAGGAGAATATGTCTTTCACCCAGTAGGCAAGGCCCGAGACGATATGTGCTCTTCTGACTGGTCTAATCCATGTCTTGCATCTAGCATGATGTATAAATATACCCCAGATATTCATGTCAGTGAATATCTGGTTATAGTTTTCACAGCCTGACACCTAATCCATGTCCTGTGTGAACACACAGCATGCACCACACATCTTCAGAAAACACTGCGTTTTCTAGGAAAAGAATTTCTTTGTGAATAAAAAGAATATTCTGGCCCTGCTGTCTTTGGAACCTTGCCAGGAATTGTTCACCATCTTGAAAATTCACATAACTACCA
Source organism: Meriones unguiculatus (assembly GCF_030254825.1). Classification (NCBI taxonomy): domain Eukaryota; kingdom Metazoa; phylum Chordata; class Mammalia; order Rodentia; family Muridae; genus Meriones; species Meriones unguiculatus. The sequence goes on along the minus strand of NC_083364.1, from coordinate 52,248,723 downwards.
CATTGTTCTTCGAATCCATGTTCCCCACATAGTACGTCTGAATGAGTCTGCATTCGTAGACAACAGTCTTCGGTGCTTCTAAGGAAACTTTTTTTTTAACTTTGTTTGCTATATCCTGTTTTTTGTTTGTTTGTTTTGTTTTTTCCTGTTCCTGTTTTCTAAAACAGAAAAACACAGGGCTCCTTATGTAGCCCTAGCTGGCTCAAAACTCACTCACTTGGTGGACTTGTCTAGCCTAGACATGCAATTCTCCTGCTTCCACCATCAGAATGCATGGATTACAGCTTTGTGCCATTATGCTGAGCTTATGTTTTTGTCTTAGCAAAATGGTGCCCGAGGGTGTACATACAGAAATTTTACTTAATAAGTTGCTTGCCCTTTTTTTTTTATTTTTTCATGTGTATGTATGCCTATGTGTGTGTGTCTGTGTGTGTGTGCACGCATGAAGAGGCCAAAGGCAGACATATGTTTTTCTTCAGACATTTCACCTAATTCCTTGAAACTGGGTCTTTCATGGAACCCGAAGCTCACAAATTCAGCTGAATTGAGCCCCAGCATCCTCCAGTCTCTGCCTTCCCAGCACTGGGGTTGCATACCTGGCTTTTATATGGGTACTGGGGATCAAATTCAGATCCTCAAGCTTGCGCGGCCATCCTTTCCCAACCGAGCCAGCTTCTCCGTCTATGGTCTTGCCCATTGACTTAATGCAGTCAAAATCACCATATGAAAGTTTAAAATGTGACTATAGACACCGGTGTTAGCTATAACATGTCAAGATAGTGAAGATAGGTTACATTCATCTTAATTAATTATCAAATTAATTATTTAGATTTGAATATTCCACCTACACGAGAATTGCCTAGTGATCTAGCTAAAATCCGGGTAGTGATTTGGAGGTTCTGGCTTGAAGTCCAAGCTTCTACTTTTTCATCAAGACCCCTGGTCATGCTGATGGTGTTGGCGTGCAGACAGACCATAATCTGCAGTGAGAAAAAAAAATCAGGTGCAAAGGTGTAGAGGCTCTGAAGATAATTCCTGGGATATGATCTGTAAACTTATAGAACATACAAACATATATATTTATGTAGGTATATATAGTTATACCTAGTATAACTAGGTAACTAAGTGTCCAAGGCCATATGGTAGGAGGTGAGGTTTGAGGAGATGAAGTTGGAACACACGGGAATTTGCCCTAGTTGTTCAGACTTTATTTCACAGCCACTGCTGCATCCGGAAGGCTTTAAGAGCTGTCTGTGTTAGAGAGCAGTATAGGGTGTGGCTCTGCCGAATGCAGGATGTCCAGGCAAGATGTTTTAACAATTGTGAAGGAACCTTGAGACCCCGAACTGAGGAAGTCACCATAGGAGAATAAATCAGGGGAACGTGCTCTTTTGGAGTTAGGTTTCCCTAAGGCTGTGATTGTGAGTGGTGGGGACGGATCAAAGAATACCCCCGTAAGCTTCTGGCTTGTGCCCTGGTTGTGGAGGTATAGAGAGCATCAATCAGGGACAAAGTTCAGGGACAGCAATTTGTAGACATGTGAAGTCAAGGTACCTGCTCTATAAAAGCCAGAAGCCAACCCATTGAACTAATTTGAGAGCTTGCATTAAGAGTGCATTGTATATACAGACATTCTGATATAGCTGCCTTGTGTAGAGGAGAAACACATACAATCTCAAAGCCATGGCTGGCCAGTCCAGCAGTTAGGATGAGAAAAAAAAAAATAGAATCTATAAGAGAGGTGCATTGCACACTGTGGTTAGCAGCAAACGGATGGAATGAATTTCCTGCATCCTAGGCTCAATCCCTTTCCTCCCTTTACGGTCAAACACCACACACACACACAAACACACACACACACACACACACATATCCTGCTACTTTATAGCTCTGCAGACACTAATTGCTTCAGTCTGAATCCTCTTATACAAGTCCACATCACAGTCTTACCTAGCACTCTTTCAGAATTCTACCAGGGGTCCCCTGAAGACTCTTCCGAACTCCCTTACCTCATGCCCTGCTTACAGCTCTCTCCTGCCTACAGCACTCACTGTAGGCTGTTTGTAGCTCCTGAAGAGCCGGGCAAGTCAGAGTCTTCCATCAGTGAGAGCTCAGAAAGCTGGAACATTTACATGAACAACTTTTAACCAAAAGTGGCTTTCACACTGGGCTCCCCCCTCCCCCTGAATGCTCTCACCATTAATATTACACTTAATTATTTAGATTTGATTTATTGGGAGTCAATACTTAATTTAAAAAACTAATTTCTATTTCAGATCTTAATAAATAATAACATTAAATAACTATCAAGAAACACATCAGAATGTAAAAACATTTAATTCTCCACATAATTAAATTTTAAATAAAACCTAATGAAAATAAGTCCTTTACACAAAATCTACTCCTTAGTTAAGTTTTAACTCTAATTCTCGTTCTTGTTTGTCTTTGTCCTGCTTCTATCTTCTATTTTCTGGCTCTCTCTCTTCCTGTTAGTTCGTCCAGTGAGGCTTATGTGGAAGAAAGTGAACTTCCCTCAGGCCTGCAATTATGTAAGGTGAATGCTGCTGGCTTCAGAAAAACATAGTTCCTTTTAATGTAACAGAAAATTTAAAATGTCCATGAATTAGCATATTTGGGTTTGGATATTACATTCCATCTTACTTCAGCAAGTGTCTACTTTTATCACAAAATAACAAATATTAATGGTTAAAAAATGTAGAACACCTGCCTGCCTTCTGGCTTTGCAATCAGAGGCTGCACTGTAATACAGTAAGCACATTCACATGTGCCTGGCACTCACACCCAGAGAGCACTCACACATGTGCTCTCTCTCTCTCTCTCTCTCTCACACACACACACACACACACACACACACGCACACACACACGTCTCCGGAAAGCTACTGCGCTGTTGTCTGGCTCACGAGGAAAAACTCAAGGAGAACAAAACTCATTACGAGGCGGCGTGTCTCAGACTGAGGCAGCCCTTATCTCAAGCTGAGAATTATGGGAAGCAACTGGAGTAAACAATGTAGCTGATCCCCTAAATTGTTTATTTTAGCCAATGAATTAAACATCATTTTTTTTTTTTGCATAAAAAACTAGTACAGATACTCGAAGGAGGAGAATGCAAATTTCACATGAAAATTTAAAGATCGTGGCAACGTGAGACTGCAAAGAAATACTGAGCTTGTGATAAGCTGCCTGGGCTCTGTCCCAGACTGCCAGTCACACGGGTTCTGTTTGTTTCTTTGTTTAGCCAGGGAAGTCAGGCATTCTTGTACAGGATTTACACAGAAACAAACACACCAGCTACCACCCCACAGAAAGCCAATGTGTAGACCAAAATGCTGCTCAAGGAGCTAAGCTAGCTCAAACGCTGAGTGGTTCTGGTAACAGAGTTATCAGGACACCCCATCAGCGGCAGAGAGCCGCATGCCTTGGCGGTTGGGGAACTCTGATAAAGGTCTCTATAAGAACCTTCAAGAGTTCTTATGCCCACTGCTGCCTGTCTTTCCACAATCTAAATGCCTTTCAGTTTCTGCTTTTTTTTACACCTTTGTTCTCTAAATTTAGTGTATATATAAGTTCTTCCTGTTGGTATATATTCTTCTTTGTACAAAGTGGGTGTCAGTATGACATTTTCACACATGAACACAATATAATTGAATCATATTCACCATCCCATTCATGTCCTCTGTCCTCCTTCCCTCTCAAGCTGTCTCCCTCCTCTTCCTATATAGTCACCTTTCTATTAATTAATGTCCTCCCAAAAATTGCGGGCCCATTTTCTCTCTGAGTCTTTTGTCCCCATTTTATATCCCAAACGTCTAAGTAAAATTGTATGTTGACTGTCTCTCTCCACACAAGTGAGAAAACAATCCCTTCATGTAAACACAATTACACCCATTTTCATAGAGAGTTGCCAGAGAGCAAGCACTGGCACAGAGAGCATTGGTTAGCCAACACGCTGTTTGCCCTTGAGCCTGCTGTCTGCTCTTGGCAAGGGCTGCTATGTAGTTGGGGTGCCAGGATTGAAGGATTAAGATCATGAAGCTTCTGGATCCACCATGGTCATGTTCCCTCTTCACAACACTGGAAATATGCTATGGGAGTCCTGACTCACTCTGAAAGGTTTCAGATTCTGGTGAGTCAGTGACAGAGCAAGAGAAAGAGCCAAAGGCTTAGCGTTGAAACCAAAATTATATAGAAATTTAAAGAAATGGAGTCTCTAGTTGAATGAAGATTCCCGTGTGCTGTGGTTATCCTTTGTTTCTATATCTCTTCTTTTTTTAGAGTTTTCTTTTTAATTTCTGGTACAGTGCTAGGTTAAATATATCCTGAATTCCTACCCCCAAATCACCATCTTCTAATAGAATCATCTGCCTTAGAACATTAGTGCTGCTACGACAAAAATACCTGCTATTAAAATACCCACTTTAAAAGGAAAAAAAAAAAATGTCACTCAGGAAAGCTGAGTGACCAGGGAGCCTGTGCGGAACAAGAGTGAGGTTAAGATGTGGCCAAACCCCGAAAATTTTGCTGAGAGACTGCGTGGAGTAGGACTGCTTCCTCCCTGCTTTGGGCTTTCATGTCCCAACCCACACAGCCTTCCAACCTCCCACCTCTGCCGCTCTAGGTAGTCACACAGCCTGGTGGCCAGGTTACAGGTTAAACTTCCTCTCTCCTTCCTTATAAGGGCGTGTTCAACTAGCACCTGGAAGTCCCCTTTGTGAAAATGAAGCATTTCCGGCACCTCAGCCCTAGCCAAAGGTGGACGCTCACCTGAAAACCCCCTACCCGCTCCCCCCAAGGCTCATATATCCTTCCCTACCCCCACCCCACCCAACACCGAAGAGCTGTTGCACTGAAAACTCTCTCTGGAGGAGGCTCTTTCTCCTGTGCTCACACCACCAAGATGCTGCTTAACCCACCCTGCCGGTCATGCTCCACTCCCTGCAATCCAACCCGGTGCCCCGTGGTGCCTGGATATCCTAAATCGGACGGGGGGGGGCACTTCTCACAGTTCTTCATCCTGGGGGTTCAGATCAAGGATGCAGGAGCTTTAGTGTCGGCTAAAAGTGAAGTCTGTGTGTCCACAATGTTACCTTACTGCTGCACTCTCTGGAAGGACGGGCATTATAACTTCATGTTTATGAAGGGCAAAGGGAGATTCTTTCAAGTTTGAGCCCTGTCAAAAGAAGGCTAATTCTAGTCACGAGGTCAAGTTATCTCCTACAGACCACATTTCTTTCTCTCTTTTTTTAAAAATTTTATTTATTACAATTTATTCACTTTGTTTCCCACCTGTAGCCCTCTCCCTGGTCCCCTCCCAATCCCTCCCTCTTCTCCTCCCTGTCCCTTCCCAGCCCACTGATAAGGAGGTTCTCCTCCCCTTCCATCTGACCCTAGCCTATCAGGTCTCATCTGGACTGGCTGCAATGTCCTCCTCTGTGGCCTAGCAAGGCTGCTTCTCCCTCAGGTGGGAGTGGAGAGGGAGGTCAAAGAGCCAGCCACTGAGTTCATATCAGAGACAGCCTCTGTTACCCTTACTTGTAGACTCAGCTGCTATCGGCTACATATGTACAGGTTCTCAGTTATCTCCATGAATGGTCCTTGATTGGATTGTCAGTCTCAGAAAAGACCCCTGTGCCCAGATTTCTTGGTTCTGTTCTCCTAGTGGAACCCCAGTCCCCTTCAGGTCTTTCCATCTCTCCCTTCTCTCATAAGATTCCCTGACTCTATCCAAAGTTTGGCTATGAGTCTCAGCATCTGCCTTAATACCCTGCTGGGCAGTCTTTCAAAGGCCCTCTGTGGTAGGCTCCTGTCCTGTTCCCTGTTTTCTCCATCTTCCAAGATGTGTCCCATTTGCCTTTCTGAATGAGGATTTAACTTCTCACCCAGGATCCTCCTTCTTGATTAGCTTCCTTAGGTGTACAGATTTTAGTATGTTTATCCTATATTATATGTCTAATATCCACTTATAAGTGAGTATATACCGCATGTATCTTTCTGCTTCTGAGGTACATCACTTGGGATTGTCTTTTCCAGTTCCCACTATTTGCCTACAAATTTCATGATTTTCTTGTTTTTAATTGCTGAGTAGTATTCCATTGTGTAATATACCACAATTTCTGTATCCATTCCTCAGTTGAGGGACATGTGGGTTGTTTCCAGGTTCTGGCTATTACGAATAAAGCTGCTACAAACATCAAACCACATTTCTTAATGCATTGCATCAGGGAATGTGATGTTATACATGTTTGGGCATGTGTTGTGTGACTTTTCCCTGAGGAATGTGAACAACTGTTTGTTTCATCCCAGGTAAGGAACTGATCATTGTGACACAGGAAATGATTTCCCCAAATATGGCTTAGCAGAGCAGTGAGTTTATTGGAGTGCATTATAGAAGGAATGTGGGTGAGGGTTTACTCTTAGAAACATGGGTGTTTCAAAGACAGGTATGTCACCAAAACTCCCACCCCAGCTTGAGTGACAATTTAGGAGCACTACATCCCTGGATCTCCCTGACTGTATGTCAGTTTCTTCTTCCCAGAAATAGCTTTACTGCTTTTATAATCTTGAGTTGTGATGGTTTACCTTGATTGTCAACTTGACACAACGAGGAAGAGGGAATCTTAATAGAAGAATTTCTGCCTGTTAGATATGTCTGTGAGTATGTCTCTGGGGACATTTTCTTGATTGATGATTGATGTGACAAGACCCAGCCAGCACTGTGGGAGGTACTATTCCTGAGCAAGTGGACCTATGTAATATAAGAAAGGCAGTTAACCATGAGCCTGGGAATAAACTAGGAAGCAACATTCCTCTGTGGTTTCTGCCTTAGCCCCCTGCCTTGAGCAGTGGCTTCCCTCAATGATGGGTTATAACTCATAATCTAAAATAAACCCTTTCCTCCCCAAATTTCTTTTGGCTGTATTGTTTATCACAGCATCAGAAACAAACTAGAACTGAAATTGGTACCAGAAACGTGGAGTTTTTGCTGTGATGGACTGGATCATGTTGTTTTTTGGCAGCTTTGTAGAGGTGGTTGAAATTTTGAGCTGGAAAAACCATTGAAGGCTCAGAGCTTAATGCTACTCTCTGTGGGAGATTGGATGAGACTAACAGAATGCATGCAAAAACAGAATCCATCCTTCTGCTGCATCCAAGAACATCAACATCAAGGATAGGCATTGCTTCAGGGTAAAAAGGGTGGAAAAGATATTCTAAGCAAATGGACCTAAGAAGCAAGCTGTTGTAGCCATTTTAATATCTGACAAAAGAGGCTGCAACCAAAACTAATGAAAAAAGATATGAAAGGACTCTACATGCTCATCATCAAAGAAAAAACTCATCAAGAGGACATTGCAATTCTTAACATCTGTGTATCAAACACAAGGCACCCAAGTTTGTAAAAGAAACATTATTACAGCTTAAATCACACATTGATTCTCATACACGGATTGGCAGACAAACAGATCATCCAGACAAAAACTAAACATAGAAATGTGGAAGCTAACTGATGTCATAAACCATATGGATGTAATGGATATTTACAGAACATTTTGACCCAATCACAAAGTAATATACCCTCTCAACACCTCACAGAACTTCTGCCAAAGTTGAACACATACTCAAATACCAATCAAGTCTCAACAGATAAAAAAAAAAAACTTGTAATAACACCCTGCATCCTATCTGACCACCACAAATTAAAGCTGAGTATTAAGAACAACAGAAAGTTTACAAATTCATGGAACGTGAACAACTCATTACTGAATGAAAAATGGGTCAAGATAGAAATTGGGGAAAAAAAATAAACAGTGTCTAGAATTGAGTGGAAATGAATATATATCATCACCAAACTTATGGAAACAAAATAAAGGCAGTATTGAGAGACAAAGTTCATAGCACTAAGTACGTACATTAAAAATAAAAATTAAAAAAGAATTGGAGATATCTGAAACTAATTAACAGCATACCTAAAAGCTGTAAACAAAAAAGAAGAAACCACACTCAAAAGAAATAGACAGCAAGAAATAATCAAACCCAGGGCTGAAATCAATAACAGCGAAACAAATAAGCAAACAAGAATACAAATAATCAATGAAACAGAGTTGTTTTTTGAGAAAAATCAGTAAATTAAAAAACCTGTATTTAAATTAACTAAAAAGCAGAGAAAGGATATCCAAATTAACAAAATCAAAACTAAAAGGGGGAGGCATAACAATTGACAACAAAGAAATCCAGAGAATCGGAAGGACATACTTTAAAAACCCATACTCCACCAAATTGAAAAAACAAAAAACAAAACAAAACAAAAAAACCGAAACAAACAAAAACAGTCATTAAAAGTCTTCTAAGCAAATGAAGCCCAGGACCAGATGGTTTTAGTGCAGAATTCTACCAGACTTTCAGTGAGGAGTTAATGTCAATACTCATCAAATTTTTTCACAAAATAAAAACAGAAGGAACATTGCCCAATTTGTTTTGATGCTACAATTGTCCTGATACCCAAACCACATAAAAATACAGCAAAGAAAATTACAGATAAGTTTCTCTTATGAAAATAGATGAAAAATACTCAACAAAACACTTGCAAACCAAATCCAAGAACACAGAGAAAAAAATCATCCACCATGATCAAGTAGGCTTCATTCCAAATATGCAAGGATGGTTCAACATACATAAATGGATAAACTATCACATAAACAAACTTAAGGGGAAAAAAACCCCATTGATGATTTCATTAGTTGCAGAATGAAAATTAGTTGCCTTTGACAAAATCCAACACTCTTTCATGATAAAAATCCTGGAGAGCTTAGAGAAACAACGGACATTCCTCAATGTAATAAAGGCAATTTACAACAAGCCCACAGCCAACAACAACCTAAATGGAGAAAAATTCAAAGCGTTTCCACTAAAATCAGGAACAAGAGTAGGTTATCTCTTCTCTCCACATATTGAACTATTCAATATAGTTCTTGAAGTCTTAGCTAGAGCAATAAGACAACTGAAGGATATCAAGGAAATACAAATTAAGAAGGAAGAACTAAAATTACCTTTATTTGCAAATGATATGATTTTATATATATATATATATATATATATATATATATCCATACATACTATATATAATTGTTATGTATATGTATAAAGTTATACTGGAGAACTCCTACAGTTGATAAAAAAAAACCTTTCAGTAAAATAGCTGAATATAAAATTAACCAGAAAAAAAATCAATGCCCTTTCTATATGCTAATGACAAATAAATAGAGAAAGAAATCAGAGAAACAACACATTTCACAGTAGCTTCAAATAATATAAAATATCTTGGGGTAAATCTGAGGAAGCAAGTGAAAGACTTGTAGGATAAAAACTTTAAGATACTGAAGAAACTGACAAAAGGTATCAGAAGATGGAGAGTTCTCCCAAGCTCATGATTGCTAGGATTAAAATAGTAAAAATGGTCTTCCTACCAAAAGCAATCTATAGATTCAATGTAATTCTCATCGAGATTTCAACACTGTTCTTTACAGATCTTAAAGACATTTTTTAGCTTCATACAGAAACACGCACACACACACACACCCCCCCACACACAACCAGAATAGCTAAAACAATCCTGAATAATAAAAGAGCTGTGGAAGATATTACTGTCTCTGATTTTAAGTTGTGCTACGAGATAATAATCACAGCATAATATTGGCACAAAACTAGACATGTTGATCAAAGTCACACATTCATTAAAAAAAAAGAATCCAGAAATACACACTGGAAAAAAAGAACCCTCAACAAATGGTGTTGGTCAAACTGGATAGCTGCATGTAGAAGAATCGATATAGATTCTACTTATCACCCTGAACAAAATTCAACTCCAAATCATCAAAGATTTTAACTTAAAACCAGATATACTGAACTTGATAGGAAAGAAAGTAATGGGTAGTTGTGAGCTCATCAGCACAGGAGAAGACTTTCTGAACAGAACACTGTTAGCATAGGCACTAAGATCAACAATTAATAAATGAGGCCTCATGAAACTGAGGAGTTTCTGCACTGCAAAGGACACCATCATTCAAACAAAGCAGCAGCCTACAGAATGGGAAAGGGCTTTTACCTACTACATATCTGATAAAGAGCTCACATCTAAAATCCATAAAGAACTAAAAAACAAAACAAAATAAAACAAAATGGGATGTCAAGAAAACAAATAACTAGATTTTAAAATGGGGTTTGGATCTAAACAGAAAATTCTTGAAAGAGTACTATCAAATGGCTGAAAAATACTGAAAGAAATGCTCAACATCCTTAGCCATCAGGAAGCTGCAGATCAAAACTACTTTGATATTCCACCTTACACCAGTCAGAATGGCTAAAGTCAGTAACCCAAGTGACAGCGCATGCTGGCAAGTATGTAAAATAAAGGGAACACTGACCCATCGTTGGTGGGAGTCCAAGATTGTACATCCACTATGGAAATCAGAAGATGAGAATCAATGTACTGCAAGATCCAGCAATACTACTCTTGGGCATATACCCAAAGGATGTTTCTTCTTACCACAGAGACACTACAAAATAATGTTTATTGCTGATCTATTCATAATAACCAGAAACCAGAAACAACCTAGATTTCACTCAATAGAAAAATGGCTAAAGAAAATGTGGTATATTTACAGAATGGAGTATTACTCAGCCATTAAAAATATGAAATTTTCAGGTAAATCGATGGACCTAGAAGAAAATCATTCTGAGGTAACTCAGACAGAAATACAAATATGGTATATATTTGCTTAGATGTAGGTCTTAGCTGTTAAGTCAATGATCACCAATCTACAATCCATAGAACCACAGAGGTGAGGTACAGAGTAAAGGACAAGGAGACAGATAACTTTCCCTAAGAAAGGGAAATAGAATAGTCATAGATAGGTGGTGAGGGCTCTGAAATCAAGTGGGAGTGAGAGAATATGAGGAGAGAGAGAGCTAAAATTAAGGGTCACTTGAAGGTTAGTATGAAAATCTAATACAGTAGAAGCTTTCTAAAATATATACATATATGTAGGCAATCAAAATGAAATTGCCAAATAATGGGGATACAGATTCCCAACTGACCTGTTGTGACCAAATGAAGCTTCCATACCAGTAATCAGTTACATGTAATTGAGTTGTTGGCCAAAGGGGTTCCATGTGAACCCACAAACAACCCAGGCTGTTGCAAAGACTATAGGTTGCTCCCCATAAAGTGATAGCAAGGCCTTATTGATGAAGACAACTCCTACATAACTCATTGAATATGAAGAAATCAAGCTGGCGCCTACATAGAGCCTTCACCCCTAAGGGCTAGTGTCTTTGGCATAAGTGGTACTCTGCATGCTACCAAATGGGAATGTAAACACCAATCCAGCTACAAACCCTTTGTCTACAATGATGCCCTGCCTGCAAGAAATGCTAAGGCAATGGTAACACAAAACTTGTGGGAGTAACAAACCAATATCTGATTTGACTTAAGGCCTACTCCATGAGATGAAACCCATATCCACACTGCTTGGATGACCAAGATCCAAAGACTATATACCCAGGGAACCTAGATTGAAACTAAACAGTGTTCTACTAAAAGAACTTAGCAATAAATGACTCCTGATAACATCTGCTATACTCAGAGATCAGTGCCTTGCTGAGCCATTATCAAAGAAGCTTCCTCCTGCAGCATATGGAAACAAATACAGAGACCCACAGCTAGACATTGCTGGAGACTTTAGAACACTGAATCCTAAATGGGATGTCTCCAGAAAATCATCTCCTCAGGGCTCAGGGGACCCTGCAGAAGAGAAAGCAGAAAGTGTGTAAGAGCCAGAGGAGACAGAAGACAACAAGAAAGAAAGGTCCTTTAAATCAACAGGATGAACCCACATATGAATTCACAAAGCCTGAAGCAGCACGCACAGGACCTGCATGGGTCTTCAGCAAATGGGGTCCCGGAAGTGAAAGAAGAGAACACATAACTCTATTCTTAGTCCAGAAGCATTCTCCAATTGATAACCACGTGGGGAAGCAAGCTGCATGCCCAGCAGGAGATGGCCAACAGAGAAAGACCTCCATGTCATCTTTGGAGGCTCCTTGTCTTGTAATATTGTTAAGGTTTTTTTGTTTTGTTTTGTTTTAAATCTTATTTTAATTTATTTTTGTTTTTTTTCATTTTATTTTATATTTCTTATTTTTTTTCTCTTTTACTCTAATGGTCTTTGTGTATATGTTATGGCTTCTAGTTTAATGCCTTTTATGGGGTTCCTGAATGTCTATATAGGTTTCTTGTACCTTTTCTTGAGTCCTTTTCCTACTGTTTATTATTTGATTTGTCCTGTTCCCATGTATTGTTTTTTTTTTGTTTTGTCTTATTATTCATTTCATTTTGTTTTGTTTTCATCTCTTAGAAGCCTGTCTGTTTTCTGATGAGAAACAGAGAAAGCATGGGTCTGGGTGGAAAAGAAGGGAGGGAGGAACTGGGAAGAGTCAATGGAGGATAAATTGTAATCAGGATGCATTATATGAGGAAAGAAAAAGCTATCTTTAATGAAAGGAAAAATGGGGGAAAAAAAAGAGGAAATTAGAAAAATAGCACTGAGCAAAATGCAGACCATGGTGTGACATTTTTGCTGGAAGCAAAACCTCTGTCAAGGCTGTTTGTGTGATATTTTGTCTTAAGACTGAAAGTGAAACCTGTGTTTTCCTGGGATAATGGATGCTGGTCATCTTGGACTGAAGAATCAGTGACGATTAATAAGAGATCCACATCACTGAAGCAGAGTCTTCTGGGAAGTATTTTCTCAGAATCAGCACGCAGAAGCTGTGGTGCAGCGGGGCCAATGATGCATCTTAAATTGGCAGCCTAATTTGACAGTGTATGAGGCTCTCTCACATGATACTGGTTTCAGTGCATGGAAGCTACAAGACTGAAGGGGTTATGGAAAGAAGCTGAGGCTTTGGACCATAGGCAGGGTTCCATTCCCTGAAGAGAAGGAAGGAGCTGACATTGGTGAAGGTGAACTCTCATACCATGTACACCCCAAAATAGTGTAGATGCCAAGACTGTGGGATGACCAGTGATGGATATGGAATGGAGCCATCCTGAGTCTAGCTGTGTGTGCTTTAGGTAGCAGAGCCAATGAAATAAAGCTGCTTAAGCCTTTTGGAGCCAGAAGTTTATGTGAAAGTCCCAGACGTCCAATATTGAGCAAACTGTACTATTGGAATTTACTTTTACTTAAGTTTGATTAGAACTCTCCCCTGGTCCTTCCCTCTTGTAATTAGAAAGTATGCAATTTTGTTTTGATTTTATAAGATTTCACAAGTAAGTGGCTTTGGGTTTTTAAAGAGGCATTGGACTTTTAAGTGTTGAAATTTGTAAAGATTATGGGACTTTTGAAGTTGTGCTGTGTTTTACACTGTTATGTTAACACGCAATCTTGGTATAAAGTAAAGGTTATGGTTTAACATTGATGAGTTTGGGTGTCAGGCTGACAAGGGATAGATTCATGGCAGCTACTCTTGGTTGTCAATTGGACATACTTAAGAAAAGAGAACCTCGCTTGAAGAGTTGCCTCCATCAAACTTGCCTGTGAACACGTCTGAGGGGCATTTTCTTGATTGTTAATCATGCTCAGAAGAAAGCTGTCTGAATATGAGCTAGATAAAAGCAGCAAACAGTGCTCCTCTGTGGATCCTGTTTCAGTTCCAGCTTCTAGGTTCCCGCCTTGACTTAACTTTCATGCATCTATAGACTATAACCTGTTGGCTAAAATAAGTGATTTCTTTCCCAGTTCCTGGTGTTTATCAGTGCAGCAAGAAAGCAAACTACAACACTGGGATTCTTATCCAAATCTTTTAAGTGTTAGAAGCTTTCTGGGTCTTGTACAATTTTTTATTTTATTTTCTAATTTCATGAGTCTTGGGAGCCTTTCTCCTCCCTCCAGGAGAGAATGTTTATAGTGAGCGAAATGGCTTTCCTAGATTCTATTTCTTACGGAAAAGTCTCCTAGATTATAAATTTCTAGCAAATGGTGAATCATTAAAGTTCTGATCTGTCCCTGCCTTCAGTTAGCCAAAAAGAAAATTTCCAATTTGCCAGAAACTGATAATATATACCCTCCTTCCTTTAGGAGAGTTTTGCCTTAATTCTCTAGGGGAAAGAATTTTGCTCAGGTATATGTGAATACATGGGCCTTGCTGAGTTTCTTCTCCCAGCTTATGAGCCAGCATGTGTATGTAATGTACCTTCCTAAAACTCCCAGAGACAAAGTTCAGAGAATTTCCAGTTAATTGAACACATGGATGTTCACAGAGAGCTGCTGGTGGAGGCTTGGAAGCTAGGATCCCAAACTCACCCTACGCATTCACTTCCATTGCATCCTTTCTCATGACACACCTGCAAATATCAGTCAGCGCCTCCCCAAATCCTGTGACTGACTCAAGCAAATTAATCACATTCAAGAAAGAGGTGTGAGAACCCTCTCCCCATTGCTCAAAGCACAGGTAGAATAATCTTGGCTGTGTGACTGGAATCCAAAGCAGTTTTGGGAACTGAGCTCCAACCTGTAAGCCCTGATGTTATTTCAAGAAAGATGGTGTCAGAATTAAATTGGATTAGAGGACAGGATCTGGATTAGAACAGAGCAGCTGGTGTCCACGGCTGCAGAACCACTTGCTGGTTGGGAAAAAAAATTCATGTTTTGTGGTCACAGAAATTCTGTATTGACAGTGCTGTGAGAGTAGATGAAAAGCAGGCAGTTTTCTTTTTTTATTTTGACATGGGGGTTAAACTTCAACATGAATTTTGGACAGGGACAAAACCGTTTCAACTACAGCATCTTCTTTGATTGACTGACTGACTGATGATAGATTGATTGATTGACAGAAATGCTCACCACATGATTCATCACAGGTATTTTAACTGACTCCTAGAACTCGCTGGCTCCTAAGGGTATCATCTTATTTCACACAGAGAGCTCTTTAATTTTTATGTAGTTATTTATAATATGAAGCCAAAATATCTTTCCTGAAACTTGGTTTTAGTGTCTTGGGTCTTTCTTGTGGAACCCTATAGAAAAAGTCTGTTTCTTCCCACTTCAAAATAGAATCTCAACTCCATCAATTCAGCTCTCATGATGTCTGAGTTTTCACTTTTCTGTGTAAAACAGTCTGCTTCCTCACTAATTCTTAGTATAATGTAAGATCAATATACCTCACTACCCAGCTACCTTCTCTTTCACACACTCTGTTTAACATGAATACTTAAATTGTAGGTTGTATTAGTCAATCAACACAGAAGGAGGAGAGATGAAGGACAAATAACACCAGGTTTCTTTTTTTTTTCGATAAAACCTCAAGAAATCATATTATTTTAAGTTTGCCTAAAATTATAATATTTTATCTGTATCTTGATTGAAGTAATGCCACTTGGGCTGATAATGCTCCCCACAAAAATGTAGACTAACAAAAACCCCAGGGCCAGTCAGGAGAAACCTCCTTTCAAATGGTTGGTCAAGCGTGCTGATGACTCTGCGCAGGATTTGGATTATTTGAGCTGGATATAACCTGAACATCCACTTCCTGGAATTTATCTTCCATAGTATAATCCTATATAAGCTGCTAAGGGAAGGGAGAAATTAATAGTTCTACACAGCAGTGACACCTATGAACCACAGCAATGACGAGCATGGCAAGATATTCCTATATTTCTTTGGTGCATACATGGCACCCACAAATTGTGGTAACCAACAGCTATCAAATTCAAATTAAGAGCACTCAAGAGGAGGGCAATCATGCCTGGTACTGGAAAGCTAGCCAGCATCCTGGAGCTAATGAGGGCATGTACTTCAGAAAAGAATCTGCTACCGCCACCTTGCTAGACCAGAAAAATTCCTAACGACCTACTAACTCTTATCCTTATATCCACTTGTAAGTACAGCTGCTGTGCCTCATCAACAAGGCATGTCTTTACAGCAAATGGAGACGGTCACAGAACACCACAACTGGACACAACGCAGAGATCAAGAGATTGTGGAAAGCTCAGCCCCAATGGATACATGTGTATCACAGCTCCTGCTTCAGAGAACATCATAGCTCCTGGCTCAGAGAACATCATAGAAAAGGAGACAGAATGATTGTAAGAGCCAGAATAACAGGAAGGAGAAAAGTTCACAGGCTCTCACCCCTAGACAAAAGAATTAATTACAGGTGACTAATGGCTATTCAGGGAGAAAGAATTAGCCTCTCCCAAGGATGAGTTCCCTTATTGGTTAACAATAAAAAATGGTCAGCCCTGAAACCTTATGTACACAGACAACTAAAACATACTCGAGGTTGTTGTATATATATATGTGCATGTAATAATATATAGATATGTAATAATGAAATGGTTGTATTACTCAGCTCTTTGCCACCATAACAATACTAAGTTATAAAAAGAAAAAAGTTACTTGGGTTATGGAGATTCCAGCACAAAATTGAGTGTCCCCTCCTTGGGTTGGGGGTTTGTAGCAAGGGTGACACCTCATGTCAGGAATGAATGTTGAGGTAAAACTTTCACTCCATGCTCCAGAAAACAAGAGGAAACAGGGAGAGATTATGGGGGTACTGTCTTCTTCAAGGCTCATACCCCATGGCCTACCACCTCAGAGCCTCCACCTCTTACGGTTCTACAACTTCTGTCAGTACCACCCTGGGAAGCAAGCCTCCAGTACATGGCCATGAAAGGCATCCAACATCCAAACGATAACGAGGTTAATCTATTTACATTTTTTAGTATTCAAAAGTAGTTGTGCTTCACCAGTCCATGAAGTGATGGGCACAGCTTTGGCCTTCTCCAGCTTAAGTTCAATTTCTACTAATGCCTTCTAAAATTTGTAGTAGTTTCTGTTAAAAATAATATCCCCTTTTTGACTCTCATTGAACTTTAAATCTTTATCAACTGAACTACTGTCAATCTAAAGCCTTCCTACCTCATATTTAAGTAGTTGATTCTTTGAACTTGGATGCAAAACTTAACATTTAACCCTATTAAGTGTATATTGCTAATTTCATTCTATTCTTCTCCTTTTCAAGGTCTTTTGACTTAAGTTTGATTAATCTGATTTATCAGCATTACCTCTAACTTTTTGTCATGTATAAACTTGATAGGTTTAGTTTTTTTGTTTTGTTTTTGTTTTTATGACACAGGCTCCCACTATATAGCACTGACTGGTCCAAAACTCACTATGTAGGCCAGGCTACCATTGACCTCACAGGGATCTGTCTGGCTCTGATTCCTGGGTGCTGGCATTAAAGATGTGTGTCACTACTCCTGGCCAGCCCAGGTATATATTGGAGTTCAAATGACTAGCTGATTAAAATGTTGATCATTTTAGAAGGGTGGAGAAAGGCTTCACAGTGGTTCTCAAACTTGAGAGTGTTAAAGAATCGCTCAGGACGCGCGTTCAATGTGCTTGATCCCCAAGTCTCATTTCCTGAAATTTGGATTCTGTGAGACTGAGACGTGACTCCAGGAATGTGCATTTTTAACAAGCACCATATGCTATTCTGATGCTTTTGGTCTTAGGCCACATTTTAGAAGCATCTTCAGAAAGTTTCCTTAGGTTGAAGCTGACAAAATGCTTCTTAGTTTTAACAGGGTGTTTCAGCTTTCTGGCACAGTGTAGGATACAGAATAAATGCTGAATGAATGAAGATGTGAACAAAGGAAGGAATGAAAGATGGAATGGTACTCGGCTAATAATTTAGCTGTGTTTCCAGCTTAATTACAAAGCCAATATGATCAGCCTTTTCAAATGCTCTGTGTAATTAAAAGAATTGATACCTTTGATGCTCCCCACTGGGAGAAAAATAAAAAAGGGATGTTTGCATGACCCATGCTTAATGAACATATGTTGTCTCTTAGTGATGACTACACTCCTTTCCAAGTGCTTAAGAATCACATACTTCCTACATCTGTGTGGACTCTGGAGAATTAAGCAGTGCCTTCTCTTAACTCCCAGACTCTCTCCTGTTGTTGTAAATAATAAAAATGGCTGTTGGGCTAGATAATGTTTATTATTTGCCCTAAGATTATCACGGCAGCATTATTTAACCCACTATCACAAATAAATAAGACACAGACACCTGTTAGATTTATAATTGCCTTATTTATCTTGGGCCAGGCAGATATTTCACTTACACTGTCTCACTAACCTCACCATCCATCTCCCAGTCCCAATCCAATGCCGTCCACCTTAATCCTCCCCGTCTGGTCTTCCATACATAATCCCGTGGTACTTGCTTACATTCTTCATGTGGGACTTTTCACAACATTATTGGAGTCCTTTCTCTTGATCCATGTTTTTTTTTTTTTTTTTTTTCTCTCCACGCACAAGATAGGTGGGTTACATCCTGGTGTCCTCCTTCCTCCTCTCTTCCCATTAGTCTGTCTCAGGTGATTCTTTCTTGAACCCAAAAGCCCAGGAACCTTAGCCACGCCTACCCCATTCTGCCCTGCCCAGGTATAGGCTGTTTAAACAACCAATCAGGTAAGTCTTAGGCAGGTTTACAAGACAAGGATAGGTGTAACCAGATCATGAGGGCCAGGAACACACATCAGACCAACCTCCAAAACTCCCCACTGTTTCCAGCTTCACTTGTGAAAAATTAGGTTTTAGGCTTACGTGGCATTGTCTGTCTTTCTTCCTCTCTCTGTTTCTGTCTCTGTCTCTCTCTGTCATTCTCTCTCTCTCTCTCTCTCGCTCTCTCTCTCTCTGTGTATGTGTGTGTGTGTGTGTGTGTGTGTGTGTGTGTGTGTGTGTGTGATTCTAGAGGATAGAGCAGAGGTTCTCAGCCTTACTTATGCTGCAACCCTTTAATAGAGTTCCTCATGCTGTAGTGACCCCCAAACCATAGAATTATTTTGTTGCTACTTCATAATTATAATTTTGCTACCATTATGAATTGTGATGTAAATATCTGATATATGGGCTATTTGATATGTGACCCCACACAAAGGGGTCATGACCACTGCTGGGCTGGAGGAAAATCTTGGCTATTGTTCCTCAGGCATCTCATCTTTCCTGGGTTTCAACAAGCCTGAACTTGTCACATAAGCCAGTAAGCCCCAGATATGTGCCAATCCCTGCCTCTTCTGTGCTGGATTGCACATATGCACCACCATGCCTGCCTTTTACATGGGTTCTGATGACCACAAGATCTTCGTGCTGCAAGGCAAGGGCTTCATCAATGAAGCCAACTCCCCAAATCCAAATAATAAAAATCCAAAGACCAGGTGCATTGACCAGTAAGTATTTTTTAGTTTTCCTCTAAATATATCTTTAAAGAAAATTCAAGGATCACCAGAAAGACTCAGAAATAAGACAGCATTCTTAACCCATGTTAATATTTGTTTTCATTTTTCTCTATTTGCTAGTTTTGTTTATTTTTATTTTTTTCCTGACCCAGTGGATTGTTGTGTGCCTTCAGTCTCCCTTTACAGAACAATTCCTCCACCCCGTTTTCTGCCTTTCCACATGGGCCCTCGAGTTCTAGAGTGTACTTCTTAATTGTGTTTGTTTGCCTACCTTTTCAGTTTTTTTTTAAGATCATGTATATTCAAAAAGTAAAATGAAAGATAATTTACAAAAGCCAGTGCTAACTAAACATTGTTCCCGAAGGAAGGCTACGGTTGTGCTTAACTCTTCGCCACCAGTGTGAAGGGGGCTGGGAAGGGCTGATCCTAAGTAAAAGAAGGAAGGAAGGCTGGAAGGAGGGATCTAGGCCACTGAGGACAGAGAAAAACACTAAAGGATTTCTCCAGGAAAAGTCATCTGACAGGTCTATCCTGACCTCCCAGGAAAGGGCCTGCCTGACTTATGCTACCAGCTGGAAGCAGTGGTGGGAAGAGTGGCCTGCATCCACCCCCCTGATGGATTGTCGATCCCAGCTCCTCAGTCTGCAGGAAGAGACTAGGTGGGGACTCTCTCAGCTGTGACACCAAGTCCCCATTTCATTCTTTGGGTGACTGTCTTCTGGTTGCTTACAGAGATACTGAAGTCCCCCCTCTCACTCCAACTTGGGACAGATTTGGAAGTTTCCCACTGAGGCACTGTGAAGACACATCCCGGCTCAATCGCTTACTCCTCTCAGTCTGGTATCTAGTGTTCCTGGCCTTTGGTGCTCCTTTGTGGGTATCCGTCTACAGGCACTGCTCTGATTCTTGATGCCTATACAATATTTACAACCCTGTAAATATTGTGGTGTACACCCTAATAGCACCCTCTATTTTATTCCTGGGGAAACTGAGGCTCAAGACGGAGGCCTAGTGGCTGTTTTGAGGTACTCCCACCACTGGGACATGGAGGAGGCTTTCAGCAGAGGCAGTCTCTCTGAATCCTTTCTGCCTTTCCACCTGCTGTTCACTATGCCTCTCTGTGACGCAGAGATTCTATCACACAGCCTCAAAGAAGGGCTTCCTGAGGATCTACTGTGAGTGAGGATTTGCTGCAGTTGCCTAAAACTGTCTATGGAAGAGCTGGGTGCTTGCCAGAGTCTTTACTCTTCCACAGAGCTTTGTGGAGGAGGCAGAACTTGCTTGTGCATTTCCATTGCGTCCATCCATGTGCATTTCCCAGGGTGCAGCTTTCCCCTGATAACTGGATGCAAGAGCCGCTTACCCTTTACAAAAGGGAAGTGTACACATAGAGCCAAGACTAAAGCAGACAGAAAAGTGACCTTTTTGAGTGCACATCGAGATGGGGTGATGTATCTAAGCTGGGCGGATGGTGTTGATGCACTCAGATCATTATCAACAAGTGCTACGCAGAACTCTGCAAGCTCATGGTAGCCCTCTCTGTACCAAGACTGGAGGAATTACCAAGACGAAGGTTGAAAGTTAGAGAGGAAATGCTTCTGTTAGAGCGAGGCTCCCAATCCAAAGGAATGACGGCCAACTGTCCTCACTCTCTGGAGGATTTTGCTGAAACAGAGAAAATCCTGGACAGGCCAGGAGAGTTGGTCACCCTACAGTGAACATTTCATAGCTGAGCTCTGTTAACTACCGAGTGTCTTCCCAGACCACATACTTTCTGGTCTTTTAAATGCTATTCCTGTGGCAGTGTTCATCTAGGAGACTGCCTATTGAAACTGTGACAGGGGACAAAGTAGAAACTGAGATGTGTATTAGAGCTTGTAATAAATAAAGCAGTCACCTTTTAAACCTTTCACATCTTCCGTGTGTGTGTGTGTGTGTGTGTGTGTGTGTATGCGCGCATGCACGCTATGAATATAAATTTGATAAGTGCAAATAATTTTGTGGGCTGCATTCCCATCAATAAAGATCTTTTAAAATCTCATTCTAATGGTTGTGTGGCCTCCATTGAGGGTGCTCAATACTTTATTAACTTTCCAATTGTTCAATATTTAGGCTAATTCTTGCTATTAAGGATAGTGTTGCTGTGAATATTTTTAGGGCTCTAATGTTTCTTTTGAAGAAGTTTCCGGGACCTTCTTGAACAAAACCTTGGAGGCATAAAGTGCCTCTTGGAAGGCTGTGTTTCATAGTTCTGCACCCACTTGACAACTATCGGTACCTAGGTTTCCAATCTTCAGCAGCCCTAGAGCTGAAAAGAGACTCCACACATTCTTTATTTCTCTGTTTACCAGCACAGTTCAAACATCTTTCATCTCTTCCTCATTTAAAATTTTCTAACATTGTTTGTTTATACACTTTCCCAGAACTTTGATTGAGTTTTAAGATCCTGCTCCTCATTTACGTAAACTAGTTACAAACTTACCATAATAAATCTTTCTATGACATCTTTATTTTGAATACTTCAGTTTGGCAGACATTTAAAAAAAATGCTATCCCTCAAAAAACATTAACCGTTTACAGTCTTTAAACAACAAGTTAAACGCAGACACACATACCTTCCTTGAAGACTCTTTTCCCCACTGTTAGCCCCTTAGCAGTGACTTAAATCATTTTCGAATGCCTAGAAGTAATGTCACACACATGTGATGAGGAGGCAGAACTTAACACCCAGAGCTGGAACACACCAGCAGTGCTGAGTTGCTCCCTACTCTGAGAGCCTTGCTTTTTTTTCCAAGACGGGACTATCATGCCACTCGAATTGGTATTGCTTCCATTGCTTCTAGACACCACTCCTAGTTTTATGATATGTATGTTTGCTCCTCTAGCCATGTGTGCACTTTTCTTATTTTTGAGCTTCAAAAAAAAGAGCTTCACAAAATTTCTTTCATATCCAGTTCCAACTTACTTTCCTCTCCCTCCCACCATACTCTATGGATACAATACAGAGTTTATCCGTATTTTATGGGAAGATGTGGCTTATTCATTTTCACCAGTGGATGATATTTTATTTTATAAATATCTGTTTGCATATTCTTTGGGCCAATGAATGAAGGTTTCTTTCAAAGCTTAGGATTAATATTACTGGATTGAAGTGCTGTACATGATCTGTTTTTCAAGCCAAAAAACTAAGTTGCTTTTTTTTTTTTTTTCCCCAGTGGTTGTGCTAATTACATCCCCAACTGCAGACTTTAAGATCGTGTTGCTGGGCTTCCTTGCCAATACTTCGATGTTTTCAAGTACTAAAATCTGGTAGCCATTTTCACCCAGTGGATCCGCACCAGTGTTTTAGGCTTATTTGTTCAAGTTCCTAACGCCTGAGAAGCGAAATCTCAAAAACAAATCAAACGGCTCTCCTTTGGTTTTTCAGTTTCTCAGTAGGGTCAGACACTTAGCAAACCGTTCATAATCTGTCATGGTGAGCCTCATGTTCAGGAGGTCACATCGGGGAAGATGAGTGAACAGCAGCCTGAGGAGAAGTTACCAAGCTGACGTTCTAATCTGCTCTGCAAATTAGACGTGCTTCGAAGTCACGTCACCTCTCTGCCGTCCTACCTGCTCACCAAGCACAACAGAGCTGACCTCTCTCCCAGGCCCACTGTGATGATGAAATCCTGCTGCAGAGCACTTTGAAATCTTTGGATGACAAGCACGGCAGAAGCGCCAAGAATGATTGTTACCCGTGCCAGCAACACTAGAAGACAGCATAAAAATAGGAAGCAAAGGAAATTTCACTTTTCAAAAGCCTCAGTGAGAAAATTGGCTGGTCAGAATGTCATTCCCTGTTTCTGGTTCACGTAGACGTTGGCTTTCATAAAATTAAAAGAAAAAAAAAAAAAGAGTACACTTTTTTTTTTTCCTGTCTCTACAAGGCTTTTGCACCCTGATTTCTGTGAGACCTGGTAAGTCGCTGCTTCAGAAGGAAGGGTAATGCCTGAAGAGCTCTGGTCAAAACTGTTCTTGTAGATGGCCTTCCCAATCTGCCTTTTATCCCAAGGCATCTAAGCCCTAAAGTCTGCATAGATGTTACAGGCTGAGGACTGGGGAGGGTGTAAGCCTTGACACTGTCAGAACACAGCAGTTAATCTAACTGGCACAGAAACAGATCAGTCTTTGGCTCTGGCCTACTGCCTTCTGCTTTCTCTTCCCAGACCTCCTTTCTGCCCTGTATGTGAGAACATGAGGGATGCAGAGGGGAGACATTTTCAACAACCTTTGATGTATTAGGAGCCACAGAATAAGATGAGTCATGCCCACTAATGTGAGGGCTCATTCTAAAATTGCCTTAGCCGTGATTTTAGTAGCTCAGATCCATCTTGATCTGCTGCTCTAAGTGAGTTTTGATGAGCCATAATCACCTTTACTTATAAATTCGATGGGCTGTGGAGACAGTTCCAAGCCACAGACTGGGCATTTCCCACCCTGAGCTTGGTGCTTGAAGCGACACCCGGAGAATCTGAAATGGGAGGTTTTCATTTGATTTTTTTCTTTTCTTCTGCTCTAGATCTTTACCCTGGAGATTTTAAAAGTCAAAATTGCATAGAGTGGTTCGGTTGCTGCACCCCACGGAGAAGTTCAGAAAGTGAAAGGTAAGGGGGTGTAGCCTTAGGCTTGTAAGGGGGACGTGAGTGACGCATGTCCACCCACAGGAACTGTTCTGTGAAGGTATGAATCATAGTGTACTCGACTCCTAATTTTCACCCAGGAAGGGAGAGCTACTGAGCACTGTGGGAATGTTTTGTTCAAACGTTTCTTCCAGAGAGGGTCCTCATAATGCCTTCTTGGGAAATGTGTTCTCTAATTGGCATAATCAAATTATTGCTGTAGAATTGGCATGGTGTGGCTCCAGTAGGGATCCTTCCCATCAGGAAACATTTCTTGAGAAAAACGTTGTCCAGTCTAGTATCCGTCCCATGGCAATCTGCCTATTCTATTCTTTTGCCTCACGAGGAGGGGTGTGCTCAACAGATTTCGAATCACCTTGCTGAAGAAATCAGTTGAAGAGTGGAAAGCCAGCCTGCTGATAGTTTCTTGTTCAGCCCACATCTAATAAATGGTTGAAGTGATTTTTTCCCCTCTATAAATTGACAGATTATTTACTCCTGTGTGAGTTACAATGTTGCTAAGGTCTTTCTTTCTTTTTTTTTTTAATTTTTTTAGAAGTATAAAACTGTTCACAGTAACCTGAAATTCATTTCCCGTTTACTACATTTATCTTTATCTGAATTCTTAACAATGGATACGGGATAATCATACAGCCTTGAAATGTCACAGTGAGGAGGAGTATGAGAAACATAGGAAAATGACACCATGCTAAGTGAAAAACACCCAATGGTGTGTTGTAGTTACAAGGCCCTTCTCAAACACATGCTGATATTTGATGCTATTGTCATTGGTGTTAAGGGGCGGCAGGCGTAAGGAGTGGGTAGGTCACAAAGTCTTTCATGAATGGATTAATACCGTTAGTGTGGGAGTGGGCTTTTTTTGTGAAAGGAAAAGTCCTTCTCCCCCTCACTGTATTGGGTTCACTTGCTTCATTGGCATGTTAGGAGACGGCACATAGAGCAGCCATACAACAGGACCTGTTCTTGGACTTCTACCTTCTAGAGCCATAATTCCTATTGTTCATAAATTACCCAGCCCACAATATTATGTTACAGAAGCATAAAATGCATGAGAGCATCACGGTTTCAGGCTTATAAGCTGTGCATGTGAGTGAAAAATTAAAAGGAACATAGAAGAAAGAAACAGATGGTAGATTAAGGTGGCAAAAATGTGAGAATCCCCTCCCACCTTTTGTTTTCCATCAACATGCTTACAATATTGTTTGCACAATAAACATGACTATAAAAGTGCTCAGTTAAGTGCAAGAGAAGATATATAATGACACTAATAAGGTATAGATTTCAGGTCCCTTCCTGGTCAGGGTGGTCGGTGTGAGTGCCTGGCTTGCTAAGGTTCCAGGTGGAGAGAAAAAGCTGGGTTATAATCAGCGAACATTTCTGTGTCAGCATTTCTAGCAAATCACTTATAGGGATTTTTAGAAGAAAGGGGCCTGATTCTCCAGCACTCCTGTAATTTGTTACGATGTAATTTCTCATTCTAAGTAAATATTCAGTTTTGTGTCTAATTTTGTATTTGTAATTCTGCATCTTTTTCTTAACAAGGGTTCCTATAATTGGTTCATCGTCGTGTCTCACAGAAACTGAAGGTGCCTTTGGCTAGGTGGGTCATGGGAGCACTAGCTATGCACAGGGAACTGGAAAGCTAGCGCTGGCACCCACCCCTGACTTCTCCTAAGAATCCTTCTCAGTGAGCTGGACAAAATGCTGCTGTGGCCTGTGGCTCTTACCACATTTTCCGATTTCTCTGTCCTTCTAAGAGGCTTGGAATTCTTACTCACAAGAAAAGCAGCTGGAAACACTGGTTTAGAAAGTTGGGGTGGAAAAGCACAATGAAATCACATACAGGCATTCTCCTTGAGTCTTTATTTCAGAGGTCTTTATCCTTGCCTAAAACCCTTGGTGCAGGCAATTTATAGAAAGATTTTCTTTTTCTGAAAAGCCAGCCAGCTGCCACTGGTGTTATTCTAAACCTCTATACTGCATTAAAACAAGTTTAATCAAATTAGAGGATAATAGCAGAGGGAAGGGGAAAGAAAGGAACATTAGGGGTCCCCCCCCCCGCCCCCAGTTCCTTGCAGTTGTGCTGTGCGGTATTTGATTTAACCTCAATAACATTCTAGAAGGGTATTATCATTTTTTAACATCCAAAATTGCCAGATTTAGCAATGGAAAATAGAACACGGCCAGATAAATTTGAATTTTAAATAAACATCAATAATTTTTAACATATGAGTTTCCCCGATTGGAGCTGACCAGCACACACTGAAGCTCCACACGGTCTTCCAGGTTATTCTGTCCTTACTGCATTTGGGAGCTGACCAAGGCCAAAGGCCAGAGCGTCGTAAGAAGCAGGGGGGTGATCCACGCCCAGCTTCACCTTTTAGGCACTGTTTTAGTACCCTCTCACTATATCATGATTTTTTTTATGTATTATCAGCTGTCTCCCACACTTATGTAAGTGAGAAATTAATTGCCCCTTAGAGGAGACCTTCCCAAGCTTTGAAAACAACAAATGGACTCTTTGCAGAGAGAGAGTCCCCAGGAAACTGCGTCTAAGAATTTCAACATTGCAGATAGGATTCCTGGGGAGAGAGCAACAGGGCCTCTGCTGGAACAAACAGCGAGAATCTGCGGCGTTCGGAGAAAGAAATTAGAACGTGGCGCTGAAAGCGCAGAGCGGTTGTTTTGCTCCTGGAAAGCAATCTCCTCCGCGGTCCTGACAGTGGGAGGGAAAGTAGGCAGGGGAGTACCAGGCCCCTCACCTGGGTGTCAACAGAGCCTGAAGCCAGCTCACATTTCCCCGTCACCTCTGATGCTGCTGATTTACCTTCTCCTCCCCTTCTACACGCTGCAGAACTAATTGCCTGCTTAATTGCCTAAACTAATTGCTCTGACGTTCATTGTTCATCTGCTCCTTTCTCCCGCTGGAGCTTGGGCAGACTGGCTCCCCTGAGGGAAAGGCTGGGATAACACTTGCTTTGGTGATAGGGTGCTTCAGAGCAATCGCGCAGGGCTTGTTTTTGTTGGGTGTGTAGACCAAGGTAACCACGTTGCTCACTTCAGGAAGGACAATAGCTCTCAGCGGGGCGGGGCCGCTTCCCTGAGTCAGTTACGCTGTACTTCCTGCTTCCCAGGATGTTTCTTTCTCTCCCTGAGAGTTTATCATTAGGCCTGGTGATTAAAACACAGAACCAGAAACGTTAACAGTTTTCCCAACTCTCAAACTCCTTCACAGCAAGGATGTGTCTGTGGCTTAGCTTTCTCCATTCAGAGCCCGAGATTTCTCTTGTTTCAGTCAGTAATAACTCTTTTACATTTCCACGCAAACATTTATCAAACCACTCTTGGGTAACATCTTCCTACTTGTAGTTTGAGTAAGATTCATTCATATCTACTGAGCTGTTATGGCTATTGAGCCTTTTCTGTGTGTTAAGTCACATAATCTCGAAGGGATATAAATGAATAAGTGAGGGGAAACTGAGGCAAAAGAAGGTTAATAACTCGCCATGTGTGTACCATTACGATTACAGCTTCCAGATTCTGATTTATGGATGAATTTGTGAAATAATGTAAGTCCTGAAACCAGAGCAACTTGAAATTAATCAAGCGATATTATATAGAGGCTGGAGTCATGTGCTCCTATGCCTCCATATTGCTGAGATAAATATAAACAATTACAAGACCAACTTGCTATGAACTTGAGGCATTTTGAAGAATTTCTGCAACTTCCTGGTTAGTGGAAAACCCTGCAGGTTGGAGGCATTAGCTAGGTGTAGGGCCCTGGGGGTGGGGGGGGTAATGTTCCTCAGTTTCATCAGCTCTGAAATGAGGACAATGAAGCACTGTGGTCTGAAGACCCTGCCAGTCTGTCCTCAGACAGCCTGTCCAAGGTGGAAGCACACAGTGTCAGAGGCTGAAAGGAACCTTCAGGATAGCTCCCCAGTGGCCGTAAAGAAGAGCCATACTGTTTGATGAATGGTCTTCTCCCATTCTTAACAGAAGACTAATACAAGCAATGACACTATTGGGCAGAATAAGCATTTTCTCTTCCAGAAGACAACTGTGGCCTACACACAAACAGTAACTATTTGGAAGCTCCAGAAATAACTTGTGTAATTCATTGAATTTTGAAAGGGGGGAAAAAGTTATGATATGGGACAAAGATAAAGGTTTGAAAGTGAAGAAGAAAAAAAGGTTTATAATTTCATTGGCTAAAAAAGGATCTATTAAATGGCAATTATGTGCAGCAAAAAAGCACTATATCAAGTGGATTTAAAAGGGCACATTTTAGAGGAGCATGGAGGTGGGGGGTAGGGAGGGTTTTTTTTTTCTTTTCCTAAAGGGAGGAAACCAGAGGCTTTACAATAAATATTTTTGTCATTGACTGTCTTGTTAGTTCTTTTGGGTGACTTTATGAAGTGTCTGTGACCTTTTACCTTCCAAACCATTCCATGAAAGGATGTGGCTGCGACCCGGAGTGCTAATGACTCAAGGAGGATGGAAGGTAATGTTGGTCAGAGGCTGGTGTAATTTTCCTGCTCTGGGATCTTGGGCAGGTCCATCTTTTTTCAGAGTCTCGGTGTCTTTCTTCCTACATGAAGTTATGGAATTGAACCCATCTGAAGGCCTAGGCTACATCTGGGTTTCTACAACATGATAACAATTCCTGGTTAGAGGCTGTTAGTCATTAAGATCAAGCCCACAAAAATTTATCTTTAACACTGCACCAAATGAATGAGGAAAAAAGAAAGAAAGAAATAAGAAAGGAAAAGGAAAGAAAACATGGCTGCTCCTAGGTATGGTGGAGGAGAGATCTGTTATAGATAGGTGAGCAAGCATAGGCAGAGGCGGGGACTCTGGGAGAGTCCAGTGTGTACATGACCCTGAGCTAAGCCATGTGGGGAGTTGAGGAGGGGAATGGAGAGTGGATAGAGGGAGAAACCAGGGTAGAACAGACAGAAGACCCAAGGGTACAAAGTGTGGAGAACTAGCTTCAACACCACAGGGTAAAAAGCTTCAATATTCAACTGGGGCAAACTGAGTCAGGGTGTAGATCCCTGGCTGTTGGCTGGTGGCCCAATAGAATTTTTCTGAGGGTAATTTCCCAGGGCTGGAACTGATGGCTACCTACCATGGCTTCCACTGATAGTGCCAAACTGAGGGGCCAGAAATAAACTGCTGGTGTCAGCTAGCTACCTGGTCACAGGTAGCTTCCTGGTATAGGCTTACACCTATTATGGTAAGCGTCGGCTAGTGCTTTTCGCTCCTAGCTTTGGATTTCCACCAATACTGGCAAAACATCAAAACATCTAAAAAGAAAATGAATGAAAGAGAGAAAAAGAACACACACACACACACACACACACACACACACGCTTATGCCTGATGATGAAGTAAGACAGACTCTAACAGGTAGGTTCCAACAAGCTTTTTCTATTTATTTAGCGTCTATTACAGGCTTCTTCTATTTTACATGTACAATACATATATACATATATACATATATACACATACATAAATACACACTGACACACTGGGTAGACAGAAATGGATTCCAACCCAACCTTACACACATACATATACACATACACACATCCTAATGGATGGAACAAACTCCAAATAGTGAGATCCAAACCACCTTACATACATAGGCCTTGGTGCATGGAACAAACCCTATAGAGCAGGGTGTCTTCATACAACTCATATATTATGAGGGATGTAGTGAATAAGGGCAACAAACAGAGCTACGCCCCATAACTGCATGAGGTCCTCAGGATAGGTAGTTCTTGGAGGTATGCCTCCTGAGACAAATTCATTGCGATTGTGCTAACCGGTGAGCCGCACTCCATGAGTTCTAGAGCTGTTTTGCCATTGCTCCTTCATGACTCCCAACAACAAAGACTGCAGGTAACCAAAATGGTTGGATTGTATATAGGAGGGCAGATCAGCACCCTGCATACCCTATCCACTGTCCCAGGCTTGAAACCCAACATTAGGCATAATGCAAATGTTTATATATTTGTGCTTATGTTTGTATTCTGAGAGTTGTGCTGATAGTGTTCTAGTCTAGAGAAATGCAGTTCTAGAGCAGTCCAGCCCACTTTCACCCAGAAGAGGAAGTGATGCGACTCTTCGTCCACCTGTTCCCTGCTTTGACTATGGTAGTAGTTAATATTTTCTTTTCAGCGCAGAACGCTAACCACACAAAATCTTCTTAGAGCAGTGGGGCATGGATGTAATGGTCACTTGAAACTCCAGGCTGCTTTGTGTGCAGAGAGAGGGGCAAACCATCCTGCTCCCCACTTCCGCCTCAGAGTCAGGTGACACAGACTGGGCAGCTGCTCACTGTCTGGAGGTGAGAAAACAAAAATCAAGGTGTCAAGAGGGCTGCTTTCTTCTGAGGCCTCCTTCCTTGGCTCCTAGAGGCTCTGTCTTCTCCCTGTCCCTTCATGGTAAGTTCACTCTTTATAGGTCTGCCTCTCTGTCCAAATCTTACCTTTCCTCTCTCACATAATACAGCAATCTTTGTAGAATGGACATTCTGGTAACCTCCTTTAAACATTGTATTCCATGTTAATCCTTTTGTATGTGTGAGTGTGTATGTAGTGCGGGGGAGGGTTAGGAGGTGGGTGTGTATATCCTGGCATACGGGTGGAGGTAGGAGGACAGCTCTCAGCAGTGTTTTCTATCTCCACCACGGAGGTCCCAGGAACTCAATTCAGGTCATTAAGCTCAGAGGCAGGGTGCCTTTACTTCATCACCACACACATGGTACACACACACACACACACACACACACACACACACAGTACATTTCTCCAAATTTGGTTGCATTCCGAAACACTGGAGGTCGAGGGAAGGCACCCAATTTAGTCTGTACTGGGTAACATGACACAAGAAAGAGGCTTCCTGCCCCTGTGTGTTACCTGGGCTCTGCTCAGAGAGCCCTGCTCTTCCTACATGCAAAGGAGAAAACAATTCACGGCGGGCACTTTGCTCTGTCAGCAGGAAATTGCTGTAGCAAATCGTTGGGGAAGCACCTGCATAATTCAGTTGCGACAGTAACTGTATTTTCTCCTGTGGCCTCTGGCTAAGCTGCTTCATCTTGGGGATAGAGCAGGTTCAGGATGGCCACTGTGAGCCAAGCCAGAGCTTCCGCTGGAGGCTGGGCGTGACACATGGAGTAACTGTCCTCTGGTGGGAGGTAGAAACGGCCTATCAAAGGGAAACACCTGCCATGGGAGGTTCACTGAAGCCTGAGGAAATAAAGGTCAGAGAGTCTGGGCTGAGCTTCCACCATTACTCCAGGGCAGAAGGCAGAAGGCAGCTACCAAGTCATAATGCTGTGACAGAAACTTAAAAAAAAAAAAAAAAAAAAAAAAAAGCCAGGGTGGTGAGCGCTGTCCTGCAGAGATAAAAGCCAGGAGGGAAGGAGTTGGAGTTGCTGGGCAGAGGGGATTTGGGGGAGCGTGACTAGGAGCGTAGACAGGGTTTGCATATAATGGCTTAAGGCCTTAGTGTCACCCTCTGCACATGATATAAAACCTGAGTGTGTGTGTGTGTGTGTGTGTGTGTGTGAAGAAGCATGTTCACTTGTGTGCATGACTGGATAGAAGAGGAAAAGGAGGGGAAAGAAAGTCTTAAAACCGTGGCAATGTGACAAATATTTAATATTTTAAATTGCTACAAAGTGTTGTGAGGCTTTATTTATAGTTAACTTTTACAGGTTATGGCGCTGTAGACAGCTGTAAAGTTAATTTAGTCACACAGGGGTCCTTAACCTGAGGACTGTTGATACTGACCCCTTTCCCAAGGCCCAGGAAAAGGCTTTGAGTTTTAAAATAATTGTTTTCCTTTGTGATCCTATGAGCTTTATTTTATACATTATAAAACATTCAAAGTAGGGATGCATAGTCTTTATCATATTGGTTAGAAATGGTATATACATACACAAAAAGGTAAAACATCTCTAGATCAAAACTACCATTTTAATGAGGGTCAATAGAATATGTTTAGGTGAATTATAAAAATTAAGTCTTGCATATAACAAGGGAAAAGTTCTGTTCTGTGCAACTTTTGTTTTAGGAATGCAAATATTTAAATACATATAAATATACATATTGTATATATTTAAACACATATAAATATTCATGCTGTATATGTTTCTATGAATATATATTTATTTCTAATTGTAGAACATATAAAAAATGTCTGATAGCCAGTGATCTACAAGCTACTAGACATTAGGGCAATGACAAAATAGTCTGTGCTTTAAATGATGAATAGGGTAATGACAAATTAATCTGTGTTTTAAATGATGAATGAGGACTGTGGTGAGTCTTTTATGGATTAGGTTGGAGTAGGTCTGCTCAGTTTAGGCACACTCTGGCCATCTTCCTAGTGAAAGGGGACCATGACCAGTAAAAGATAGCAGTAACTGTCTCTGCCTTGCTAAGATCTGAGTTAATCTCAGTGTTTCTGAGACCCAAGTCGGTTCCCGAGGCGACCAGTCTGCAGAAAGTGTTAGAATTAGAGGCCCTGTTTCCTGAGTAGAATACCTTCCTGTTATTGCTGCCAGGAAGTATCGCCTTCCCTGCATAGATATCAATGCCACCAGAAGGTACAGAGAGAATACCTTCTCAGGATGGTGACAGCAAAGGAGGAGAGCCAAAGTGAAGCCAAGAGAAATAGAGGGTAGAGAGGTAAGACTGTACAAGCATTCAGGCAAGGAGGGGGAGGGCCAGAGAGCAGGAGAAAAATAGCAAGTGAGTAAAACAAGTAGCTGGACCTGCTGAGCTGAGGGTATAGGGAGAATCCATCACTCGAGGCTGTTAGCATCCTGCAGGATTCCCAGCATCAGGTATAGTGGAACTAAAGGAAAGACAAGGCAGTTCAGCAGGAAAGCTCAGCACATACAAATCTTGGAATGGAGCCGTGCTGCTGCCATTAGAAGTGAACAGAGCCAGGATTCAGGCTGCTGTTTACTGAACTATGGTTAACCTGCTAGCAAATCTGAGCCGACTTGGTTCATTTAGAAAATGGAAGCTCCGTTAGAACAGGACCCTTTTCTTCCTCATTTTCTCAGTTATCCCAGTGCCTTGGAGAGGCCTAAACATGCATTTGTACTGCAATTTAAATGGTCTGCTGCGAGTTGCTGTTGGAAATTACTGGAAAGATCTGGGGAGACAGTGCAGCTGTCAAAGTACTTGCCACATAAGGACCCAATTTCCATCTCTCAAACCCACATTAAAAAGCCAGGCATGGTGATGCACACTTTTAATCCCAATGCTGGAGAGGCAGAGAGAGGTAGCTTCCCGGTATTCACTGGTCAGCCAGCCTCACCAAATCAGCAAGCCCAGAGGCTCTGCCTCACAAAACAAGATGGATAGCTCCTGAGGAATGATGCTCAAGGTTGACCCCTAACCATTGTACACAGGCTCATGTATGTACATGAGCACAGGCACATACACAAGCACACACACACAGACTCAAAGGGAATTACTTGAAATATTAGCCACACTAATAGCTAAATTTAATGTATCATGCTTAATAGTTAGAAATCAACTTCATGTGTATTGTCTCACCTAATCTTTACAGAGTTCTATCAAATATTGCTGGTAATTGTTTCATGTTAAAGTTGAGCATGCAGGTTCTGTGCCAGTCTATGACAAATGTCTGGCATTTAATCAGTATTCTCTAATATCAAAGTTGACTTAGCCCTCGGCCTGTTTTTTGCATGTTATGCATTTGACGAAAAAGCTTTGTAGGCCTAAGGATGTATTTCCACAGTGGGCTTTCTGTTACTATAACAAAATGCCTGAGATGGGAAGACCTTCCTCCTTATAAAGAGAAAGGGTTTATTTGGACTCACAGCTTGGAAGTTCTCTATCTACTGTCAGCTGGGGCCTCTGAGCCTGTGGTGAGGCAGCACTCATGGGGGAGTCCATGAAGAGCAAAGCTATTTACATCATAGTGGCCAGGAAAGGAAGAAAAGGGGAGGACAACCAACGTCTCACAGTCTCCCTCTACAAAATACCTCAGTGGTCTAAAATTACATGCTTCTTGAAGTTTTGCTACCCATGGGTGGGGACCAGACTTTTAAAACAAGAAGGGACATCAGGGCATATTTCCTATTCAAACTAAAGCAAAAGTGAGTGTAATGAGTGTACCAGTCTGAATGCTACAGAAAGTGGAAACCCCAGTGGAATTAGGAAGAGAGATTCACACATGTGAGCCACGATGGGGGAATGAGTCAGATGGGAAGAGACACCTACCTGTCAATTACTTGTCAGTTATAGAAGGAAGTTGAGCCAAGCTAAGAATATCTGAGGTCGTGATGCAGATCTAATGAGACAGTAGCCAACAAAGAGAGTCCCAGAGAGAAGTTGTCTGCAGCTGAGTCCTGCACTGGATGGAAAAGACGTGAGCATGAGCACACATCTTCAGTCAGTTTTGAGTCTTCAAAATACCCCTGAGCTGAGGGGGATTCTCCCCACAGTGGCTAGAGGTCAGAGCTAATTTTCTCTTCCTTTTTTTTCTCCCTTCCTTCCTTTCTTCCTTTCCCCTTCTCTCTTTCTCAATCATGTGTGTGCATGTGTGTATGTGTACTAACAAGAGGGCAGGCATTAAAGGGAACCAAAGGCATTATATCCCTCTGAAGCTGGAGTTAACAGGAGTTGTAAGCTTTTTGGTTTGGGTTCTAGGAACTGAACTTGGGCCTTCTGTCACGGTATGTACTCTTCACTCCTGGGCCATCACTCCAGCCGACCTAACTGCACTTACTGCACCTGAATGATAAAATTTTCTTGAAAGGAGGGGCAAGTGGCCTACTCCCACCGCAGCATAGCCCAGCACAGTTATCTTAAGTCATGACATTTTCTGTGCAGTTTCAACTGAAATAGGCCAGTGGGACATTGTTTTAGGTGGCATATTCTCACTTCCTAGTTTGTAAACTGGAGGCCACATGGGGACTAAACGCCCAATTTTGAAGACACTAGACTCCTGCATGCAGGGTTAACAGAGGAGAAAAGATTACATCAGATTGAGCAATTAACCTTGAGTAGGCTGGACCAGGACAACTGTTATAAACGCAATTGTGTCACTCCATTTTTCATACCCATGGCAGAGTTGGCCGATTGATCACAACACTCTTCCTTATAAGTTGTGTAGTCTGCCTCAAAATTATTCTCAACACAGTGATGCAGACAGCCGCTACCCATCTATCAATGCTGACAACTCAGATGAAACCAATTTATCATTCTAACACTAGGTAAGAGGGGCAAGCACAGGTGTGTGTGTGTGTGTGTGTGTGTATGTGTGTGTGAGAGAAAGAGAGAGAGACAGCTAGCAAACATTTGTTTGAGCTTTGGGAGATGTCATGAAAGTGAACACTCGAGTTTTTGAACAATTAAATTAGAAACTACTTTCCTTTTAAAAGAGAATTATACGTCTATTTGCAGCCAGAACAACTTTCCCTAGAAACAATGCTAGATTAAGGATTAAACACAAAATGGACAGCTAGATTACCTACTCATCTATACATAGCTATCAGTGAGATGCTTTTGGCCCCTGAAAACCTCAACATTCATTGACCACTATAGGCAAGAGCTTATAGGTACAGGCTTCTAATTACAGACCCTTTACACTCAGTTGTTGCTTACTTCATAGCTGTAGAATGGTGTCTGATATTCCAGACTTGCTTCCAGTGCCAGAGAAATTCCATTTCCACCCAAGGGGCTTCCACTTAAGTCTCAGGAACCATAACAGAATCATGTGAGTGTTCTAACTTGAAAACTTAATATAATTCTTATTCTATTTTCCTGTCTCTGTGGTAAGAGGAACTGATACAGAGAATACTAAGAGTGGCTTTTGGATAGTTAACTGGTACATGAAGGCACTTAGAACTAAAAGACTGATGTAATTATATTCCAGAGTGAAAATGACCCTCAGATGCTTTTCAGCGTGGGTGGAAAATATTCTCTATTCCTTCTTCTACTAATCCTTACTTCCTGATAAGAAAATATGAACTAGATATAAATTCATGTCTTTGTGTATTAGACACTATTGGGCAAGGGAAGATTCTAAAGAGAGGTATCTTGCCAAAACAAGTAACTACTTTGATTTTTTCAGTGCAGCTGTTTTAACATCTAATCATTGGGTAGATTAGATTTTTAATCTAATAATTTTAAGCCTAAATATTGTCAGTGTATTACTATTCTTTATGTAATTTACCAAAACAATGTATCACAAACTAAAAGAGAATTTAAAAATTAAACTAATAATGTGATATCCTTAACATAGCTGAAACCTTAATCTTTATCTCACCCAAGACGACACCCAGAATACACAGCATATTTGCTATGACTTACAGACATTCTGAAACAGTTCCAGGTCTTTAAGTGAGCCTTGTACCAAAGCTAACAGCCTTTTGGTTCTACATGATCTTTTTTGTTGAATATAAAGCAAGCCCTGAGGAAACTCCAACACATGTCTAAACGTGCTCAGTTTAGACGCCATAATCTTTAGCCACACATAGTAAACTACTAGAGAGAAGCACCTCACTGATTACAAAAAACTCAAGATAATGTATCCTGATGTTTACTTCATAGAGCTGAAAAAAGAACAGTGTGTGGTATGTGTGTGTATAATTAAGACGTATTTGAAGAAAGCACTGGTTTGAATTGAATTCTCATTCTACTTCTGTCTATTGGGGACAATCCCTGAAGACTTGTGCAGCCAAATTTCCTCATCAGATCAGAATACTAACACCAGAGTCTGTTTACAACTGGGTTTTAAGTGGAGTCATTTGTTAGAAATTTCAAAACCAAGAAGTTGGTATCCCTAAAAGGACTTCCAGGAGCAGGATCCTGTATCAGTTTTCAAAGCCTTCACCCATGGCTAGTGTTCTAGTTCATATAAATTCTGTATGTGTGTCTAGAGGTTATAGAGTAATATTTAGCAAAATGATGATACTAAGAGCCTATTTCTTTTGAATATGTATAATAATCCTCAAGCCCCCAAATCATTCTCATTTGTCTCTAATGAAGATTTATGGAGGCAGACTATTGCCTTTCCTCGGGATTAAATTCTTCTGGAATTAATTTGATGCTGCTACCCACAAGTGTCTAGATACACAACTGTCCAAGCGTTTTCTAATGTGTCCTTCTGGCAGGTGCTATCCATTAGCTCAGGGGTGACATGCTGATGTGTTGGGTGACTTGTTTTTTGTCTCCCAGAATCATTTCACTCTCAGATAATTAATTCACAGACAACATTTCTTCTTTCTCTCCACTTTCAACTGTATGTGTATGGCATGCCAGGAAAGGTCAATGAACAACTCTTCCATGTTTGAGAAAGGTCTCTCTTTTTGTTGCTCCCCTCTGCAAATATCAGCTAGCTGGCCTGCAGGCTTCCAGGGGTTCCTCATTCTCCACCCCTTTCATCATTGGTGTACTAGGACTGTGGAGGTATGCTATCACTTCTGGCCTAACAGGTCTGAGTATTTGAACTCATGACCTCACACTTGCACTGCAAGCATTTTAACTTACTAAGCCATCTCCCCAGCATATCACTTCCCGTTGTAAAAACTTTCTTTGTTTTCTGTGACAACCATGCATTCTACAAGGACTTTTAATGTCTCACTGCTCTTGGACTTATTGGACCTGATGAAGTTAATGATGGTTGGAAAAATTTTCTCAAACAAGGTTTTTCAAATGCAAGTGATGCATTGATGGTGTACAATAAAAACAAAACAAAACAAAAGAAACATCAATATATAGTCCAGCATCATTTCTGGTCCATGTAATGTTTTCTCACAAATAGATTCAATCTTATTTAAAGACATCCATTCTTTAAAGTTGGTAAACTAAATATACATAACCAGTCATTTTACTCCACAGATTTATTGTTGGGTTAAAGTGAATGCTGTCCAAATTGTAAAGTGATATTGAAATTTTTCCAGTTCCACATTGAAGCACAATAAACAGATATTTGTTGTGCAACAGAATTGTCAACTCTTAAGTTGGATTTCCTGGAAGGTGGGAGAGAGAGGGTCCTGATTCAAAGAAGTGTAGCCTCATTCACAGCAAGAAGCCAAATTCCTATTAGGGATAGCTTGTGAACACCTTTCATTTTGCATGAAAACACCTTCTAGAACTTGCTTAATAGAGGGCACCTTTGTAGTCAATCACTCCACAAGAGTTCCGAATTGGATCAAAAGAAAAGGGACACAGGTTACCATTCAGGTTAGAGGTTTTGGATTACATCTCTGAGTGTCTATATAATTACACTGTGGTGATTTTAGTTGAAAGCTTGTAGATAATAGAGGACTCACTTACTGGTTCTTTTGAAGCATTGTGGGAACGAGGACACATAGGCGCTGGCACATGCTTCTGTCAAGCAGAAAATAACAAATATTTATGCTGAGCTTCCAGTACACAGATGATACAATAAGGAGGGGTCTGAGAGGCAGTCTGAAGGACAGCAGTATGGGAAACATTCCAGGCAAGCTCGGCTTGGCACACGACAACTGTAGACACTTCATCAGATTTTTAAAAGCCATTTCCCTCTTACACTTCACTTGCACTATGAAGCCAAGCTGGGTATTTTCCCTGCTGAGTGGGAGTGTAAGAAGAGCTCAAGATTAGAGCAGGCTGTAGGCAAAACTGTAATGTAGGTGAAATTGTTGCTGAAGCCTGCGTGTTGTTTCAGTGTTTTGGCCTGTCTGAACCACCAGGCACCCTGCCCCTCCTCCCCAGAAATATCTCCCTGATCTTTAAACAGAGCCCTTGGCAGCTTCTCTCCCTTGGTGCCGTCTAAAATATAATGACTCTAATATTTACCTACTCAGGGCCTTGTCTTATGGACATTAACCTGTGCTAATATTTCTAGAATTCCTGCGCTCTAATAGCATTTTTTGGAAAATGGAATTTTTTTTAAAGGTAAATAAATCCATGATAAGATTGATGGAATATAGCTATTCTTCTAGGAAGTTTCTCCAGCTCTCCTTATCTCCTGGGTTAGAGGGTATCACTAAGGGCACCCCCACTTCCACACCCCTTGAGAATTTCCTGCCAGGCACTTGGCACCCATCAATGGGATCACTCATGTATCTGTCCGTCTTTGTTCCCCCCAACCCCCGAGTTCAGCTGTGAGCCCTGTGTGCTGCCTCCTTCGTATAATAAACATAAGCCCATCATACCAATTTCTGCTGCCCAGCTCTTTGATGGAATGCTTGGAGGATCTTAACAAATACCTTAGAAGAACACACAGACAATGTTGAGGAGCTCAGGAACTGTAGGAAAGTAATAGGTTTGGAGAAAGCAAGGCAGTATTTAAAGGCCAGATGGCATTTCCTGATGCCTCCTACCTATTTGGTTATTTTATAAGCCTCAAAAGTCCCGCTGATGAACTTCGGAAAATACCACTTGAAAATAACAGATTTCAAGATCCCCTGAGTGCTTTAGAAGCCCCTCCAGCTTTAGAGGTAAATAGTGAAGGAACATAACCTCTGTCTGCTCTGGTTATAAGTACCTGTAATACACAGAAAATATTCCTCAAGTATTCCAGCATCCGTGTTTTATCCAGTGACAGAGTCTATGGTTCGTAATAGAAATTTGAAATAATACTTTCTAACAAAATGGGACATAAAACAGAAACAAAAGCAAAATCTCCCCGGGGCCACAACCATAACACACGTCTTCAAGGCGGAAAAGACAGAGAGGGATTTCAGTGCTATCTTAGGTAAACAAAATATAGGAGATTTGGGCTCAGTGTACTCTGGGCTTGAAGTCACCTTAACAATGGTGATAGTGGTCAGAGAGTTTGAAGAGAAGCTGGGGGAAGCGAATTAGAAAATGAGTGTGTAAGAACTCAGTGCGCACGGAAGATCCTGCTGGATTAACCTGAGAAGGGAAGGAAAGCTTGTCCCCTGTCATGCTATTAACTATGCTGTTAACCAGCCCCGTGGATGGAGTCTTCTGGAGTTCCTGGTGGAGAGGTTTGCTGTTTGTGACAGAACTTCCCTGCCTGTAACTGTGACTGTTCACCAGTACACCTTGGTTAAGCTCTGCGCTTTTCAGTAAGTGGCTTTTAGTCACTTTCCACACCCCCGTCTTTCTTTCTTTTTCTTTTTTAATCATTTCCTCCTCGATCTTTCTGTCTCTCTTTGTCTTTTTTTTTTCTTGGCTTCTCTAGTGCTTCAACTGATAACTATCTACGGAAGAGGTATACTGCAAATAAGGTAGTACCTAAAAATCCAGTCAAAATCTCTAACTAGCTCTCTTTCAGTGCATGCTACACACAGGCGTGTGCTGGCCAGTGTTATGTCAACCTGACATAAGACAGATTTGTCTGAGAAGGGGAGGCCTCAATTGAGAAAAATGCCTCCGTAATATCTGTCTGTAAGCAAGCCTGTTGGGCATTTGAAAAAATGTAGTGATTGATGTGATTGTGTCCAACCCATTGTGTGTTCAACCCATGGACTGTTGATGTTGGTGAGGGGATATAAGAAAGCAGGTCGAGCAAGCCATGAGGAGCAACTAGTAAGCAGCATGCCTCCATGCCTTCTGCATCAGCTCTTGCCTTTGGTTCCTGCCCTGCTTGAGTTCCTATCCTGACTTCCCTTGATGATGGACTGTGATGTTGAAATAAATAAATAAACAAATAAACAAATAAATAAATAAATAAATGAACAAATAAATAAACTTTTTCTTTCAAAGTTGCTTATGTTTGTGGTGTTTTAACATGATGGAAACCCTAACATACACACACACACACACACACACACACACACGAGGATCACTTAATTCCCCTAAGAGTCTTACTCTCTAGTAATTTCATGTTCATGGCATTAGAATTAGTAAACAAATTCAGGTTAATTGATTTAACAATGAAAAATTACTAGAATACATAGCATGAATTTTAAGCTGCAGAATCTGGTTTCAGAGCCTGTCCCCTTTTTTTCTTTTATCTCTTAGGAAATAACAGTAACAAAATAGGTAAAGAACAAACAACTTATTTTTGTGGTACTTGTGAATGGAACCCAGGCCCTGACACACGCTAGGCAGCAACTGTGCCTCTGTGTCTCATCCCCAGCACTTAGTGAAATATTTATTGTTTGCCTTGGATAATGATGCAATGTTTTTATTATGGCATAAACTTGTACACTTCTGATGAGAGTATTGTTGTTAAAACTGCAAGATATACACAAGAACCCCGAAGCTAAAGCAGCTTCATGATGTGCATCTTATGCTGATCTGGGCTGATGGGCAGATGCATTTCTGGCCTGGAGAGATCAACTGCTCTCAGTGTTCTTGAACTGGAGATTAGGGTTCAAAGGATTTGATGGCTCCTCCAGCTCAGCATACTCTGCGGCTTTCTGTGGTCCACCTTCCCTCGTGAGTAGCCTGCCTCAGGTACCACTTTAGAGCCTGTTGCTTCTACTTCTCCTTCTTTGACTTACACTCTGACCCAGGATCACACCATTGTTTGATTGGCTTCTTTATGGCAAATTAGTGGCCTCACTTGCAATTCTTAGGATTGCTGGGGACCAGTAATTTAGAATTCCCATCATTCAACACGCACGAGCCAGGCATGTTGGCACAGGCATATAATCTTAGGACTTGAAAGGCCGAGACAGAAAGATCACCACCAGTTTGAGACCACATTTGACTACATAGTGTGTACCAGGATAGCCAGGGCTACATAGCATGATTTTGTATGATGTTAATGATGATGATGGTGATGATGATGATGATGATAATGGATAAACTTGAAAAAAGACTGCATACATATAAAAACTATGAAGTCCTTTGAGGTTCATTAAAAGAGGAGATACACAAGGCATTCCACTGAGAAAGTCTTTAGGAGAGAAAAAAATATTTTGCTTAAAGAGAAAAAACTGCTCACAAACCTTTCATTCTGTGCAGCACATGATTTAACAGGTGTGTGATTTATTCATTTATTCGCAGACTCTCTGACTAACCGTTCCATCACAGTACTATTGTCTGCAGAGCAAAACACATTTACAGCAAACTGCAGCAGCTTCATAGAGGCTGAATTAGCCAGTCTCTAGAAATTCTTTGTTTCGTGAAGAAAAAAGAAGGTTAACACCACCAAGACAGTGACCCTAAAAAAGAATTAAACTTTACCTCAGTACAGTCTTGCCCACTGTAGAATTCTGGGTCATCCATATATCCTGCTGTAAACAGCGCCTGATATGACAGGGAAGGAAATAAAGGCAGTATGTTATTTCTGTTGACAAAATAGAAGACTGTCTCCATAGGCAACAATGTTCAGTGTCATCAGGGCCCTTTTTGGATAAGACAAGGTTGCCTTTCGCAGATAACACTTTTCTCTCTTAGGGGAGTCATTGCTGGGTTTAGTTTTGTCACTGGGATTCTTAGAAGATATACAGACCTGTCTCAGGTTGCCCATGGGTCAGCTTCCTCCAGCTCCATCACTTGAATTAGCTTTTCACGTGTAGATAGGTGGGTAGGCATAGCTTCCAGGTGTTTAGCTGAAGAAGTGGGTTCAGCTGTTTTATCCTACATGGCTTAAGAAAGAGGCCTCTACTCTCTAGTGAATATTGCCCAGCTGACCCTGTGCTCAGGCCGAACCATGTTACCCAGCCCAGTTTTAACACTGGTAAAGTGAACACTTTGCTTTCTTCCTCTGCCTTTGTTTTTGGCCAGGTCCATAGCCACCAGGACCATGGATGGTTGGATGAGTGATTTTTACCCTTCCC
Organism: Meriones unguiculatus; assembly: GCF_030254825.1. Taxonomy (NCBI): domain Eukaryota; kingdom Metazoa; phylum Chordata; class Mammalia; order Rodentia; family Muridae; genus Meriones; species Meriones unguiculatus. The sequence goes on along the minus strand of NC_083364.1, from coordinate 52,205,973 downwards.
CCAACCAAAAGAAGCAAGGGTTCCTGGTGAGAAGCCGGGCAGCAATGAGGAGGAAGGGATCCTTCATGTGTAGACCTGTGAGTGGGTGTGGAAAGCACGACTTCTCAGTAGCCGCTTGTCTTTAATACATTAGATTGTCCTAATTAAGGAAATGAAAGAGCTGCATCCAACAATGTTCCCCGTGGCCACAATGCGGTTGGCACAGAGGGAACCAGGCAATCAATAAGTAAACAGACAGTGTCAGTCTGAAGACCTTTCAGAAAAACATTTCTATTCAAGGGGAAAAACACCCTTAGCAGTGCTTTTAGTCTCTTTAAATATTTCTCAAGATCTTTGTTATATTCCAGACGATGCTGAGGTTGTCTTTAAACAAGTGCTCCCTGCCCCGTGCTTGCCTTTGGTAATGACCTAAGCTAGAGACCACTCAATATTCAACCTTCGTGTGTCTCAGCATCAGGGCCTGACCCAAAGAAATTCACAGGCGGTGAAATGAGTTTTGCTTACCAAGATGGATTCACTTTTTGCTCCCTTCAGCCATCCATCAATCTAATGGGAAAATAAAAGCTCTCATAATAATGGGACTAGACTTCCGGGAGCATGTGCTAATATCAACACTTTGTTTTTTAATACCAGTTCTCTTGCTATATATTTGGTGCGAATCCAGATTTGATTTTAATTAAGTTTTCTTGTCATTCCACATTCTCTCTCTCTCTCCCTCTCTCTCTCTCCCTTCCTCTCTCTCCCTCTGCAGATACCATATCTGGCTAGGGTACTGCTGCTGCTGAGATGTTACTAGCATCATTACCAACATCTCAACAAACTTTTCTAGAACAGTGTAAATTTCTCTCTCAGCTGGTTTTGGATCAAGACTTATTATTTGACATAATGCAACCTAAAAAAGAATAATCACCTTTAAAGATAACATATTAGAACAAGGTATAAGTGTAAAATTTACATACTTTTAGAACAAAACAACACAGGTGACTTAAAATTCATTGATGGATACATTGACATAAAAGTATTGATAAGATACTAGGTAATGTTTAATGCAGAAGTGCATTATATATTGTTCAAACCATTTTATGTCTTCTCAAACATTTGTCATTTGCTTATGGTGAAAACTTTCAAAATCACTTTTTTTCTAGCTTTTTGAAATGTATAATACATCACTGTTATCTAGAGTTACTCTACTGTGTATACTAGAACTTCTTGCCTTCAGATGCAATTTAGCATACACCAATCCTTCTTTAGCTAACTATGAAGCATTGGGTCTCCTCAAGTCTTAGCCATGGGTCACATTTACTGTGTGCTCTCTAAAAGCAGAGATCTGCTCATAGTAAGTGACTGAAAAAGCACTTAGTAAATACTCAGAACCGTACTCAAAGTTTTAAATGAATTGTACCATTTCCAACTCTCAGTACCATTCGACAACAGAAGCGAATGTTTTGTCTCTGTTCTATAGATAAAGAAGATTTCATTTAGGATATTTTAGCATTTTTTCCTGGTGGCATGACAAGGAAGTAGCAATGGTGGACACAGTACAAGCTGCTTAGTTCAGGGTCTATGGGCAGAACCAGTACAACATACTGCCATTCATTTGAATAGAGATCTTGAAGTGATTTTGGTCACATTTAAGAGTCCAAGTACATTCCAAACAGCAATGACTTCCATGTTTCAGTCATCTCCAAAAAATCTGTGCTCCAATGTCTCAGAAACACTTCAAACTAAACCCACCCCAAAGTGAACTCCTATTCTTTCTCCAAGTCCACTCTCCTCTTCTTTTTTGGTTTTGTTTGGTGACACAGTACCTTGCCACTCCTGCCAAATAGGTCAGTTGAGATGGAAGTCACACATTGAGCAGATGTTTATTAGTAATTTGGGGAAATGCCAAAACTGAAGTTTACAAAATTATATAGGGAAGGGGAGAGACAGTTTGAACTACCCAAGAGCCTCATTAGTTTCCCACGTTTTAGATCTCTCATTCTCTTCTTAATCTTCTATAAGTATTAAATGCTTGTAAAGACATTTTGTTTGCTTTATTAATTTTTTTCTTTCTGAGACAGAGCCTTATTGTGTGTCCCAGGCTGGCTTTGAACTTTTGGCCATCCTCTGTCTCAAGTGTACTTAATACTAACATTAAAAATGTGTGCCCCTACTTCTAGACTTCCAAAGATTTTAGGAAGATGTTTGAACAAAGGGAGGCATCTATATAAATGATACATACATGAGGAGTAGGAAGAACCTCAGATTGTCTGGGTCACACCTTTCATTGAAGAAATAGACATCCAGGGACACGATCAAGCAAGAAGATTGTATTATCTATTATTATGTCTGAAACCCAAAGCAAAGTTAGAGTCTACGTGCCAAGCATAGTTCATTATTCCTTCTACACTGCTCCAAAGTCATGTGAAGAGCTCGATACATAAGGCGTATTTAATGATATTGTCTGTAGTTCAAGTGTGTTGTCTGTGTTGTTGCCTATGATGGCCTGAGTATGGAGCATAATGACAGACACATTCTGAGCTCTTGACAAGTCTCCAGAAGGGCCTGGTAGCTTTTACTTTGGTGCTTCTGGAAACTTAGAACAGATTTCCAAGAATCCATATAGATGTTCTGAGCTGAATATTCTTCTCAAGTTCCGACCATCCAGAACCCATGCATTCAATGTTATTAGGAGAAGGTCTTGTGATGTCAGATACAGATACTGGAGTGATGTAGCTGTAAGCCAAGAAACACCATAACAGCACAAAGCCACCAGCAGCTAAGATCAAGGAAAGGATTTTTAGTTACAGTCTTCAGAAGCACACCTTAATCTGGACTTCTAGCTTTCAGAACTGTGAGACAGTAGACACAGTTGTTTCAAGGCCCCAGTTTGTAGTTGCTAAGGAAATAAGAGAAGATTAGAAAATGCATGAAAAAATGAATAAAGACCAGTTTTTACAGCAACCTGGGGTTAACCTCTTAGATGACGGTAGCCCCACTGCTGTCTGACAAAGACACATGGGAGACTCTAAGGAAAATAAACAGGACTGCTAAAGGCTTCAAGCACATGAGTATCATGGCATAAGACGTCTTAGATACTCTTGCTCAGGTGAGCCCCAAGATGGTCACAGTTCTAGCTGTCACCATGTGGCATCGAAGAACTATCCCATACAGTGCAATCAATATAATGAATTATGAAAGGCCAAAAAAATGATTGCTTTGATGAGAATAGTTCTAAAGGCTGGTTCTGAAAACAGGAAATGGTTATTTGAAGATATTTTTAGAGAAAACTTGAAACAGTGTGGGGGAAGAGTAACAACAATGTGGAGAGATAAAAAACAAACAGTGAGAATGTAGAGTCAGAGAGCCTTAGGGACAGTACCAGCCATGTTCACCCTTGGCTCTATCAAGGTCGAAGACCCTGGAGAACCCAAACTCCTTTACCCTTCAGTCATTGGTTGATCTGTATCCTAAGCTGTATCCTAGAGGTACACAGATTCTCACTTCCTTCTTGCTCTTTGAGGAGTAAATGCAGGCAGTTGACAAGGGCACAGGTGACAGGTTTTGGGGATGAATACATACCCTAAGCAGCATGAGTAGAAATGGTGAGGGTGAGTGGGCAATAAATCCTGGTCTTCTTTAAGGTGTTCACATTTAACTTCAAAAGTCTTTCACTCTGGAAATCCACAGCCCTGGGCAGATGGAACAGTTGGTCATTATAGGAAACCATCCCAGGGAATGTGGATGGAGCTTGATGGTGTCAGCTCTAATGGATGTAGAAATGTCTCCAAACTAGAATGAAACGCAAGACTCTCTCAGAGGTGGTATGTAGGAGGCTGCCATGCATGCTAGAAGCCAGCGGGTAATGGAGTCCACTTTTAATAGTAATAGCTTGCCACCTGTTACAGGTATAAATGGTTTCATATAGTTCTGAACACTGCAGAAGGGCAGAAGGTGACAAACATCTTTTAGTTTGGAAAATAAATTATGGGTGAGGAAAGGGAAGAAACCACGATGCTACACCTAAGATCTGGGCTGAAGCACATTGCTCAGTGATGGACACAGAGACACAACAGCATCCTCAGCTGCAGATGTAAAGAGAACAAGGGACTGGTCGGAAGCTGGGAGATACAAGGGAGGATGGAGAATAGGAGGAAAGGAGTAAGTATGAAATTAAATATCTCAGGTTAAGGTGATCATTTTATGAATATTTTCTAAGAGAAAGAAGTTTATGGATAAAGTGAAGCTGTGAGACAGTCAGGAGGTGAAGACGGTGCTGGTGGTTTTAATGGAGGAAGGCACAAAGTCCAAGTCATCTTTGTCATAAGCAGAGAGAACTTTCATTTCCATCAGTTTGTGAGACTAGCGTGATTGAAGTGAGGCATTTGTTATCAGTAATCAAAACTCTTCAGTGAAGGGAAGTAAAGGGGAAATTGTGGTAAGCAGTATAGAATAATGCATGGGTTGAGGGCAGCAAATTGGCATATGTTTATTGAATCTCAGCCTATCAAATAAAAAAAGGAGTTTTTGGAATAATAAAGGACATTTCTAGGGTGATAAACAAGAAGAATTTTATTTAATTCCACTTTATTTAATTCCCACAAGCAAATACGTAAGAAAGGCTATGCTAATTAAGGCATAGCACTTAATGTGAATCTATCAAGATCAGCCCAGATGGGAAAATTTCACTTATGCTATGTGTATACACAGATTTATCTGTATCCTAGGTAGTTTTAGGAAGATAGTTCATAGTAATTGTTCCTTATGACATTTTCAGACATCCTTAATGTTGTTTTACCCTACTCTCCTTTGTATTTCTCTCCCTCTCCTCTTCCTGGTTAAAGCCTCTTTGTTTCCCATTTCCTTCTCAGATCAAATTATATCCTGCTATCCTCCTTATATATTGCCTGCCTCCACCCCAACCAGTATCTCTTTTTATTTCTCTGATTTCTACAGTTACGCCAAGTTATGTAATTGCATCTGAAGAATTGGAGCTAGGAAACTCAGATGATTGAGAACACGTGATGTTTGCCTTTTTGGTTCTGGGTTACCTCAGTTCATATGATCTTAGCCAGTTCCATTCACTTACATGTAAAACTTGTGATTTCATTTTTATTTGTAGCCAAAAGGTATTCCATTTTGTATATGGAGCACATTTGAATTATTCTTTTATCGGTAGAAGGGCACTTAGGTTGTTACCATTTCCTAGAGTAAAGTAGCAATGAACGTGACTGAGAAAGTATCTGTGAAGTATGAAGTTGAGTCCTTTGGGCATATGCCAATGAATAGTACAGCTGGGTCATACAGTAGACTTATTTTTAGCTTCTTGAGGATGCTCCACATTAATTTCTAGAGAGAGTGGCTACCCCAGTTTGTAATCCCAGCAACTGTGAACTAGAGTTCCTTTCCTGCCATGTCCTTTCTAGCATTTCTTATTGGTTGTTTTGCCATTTTGACTGGAGTAAGATGAAATCTCAACATTTTGATTTGCATTTCTCTAATTGCTAGTGACAACCTCTTTTTTAATTTTTATTTTTAAGAGCCATTTCTTAGTAATTTTAATTTCTTCTTTTGAGAACCCTGTTTGGGTTTCATGCTCTTTTATTTGAATGTTTTTGTTTTTGTTTTTGTTTTTTTTCATCTCTTTGTCTTTTGAGTTCTTGATGTATTCTGGATATTTGTCCTCTCTCAGACGCATAGCTAGCAAAGATTCTCTCCAATTCGGTGGGCTTCCCAGTTACCTGCTTCATTGTTTCTTTAGCTATGCAGAGGACCTAGAACCCAGTACTTGGCTGGGTGTCAGGGAGGATAGAAGGAGCCCAGAGCCTCATTTGCCAGTCAGTCTAGTTGAATTGGTGAACTCCAGATTCAATGAAAGACTCTGTCTCAAGCCATAAGGTTGGCAAATGATCAAAGAAGACACCTAACATCAGTCTTTGACCTCTACATGCACATACACACGCACATACTTCCCTAATGCTTTCTTATTTCTTTGTTTTAGTTTTATGACTTCCCACTTATCAACTGCTGACCTTAATCCTTGTGCAAATGGAGTCTGATTCTGAAAGTTCTACACCTATATCATGTAGCTACTACCTATATTTCCTTCTAGGAGTTTCAGTGTTTTCAAGTTTCCCATTTAGGTCTTTGGTCTATTTGAAATTAGAAGGTCATACAGGTAGGTCTAATTTCATTTTTTCTGCTGTGAATAAAATTTTCCCTGCACCTTTTGTTGAAGATGTTTTATTTTCTCCAGAATGTGCTTTGCCAGCTTTGTCAAATATGAAGTATCTGTAGTTATGTGTAGTATGGAAACATCTATAGTTATGTTTGGATCTTTGATTTTTCTCTATTTGTCTACATATCTGTTTTTGTGTAATAAAAACCATATTGTTTTTATTACTATTAATATTAACATAAATATACCTTGAGAACTGGCATTGTAATCTCTCTAGCATTGCTCTTTTTGTTCAAGAGTGCTTTGGATATCTAAGTCTTTTATGGTTCATATAAACTTTAGAACAGTGTTTTTCATTATACACATTTGCAATTGTCCTTGGTTGACCTCAGAGGTAAAAGTTAAAACCCTGTTGACTTTGGATAAAGGGTCCAGAGGACTTGAGCTGGATCTGACCTGAAAGCCTCCTCTCTCAGGGCTAGTTGGTTGGTTCCAGAATAACTCATGCAAGCTTCCAAAGCATGGAAGCCACCAAAAGTTCTACCAAGCTCTAATGTTTATAAACCACAACAACAATCAACATAATACAACCCAGAAGGTTCAATAGTGCCACACATATCTTTGTGGTAACCAACAGCTCTCTGATTGGCTTTAAGGCCCATTTAATAAGAGAGAACTTATCCCCTGTACTGGAAATCAGCCAACAACCCAGAGCTAATAAAGTCATGGATCTTGGAAGAAAATCCCTTGCTACATTCTAAATACTTACTCCTATATCCACAGATAAGTGTAGTTTCTTACTCCTTATTAAGAAAACCCTTTGCAATAGATAGAGACCATTACAGAAAACCTTAACTGGCCAAAATGCAGAACTGTTGAGCCCAGTCCTAACTGATACAGCTCCAACACAACTCCTGCATTTTAGGCTCTGAGATCATTGTGAAAGAGGACAGAAAGACTGTAAGAGCCAGAGGATCAAAGAGTTTGCTATGAGACTTTGTTTTCTAGAACCATCAGAGAAGCTACACCTATGGCGTCTCAACATGGCTGTTTCAACATGACCGGAACGAGGATGACAATGACAGGCATTCTAATTTGGATGGGGAAAGCAAATAAGGCTTCAATCCTGTCCAAAGAACTATAAACAACTAAGGAATTCTGAGAGTGGGAGGAATAGTCTTCCCCAGGGAAGGACACACCAGTTGCTGACCCAGTATCAAATGGCGAGCCCTGAAAACATACACAAATAAGATCATATGAACTGAGCGGGTTGTATTTAAATATTTAGAAACACACACATATTTGCATGTACACGTATAACAAATATTGGAATAAAAAGAGGCCATGAGTTTAAAAAAAGAGCAAGGAGGGGAGCATAGGGTAGTGGTTGGAAGGAGAAAAAGGGAAGGAGAAATGATATAATTATATTATAATCTCAAAAATATTTACAAATTAAGACAAACTTGGACAAAGTAGTGACTACAACTCTGTATGAAATTAATGAGAAAAAAATGCTAGTTACCTATTTTTTTTTATTTCTATTTTCTTTGTGCTAACTATTTTAAAAATATAAAAGTCCAATATAGGCCCAGTCTCTGATTTTCTTAGGAGAAATACCACTACCAGTTTCTGTGTCTTCTCTGAGGTATTAAAAATGCTTTAGAACGAATATGTATTAACTTTTTGAGGGTCAGGAGTTTTGGTCAATTTTCTTCCTCACTGTTGCATCCCTATTAGTAGAACAGTTCCTCAGATACAGATGTCTAGTAAGTTAATGTGCAATGACCGAAATCATTCCTCACACCTTTCCTAGGCAGATATACACATGCATGTACTCATGTTAATTCACTTACGTACCAGTATATCCTGGACATCAGTCTTTATTGATATATAAAGATCACATTCACTGTTTTATTTTAAAGATCTCAATTGTATTTCATCCTATGGATGTATAAAATTCTGCCCAACCAATTTCTTATTCATGAACATTTGCTTTGTTTCTAAGTTTTTTTTGACATTACAAACATCGCTGCCGTAAACACTTTCATGATGTTTGATTCCGTGACGTGAAGTTCTTACAAGTGCAACACTAGTTTTTAGTCAGCTGTGCCCTTCTATAAATGTTTCAAGGATCGAATAAGCGCAGACTTATCTCGCATGACACTTCTCATAGCTTTTCCAGGGATTGCTAATGTCAGGTTGCCTTTGGTTTCTTAAAAAAACAAAACAACAACAAAAAAAAACAACCAAACAACAACAACAACAAACCACAGAGAGATTTTTCAGAATGAAAGACTGCGACATGTCAGAACACAGAAGATCTTGTTCAATGATTGCAACGGAAATCAGCTCTGAAAGCCGAGCTCTTGGGTGGTCGGATTAGTGAGCTGGCTTTGCATGGTGTGGGTTGGGTTTTAAAGCCATGGAACAACACTGCACATGTGTGTTTTTCAAAGACCTCTGAGCATCCACGCCAATACATAATGTTTCTTTAGTCAACCTTCCTTCATCTCAGCCTTTCATCTCCACCAGAGCTTGGGGCTTTGAGCTTATTATTTTGATCCGGCTCTGACTCTGGGGACAGCAGGCTGAAACGACAGTCTCCTCTTCATTTTATGTCAGCCATTTCTTCTTATGAGGGGGAGCAAAGCTGACTCAGAGATGGGTGGCAACGCTAAAAGCAAACGGGCTTAGAATTCTTAGGCCAGACGCACACACTCTGCGTCCTTTTGGGCCGCATCTCCACCTGAAATGGGAAGATAGAGACACACCCCGACACCCCTGGAGAGTGTGGCGGTGAATATCAAGGACAGATGCATCAAATAGCGTTTGAGCTCCTCGGGCCTCAAACTGGGTTATAGAACTACTAAGATAAAGGAGAACATTTAAACCATGAGTGTTCTCATTAGGCTTGACAACTGCTGTAAGCCTCTCCCCGCAACACAAGGTCTATGAACTTTTCAGCAGAGTGCACATGCATTTTAATATTCTGCTCTAGTTCCCTATGTACTGACTTCTGGGAACTTTGGCGTTTATTCACTCAGCAGACTTTTTTTTTTTTAATGGCTGCTCAATTCTGGTGGATGCCCCTGTCTCAGAAAGAGCCATGTCTGACGGCCTGGGGCGTTCCTTTTTCTCTGAGACACCACCTGAAACAACTGTATGTCCTTGAGCAGGGGCCTCAGGTTCTTTCTCGTTAAATCCCATTAACAGCCTCAGCATAACTGCAGACCATGCCTCCTGTGTCTCGTGACTCAACAAGTAACTTTACGACACAAATATGTTCAGCGGAAAATAAAGCCTGCGAGTTCAGTCCAGGATTTCCTGACTTCAACTAAACCATATAAATGTACCAGCCACTAACATATCTACACTTGACATCTACTTTGATATATGGCAATCATATATGCTTGCACATACACAGTAAAACATATGTATAAAAATACAATATGAATGCGAAACATCAGGATCTAATACTTCGACAGCCGTTGTCAGCTACAACGGAAAGTATATCCAGAGCCAGATGTGGTGGTGCACACCTTTAATCCCAGCACTGGTGGGGTTGGGGGGTGCAGAGCCAGGTGTGTCTCTTCGAATTTAAGGAAGACCTGATCTACGCAGTGAGTTCCAGGCCAGCCTGGGCCACATAGTGAGACTCTGTCTAAAAACCTCTGGGACAAAGGACGGTAGAGTCAGCTGGTTCACATAAAGCTGGGATAGGAAGGGTGCTATTTTTCTCTCACCTGGAAGAGTTAGGAAATGTCCAAGGACCCAGTGCAAAGCTCAGTTCTTGCAGGAATGTGTTCCTCCCCTGGGGAACCTGACCTTGGGATGGTCCCAGGAGCCTGGTAGTATGTTCCTCGTAAGAGTTCTAGTGAGACATAATAGGGAGATAATCTATTGGTCTATTTTTGCCTACAGTGGCTGGCTGAGAGGGTACCGTTCATCCGGTAGCTATGGCAGTGCTTCTCCTGAAGCAGGCAAGTGAGAATTCCCTAGATTCCACTTAAACGCCTACAGTGCCAGGCGGAGGACGTGGAAGAGTGAAGCAGGTAAGACACGCATTTGTAAACCCTGCTTTCACCATGGTTAGCACTCAGCATCGAAACTGCTCGTCTCCAGGAGACAGTAGGGAGCAGGGAGGACTAAAGTACAGTGTTTGCTCCATCTGGATTTTAATGGGAAAATGTTTTTTCTGAGTATTAGTGTGTACATACAGGAGCCTGTGCAATCACTGATGGTCGAGCAGAAGTGGGCTGCTTGCGGGACCTGTGGACACAGGCGTGGTGGAGAGAAGGTGGCACGGGGAAGCTGGTTATCATCGAACACCTGGGCGGCACTAAATATACTTGCTGTTCTCGCTCATGTCTCTGAGCTGGACCTGACCTCCTGGGACAAAGTGGAGGGCTTCCGGGCCATCGTGAGAAAGCCTGTCACTTTCTAGGGACTGGCAGAGATGCTGTTTCAGAAATGCTCTAGCTTCTCCACGGTTCTCCAGTTATCCTGGATCCCTTGGCCATAAGGGAGTTAATGTGTTTAATGAAAACATGATCTGAAGGCCATGTGGGTTTCTAAGATAAACTATGTAAGCTAGATTGTAGGAAAGGTGGGTCCGCGAAGCAGAAACTAATGAGTATTCCTATAATCATGAATACCACACTACGTGAAAAGGTAACAGGAGCCTGGGCGACGGCCATGTTGAAGTAGAACTGCTAAGCAACAGATCTCTCTTAAAGTGATTCTGGGGAACTGGTTTGCTTCAGTATTAGAAAGAAAAGTAGTACTAAATGATTCATTGTCTTGCTTCTTTCCCTCCATGAAATGTTCCCGAAAGCTAAGCAACAGGAAGGAAACTGAAGGAGGCATTTCAGTTCCCCTGATTGCCTCAATTTTCTCACCCACAGAAGGGCAGAGGCAAAGAACACCTTTCCCAACATACGGTAAAAGCTGATTTGGAAACCAAAGGCTTGATTCTTTTTTTTTTCCTCTCTCACTGTATGAAATCACCCACACCCAGTTAAATCAACCCTGTGTCTGTTTGATGATAAGATCAAAGGACTAATAAACCGTAATGAGTAAGATGTGTAACCTCAGGGAAGGGGGAGGGGGCAGCCGCAGGACTGGAGGTGGCTTCCAAGGAACCCAGGTGGAAGGCACAACTATGCACATTTCCCATGGGACTTCCCTGTGATAGAGGCAGCATTAGTCTTGTTTTACAACGCAGGGGTTTTCCTTTTGAAGCATTGTTCCAATTACAAGGCAAAGCTAGAAGTAGTAATGGGATACCTAGGAAACGAAGGGAGAAGACAGACGTGACTTAGGAAGTCTTAGTCTCTTCCCTCCATTTTCCCTTCTCTGACTTTAGACTAGGGACTCTCTTGGCCCTGCACAGGTTTGAACAGTTTCACTCTTAGCTCAGGATGGAGTTTTCATGAAGAAACATCTGTCTCCAGCCCTGACTCTGTCCTAAGTCATAAAGTCTGGCCAAACCCTGCCACACTCAGCCACCACTAGCACTTTGACATGGGTGGGGCTTAATTGCTCATGGGTAACCCCTGTGTGTTGGAGCCAGTCCCAGTGGGATCTGACTAAATAGCATCTCTTGAAACCAAGAGGTCAGGATATTACTGTAGGTAGCACTAAAAGTACCAGGTACATCATCTGGAAAGCTCACACTGATGAATGGTCTCTGGGGGATGTGCACAGTTTAATAATGAGGAATCATATCCACTCGGATACCCCTACTCGCCTTCTACTTCCCTACCTGCAGTGGGCCTGAGAAAATCACATTTTTTTACCATGCTGACTCTGGTCCTTGGTTTGTTTGTTTTTTTTTTTTTTTTTTTACTCACATTCTGGGTCTGCCACTTCTTGATTCTGGAACTAAGCATGACATGCCTGGGCAGATCTGTTCTGCGCTCTATTGGCCTCATCTAGAACACCGAAGTTTGGTCTAAGTCCTCATATTTCATTTCTCTTTGTAGTCAATTTGTCCTACCACCTCTCATGTTAAACTATCCCACATGGACCTTTAATGGATGTTGTTTGTTTGTTTGTGTGTTTGTTTTTCATACTCGTGTGGATGCTTCCAATAGACTTCAAAAGCACTCACATTGAGTAGAGTCTTCCCCCTCACATCAAATATGGTTCTTTTTCTGTGGAACAACCTGTGCAGTGGGTTTTGTGCGAGAAGAGTCGATGGTAGTGGACATAGAATACAAGAGTAGTCATTTATCTGTTACAAAAGTCCTTGGCTGCTTCTCTGTCGGTGCCTGTTTGAACACCCGTAACTGTTGGCATTCTTCATTTCTCTTTCATTCCCAATCCCTCTGCTTGTTCCATGTGGGAAAAACTTCTAATTTTGACATTTCTAATTTGGTCCTCTTTCCCCTTTAAGATAGTTGTGGTGGTTCAATACATATATAAAGGTCCTTGTAAAACAGTATTCACTTGATAAAAGGTAATTGTAATTTGAGAAATATTTTTACATTATGAACAATTTGAGTTATTTGTGTCCTTGTGTTTAGCATACAAGACACTATGGGCTTACATCCTTTGGTATTTATCTTCTCATATGTGTCAGTCAGCTTTTCATTATTGCAAAAAACAAAAACAAAAAACACCTGTGAAAAACAACTTATAGGGAAAAAACTTTTCACTCAGTTTCAGAGGTCTGTGGTTGTTTGGTTCTTGAGCCTGGGGTGTGGCTCAACATCATGGTGGAGAAAAGATTATAGATAAAGCTCCATTGTGTGCTTGAAAGAAAGAGGAGGAGAAGGAGAGAGGACAAAAGAGCGAACACAAGAGGCCGAGAGAGAGAAGGCTAGAAATATACACAGAGAGACACACACATAGAGACATCTCCCCCACATACAGAGAGAGACAGAGACACAAAGAGAGATACTCAGAGAGACACACAGAGACAACTCCCCCCATTCAGAATGGGGGAGGAAGGGGAGGGAGACCATTCAGAAGGGCAAATGCGATAGACATTAGAAGCAGGAGAAGACAGAGAATAGGACAGGAGCCTACCACAGACAACTTCTGAAAGACTACTGACTGAGTAGAGGTTGAGACTCAAAGCAGAGGTTGTGACTCATAGCCAAACTTTGGATAGAGTGCAGGGAATCTTATGAAAGAAGGGGAGATAGAAAGACCTGGAGGGTACAGGAGCGCCAAAGGAGACCAACAGAGCCAAAACAAAACAAAAACAAAAACAAAAACAAAAAACTGAGCCCTGGGGTCCCTGCAGAGACTGATACGCCAACCAAGGACAATGCATGGAGAGGACCTAAAACCCCAGCTTCAGATGTTGTCCATAGACTCAGTCTCCAAGTGGGTTTCCTAGTAAAGGGAACAGGGGCTTTCTCTGGTATGAATTCAGTGACAGACTCTCTGATAACCTTCCCCTTTTGGGGAGTGCAGCCTTGCCAGTCCACAGAGGAAGATGATGCAGCCAGTCCTGATGAGACCTGATAGGCCAGGGTTAGATAGAAGGGGAGGAGGACCTCCCCTGTCAATGGACTACGTGAGGGGCATAGGAAGAGAAGAGGAAGGGAGGATGGGATTGGGAGGAGACAAGGGAAGAGGCCACAGCTGGGATACAAATTGAATAAACTGTAATAAATGATAATAATACTTTTTTTTAAAAAAAGTGCATACCAACAAAAAAAAGAGGAGGGGAGGGAAGGAAAGGGGAAGAGGGAGGGGGAGACAAAAGGGGAGGGTAGGAGAGAGAGGTGACAAGGATAACCACACTCTTCAGAGGCTTACCACCCCTACACTTGCAACTCCAGCTAGGTTTCACCTTCCGAAGTTCTAACACCTCCCAAGTGGGGTGTCAGTTTCAGACCAAGCTTTCATTAAATACATACATACATACATACATACATACGTGTGTGTGTGTGTGTGTGTGTGTGTGTGTGTGTATTCTTGTTGTCTGTCTCTGTCTCTCTCTAGGACTGGATGGTGTCAATTTGTACCACAGCATGTGTGTGGAGGTCAGAGAAGTTGGCTTTTTCCTTTTACCGTGTAGGTCCTAGGGATTGTACTCAGGTGGTCAGGCTGGCCAGCAAGCACTATTACTCTTGTGAGCCCTCTTGCCAACTTGAGAACCAGGCATTTAACACACAGCTTTCCGAAGACATTTAAAACAATACCAGATTTAGCATAGTGCAGGGAAATCACCACTGTTTCTAGCATCTTTCTCTCATTCTGGCTCTTCCATTTCCTGGTGCTTCTTAGCTTTTTCAATTTGAAAACTTCTAGAAGCCTCGGTTCTACACTCTCTTCAAATAGGTTGTGCTGTGTGCAGCTCTATCATCATATCATCATAATTAATTATCTTGTGACTGTTTTCACTTTTCCTGCTGGGTTGTTTGCCCTTCAAGTCCCTCCCTTTCACCTCTCTCTCTCTCTCTTTTTTTCTAGTGTTTTGTCAACACCCACACCTGTGACCTCACAGTGTCCGCCCACACCCTCATGACTTCATTTCTTGCTGTCTGGCTGGCCGTTTTCCTTGCTATTGGAATCTTATCATCTTTCAAGACCAATTTTATAATTTATTTTTGTTTTCTTAAAGTTAGAATTATTTCTGATCCCAGTTTTTGTTTATCTCTCTATCACGAAACTTACTATTGTAAACACTTTATGTGTACGTATTTTCCCCGCTAGAATGTGAGCTGTTGAAGGAAGAGATTATACTTTACTTGCATTTTCTTCCATTAATACCTCATACTGTAACAGAAAAAAGCAGTTATCTGTCGAATGTTCATTGATGCTGCATCATATATATTACTAAACAGCAGCTGCCTAAACCAAGAGGCTTCCTGGAAATAGCACGGAAAGTAGTTTTTCTAGGTCACCAGCAACCTCTGCAATGCTGGTGGACTGCTGAATGGTTCCCAAGGGCAGCCTGAATATGATGGCTTACCTTCATCACAATATCTATCTGAAATAAAAAGTCCAGTCAGGAGCGTAAACAGAAGCTAACACTTAATGACTTACAAAGTCCAGAAAGTATACAAGAAATCAGGTCATAGGCAAAAACAACTAGATCAGTGAGAATAAGAAATATTGATCAACCTTGGTTATGTTTTTTTTTTTTCAGCCACCACACATGATAAGAGTCTTTATTTAAAGTTATGGTTATGGAACACTGACCATTTCCACTCTCAGCATGGTTGGGTTGGAGACATTTCCTGTTATCAATAGGAAGCTGCTGTACAATTAAATGGATCAATGGTGCAGCGAGCTAAATTAGTTTTTTTATAGTCAAATAATTGGACTAGCTGTGCATTCTACATTATTTCAGTTGTAGGAACATGATCTTTGAATCTATCGCGTAGCAAGCTGCCTGGACTGCTTTAGCCTATCGATTTGAGAAGCTGTAAAAGGTGATAGTTAGGAAGGGCCATGAAGTAGTATCAATAAAATGGTCCAGGGGATACACACCTGACACACGGAGTGGCTTTATGGAGACTTAATGATTTTCTTCAGAACAATTTACAAATCTGGCCTAATTCAACTACTACTATATAGTAACATACCTTAAGATGTGGAGCAGCACAATGTTGCGTATTTACTGAACTGAGGTCTGGTTTACGGAACGTTGCATTGCTTGTTGTCAGTGGTATGAGAGTAAACAGGCTGTTTGTCTAAAGCTCTGCTTTGTAGCGATTTTCTATTCCCATAGCGTAAACACTCACAAAGGGCTGCTGGTAAAGTATTGAGAGTTACCTGGCTCTCAGAATTTCCAGATATCCAACAACCAGCTTCAGAGATGGCAGGCGCTGACTCTGGAAGACAAAGACAGGCATAGTAGCAAGAGAGCCACAGTCATGCAGTTTTAGAGCCAGAAACCTTTAGAATAGCCCAGCGCCACTAGGGACTGTGTGAATGCTTTGCACTCTTATTAGCACATCTGGACTCATGGCATAGTGTCCCATGCAAGAGATTTTACATAAGCTGAAACAAAAGCAACTGGACATGAGTGAAAACACAACTCTGTTTCCTTGCAGGAGAAAACTGAGGATGGGGTGATGGCTCAAAAGCCATGCAGAAAGCTCTTAGCTGAGATATTGTGACGTGGGAAGAAATAATTGACCTTTGGCTGGAATTGTTCACACAGAGTTTCCAAATAGTTCGCAATTTCCTGAAACTTTTGAGGGCTTCATGCCTACATAATGAGACCTATACACATGCACACACACACACGCACGCATGCACAAAACATAAACAAAAACCTAAATGGAGGGGTTTCAGTGGGGAGAACATATGGAAATGCTAAGACAGAGGTATGCCCAAGGAGGGCCAAGGGAATCGTACCCTTTTTAATGTTCACCTTGTGTACTTCAGTGTTTGAGTGTGTTTTCCGTTGCTGTAACAGAATGATTCAGAAGGGATAACCAATAGACAATAGAAGCTTATTTGGCTCCTGCTTCTGACTGAGAAGACGAAGAACACTCATTGTTCTGGCAAAGGCCTCTCTGCTGAGTCACAACCTGGCAGAAGGGCAAGTGAGCATGTGCAAGACAGAAGAAGTGAAGTATAGGAGGCTGGGACTCTCCACTGGTGCCTGCGGTGGGGGCAGACTTGTGGAACTGAGCCTTTTTCTAGAGGACGCACTAACTCCAGGTAGGGAGCGTCAGAGCCGAGTTGTTGGACACTAATTAGTTGTTAGGAAAAAGGCTGTTGGTGTGGAAAAGTCCACATATTTGGTACCAGAGGGGTGTGTATATAACATATATATTTTTTCTTGCTAGCAAACTTGGAACTGGAATCTGATTGGCTGGACTTCTGAGACAGTGTTCTGTGTAAAAGCTTTTGAGAGAGGAGCTGGGAAAGATCACCAAGGGGGATGCATGAAAACAGGATTCATGATGTTGATAAAGGGTATGGAGGGGGCAGGGTGAGTGGGAGGAGCTATGAACCCGAAGTCCTTCCAGGAAGGCCAAGCTGGGAGAACTACCTGATAGCAGTGAAGATAGTAACAAGCTTTGGTTTCTAAACGGGCAGCTGATCTTTCTCTTTTCCTTTGTTTTTTCTTTTCCTTTTTCACTTTTTTTAAAAAAATATTTAACACTGTGTATTGATTAATCTGTGGTACTGATTAGGTGGGGCTAATATTAAGATAATCCATGGAATACATTTTAAGAAAAATGACTCTAGTCCTCTTCAAAGGTTTCCTCACACTGAAATGTTTTACTTACTTGTACCCAGGGGAGGATTATCGTTAAATGGGTGATTCTGTAGATAATTGTCTACCAACGCTAGCTGAGGAGCTGATACCCCGACCCCAATTATAAAACACAACTCATAGCTATGAGGTAAAAATTGAGAAGGTGACTTAGTACTTAGGTATTTAAAAATACATTTTTATTAATTCTTTGAGAATTTCACACAATGTATTTTTATCAGTCACTCCTCCTACCCCAACTCCTAGATCTCCTTCCCCAATTTCATTTCTTTTTAAACCCATTGAACCCCATTTGTGTTGCCCAAACCCTTGTTCTTCAAGAGGTCATATCCTTGAAGAAAACCGACTTTCCTGTCTGTCTTAGTTAATTTTCTATCCCTGTGAAGAGACACCATAACCGGCCAAGTTAAAGTTCCACAGTTCCACAGGGTGAGTTAAAGAGCATCATGGCAGGGAGCAAGGCAGCAAGAGGTAGGCTGGGCACTGGAACAGTAGCTGGGAACTTATATCTGGAGACAAGAACCAACAGGAGACCAGGAGAGAGAGCCAACTGGAATGGCGTGGGCTTTTGAAACCTCAGAGCTCAACCCTGGTGACAAACCACCTGTAGCAAGACCATCCCTCCAAATCCTTCCCAAACATTTCTACCAACAGGATCAAGCAATCAGAACATGAGAGCCAGTGGAGGCCATTCACACGCAACTATCTCCGACTATCCCTTCCCGGATAGATTATCAATTGCCAATAGCCCCTTAGCTAGGGATGGGGACACATAGGTATTTTTATTAAGCTGCCCACTTGATTTTGATGCTCAGGCAATGTGAGGACCTTCCAGGTTGTTAGCACAGAGGATACTTTGCAGGGCAGGAGAATAGTAGTCATGCAGTAACTGCTGAGTTGTTCGAGAGGGGCTATGCACAGGGCCTTGAAGACATGCAGGAACTCAGAGCAGCACTCCGGGCAGATGGTGGCTGGAGGATGCAGTCTCATGGCCAGTTTGAAAGTGTTGGTCTCCTACTTAGGGCAGGACGGAGAATGAACGGTACAGTCCAGGCCCGAAACAAGGTGCTAATGGTGAGTCAGGTTGGAATTTTGTGTCTGAATTAAAGGCACAGAATTACAGAATTCTAATGCTTGAGATATTACTTAGACGTGCTAATATGAGAGGGTCATTGCTCTCCTCTCCTACATTTTAAGTTCTAAAAAGCAGCTTATAAAAATTAAATTCAAACCGTTGTTATTTCAGAGAATAAATTTCTAATTTAAAAAACATAATAAGCGGTTTAAGGTTTGTGGTTTGGTTGTTAGACACATTAAGTAGAAAAAAGAACTGATCTTAATGATCATTGCGATTTCCACAATCAGGGCTACTCACATTCTACCTTCTAAAATTCGCTTGTAATACTGTTTTAAATACCTAAAAACAATTGGAAGTGGGTGTTGCCACTGAGCCACACCCCTAATCTCCACAAGACCTTTCTTACTTGTACACAAAGTTTTAAGAGGAACATTCGGCCTTGTGATTTTAGGTTGACGAGTGCGTAGTCTACATCGTCATGCTATCGCATACAGGGATCATAGAATGCTTACTAACTGTGCATGCTGGGAGCTCTGGGTCAAACCCACAAGGGTCTCAGCTTCTCGCAGAGACTGTTGGAGCCAACGTAGGGTGGAACATGAGACCATGTTGCATTTGCTCATCTTATTGCTCATCTTACCTATTTACACAGGCTTGTTTTCTGTGAACCCTTATGAAAGAGGTTCTCGGACTCTTAAAAAAAAAAACAAACAATAAAAAACCTAACACTGCTTGAATATTTAAGGAAGAGGGAAACAAAACAAAGCAAAGCAAAACAGAACCAAAACACTGTTTGGAGAGATTAAGAAATTGTTCTAGTTGGTCAGTGAATACCATTATAGCTTTGTTTTATTCAGTGAACTACAGAATTTGGTCACACTGTTTTAGTAAACAGATTGGGTATTTGATTGGGGAAGAAGCTGCCAAGTTGTATGAAGCGTGTGTCACCTGCTAGAACTATTACTTCCGAGTTACAAGAAAGTAGAAACAGTCCAACAGATTTCTACATATCCTCTTCCCAGATTCTCAAGGTGTTACCAATTCATCATTTCCATTGTTTTTACTGAAAGCTTTTAATGATGAGTTAACAATATTATGTCACAGTGATTCTTTTCTATTTAGTGTAATCCTAGACACCTGCTGGCAGAGACTCCAGAAACAGCGTCCAAAAATTGTCCAGGAAAGAAGCAGTTTTACTGTTCGGTTTGTTAATGAACAGGCTAGCGAACATATTAATGGAGGACAGCGTATGATTTCGGATTTCATCACATGAGCACAATATCCACCCAAACCAAATCAAGGTAATCAGGATTTAACTATTATGTCACAATTTATCACTTTCATCCTATGTACATGCTTAACTATACACACACACACACACACACACACACACACACAAATACATACATTTGCATAACCTGAACCACTTATACTACTGCCATGATGACCATTTATATCTAAATCATTATGTATCTTTTCAATAACGGCTCAAAACAACCCAACTTAAGAAACTAAGATGCAATTTCCTAATTTACAAACCTTACTCAATTTTCCCTTTTATGTCAAAATGTACTTTGTAGCAACAGTCTGTATATTCAAAATAGTTCAGGGTGCAATCTAGACCTACCATTGCATTCAGTTGTCACTCCTCTGTTATCTCCTTTAGTCAGGAACCCTTACTAGTTGTCACATTATTTCAGAAGCGCTCAGGCTGTTTTGTACAAGTCTCTCAATTTGGCCTTGTCTGACATTTTGCTATTAGATTTAGGTTCGGCATCTCTGGTAGAACCCACACAAATGTGTGCTCTCTTAAGGTGGTAAATGGTATTTGCCCAAGACTGGTGCTGTCAGCTTTGATCAACTAAATGCAAGTGTTGTGTGCCAGATTTTCTAGTGTAAACTGAATTTTTTTCTTTGTGGGTTATCTTTCCTACAGTGAAACCATGCAGTCACCCCATTTCTCACCAAACTTCCATCTGGGAGTTTTAGCATTCATTGATGATTTGAATTAGCTACCATGGTAATTGCCGTGGTAAACCCAGCATTCATTTCATACAGCAATCATTCTATTGTAAGGAGATCATTCTCATCTCTTCATTTATCCACTTGTTCATTTTTATCTGTATGGGCCAGTGGTGCTCAACTCTTCTCTGAATCTGGCTTTCCATTGGACATTTTCTTTTTTTTAATATATAACTTTTATTTTTTTAATATTAGTTACAGTTTATTAACTTTGTATCCCTGCTGTATCCCGCTCCCTCTCTCCCTCCCAATCCCACCCTCCCTTCCTCATCTCTTCCCTGCCCCTTTCAAAGTCCACTGATAGGGGAGAACCTCCTCCCCTTCCGTCTGATACTGGTTTATCAGGTGTCTTCAGGACTGGCTGCAAAGTCCTCCTCTGTGGCCTAGCAGGACTGCTCCTCCCTGGGGGGGGGGGATAGAGGGAGGGGTCAAAGAGCCTGCCATTGACATCATTCTTTGAGTACTTTCTTTATAGCAGAGCCAGTTATTTTTGGCACATATATGCTTTCCTTCCCAGTTTGGGAATCAGGTTTCTGAGAGAACTGCTTTGGTTTTATGTTTTAAATGTTTCTGTGATTAGAAAATTCAGATGTCAAGGTTTGAATACTAGGCATTGCAGACTGGTTGAGCAGTCACTGCTTCTAGACCAGTGGTTCTCAACCTGCCTACCAGCCTAATGCTGTGACCCATCAAGACAGTTCCTTAGGTTGTGACGACCCCCAACTGTAATATTACTTTCATTGCTACTTTGTAACTGTATTTTTGCTACTGATAAGAATTGTAATGTTAATATCTATCTTTCACAAAGGTCTTAAGCGACCCCCAAGTGGGCTCGTGACCCACAGGTTAAGACCACCGTGCAAGCACGATGATCTCCAGCACCCGGTACAAAGCCTGGTGTGGTCAAATGTGTTTGTGAGCCCAGCACTGGGAGAAAGAAAAGACACGAAGATCTATGGAGCTCACTGGCCAATCAGGCTACTGGTGAAATCCATGTTCAGTAGAAACCTTGTCTCAAAATTAAGGTGGAGAGCCATGAGGCAGACAATCAAAGACACCTAAGGTTGACTTCTGGCATCCACAGCTAAGACAACCTAGGCAGAGAACTTGCCAGGGCCAATGGCTATGGCTCACACCTCCTATTAGGCTCCCCACTGAGCACAGTGAAGAGGATTTTAGACTTCCATGCTGCCTACTCTCCCACTGGGGATTAGTCCCTTTTACAAATTAAACAAACTCATTTGCCATTGTATTGATTGCCAGTCTCTTAGGTGGTAGTTTGTGATAAACAGCAATTTTCTCTTATCTAAACTTGGAGAATTTTAGTCAACACAAAAGGGTGTGTGTGTGAAAGTTAAATGCTAAGAAAAAGAACAATTTAGAGGAGAAAAGTATTGAGATTAATGATATTTTAGTATGTGGCTCCTAAATATAAAACATGTTAAAATCAAAATTTACTATCAAGTAATTTTTATTTCTTGAAAACAATGGTGCTTCTTGCTTTGTGATCCTCTCACCATTCTTTCTTCTGCAGGCTTAAGGTTGTTCTTTGGTTTTTGCTTTTTTGATTTAGGATTTCACACAAAGTTTGAGGCTGGCCTCAAACTCACTATGTAGTCTACGATGACCTTGAACTTTTTTAAAATTTAATTTTGTATGTATGTACACATATATCTATCTGTGTATGTATGTATGTGCATGTGTGTGTCTAGGTGTGCACACCTGTGAACCATGGTACTTATATGGAGATTAGAGGACAACCGTCAGGACCTTGTAGTAAACTCCAGTTACCAGGCGTGGTAGCAAGAACCTTTACTTACTGTGCACCTTGCAGGTCCATGAGTTTGAACTTCTGATTCTCCTGTTTCCACCTCTTGAGTGCTACATTATAGGTATGCATCACCAACTGGTTTATATAGTTCTAAGGATCAAAGCCAGGGCTTCCTGCCTGTTAGACAAGCACTCTGTTAACTGAGCTACACTCCAGCCTATAGAAGCTGCTCTCCAGGAGTCATTATTTGGCCAATTTAGAAATTCTAGAGTAGGAAATAGATGAGTAGGGTGAGTAAGCAGCGTCAGGACCAGAGGCTGATCGTGGCACTCCTCATGGCAGGTTCTACAGACAAGCGCTCAGTGTAGCTGACTGCACACCAAAGGGTGGGATGCAGACACAGGCACATGCATCTTTTCCCTCATTCCAGCAGCTGAGTGAACTATGGCTGAACTATTAATAAAGTGCTAGATTTCACGTGTCAACATGGATACTGAACTTCTTAATTTTTATAGTTAAGATGGCGCTAATAATCGTGTAAGCGTAGGCCTGAGGCAAGGGAAGTTTGGCGTCTATGACGAATTCTACCATCCATTCTCAGTTTCTCTAATACATACACTAGAGGTCACTGTAGAAGGGGACCAGCTCCGGGATCTTCAGAGCTACCAGTCCTGTGTCAGTAGTCCGGGGTGTGAGAGCATACACATGACACATGGGCCACTTACATAAGGAGTACTAAGATAATGGGCCACCAGGCAGGGGTATGACATTGATAATGACACTGAAAGCTTCTTTGAACATGAAAAATTTTAAGTACTTTATTAAATACTATATTCATTGTAAAGGCTTTTAGCCATCATAATCATCATGATATAATGTGCAAAAATACCCACTTGAACATACTTGAAGAAGCATAAATTGTGTTTGGAAATCCATGCAACATGAAAAATAATCATTTGATATGAAAACAAACAATCGGAAGAGTGAAAGTCGCATGTTTTAATAGAAGCCTATGGAGGACTCTGGGGTGACGGCCGCATGCATGTCCCTAGTCATGTTGCTCTTCTCTTTGAGCTTGGACTGCAGCAGAGTGTGCTCCACGACGCCGATTCGGATGTCCATTTGAACCGTTTCTTGCTTCAGTTTGGTTAAGCTCTGCTTAATCTTCACCAAAGGAGCTGGAGAATAAAAACAGCACACAATAAAACAACGCTCATTTGGAGTATCAGTTTGTTAGAGAATTTCCTGACATTTTCCTCACTTTATCTTAAGCCAGAAATAGGGTTAAAGCACAGCCAGTGACGGGATGACATTCCCGCAGCGTGGCGGTGGTATTTTCCACACCTGGGAGCGCTCAGATGGGAACTGGCTCAACGTTTGATGTGCTGAGGCTGAATCCTCTAACTTTTCTAGGAAAAGAAGTGCTAAGTGGGTATTTAAGGATGTGTTCAACACAGCTTTGTGTACAGGGACAGGGAATAGAATAGCTAGAGAGGGAAGAAAGTTACATTTTGAGATACAAATAATGAGCCCATTGAAAACATTGCAAGAAAATCCCCACATTCCACTCCAGGGTCCCAGTCTGCATGCAGGGCATTGGAACACTAGACAGTCTTCGTGACTTAAAAAGCCTGAGGTGAGGACCGCTGGCCTGTGTCAAACAAAACAGTTAGTAATGGAGGGTAATTACTGAGATATTAATTCTTCTCTGTTTGAACCTAGCTAAGTCAGGGCTTCCTGGAAGGAGGGGAAAAAACCCAAGTGTCATTGCCTCATTGTCCTGGTGTCATTGGGATATTCTTAAAGTTTTTTTTTTTGTACATAAAATGATGAAAGCGAAATAATATATTTTTAAACATATGTATTTGTCAGAGAAAAGTACATATTAAATATTTCCCATTCTATCTTGGGTTACTAGCTTGAATTAATAAAAATTAGAGAAAAATAAATGTTCTCAGTTGATTTAATGAATGCAGTATTCTGATGATCAGACATCATTTTTGTACCAAGTATATCCCTTCAAACAAGCAAAAATAGATTATTTATTTATATATTATTTGTGTGTGTGTGTGTGTGTGTCTGTGCGCCCGCGCGCGCACGTGCAGAGGTCAGGGGACAGATTTCAGGGGTTGGTTCTCTCCTTCCATCATGGGGTCTGAGACAGAACTGAGATTGCCAGGCTTAAGTGGCAAACAGCACTATCCATTGAGCCACACTGCTCATACACACATACTCCAGATGAGTGACTGGTACTTTGCAAAGGCTTCTGGAGAGTGGTTCCTGAGTTCAGCCCCTAAGTGAATGTGTACTCACTGCCGTCCGTCATGCTGCTGCCTTTCTCTTCCATTTCTTGTTTTACCTTTTCTAATTCTTCTGTAACCTTTTATTGAAAAAAAAAATTCTGTGAGTGCTGAATTTTAATGAACCTTGAAAATTTTCTGAATGCTGTATTAGGAAAAGTCAGTGTAGATATAAGGGAATAAAACATTAAGACTATTCTCAACACAATTCAAACAAACAATGTATACAGAAACACAAAGCTTTTCGTTTTCTGAGAACTGGTTATAAAACACCAGCAAATTACTTTCACATTAGCTTTCTCATGCTGTGATATTATAGAATGAGAATCAAGTTGTTTGCAGTACGAAGCCATCAAACTGTGCAATTATCACCAGCATTTACCATGCCGCTCTCCAACAATTACTTATTAGTCAATACCATGTTACCAGAACGCTGACCTGGCTTTCTAGAGGTCTTTCTTACTAGTACAGTTATTGGGAGACCATCATCTCCTGTCTAGGCCAGTAAGGAAATGCTTACATCCTACAGTGAGATACAAAAAAAAGCTCTACTCATTTCTCTAGGCCAGGAACACTGACCTCTCAGAGGCAGAAGTGCTGGTATAAAGGTTCCAGATGAATCTGCACTTGATGTCCAGATTCGATGGCTGCAGCCTCTGCTGCTAGAATTCTCTGCCAGCAGTGTATTCTCTACAACTATACAGGAAATATAATCTCTACAGTTGGAGAGGTTGTTTTATGTAATCTTGGGCTGCGCTGTAAGTACTGTAACTTAGTAGGGCTTTATTTCTATCATGCTGGTGAGGAGAACCTTCCCAGGGAATAAAGTGCTCATCCAGGCAAAGCAAATTAATTTCTTTCAGGCACCTGAAACATCACAACTGGGGACAGCTCCTGACTCCAGAGGACTGAGTGGTCCCCAGACGCCCTTCAAGTGTTCATTTACCCCACATTAGTGAGCACTTTCCTTCCGAGGAATGTTTTATTTGCCTAGAAACACTACAGGGCTAGAATCTAAATATTTCTAATGCTACATTTTAAGATAAATATTTCTGAAATGCTCTTTAGAAGAGAAACTTAATTCTTTCCTAGCCAAATAGTAAAGCTTATAAAAATTGTGCTGCTTTGTAACTATAGACAATCTTAGATCTTAGACTCATGCCTGCTTTTGACATGTTTGTCTTTTATATTTGAATCTCATCATCTCCCATCAAAAATGAGATTATGTATCAGATCTTTCTTCTCCTGTAGGATCATGAAAACAAATGAAGTGACACTCAACTATTTCATAAGCTCCCCAGTGAAGAGGTTGTAAGTTATCCAAGCTACACTCTGGGTCACACACACTATTAGCAGCAATCACTGACAGTAGCTTTCTTTCTTCAAGAGTCGCATTACCATTGGCTCCAGACTCCTCAGGTGGTGCTCCACCCGCTCTTCTATTATTAATTAACATGTTAAATAAAGATGAGGAAGGTTATCGATATGCTGATAAGAGCAAGTTTAATGATTAATTTAATCTAGCAACTTCAGCCATCTTAAAGAAACAAGAGATGGATAATTGGGTCACTCATTAGCAAACTTCTCCTAAAGCGACAACTGGAGGCTTGGAGAGGCACTCATTGAAATCAGCGGCATTCAGTCAGTGGAGGGCTCTGCCCGGACTAGCTGACAGGTGAGCAGCACAGAGTGCTGATATGTACCTCAGACAGGAGTCTGGTCCTTTCAGTTACTCCTCCATTTCCCTGCTGGTAGCGCTCCCTTGCCTGAGGAGGAAAACACTATGTTTAATGACACATGCCAAACGGGAGCAGATTACTTAAATATGACCTCTGTGTGTGTGCAGTTTCTGCACAGCGTTTATGACACCCCCTTATTTGTGAATACATTTATGAAAGTGACATTTAACTGTAGCTATTTCATGTCCTTATTAATGGGCACCGTGCATTTAAGTGAAGCACTATAAAATGATGAAGTGCTGCAGCCTTCCCGGAGCAGCTGTGTAACTCGCATGGACACAGTTGACAATAAAAACTGTCCTCTGCCCTCTCTAAACACTCTGGGAGGGTGACTCTCAGTCAATCTAATTTGTGTGCTATGCAAGAGAAAATTAGTTCTAAAGAGAAAAAAAATCAATCAGAGTAGAGTATGAAGCTCAGCAATTAATAAGAATTAATAAAGTGGATGACAGTGCAGCCAACTAGAATATGTTCTCGGAAACTAATCTGGCAATCAATTATTCAATATTAATGTTAGATACATAGTGGCTTTAACCAGAGGGCATTTTTAAAGTAAAAATGCTCATGATTTCATGTATGTATGAAGGAATAATGAGTTCAAAGAGAATATAATAGAAAGCAAAAATTATTTTCAATTTGGTCTTTGAGAACTTCTGAAAATACAAGTTCTCAAACTTATTTTCATTTTCTTTCTGCAAGTATTCATTAAAATTATGATCCACTGACAATCTCACAAATATATTCAGTGAATTCTGGTCATTTTTACCCTCATTGCCTTCTCCTAACCTCCTTCCCACTGAACCCCCTTATTTGCATGTATTCTACCTTAAATTAGGACATAAAGGGTTTTCCTTGCAGAGTCCCAAAGAAAGTTATGGGATTCCCATGGCTGTTTCAAAAGCCAGGAATTTTATTTTTTGATCAAAATTCTAAAGTGTTGAAAAAAATAGAAAATTGGTTTCATTTAATTAATTAAATTGTCTCTGAATTCATCTTGTTTTCATGTTCCCTAGTACACAGCTCTAAGTCATGTGGCAAGGGCTGTTTTCCCTCTGACACATATAAACACACTATTTTTCTCCTACTTCCGTGGTGAATTAGCAACAGACTTGGAAATGAAACAGCATCCTGACACTCTCTCCCTGTTCTAAGTTACGACTGCCAACAACAAACCTGCATTTATCTAACTAAAGTGAACTAGTGTGTGTAAGGACTCCTATGGGATAATCATCTCTATCACCTATGAAATGGAGGATTTTCCCACCTCCCTCCTTGACTTCAAGTGGGCAGAGAAAGCATATGCTTCTGTTGATGAAAAATTTTAAACATTTTATATTGTTCGATCATTTCACATATGGATACAATATATCAGATCTACCTCAAGCCCTCTCCTCTCCCCATTTTACAACTCTTAAGCAAAATGTTGTGTTGCTTTGGTGATTAGGGTCTGGATTGGAATAAATCCCTGGAAAACCTTCTTAAATTACCTCACTTAGCTGGGCTTGGGCCCCACGATATTCTTGAACCAAGTGCTCCAGTTGATTGTTGATGTACTTCTCTCGGCTGCCAATCTTTTCCAGAGTCCTGCTAATTTCATTATGGAGCTTGTCCAAAAACCCCTAGAAATCCCATGTGATTTTATAAGATAAAAGAATAAATGAGTTTTTCAAAACTGGTAAAAATAAGTTAAATATTATTCAACCCACTCCACAAATGATCAATTATGTGTACAAAGGAAGTCAGTTTGATACTTCAACAGCAAAGTTTATGAGAAGAAACACTTTAGTCACACCATATAGCTATCAGAAGAAGCCAGATGTGATGGTTCAGTCCTATAATCCAAGGACCCTTGAGGCTGAGCGAGGTAACGACACTTGAGTTGCTTATAGACCCTGTTTCAGGAAGGAAGGGCTTAGCAGTGTCATTCACTTCTTGTTCTAAACACCTAAAGTTTATGTCATTGTAATAAATTGTATATAAACTTACAAATCAAAAGTATCTAAGGAATAACATGACTTCCTAGAACTGGTCTAGCCTCAAACCCACAACTTTGCACTGAACCTGCTTCTTTGTGGCATTCTCTAAAGATTCCGCCCTCTGCTATGGCAACAAGGCTGGCAGAGCCACAAGGTCTAGTCATTGTCAGCCTGGGGTTCATGCAATCTTGGTAATCAGGAGGAAGATTTATATGTGCCTAAAATGTGTATAAGATATATATGCATGGTAGCCATGTATATATTTAGAATACAAATGGACCATAGGAATGTACTGCCATGTCCAACTCTAAGTTGCTTTTATTTAAGTAGCTTGCTTTACTTGATGTAAGCACTGGGCTGTGAAGACATAATGTGGTACGTTCAACTAATCAGCTTCTTAAAGAAAAGGATTGTGTCTCTTCTCCTTTCATGCTTTGCCTCAATAGGTCTAGGTATGTAAGTTCATTTGTTTTGTTTGTTTGTTTGTCTGAAGTAATTCACATACCTTGGTCTCCTTTAGGGCAGATTCAATTCCACTTTTGTGCTGGTGCATTTGGTCAACATGGATCCTCCAATCCTATTGGGATAAGCACACATAGGAACAAAGTGAAAAATATCATGTTTTCTCCTTTCGCCTGTCTGTTGTGTCCTTTATCTTTATTACTTGGTAGCTGTCCTATTTTAGGTGGCAGAGTCCTATATATAGCTTGCAATCAGAGTGTAAAGAAATATGTATAGGGTACTTTAGGATAAAAGGTGCTAAGTAAATGTAAATTATTTTATGTGTTCACAGAGTGATGTCTGATAATTTGAATACAAATTATTCCTGCACTGCTGGTGGTTAATATTTATGACTACCCATCAAAATGAAAAAAATCCAATTATTAGCAAAGAAATACTTGCTTAAGCAGTAACAATTATGTTTGCCAGAAGCAACTCTCAACTCTTTACTCAAATATCATGTATCAAAGATTAGTTTGTCTCTTGGAAATGAAATCGGGTTTTCATTCAGAAGTCTTCAGTCTACACTGATTACTAGAGCCTCCTGCTACTGGACTCATTTTAAATTGATGTCAACTGTGTAATCCCCTAACAGATAACTTCAGATTGGGTCAGTTTATAGGTAAACACTTTCAGTGACTTCAGAACAAGCAATCGTAAGAGGGGAACCTGAATAAGTGTTGGGACTAGGCGGTTCTCAGTCTCACAGTCTGTCTGCACTAACCAACAAGCTTGCTTGCTGGATCTGCACAAGTTCCTGAAGACAAAGCAATGTGAGCCGTTCAGTCTACTGCCGGCTTTGTGTGTGTGTGTGTGTGTGTGTGTGTGTGTGTGTGTGTGTTTTCTTTGAAACACACCCATGGCAGCAGGGTACAGAGTGCAAGCATAATGGATATCAAGTTATAGTATGTTAAAGCTGCAGAGAACCTCAGAAGCATGTAAGCTTACACCTATCATCCCACAGAAAGGCAGTCAGGGGCCTGGCCACAAAAGAGGGTGTAGTTGAGGACACAGCAAGTCTAAGTTCCTGCCAGTTCAGGGGCGAGGAGAGGACAACTGGCTAAACCCAGATGGAGCAAGCACTGCCTTTTTTTGGATTTTTCTGCATCATGAGCAAAACATCTCAAAATATAAAGGCTGGAAAGGACCTTAGAGATCATCTCCTCACCAATGTAACAATTAAGTAGCTCAACATTTTCATTTTATGGTTGAAAGACCCCTGACTGTGCAGATCTGGCAAAGGAGGACGCCCTCCCCACTCAGCAGTCAACACTGGAAAAGTAGGTGCAGACGTGGTGGGTGGAAACTCAGTCAGCCCAGCTAACACCTCCAGGGAAGAGAGTGCGCCCGAGGAATTTCATTATTCTTTAGAACAATGGCGGAACAGGTTGGACTTGAAGAGGGTGGATGTGGGAGGAGTTGGGAAGAAGGGAAATATGGTTAAACATACTATACAAAAGTTATAAAAGAACAACTAACAGTTTAAAAAAGAAATTATGATCTAAGACCTCCCAAAATTAGCCATATACCGAGGCTCCAAAAAAGCTTCTAGAAGTCTTAATAACCACCAAGATTAAGTATTTACATATCTTTTCTCTCTACTCGTCTATTTATGCCTTTGTTATTCTCCAAATAAAATGTATACAGAAACACACACAAACTTTTATCATCACACACATGGTCCCAATTTAAGATAGTTCATGCTTTCCTTTCCCTACTGGGAATTACACAAACAAATATATTTCTACAAGCACTTGCCATCAAAATATTTTGTGAGCCACAACATTCTAGTCATCCATGTTAATTATGACAACATACATTGATATTTTAAAAAGTCATTGATATAAAGCTCTGCAGAGGGGCTAGAATTTCTGTGGAACTTTAAAGCATGAGTAACATCCGATAGGACATATGAGAGGACAGGAAAGGAATGTCCGGTTGAAAGGAAGACATAAGGATCATATCAATATAGGTTGGCTGAAGTAAAAAGCAAAATTCTGGAGTGGGGAGTAGAAAGGATTGATAAAGAAGAAATAAAATCAAAGTAGTAGATTAAATTGTATCAGGGCTTTGCTTCTAACAACTGAGGAGTATGGCTTTTACTGTGTACAATGGTATGCTATTAAATATTTTTGGTTTGAATTTTAAAGTCAAGTCTGTGTTTTGAAACAGTAACAGATTAAAGGACCCACTGGAAAATCAAGATTCTAAAGACTGGTGGGAGGCCAGTCAGGAGGTCATGTTGTGGTCCAGTTCACATAGACCTGAGTGGAAGAGAAGGCATGTACCCACAGGACATTGCAGAGACATGCCAGAAGGATGTTCTCACCAGGGGAAGTGTGGGTGGTTGGTGGAGGTGGGAAGTAGAAAGATAACCATTAAGGGCTCTAGATTGACAAATGAATGGAATAATGAGCAGTGCAACATGTAACAAGAACAGGACAGACTTCAGGGAAGCCAAAAATACCATGGAATTTGATTTGGTTTTGGGCTTGTTAAATTTCTCTATTTTTCAAAGGCAATCAAAGAACAAAGCTAGTCATGATTTAGAATTATCTGCCAGAAAAATCCAAATATGTATCTTATTAAATTTTCCATGGACATATTTCCTGATGGAAGACTAATTTTTTAAAAAGCCAACAAATCTTTAAAATATTCTGATCTTCTAATTAAGCAATTTTTACTCCAGAAAATATTCCCACCCAACTTAAATTGGAAACACACATAGTATATTCCTGCACATGGTTTCTGTTAAAGTAAAGCACCAGAAAATAATACCAATAATTTTGTATCATTCATTCTACTATTAAAAATAATGCACACAGTATGAGGCTATTTTTATCAGGCTCAAAGCCACAAAGAACTCAGCAACATACTGTTCAGAGATGCACAAAGGTAAAAATAACCAGAAAAGGAGGAAGCAGCTAAGGACAGTCCAGAGATTTGAGGATGCTAGTTCCCATGGGTGGGGAAGGAAGATATGCAGAGGGACACATCAGTGATAACCTCAAGGTGGTGGTGGGGCTCAAAATTCAGGTCAGGAAGTAGGATGGTTTTATTTTTGAGATCTGAGACTCTGTATTTTGCATTACATATAGGTTAAATGCTAAATTCATGTCCCTTTAATGATCAGCAAACATTCATGCTCAATAGCATACAGATAATGGAAAGTACAGTCTTAAAAGACTAGGTATTTAAATTAATAAAAGTTTCCATTATATATGTTTAAATATATATACATGTTATGGATGTGCTTGTGCTTTACATTAACACATAGATTTAAATATAGAATAATTGAAGTTTCATTTTTATTCTTTAAAATTTTCTAAGCTTCCCAGAGAATTTTATCACATTAATTATCAGAAGAAATAGGGAGGGAAGAATCTTATAGTTGTCCAAGAAGTTCCTGAGAGGGTTTTAACATAGTTATAGTGGGAAGTAAGCGTGACTGTAACTGTGGCACTCTGAAGACAGGAATACAAAGGGGGAAGGCATACATCTGAGAACCGACAACTGAGATGGTTGAAAGCTTTACAAAGGTTTTTTTGTGGTGAGAATGGAGAAGTGATGGGTCTTAATGATATGTAAGGACTTGAAGCCTACCTGCATTCTAGAAATAAGTAACATTAAAAGGAGCTATTTAACAGTACTAGCAATTTGAACATTGGTGGAGAATGCATTAAGCTACATCCACTTTAATGTAACTTTACATATTTAAATGCAAAGGTTTGGAGAGATAAGTAGATACTGTCATTCCTTCTAATCCAGGCTCTCTTTCCTGTAGAGCAGTGGTTGTCAACCTTCCTAATGCTGTCTCTTTAATATTCTTGACCATGAAATTATTTTGTTGCTACAGTAATTTTGCTACTGCTACGAATTGTAGTGTAAATATCTGATATGCAGGATATCTAATATGCAACCTTGGTGAAAGAGTCGTTCAAAACCCCAAAGGGTCATGACCCAGAGGTTGAGAACCACTGCTACAGAGCTTTATGAGACTTGCTGGCTGATAACTGGAGGGGTGTACTTCCTGGTTCACTGATGCCTGTCCACACTGTGGTTCTTTTCAGTGAGCTGCTGGATTGTACAGAAGCTGGGAGACATATCCATCTAAGAGTGCCCTTGTCTTATCTCTCAAAGTGAGGAGGCTGGCTGCCTTACTCAGATGTTTTATTTCAGCCTGGGCTTCGGACTGAGAAGTGTGATGCCTCGCTGGAATGAAGCTGCAGCTGAGCACACATCAGCAGAAGTCATCTCGACTGGGGATGATGTGCTACTGTGCGAGCCACTGTGGTCTGGAGGGGCTTGCTGCAGAGGGCACAATTACATATATACTTTTATTATTATTTTTTAAGGGAGGGTTTCTCCGTGTAGCTCTGGCTGTCCTTGAACTAGTTCTGTAGACCAGGCTGCTTCCTGAGTGCTGAGATTAAAGGCATGAGTTGTCACCTCCAGAGAACATATACTTTTTAGAGTGAGAAAAAGTAGGAGTTAAGATAGGTTACACGAACTTTCCGGGGTTGTCTGAAAAATGTACTCCAAAACCAATGGATTTTCATGTCATATAATGATTTTCCATGTGACAAGAGAGTAAAAGGTTAAACTAAGACCTCTTTCTGTTCTGTATTCAGTGAGCACCATGTGCCACTGAAATCTACTGGCTCCTATCTTACGTACTCTGGAGGGGTGTACGTAAGATGCTCTGGAGGGCATGTTCTTGTCCACTGAAGATCAGTGTTTCACAAACTTTCTCTCTCAATGGAATGGAGTTCCTCAAACTCACTTTCTATTTGCAGTGCTCATGACTGAACCCCAGGCCTTGAGTATGCCTGAGACTCACCCATCCATTTTTATTCTCAAGTCCTTAGGCTTGTCATTTTTCAAAATCCTTTCCTACAAATCTCATATAATTCTATCATTTGTGAGGGGTAAATAACAAAGGTATTGTAAGCATAATCTCTTTCCTCACTTTAAATTCTTTGGCACTAAATTATATTCTGAATACACCCCCCAAGCCTTTCAGAAAGTGGAGAATTGTGCAAAAGCATCTGTGGCAGGTGATTCACAGGACAGCATACCATCAAAATGGATGCCATCTGATTGGCAGCTACGCAGTTGTCTGAGCTGCACTTCAGCAGACACCACCTGACTGGTCTCTCTTGCATATGTAGATTCAGGTTAGTTTCTTTTTCTTCTTTTGGAGGGGGGATTCCAACTCAAAGACTAAATAAAAGCTTTTCTCTGAAACTATCAGGGAAGGGAAGCAAAGGTTAAAAGGTGAGTTAGGGTTGGCTGTACGTCCATATGTAAGTTTCATTAATATATAATTTGTAAAACATCAGACTTTCCCTTAGATTAAGTTTGGGCTTTCTTACTCATGGGCAGACACAGCCCTAAGGAAGTCTGGATACACAAAACCCAAAGCAGGAGCCTTCTGTGTGTTGTGCTGTTGTTGTGCTGCATTCTTCTAGGCGTATAAAAAAATCCATGGCAGCACACAGAAGAACGCACAGGTTCGCAGGGTCTCCTGGAAGCCTTTGCTTCTCTCCTCAAAGCTCCTAGGATCAGGGCCTGAGGCGCTGCTGTGTCTCCAATCACTACTTCACGAGAACAACAATGATACCTCTGTTCTGCCATCTGCCTTCCTTTTCTTCTGTCCTCACTTTCTCTGCCCCAGTCCCACTACAGATAATTACCAGTGAAATCTCAGTGTAATGCTGCTTTGCTGTTCATTTTAATAAATACAAAACTGTGTATTAGGGCTCTTACAGGTTCTATTTTAGACAGTTAAGCTCATTTTCCCCATTAAGGCTTGGTTTCAATCCAGAATTTCTCTAAGTTTTCATGGTTACTGTGGTATATAATAAAGAAATCCTGTACTCCAGCTCACAGGCTGGGGAACAAACTGAGGTTGTTTGATTTTCACAGTTTATCGTTAATTGAAAAGGAAACCAAATGTCCTTTTCTGTCACAGACAGATTCCCTTTACATCAAGCAGTTGCTTTCATTTTCTTACCTTGTCCCCCAATTTCAATTAAACAAAACAAAACAAAACAAAACAAAACAAAACAAAACAGAGATCCTGAGAACTTTCTATTCAAACATGCACATTGAATGAAATCATTTTCCTGTTGTTTCACTAACGTATAGACACTCGGGAATCTTGTTGCTTCTAGTCTGTTCCAGATGAACAAACCTGATAACTCTTCTAGGATTATGTCTAAAACAAAAGTACAGGAAACAATGCGCTTCAGTAGATATGTATGTGTGTGCATGCATATGTATATACACACATACATATATAATACAATACACTCATATACATACATACATAATACATGTATACACATGCATTTGTATACATATATAATGCACACACACTCATACATAGGCACAGAAACATGTATTCACATGTTTATGCATACATATACATATATAAAACACATACACTCATATATGCACATAATGCATGTATACACATGCATAATTCAAATACACACATACACAATACATATACACAAACATAAACACATATACATACCTACTGTGGTGGTATGGATAAAAATGGTCCTCATAGGCCCTTAGGGTGTGCCACTATTAGGAGATGGAGTAGGTATGGCTTTGTTAAAGGAGGTATGTCACAAGGGGATGCGCTCTGAGGTCCCAGAAGCTCAAGCTACTTCCTGTTGCTTAAGGGTGCACATGTAGAACTTTCAGCTACCTCTCCAGCACTGTGCATGTCTGCATGCCACCATGCTTCCTGCCATGATGATAATGGACTAAACCCCTGAACTATAAGCCAGCTCCAATTGAATGTTTTCCTCTCTAAGAGCTGCTGTGGTCATGATGTCTCTTCACAGCAATCAAACCCACAGCACATACATACGTAATACATGGGTACATACACATATAGACATATTGGCTCGTCAGAAGCCTTTCTGCTCCCTTGCTTTATTGTAGAATAGGATCTCAACAGTCACATGGGTCCTGCGGTCTTTTTAAAATCTAATTAGGAAAGCTGCAATGTTAACAAGCATAACATTTAATATATGGAAGCATTATGCTAAGAACTATTAGAATCTCAGTGCATATATTTTGTTCAGAGATTCTAATAAGATTTAGCTACTTTTAAGTAGTAGTACTGGGTCACACAGGTAAATCCACTGTTGAGCACAAAGCTACACAGGACTATCAGAACACAAAATTCCCAATAAAGGAGGACAAGAGGACAATGGGTAAGGATGACTTTAATCGTATTTGTAGTAAAATCAGGATATTCATGGCCTCTAAACTTTAGAGTCTGAAGTCTCAAGCTGTGGGGCTTTATTTCTAAGCGGCATTAGGAAGGGGTAGAAACTTTTAAGTGGGGCCTAGTGAGAGATCTTTGGACCACTGTGTGCAGGCTCTTGAAAAGGGCAGGAGGATCCCAGCCTCTTCTCTCTCCCATGCTCCTGCCACGAGGAGAGCTGTTTACCACACTTCTAGAACAAAAAGTAAAACGTGATATGCTGCCCATCAGCAACAGGGCCAACAGAAAGCTCCTGGGCCTTTGCCCAAACAAGCCTTTCTCTTTATAAGCTGGCCATCATGCTTCCGTTATGCTAAGACAAAGTTAACAAGGGTTTTAATATTTGAAAATTGACAAGATTTAATCTATATAGTAACTGTTATAAAAATGAATTCAAGATGTTCGCAGGATTGGCAAATACAATTAAAAACATTCTTACTAGGAAATATCCAGACCCAGATGGCTTCATCAGTGGATTTTCCCAAACATTTAATTAAATAGGAAATAACAAGCTTGTACAAAGACTATTGCTGAGCAGAAAGAAGGGAGGAGTGGAAAGAGGGGAAAAAAGAAAGGGAAGGAGATGGGGAGGAGGGCAGGGATAGAAAGAGCCAATTTGTTTCTTGAGGCACATTAAAACTTGACAAAGCTTTCTAACGCCAAAACCAACCAACCAACCAAACAAACAAACAAACAAGCAAACAACCAAACAACAAACTGCAGATCAATCCCTTTTATATCTTTTATAAGAGTTATAAATATACTAAACTAAATACTAGCAAATCAAATGTAGTGGTGAAACAAGATAAAAGGACAGTAACCTATCATGTTCAATTTGTATTTGCATTTAAATTATCTCAAATTGCAAGGTTGGTTTCACAATAAAAAATTAATACTTAAAAGAAAGGGTGACATCAGCAAGTTAGCCAATGAGGGGTGCTTGACATACTTTCCTCAAATCTGCAATTCTCCAAGAATGTTCGAGGAAGATTACTGAAGTCCAGTAGGGATGTGGCAGAGAAGAGGAAGAAGCAAAGTATACATCAGCCATCCTAGTTCTCCAGCCTAATTTAAGTGCTGAATCAACAGGGACCTCATATGGCAGCAACTGGGCCAACAGAAGATCAATATAGTTTTCTGTTGATACTGTGGATTCTTGAAGCATTTGTTGCTTGAAACCCTTGTATCCAATCCCCACAGGTCTGGGTATAGTTTGGGGAGTGATGGGGAACACATGCTCCTTCAATAGTCTGCACAAAGAGTTTAGCCAATGTTAAGTCTTCTCAAGGCCCTTTTGCACAGAACCATCCTGAGACATCAGCACCCTTGGCACTAGAAAGAAGCTGGAGCACCAGGAAGCAAGTCTAACTCCACCAAGCCAATCACAGCCTTTGCAAAAGCATTTCTGCAGTCTTGGATTAAACAGCAGGTGCCCTCCCCATCTTAGGCCACTAGTGTGGTCCAGATTATGGGGCCAACAAGCACCAATAAACGTTTTGTTCTTGCTGTTAGGAACACTGTATTTGCCAAGGACTAGAATGATCCTCCATTCAGCATCAATGCATACAAAAACACCCGTACATTACTATTGCAGGTGTCCCATCTTTGCTATTGAGCCTACTGTACCATGCCTCCCAGACCCTGTCTGTGCTACCTTTCTTCTGTGCAGCCTTCAGAAAGTGATGGAGATCCCGCCTTCACTGCTGCCTATCATTCCTGGACCACTGGTGACATGCCCCATCCAAGACAGCTGCATCTTAGCTGAGGCCATTTAGATACTTTCAGGTATTGCCAACACTGATTACACCTGAAGAATATATATTCAGGGAGTACACTACCATGTCCACCTGAGACACAAGTCAATATATCATACACAACTGATATGATAGGACATGCTGCTGAGAGAAAGCCCTTTGCTACAACAGCCCTCTTTTGAGTTGACAGGGCAAAAGACTTGGTGCAAAAACACATATGAATACTATGAAAAGGAAGGTTAAATCATGCCTCCAATGGAACATAATAACTCTAGCAATGAACCCTAAAGAAAAGGGAATAGATGAGTTATTTGAAAAAACAATTACAATGGTGATTTTAAATGTTTAATGAAATATAAAAAAATTGAAAAGTTCAATAATATAAAGAAATGAACTTTAACCTGAACAAAAAAATTAGCAGATATAGACATCACAATAAAACAAAAAGTATATAGCCTGGGGAGTGGGAAAGTGCTTGCTATACAAACATGAGGATCCAAGTTCAGATTGGCTGAGCCTTGGTTGTAACTGCACTGTTGGGGCTAGGAGTGTGTGAGTGGAGACAGGCAGATCCTTGGGGCTCACTGGCCAGCCAGGTTAGCTGAAATCATGAGCCCCAGGTTCAGAGAAGGTCTTTGTCTAAAAACAGGTTATATTTAAATATTATTGCATATATGTACTTGTGTGCACACACACATGTGTACACACACACACACACACACACACTACTCAGCATGATCAAATGAAATCTATCAAACCAGCATAATAGCTCAGCAGGCAAAAGTTCTTGCTGTGCAAGCAAGCCTGATGACCTATGTTTGATTTCTGGAACTCACATCAGGGTGGATAGAGAAAATCAACCCCACAAAGTTGACCTTTCACCTCCAAGTACATAGTGTGGCATGAATGTTCCATACGCTACACATACAGCAACAGTGGTTGCCTAAACAATATCTGCACAAAATCAAGTCAGTTAGCACCCTGACATGGATGGGGAAGGGCATGAAGGCCTCTACCCACCAGGTGTTGACAATTGCTGGCTTCTAGGGGACAGTCAGTCAGTTTTCCCCCAAACCACGTGCCTATAACCCAGTATTTGTTAGACCCAGTGAATTCTTAAGGAAAAAAAAAGAGCATGAAGTTGAAAGGGGCACATGACAGCAGAATATACAACTTGGAGCGATGCAGAAAGAAAATGTACATAATTACAACAGAATGCTTTGTAGCATTAACAAGAATGGAGATTTGGCATCTGTGGTAATATTGATGGAATAGGGGACATTACATGACATTACATTAAGTGGAATAAGCTTTGCATCAGTCAGTTTCTCATCAATTTGACAAATGACTTAAGAAAACTCAGCTTAAGAGAGAAAGCCTCCTGGTTTTAATCCACAGTTGGCTGTGTTCACTGCTTTCTGACCTGTGGCGAGGCACTAGTGTCCCCGGGAACCTTTGAACACACTCTGTGGGCAAGGAGGCAACTGTTGTACATGCGTGGAATGTATGCTGTGTGCTTCAGGAGGTGTGGGGATAATCAGCAGTAGTAAAGAAGTGCCTCTTCAGGGATTCCCTCTTTTCTAGCTATTCTTCTCATCGTAGAGAATCATCCAACCATGTACACAGTTGCAAAGCATGGCTATCAGAACAAGCACAGCTATCCTCACACCTGCCTATATCTGAATTCAAACTGGAGATCCCGTGTCTAAACGTAATAACGTGTTAAACAACCACACTTCTAACTGCGCAGAGGTTATCTTTGCGGTCGATCATGGGCTACTAAGGAGCTTCCACATGTTAACTAAGACCTGTTATTATGGCTATCCCACACCACACTCATTTTATATGACTACACAGAAGTTGTTGAGGGCTTACAGGTTTCAGAAAGACAAGCCCAGAGAAGAGATCTCTCAAGGCAAATATGCACAGGTCAAGTTAGAATTGAGGATTTATTTCAGGCGATACTGAGTAACTACTGTGGAGAACTGAAGAATAATCTTGACACTTGCTCCAGTTGATTGCTTGGTGTGATAAACATCATAACCAAAAGCAACTTAGGGAAGGAGAGAACTCATTTCATCCTACACTTCTAGGTCACAGTTCATTATAGACAGAAGTCAGGGCCAGAACCCATGCAGGAACTAAGGCAGAAACCATGAAGGAAGGCTCCTTACTGAATCATTCTCTCTGGCTTGTGTTCCAACAGCTTTCTTCCACAACCCAGGACCACCTTCCTCAGAGTCCCACTGTGGCTGGGCCCCTCCCACATCAATGAACAATCAAGCCAATTCTCCATAGACAGGGCCAATCTAATGTGGGCACTCCATGGGGACTCTCTCTTCCTATGTGACTCCAGGTTTTGTGTCAAGGTCCCAACAATGGTTCCACCTAAGTTTAAGAATCTGCTGATCTGACAAGGAGGGGCCACACATCTTTGATATTATAAAATCCTTGAGGGTGTAGGTTCATTAGAAAGCATCCCCATGCTTGCTCCGTAGTATTAACTGGCAGTGACAATTGTAATGATGATAGTCATTAAGTGGCATTGTTAAGAAGAAGGCTGGAAAGTTGCTATGTGTGCTACTGAGTGGGGAACTGGGATCAGGATTCTTTGTTGAATTTATCTACACACCAAGGCAAACTTTAAAGGGAAGCAAGGTTACAGGGTTTGCTTAGCTTAAATTGTCAGTGGATGAAGGGTGAATTCATTAGTTAACTGCTCCATTAGAAAATTCTGTGGAGAATTAAGCTCATTGAAGAACAAAGCCGGACGTATGACTATTTTGAATTTAAAACTTCAATAAACCTCTGTTGACGGAATTAATTAGTTAATAAATGCTCACTCTTGTCCATAAAAAAAAAAAAAAAAAGAATCTGCTGATCAACACTTGGATCTCAGACTGACAGTCAACATCTTTTCGGCAAACAAACAGAAAGTGGCTACCTTTTACATTTTTAAAGAACCAAGAAACATAACTCATTTCTTTGCTATAAAGAAACAGGTAAAAATAATGGAACAAAAACCATGGGAATAAAATTTTGTTCAAATATAAAGAAATTTCAAATAAAACACAGTAATAGTGAGAATGACTCTAACATTGGACTGGAAAAAATGAGTCAAGCCAATAAAACCTACATTTTGTAGGAAGGTCTAGGTAACAAATGGCTTCTGCTCCAATTCATATTTTATATTAAGCAATTCAAGGGAAACATTAAATCATACTTTACAATAATGAAATATTTAGGCAGTCTAGACATTTTAATTATAATCAATATATATTAATTCACCACCCTCAATCACAGGTGTCTATTTGAGGTCTGCAGGCAGTGAGGCATTGGTTTCTTGCCTATGCAGTATTAACAAAGCATGCCGTTTTCACTGGTTATTTCCTTGTCATCAGCCACCACAGCTGATGCTCTTTAGTTACAGCTAATGGTAATCACGAAGTAAAAAAGTTATTTCTTCTATTTTAATTTGTGATATATGGGTCCTTTACTTGATCCAGTTTAAACATTCATCATATTCAGGGTAAACAAAAAGGAAGGCATTATCAGCCATGCTTAAACAATATCCAGAGCGTTTAGCAAGACGATGACAGAAGTAACTGAAGATCTTGTCGTTGACTAGGGAGACTGACTTTGTCTCCAACTCCTTTGCTATATTGTTCAGTATAATTTTAAGCACAATAACCTTTCCCACCATCTGTTATCTATTCATGATCCACATGCAACAAAGAAAATACAAAACCAAAAGCAAACAGCTGACCTTGCAAATACAACTTCCAGTCCACAAAATAACACCTTGTTTGAAATAACACAATGGTCCCAAAGAATAGCTGCTCTGTGCAATCTCCTTTGAAGAATGCTAGCTATAAAAGTCCATCAGTGCGCAGTTTCCCTCATTCCGAGATGATGTGGCAGTTGAGTAATCATGCAGGCTGTTCTAAAACTGTATGTGTGTCTAGTTAATTTAGGCAGTTTATTTTGATAGCATTCACCTCTTTTTGATTATAGCAGGTGTTTCAAGGATAAATTTACTGAAAATTGTATTTTGTTTAAACAACAGCAGCATGTACATTTATGGCCCTGTTATATTAAAAAGCATTTATTGTCTGGCAGCAATAGATACAATTACAAACATTTGTGACAGTAATTGGAGCTATTACTCCTGCATGGAGCCTCATGGAGATCAACTTATTGCCACCTGTATTTACATTTGTTGCTCTAATTGTAAAAGCTGACTTTTTAAATTGGGTGTCTTATTTTTCTTTAAATTACATGAATACTTTTAATAGAAGGTCTACCAGAAAGTCTCTAAGAATTATAAATGTACTTTCTCCATTATGCAAATAAGAGGCAGAATTCCGTTTTAATAATGATCATGGACATGAAATTCATTCCTGTATTCCAGCCCACAGAATATATTATAGATCTTGGTTTATGAATGCAAGAATCTTATTAATATTTCCTACCCCAAAACTAGAGTGTAAGCCTTAAAAAAAGTTCTTATTCCCAAACTCTAATAATACATAGCTATTTAGAAATGTTAACTTTCGCTAACACTCATGCTGTATTCGAGCGCAGGGATGGGCACAGGGCAAAGCAAGCTTGTCTCTGTTGCTGTGCAATGAGGGAAGTGCTCTCCATTGCTCCCAGGTACACATTTGTCTGCAATAATAAAAAGAGAGAGCCTATCCCTGTAACTTTCGGCAGAACTTGGCTTCCAATTTGAGGAGACTGAGATCTAATATAGTAATTCTGTGGTCCCTCCAGGTTCATTTAAATGGAATTCTACCTGCTGATTAATGAAGGCCCCTCTTCTCCCTCTTAGGTTTTAGCTCTCACGGTGACTGAGGAGCCCGAAGGCTCAAAACTATTGCAGTGATTTTATCCTAAGCACAATGACTCTTCCCAAAAGGTCTCTTGCTGTAAGTCACCCAAGGCAACACCTGAGTGCTTTATTTACTTTAAAACAAAATTCAATTGCTTGGAGTTGAAATTTAAAGTTTCAGGTTCTTTTTACAGTGGCAGTCTGAGATGCTGTACAACCAAAAGGGATGTAGAATGCAGTTCAGTGAATCAAAGGTTTGAAATAATTAGAAATATATGTTGTAATACTTCCAAATCCTTTAAAAATAATCACGTTATCTAAATTCCTCATAATGGATCTGAAGATTTAAATAATTACTACAGACACTTTGGCAAAAGGAAAAAGGTGCCTACCCAACTATCTCTTAAAAAAACAAAGCAGAAAACATTTAATTATAATTTGGAAAAAATCTATTTAAGACATTAATCAAAATTTTAATTACTATATCCATAGGGCATTGAAGCATATTAGAACATTTGTTCATTCCATTAAATACCTAATATTAAATCATCGCCATGTACAATCTTTTAGAAATAAGCACTGCATAACTAAAGAAAAGAGCCTATGCTAAAATTTAGTTGAAAACTGATTTCATAGTTCCTGCTTGCTTTTCCTTATTTTCAGGGAATAAGAATAAATATTAGTAGAATTTACTTGGTTTCTATTATTGTAAAACAAAACACCATTAACCTTAAATAAAAAGGAATTCCTCTAATAGAGACTAATAGGATAAATGACTTTAAGAATAGTCATTTCCCTCAGTTCAGTAAATATACAAACGGACAATACCATGCTGGACATAAAACCAGAATTCTAATCCACCATGAGCAGTATCTGGTCCAAGAAGACAAGCCACAGGCTCTGTAGGAACTAGCACTACACAGACCTTGGTCACCCACGTCAAACTTGGGACTATCCTTTAGACAAAGCCAAGTAGCCTCGCCGTTAGGGTTGGTGTCACTTGTCAGCTCCACAGGCCCTGCCTTCACCTGCAGGATGAGCGTCTGAGTAGCCATGTGGGTGATTCTCTTGACTGTGTCCACTGAGGTGAAGACAAGCGCACGGTGACTGGCACCGCTCCCTGGCTGGGATCCTCACCTCTGTCAGAGAAGAAAGAGCACTGAGCAGCAGCCTTCAGCCACCCACTGTCCTCTGCTTCTTGGCTGTCAATGGAATGCAGCCAGCAACTGCAAGTTCCTGCTGCTTTGACTCCCTTCCCACAATGAACTGTACTCTTGAACTGTGAGCCAAAGTAATCCCTTTCTTCCTTAACTTGCTTTCTTCAGGGTATTTTATCCCAGCAATAGGGAACAATGACTAAGACACCATCACAGAAGTCTCTGGTTTCCCCTACTGAAGATTTCCAGTCCTATCAAAACATATCTGATGCTTCCATTTGTTCTGATAGCAAATTCTTTTCTGACAGAGGCTTTGAGCTCTGTCAAAGGCAG
The DNA here is from genome assembly GCF_030254825.1 of Meriones unguiculatus. NCBI lineage: Eukaryota > Metazoa > Chordata > Mammalia > Rodentia > Muridae > Meriones > Meriones unguiculatus. The sequence goes on along the minus strand of NC_083364.1, from coordinate 52,161,866 downwards.
AAAGAGATGGTAATTAAGCCTCTCGTTATAGTGAGCTCTGAAAAAAAAAAAAACAAAAACAAACAAACAAAAAAACAGCCCTGCTTGGTCCCATCTGAGTAGTCTTTTATTTCAACAAAGTCAAAGATTTACCTTAAGAAAACTCAAGGAAACAGACTATTCTAGAGATTCAAAGTTAATCAATGACACAGAAGGTGAAAAATCTAAATAAGCATTCATCCACGTCTCAGAAACACTGGGCATGCAGAATTCTTTGGAATTTCTCAGCACCTTGTCAACTGACTCACTTAAAATTAAAAGAAAAACACATTATTATTTTGGAATTAAAAACTGTTTGAATCATGTAGGAAAAATGTTATCCTCCAATAATTATTATGAAGTACCTTCAAAGAAAGCTTCTCAGACAAATTAGTTTCAAACTAGAGGCTGATCTGACTGCACAAACTGCAGCAGATGTTGTGGAGATTCCAAATCTACTTTCCATTTAATCTGCATCTGCCTCCTCGCTCCCATGTTACTCTTTCCCTGCAATGACTCACTGTGACAATTCGTTCCTTGTACTCAGTCCTTTGGTCCTCGGATGCTGACTGTCCTAACTCCTGTAGAACACTGCTCTGTCCTTTCTCCACCTACATCCTGAGCCTCCTAGGTTCCAATGTGCTGAGCTTGGACAAGCCAGCTCTTCTGCCTGGAAACCAGTTGGGTATTGATGGTAAAGTGCAAGGACTCTCTACCACCATAATGTTACCTTCATTCCTATTTTTTTAAACAATGTATGGGAATACATATAATGTAATGATATATGTATACATACATCTATACGTGTGTGTATGTGTGTGTGTATGGGATCTGCAACTGTGTTAGAGAAAAAAAGGGAACTGAGCAGCCATCATCCATTCATTGTCCTCTGCTTCTTGTCTGTCAGTGGAGTGTGTGTGTGTGTGTGTGTGTGTGTGTGTGTGTGTGTGTGTGTGTTTGAGACAGGGTTTCTTTATGTAATAGCCCTAGATGTCCTGGAACTCTCTCTGTAGACCAGGCTGGCCTCAAACTCAGAGATCCATAGCTTCTGCTGAGATTAAGGGCCTGTGCCACCACACCTGGCTTCAATGTTATATTTTTAAAAAGCAGCACACAATATCAGCTGTATGAATGAAAATGTACAGAAATCATGGTCAGCATGTAGTGGTTCTCCCATGTGCTTTAGATTTGTTCATTCATTTAGCTTTCTTAGTATCTCCTTAAGGGAGACATTATAAGAAATTCCATTTTTCCAGATGAGTAAACTGAAGAATAGGTAGCCACTCGCCACTTGCCACAATGCTCTGTAGTCACCTGGGTTCAGAACTTCTGCTCTTAACCATATGTTACATTGTCTCTGCCTGAATAGTCAAAAGCTTGCTCTGTCATTTAGATACTATTTTAATCACTTATATAAGCAAATTCCTTTTCTGTTTACAGTTCCTCATTTGAGGTAAAAGGTACCTGATTTCTGAGTGGTGGAAAGGGTTAGATAATGAAATAGTGAGAGAATGCACATACAGTGCTAGGAGCAGTTTCTGGCATACAGTAACTAGTAAATGCCAACATTCCAATGATGCTTTATTGTGTGTGCAGTTACTAGGAAGAAATTGGAAAGATGTAGAAAGGATAATGACGTGAACCTGGTTAGAGACTCATGCAAAAATATAATGTGGATGCTTATATGCATTCCTTAAATAGCATAAGTATTACTGCATACACTTTGTTTTTTTTTCTGCATACACTTTGTAAATCTTCCTGAATACTGATTTAGCACCCAAAGTAAAAGAATATGTAATATTAATTAGATACTGACTACTGATACTGTCTTAATTACTATTTTATTTTATTTTTTATTGCTGTGACAAAACACAGTGACCCAGGCAACTTAGAAAAGAAAGCATTTAATTTGGGGCTCGTAGTTCCAAAGGGTGTCCAAGATGATTATGGCAAGGAGGTGGGAAGCAGGCAGGCAGCCATGGTACTAGTGTAGGAGCTAATAGCTTATATCTGATCCACAAACTTGAGGCAGAGAGAATAAGGTCACTGGGAACAGTGTGGGATTTTGAAACCTCAAAGGCCACCCCAGTGACACATATCCTCCAACAAGACCACACTCCTTAATCTTTCACAAACAATTCCACCACCCGCGACCAAGCACTCTAATATCTGTGCATATGGGAGCCATTCTCACCCAAACTACCACATTCCACTCTCTGACTACCACAGGCTTTCGGCCACATCATAATGTAAAGCAAATTTAACCCAACTTCAAAGGTCCCATAGCCTTTCACATCTCAACATAGTTTAAAAGTCCAAAGTTCAAAGTCTCTTCTGAGATTCAAGGTAATTTCTTAATTGAAACCCCTGTAACAGTAGATTACATACTTCTAACATACAATGGCACAGAATATACATTACTACTCCAAAGCGAACAACTGGGGCATAGTGAAGACATTCTGGACCAAAGTACGACTTAAGTCCAACAAGGCAAACTCACCTGTAGCTCTATTTCCAACGTCAAAGGGCTTTGATGGCTTTGCCATTCCAGCTTTGTTGACTATAACCCATTTCTCTTTTCTGTCTGTGTGTCTGTCTGTCCCCACTTATGGTCTGCATCTCTCTGGAAAATATCCCATGGCGCTGACATCTCCAACATCTTGGGGTCTTCAACATGATCCAGGTTTCACTTTAACAGATTTACACAATGACCTCTCTGGGTCTTCTCTACCATAAGCCTGGCCCCTGCAGCTTTCTTTAACCATGGAGAATGATTCTGCAGCACCTTTACTCCTATATCCTTCATGACTGTAAAGCTAGAACCATGTGATCAATGCTACCAACTTCTGCTGCTTGCTGGGGATAGAGCCCTTCCTCTCCTAGTTATATTTGCATAAACCTCAATTTGTTGTTGCTCTATGAGGAACAGATAACTCCTTAGACCTTTTCTTTTCACAAGTTGCAGGAAGAGCTGGGCAGGGTCTTACCCTAAGGGTGTGACTTCCTTTATTTCATTTCTTCCTCTTTCAGCACAAGCCATAGCCCCAATATTAAATTTCCTGGTGTTTTTGTTCTTCCCAAAACACACATTTTGTATTTCCTTTTGCCTGACTTGTTCTTTTTCATTGTAGATCTGCATAGTAGTAATTACTAATAATCATATAACAGAGTCAATATAAGGCTGCTTTAAAATTTCCTCTGCAAGTGAAATTAGTCCAAAATTTTTCAATTTAGCTTCAGGCAGATTCTTAAGAAAAGGGCAAAAAGCAGCCACACTCTGCCGAGCTATAACAAGACTGGTCTCTACCCTGTTACTAATACTATTCCCCTCTGATAAATCCTGAGTGGGCCTCTATAGTACACACTGCTCTCATCACTACTGTCTTTATGCTCCTATTGGGATGCCCATTAAGCTCCACATATAGCCTTCAGCTGCTTTCCTAGTCCAAAGTCTCAAAGTCTTCCACATTTCCCCCCAAAATAGCATGGTCATGTTGTCAAAGTAATAGTACACGCTCTGGCAACTTCTGTCTTAGTTACTTTTTTGTTGCTCTGTTAAGGTACCATGACCAACTTACATAGGAAACAGTCTAGGAGTGGTACTGCTTCTAATGAGCTGGGCCTCCCCATCAGTCATTAATCAAGAAAATTCCCTACAGACTTGCCAGGGCAATCTTAGGAAATCATTTTCCCAATTAAGATTCCATCTTCCAAACAAAGATTGAAGGAATGTCCAACCAATAATTGGCCCAATCTAAAGCCCACCCCACTCCGGTAGAGAGCCAGCCCCTGACACTATTAATGATGCTCTGCTCTGCTTGCAGACAGGAACATAACTTGACTGTTGCCTGGGAGACTCCAGCCAGCAGCAGATGGAGACAGATGCTGGAACTTGCAGCCAAGCATGGGGCAGAGTTCTGGGGGTCCTGCAGAAGTGTTGTGGGAAAGATGGAAGGACCTGGATGGGACAGGAAAGTCACAAGAAGACCAACAGAGAACAACTAACCCAGTCCCATGGGGGCTTTCAGAGACTGAGACATCAACTAAGGAGCATGCATGGTCTGGACCTAGGACACCTGCACACATGTAGCTGATGGGCAACTTGATCTTCCTATGGGACACCTGGCAAGTGGACGGGGGTGGGGTTGTGTGCTGTTTTTAGCATGAACCCTATTGCCTGCTTTCGGGTCACTTTTCTCTGGCAGTGCTGCCTTGCCTGGCCTCAGGGGATGAGGAAATGCTTAGTCCTGACATGACTTGATGTGCTGGGGAGGGTTGATATAGGGGTGCTCCCTCTTTTGGGGGGAAAGGGGAGAAGGGATGGAGAAAGGAGGGGAAGAGAGGACTGGGAGGAGAGGAAGGAGGGGGCACCCTTGGAATGTAAAGTAAATAAACTGAAATTAAAAAAAATAAAAAATTAAGATTCCATCTATATGTCTAGGTTTTGTCAGGTGGCCAAAAATCAACTAGAAAAATGAATAAGTTTTGGATCTAATCCGTAGCACACTCCTGGCCCCTTCCTCTTTGAAACAGTACTTGCATATTTAACAAGTAAAAAAAAAATTAATTTAAACTACTGTTGTATATTCATTATACACAATGATGGGTTATAAAGACATTTCCATCACAGTACATCAGATTCTCTGACCATCTCAACTTCTTCATATCCTCATTTGTCTTGCCCTTCCCTCCTTTGCAAATTTCCTTCCTTCCCTCAAACTCTCTGCAACTTCCATATGTGTATGTATGTATATATGTATATGTGTGTGTATTCATATATACACACATAAAAGATAATATCTTGGGTATGTCTTAGGATTTCTATTGCTGTGATAAAACACTATGTCCAAAGTAACCGGGGGAGGAAACAATTTATTTGGCTTATGCTTCCAAATCACTGTTTATCATCAAAGGAAGTCAGGATATGAACTCAAACAGGGCAGAAAACTAGAGGCAGGAGCTGACACAGAGGCCATAGAGGGGTGCTGCTTACTGGCTTATTCCACTTGGCTTGCTCAGATTGCTTTCTTATAGAACCCAGGCGCATGGATGGGCCATCCCATGTCAGTCACTAATTAAGAAAATGCCCTACAGGCTTGCCTACAGTCAGATAGTATGGAAGCAATTCATCAATTGGGGTTCTCTCCTCAGATGGCTCTAGCTTGTATCAAATTGACAGAAAACTATCCATCACAATATGATTTTATGTATCTATGTCATACCATGCAATATTTGTCTGAGTTACTTTCTATTTTCTATAATATGATGACCTCCAGTAGCATCCATTTTCCTTGGATACTTTTCAGTGACATACTTTGTTTTTGACTGAATAAAACTCTATTAAGCATATATACCACCTTTTCTTGACTCATTCATTTGCGGAGGCATACCTCGTCTGCTTCCATAACTTCTGTAAGTGAAAAGTCCTGCAATGCATATGGATGTACAAGTGTCCGTGTGGCATATTGACCTAGCATCCATCAGGTATATGCCCAGGACCTGTATAGCTGGACCATGTGATACTACTCATCATAGGGTTTTTTTTTTTGTTTGTTTGTTTTGTTTTGTTTTGTTTTTTGAGGAACCTTCACACTTAGTTTGATAATGTTGCATCTGTGTATGTTTCTATCAGCAGTGAATAAGTGTACCTATCAGGTCAAGCCTTGCTAGCTTTTGTGATTGTTTTCTTAATGATAGCCATTCTCACTGGGATGAGATAGAATCTTAATGTAATTTTAATTCGCATTTCTCTGGAAGCTGAGAATGTTGACATTTTTTCATGCCTGTTGGCCATTTGCACCTCACCTCTGGAGAACTGTCTATTTGTCTCATTAGCCCATTTGTTGAGCAGGTGTTTTTGCTGGCAGGTTTTGAGTCCTTAACAGACGCTAGGTAATAATTCTTTGTTAGGGGTAGCTGGTAAAGACCTTTCCCCCTTTCCTAAAGGTTGTGTCTTCAATTGATTGTTTTCCTTGCTGTCCTGAGCTTTTTAATTTTATTCAGAGTAGCATCTAACAGAGACCTCTGTCTTCAGTCAAACAGCACATTATTTGTATTTTTGGCACATAGTCTTTTTTCCTAATTCTATTTTGTTTATGCTAATATTAAAATTAGTTTCTATTCTTTGGAAACAGGAACAGTAGCAAGTGGTGCCATAAGACAGATACTGTAGTAAAAAGAACCTGACTGCACCCATATGGGAAGGATTCCAACAACAACCAAAAAATTGGTATGTGATGAAATCTGGTGGACACAAATGAAATATGTAAAAAACATATTTCCAAGCTAAAAGATTCCCTTGCTTTTTTTTTAATTCCCTGCAAGAAACCACAGAAGTAATAAACTTAGCTTGAGAGGGAAAGTTAAAATATCTTAACCTATGGCAGACAAATATGAAACTTATTTACTATTAATGTAAGGTCCTTTAAAATAAATTTATAATGAGTTTAAATAATGAGACCCTTTATTATGTGTCTCCCAGGATCTCCAAGGTACTCAAATATACCAGTAAAACACATTGTCTCCAAATATTTAATTTCTTATTTTGTCCCTTTAATATGAAATGAAATAAGAAGGGTCTCTAAACTTCCCCAAGCAGCCTGTGCCAAGTGAAAGGTTACTGTGTTGGCCAAATAAAGGCTGTGATTGGACAGGGCCAATAATCGAGGCAAAACAGGATATGCCTTAAAGCTGCAGCAGCTCTCAGTGATAAAGGATTTGAGAAGAAAACTCATAGGTAACTAGGTTACTTTTTTTTCTTTAATTTTGAGGAATAAGAATTCATTTTCTATTCTCAATGATTTTAAATCATGGCATAATTTCATTTTTCTTAAGCTAAATAAACTTTGATCCTAATGTTGTGCTTTTCCTTTAGAACATCTGAATGGCTCAGAAAAAGGGATGCTGTGAAACGCTGGCTATAAAGACCAAATGACCAAATTCTGACCATGCAATCAAGTATGGCCTTGATCAGTATGTTTTAACTGTTACAATCAAAACTCAAAATAATACCCACTGAGAAATCAAAACATCTGCTCATGGAGATGTTACTCACATACTTGATTGTATAAATAATTTGGCATAGCTGATCCGCAGGAGACAAAGTGGGTAACACATGGTGGGAGTCAGCATCCAATTTTAAATTAGTTCATTATTTATTCCCCAAATCGGAAGGACACTGGTTCTTCACCATCCAGGAATCTGAGTTGGTCCACTCAAGACTCTGACCTGCACTTAGATCTGCAAACCAGTATGTGTTAGCAGTTTTGCTTACACTCTTTCTTTTTTGGTTACTTCCAGTGTGTGGAAATAGCTAAAACACACACAAACCATTAGGTTCTAAATGAGTTGTCTGCCTCTAAGAGTTTACTTAGCCTGAAAGTAAACAAGTTAAAATTGCTTTCTTCTAGGATCAAACTGCTCCCAACTACACAATTATATCAACATGTTATTATATCTGGAATCACAACAATAGTGAGTTTTAATTTCATAAAAAGAATTTGCTCTTACAAAAATCAAAGAACTGGAAATGGTATTTTCTTTTGCAAAGAAGCCATTTACTTCTTTTTGAAAATTTTGATTCTTAGCAGAGATCTAATCAGTGAAGAAATTCTTATTAATAGGTAATTTACACATGATATGCAAACAAAGCACTCACCTCCACTATGATCACATACCAGCTGTTCTCCATAATGAATGGGTAAGCGGGGTGGACAGGCTACAGGACTCTTCCACTGATCTTGACAGGCTTGTCTCTCACTGTCTAGTAACTCTGCCAGCCTCACCCTGTTCTCTGTTCTCAGATGCTAGAGGAGTCTAGGCAGTTTCTTCTTCAACTTCTTCTCTTTTGTCTTTCTTCTTCTTCCTCCTCCTCCTCCTTCTTCTTCTCCTTCTTCTCCTTCTCCTTCTCCTTCTTCTTCTTCTTCTTCTTCTTCTTCTTCATATTAATCACCTTCTTTGTTTTTCAAGACAGGGTTTCTCTGTATAGCCTTAGCTGTCTTGGACTCATTTTGTAGAACAGGCTGGCCTGCCTCTGCCTCTCTGACTGCTAAGATTAGCCACCTTGCCCAGCTTCTAGGCTACTTCTTAAGGGTTGTGGGACATATCTAAAGGACAAATATTCTTTCAAGGATCTCAGAAAACAGCAATCTTTGTAGAGTTCCTATGTTGTGGGTAGACATAAAACCATGGTTTTCAGTAATGCTCTTCTGTTGAACTTTGTTCCCCAATTTTGAGTTTATGTTTAGCCTCTGAGGATGAAAATTATTCTTGGTCCCATTACCTAGATGTCTCCTAAGCTCTTTATGCCGAGATTATTAATAACGTTAGTGAGAATTGGATCATCAGCTCTCTGGTGTACTTTTGCTTACTCTAAAGTAATTACTTATAATGCCATAGGCAACAGAGGAAGACAACACAGCCATGCTGATGAGACCTGATAGGCTAAGGTCACATGGAAGGGGAGGAGGACCTCCCCTATCAATGGACTGGGGGAGGAGCATGAGAGGAGATGAGGGAGGGAGGGCGGGATTGGAAGGGGATAAGGCAGGGGGCTACAGCTGGGATACAAAGTGAATAAATCGTAATAAAATAAATAAACAAATAAATAAATGTATGTAAAAACAAAGTACCTACCAGTCCTTGACTTTTTGTAAATTTCTTATCTTCTTGATATTGACTTGGAGTTCCTGACCTCCTTATCTCAAACACCTGAGTGCTAGGAATACAGGTAGAACCCCCCGCCCCTGGCTTTAAGTTCCAATCATGTGTAGTGCAGAACAGATTATGTAAGATAACATCTAGGTTGCAGTGAGTTGTGCTAAGCAGCAAGTTCCAAATTCCAGTTCACCTCAAGAGAATTCGATTTTCAATAAAGTATATTAAAGCTATTGAGAAAAATTCCTCAATCCAAGTGAAAGAGCATATGCTCCAAATTCTTTCACAGAATATTTTTTTTCTGCTCCTCAGACTGTATTACAGTATTCATTCAATAATGTGTGAAATACTTGTTAAGACAAAGCACAGATCAGCCTAGGAGGCACATACCTAACATTTCAACATTGGAGCTGCTGAGGCAGGAAAATCACGGGCCAGTATGCTGGACCCGGAACCCTACCACTCTTGTCCGATTCTTGAACTCTTGGGCATTTTCAACCTTAAAGCACCTCCTAAGTAGCTTCTTTGAGCAGACGTGCTCTCTCTCGGGTACCTTATTGTCAGTCCTAATCGTGACTTTCAGCTGTGGTAGTACACGTTCGACTTCTAGACTCCATTCCGCAGCATCTGTTGTAGATTCCAAAATATCTTCTTGTTTGGCAGACTCGTTTGTGTCCTAAGAAAGGAAAGATATCACAAGATTTGGAGTTTATAAAAAGAACTGGAAAAATCTTGAGGCATTTAAGCAGCACTGCACAATTTAAATCGAAGATAGTAGTGTTAAAATTATAGTGCAGAAGAAATTCTTGTCTGTCTTCCTACCTAGGTTGCAAGAAAATTTGGTAGAATAACAAAATAAGTATTAAAAATGAGGTATACGGTTCAACCACTTTACCAAGGACAATGCTTTGGAAATATCTGATTAAATTCAATGACGATTTTACCAACTAGACACACCATTTAGGAATTCTAACTGCCATCCACACAGAAATACAAATACTCATGTTTGAATTTATGATACAGAAATATGAACCCAAAATGTGAAAAAAGGTACAATTTCAGATATAAACTGTTTATTGACTACGCAGTCATAATTAGAAAGATTTTTTGGCTATATAGGGCACTTTAAAATGTTACAGTACACATACATGCTTGATCTCCAAAGGGTGAAGGACTTTGCTTCTGCCCTTGAGCAACTAAATCAATTCATGGCTGTGGAATCACAGAAGGAAAATCTTCCCCATCTCTACTTTTCTCAGCCTTTCATATTTTAGCATTAAATATCAAGAATCTAAAAATGTGGAGAATGTAGAAATTAATGATTTAAAAATAAAGCCCAAAGCATTAATTTTGGAAGCAATTTTCTCCTTAAACTCCCTTGATCAATTATAAGTGATTCTAAAGAAAAATATAAATATTTATATATAATAAAAGAGATCCAAGAAGCATAAATAGCCAAGTACATGAACCTTGTATGAATTCTAGTTTAAAAGAATCTGTAAAATATTTTTTTAATTTTAATTTCAAAATATGTTTATTGCATCCAAGCGATCATTGTGTGTGTGTGTGTGTGTGTGTGTGTGTGTGTGTATGTGTGTGTGCTTGTGTGGGCACATGCACCTATGCGCATGTATATGAGCCTGCTGCTTATGTGTGCATATGTGGAGGCCAGGCGTTGGCATGAGGTGTCTTACTCTATTGCTTCCTACTTACTTTGTTTTTGTTTTTTGAGACATGGCTTTCACTGAACTTGGAGCTCATCATTTTGGCTAGTCTGGCCGGTTAGACAGCTTCTGGAGACTGTTCCCAGCCTCCCAGCACTGGGGTTATAGCTGTTTAGCATTGTGCCTGATTTTTACATTGGATGTTGAAGATCCAACTTAGGTCCTAATTCCTGAAGAGCAGGAACCTTACCCTGTGAGCCATCTTCCCATCCCCTTGTAAAATGCTATTGGTGGTTGATGTATGTGTGTATTTTATGTTATATATGTGTTCATATGCACGATGCAGGCAGAAATTCATGTATGTGTACATATGCACTGTATGTCTTCCACCATCGTTCTCCATACTATCTCTTGAGACAGTCTCTCCCTGACCTGAAGCTCACCAACTGGGCTAGACTGGCTGGTGGGTATGTCCCACAAGTCTGTGTCTCTCTACTCCTTGGTGCTGCTGCTACAGATGTGAACTGCAGCACCCGGCTTTTATGTGGGTGCCGGGAATCTCAACTCAGCTCTTCATGTATGCATAGAAAGCACTTTACTGATTGAGCCATTCCCCCCATTAAGTGATAGGGTTGAGACAGTCAGGGCATGAGAAATTGCTGGATATAAGGAAATTATTAAGTCTAGAAGTATGACTTGGTATTGTGTTAATATAAAAAAAGCACCTCATAAGCTAGAAATATATGCTGAGTTTTCACAGATGAGTTGAATAATGTCTGAAATTTACCTTAAAATATTTTGGGACATAAAAAATAAGTTTAGTTAAAACACAACTGAAAAAGTATTGATAACTAAAACAGGCAATGGTGCATAAGGGGCGTTATCTAATTCTAACTTTGTTACGTTTGAAATGTTCTGTAATATAAAAGTCTACAGTAAACACCAGGTAAACATAAATCTTTAAAAACTATGTAAACATCATAGTGAAATTACTCACAATATGAATTTTATGCACTGAAAGACATTCCTTAAAATTCCAACTCTAAGTGGATTGCCTAGTAGTGTTCTGCATTTTTGTGGGAGCTGCAGTCTCTAGTTACTGAGCTCACTCATGAACCTGTAGCAGAGGTGAGAGAGCTCTGTGTCTCCGGCTGATTGGCAAGTCTGGTTAGGCTCAGAGCCTTAAAGAGAGTGGGTATTTCTGTTGTACTTCTATCGCCATTATCTGATGATGGGTAACTAATGTGCATGTATACTTTATTATGTACATCCTGCATTCATTCAGTTCTACGTCATTTAGAAGGCCTCAAAGCACCACCCCCTTTTTAAAAACAAAACAAAACAAAACAAAACTGTAAGGATTTGTGTCAAAGCAAGTTGCAGACATCTAAGTGAAAACAGCTCAAGACTGAATCTCAGGCACCACAGTGCCCATTTAAATATAGGAGCCTTTGTTTTGAGCACGTAAGAGAATGCTGTATGGTGTGTAAACTAAACATAGGGCAACACAGAAGCACTGAGCACCACAGCTGGGAAGGAGAGGGGGTTGCAGTGTTCACAAAGCAGACAAACGTGAAGCCGGCGGGAGCATGAGTCACGGCAAGGGAGGAGAGTGGTTCTCGCACTGAAAGGCTGGCACAGGTTCCCTGTCAGTGGATTTGCACTGGGACTCAGCATACGCATGATCTTGGTAGAGCGGCATGTGCACACACTCACATCTGGCTATCTGGCCTGGCTTACACGGGCCCAAAGTCTGCCTAGTTCACTTGCACTAAACAGGGTAGAGTAGCGGGAGTGGTGGAAGCTTGCCCTGAGTAACATAGGAAGACATAAGCCTTACCCATGGGAAGCCTTGTGGGATACACAGGCTGCTCCAAACAGGGTGAAGGGCCCTCCATCACAACCCCACAAAGCCAAACTAAAGAAAGAGGACCTGTCTCTTCAATCGCATGTTGGCTTGGTTCTCAATGGAATGTACATATTGTGGTCGCAAAATGCTTGAGTCATGGAGCTGTCATTTAGATTACTTGAAGCCACGTGTAGCAGATTAAAACTGGAGCCTGCACTATCCAACTCATCCTCTCATTCCTGTCTCTTTTTCTTGCCTGTTTTTCAAAAAGATGAATTCTAGAATCACCAAGCCTGGCAAGAACAGACATCTCTCCTGCTGCATTTTCTTTACGCTGGGACATAGAATTTTCAACTGTGAATAATATACTAGGTTCTTTTTCCCAGCCTCAAGCAGTCGCCTTGTATGACTAAGATCCAGAATCTGAATTTGCAGGATAAAGAGCAAACATTGTTTTAGAATACTCAAGTACGTGTGCACTTTAACATGGGCCCTATAGAAAAGTTATGCTTACCACTATGGGCTTAGCTATCTTCTGCACTGGTTTGTTATATTTGATTCATCACATAAACAGCCTAGTGGCTGAGAAGAAAATGCAATGCAACCAGAGCTCGGTAGGCTTGGGAGAGCACCGCTAAGTACTCAGCTTCTACTTCCACATCTGCACATTTACTGCTCAACCTCACTCCTCATTTGACATCTCCTAATGTCTGGCAACTGTGCACACTATCAACAACAAATCCTGTAATATTCTGTATGGTGCTCAGCTAGAACACTTGTAGAAAACCATTTCTTTTCATTTAGCAAATGGTATTTCAGGCGTGGCTGCTAGTAAAAGACAGCGTTGCTGTTTTGATCTGATCAGAATGTTGCATCCTTCTCTGAAGCAATATTAATTATGATCAAGCTTGACTCTCAAGGAACTTCATTTTCCAGTTGCTGCTGTGGAAGAGGCAATTAAAAGCTCTGGAGACATAGGCTACCTAGTAGTTTTCCTTATAATTAATTAGCTTAACCAATAGTTCGTTAAATTCTTAGAATATTCAAGGCAATAATCCAGATACTATGCGTGGTTTGGAAAGATAAAAGACTTTAATCCCTTCCTGTAAGGGGTTTACAGCTTTTTCGGAAGCATTTGAGGTCAGCTAACAGGAGTGAAATTTGGTCTCAGGTAAAAGGAGGACTAATGAAGTGAGAAGCGATCCTCACTATGAATGGTGGAATTGAAGATAACAGTCCAAACCATCCGTAAAGTAACCATGGGTACATATAGTGAGGGGCAAGATCAAAGTCAGTTCAGAGATCAAACAGTGTTAATTGTCTCCACCGAGCCTTGTGCTAGTAAGTAGTCTCTTTCCCAGGTAATATACCACAAGATGGTTAAATATCTAAGGAGAGACTATATGTGTGTGTGTGTGTGTGTGTAAACATACATACACATGTGTGTGTGTTCTCCAAATATAAATAAATAAAAAATATATATAATATAATATAAACATACTCATAAACACATAACAACCTTATGGATAAACTTAAGCTCAACTGAAGAGTTCCATTCATACACCCACCAAGATAAACTCCAAGTGGAGTTAACTGCCAAGATTAAATAGCCCTAGCCAGCTGTGGCACACATGTCTACAATCCCAAAATTCAGGTTGGCAAACAAAACAAAATTCTGAGTCTGAGGACAGCTAGTGCTACAGAACAAGCTCTAGGCCAGCCTGGTCTATGAGTCTTTGTCCAAAATAAAAAAAAAGTTAAACAATACTGAGATTCCATAGAGGGAACAGAGCCATCTTGAGAGTCATGAAAGTACATTGTACACGATAAAATAGCAGACCTCAAATCCCTCCTCTTATCACTTGAGTTTTAACTTTCTGCTGACCCCTTCCCAATGCTCCTTAATATGAAGTTGTCATTTTATGCATTTAAATTTCTTAGTATTTTATTTTATGCTTCGATATTTTATGCTTTGATATTAGCCATGAGGTTAACGCTTGTCATTCATGTTTCTATTTGTTACTTTTGTTCTTTTTCTTCCACCTATTGATCCACATGGAGTTTACATAGGTATAATACATGAGGGAAGAGTCTACCTTTTCTCCACCTTCATCGCACGTTATGTCACCACCACTTAACCAAAAAATCCAACCGACTGACATTTGTCACTGACTGACATTGTTTCGTAAGTTAATATCCCCACATTTGGATTATTTCATGGATCCCAAACTAGCCTATTGTTCTATTTCTAAGCCAGCCATATCTACCTCAACTTACATAAAAAGCACAAACAATTCTATGTACCCTTCTCTCCAGATTCCAAAATAGCAGGACCTTGTATACGCTTGAAAGAATAAAGGGTATAATGTTTATATCTAGATGCTGTTACTGAGAGATACTTTCATATTTCCCCCACTGTGCTATTTTGTGCTTTAATTTACAGGAAACATTCCCATTTTTGAGGCTTTTTTTTCTGCCCACACATACATGTGTGTAGACTGTGGCAACTATAAAATTTTGGTCAGGCTTCAATTTGCAGTTTTGGAAACTGATTATGTACCTAACTAACCTTGTTCACACACACTCCACACAGAGACACCACTCTGCCACACACAATTTCTTTTAATTCAAGGTAAGGCAAGTCTTTCCTCAGCTTTTAAATGTGTATGACTATATTAATACTCTCTTATTAATGCTCTCTCTCTCTGCTCTTCTCCCTCTCTCTCTCTTTTTCTGTGTATGTGTTTATGAAGGTGCCTGTGTGGGGCCAGGGGTAAAACATAAGTTAACTAACTTTTAAAATAAAATGAAATATAGTTGGGGTATATTTTAGTGCTTAAATGAGAAACGAAGCGTGTTTTATGGCAATAGTGAGATTTAAATTTATCCTTCTGAAGATGTAGAGCAGCAGAGAGAGAAAGTCAGGTGTTTACAATGACGAAAATAGCATAAGCCAGAATACTGAAATAGGAATGAACACGGCTTGTAAAAAAATCACAATGAGAAGAGTGATCAGGGGCTTAGAGAGGAGAACACTGAAAATCTAGGTCACAAAATGTGAGCTTTGTCCTTTGGTCCGGGAAGAGGCAGAACTACAAGCACAGATAAATATTTACTTGGTGCCTCCTACTGCCACATACTGTTCCAGTCCAGGGAACAAGGACTAAAATGAAGCCTTCCTGCAGAAGTGTTCTAGTTCTGTGTCATAAAGATCTGTGTGTTGTAGATTTGTGGGCCACAGGGCTGATTGGGGTGGAGGGATATGAGAAGTGTCACTGAACAGGGAGAATCTGAGCTGAATCTCATCAGGTAGAAAGAATGACTTTATATAAAAGACTAAAGCAGGAGGGAGCCATGCAAGGGCAGCGATGCTGGTTCAGTCTGTAAAGAGCTTGCATAAGTTTAAGTCCCCAGTAGCCTGATAACAAAGGCCAGGCATGGTGACACGTGCTTTGCTCTCGAGGCACTGAGGAGTCAGAGATAGATGACCTCACTCACTGCCCAGCCCACCTAGTTTACCTGTGAGTAAATAATAGCAGACCTTATCTCAAAAAGAAGGTGGAGAGCATGTGAAGAATGCCAGCTTATTTTATCCTCCACAGACATGGGCAAACACATGCTTCCACACATACATGCTCTCTCTCTGTCTCTCTCTCTCTCTCTCTCACACACACACACACACACACTCACACATACACACACACACACACACACACACACACACACACAGGTTAGATACACGAACAGCTGCTAAACTGCAGATCAAAGCCTGATCAAAACTTTATTGTTTCCCAATCTATGTACATGAACTTGTAGGCAGAGTTTTTAAAAAGCCTCAAAGGTTATTGAAACCAGAATAATCATACAAAAGCCACGCACTGATATTCAAATGTAGGAGCAGGGTGACAATATTTTGGAAAAAGGCAGGGATAGGACTGAGGCTAAGTATAGAAGACCATTAAAGTATGTTTTAAGGTTCCGAAAGGTATAGAGAACACGGCCTTGAAATCCAGCTGAAAGGATGAAAATGAGACACACTTCAGAGGCAGCATCCACATGACATACATAGATGTCTCGTGTGAAAATGAATCAGTCAGATAGTCAGTACACCAATGTTTTCTAGGAGGGAGTCATGAAGAAGGGCTGAGGCAGTGGGAAGAGGACTAAAAGCACATTCATCTCATGGGTGTCCATTTACTACACTCAATGATACAATAACTATTTACTCCTAGCGTCCATTCAGGCAACATAACCTGCTCATTTATATAAGGACAGTTTGCAAATGATACCTGAAAAACAAACACATTTTTTTTTTATTAAATTCTCATGTGTTGTTTCTGCAGGAGAGAACTTATGACAGAAAATGCAGTCTAGTGACCACCCATGATCATCCATGTGACAGATTTTGAGAGTAAAGCTATGACATCACCAGGGCTTCCTAGTTTACATGGAAATGCAAGATAACTGAAAACTTGTCCCATATGTATGCTTCTTATTAAAGATGACAGCAATCGATGGAGCTGTTTGTATCAAGGGAGTAACACCGCTTTAGTTTTTCCACTGTGCACACAAATGTGGTAACTGATTCCAGCCTTTAGGGACTTTAGGAAAGGTGACCATCTCTAGAAAATAAGAAACACAGCCATCACAGGTCTATGCCAGCACTATGCCAGGTGCCGACTGTCCACAGTTAGGTTATATTAATCTCAAAAGAAGCCTGGGAGGAACTGTGTCCCCCATTATAGATAAGAAAGCAGCGTCATGGAGAGGTTAATTAACTTGCTGGGGTTGTGCGGCTAGACCATACACAGTCAGGACTTTCATCAAAGGCTATTTCGGTCATTGCATCTACCTTTAAGGCCTGGATGCAGAGTTAAGCAGGGACCTTGAAAAGTCCTTCTTCCCTATTCTTGCTAAGTCTGCAAGGACCCAGAGGGAAATAAGGATGTCTGTTCAAGTGTGGATTCAAAAGCTAACTAAAGATCAAGTGAATTGTCTTTTACACCCAGCAAGAACTGCCATTTGAGCCTTCTCTGAGAGAGGGAAGCTGATTTTCCTTCTCTAGCCCACTTCCCTATTCTCCTGTGGATGCAAAACTGATGGGGTGGTACAGGTAAGCTGCCAGAGCAATAAAAGCATTTACTTAGCCATAAAGTCCCATCGCAGTCAAATGTGAGGCATTTAATACTTTCTCTGGCAAAATGCCAGCCACAGACTTCTCTCACAACACAGCCAGCCCTACCACTCAAACCAATGGTCTAGGAAAGGAGAGAAATGGCTCCTTCATGCTGGAATCAGAATTTAAGGTAGGCTAGGAGATAAGCTGTGTTGTAAAGCAGGGTTCCCCCAATCCCAGTACTCATGTTTTACAACAGAGCTCTCCCCCACCCCATGCTACTCAGAAGGAACATCTTGTTGAGAAGGAAGGTATGACTGGAAGTAAAATAAAGAAAATTCAAATTACTTATGGCATTCAGTAGGCAAATCCATCCTTAGCTCTGCTTTGGTTACAATACAGCAGACCTGACCTGCCTGGATGATAGTCTAAAGCTGAAGTACAGTTCCCATTCTGAGGCCTTAGGTTTACTTCCTTTCAGCTTTTGCTTTTTAAGCTAAAAAGTCTCTTATTCTTGGTACAATGAGGTTTCTTTCTTTTTCTGTCTTTTTTTTCTAAGTAATTAAAAACCAATTGTGTTTAAGGCTTTTGAGAGACTTGATTTTATGCTGCATAACTCGGGCTTGGGTTTCTAAAACCCCAAATTTAGCAGCTCAAGGAAGAATAGTATCTATGGCATGTTTGAAAAAAAATGTTTTGAAATGAAGTGATGGGCATTTAAAAATAGAATTCAGCAGAACACGCATTGCTCCCGCTCATCTCTTTTTCACTGGGGTTGGGGAGTGCCACATCTGCATTATACAGACAGAACACTGTGACTGTGATCCTGAGGCTTCACAATGGGAGTGCCAGCACAGACACCACAAATGTGCTGGCAGCTTTCCCCAGTGACAAATGTGACATGGAAATACAATGAGTGGCAAACCTCACCGACACCTTGCCACCAGAACCTGCCCTCCCTCTGCTCTCATCTACCGTAGGTCCTTCTCCTTCAACAGGTCCTGCCCAGCCCTTAGAACGACAACACAGCACTGCTGTCCTGACTCGGGAGGGTTTAGCTAAGTCAGTCTCAAGAACACTGTGACCTTAGAGAATGTGCAAACCTGTGGTCCAGCCTCAAAGCCAAATACCAATTCATAAGGTTCTCCTTCTAAGAAAGGCTATCTCAAAATTCAGATAATTAACCTCCAGATGAAAGTGTGGAAAATCATATACTCCTCATTGATGGTGGCTGTTTCCTGAGAAGTTTGCTTGGCAAGTTCATAATCAGGAGTAAGGAAGTTTTACAGAAAACTCAGAGAATAAGAATGGCCTTTAAGACATTGTTCTAAATCTGAATGTAAACGGACGCTCTGAGCAGCACTCCTCCTCCCAAAACAAATCAGCTTCCTGTCAGCATCAACCACACAGAGGAAGAGCCTTCAGTCTCTTCAGTACTTGAGAGAGCTACCTGCTGTGCTGTGATTTGCTTAGGCAGTCCTTTTAAAAGGTACACCCAGAGGAGGATAGTAATTCCATACATATTCTTCTAGATAGTAGGTGCAGGCTTCAATATATTTCAGTATTAAAGATGGGTCTCCAGGTTCTCTCTCAGGGAAGGGCTTACCAAGCTGCAGGGAAACTTGAGCAGCAGATGGCTTCCTGCTGTCTGCTCCTCAGGCTGTTGCACCCTGGAGCGAGGCCTTCCAGGGCAGCATGCCTCCAGGTGGAAAGCTTCCAGAGCTCATCCCCAGGTTGCCTACCAGGAATCACAATGAGACTCCTTTCTCTGCCCTTTTCTTCTTTCTGCCCCTCCTTTCATCACCATCATTCTAATCAAATGAGCATCTTCCTATGACTATAAGCTCTGTCTTCGTTGACTGCTTCTTGAGAACAAGACTCATGACATATCATTCTCATTGGCCTTTCTTTTTGTTTCATCTTATCAAGACTCAGGAAAACAGTGACATTTTTCCAAATCCTGAAATTGTGTTACTTAGCACACTTTCAGGATCTAGGCTTTCATTTTACTTAATGAAAGGAACACACACACACACACACACACACACACACACCTTTCTCCTTGTATTTCATATATGGTACACAAAAGCAACAACCACTATTGAAAAGATCTTTTCTTTATGAAGAGTAAATTACACCTTGCTTACAAAATTCCATATATATTATATACTCAGCATGTGTTCATTCAGTATTATTGATTATTCAGTAGCTTCCACACACCAGGCACAGGTTTTGAAAAAGGCAGTAATGAGCTCCTGCTGTAGAGGAGTGTGCATTCTGGAGATGAGACAGGCAATAAACAGGTCGGTAATTACTATAATAGAATACTGGGTCTCTCAAAAAAGAGAAGGTGAGACACAGAATGACACTGGAAGCATCCGGTTTTAAAGCCACAAGTAAAGATGGCTTGCTGTCACCCACACCCTCCCAGGCTTGCAGTCACATACATGGTTAGAGCACTGGTTTCCTCAATGGTATGTAGACCAGCAACCTTACTGAAAGGGTCTTTCAGTGTTGTATTGTGAGCCCACCTGCTGCATTAAATATAAGATCTTAAATCTATATTACTAACCTACACAGCAATTCTGTCTTGGGGAAAGAACAGCCTGAGCCATTAGAAGCTGGAGTCAGTCACAGCTGTCCCAGGCAGATGGCTTTAGTGGGCAATATGATAAGCCTGCCAGGTTTCTCAAAATATGAAAGGGTTTTCTGTCTCATTAGTACTTCATGGTTGACCATCCACAAACACCTGGTGTTCAGACTTCTTCCTCCCATGAAAATGTCACAGAGTTTTAATTTCAACAGATATATATATTATATAATCTTTGCCAAATGAGCTAATATTTAAATAATTCATAAGCTCACACATAGGAGGAAAACCCTTCTTCATATGCCCTAATTTCAGTGACATATTAGTAGCAGAGGCAAATTAAGCTATTTTTGTTCTTCTCAACATCCAGATTATTACACCAAATGAACACAAGTACCACAATATACTTTCTCCAGGTGAGAACAACACCATATTTAAACTTTGTCAAACCTGCTATGAGGTGGAAGGGGGAAAACTTGGACTATGAAGACACATTTAAAACAGGTAGTATAAAAAAAAAAAAAACAGGTAGTATAATTTATTAACTTTAAAAATGTATGTACTTTGAAATTGTCAGTGTTTATATTTATGAAACTAAGACAACTACATAAAAACCTCAAAGAGTAAAAATGATTTTAAAAATAACTTGTACAACCACTTGGAAATCAATTTGGTACTTTCTCAGAAAATTAAGAATAGTGCTACCTCAAGATCCAGCTATACCACTCCTGAGCATATATCTGAAAGACATTACACCATACATCAAGGACATTTGCTCAACTATTTTCATAGCAGTATTATTCCTAATAGCCAGAATCTAGAAAAAAACCCAGATGTCCCTCAACTGAAGAATGGATGCAGAAATTGTGGTACACAATTTTTACACAATGGTATTTTTAGAAATTGGAATATTACTCAGCAATTAAAAACAAGGAAATCATGAAGTTTGCAGGCAAATGGTAAGAACTAGAAAAGATCACCCTGATGAGGTATCCTAGAAACAGAAAGACACACATATATACTCACTTATAAGTAGATATTAGCCATATAATATAGGATAAACATACTAAAATCTATAGTCCTAAAGAAGCTAAACAACCAGGAGGACCCTAGGGAAGAGGCTGAACCTCACTCAGAAGGGCAAATAGGTTAGACATCAGAGAAGACAAGTAACAGGACAGGAGCCTTCCACAGAGGACTTCTGAAAGACTCTACTCATTACAGTATTGAAGGAGATACTGAACTCATAGCCAAACTTTGGGCGAGTGCAGGAAACTTTATGAAAGAAGAGGGAGCTAGAAAGACCTGGAGGGGACAGGAACTCCACAAGAAGATCCAATAGAGCAAAACAAACAAACAAAAAAACAAACAAACAAACAAACAAACAAAAAACTGGGCCCAGGGGGTCCTGCAGAGACCAATACTCCAACCAAGGACCTTGCATGGAGAGGACCTATACTCCCTACTCAAAGGAAGCCCATAGGCTGCTCAGTTTTCAAGTGGGTTCCCTAGTGAGGGAGGGAGGGGCTGTCTCTGACATGAACTCAGTGGCATGCTCTTTGATCACCTCCCCCTGGGAGAGCAGCCTTGCCAGGCCACAGAGGAAGATGATGCAGCCAGCCCTGATGAAACCTGATAGACTAGGGAAAGATAGAAGGGGAAGAGCTCCTCCCCTATCAGTGGATTAGGGAAAGGACATAGGGGGAGGAGAGAAAGGGTGGGTGGGACTGGGAGGAAACGAGGGAGGGTGCTATAGCTAGGATACAAAGTGAATAAATTGTAATAAATAAATAAATAAATTTTAAAAAAGAATGTTTGTTATACTGCCAAGGGAAGGACGAAACCAATAGTTCTATCCAGCTGTGAAGCCAGTGAACCATAACAATGACCAACATGGCAAGATATCTCTAAAAATGCAGTAGTGGCACTAATGTCTTCACAGTAACCAACAGCTTTCAGACTGGATTTAGGGTCCACACAACAGAAAAGAAACCAAGGCTAATACTGGAAACCTGAAGTAGTTTATATACAAGCAATACTTAATGGACTCAGTAAGGTTGTATTTATGCTTGTGTGTGTGTTAAACAGTAAGAAAATAAAAAAAGGGTCAAGGATTTGAGAGGGAATTAGGGAAGAGAGGCATGGGAGGAGCTGGAAATAGAAAAGTTGATGGAGGGAAGTAACAATTATATATTTACTTAAAAAATTAAAAATAAGTTTACAGTATATTCATTTCTTAAGGAAGTATTTATTCAGTACTTTGTATTTTATATCATAAGAAATATAAAAAAGGACAATTATTCCTGTCATGAGGGAACTCACAAATCAGAGATGTGAGGGGAATATATAAAAGATTGACAATGCATTTAGCCAGCATGTAGTTAATGCATTTAGACAATGCATGTAGACAATGCATTTAGCCAGCATCTATGTGATAGATGCTATTTTTATAATGTTACAACTAACCCTTTTCACCAGAAATCTTATGAACATGTCAACATTTCCCAAAGAGCTTGGAAATTTCCCAAGGCTAGAATCCTAGTAATCCTACTGAGCTTCAGCCATACACTTGGCGCAGTTCATATTCTTTTTCAAGTTGCGACACACATACATGCACATGCATACACTACACACACACACACACACACACACACCCAAACATACACACATACCGGTGATAACTATTGAAAAATCAACAGCACTTAGACAGTAAATAATATATGAAGAGATCATCTTGAGGTAGCCCATGAAAGTTTTCATATGGAATAAAAACTTTCTTTGAGGATTCAGACATGAAAATAGAGGACAAATAAGAATATATTGCATGTATACATTTTTGAAGGTGCATAGGTATATACTTTATTGAAATATAATATACACATAGAAATGCAAAAATGCCACAAGTACATTTGGAATAGTTCATTGGCAATAAGTATTTTCTTATAAACTAAATATTTTGTAACCAAAACAAAAAGAAAAAAATGTCTTAAAAGCAATGCCTGACAATGTAATAGAATTTATTTTACTTCATAGAAATACAATTTAAGTATTTTCCTACAAACACAAATCATCCACTCCTGGACTAGTTCAATGGGTAATAACTTGGAACAGAACAATTTATAGCTCTCCGTAATTAAAAATGCCACCCAGCAAATACATTTTCAGTTTGCCCTAGAGGCAGTGTGTTGGTTTTACAGGCAGGAGGCAGCCTCAATCATTCTACTGGATTTTAATGTTTGTTATAATTGTAACATTTATGTATAGGAAAACAATTTTCATAACTACTTTTCAAGGAGCACACAAAATAATGTCTGGTAAATGGCCTCTACTCATTAGGTTTCCAGCAGTACACATATGCTGATTGCTTGCTGATTCCTTGTTTAGTCAACGACACTTACCAGGCGATAGGTCTGGGCCTTTAAAACGTTGAGGTCAATAAAGTTTTCTTCATTATCTGTCTCCTCTTCCTTTAAAAAATAAAAATATTTTAAATTTATAAAAACTATCATTTAAATATAGATTTTAAAATACACAATAGACTAAGCTATGCTAAACTTAATATGACTGACTCAGTAAAGCATATTTAAAAGCCTAATAAATATGCATAAAGTAGGGCGCACAATTATTAACAGCTCATATGTTCTTTGAAGTTTTGATGGTGCCATTTAAAAGAACTTGTTTCTGCAGACACTGAAGAAAGGAAGAAAAAAGAGGGAGGGGCAGGAGTAATTGCTACAGTTCATTGACAAACATAAAAATAGAAAAATAGGCCCAAATGACATATATGAAATAGTGGAGGTTTATAAATTCTGAGCCATAAGACTAATTTTTTTAAAAGGCTAAAAGATACAAGTAATTTCATTTATTCCAGGGACCAACTATATGTAGATGCACTTGAAAATAAATGTTTATTCACTTGTTTGCTATATACATCTGTGTCTGTGTGTGCTACAAGTGTTCCAGGAATCACAGGAAGCAGAAGGTTGGATGTTGGGTCTTTGGGAAGAGTAGCAGGTTTTTAACCACTGAGCCATTTCTCCAGCACTAAAGATGCGCTTTTCATACTGTGGGGAAAGCACACTGGGTGCTCAAGTTTGTTAAGGTAATGAATAATAATAATAATGTTTCTTATACAGTCCTCACATCCATTTAAAAGGACAACCCAGAGGGATTCCAAGCTGGCCCTCATCTGAGAGCAGTTGGTTGTGTGGGTGTGGGTAGGAAGTGACCCTTTGAGATTCAATCTGCTCTATATACAGGAAATAAGCAGAAGGGTCTATTAGCATATAAAACACCATGAGCTTCTCCTTCTCTTCAAATGTCATTGTGGTGACAAGTGACATAATAGATAAAAGTAATTTAACAAAAAATATCTCAGTCTCTTGGACACTGGACCTCATAGTAATGCCAAGAAAACTTGGTTCTCAAGCTACTTGATCCTCCGAACAAAAAAGCACAAACAAACCAGGCAAATAGTAGTGTTGGCCAGTACACATTTCCACAGTAGGACTGTTCAAAGCTGAAGTGGAAGATTCAACAATAACCCTTACTTTCAGACTTGAGAAATGTGAGCCAATGATCTCAAAGTGTGATTCTGAGACCAGTAACATTAGTATTGCCTGGGAACTTGTTTGAATGAAAATTCTAAAGAACCTATCTCAGATCTATTCCACTAAGATAACACTTCAGAACTATACCCTAAGCCTTGGAGATTTGGAAAGGTTTCGGCAATACACAAGACAGTATAGATACACTCTATACACTTGGGTGACATTTGTTTTTCTTAAGGTAGGGAATAATGGCAGCACAGAAGTACAGACACAACTGATTTGCTTATATATTAATTCAAATAAATACTCATACTTCTGAAAAGGGGCTTATGTGTATTCTCTGTACTACTTACCCAGAACAACTACAGTAATTCATTAAAATGCCAATGACCCAGTGCTGTTAGAAAAAACAAGGTTACAGTACTTTAAGCTTGGCCTCATCAGTACTGTTTGTGCAGGTGATCAGCAGATACTTGTGCTCTGTTGAACACTGACAGGACAGAGCTTTAATAGTGACACTAGCATGAGCCAACATCCAGCATGTGGTAATGTTTCTCTTAGGAAGTAAGGGGTGCCAATGTGAGTGGCACAATGGCTTCTAATTAGCCACGAGCAAAATCTTTGCTTACGGTTCCTGAGACTTTATTATTCTGTTAGACTACAGGTCTTCTTTCCAAACAGAACACTTCCACCAGGAGACATATTGATGATTCTATTGAGCTGCATGTTAAGAACACTATTTGGATACTTTGGGTTGCTCATACTTCTGAATCAATCAGCAAGAGAAGGGTCACTGTGCTGACTGGAATGACTGAGGCTGAACCAAGGGGAGCTTCTGCTACTGTTACAGTAGGAGTATGACAGAGTATGTCTGGCATACAGGCAATCCTGCAGTGTATAATTTAGCGCTACCACACTCTGTGATTACGGTCAATGGAAAACTACAAAGACCTAATCCAGACAAGACTTCTGATGTCCCAGACCTTTTAGGAATAAAGTCTGGCTCACCCACTAGGTAAAAAACCACTGTCAACTAAGGTGCTGAAGGCAAAGGGAACACAGAATAGGTGGTGAATGAGGGTAGTTACAAATAGTAGTTTATAACTATGTAACTACTTACAGAAATACAGATTGCATTGTCATGCACATTTCTTCCATATTTGTTTGCAAATATGTTTTTCTTTACTTTCTTATCCTTTTTCATAAAATATAATGTACCATATAGTTAAGCACAATTATGATCATGCCATTGACTCTATTTGGAGGATAAATACAATTTTAAAGGGTACCAGGCTGACAAGGGATGGAGATATGCTGGTTACTTCTGTGTCAATTTGATTGGTATGGGATACTGAGATAATTTATTAAATATTACTCATAATGTATCTTTGGGGATATTTCTAGATGAGATAAATATTTGGATCAATAGAGTTGAGTAGAGTGGACTGTATTTTTCAAGGTGGGTATGTCTCATCCCATCTGAAAAGTCTGAAATGGATGAGATGGATGAGCACATCAACAGATTTTACTGCCTGTGCCTTTCTTTTAACCAGTCTTCTCTTGCCTGTGGTGTAAAATTCTGACAGAAGCTTGAGGCATTGCTCTCCTTGTAGTCTGCACAGACACACTGAAACTATACCATCCATTATCTTAGGATCTACCTTGTCAAAAGCAGACACTGGGACTTCTCAGCACCCCCATAGCCAAGCTGTCTCCGTTCCATATAAAAACTTCTCTCAGCTGAGCGTATAGTGCAGATCTGTGATTCTAGTTAATCAGTAGGCTGAGTTGGTAATATCAAAAGTGTAAGGTCTGCCTAGGCTACATGTGTTCAAGGTCAGCTTAACTCTGGGTTAAGAAACTTAGAAAGAGCCTATGTCAAAAGACACTGCAGCTCAGCTTGGGGGAAGACGCACATGGTATGTGTGTGGCTTTGGTTTCAGTCCAATTTCCAGCACTCCAGGGAAAACAAAATAAAACAATAAAAAACAAATAAAAAACCCAAAACTTTCTAAAGATGTGTGTGTGTGTGTGTGTGTGTGTGTGTGTGTATACATTTCTGTGTGTATATCTGCATGTGTCCAATTGGCCCTGCTTCTTAGAGAATCTAGACTAACAAATAGAAAAAGAACTTAACTTAGTAAATATTATGCAAAGAAAACTCAAAGTAAATTGAAACATAAATGAGCTCAGAAGAAAATGCTTTAAAATAAGTTAGGATTTTCAATGATTTATCTCAGTAATTCAGAAAGCAAAATTTCCTACCATTTCCTTGCTTAATTTGCACTTTAATTCCCTTCCTGCTTGTTACTAAAGATATAATCATAAAAGTGAGAATACTACATAATTATCAATTTAAAAAACTAATTACTAGTGACTTGCTTTGATTTAGCACTTTCTAGCTGGAGGTCCCTCATTTCTATTAGAACAGAATTTTGTCACAAATTATTTTCACCATCCTTGACCCACCCTGAAAGCTCTGAAACAGAATCAATGGGTACCTTACAAGGCTTTGTTGGTACCCAGCTTTCCTTAGCAACAATGACAGGAGAATGAAGTGAAGGGATCTCATAGTAATAGGAGGAGGAAGAAAGGAAAGGAACACATTAAGAGGCTTGACAAAAAGCAAGCAAAGAGCTCCAGAGGCCCCTGCTTTGAGAAAGGCCCACGATTTGGGCTTTGCCTCCTGGTTTGGAAGAAGGGTGTAAAGAGATTGCTGTCCAGTTGATTTTCCTAATTTTATAAACCATTAATTCCACCTTGAACTTTAACAGATTCATAGGAAAAAATTAGCTATTTTTGAAAATTTACACAATATCCTCAGTCTATGGTCAAATACAGTCTTGACATATGCTAAATAGTGCATGGTACACTGGGGCCAGAGAGTGAGCAAGTGAGACAGTTTCTGTCCTTATTTACTCCCTCCTGATGAGTAGATTTGTTTTCTTCCCTTTGACATACTAGTACTTTTGAGTGACATCTTTGAAGTTAAATGTTGGTAGACTAGGACCAGGTATTAATATACTATCAGTTATTAAAAAGACAATGGAAATATCTAAGTAAATGGGGGAAAACTGAGAATATATGATTTTATTTCTGATCCCAAATAGAATGTGTATTGAACAATGAATTCTAAACCTCTTTAAATGCCTAAATTCTCTTTCCAGTTTATCTGAAGCCACACCTCACCCAATCCCAGAAGCTCTGATTTTCTCAAAGTTCCTGGGTTACTCATGGCTCCTTCCTGCCTTCAGGCTTTGAAACATGCCATACCAGAGCTATCTACTGCCTGCTACACAACAGAATAGTTACATGCAAAATTGATGGCTGCCTTTCTGCCTTGCCTTTCAAATGTTATGTTAAAAAGTCTTTGTTTTAAGTTGACTCGTCTTATTGTGGTCTAGGTTGAGAACCAGAGGCCAGCCTGGGCTATATAGTGATTGTTCTAGGCGAGCCTAGCTATACTGCATGTCAGCCTTGAGGCCTAAAAAACAGCAAAGTCATGTAGGGTCATGTATTTTAACATGGTTAAAAGCATCCTTTACATGTCTAATAAAATATACCTTAAAATGCTTGAAAATACAGAGATATATTAAACAGAGCCATCCATAATTATTCTATCCATTTATAACAAATATTAATATACTGATATTTTTACATATTTTACATAGTGATGGTCATGATGACAGCTAATTTTGTAAAATATAGCACAGATTGTCATTCTCATATCACTAATGTCTGTAAATAAGTCATATCACCTATATAATATTCTGTTTGCAATTTATTTAATGATTATTAAGCTGCAATATTAAGATAATTCAGCAACTACCAACTTTATAGCTTATACTTGCTTAAGGTTGAAATATGGAATGGATTATCTACTTACTAAAAAAAGTGAAATATTCAAGGGTTTGTGACAGCAAAATACTACATGAGTTTTCCTCCACCCTGTGCATGCTTACAGCTCAGATTACATAAACACACTCTAAAGCACTCAGCTCAACTCACTTCCAACTCCAAGAAAGAATCACTTGGACAAAAGTTCTGTGGTTTCTACTGACTTACTAGTCTGATCCGCTGTAGAGAACTGGTCATTTGCCTTCAACCACAGAGAGGAAATTAAATGTCAAAACACTGGGACGCTCTCTAATCTCCGACTCTAATCTCTGACTCCTAAAATCTGGGATCAAAGCTGTACACCACCACATCCAGCCAAAGATGAACTGAGAGTTATTTTTCTGCTCTAAATTCTTTGTTAGTTATGACTTTTCAAGATTATGCATGCTTGTTAACAAAACATTCATGTTGCTAGTGATATATATATATATACACACACATATATAAACAAGTTTATACATATATATAAACAAGTTTATATATATACATATACATATATACACACACACACACACACACACAGGTTTAGAATATCTTCTAAAATTGACTAACGACCATGAACATTAGCTTAGGCAAAGGCCTAAAGAGCTGACAATGGCACTGTACTTAGAAATAAAACACACTGAGAAACTGAAGTGAGGGACTTAGAAGGGGAAAGAAAGCTACAGGCAGGGCTGCAGGGCAGCTCAGCTGCGCACTTACCACAAAGTCTTCATCTACTTTACTCAGGGTTAATTCTGCATCGTCTTCTGGAACAGTCTCTTCTTCTAATTCTTCTACTGGGTACGATGGCCTGCAACAACAAGATTTATTAAAGGCTTAAAATTTTTTTAGTAAGACAAAAACATCTCATAAGTAATGGTAAAGATGCTTTCATGTATAACTGGGTTCCTTTTGTTAATCTCCAATCAATATTTTGTTTCTTCCTAAAATTTTCAATGTTAAAAAACGCAAAGACTAAATGTTAAAAGACCATTTGCAAAAATAGGCTGCTACTGTATACACTGTTATCTAGTATGTTTGTTCATACACAGTACAAACTATACAATATACATAATATGCGTCATATCCCATTCAGCAGCACTACTACCATCAAACTGAAACATGGGGGCTATTTCTATTGTTTGCTAATAAGACAGCAAAGATCATGTCTGTATATATACTACTAGACAGACCTTTTAAAATAAATGAGTCTATGTGGAATGGCTACATCGTTAACTTTGTGCATGCTATTGTTTCACTGAACTGCCAAAATTGGCTTCCAAAATGCTATCCTAATTTATACTCCCAAGAATAGTGAGGAATGGCATCTCTGTTTCAATATGTTCACCAATATGCATAAAATAATCTGTGCCAATAAAACAAAGAAAAAATATCATTGTGTTTTTAAACTGAATTTCTTTAGCATGAGAGTTATTGAACATTTTTATATATTTTAATTAATTACTCATTTTTAGTGAGACACACATTTATTCTCTTTTCTCTTTAACTTTTATAAATTAGAAAAATTAATCTTCACCTAATCTAACATGTTCCCTAGTTTCATTGCTTAGAATCCGCAAAGGTCAGGACTGTTATAACTCTTTACTAGATAGACTTGGCAACTTTTTCCTGTGCAGACCTTAGATTTAACATTATACATTTAAAGCATCCCCTCCAGCCTTGCCTCCCTACATCTCTCTGATCTTAGTGTGTCTATAGCTTCAGTTTTTAATTCACATCTCTGAATTCTGCAGTTTCTTTTTGTATAGGTAAGAAGCTTGATTCGTATTTCATTGGTCCAATTAGTGGTTCAACACTAAGTATTGGACACCATTTTCCCTTTAAGATCTACTTATTTCCACATTAAATAGTCAGATGTATCTGTATTATTCTGGCAACTAATTCTAAAAAATATGTATCTCAAACATGTTAACAAAATATGCAGATTAACATGTAAATAAGGAAGAAAAGTATTATGAACCAAATCAAGTTTGTATGATAATTTCTCAATTTTTCACTGGTTAGAATTAGAGAATTATCTTCTAGGACTAGTTTGCAATATTTAAGAATAAAAATAAATAAAGAGTAATTTATATATTATACAAGTGATATAGTTTCCAAAGTTTATTAATTTTCAAATGTTCTCCTTTATTCTTCCATATATACACATTTTCTATTAATCATGCAAGTTATAAGCCATAGGCCAAGACAAAGACTAAGGATTGCAGATTCATTCTTTACAATGTACTGAACGGAAATGTTCAGGTTGAAGCAAATGAAATTGCCATGTTTTAGCTTGAGAGTAAATGTATATGTTATTTAATACGCTTCAATCCAACAACAGCCTAAATCAAGAAAGTTTTAATAATTTTTTGAGATTATATCATTTCTCCCTCCCTTCCCTCCAAACCTTTCCATATATCCACCTCCTTGTTCTCTTTCAAATTCATTGCCTCCCTTTCTTTCATTATTGTTACATATGTATGTGTATAAAATTCCTAAATATATAAATATGGCTTGTTCAGTCTGCATAATGTTCCGTGTATATACATGCATTCATACATACATACATACATATATACATACATACAAAGAAACACATTTTTCAGAAGCTTTAGAAGTACTAAAAGGATATTTTTTCATAAATGTAATTGTTTATGTATTAATATATTAACACCAAATAATATATACCTCCTTCTAGCTACAGAAGTTTGCTCAAATCTAAACAGCAACACTAATCATATTTTACTTGCATCGTGTTGTCTACCTTCTAGCCTATCAATAAGCCATATCTAATAATAAATAAAATCTACCTTATCAACTTTTAAAAGATGGAATGTGTATATTTTAATCACACAGTGTAAACCAATGCTTTCTGATTTTATTTATTCATCAATATTTACTGAACATATATGACAAACCAAGTTTTCTGCTAGTTACCATAAAATGCTCATGATGAATGATTGGCAAGATTTGTAGCAACAAAGCTAGACCTGTAAATAAACTATCTTAATCCCAGAAAAAATCAATCATGTGTTTCAGGTCAGAGAGAAGCTAGGAACACTGTCCAAGAGGATGTCAATAGGCTTCTACAGTGTTATTTTTGCCACTAAGGAAAGAGAAAAAAAATCCCACACTCAGTACTATATTAATACTTAAATATGAAGCTTTTGGTTACCTCTATATGCACATACAACAGTTGTATAAATATTACTAAATATATAAATATGACTTCCTTAGTCTGCATAATGTTCCATGTATATACATGTATTCATATGTACATACATACATACAAAGACACACATTTTTCAGAAGTTTTAGAAGTACTAAAAGGAAGGATATTTTTTCATAAATGTAATTGTGTATGCATTAATATATTAACACTGAATAATATATACCTGTATATATAAATGTATACAGGCACAAAGAGAATTTTAGAAAGTTTTTCCAAACTGGCAAGTTTGTATCCATTTACAGCTAAACCTTTAATTACAAACAGGGAAGAAGCAGTAGAATGGATGGCATTACTTCAGAACAGATTTGGAAAGCATTCTTATTTTGTCTAGACTTAATCTTCAGTACCATTGTCATTTTAATTAAATAGCTCTGCACTTCAGAAAAAAACAAACAAAAAACTATGTTAAATACATATATCAATATTGCCTGAAACAATAATAGTTACCTTTTCCAAGTGAAACCAATATATTTTAATGCTTCCTCAGCTAAACAATCAAGAACATAGCACACATGTTCTCCATAACCAGACTTTAATTTTGAAGGAGGAAAATCCGCAGTCCTCCCCTGAAAAGATAAAGACATTATTTGTTATATTCCAGATGTCAAGATTGTTTCAGCAAAGAACTACTGAGCACATGTATAATTTTTCTACTTTTCGGAAGATTTAAGATACAGGTAATTGCTTTGCTTCTGAGACATTCATTCCTGAAGTCTTTTCAATCCATTGATACATTTACACAAAGGAAAATACAGATATTTTATGTTCAAAGCACCAAATTAAAAGACAATTATACCCTCATCACACATGCTTCCCAGTCCTCCCGGGTCCATCCCACCTTGCGACCTCCTTATGCCCAGCTTTGTCAGAAACTAGGATTCCCATGTCTGGCTAGATTGCTGACTGTAAAGAACTGTACATGCAAGGTGAACACTGCTGCTCTGTTATCACCCCATCACACCTCAGAAAAATCCAGAGGCCGGATGAAGGGGAGAGCTTATAATTGTGTTCAGTCTAGATACCAGCAAACCTTTCCTTTGTCATTTTTTAATATCTTAATTTTTGCCTCTGTTTAAAAGAATATACCGTAGCCTACATGCAGGATATAAACACCTAACTTTCTGTACTTGAAAAAAAAATTGCAGCCAGTCCTGAAGATACCTGATAAGCTAGGGTCAGACAGAAGGGGAGGAGGACCTCCTCTAGCAGTGGACTTAGAAAGGGACAGGGAGGAGATGAGGGAGGGAGGGTGGGGTTGGGAGGGAGTGAGGGATGGGGGCTATGGCTGGGATATAAAGTAAATAAGCCTGTGATTAATATTAAAAAATAAAAATTAATATAAAAATAATAAAGGCAGCTCCATCATAGCAGGAAAACACATCATTAAGTGAAAAAAAATCAGTAAAAGTACTGGCATGGTAAAATATAATTTTTAAACAAGGGTACAAATTCATTTATTAAAAATTAAAAATCTGTGTCAAAAATGTCTTATTGCCCTTCCCCAAGAAATGTCAGGAGCGAAAGCACAACTGAGAAATCCTAACAAATCCAAGATCCTTTCAAAGTACAGTGCTCATCTCTGGATCTCTTAATTATCCCTGGAGGGGAAGGATTATCCATTTTCCTAAGAGTTAACTTCTGAGAGTTAGCAAAATTAAGAAAAGTATTATTACTCTGGGCTAACGAGAGTCTATGGTAACATTTTGAGAAATGGAATTCATGTTATCTATAATATCAACCATTCTGGGAAGGTCTTACTTTAAAATAAATTCACTAATATCACTAACATCTGCCAACTACTACCTGTCTGTCTGTCTACTATTCTGGAGTCATCTAAAAGGCTAGCATCGGTTACTGAATTTCTAATACTGAAATCCACAGCTCAAGAACAGGGAGCAGAAAGTATCTGACTTACAAATGAGCGCAGCTCAGAGAGTATGTTGGAGATAGTCGCATTGGGGTCATCGTATTCTTGAGGCTGCTCAAAGGGATGTCCTGTTTTGTTGATCAGCCACGCAGCAAGAGTGCAGAACATGTAGAATTGCTCACCAGGGTTGGTAGGCAGAGCAAAGTAGTGTCTGTCTCAAAGCAAGGGAGGATGGGATAGGTCAGACAAAACAAACCAGCTGGGAAGAACTCGCACAGACAAGTCCAAAATGGCTAAATTTGCCCCTCAAGCGTCATTCGTCAATACTCTTGAACTCTCTAGGGATTCATAGCACTCACAAAGTTTTGAACTACTATCACTGGGGCAATCACTACAGCACACAAAATATTTTATCAGAAACCATTCAACCAGGGAATGGAAGGCAGTATATTTTGGAGAATAAATACATGAAGCTTTGGTCAAAATCACATAAGTAACTGATCATAAGTGACTTCCCCCACAAATGGCAATTCTGGATT
Organism: Meriones unguiculatus; assembly: GCF_030254825.1. NCBI lineage: Eukaryota > Metazoa > Chordata > Mammalia > Rodentia > Muridae > Meriones > Meriones unguiculatus. Next base: position 52,127,904 of record NC_083364.1, on the reverse strand, counting down.
GTGAGACTCTTGGAATTTAAGAGACCAGAAATTTATCGTGTTTTCACTCTTTGTAACATATCAGCTATGTCAAACAGTTGTTTCCATCTTAGCTGCAAATTCAAACCAGCTCCTAAAGTCATGCCACATGGTACAAGCCAGGAGCTTCCCTCATTCCTGGATAATGTGGCTTATGGGAATGGAACCCAACACAGGTACATTTCAAAAGTTCCCGAACTAGAGTGTTGCGGAAAGGACCAAAAAAGTCTGCCACTTCCCCTTCATCACAATTGCTGGATTTTGCTAATTCCCTTATTGTACTAAATATGCTCCCCTGAGGATATGATTTATATAGTGCCATGAGAGACATAAAGGGTATAAGGAGCACCACTCAGGAAAGCTGAATCAGAGATTTGCTTTGCTTTCTTTATGTAGCTATCACTATTACACTGATACATATACATATATATGTATATATATACATATATATACACATATATATACAATTGATATATATATATCAATTTTAATGAATGAAATAAGAATCAGTAATCTATACTTCTATTTTCTAAACTTTTTCCATCCAGAAAGTATGAATGTTCTAAAAGAAAACAGAAAACCAGGAAAATTTAAAGGGCCATGAACAATTTTCAGGCATAAGCTTATAAAGAATCTACCCACCAGTGACTGTTATTTTCCTATCAACTGGCACTCAAACAACAGAGGAATTGGACACTGACAGATACTGTGACCCTGTGATGATGGTTCTCAAGCATGAGTCACGTCAGAATTAGCCAGAGGGGTTGGTAAAATAGATGGTTTGTCTCCAGAACTTCTTCTGAAAAGGCAGACCTGGAAAGGGTCTGGGGAATTTCTTCCTACCGTCCCAGGTGATGCTGACTTGCTGGTCAGATAGTGACACTGTGAACCACTGGCTAGAATATATCCACACAAATCCATCATTACAACAAGGTATCAATAGGAATGTAAGGCCATTCTTCCTTTGTTTGACAAATATACTTGAAAATTTTTTGACGTATTTTTATCAACACCAAAAATGTTGGCCATCTATATTATTATGGTCTAAAACTTCTATTGTGGATCAGGATCAAGATGAACTTTCTTCTCTAACTTCTCCCCTTTCACAGACTAACTCTGTATGGACATAATTCTGTTATGTTGCAGACATAATTGTTAGGGGGAGTTTGTATAAAAGCTCAAGTATGTTTCAATGCAAGTGTCTGGAAGAGGGCAAAAGCTCAGAACTGTCGAGAGAAATAATTTGAGCCCACCTGTACACAGAAAATGAATGTACTTTAGATATATCCTTTTAATTGCCTCATACAGAACAAAGCAAATACAAGCATTAAAGGGAAGGAAAAGCAACGAATAACATATCTCTGAGCTACCACGTTTACATGAGAGTGTGCTGTCTATCACTCCAGGCGACTAACGGCACTGCCTTCAGGATATTTCGAACTTTCTCTACCACAGCAAGTACGGAACTTTTTAGGTCCTATAGTGAGGGTCTTTGCCACACTTACTTCACTTGCCTTCTCAGCTTTCCAGTTTCTAAGAGTCTTGTTTCTGCTAAAGAATTCAGTCTTTTGAACCATAGCAATTAGCCCACAAGTTTGCTTGCTACAGAAAAGGTGTTCCTCAGCAGCATCCTAAGTATTCACAGTTGTTAGTTTACAAAGTCCAGCAAAGGACGACAAAAACTAGAAATCTAAACGACAGGATCACTCATCTCTAGAGATCAGTTTCTCTATCCTTTCTACTACGGGCATTTTTATTACATTTAAAACAAGATCTGTGTTTGGTGCACGATGAGTGTATGTTTTTAAAGAATGGGCAAACTGTCTTCCGAGGGCCTCCCAGCCATTACAAAACTTGTTTACTTTCTCCACAAAATGAGCAAGTCTGAAAACTCCACCTCCCTGGGAACAGAAGTCCCCTTCCTGGACAAGGAAGACAGAGGAAGGGATGTGCGGATCCCCGCGCGGGGTCTTCGTCTCACGGAGGAGGAGCATCCCCTGGGCCCAGCCAGCACCGGGCGCCGGGGGCAAGGCACGCACCTGGACGGGGGCTTCAGATTGTTCTTTCGGAGGAGCTCCTCCTCATAGCGGAGCAGCTTCAGCTTCTCCACCAGGTCTTCCATGACCACGAACATGTGGTAGGCCGCGCCTGGCCCTCGCTCCACCACCGCCTCCCCTGCGCCTTCCCCGCGCGCCCGGGACACCCCATCCTCCAAGCCCGACGGCGGGATCACGGCTGCCGCGGCAGCCATCGCAGCTCAGACCCACAGCGCCAGGCGTGGGCTCTGGCCAGGATCTCCGCGGCCTCCGCCGCCTTGTACCACACGGCCCGCACAGCCGCCCACCGTTACCAGGCGACCGTAGGGCCGCCGGTCACCACGGCAACCAGACCCCGCCTTCTCCGCGCCCAGCCTGCCTCTCTAAATTCTCGCCAACCAGAAGCTGAGTTCGGCGTGACCTCACGTCACGCCCGCCCCTGCTCCGGAGATAGCCCCGCCCCTGGGCGTGGCTTTTTATTTCCTGCCTCTGGCGACTCTTTCTCTAGGGCCTTAAAGGCGCCGGGTCGGCGGCTGTTTGTCTCCGCAGGTTCGGTGCAGCCGAGAGGGGCGCGGGAGCTGGTGGTTTGCGCAAGGGCTGCGGACGGACGTCTGGTTACCTGGGTAGCAATTCAAAGGACTGAAACGCAGCAGAACACTGATCCTTGTTTTCTTTTCTCAGAGCGGGAAGTTTTCAGCGGTGAAACTAAATTTCGCCCGCGAGACTGCTTTTGTCTATTTCGTAACTTAATCGGTCGCGCTAGACTTGATACTGTGTTCTAAAAAAGACTTCCTATGATGACCCAATCTTACTCCAGCGTTAGCAGAGAGGTCGATTGGAAGGGGCCCGCGGGGAAGGGCCGCGTGGAGGTTGAAGGGAGAAAAGCAGGTCTGGGGAAGGATGGACCACTCTCACATCCTGTCTCTTAATCCGGTCCAAGCCCATGCAGATATAAGTTTTTGAGCGCTAGTGAAATCCAACAAAATATACTATCTGGAAAGGCAGTTCTGCATTGCAGCGCTTCTCGTAAACAAGGACATTTCTGCTACTATGTCTGCAGGTATTGACCTAGAAAATACAAAGAAAGAGACATAACTGACCACAGATGTAACCTAGCCTTACAATTCTAAGAAAAATCATGCATCAGGCAGTTTTCATAACGGTTAAACTAAGAAGTGAAGCGAAGAGTAGAGGCCTAGCCATCTCTTAGGATAACTCAGAAGCAAGAGGTCAAACATTTTGTTAGTTTAATCCTGTGGCTGTCAAGGGAACATTAAGGTCTTGTGCCACACTTTAAAGAATGTAGAAGAATCATGTTTTTGACATAACTGAAGTCTGAAACCTATTTGTAATACCTTTGCTTTGTGATAAAACGAAGAGCATACCTTTTCTTCTAATCAACCTTGCTTCTAATACTATTAAAAGTATCCAAGTGAAAAACAATTCTTTTCATCAGATGAAAGACACACATAAAACTTGAGATTCATGTAGAAAACAAACTAAAGGGAAAAAGCCCACAGATAATTGGAAAATTACATTTCTTTAACATCCTCCCCTCTGTGTGTGTGTCTGCGTGTGTGATGAATGCGTGTGCATATTCATATGTGAGGGGAGTATGCACGTGCAAAGGTTCACAGATAGGGATCAGAGAGCAGCCTTCAGTATCAGTACCCGGCTACCACTTTGGGACACATGTGACACATGCCAGGAGAATTGACCTGTAAGTTTCCAGGGTATTCTATCTCTGCCTCTCAGACGGCTGTAGGACTACAGACCCACACTATAGTGCTCATCTTTATATAGGGTTCTGGGGAATTGAACTTAGGTCTCCACACGTGTAGGGCAATTCTTTCCCCAAGAGTTGCTTTGTCAATAACACCGTTTACAAGTCATGAGCCAGTGGCTTTAGTAAAGATGAATGGGAAAGATTGAGTTTGCCTCCAGCTCCCTGTCCAATTCACCTTTCATTTTCGCAGCTCTCCTACAACAGTGATCATCCCAGGCATATCCGCATCCAGTGAGCACACTTGGAAGGTGAGAGCTAGACAAGGTGGAGGTGAAGCTTTTTAGGAATAAAATGAGAGCCACATATATTCAGATATATGTTTGGGGATAATTCATGAACCAACAAGCAGTCCAGGGCCTTTAAATGATTCTTGAATGGCTCTCCAATAGCAGACATGAGTTGCTTGCTCCCAGGGCGGTGGGTGTTCGCTCAGAACATGCTGCCCACATAAGTTACTCTGACACTTCTGGAAGGTTATGCAGCACAGAAGGAAACAGCCACAATGGCTATTCATAGTTCTGGCTGACTTTCAATAATGAATGTATTTTGACTTGGGGGGAAATAATAACCCTTTCAAAATCCAGCCATTTCCTTCCCTGACTTGTCCTTGTTTACAAGCAAGTAAAAAATCAGTTTTCCCTTGTGAATGGAAAGAAAGAAAGGAAGAGAGAGTGAGAGAGAGAGAAAGAAAGAAAGAAAGAAAGAAAGAAAGAAAAGAAAAGAAAGAAAGGAAAGAAAGAAAGAAAGAGAAAGGAGGGAGGAAGGAAGAAAGAAAGAAAGAAGGAAGGAAAGAAGGAAAGAAAGAAAGATAGAGAGAAAGGAGGGAGGAAGAAAGAGAGGGAGGGAAGAAAGAACTAAAGTATAAACTATCCCCAGTAATTCTGGCACATAGAAAATAAAAAGAGAAAATTCAATTCTTCAACACATTATGGTTTTCTACAGGGAAAAGTAGGAAAGAGCACAGAAATATCATTCATCTTTAAAAGGCCCAGATGTTTTCACATTTCCTTATTTATCTGTAAGAGCTGCCAACAACCACCAGCCTTTTCCTTGATGGAAGGAAAAAGAATGAGAATATACACTCCTATCCTCTTCCAGTTATCTCGGCCACTGAGAAGTTCCACACTGTATTCTTAATAGCTTTTTCTTTCTGCAAGACTGACTCTTTGACTAAGCATCCAGATAGAGCTTAAAGAGATCTCAGTATGGCAGTATGTGCTTACTTCCTACAAACACTTATCCTCACAGTCCTTTTGACCACTATTTGTGGTCAGGCTTCAGGTGGTTTTATTTCTTACACACCATCCATGAAATGATTGGAAGTGTTCGTAAGGCTTTTAAAAGCCTTTCTATGTCTGTATATAAGCTAATCTCAGAAAACTAAACAGAATCCCAGCCAAAGCTGGTTTAAGCTAAATGGATTTCCCTGAAAGGTGCTTAGCAAGGCTGATAGTAAAGGGAGAAGTTCAAAGAAGGAGTGAGACTTTCTTGATGAACCTCCCAATATAGGAAATAAATCTTGCAAGACTTATTAATAAGACGTATAATAAGACTTAATAAACAAAATATTTCTTTGCTAGGTTGGCCTGGAGAGAGGATTTTGGGTCATGAAGAAAGAGCTCTCCTGACTGTAGTGATGGTCTTATCAGAGGTTATACACTAGCTAAAGTGGGAATTTAATCCATTTTCTCTCCTTGCACATGCTCTGTCTTCTGGCATGAGTTGGCAAAGCATGAGACCATCACAAGAAGCTATATAAACGTGTGCCATCCTCCCAGACATCCCCGACTCCAAAATCAGGACCCAAATGGATCGCATGTCTTTATAAATTTCTTAATCTCAGCTACTCTGTTATAACAGACCAATTAAAATGCTTTTTTTGTTGTTGTTCAGAAAAGACTCAGTACCACCCATAAGGAATGCAATATATATATATATCAGAAAACCAATAATTGAATAAGATTTCTTTGAAACTGAAACTATAAGGCTGAAAAAAAATTCCCCCTTGGGTTCTGTGACTAGGCTTACAGCTTGAGAATTAAATTACATACTGATAGCTTAACAGAAGAAAAGCACACAAATTTTATTTAATAACATCCCATGAACATGGAATCCTGCTTAGAAAGAAGCAGTTAAGATCAAAAACATATATGCTCTCTGATTTTTTATTAATACAAATGTGAATGATACATTTGTAGCAAAGTGGTAAGAAAAAGGGAAATTAGTTCAAGCTTCTAACGGTGATAAACTGTAGGCAAATGATAAGGAAATGTGTGTTTAAAACTAGTGGAAGATAAAGTTTGTTTTAATAGGTTTGTCTATACACACTCATTTCAACAGCAACTTCTAATGTTCAGTAATAAAAGCATCATTCCCCTCTTAGTATATGGAAGGAATCTGTCTCATGGGGAACCTCAGACCTGCTTTTAAGTAGTGACTGAGGTCAGAGTCTCTGTGTCTGATAGTTTGCAAGTGCCACCCACTCAAAGCAATCAATATGCAACATCAGTACCTGGGCAGAAAGCTTTAAATTCTTTCAGTCTGGTAAGTGCTGCGAAAACTCTAGAAAGAAAAATAGTCACATTCAAAATGTGAATGTTTGACTTATTCCCTAAGCAGGATGAAAACATATAACTAGGACATTGAACAATGTAGCTGGACTCCCAAGTGGTGTGAGCGAGGAATCCAAAGAGTCTAGAAAGAGGCTAATGAGAGAGCTCAAGGTTTTCCACCCGTCATACACAAACTAAAAACAAATTTAATGCAGACAGAGAAGCAAACAAAAAAGTCAATTCAAAAAAAAAAAAAAAGAAAGTGCACAAGTCTGGAAATAAATCTATTATTTTTAATGGAGAAAATGGTTCAACCTTACTGACATCCAAATGCATAATACAGTTTTCATGAACGGGAAAATCAGTGTCATTGCCATGTTTACAAACCCCATGTCATTCGAAGAATACTGATCTGGTGCTTTACACATGAAAGCATACTTTGGAGAAGTAGAAGAAAGGAATCACAATAGAATATAACAAGTTGCCAAATAAAAGTGAAACTTTTTATTTCAGGAGTCAGTAGGAAATAGCCAAATAGACAAGGCTTTGCATGGAAATTTAGTATACTGAAGATATGGGGAAAGATGAATGAGCCACAAAATGGTAAGAAGCCATGGGCCACTCATATAGAAATAATTACACTTATGATTCCCATCCTTTAAATCCCACTTGTATTGAGGACACCATTGTAAAGTATGTTTGATACGTTTAGAGGAAGGCAGAGAATTGTTAACTTCAACGAATCACTTTGTAAAATAAATAAATAGAAAAATTGAAAAGACAAGCTCATAATAATTTTGTTTCAGAGGTATAAAAATAAGACTAGGTAATAACCAAAAAATTGTTTATGATTCATATAGAAGAAAGATGCCCATGGATTAGTTTCTAAAGCACATAAAGTCAGAATTACAAATCTATGTTGGGGAGCTTTAGGTGATCTAGTTTAGAGTTTCCTGGACTTGGTACCATTAACATTTTAGACTGATAGCTTTTGTGTGTGTGTGTGTGTGTGTGTGTGTGTGTGTGTGTGAATTGTTCTGTTCTGTGGACTTTTGAAGACACACTTTACTACCGATTAGACTGCAGTAACACCCACACTTGTTTTGATGACCAAAGATGTTATTAGACATTGTCGAATGGCCCTTAATGGTCTGTGTTTAGTGGGGGTGGGGGTGGAGGTCACTTCTGGCTGAGAGCCACTGTTCAAAATGCAAGTTTGGCATTGCAGATGGCTTTTAAAGGGCTGCTCACCAAAGGTTAAATGAATGCCCTATGTGAGCAGACTATTAGAAATAGAAAACTCACCTTCTCAAAGGCAGGGCATTGTTTGTTATGCATGAATTTGTTTTGCCACAAGCATTGATTTTGCAAAGATCTGAACACTATACATCATTGTGAGTTCCCAGCGCTTGAGGATGACCTTTATGCACAGAAGATATATTTGGGGCTACCTTTACCGTTAAAGAGACTTAATTTAGTAAAGTATTAGGAATGTATTAGAGCTTATTCTAAAGTTTTTAGTTTGTTATTCAGACTGTATTCAGTTTACAAATGTAGATTTGTGACCCTTAAGCACAAGGGGTAATTGAAACTTATATACAGATTTTAAACTGCAAATCGGCTGAGCTTGTTAATGGTGTTTGGAAATCTAATCCAGATACTGATAAGTCATAGTCTGAAAATAAAGGAAGGGAGAGAGATAAGTTCTATTAAGGGCTCTAACACAAATGAGGATATAACGCTAAAATTTTTAGTAAGTTATTTGGTTACAGATAAGGTTTGAATCCGTACCCCTAAATCATGTTTTAAAGTTGATCCTTAGTGTGGCATTATGGGGTAACAGAGCTACAAAGGAGGTGTTTAGATGGCAGGGGTTGAGGGCAGCCCTCTGCTCTCATGACCACGTTATTGTCTGTTACGGAAGAGAGTTTACTCTGTCTCTTTGACTATAATGTACGTGCTCTTTCCTTTTCCACAATAGGCTGATTTACCTGAATGATCCTTCCAGATGTGGGTCTTCCAATCATGGCTTTTCCAGCCTTTAGAACTGAAGAGAATTATTTTAATTACCTAATCTCAGGATTTTGCTACAGCAGCACAGAACGAATTACAATCGTACATACAGTGAACTTAAATCGTAAGTTAGTTTGTTTTTCTAATAGACCCAAATACCATATATTAGATATACACAGATAATTTTTCGCATAATCATTATTACCATGTGTTTAATATCCATCATTATTGTGCTTACTATAACAACTTTTAGTAAGTGAAACATGTTCAGTCCTGAAAATGAATCATAGAGTTTCCTATCCAGTGTGCCGAGAGTCCTGGGTTGAATGTAAAAGAGATTCTTGCCCAAAGCACCAAGCCCTAATGTGTTCTATTTCCCTGAGTTAGGAAATGATTTTATAACCTGCTCCCTTGGGCTTACTTCATTCTGTGGTTGTTTTCTACTAATGGAATTCTTCTAACCCCATTAAGATTACACTTAACTGTGTCAACTAATTTTGACTCTCAAGGTGGAGAAATACCACCCACTTGCGTTATATGCCTCAACGCTTTGATGGGCTCAATTATTTAATTTTCTTGTGGGAAAATGAACCACACATTTGAAGCTCCAAGTATGTAACAGGCTATAGGAATGATTATTTAAGGAATTCAAGGTGGTGTATGAGTCCACGCATGTGTGTTTGTCAGGAAAGAGGTATAAGGTAGATGACTTTTTTCAGTATTTTGAGATTTATTGAAAATACATATTTATTTTTCTCACATAACGTGTGGTGATTTGAAGAAGAATGGCCAAACAGATCATAGATTTGAATGCTTGGCCATTAGGAGTGGCATTTATTGACACGGATTTGGAAGCGTGGCCTTGTTAGAGTAGGTATGGCCTTGTTGGAGCAAGTGTGCCACTGGGGTTGGTCTTCTGTGTTGCAAATGTTCAAGCCAGGCCCCAGTATCCCTCTGTCTATTCTCTCTCTCTCTCTCTCTCTCTCTCTCTCTCTCTCTCTCTCTCTCTCCCCCCCCCGCCTGCTGCCTGAGTTTGCAGATGTAGAACTCTTCAGTTATTCTCCAGCATTATGTCTGCCTGCACACCACCATGCTTCCCGCCATGATGGCAATAGACTAAACCTCTGCACTGTAAGCCAGATCCAGTTAAATGCTTTTCTTTAGAAGAGTTTCTGTGGTCATGCTGTCTCTTTACAGCAATAGAATATTAACTCAGACATAATATATTCTGATTACAGTTTCTCCCCCCCCCTAACCCCTTCTGTTCTTCCCCACCTGTCCTCTTATACCAATTCACCTTTTTTCTGTCTCTATTAGAAAACAAACAGGTTTCTAAAATAATAAGCATTCTCCCTTGGGCCCTCCTTGCTCCTTTGTTTCTTTGCATCTGTGGATTGTAGTGTGATTATCCTGTATTTTATGGCTACTATCCACTTATAAGTGAATACATACCATGGGTACGTACTCTGGGCCTGAGTTACGTCACTCAGGATGATCTTTTCTAGTTCCCACCATTTGCCTGCAAATTTCATGATGTCCTTGTTTTTAATAGCTGGATAATATTCCATTGTGTAAATGTACCACATTTTCTTTATCCATTCTTTGGTTGACAGAGATCTAGGTTATTTCCAGATTCTGGTTATTATGAATAAAGCTGCTATGAACATAGCTGAGCAAGCGTCCTTGCATTATGGTGAAGCAACTTTTGGGTATATGCCCAGGAGTGGTATAGCTGGGTCTTGAAGTAGAGGTAGTCCCAGTTTTTGAGAAAGTGACAGACAGATTGATTTCCACAGTTTGCACTCCCACCATCAATGGAAGAGGGTTCCCCTTTCTCCACAACCTTGCCAGCATGTGCTATCACTTGAGTTTTTTATCATAGACATTCTGATAGGTAAGGTAAACTCTCAGAGTGGTTTTGACTTGCATTTCTCTGATGACTAAGGATGCTGAACATTTTTGTAAGTGTATCTCAACCATTAGAGAGTTCTCTGTTCAAAATTCTGTCTTTAGATAAACCTACTAAAATCTGTACATCTAAAGAAATTCATCAAGAGGGAGGACCCTGGCTAAAATGCTCAATCCCCATCCAGAAAGACAAAGAGGATGGACACCAGAAGAAGAAGAAAACAGGAAACAAGTTAGGAACCTGCCACAGAGGGCCTCTGAAAGGCTCTGCCCTGCAGACTATCAAAGCAGATGCTGAGACTTATGGCCAACTGGAATCTTATGTAAGAAGTGGGAAATAGTAAGATCTGGAGAGGACAGGAACCCCACAAGGAGAGCAACAGAACCAGAAAATTTGAACACAGGGGTCTTCCCAGAGACTCATATTCCAACCAAGTATCATGCATGGAGATAACCTAGAACCCCTGCACAGATGTAGCCCATGGCAATTTAGTGTCCAAGTGGGTTACATAGTAATGGGAAGAGGGACTGCCTCTTGACATGAACTGATTGGCCTGCTCTTTGATCACCTCCCCCTGAGTGGGGAGCAGCCTTACCAGGCCACAGAGGATGACAATGCAGCCACTCTTGATGAGATCTGATAGACTAAGATAAGAAGGAAGGAGAGGAGGACCTCCCCTATCAGTGGACTTGAGAAGGGGCATGCGTGAAGAAGGGAGAGGGAAGGTGGGATTGGGAGGGGAGGAGGGAAGGACTTATGGGGGGATACAAAGTGAATAAAGTGTAATTAATAAAAGTTAAAAAATAAATAAAAAATAGTGACCATTAAAAAAAATTCTGTCTTTAGTTCTGTATCCCAGTTTTTAAATCAGGTTATTTGGTTTTTAGTGTCTAATTTCTTGAGTTCTTTATATATTTCGGATATTAGCCTTCTGTTGGATGTAGGGTTGGTGAAGATCTTTTCCCATCCTGTTGGCTTCTGTATTATCCTATTGACTGTGTCTTTTGCCTTACAGAAGCTTTTCAGTTTCACGAGGTCCCATTTATTACTTGTTGATCTCAGTGTCTGAGCTGTTGGTGTTCTGTTCTGCAAGTTGTCTCCTGTGCCAATGAATTCAAGGCTATTTCCCACTTTCTCGTCTAGTAGATTTAGTGCATCTGGTTTTATGTTGAGGTCTCTGATTCACTTGGGCTTGAATTTTGTGCAGGGTGACCTGGGGAGGAGAGGACATGGGAAGGGGAACAAGGATGGGACTAGGAGTAGAGAGAGCAAGGGAGATAGGGTAAGAGAATGGAAATCAAAGGTGGGGGCATCACTAGGACTTACCAGAGACCTGGGATAGGAGAGGCCCCAAGAAGTCTGTGGAGGTCACCCTAGCTCAGATGCCTATCAGCAGGGAATATGGAGCCTGTACAGGCAGGAATTTCAGTGGAAGGATAAGGACACCAACCCACCCACAAAACTTTTAACCCAAAATTTGTCCTGCCTCCAAGATGTGCAGGGACAAAGATGGAGCAAAGTTTGAGGAAATGGACAAGCAAAGACTGGCCCTACTTGAGACCCATCCCATGGGAGAGAACTAATCCCTGACACTGTTAATGTTACTCTGCTATGCTTGTAGACAGGAGCCTAGCATAACTCAGCTGAGAGGCTTCACCCAGAAGCTGATGGAAACAGATGCAGAAACCCACAGCCAAAACTTAGACAGAGCTCAAGGAGTCCTATGGAAGAGTTGTGGGAATGATTGAAGGAGGTGAAAGGGTCAAGGATTCCACAAGAAGACCTACAGAGTCAACTAACCTTGGCCCACGGAGGCTCACAGAGACTGAACTATGAACCAGAAAATGCACATGGACTGGTCCTAGGCACCATGCACATGTGTAGCAAATACATAGCTTAGTCTCCAACTGAGTCCCTCAGCAACTGGAGCAGAGGCCCTCTCTGACTCTGAGGACTGCCTTTGCATCCTGTTCCTCTAATTGGGCTGTATTGTCTGGTCTCAGTGGGAGAGGATGTAGTAACTTATGTGCTAGGGTGGGTTTGTACTTATGCAAGACCTCCCCTTTCTCTAAGTAGAAGGACAGGGGAGAAAGGGGGTAAGGGTGTGTGAGGTGCTGACTGAAAGGAGAGAAGAGGTGCTGCAATCAGGATGTAAAGTGGATAGGTAGATAGATAGATAGATAGATAGATAGATAGATAGATAGATAGATGGATGGAGGAATAATAATAATAAAATATAGTAAGTTAAAACAAAAACATTGGAATTTGACAAAACAAATAGATGGAAGCTGGACAAGAATCAGAGACCCACGCACTCATTTGCACATTCATGAAGGTAGATGACTTCGCAATGTACATTTTAGCTCTTGGCAACAATGTATAAAAAAGAATATAGGAAGGTGAAAAATGTTTCTAAAGATAGTTTCCATAGTTAGAAACTATATATGTTCTTAAGCTGGGATAGGTAGCGACCAGAATTGTGAGAAGTGTGACAGTTAACAAATGTTAGGAAAAGAACTTTTGAACCGGTACATGTTCTAGGACATAGACAGCACTGCAAAGCTTCCCCGTGTGGGAGACAAAGTTAGCTGTTAGGGCTTTGTCCCACTGCATGCTTTGAGCTTCTCCAAGCCCCTGTGAGTAAGGTTACTCATTGACGAGAGAGTTGCAGCTGTGAACTCATCATGCAATGCTTTTAATAACTGGTGAATGGCAACATGAGCCCGGTAGAAGAAGGTAGCAGCAACTTTTAAGACAGCAGTTGGGATTAAAGATTAATGTTAATGTTTTTTTCATGTGCATATATGTATGCATGAATGTAGGACTGTGCACATGTGAGTACAGATTCTTACAGTGTCCAGAAGAAGGCATCCGATCCTGGGGGTGCTGGGTACTGAACTTGGGTCCTCTGCAGGAGCAGCACATATTCTTAACTATTGAGCCATCTCCCCAGATCCAATAGTTTGCAACATATTTCTATTAGTCAAAGTGGAGAGGCAGGAGGATTTCTTGAGAATTCAAAGACGGCCTGATCTACATATTGTGTTTTAGACAAGCTACACAGAACTACATAGTGAAAATCATTCTCAAATCAGGAAGGAAGGAAGGACAGAGGGAAGGAAGGAAGGAAGGAAGGAAGGAAGGAAGGAAGGAAGGAAGAAAAGATAGAAGGAAAAAAGGAAGGAAAGAAAAAGGAAAAATGGGAGGAAGGAAGGAAGGAAAGAAGGAAGGAGAGAAGAAAAGAAGAATGGATATATGACCATCAAATTATGTATTCTTAGATGTATGAAGAAAAAGATAAGATGCAAACTGTCAAGCAGGAGGCCTAGCACATCAAGTTACTTACAAATATTCAAATATTCAGCTTAATTTCCTAATGAGGCTTCTATTCCATCATATATGATAGTGACACTTTGATTTGGTATATACTGGGTACTAACAAGAAGGATTGATCTGATTTGTCAGAGTATTGAAGGTTAAATAAAACCCCATTTATTTTTCAAGAGCCAGATTTAAAATGTCCAATTACTTTACAGCCTGGGACAGCGGTTTGTCTTTGGGAAAAATTAATTTAAACTAGAGAATAAATAATTGATGCCATAGAAGAAACCTCTCTTAATGAGTCTCCCTGGAGCCTAATAAAAATGTCTGCTAGATGCTACCTCTGTGGAATTACGCACCTTCATGGTTCAACTCCACACTTCGGTGCTCAGTATGCCAGCCTTTCTGAACGCCTGTTTTACAAATCATTATTGGCATCTTGTCATGGGTTTTAGAATCTGTCGCCCAAACCACTACATTTTAGTAAGATGTTGAATTTAAATGCTTTACTGTTGTTCCCCATATTTTGTGGATAGCGCTTTATTCTATACTTAAACCGTTCACTTCATGAGCAGAAAATTGTTCTTTCATTTTGAAGATGTGGGTGTGAGAGCCCAAACTCATACATACAGTGTCACTCAGTTGCTTTGTGACATCGACGGAGAGTGCTTTTCAAATGTTGTTGTCTTTCACAACGAACATTTGAATACAGATAACATGTTGGGCACTGGGTATAATCCATGAAAAGACTCATGAGCCTGGTCTCCACTTTACCACTTTGGAAACTGCAACTGTAGTAGTATGTGGAGGAGCAAGCCAATTTGGGGGGAAAGGGGCTCTCCTGTCATTTTTCCTAGTTGGCTGTTCTTCCATTCTATTCCTATGTCTTGTGATATGATCCCAGTTAAGAGTCTCAGGATTCCTTCTCATTTCCAAAGGGTGGAAACAATTAGAGGAAACCCAGAGAAGTCAAACTTCAGAGCTAAGTTTCCGGACCTACTCTGTGTGCCCAATGCGGGGGTGACGCCCTCCAGCCTCTGGCTGTGTGTGCAGGGCCATGAGTTGACTTTTGTTGGTGTGCTTATGTAGACTTCAGTCAAGGTTTCACCATATATAGTCAGGTATTTCTGTAACCCAGAAACAACTAGAATCTCCATTCTACCAACCAAGAATTCAAACTGAAGTGTGTTTAAGTACATGCTAAAGAACTTTTTCTCCATTATAGCCCCGAAACAGGAGCATAAACTAACATCTCTTCTTGCAGCTTCATAACAACTTGTCATTTTCACTCAGGCTTTTTTTTTCCTTTGGCACACTCTGTATGCCAAGCATACACTTAAAAAATTATAATGCAGACTACAGAGGCATCCTCATAATCTCCGCTTAAGATTTTCCTTTTCTATGACACCCCAGGCAAAGATACTTTCTCAAGAAGAGTGTGTGGTTAGTTGTATGTAGATTGTGTGGCTGTCCAAGCTCTCAGGAGGACAGGAGAGCTCTCCCACTCATGGAACAATGGTGGAAGGCTTTTCCTTCATGCAATAGCAGGGGAAAATAGCTAAGCATCTACCAGCTCTTTCCTTTTTTGAAATTAATGTGAAAAGTTTACATTGATTTGCTTCACTCTCAAAATTCAAGTTTTTCTAATTGACTCCAGTGAATTTTTTTGGCTAAGGTCCATAAAACTGTTGTTGTTGCTGCTGGTTTTTTGTTTGTTTGTTTGTTTGTTTTGCAGGGCTGAGGGATTGGTTTTGCTATGTGAACTTAACATTAAATATCTGGTAGAAAGTCGACTTCTTCAGTTATCTATCTTCTTGATATTTAACAAGCCCATATTTATGAATATTAAAACATGTGCTGCAAATATACATTTAAAGAAATTGAATTTTCCACCCAGAGACATAACGTATACTATCTGTCTCTCATTTGAAGTTACTGAAAATTTCCCTGTTTTCTATTTTCAAACTGACAGTTCATTTTAAGTCAGCCACTCGCTATTTCCTTTAAGGAAGCAGTGCTGAGCATGGAAACCTCACACTTTACTTTTGGAAGGCAAAGGATGATTGTCAGGCTTTACTCTGCTAAGGTTCTTTGAGGAAGAATAACACTTCCTAAATAAGGTAGGGGGGAGGAGAGCTTTCCTGAGTCATATTAGTAATTCCTCAGAGGAGCTGGCTGGTTCAAAGGAAACACCAGCTCCCTTTGTGAAATAAAAGGCAAAAAGGTCTTTATTCTTACTTGAAATACAATGATGACTTTCTTATACTTCTCCCTCCAGATCTGATCCTCTTTCAGTCTTTTGTCTACATTGTTCCCAAAGTAATCTTCCTGCAAATGCAAATATGGACTTGCTGCTATCATTTCATGGTCCCTTTATTCAGGACAGCGGCCAAATTTCTTAGCTTGCTATGTAAGCCTCCTGGGACAAATTCAGGCTTTGTGCGGCCCAAAGCTCATGTAGCTGAGGGTAAGAATCATAAGAAGAAATACAGAATTTTGAATTCCAGTTCAGCTTCTGGGTTTTAGAAAAGGCCGTTCAAATGAGCCTCCCCTAAGGCATAAATTTCACCAGTCTCCTGGTATATCTTCTCTATTAAGGGAATTGCTTAATTATCTCAAATGAGCTCAGGTTACGGGATCAATAAATAATGAACAGGAGGAAGGGACAGCATAGGAAAAAGTAACTGACAAGATGAACTTGCTGATAGCCCAGTTATTGCTGACTAAAATCAAGACCTGAGGTTGTGAGTTTGGCCAGGGAATTTCCTCCTAACATGAGAGAAATGTGCTGGATCTTTCTTATACTTACCTTAATAAAGAAGATATTGAGCCCATCGTTTTCAGACTACATTGATTTCAAATAGGTTTGACCCTCGGTTTGATTAAATAAAATTAAGTTAATTACATCTCCATAACAAGGTCACAACATGCAACCTCGGTAGCTACCAACTTCCCTCGCTAACCCGTCACTCTCTGCATGAAATAT
Organism: Meriones unguiculatus; assembly: GCF_030254825.1. NCBI lineage: Eukaryota > Metazoa > Chordata > Mammalia > Rodentia > Muridae > Meriones > Meriones unguiculatus. The sequence continues at coordinate 52,111,283 of NC_083364.1, read as the reverse complement.
TTATTTTGTTTAACAGGTTTTCTGTTCTAATGAGCCACATTCTTGGTAATAGTTTAATGGTAGATGATTAGATTTGGAGTCTCTTACATCATGGTTTGGCTATGTCATTAGCACAACTAATATCATGCTGACAGGGCCTCTGGTTACCTCCCTCCCTAGATCAAAGGGTCTAGTCCCCCACACCGCCACTTGAGACTGGAGAGAATCTAATGATAGGAGTCACTACATGTATTCTGTCATCATCTCTGCTTATCCATATAAACACCCCTTCTTCATTCTCTGACTCCTGGTCTCCTCTTTTGTTTTCTCCTCAGCCTCTTTTTAAAAAATGAGCAGTGAATTCCTTATTTCTGTGGTGACTTTTCTCCAAAATATTTATGCTAGCTTGGATCCTTCAAGAAGCAGAGGCCAAAAATGGGATTAGACACATAAGAATTTTATTAGGCTGTATGCCTGAGATAGAAATGGGAAAGAAATTGGCAAGGACTAGGACAGAAGCCAGACCCTGGTACAAGACTAATGCCAAGAGAAGACTAAACAGAAGGAAGGTTGGAGAGAGGAGTCTCTATGGTGCCAGGCAGTCTAATGACCTCATTTAGAGCTGGAAGCCTTACATATCATCTTGTATGCCCACAAAATTAATATACCTAAGTTTGGAATGTTGCTGTTTCCAGAAGCAAAAGGGATTTTCCAAATGTCTTACTTCTTTCTTTATGTAGGAGATATAAGATACAGAAATTTGGCTTTTGCAGAAGATGGGGAGGTGGCTCAGTAGAAAAGTGCTTGCCTTACTATCATGGGGACGGGAGTTCCGGTCCCTAGTACATACATAAAAGCAAGGCAGGAGGGCTCTATAGCTTTTCTGTTATCGCAAAAATGGGAGGCAGAGACAGGCCCTCCTAGGGGCAAGCTGGCTAGCTAGAATAGCAGAACTCATGAGCTGCAAGATGTGTGTGTGTGTGTGTGAGAGAGAGAGGGGGGGAAGGGAGAGAGAGAGAGGAGACACCTTGCCTCAATGAGCAAGATGGAGAGCGATGGAGGCAAACACATCAAATGCATATTCACCGACATGCCCCACACACATGCCAGCATCCATACACTGAGACATGCGTACACATACACTAAAAAGAGATACGTGGACCTTTTGCTTAGAGTGGGGATTGTCCAGGCATGTTTCTACTCACTAGATCCCGAACACAATACTGATGAAATGGGTAGACAGATTTACAGTTCGGTCTCTCTGGCTCCACTGTGCGCGCATCTCAGCGCCATCTCCAACCTCTTGCTGCCATTCCATCGGCATTATGTCATGGATGTGATAGACCAACTTGATGTTCCCTAGGATGCCCTGGGGGTTTAGAGTCCTCTGTGCTCTGTCTGTGTGGCTTGACTACTGAAAACACTCAGAAGGAACACTCTAAATGAATATAGTTGTCCATCCATGTGAATGTAAACGATTTCTGATTTTTTTTTTTCTTTCTTTTTTACTTTCTTGGTGGAGACTGGACAGGATGCCTCCCGTACGCACTCAGCCACCTATTGTGTGTCTGAGGCCACGTTAATGGATTCGATCAACCAAACCACCCCATGGCACAGCAGCTACGTACGGTCTGGGATACTTCTTGGTTGATAGTCCACAGTAACTATCCAGATCAGTGTGGTTTATAAGGAGACTGGAGTAGCATACTGAACAATGACACGAACGGTCACAGGATCTGCCACTTGCGTCCTCCAACTATTTAGTGGAGATACACTCTTTATTAATGTGTTTTGCCACATAACCTCCACAAGGATATGCATAGTTTTTAAGTTTTGGAGCTGTTTCTGAGGTCTCATCCCAGCGGTCCCCACTGTGAGAGCTCTCCATAGTCTCAGAGCATGGTGAAGGGGTCATTCCACCTGTTCATTGTCTAAATTGGAATGAATGCTTGTAGGAAGGCAGCGGCCATAGCTGGGTGGCCTTTCCTTCCAGGTCCCATCTCCTTGTTTAGTCAGTGGGTCACAGATGTGAGAATGTGCTGTGGTCTGAGAGCTGAACCGGTGATATTATGGCTCTGTTCGGCAACTGCTCTCAGCAGCCTCCCATCCATTCTTGGCTTCTGGCTGTAGTTTTAAACCGCATGCTTGTTACCTGCCAGTCTGTCTCTTAGACAGCTATGCTGAATTAACCATTTCTACAGCTCCCTGTAGGTCAAAGCTTTGCCAGTGATTGTGATAACTGCAGCCACCTGGAACACACAAGCTAAAAGCTGTCATCAGGCCCATGTTACTTGAAAACCTCATCATCTTCATGGATGTTAATTAGTCTTATGTGGCTGCTTCTGGGGTGATAGTCTCTGGCGTGTTGAGGGTGCAACACAGAAGTTTGTCTCCTTGCCCGGTCACACTCTTGATAGTTTTTGGAAAGGGTGTGCTCTCAGGCAGGGCCCTTCTGAGAAACATACTGTGATAGGTCTGCTAGCCTGCCACAGCTGGTCTGCTAGCTTCCCTTAGCCTCTTCATTCCTTCTCTACCTTCTGCTAGGGCACCTTATGTAGTTCTACGTGAGTGATTATTGGTCAGACTTCTAGGAACTATACCAGCTCTAAGTTTAGCCACACTAAGGTCCTTGCTTGGGTATTAAATCTCAAGACTTAAGAAATTATCCCCAAGTCAGTGAACCTTTACATACTGAGTTATATATTCTGGCTGACTTGATCAAGCACTTTGAGCATTCAGTCCTAGGAGTAACTCCCTGACTCCTGCTGTTCGAATGCTGGCTTGTATGTGTGGATACATTTCTTCAGATGTAAAGGGCCTCTGTTACTTAATGACTCCCTGCCATTAGCATCCTGGATTTACACTTATGATAACTAACTCTGTAGCTGATACTTTCATTTACTTTTGTTTCCCTTTTCCACATTCTGCTTTATTTGTTTCCGAGGTGTTTAAGAGGCATTCTACCATCTGGTCTTCCTACTAATTTACATATGATTGTATACAATTTAGGACAATAAAATTAAAAGTTGATATGATTCAGTGAGCACCATAAGAGTTAACTTTCCTTTGCTTTCTCTTGTCTGTATTAAATACAGGGTGATGGAAAGCAGGAATTACCCCTAAAACAAACCACAAGAAGCAGTTTCAGGATGCTTTGCTTCCCTCTGAGTTGGTTGATTAACATTTCAACTCTAGTCTGACATATAATTCCAAAATAATAAAACCCAAATTTGCCTTCTGAAATGGCCTTTTTGAATTGGGAATTGGGGAGCTTAGTTCTTATCCAAAAGCAATTAAATGGCCTTCAACAGGTGACTCATGGTTTCAAGATAGCTTCCTTGGTGTATTCTAGAGTGGTGCACTAACACTGAATGGGAAAGGGAGGGAACAATAGTCCTGTGTCCTGAAGGACACTAATTGTAGTTAGCCTTGTATTAGTCAGATATTCCTTTAGAAATCTCACCAACAGAAATGGGCATTAGATAATGAGATCGATTAAAGTATTTAATTCCTGTCTGCACGGGAGTTAAAATGCGGGGTAGCAGAAGAAACAAAAGGGAATGCATGAGAACAAACCAAAATATACCTTATGACTGTGCACCAAATCAGCCCTCAATTTGTTTAATCTTCATGTCATTTATACTTGAAGTGCTGGCTAATTTGCAATATTGTTTGGAGAACTCAGAGGTATCAGAGTGAAGCCGGTTTTTCCAAAGTAAAATTAGTTGGGAAGATAAGAAAATCCACCATTTAAAATAAATTGGCTTGGGGACTCGCTAAAACTCAGGACAGAGCTATATCACAAATGAAATCCTTATTGGAAACTTAGCTTTGACTTATCAGCAAAGATAAAATCCACATCTTACTGGGAAAGCAATTGATATGAGCTACTTATAATTTTGATTTTTGTGGCAACAATTGGCCTTGTTTGGTAATTGAATAATTTTAAAGAGAAAGATGCAATGAAATTAGAAAATTACAATGCTTATAGCAATTGTGTATTTTATTATTTGTTTAGTAAACTAGTAAGTTTACGTTGGATTGCACAGAATTTAATGATCGAACCCAGGCCTCTCTTTCTTGAGAACTGCTGGGATCAAACCTTATCTCCTTCACGTGTGTTGTGTTTTCATAGTCAGGCTTGAATAAGGTGAAGGGACCTGCATGTTCCAGCTCTCTGCCTGCTCAAAGACAGAATACCACAAGGGGATGGAGCACAGAGTTCCATTGCTCTGGCATAAATGCTACGGAATCAACAACTTAAAGTAATAGTGAGTAGAGCAATGAATCCAGAACAGTCTTGTTGTGTAGAAACATCTTGGTTAGAAAAGGGTTCTAAGCTGTGAGGAGAGGGGAAGCAGGGCATCCACATCTGACTTTGATGTAGTCTATGAAGAAAAAGAGAAGACTTGAGAATTTGGGAATCTTGATTTATTTGACTCAAGATGGCACAGTCATTCCAATGCATACTTAGAATTATATGCATTTACTGATGCTTTTTTGTCAACAGCAGTCTCTGGCAACAGTGTTGGTCTATGTCACAGTTACTATTATGTGACTATGAACAAAACTACCTGACCCAAGCTGAAGGGAGGAATGATTTATTTGGCCTTGGCTTTAGTGAGATTTCCTCATGGCAGCGATGGTACACAGGGGGGCCAGCTCTGTCAGTGCTTGGAGCCTATGGCGGCCCATCAAATTTTGGCAACTCTGAAAACAGGGTCTAGAGTAGTCACCCTCAGTTCAGAGTCCTGCCTCTAGTCATCTACTTCCATCCATGGGGCTCTGCCTTCCCAGGACCCCACATCCCCCACAACAGCTCTACCAGCCGGGAAGCTAGAGTTTAAAACATGAGCGTGTGGGGCACATCTCAGATTTTGAACTGTGGGAGAATAATTAACAGAGAAGTTTAGGTACTTAAATTACCATTTAGCATTCCTCTTTGTCATCTTTATCTGCCTTCTTAAGCTTGCAGCCTAAGTGATCCTGGTTCACCCACCAGCTGTTGGCTAGTCGCTATGCAGATGCCTGCCCCCATCAACCCTTAAGGATGTTCTGACTTACAGTGTTTGGATGGAGTCTGTGCAGATGTGTGTTTAAAGTTTCTACAGCTGAGTTCAGCATATAGCGAGGAGTTACATCTTCCTTCCAGGAAAGTTACTGCCTCTCTCTAGCATCTTGCTGCTATGGATAAGAAATCAGAACAACTTTTCCTTTTCACTTTTACTGCTTGCTGGTTTAACTACCCAGTCCCGTGATATCTTGTGATGTAAATTTTCTTCCCTTAGTGAGACCATTTTGCTCCATCAATCCCGACCTTACAGCAAAACCATTTTTCCTCATGAAGAAGAACTCAAAACAAAATTAAGTGGCTCTGCCTTCTTATACTCAATGGCTTTTTAAAACATCTTATTCTTTGAGCAAGGGGATCTGTCTTGTCTTTATTGCCATTTTCTGCAAGTCTAATTTTAACTTCTCAAAGCAGCCCTTTATTGGTTTTAGTTATAGCTAGTTTCCTGAAAGTGCATATGCATTGTTTGTTTAGTCTGTCTCTATGCTTCTTTTCCTCTGCTCCAGAGGTGTAGTTGAATCTCCCACCAGTCCCAAACAGTCTGTCACCATAGTAGAATCTCTGGCATTGGATTGCTCTAACTGTTTTGAAATAAACCTTCGTAGTACCTGGCACGTTTTACAATGCTCTTGACATTCTTTTCTCAGTTGTAATAGATTTGGGTTGTTTTTTTTTTTTTTTCCTTTCTCCCAAACTTTCTATTTTCTCCCAAAGGCACTAATTTATAGCCAAAGTGAAATTAATTCAAGGAGAAAATATGCTTTTTTATTCAAAAGATGTTTCTTTAAAACATCCCGCTTTATTCTTTTCAGAAGTATTCATCAGGCAAATGAAGAACTTACTGTATGTCTTTTCCCTTCAACACTCCTTCTGCATAAAACATTGCTACATCAAAGTCAATGCAAAATTTTATGTAAATAGAATTTTTCTATTAGTTTGTACAATAGAAAAAAATAATTGGAACCAACTACCATGCCCAGTAGTACATAGTTAATATTCCATTGAATATGTGATGCTTACTTAGACAACATTGGAAAAGACGCTTTGGGATACTTAATGACAAGAAAAAACACTCATGCAATCACAAAGGAGGTTTTGAGATTATGGAAAGAACACAGTAGAAGTTTTCTAAAAATATATCAAAGTGAATCATCATGTTAACAACAGTTCTACCATAAGATTATTGTGGTATTTGTGCTCTTTCTTTTATTTTCTAAATACCTTTTAACCATAAGGTATTTTAAATTAAAAAAATGTATTTGATCATTTTTATCATAAATGTATTGTCATCTTTGGTTGTTTGCTTGGTTAGATTTCTCTTTTATTTTCACACCTTGTTCTAAAACCTAGTCAAGTCTCAATTATATAAGACAATGAAAAAAGACAGAGGGGACAATTAATTGTTAAGTAATTCTTGTGACTCCCTTCTAGCTAGCATTTGAGTCCAATTGCATCTCAGGAACAGCACTCAGGGATTACTTGGTTCTTTGTGTTTCAGATTTAGGCACCATCGCACACCACCCTTACAGGATATTTAGTGTTTTGTAGGTGTGGACATTAGGTTCATATCGTCAAGCTCACGTGGTTGGTATGCCATAGGCTGTCTGTGATCCAGCACCTCCAATGCAAGCTTATAATCTTTCCATCACAAGCAAAACTTGCATCATGTAGCAGCCTCCAGCAAAATTATTATATTGTATACAAAAGTCTCCATTTCCTAGCCCTTCAATGAGTCATTTTCAAGTTTAGCTTTACTGTTTATTTTGAGATTAGTTTAGATCCACATGAGCTTGTAAGAAATACCAAGGATTCAGTATCTCTTTACCCACCAAACTCCGCAGGTAACATCCTATCATAGTGGTACAAGATCACCACTAAGATACTGACACTGATATGGTCAAGATACAGAACAAATCCATCACAACAGGGATCCTTCAGTTTAACCTTCTCCAGCCATTTCCACTTTCCTCTTAATCCCTGGGGACTACTGAGTTGTTCTAGTCGAATAATGTCGGAAATGAGGAACGCTGCCTGAATAGAAGCACACAGTGTGTAACCTTTGGGGATTAGGTCTTAAAACTGAAACTCATTCCCTGGACACTCGTGTATACTGATGTGTACAGCAAATGCTGGCTCCTTTTTACTGCTGAGTTGTACTATGTGGGATGAAAGCACTACAGTTTAACCATTTCCCCTACAGGATTATCTACATTGTTTCCAGGTTGGGGATATGATTATTGAAGTTTCTATGCTATCATTGTATAGATTTTTGTATAACTGTCAGTCTAAGATGAAATTTTAGGGGTAATTGTTGAGTTGTATGAGAGTTGTGAGATAGTTACATGTTTTGTATTAAAGAAAGTAGCAAAAATGTTTTTAGATATCTCTATCAGCAGTGTACAAATAATTCAGTTTCTCTCCCTCCTTGCCCTATTGGTGTTGCCATTGGTTTTTTTTTTTTATAGCAGTCATTCTGGTTGGTATATGGTCATAGCTCATATGACCAATAACGCTGAGCATCTTTTCATGAAAATTTCTCTTATAAGCGCTTCTATGAAATGTCTTTGTGTCTTTTGCCCATTGTATTATTGTGTTCATTGCTTTTTACTGTTGAAATGCAATATTCCAGATACAAGTCCTTCACCAGATAAGAGGCCTACAGAGAAATGCTTTTTCTTTGTTTCTCAATGTACTCTTTCTCTGACTGAAGGTTTTACATTTTAACAAAGCCGACTCATAATACTTTTCTTTTTCTGTACCACATTTTCAGTGTTCAATCTAAGAAATGTTTATCTGTAATACCACAGATTCTTCTCAAATTGTTTAACTAAAAGTGTTACAATTCTACATTTTATAAAATTATGCCTCATTATGATGGGGTTTCATTAAAAAAGGTGTTATTATGAAATTTCATCACTGTGAAAATATTAGAAAATATATTACATAAGCCTAGGTGGTACAGCTTCTGCTATACCTAATGGCTCAGTTTAGCTTATTGCTTTTAGGATATAAGTCTGTATAATCTCCCACTGTTCTGAACCTTGCAGGAGATGGTAAATATTTGTATATCTAGGCCAAATAAAAACATGATAGAGAGATTTTTGAAACTAGTACATGTTCACAGGGCAGTTATGAAGAATGGAGTTTTCACAACTGAAAATCATTATGAGTGAGTCAGTGGGTGAATGATGGATGAGCATGAATGCCTAGGGCATTACTGTGCACAGCTGTGTAGGCTTTAGAAGCCCTGTACATTTGGGACATGCCAATATATAAACAAATGTGCCTCAGTAATAAACTAGCTTTGGCTTACTATATAATTTTTGCTTTATAAATATTTATACTTCAACTTTCTGACTCATAATAGTGGTTTAAAACACAAACATATTTTACAGGCATGCAAAAATTATTCTTTGCTATTTCCTCACCCACAAAACTTTTTTTTTCCACTTCAATTTTTTAATTGTTATTTTTTGGAACTTGTTTTTAAGAGCTGACATAAAACTTGTTATCTTTGGCTTTCACTGGGTCAGGATCATTGATCATTGTTGTCATTTTCTCTACCTCCGCATCCTGTCCTGGTGGAAGGTCTTCGCAGTAATAACATTCAGGGAAATGTCAATGTCATCTCCTATGATAAAAGTTCCTTCTGGAATGTCTCCCAACAGATTTGCCTGAGACTGTTTTTATGTGAACATTTTCTATAAACAGGAGCGGTAGACCCTGAAGATTAAAAGTATAAAATAGTAAATACAAAAACCGACAACACTGCTGTTTATTACTGTCATTGCCAAATGCTGTCTAATGGATACAATTGCGTGGGCTGTTTTTACACCACTGACAGCACAATAGGCTTCTCTGTACTAGCATCACTGAGAGTGTGAGCAATACAATGCGATGGTACCACTAGCCAAAGGGGGTATTTCAGATCTGCTGTAATAATATGGCATCTCATAATATGCAACCTATCATTGACTGAAATTCCTTTTTGCAGGGCGTGACTGTTTCTAAGTCATCACACCCCGGATATTTCAGTCATTTCTCAGAAGGACTATGGTTATTTTTAAAGTGGGTTTGAAGCAGAGACATGGCTCCTAGATTGCTGCTATCTTTGCTCCTAGGTTCTCTCAGACTACAAAACAAAGAAATGTATGTTATGCTTATGCATGAACTAGCATTTGCACACATGTGTCTATAAATACTTTCATATGCAAGTATCCATAGCTGTAGTAATCTAAATGAGTTTGTAATGATATGTCCAACTACGATCTGGTCTATGACCACACAGATTATGCTAGCCTTCTTTGTTTGTTTGCTTGCGTATTCTCAATGAAGGAACCCGGTTCCTGTTGTGAGAAAGATCTTTATCAACAATGGTGCTTGCTGGCATCTCTCTCTCTCTCTATCTATCTATCTTTACCATTATTTATCAGTCTATCACTAGAATTAACATTATCTAGCATTAGCATCAGGAAGTCTACTCATTTCCTGAGTTACTACATACTCTCATCACTGAGGTTGTTCTACACATTACTGACAGACACATCTTAGGCTGTCTACACATTCTGCATTTGATACAGAGACTACTGGACCTTGTAAATATTTTTATTTGTATATACACTTTTGTGCTATAAATTTATGTGGGGTTTTACAAATGTCATGATATGCATCTATAATAACAATTATGAAGAATTGGTGCCTGGAAAAAAACTGTTCCATATTTCACCCATTTAACCTTTTGCCTTTGCCTGGTAACCACTAATCTTCTTATGATTGCTGTCATTTGTGCCTTATAACTTGCATTATGCAGCTTTTCAGGCTGGTTTCTTCTACTTTTTAGTGTGCATATAAGATGCATACATGTCTTTCTGTGGTGTGATAGTTTAATTCTTCATTTAATTCCTAATTAGGTGGTTTACCTAAAACACTACCGAAGGATAGTTTGGTTTCTTTCAGCTTTTTCATAACTGTGAATAAAGCTGCAACAGACACCGACATGTTGATTGTTGTGTAAACAGAAATATGGAATTCATCTGGGTAAGCATCTACAAGCATGATTGCTCAGTAAGATGATCAAACTATATTTAGTTTGTAAGAGGATGTCAAACTGTTTTTCATAATAACTGTACTTTTTTGAATTCCTACCACCAGCAAATAAGTGTTTGCTTTCTTCTACATCTTCAGCAGTGGTTACTATTCTTAGCTCTTTTTTTTTGCCATTGTAATTGATATATAGCTCTTATATTTTAATTGTTAAAAATCCCCTGAAAGATAGCTGGTACTTTTGGCAACTCAGGAGAATGGAAAACAAAAAGTTCTCTTCAGCTACCTTTAGACAGTTGTTTGGCCTAACAGAATGAGGGCTACTCTCACTGCTAAGGAATGGTTTCAAGACTTACAAACCCATGTTTCCAGTATTCCCTTATGGCAAATATGTGTAATGTCAAAATGAAATTCATTGATAATGTGTCTGGGTGTGTGGGTTTTAAACAGCAATATGATGCTTTATTACATTAAAGAAAAATTAAACATTAGAATCACTGTGTGTATATTCAGTTCTATTTACATTAAAGATAACACCATGGTCAGATATTAGTCTTGAACAAGAAGGTGAGAATAGCCAGCACCACTCCAGGCAAGATAAGGATGCTGAAGGTATGGCTCTTCATTCTATTGTCACCATTGGATGGCTAACACAAACTTTCACTTCTCATATTCCAGAAGACTTTAGCTCCTGATCATAATGATAGTCAGTATGGTTGGGTTCTGAGGGATTCTTTTTAATCCTTAAAGATTGTTGTGTGCTCACATGCTGAAAGAGGGCCAGAGGGTCCCTGCATTCTCTTCAGTGAGGTCATTAATCCTTTTAGTGAGGATGAGACCTTCTCATCTTAAATTAGTTCCCAAAGGCACACACCAGTGCATCACATTGAGAATTACGGTTTTGGCCTGAATTTTTGAGAGAGACACAAGTTTCGGCCTTCACAATCAGGATGGGTGGATACTAGGACAGATGTGTTCATGTTGTGCATGAGGACACAAGTGCCTTGCTGTATGCTAAGGAAGGGCATTGCCCCAACTGAAATAAAACTAACATGCAATGCTAAATGTTGCTAAAGTGGAAAACAATGAGAAGATATGGTTCTTACAAATTAAATCAATGCACATACGATGTTACAGTTCCTTATATTCCAGTACATGGTATAATAGTGAGAAACTGTCATGCTTCCTGCTTTGAATATAATTCTATCCATGTTGGGGCATACATTCAGTCTCATCTACCAAGCTGGAGAAGAGCAGATTCTTCAGTGCGCCATGGGGACTATGGAATGAATTAAAATGAGACACTTTAAAAAAATTGTGTGTTAAGTGATTGGAAATAGCACTGAAGATATTGTTGAAAAATAAGCAACTCCAAAAATTTTTTATTGTTATTTTCACAGCATAAAGTTTTATCCTTGTACTAGGAAAACAGTGTAAGATGAAGAAGGATTTAAAATTTTAATGCACTTTTTGTAGTGAAATGAAGTAAGCTTTCCATATGTTCCTCTAATTTGATAATATTTGGCATCTAGTTTCTTAAAAGGAGTACCAAATCTATGATACATTTGCAATCTGCCTGTAGATTTTGTAGTAATTGCATATATGCAATTTTAACCAATACATAGTTGGAAGTGCTATGCTACATTGATTAGATAGATATCAGAAAGTAAATCAATTATCCAATAGTTTAAAAATAACGTCTTTATTCTACTTAGGCTTCTCTTTGTGCAATAATCCCTTAACTTACATTGACTGTTTGTATGAGTCTATGTAAATGTTCAGTATTTTATTTCATAAAGTATTGATTTATTTTTGTGGTGGATTTGACACTCTAGGACACACACACACACAGCATGCACACAAATGAAAACACTAACAGGAGTATTCCATGAGTGTGACTTATATGTATTAGATTACCTGCATTGCTTAGTCTCTTACTCACTAAATGCCCGAGTTTCCACGTCTTTACCACCAATCATCAGAAAATGGGCAATGTTCACAGATTACCAAGATGTTCCTTAATTTACATAACCTGATTTGCTGATGATCACATAATTATTTACAAAGCCCTGACTTGCTGATACTACCACAGTTCAAACCTGTGTTCCTGCCCTTTCCTGAAGAGTATTGTGAGGGTTGGCCATTGAGTCTGTGAACACTGTGTATGTCGATCCTCCTATAACTTCCTGGGGGCAGCGGGATAAATGATAAAAAATATAAAGGGCAGTGTGATAAAGGTCCTTGAGTAGTATGCTAATTATTAGCAAAGAACATGCCAGCTAGGTAGAAAAAAAATAACCTAGCTCTTCTATTGGTCTTGTTTTATCGGGTTTTGTTGTTGTTATAACTTTGTTTAAAAGGAGAAAACCAAGAAACAAAGGAATGGCTATGTAAGCACATACTATATATCAAAGGCTGTCCTGATGATTCCACTTCTAATCTTCATAAAAGGCGTCAGAAGCTTTTTCTGTCCTTATGTGATCACCACTTAGTAGTAGAAGAAGAAGCTGTTGGAAAATGAAATCTGCTACAAATCAACAAGGAGAAAAATTAGACACTGGAGGAGAGCTTGTGGCATTGCATGTGGCATTGAATAGGTTGGCAGTGAGGGCTGTTGATGTGGTTTTGTTTTTGTTTGTTTATTTTTATAAAAATGCAAGGCTATTATGAATAAAGCAGTTATGAACATGGTTGGACAAATGTCCTTGTTGTGTACTTGAGTATCTTTGGATATATGCCTAGGAGTGGTATAGCTGGATCTTGAGGAAACATTATTCCTAATTGTCTGAGAAAGTGCCAGATTGATTTCCAAAGTGGCTGTACAAGTTTACATTCCCACCAGCAGTGGAGGAGGGTTCCCCTTTCTCCACAACCTCTCCAGAATGTACTGTCACTTGAGTTTTTGATTTTGGCCATTCTGATGGGTGTAAGGTGAAATCTCAGGGTCATTTTGATTTGCATCTCCCTCATGAGTAAGGACATTGAGCATTTCTTTAAGTGTTTCTCTGCCATTCTACATTCCTCTATAGAGAATTCTCTGTTTAGCTCTGTACCCCATTTTTTTAATTGGATTACTTGATTTGTTGCTTTTTAACTTCTTTAGTTCTTTATATATTCTGGATATTAGCCCTTTGTCAGATACAGGGTTGGTGAAGATCCTTTCCCTGATTTCCCAGGCTGTAGGCTGTAGGTTGTCGTTTTGTTTTAATGACAGTGTCTTTCCCTTTACAGAAGCTTTCATAATAGCCAGAACCTGGAAACAACCCAGATGTCCCTCAACGCAGGAATGGATACAGAAATTGTGGTACATTTACACAATGGAATATACTCAGCAGTTAAAAACAAGGAAATCATGAAATTTGCAGGCAAATGGTGGGACCTAGGAAAGATCATCCTGAGTGAGGTATCCCAGAAGCAGACAGACACACATGGTATATACTCACTTATTAGTGGATACTAGACCTATAAGATAGGATAAACATACTAAAATCTGTACACCTAAAGAAGATAAACAAGAAGAAGGACCCGGGGTAAGATAATAAATCCTCACTTAGAAAGACAAATAGGATGGACATTGGAAGTAGGAGAAAATGAGAAGCAGGACAGGAACCCACCATAGAGGGGACTCTGAAAAACTCTACCTAGCAGTGTATCAAAGCAGATGCTGAGACTCATGGCCAAACTTTGGGCACAGTGCAGGGAATCATACGAAAGAAGAGAGAGTTAGTAAGACCTGGAGAGGGCAGGAGCTCCACAAGGACCAAATATATCTGGGCACAGGGGCTTGTCTGAGACTGATTCTCCAACCAAGGAACATGCATGCATATACCTAGAACCCCTGCTCGGGTGTAGCCCATGGCAGCTCAGTATCCAAGTGGGTGTCTTAGTAAGAGGAACAGGGACTGTCTCTGGCATGAACTCTGTAGCTAGCTCTTTGACCTCCCTCCCCACCCTGAGGGAGGAGCAGCCTTGCTAAGCCACAGAGGAGGACATTGCAGCCAGTCCTGAAGAGACCTGATAAGCTAAGGTCAGATGGAAGGGGAGGAGGACCTCCCCTATCAGTGGACTTAGAGAGAGGGAAGGAAGAAGATGAGGGAAGGAGGGTGGGGTTGGAAGGAAAGGAGGGAGGGAGCTGCAGCTGGAATACAAAGTAAATAAACTGTAATTAATATAAAAAATAAAAATTTAATTAAAAAATGCAAGGCATCTGGGAGATGCTAGATATAGGCATTCTGTCTCCCTACCTTGTTTAAGGTCTCCTGTCCAACTTGTAGGAATATTCAACTGTTTGGTCTTGCTCCTTGCTTCTAGGAACAAGTATACTACTCAAGACTTGGGATTTGTGATTCAGCTGGAGCTGTTGGTTGGCCTCCATTTAACACAGAGATTTATACATGTGCAACAATTAAATGTTTCAACTTGAAAGATGGAAGGAGGTCCCCTTAGCTTAGATTAAAGATTCAGTGCAAGTGAAATAAAGTGCTTTCTGAGAGCTTGTGTACAGAAAATGTCTAAGTGTTTGTTTTATGTGCCGCCCTTGCATGATCTGTGTTTAAATCAGCGAGTCGCGTGCTGTGACTCTGGAGTCTCAAAGGTAGCATGTGGGAACACACAGCTCATGAAGGTCCACTGTGAAATTTTAAGAGCTCTGCCATCTGTTAGTCCAATGATTGATGGTTTAAAATTAGACAGGACATGAAATCAGCAAACCCTACAGACAAAACCCATAGTCCTCCGTCCAGATGCAACTCTTAAATATTTATCAGTGGACTAGGGTTCAAAGATTGACTCATTCCACTGTGGCCATTGACGTTTATTTACTTACATGCTTAAGGGACCTTAGATTTATTAGGACTTCTTTCAGTGGCTTAAAATACTTGGCCACATGACAATTATGATATTAAGGTAAGGGAAGAAACCACATTACTTCTTCTTATGGAGAACTCAGGGGCAGATGGCAGTATCCATCAGCCTGTGGCTCATTGTTTTAAGGCTATTATTATTTCCATGAATCCTCACTTTCTACTACTACTGTGTCTGTTGACATTGAGTTGATGTTAATCTTCTGCACGTATCTTTATAAAATATGTGCTGTTCTGCACATGTATGTTCACAGAAAGAACTGGTTTAGTTCACTTTATTTCATATCTTTTATACCAAAATATAGTTTTAACTATTCTTAATTTGATTAATATTAGTGACCAATGGTCCCCTGTGAAGATTGGGCCAGTCAACTTTCCCATTGACTATTCTTAAGAATTCCCATTCTTACCAACCTTTAATAATTAATTTTGCTTTCCATTTCCAGACTAATAGGTATAAGTGATATCTTTTTCCTAATTTACATTTCTCTGATTATTAATGAGCTCAGGGATCATTTCATATTCTTGCTTGCCTTTGGGTTTTCTTTCATAAATTGCCTGTCAGTATATGCTTGGTACAGTTTTATTTTCCCCCATGGAGTTTCTGTCTCTTTATTATACATTTTTAATATTAATCTCTTATCAATATCTCCTACTGCAAGTATCATAGAGAAAATAAATTAAAGGTCTTTGTTATCTAGCCATGTATGAGAAGACAATAATTTTGTAAATTCAGCATCCTCATTCCTTTCCTTTCTACGCTCCTCATCTGCCCTTTTTATCAGTCAAGATTGATTAGAGTATGTTGCAGTAGCAAACACATCTCAGATTTTTATGGCTTCTAACTGGCTGCACACTGGATTGAGAAACGAGCATGACAACTATGGATCAACGCAGGGTTTCTGCCTGTCATGGCCACTCAGGGACTGATTGATAAGCTATTCATATAAGCACTGCAGAGACAAAGGGAAGAGGGCTTTTAAAGGTACTGCTATAAAAACTGAATGGTTTGCCCACAGCTCTGTGGCCAAGCGTTGTCATGTTGCTTTAGCCAATTTCTAAAAGGATGGGGAAACAAAATCCCACCATTTCTTTTGAAAATGGGCATACACACACACACACACACACATGAGCACTAATATTAACCGCCCCCCCCCGTGTCACTAACCAATACAGGACACTACCTACTTTCTTGCAAGTGGGAAATAGTCGCCATTTCTTGAGAAACAGCATAGAAAAGCCAATTCCAGTCAGCTGACAAAACTCAATGATCCTGCATCTCTGAATGATAATCATTTTCGAGAGTTATGAACAAGATGACTAATTACTGACTGTTCACGTGCCCGGTACACCTTGAAGAATCTGGAAAAAGTGACTTTAGTGAAGAGCTGCTCAGGTGGGACACAGTGCAGTGCAATTCGCAATCCTAACATCAACAAGAGAATGCAAGGGGGCCCTGAAGGCTGAGGTGGCGGTCTCTAATTGGGAATCGGCGGTACATCCTGGGGGCAGGGGCACCAGCTCTGCTGTCCACCGCTTTGCCACTGGGAAGGTTTTGTTCTATTCCCTGTCATCCCAGGCTACATCTGAGGAGAGTGTTGGAGATTACGTCCCCTTTTATGGTTGAAAGCTTTCTCAAGCTGTTTTAGGGACCAAGTGTCACTTTCAGTATCAAATAGCCACCAATTCTTGATCTAGTCTGTGGTTCTCTGGACCATAACCACAACAGGAATTGAGTTCTCATTCGTTTGAGCCCAGGCACCATCCAGTGCCAACAGACATGTACACAATTATTTTTTTTTTAATTTTTAATTTTTTTATCAGTTACATTTTATTAACTCTGTATCCAAGCCATGTCCCGATCCCTCATTCCCTCCCAGTCCCTCCCTCCCTCCCTCATCTCCACCATGCCCCTTTCCAAGTCCACTGATAGGGGGGACCTCCTCCCCATTCATCTGATCCTGTTTTATCAGGTATCTTCAGGACTGGCTGCAAAGCCCTCCTCTGTGGCCTAATAGGACTGCTCCTCCCTTCGGGGGTGGGGAGGCCAAAGAGCCAGTCATTGAGTTCCTGTTAGAAATAGCCCTTGTTCCCCTCACTTTGGGAAACCAATTGGTTACTGAGCTACCACAGGCTACATCTGAGTGGAGGTTCTAGGTTATAGCCATACATGGTCCTTGGTTGAATGTCAGTCTCAGAAAAGACCCTGTGCCCAGATATATTTGGTCCTTGTGGAGCTCCTATCCTTTCCCCATCAGACTAACTCCCCTTCTTTCTTATGATTCCCTGTACTCTGCCAAAGGTTTGGTCATGAGTCTTTGCTTTGAAAACACTGCTAGTTAGAGTCTTTCAGATGCACTCGGTAGACTCCTGTCATACGTTCAATGCACATCCCATCTGTCTTTCTAAACGAGGATTGATCATCTTACCCCATGTCCGCTCAATTGATTATCTTTTTTAGGTGTATAGATTTCATTATGTTTATCATATCTTATAGGTCTATATAAGTGAGTATATCCCATGTTTGTCTTTCTCCTTCTGGGATATTTCACTCAGAATGATCTTTTCTAGATCCCACCATTTGCCTGCAAATTTCATGATTTCCTCCTTTTTGACTGCTGAGTAGTATTCCATTGTGTAGAAATACCACAATTTCTGTACCCATTCTTCCGTTGATGGACATCTGGGTTGTTTCCAGGTTCTGGCTATTACAAATAAAGCTGCTATAAACATGGTTGAGCAAGTATCCCTTTTGTTTACTTGAACGAACTTTGGGTATATACCTAGGAGTGGTATAGCTGGGTCTTGAGGAAGCACTATTCCTAATTGTCTGAGAAAGCACCAGATAGCTTTCCAGAGTGGTTGTACTAGTTTACATTCCCACCAGCAGTGGAGGAGGGTTCCCCTTTTTCCACAACCTCTCCAGCATGTGTTATTGCTTGAGTTTTTCATCTTGGCCATTCTGATGGGTGTAAGGTGATATCTCAGGGTCGTTTTGATTTGCATTTCCCTGATGGCTAATGAGGATGAGCATTTCTTATTTTTAAAATTGGGTCGCCTTCAGCTAAGTGCTCAGCTTGAATTTGGGTCTGGGTACGGGAATCTAAGCCATTGTGTCTTCTGAAAGAATTGACCATTCTACCACTTTGAGCCTCCATTTGGTTCTGCTGTGAAACTGAATTATAAGAAGCGCCTCCTCTGTCTTCACCATTTACCAGCTGGAGATAAACAGTGACTCCTTGGTGCTACAACTTCCGGAGTTCTCCCTACTCTTTATCACATTGACAGATAAGCGATCTCTCAAGTTATTGATTCCTTATGTGTTAGCAAATACAGCCAATGGTAAGTAATATTTTATTTTTTCAACCTCTTCCCGCACAGATGTCACCTTACCAAGCCCCTCTATCATTTAATAACACCCATGGTGTATCAAGTGACAATTTTAGGAAGGTCTCACTCACCACTCCAATAGTATGGATTGTTATTTTTCCTTGTTCCAAGATTTATTGTCTTGTCAACTAGCTACTGGGCCAAGGACAAGCAATTTGAAATTTTAGTTGCCTCACCTTTATTTTTGAGTATGTATTTAGAGCCCGATGCAGCCACTCTTTCCGTAGAAAGGGTGCCGAATGTTGCAAACAAGGATTAAGTCTCCCTAAGCACTATAGTATTTTATTCTGAATCTGAGAGAGCGAGAGTTTACTGGCTTGTTTCCTCTTAAAATCATGCATTTCTAGGTCAACAGCCAAAATGTAACACATTAGATTATTATTAAATGACTATCAAGATCGAAATAATTAATATCTAAAACTAATATACAACAGAAGAGGATTGTAGCAATTTGAAAAAAAAATTCTTCATATGATTTGCCCACTTGCCAGATTCTTTCATACTTGGATAAAGGATGAGTAGTTTGGTCATATCTGGCTTTTGTCAAAATATGCTTGCATAATCAGAAGGTTTCAAGACGTTACAATAAGACTGCAACAGACCTAGGTTTACAAATTTTTGTTTTTGAAAGATTCTTTTTTTAATATTTATTTTTAATTTATTTTTTTTTCATTGTATGGTCACAGTTTTATTTATTTTTTTTAATTTTTTTTTATTAGCTACATTTTATTAACTCTGTATCCTAGCCGTGTCCTGATCCCTCATTCCCTCCCAGTCCCTCCCTCCCTCCCTCATCTCCACCGTGCCCCTTTCCAAGTCCACTGATAGGGGGGACCTCCTCCCCATTCATCTGATCCTGTTTTATCAGGTATCTTCAGGACTGGCTGCAAAGCCCTCCTCTGTGGCCTAATAGGACTGCTCCTCCCTTCGGGGGTGGGGAGACCAAAGAGCCAGTCATTGAGTTCCTGTTAGAAATAGTCCCTGTTCCCCTCACTTTGGGAAACCAGTTGGTTACTGAGCTACCACAGGCTACATCTGAGTGGAGGTTCTAGGTTATATCCATACATGGTCCTTGGTTGAATGTCAGTCTCAGAAAATATATCTGTGCCCAGATATATTCACTTTACATCCTGATTGAAGCACCTTCCCTCCTCCCTCCCAATTCTCCCTCCCACCCTTTTCCCTCTATCCCTCTCCCATTATACTCAGAAAAGGGGAACCCCCCCTACCCACCCCAGCACATCAAGTGGCATCAGGACTGAGCTCATGCTCATCCACTGAAACCAGATAAGGAAGCCCTGTGAGGTGGAAGTGATCAAAAGCAGGCAACAGAGACCATGCCATAAACAGCACCTACTCAACTCACTAGGGCACCCACAGGAAGATTAAACTCATCATCAGCTACACGTGTGGAGAGGGCTTAGCTCCAGTCCATGCATGCTCTTTGCCTCTGTAAGCTCCCATGTGTGAGGAATAAGAGAAACTGATGATGCTCTTTTACTCTAAGGATTATGGTAGGCAGTAAATTCTTCCTTAAAGCAGGTGGTCCCTGGAGCTAGTACTGAAGCAGTCAGATCTAGATTTTTTTGGGCACAGAATGCAGACTGAGGTGGTAAAGAAGTCTGGGTTAGATAGAAAGGGCCTAATTCATCCCCTTTTACACAGCAATGACCTTGAAGACTTCAATATCTCCACTAATCCAGGTGAATCATCAGGTAGCACAGTAGTGGGTCCACAACACCAAATGTGAAGAGAAATGATGGGGTCAAAGGGAGATGTCCTCCCAGGGACAAAATTTAAAATCCATCAGTTTTCCAAGGTATACTTTTTGTCTTTCTCTACTTCTTCTAATTATCAACTCTTTAAACATAAAAAAATCACATTGTAGAACATACGTGGCTATGAGCTACCTATCTCTGATGTATTGTTTTTTTTGTTTGTTTGTTTGTTTTTTTCTGTGACATAATGCCATAGATACTCATTCAGAAAGAGAGGAAGTTTATTTTAGGAGAGGTTTTTGGAAAGTCTTGTCCATGATTTCTAGCCTGTTGTACAAACCATGTCAAGAGCATGTGACAGAGAAAAACTTCTCACCTCATGGCCAGGGAGCAAAAAAGAATGAGACAGGTTGGGGTGTCAAAGTCTCTGAGAACCTTCTACCAGGCTTCACCTCTAAGGTCTTAACACCTTACAAGTCACTAACACATGGGCCTTCCGGGTGTGGTCAAGATCCAAGCTATCGTTTAATTCAGCCAGGTCTCTGTAGGACAGAGACTACAAAATAAATAAGAGACTACAAGGCAGGAAATG
The DNA here is from genome assembly GCF_030254825.1 of Meriones unguiculatus. NCBI lineage: Eukaryota > Metazoa > Chordata > Mammalia > Rodentia > Muridae > Meriones > Meriones unguiculatus. Next base: position 52,090,628 of record NC_083364.1, on the reverse strand, counting down.
GGCAGTAGTGACAAAATTTCACTTCATATGACAGAATGCCTGATAAAAGACCTAGCATTAGACCCCACTGGCTATGCCGAGATAGCCAGAAAACACATATTATTTTTTCCCTTTCTCCCCATAGCTGAGTGACATCATTTCTAAGAAACTCAAAGAATGAGAAGAAGCCCTTCAAATTGGATCTTTAAACAGGAATGCAATTAGGTGATTTTTTTGAAGTTGGCTGGAAATAATTATTGAATTGGATGACTTTATTCTGTATCTGGGCAGTCTTGGGCATCCGGCACTAAGATGAAACTGGTTATAGAAAAAGGGTTCCCATTATGTTATTTGCAACTTGGCTTTCAAATCTGCACCTGGCGTACGAAGATGTTTGGACAACAGCCAGTGAGATTAGAGGCACCGAGCATACATCTCCCTGCCAGTGTCACCTCCAGCTGTCAAGTTTTCATACTGCTCATTTAATCATCCCCTTTAATACACTCCTCGATGTATATATCTAAACATATGAGAAGAGATGACGTTGCTGCAGAGTTCCCAGTTATTTTTGATCACCATGTACAGCACAGACAAGATATCATTTTTAAAAAATATTCGTTTGAACAATTGTCCAAGTTTGGATGTGGAATGTCCTTCTAAGTCTCCTAATGTGAAAGACTTGATTGCCAGCTTGTGAGGATGCCGGGAGGATGGGCAATTTTAAAAGAGAAGTGTCTCTGTGGTTTTTGACTGCCTTGGGTAAGCAGCTATGCCCCATCTCACACGTTTCACCATGGTGTTTATCACAAACCTCAGAGCAAGAAAAGCAAGTGGCATTAGCCTCTAAAACCACCAGCCCGAGTTAAGTGATAAATTCTGTTGTCTTGCCTGGTACTTAGTCATAGCGACAAAGCTGACTAACACAGTAACTTTGTAGACTCTGAAGAATTTCTGTGTTTTAAGCCAATGCTGATGATACCAAACCCACAGAAGCATACAATCAAAGTTTGTTTGTTTGGGGGAAAGAAGTTTACACTATCTAGCTACAAGAAAAAAAAAAAAAAAGACAGGAAAATCCATTATGAACATTGGAAACACTCCTATTTTTAAAACATTAAGAGTCCAATCATAAAAATGAATTTCAGCAAGCGTAAAAACATTTGCTATTGTTTTAAAATTCACTTTAATTATATGAGTATGGGTTATTTCACCTGTGTGTGTGTGTCTCTGTGCTACACGTGTTCAGTGCATATGAAGGCCAAAGAGGGCATTGGTTCCCCAGGAAAGGGAGATATAGAAGCTTGTGAGCTGCCATTTGTGTGCTAGAAAGCAAATGTATGTCCTCTGGAAGAGTAAGTAGCCAGTGCTCTTAACTGCTGAGCCATCTTTCCAACTCCTGTTGTTAGAGATTCTTGATGCAGATATCAAGGACAAAGACACCCTCAAATCTCAATCTAATATCTGTAAAATTGTATTTGACTCCTAGTGTCTTCCAGGGTTCCTTTTGTGGTTATTGCCCTTTTGGATGAGTGGTAGTAGCGCTTTTACACTTACATCTGGTGCATGATGGTGCTGTGTGAAAGCCTGTCAGAGCATGACACTCCAGTTTACGCGCCTTTGATTTTTACCTCTCCTCTGCCGAAAGTCTTTCTGTGACTTTTCTCTGGTACTTTTCAACTCTCCTGTATACACAGTCCCTAGCAGGCTTGCATAGGGTTTGAGGCTGGCTGGTGCATGTGGTTTAAAACAGGTTGAATCTCATGCAATTCTTAGGGCCTAGAAAGATCAGAATCCTGAAAGGTACAATATAGTGGTCATGAGAACCACAGGAGCATCAGCCTCACAATAGGTGCTGTTGCCTTTAGTCCAAGGCAGCCCACAATGTAGTTTTGTTTGGATTTTTAGTACTATCACCTTTCTACTTAAAGAATACTCATGTCTTGTCTCAGTCTAATGACCAGCAAGATTATGCTATTAAGCTCATTTAAAGGTCATCAGAAAGGCTTGTGCCAACTTTTCAGAGTTCCTACTTTAGTATGATCACTTTCCATAAGATACATAGGAATCTAGAGTAGCTATATCTACCTCTCCGCCTGGGTGCCCTCTCTGTCCAATTATCCCATTTGCTCATATTTATGCCATAGGCAGTATGTCAATTAGACTCCAGAAATTGTGTTTGTTCGTCTTGTTCAGATTTGGGGAGAATCGACATTAAAGCAACTAATTGCTTGATGACGTTAGCTGACCGGAGGCCTTCCTGGAGAATGACATTGTGAGGTCTGTAATGGTTCCCAGAGTCACTAAGAATCTTGCACTTTCCCAGAGGACTGGGAATAAATAAGAAAGGAGAGTGAGTGAAGTTTTTGCGTGAAGGATGGCCTCCTGCAAGGAGACTCACCTTGTCCTTGTTAGTGCAACTCAGGGAATTCGTAGAGTTCGCTGGGGATCTTCTCTCCATCTTCCCTTAACAAGCCTGTCAGTGCTACCCAGCTGCCTTGTGCTGTGATTTTCCAAATTGTCAACCTAAAATCCTAAACTTTGGGGTTTCTGGTGATGCAGGTACTAAATGCACTATGAGACAAAGCCTTTGCATCTTTCAGAACATGCTTCACGTAGTGAAAAGCACTGTCCTCTTGAGAGAGGTCAGAGTTGTTATTCAAGAGAAAGGGCTGAACTATCCTAATAGACTTTGGTTCAGAATGTCCCCAGAGCCAGAGCCCTCAAGGACACCCATTCTTGTCACTTCTTTCCAAACAGGACCTTAGGGTTTCATACTGGCTATCGACTTTTTAACTGCCCTGTAGTCTTAATTACCTGCTGTAGTTGGATCATTGATACCATTTTGCAGTAAGCAACCAAATGGACTTCTCTTGTCTACGTAGCTTCTCTTAATTTTTAAGTGCTCAAGTTGTCCCACTGCAGCAAAGGTGTCTTTACATCAGGATATTTTTATTGTGCTCACCAGTAAATTCTTAGCAATTTGGCCTCTGGCTAGGGCTGAAAGCAGCATTGTCTCATGTGCTTTAGGATGGATCACTGGAAGCTTGAACCCAAACCACTTATTGCCTGCTCCCTAGGATTACCCCAGAGAGGAGCGGGTGTTAGGTTGTGTCTTCAAAGAAGAAGTCATGAAGACAGAGATAGAAATAGCTGGTCTTACCTGTGACACTTTGGGGAAAATGGATCAGCATACTGCATTTCCTTATCCTGTTGTTTTAAGTCATTGGTTTGGTTTTGTCTCAGGAGGGCTGCCTTTACTCAAACACTAACAGATCACAAAGGCACTGAGCAAAGCTTGTTAACAGACTACACTCATTTCTTCCTAAAGGAGATCTGAAAGCAAACATTTTAATGTTTACACTGCCACTCTAGCTGTGGGCATTACTTTTAACATTGTGGCCTCTTTATTTATATAGAACTGCTTCTGATCCAATTGAATGATATTTATTTGACTTTGCACGGCAAAGTTCTTCTTCTTTTTAATTAATTTTTTTTAATTTCATGTATGTGTGAGGGAGTTGGATCTCTTGGACCTGGAGTTTCAGACAGTTGTAAGTTAACATATGGATGCTAGGAACTGAACCCAGATTCTCTGGGAAAACAGCCAAAGCTCTTAACCACTGAGCCATTTCTCCAGCCCCTAGCAAAGTTCTTCTTAATGATGAGAAAAGGAGATAAAAACTGGTCAGGCTCAGGGACGGTAAAGTACAAGTTCTGAGAGTATCATTTCTGGAGACCAGGAATGCCGGAGGAGAGTTTCATTTTCTGGTTCCTGGTACTCTCTTCCTTTTGCCTGGAAGCCATGTCTGAGTAGGTGACTCAAACTGAGAGAGGTCCTCTGGACTTCAGTGGCTGGGACTCCTGAACTAACCAGCAGATCCTCTTCCATCTTAGTCACCTTTTTATTGTTGTGGCGAGACACCGTGACCAACCAGGGGGCCACTGAGGCAGCAGAAGTTTTGTGCAGCCATAAGCATCTGGTCCAGCATCCCAACTCTGAGTTAAATTAAGAACGCCCAAGAGCAGAGGAAGGCTCTGCTGTTCTTAGAGATACCCCAGGTGTTCTCATGTTATTCATCCCCCCTTTCCTTAGAATGTCTCCAGGTATAATTCGCCCTATTTTCTCCCCTTTACTGTATCACACACTGTCTCCAATCTTCCGTGTTACTTTCTCTCCTCAGTCCGTATCTTTCTCTTCCTTAGGTTCTTAAGCTCTTTGGGGACTAGAATTAGACTATCGATTATCCACACCTTCTCCCCTATATGTGTGCACCAGTCTTCCTGGGTACATATTGGAAAGCCTCTTCAAAGCGAACTTCAAGAATACACAGAACCAAAACAAAATTAGTAGCCTTTCAGGTTCTTACTCTGAATTTGACACACCAGATACTTATTTTATGCACATTCCATATAACTGTGTATTAAATCTTTTGGTGTTAGTTCTATCTGTACGACAGATTACTAGCTTGCTTTTCAGAATCTCCTTTACTTTTTATTCTGACTGATAATTCTGATACCTGGTTGTAGCTCATAGTACATTTTCACTTTTATTTTTTCACTTGTATCTTGGTGTGTGTGTGTATGTGTGTGTGTTTGTATGTGTCTGTTTAATTTTACTGGAAATTTACTTGTAGAATTTTTTAGAATTTAACCTTGATATCAGTTCTTCTAAAATAATTGATGTTTTATCAGAATTACGAGGTATGATTTATCCTTGGGATTATCTTTGACAGTACACATGACCTGAATTTCTTCAGCTATCTGCGGGGCTAGTTTATAATTATGTTCTCGGGGAAGAACTGATTTCCTTTTTGCTGCATCTATAGCTAAGTGCTTTGACCTGTGCAACCATGAGATTGAACTGGCTGAGACAACAGGGAATGAAGAAACACCAGATAGACATACAGAAAATCCGGGATCAGGTAAGCTGGGAACTCCAATGGAGCTGCACCAGCTTCAGACAAAAGTCCTGGATCTATTATATGCAACCGATGAGGAGCCAGGTTAATCAATCTTGGTAGGAAGTCTGTGCAGGGGAGCAGTCACAGCTACAGTCATCTGGGAGGAAGAGGCTGCTCTTGATACTTCCTGTTCATGCTGTCAAAATCTGCACCAGAGGAAAACCTTGATATCAGAATAAGATGTCCTTGACATGACATGCTCAGGGGCACATTTATATACCTGCTCCCTACAACTAAGTTTGAAAATGTATGTTTTCTTGATTTTTATCTTTTTTTTTTGTGGGGGAGGGGCTTTCTTTCCTTTTAAGTCCTAAATGTATCAATATTTTAGTCAAGGCTTCCCTGTTGGATTCTCCAACTGCACTGGCCATAGGGCTTAGCTCTCTCTTTCTCTTTTTCAGTTTATTTACTTTACATCCCAAGGGTGCCCTCTCCCTCCTCTACTCCTAGTGCCCCCCTTCCCCTCCTTCCCTTTCTTCCCCTCCTTCCCCTTTCCCATATACCCCCTCACCCCAGAGTGCTTAACTCTTTTACTTACATTAGTGCATACAAAAACAAAACAAAACAAAACAAAAAACAAACAAAAAAAAACTGAGAATCTCCAGAGGTCAGCAGAGATTGTTAATTCTATTGTGATATGAACATATTGATCTGTTTTCTTTAAATGATTTGAAAAATTTTATATTCTCTATTTTTGCACCAGCTTCTTGATAGTTCATGAATGATTTTTATTTTCTTGTATTTAATTAGAACAAATTGTTTAGAGCATTTAATGTAGCATATTAGTTAAAATATAAATATGGCTAATTATTATAATGCCAAATTTTTCCAACTGTTTCCTACTAAAAATTAAGATTGCATATTTTGAGAAATGGGTACTTTAATAGAACTAATTAAAACTCTATTTTACCCCAAATTGGAAAATCCTTCTGTGAATAAAAAATGAAAACATGAACAGACAAACAAAAAACCAAGAAACAACAAAAAATTGTTATTAAAAGGTTTAAGGGTGCGTGCTTTTCCCCCTCAACTTCTCAAAGCCAACTTGCTGCTTGCTTTTGTTATTTTTTATCCTTTTCTGGTTTACTCATAATTGCATTCTGTTAGAGCCTGCATGTTTCTTTTCCCTGCTACCTAGAATACTAATATTAGGCTTCATGGCAGGCTCTTACGGCGGGATTTGGCCCACTGCAAAGTGGGAACATGCATTTCTAAGGCTCGCACTTACCTTATTTCAGCGAATGGTGTTGAAGGACTGAAAAAATTCCACACACTCCCATTGAAAGACCTTTTCCAAGTGTTCCTCCCCACTGCTCTTACTAAACTCATTTGCCTTCTGTCTGCTGACTCTGAGGTGGCCCTCTACACCCCAGCTTTAACCCTCGCCCTCATATGTCATCCAAAACACACTCAGTGAATGCACACGTTTCTTTTCTAAAAATCCTTTCACATTACTTTCATACATGTTACTTAGTTCCTGCTGATGAGCCAGGGTGCTAGGGTAACAGTGCTGAATAAAAATGACCCTTGTCTTGAAAAAGACCTTTAAACAAGGTAAAGAGAAAAAAGTAGCTCCCATGTGACCGAGAAATTGTTTACATCCCCTGGAAGCCAAAGAAATATACTCCCAACTGGAGGTGAGCCTGGTATCTAGAGAGAAATAGGAAAAAAAAATAATAATGTTGAAGGGCATCAGACTCATCTGCAGGTGGCAGTGTGGCAGAGATAAGGTAGAGGGTAAGGTCCAAAGGCCTTTTTTATAGCCTTACAGAATTAGTACTTAAAAAAAACAGCACTTGGTAAAGAGGAAGGCTGAAATACCCCTGCCAAAGGTCAACTAAATCTGGCCCCCCTGCACAGCTATGGCAGGTACAGGCTCAGGGGCACTTCAAAGTGTCTGAGAGTAACCCAGGCCTCATTAGAATACTAATACTAATATAAATGCTAATTAGAATATTCGTGGGTGGAGCCTTAAGCTGCTAATGAGACATATAATGCATAGAGTTGCACGTAACAAAACATGAAGAAAAAAAGGTTATTCTATGCAAAATAGGCAAAGTTTAGATTTTGTGACATAGACACCCAACCCCTTTCACAAAGGAACACTTGAGATGTTAAATTTTCTCTGTTCTGGGGCTTGCCTGCTCTTTTGGAGGAGTATCTTTTCTAAATCTGTTCTCTTGCTTTGCTTATCACTGTCTAATTTGCTACCAAATATGCACCAAATGCCAAGATCAGCCATTGTCAGTGAATGTCAGTAAGATTGCATTCCTGAGCATCAAAATTTCCTCTTCAAGACACAGAAACACAGATCACTCATGTCTGAGCTCTATGCAAACTAGGAGCTTCTTAGAGAATCTTATCTTTCAAAGTAAGGAAGAAGATTGTGGTAAATTTCCATCTTAAAAAGAGGCAAATGCATTTTTGTATTATTTATGAAAAAATTAGATGTTATAACTTGATGACCACTATGGTAATCATATACCCAACCAGCGTGTTTAGCATTTCTCAAATGTGTGACAGAATCTTCACCTGATATCTTGGATTTCCTAGAATCCAGAAACTGAATCCACTAATTAAGGTCAGGGTTAGGATCATATGCCTTGCAATTCTCCAGTTTCAAGACCCCTAACCAGTTAAGAATCACTAATAACAAATTATTATTTCAGTGGCTGGTTCTTTGATCACCTCCCCCTGAGGGTCAGGGTCCAGAGCAGCCTTATCAGGCCACAGAGGAAGACAATGCAGGCAGTTCTGATGAGACCTGATAGGCTAGGGTCAGATGGAAGAAGAGGACTGGGGGAGGGACATGTGAGGAGAAGAGGGAGGGAGGGCAGGACTGGAGGGGATGATGGAGGGGACTACAGCTGGGATACAAAGTGAATAAATTGTAATAAATAAAAATTAAATTAAAAATAATTTTAAAAGCTTATCACATGTACTCTACCATTACAGAGGTCTAATTAAAATAAGTATTCTTCACAAAATGAAGAGAGGCAAGTAGCTTCCATGTGGCTGAGACAATCTTTACATTCCCTGGAAACTAAAGAAATAGACTCCCAGCTCCAGGTAGCTAAGCCTCTAGAGAGAAACAGGGAAAAAAGAATGTTGAAGGGCCCCTGACTCATCTGCAGATGGTAGTGTGGCAGGGAAATGGGGTAGAGGGCACATTCTTATGAAATATTAGCTTCTATTTGCTTACATAAAATTAATTATTTTGTATATATTAATTAAATACAGGAAATTATTACAGCAGCAGTTATTCCTTAACTTGCTATTTTATAAAGAAAAGACATAAAAGCTTCTTAGATTTATAATTAGCCTTAAAACGGTAGGGCTAGGCAGATGTCCAACCCTCTAAGCTATAGTGTTTGCTTCCCATCCAACATGCTCATAAGTACTTGCACATGTTCCTTTTGGGCTGCTTCTGCTCCATTAGGCCAGCTCTCAGAGCAAACTGCTCTTGGCCTTATATTCCTAGTTATGCTAACCCATGACAACCAGCTCCTTTCTTCCTCCTCCCTCTCTCTTCTCTTCTGCCAAGCTAGGCTATAGGCAACTTTATTAGTCAATCAGGGAGGCAAGGTTTACACAAGGTCATTTTGGATTTGTTCCTAGGACAGTAGGAATCTTGGGGGGCAAACAATTAATATTTGAATACATAGTAGCTCCAGAGCAACCCCAACAGTAGCACTCACTCAGTAGTTTAGTCTAGCCTAGAGACATACGGCTTTACAGCTCTATGACACACTAGCTATGTATTCCTATTTTATTATAAAGAGAGCCTGGGTTATGAGCTCAAAACGGAGTCCTGAGTTTTCCCATACAGTGGCTAGAATTCTCATGCAACATAGTCCTGAACTCTGTTGATTATTGTCTCTCCTCCAGTTCTGTTTACCTCCATGCTCCCCAGCTGTGCCTTGCTGTGGAACAGGAAATAGGAGAGAACAAATACTGCTGAAAAAGAGGGGATGTTATTGCCTTGGCTGGCAGCACCTTTGATGCTAACTGAAATTTTCATTCTGAACAGGAGCTTTGCATTTTGCAAAATGTAGGGGGTCAGCCAATTTGCTCCTGTAAGATAGATGTTAGGATCATCTGCTCTTTCATACTGAGAAAGTGAGCCTCTGAGGACTGGCCAGACCACACACTATGAGCTCTCGGCAATACAGGAGAAACTTGTCTTTGAGTGGAAGACTTGTTATTACCACTCTAGAAAAACTTCTGGAGATCTTCAGTTTTTCTGTCTCCTGGCAGCTGTAAGGATGTGCCCGCTCTTTAGGCTGGTGTCACAGAAGGCTGAATGGAGAGCCTAGGCTTTCATACACTACCGCAGGTTATGACATGAACCCTATGCTCTCTAGAGCATTGATGGAGGCTATGTTAGGGTCCTGGATTTCTGTCTGTATTATTGCAGTCATCAAATGCCTTCTTGTTCTTCCCTTGCTGGAGCTACATCAAAAAAAAAAGGCAGCTAAAATACAATGTAAAAACAAGTGCCAGAGTCTCTTAAATTAACCAGCTTTGCTCTGCAAAACTCTCTGTTAAAAGAATATAAACACAAACTATACAATGAGACAAAATATTTGCAAACTCCATATCTGCCAAAGGATGAAATCTGGAATATATAAAGAATCTTCAATTCTCAACAGTATGAAGACGATCCAATTAGGAAATGGGCAAAAGACATGCACAGACATTTCACCCAAAAGCATATACAGATGGTGAAAACACACATGAAAAGATGTTCAACATTATTAGACATTAGGGAAATGCAAATTAGAACCACAACAAGATACCACTACACACTTAACAGAATGACTAAAATAAAAAATAATGACAATATCAAATCCTGGTGAGGACTTTTAGAAGTTGGATTGCTCCAATTATTGGTGCAATTTTGCATATTGTTGGTGAGAGCATAAAGCAGTGGAGAATTCTGGGAAAACAGTTTGGCCTGTTCTTTAAAACACTAAATATCAAAGCAATTGCACACCTGGGCATTTTTCCCAGAGAGAAATAAAAAAAATTATATTCACCCAGAAACTAGTACACAGATATTTATGGCAGCAGGATTCATTTCCGAACACTGAAGCTAATCCAATGTCCTTCAGTGGGGGAATGATTAAAGAGAAGTGTATCATGGAACACAACCCTGCCATAAGAACCACTGGTACTTACGCAACAACCTGAATGAGTCTCCTGATAGTTATACTGAGTTTTTTGTTTTTTTAAATCTTACTCGAAACAATAAGTACTATTTAAAAGATGGCGTGGAAATGATTCAATTATAATCAAGAGGAACAGACAAATGATTACCAAGGTTTAAGTGGATGGAGGGGAAGAAGGAGGCAAAACTACCCAGGGTCAACTTGAGTAATTCTGTGGCAATAGAAAAGCAAGCATCTTTGCTGTATTACTACCAGTAACCTATTTGTTCTGGGGTAGACCATTTCCTCCCAAATCCCTGTGTCTCAGAATGTGACCATATGTGCAGAAGGTGTCTTTAAAGAGATATTTAAATGAACAAACAAAAAAGTCATTGAGGTGGGTCATAACCCAATATGACAGGTTTCATTGGAAGTAGAGTGATTTAGACTGACAGGTGCGGAAGGACGATGCTGTGAGTTATATAATAAAACAGTCATCTGCAGGCCCCAAAAGAATGTCTTGGAAGACATAACCCCTCAGACATTCTGTGTTTGAACTTCTAGGGTTTCAAATTGTGAGAAAATTTGTTCCTGTTGTTTAAGTCAGCCGGTGGTTGTCTGTTATAGCAAAGGAAATGAATACACTGGTTATGATACTCTGTTATAGTTTGGGGGGGTGTTGCTTGTTGGGAAACCAGTAAAGAGTACACGGAATGTTGCCTATTCCATTTCTGCTACTAAAAGTGAATCTTCTATTGTCTCAAGACGGTTGTTTTTAAACAGTTACATTTTAGTTTATTTTGAAGGAAAGGGAAATGGCCTGATTGACAAGCAGTTCTACAGCTGGTAGTGTCCAGAGAACAGGAGAAAAATGAGGTGAGAAGGCAAACTTCCCTTTCTCCCAATGAGGTACGGCAAGCATCACAGAAACTCTTTTAACGACACACAAAACACAGGTTTCAGGCATAAGCAACTCTGAGCAGCATGAAGGAGTATTGAAGAGCCGTAGGGGTTGGTTGGCCAGGGGACTGGATGTCAGGAAGCTTGAATCCACCCTGCAGCCTTGCACTACTTTTTAGTTGCATCACTGTTTCTAACCCGGCTGGGGCTCATCCATGTGTCCAAATCTTGGCAATTTCAATGCGCTCATTTGCTCAGTATTTCCACTGGTCAGGTCCAGGCTCTGCTTGTGCACAGGAGACTCTCTTTGCTTTCAGAGGAGCTCAGCACATCCTGTACTACTCTGATGTTGCCTTCAACTCTGCAGTGCCTCATCATTTGGCAATCCATCACTGTCAGTTCTCCGGTGGTCTCACAATCACTGGGGGAGTACTCCTGCCATTATCTCTGATGACCCAAGGCTGCACAGACCGGCACCAAACTCCTCTAGGCCTGGAATTCCTTTCTTCCCTTTCTTATGTCCCCAGTGTATTTTTACAGTGAAAGTCTGACTGTTACTGTCAGAGCTGTGCTACAGCTCAGACTTTGTTTTTGTTTTGTTTTGAGACAGGGTTTCTCTATAAAACCGCCCTGGCTGTTCTGGAACTCACATTGTAGACCAGGCTGGCCTCAAACTCATAGAGATCCTCCTGCTTCTACCTTCCCGATTGCTGGGGTTAAAGGTGTGTGCCACCACTGTGCAACTGACTTTTTTTTTTTAATTTATTTTTTTATTTGTTACAATTTATTCACTTTGTATTCCAGCTTTGTATTTATTCACTTTGTATTCCCTCCCTCGTCCCCTCCTAATCCTTCCCTCTCTTCCTTTTCTCCTCCCATGCCCTTCCTCCAAGTCCACTGATAGGGGAGGTCCTCCTTCTGACCCTAGCCTATCAGGTCTCATCAGGACTGGCTGCATTGTCTTCCTCTGTGGCCTGGGAAGGCTGCTCTCCCATCAGGCAGATGTGATCGAAGAGCCAGCCACTAAGTTCAGGTCAGAGAGGGCCCCTGTTCCCCTTACTAGGGCACCCACTTGGACACTGAGCTGCCTTGGGCTGCATCTGTGCAGGTGAGGTCCCTATCCATCGTGGCAGATGTCCAGGCACAGGAGTGACCCGCAGCGAGTGGTCTCAGGAATCTGCAGAACCCTGGAGCTGCAGACTCGGGCAAGGACAGCTTTCTTTAGGACTTTTTGATCCTGCTTCAGATTCTGCTCCAAAGTAGCTACAAATTTACTTTTTAAATCCATTGGTAACTTCCGCACTGGGCAGAAAGCATTCAAGCTGACATTCAACTTTCTGCCAACCTGGGAAATGACCGGCAACAAATGTCGGGTTCCGTGAGGGACACCTGGCACCTCGGAAACGGCTGGAACTGGTTTTTTTGTTTTTTTTCCTTCTTCTTCTTTCTTGCAGCTTAAGGGTGCTGGAGGAGGAGAAAACTGATGACAGAAGTCCTGCGTGGAAGCAAGCAGGATGGGTATCTGGAAAGTCTCGGGATGAATTTCTTTCCGGCTCAACCTTCTGGATGTATTAGCAGTGAAGGGCTCAGGGGTTCCAAGCAAGCTGAACACTATCACACTTCGTGGGCAACCAGGAAGATGAAGAGCCGAGGGCCGCGGCAAATGCTGCAGCAGGGTCCCAAGGATGGTGCGGAAGAACCTCGGGTGCAGAGGACTGCCAGGGCTTGCTTCAGGCTTCAGGTTGGGCGGAAGCCAGTACCACTTCCACCAGATAAAGTTCCGCTCCCTTGCCGGCCTCCAGGGGTGAGGGGTAGGGCCTTGCTGTGCAGCGTTCACCACACTGCCTGGATTGACTGCCTAGTAAGAGCCTTCAAGACAAATGTTCAAAGTGGTTCAAAAGCAACTTTGTTGAGAAAACTTGTGCTCAAAACTGGCCTAAGACTTTTGACCTCGTCCTGTGTCAGAGGATCCTCAATTCTGAAGCTGAGTCGATGATTCGAATGACGACTTGAGACTCGGCAGAGTGATGAGAGTGCTGACCTAGAGTCCTAGCTCTGATAGGTCCAGTTGCAGCGTTCCGCGGGGTCTTCTGTTTATCCTGCAGGTCAGCACGTCCTTGTCGCTGCCTCCCACGGAGCGACGGCCTGTTATCACAGACCCAGAGTTTGGTGTAAGGGATGACATCCGCTGTCATTTTCATCTGTAAAGAAAACCGTAACTGTCTTTGAGGCAATTGGCACCACGCCGTGTTCTGAGATTCTTTTTTTTCCTAAAGATCACACTGAACAATTTTGAGTGACATCATTTCATAGTAATTAGGGTTGTACTGCTTTTAAAGTAGATATTTTGGTACTGCATGGCCCCTAAATGCAAGCCTACTACATCATGTCTTCACTTGAGAAAATAGTAATTTTTTTTGAAATAATATCACATCACTTTCTTCCCTCCAGTCCTTCCCAGATACCCTTCTTCCAACCCCTCCTATGTCCTTGCTACTTTGAAGTCAATAGCCTCTTTTTCTTCATTATCGCCACACACACACACACACACACACACACACACCTATGTGTGTATGTATGTATGAAAGCATGTATGTATGCATATATGTATGCATATGCACATATAGAGATAAATGCAACTTTTTGGGTCTGTTTTTGTTATTTGTGTGTAAATGGTTTCAGAACTGACCGCTCTGCACTGGACAACCAATAAAGAGGCTCATCCCTTCCCTTGAAGAATCTAATTCTTCTTTTCCCAGCAGTCATCATTTGCCTGTAGTTCTCAGTTGAGGCTTGGGAACCCTGAAACTTTTCTGACTTCTAGGCTAACATGTTCATTGGTACTGCCATTGATTGTTCTGGTCTTGTCTCTGCTGCGATATCTGGGAAAGACCATTTCAGAAAGACTTCCTGGTGTTCTGGCTCTTATAAGATTTCTACTCTCTCTTCCACAACACCCCCTGAGCCTCAGATGCAGGAGTTATGATGTTGTTGTATTTATTGGCTGGGCTTTCTGGGATCAGTTGACCTCTGCATTGTATCCAGTTGTGGTTTTCTGTAATGGTTTCCATTTGCTATAAAGAGAGACTTGTTTGGTAAAGGCTGGAAGCTATATTGACTTGTGGGTATAAAGATAAGATTTAGAATATATTTAGGAATTATGCTGGTCTAATAAAGAGGCAGTACTAGATTCTTTTCTAAGGTCCAAGTCCTAGCCAGAAAACTGGCTAGGTTTCCAGCTCTGATTTTCCTCCTGTGAGTGGGCCTTAAGTCCAACTAAACAGCTGTTGGTTTCCACAGACAAGCAGGTGTCACTTATTGCTCCTCTCTTATATCTTGTCACTCTGGTAATTGCCCTGGTTCATAGACGTTACAGCCCGGTAGGACTATTTAAATGCTTCCCTCTCTTGGAAGCCTTCATAGGATTATCTGGAACCATGGGAATTAGACCACAGGAAGGAGGCTTTCAAGTCTGATCCATCTCTAGTCATGAAAGTCCTGTGTTCTAAGTGTGTAGTATCCTCATCAGTAGGGTCTAACTCTCAGCTCCTAACAGGCAACCACAGCTACATCTGTAGTATATGGCTTTGGGAATCACTTGAACTACCCTGACCGATCATTTGAAAGATGTTCTCATGCCTGGTACTGAGGTTTCTGTTCCCCTATGGTTATTATATAGGAAGCATTGTCAGCTCAAGTGGCTTAACCTTTATATATATACATATATGTATGTATGTATGTATGTATGTATTAAAAATGTATATATGTGTTATATATATATATACATGTATAACATATAACACATATGTACATATGCACATATATATATATGCACATATATACCTTATATTTAATCTTAACTAGAACCAACTAACTAACTATACCATACCTAGGCATATGCCCAAAAGATTTGACATCCTTATCCACAGGTACTTGCTCAGAGATGTTCATTGCCACCCTATGCACAAGAGCACAAGAGCCAGAACATGGAAACCACCTAACATGTCCTTCAGTTGATGAATGAATAATGAAAACATGGTATGAATACACAATGGAATACTATTCAGCTGTAAATAAAGATGAAATCATAAAATTTTCAGGTAAATGAATAGACCTAAAAAATTATATTGAATGGGATAACTCAGACCCAGAAAAACAAATGTCCCATGCTCTCTTTTGTCTCCAGATCCAATTCCTCACTTGTGAGTATACATGAAGAATAACCACAAAAACCAGTGAAATATAAAGGGGCCATAGGTCAGGGGGACTTGGGGGAGGGGAATAGCAGGATACAGGTGAGAGGAAGTTGGAATGGAATAAAAAGGAAGAGTCTCCAGTTGGAGAAGATGGGGTAGGTCAATACAACAGGAGAAGGGACAATGGACGAATAACACCAAGATCCTTTGATAAAGCCTCAATGAATCATTTTATATTTACCCCAAATTGCATAAATACATGTAAGTGTATTGTATCCATATATTCCTTAAAGAAAATAGTATTTTTTTTTAAATATATAGACTCTCCTGCTTCTGTCTGGTCATTTTGTAAGAAGAGATTTTCACAAAGAAGTTTCAGAAGTAGTTCTGACATTGTGAATATTTTGCTGACTTGAGAAATTAACCTCTTCATAAAATCCAATCCCACTTTGCTATTTTGACACTTCTTTTGTGCGAAAGTATTCATTAACATTTCCCATAATTGCCCTGTTTCTAGAGCAAGTATGTAATTTCCCCCAGAATGAAGACTTCATAATGCACATCCAATAAAGTCCACCCTGTCTGCCACTACTTGACACCTTAGACTTAATTTGAGTTGGAAAGATTTTTCCACTGTTGATCCTGCTGGATCCTGTTGATTCCCATTGTTCATCTGTCTGATTTAAAGCTGACTGGAAGCCATTTGTAATGTCTACTATTCACTTTCTGACTGTCTGGTCCTTTTCTGAGTATATATTGCTAGTGACTAGTGACAGTCCAGTCTGTAGGACTTAAATTAAACTGATGAGAGTGCTATCACAACTTTACCTTTGCCATAATATTCATGAAAACAGCAATTAAATTTTAATAATAATGTTGGAGACTTAAAGAAAGCCGGGATAAGTATGAGAACTTATACTGCAATAGAATTTGAAATCAGTTGAAGAATAGACTCACAGAAATAAAAGAATTTCATTTTCTTAGTAAATCACATGAAGGTTCAAGGGCTGTGTGTGTGTGTGTGTGAGAGAGAGTGTGTGTGTATTAATGAGCAAGTATGTAAGGAGTCCAGAAATTAACCTTATATGTTATTATCTAAGTGCGGGCTACCAGTTTCAGAAATGGAGTCTTTCACTGTTCTGTAATCCACGACTTTGGCCAAGCTGGACGGCCAGGAAGCTCCAAGGATCTGAATGTCTCTGCCTCCCTAGCCTTCACATCACAAGCATATGCACTGCTGCCCCAAACCAGTTTTTCTATGTAGATTCTGGAGAGGCAACCCAGCTCCTTATGCTTATGAGGCAAGCACTTTATACACTGAGCTACCTCTCCAGCCTAAGATCAATTTTTAAATTGTGTTTTTGTAGTTTACTAATCTTGTAATGATGTGTTTTGCGCAATTACCATGAAGAAAGTCATCATAGAATCTTCATTTTTGCTTAGTGATAGAGTACCAGCAATGGCCTCTGCAGTCCCCTGGACACCCTTCATTCTAACTCTGCATTCTTCTCACTGTTTCCTTGAAGGTCTTTCTTCCCACACAAGTCAGACCTTGCAAAGTCAGTGCTTGCTTCCATTTTTCTTTTCACAATCCAAGTAGCCAATCATAAATAACGTCAAAGACCACCACCAAAAAGGAGTTCCTAATCCAAATTCAAAGATGAAATCTGGGCTGGTCTTACACATTTTAACTTGTGTTCCTAAAATTACTGTCTTTGGTATTGTTGCCGTCCTGTGGGAAAGGCCATCAACAATCATTTGTTTCCTATGAGGTAGTTGTTTGGTAATCAACTTATCTGTACCTCATAATTGCCATATTGTTTGTGATGGCTGCAGATCCCCAAGCAGCTACAGAGAAAAAAAAAAGTAGAAATAATTTTTCTTTCAAAGCAAGTGTCGATGGATCCAGCAGCACAGACCTATAACTTCAGCTATTTCATAAGCTGAGGCAGGAGGATCACAGGTTCAAGACCTGCGTAGGCTCCTTGAGTAAGTCAAAGTCAGCCTTGGAAACTTAGTGAAACCCTGTATCAAAGTGAAAAGAGGACTGGAGATAGAGTTCAGTAAAGCCCAAGACCCAGGGTTCAGTTCCGGTCAGGTCACTGTCAAACAAACAGACAGATAAACAAAAATTCCAAAATATATTTATCCCTAAAGAGTTGAAAGTAATTATGAGTTTTATGTCCTACTTTTCTCTTTTCAAGTAAAATGACTTGCTATTATGTTTATGCTCTGGTAAGGTGCAGTCAAACTATAAGAAACTACAACCAAACAGCAAACTCTCAACTGCAATTACATGTTTCTGTCAAGTTATTTTGTACCAAGTTACTAATCACATACATGGTCAGTGCCAGTGCCAATTTCACGGAGTAGTTACTGATAGAAGGTCTGTATTTTACACTTGCTTTGAAAAAAAAGAGGACTTACTGGATACACAGATCGGATATATTTCTTTGAGGAAAATTGTAGAATAGAGTGACAAACACCTTAGTTAAGTGATCTGAGACGCAGAAGCCATGTTTCCTTACGTGCAGACCTTCACACTCTACTTCTCAGTCTTTTGGAATAAGCACAGCAGTGTTTACATCCCTTCATATTTCTCTGTCAAATGCATAAAGTGACCGTTAGGAGCTCTTATCTCAGAAGTAGTATGACCGTCTAATCCGATAGCCAGTGTAGTGAATAGAAGAATTCCTCGTGGGCTATTATGTTTAAATCTATCCTTTCTGACTCAAGAATCGCAGTCAGTTTTTCTCAGTCCGATGCTATACAGCATGCTGATATCAATGCATTTCACCTCGGAGGCTTCTTTTAATTTTCTCAGTATCCTTTTTGTACAAGAAGCAAACAACTCTGAGTGCCCATGCCCCGCCAATAAATCCTTGAAGGGCAAATCTCAATAAATACACATGTGTATATGTAATTACAGCTGGTAAATATTGATGCTATTTCTATTATAAGCCTTAGATCTATAAAGATATTTTTATGTCTTCTCTGTTCGATGAGGCTGCTTAAAATAAGCCATCCACACGTCTAAAATAAGAAGCCATAAGAATAAAAGTCTGCCTTCTTATTAGAAAACTCGGGATGAAAAGGAGCCTGCCAGGAAGTTCTACAGACTGAAATGTCACTGGGTAAAGATAGCTACTCCAACTATCTTGAGTTTCCTGCAGACAGGCTCTGCTTTACATATGTATTCTTCTTCTTAGGGAACCCTTGCCTTAAAGGTAACCACAGTTTTCTAGAGCTAGGCACCTGATTTATACAAAGCATGAAAGGCATAAAGAGATTAAATACTTGTATTCAAATATTAAATCTTATAGCCTTGTCTGAGGTTGGAAATGGATATAATAAGTATTGAACTTTAGGTCTGGTGATTTCTAGGGTAATAAGAAAAATGGTTCGGGAAGTCAAAAGAATATGTTTGTATCCTATTTTCAATGAGGGTACTCCAAGAAACATGGAAAGAATACATATTTCATATAAGCATAGCCTTTTTGGAAGTGAACCCAGGGAAAAGAGAGAGAGAGAGATCCTGAAAAGAGACAGGATGGAGGGAGACTTAATCCAAGGGTGTGCTGCTGAGTTGACTTTCCATCCAGGGCATTAAGGACCTATTCCTGGTGGGGAATCGTGAAGAATACCCTTGAGGATTGTCGACTAGAGACACAAAATGAGGAGTGGTCTGACCCCTATAGGCTAACATTAACAGCAGAGCTATCAATGTTATCTTTTTTTTTCTCCAATCCAGCAATCCATTTCTCAGTTTCCTCCTTCTCTCTTTTAGTTTTAGCTTTCTTTTTTTTTTTTGTAAATGTATTTTTGTTATAAATTACACTTTATTCACTTTGTATCCTAGCTGTAGCTCCCTTGCTCATCCCCTCCCAATCCCATCCTCCTTCCTTCATCTCCTCCCATGCCCCTCTCCCAGTCCACTGATATAGGAGGTCCTCCTCCTCTTCTCTCTGACCCCAGCCTATCAGGTCTCATCAGGACTGGCTGCATTGTCTTCCTCTGTGGCCTGGTAAGGCTGTTCCCACAGAAGGCTTTTGAAAGACTCTACCCAGCAAGGTATCAAAGCAGATGCTGAGACTCATAGCCAAACTTTCGGCAGAGTGCAGGGAATCTTATGAAAGAAGGGGGAGATAGAAAGACCTGGAAGGGACAGGCGCTCTACAGGAGAGCAACAGAACCAAAAAAATCTGGGCCCAGGAGTCTTTTCTGAGACTAACTTCAACCAATGTTATTTTTTTTTCAGGAGACTTGCTACAAAGTAAAGAATGCATGGGACAAGAGGCAGGACAGCCATACTGCAGCTGAGATTCGATGTCAGGGATTCCAGGGGAGCTAGTCAACTCAATAATGGGCAGAACAAACACTCGGGTGGAGGGAATATGACTGGGGCATGAAGATATCTAATACAATGCCAAGCAAACACTAACAGTTACTCATTATGGGTGTCATGCTTTCTCAGTCTTATTTCTTCATCCCGAAAGAGGAAGGAAAATCCTTGGCTGGCCAGTTCACTGTTCCCCCAAAGAGCATTGTGAAATGTTGACAGGCAGGCAGTACGAACTTGAAAGTTTCTAAGGGTATTGCAGACCTTAGATATACGTAGAAAATAGGGAAGAGATCAGAGAGTGCATGGAGGTCATGAAAACCCTTGCAATGATGTGGCAGTTCCAAAACAGCAATGGGCCAGAACAGAGATTATTCATAAGTAATAACAGTTAGCATTTGGGAAACAGATGGGTAACTGTAACACATCAGGGGTTTTTTTTTGTTTGTTTGTTTGTTTGTTTGTTTTTTATCAATTGGACTGTTAGGAGGATGTTTCTTGCTAGAATTAATATTAATTGATACATACTCTTTAAATAGCTAATATAAGAAGAATACAATGTCTGGTAAACCTCAAACCCATTTAGGATCTACATTTTAGTCATGTCTCCCCTCTTCAGCTGTAGACTCCAAATTCACTTTATTCTGCCTTTTCTTTTTCTGACAATTGCAAGCTTCCAGTTGCATTATTAATTTCAGCCGGTTTTGATCTCTGAGATATCAACCAGCAGCTGCCCTTGCCTCCTCGAGTCGCATGGCAGTTATGCTTTAATTCCTACATAATTTTTGTATATTTAATGAAGGTTAAACACCAATGCTATTATAAATTCTCCTCTGGAGGATAGGTATAGGTGTGTACGCATTACAGATATAATCACAGTTAACAATATTCCATATGGCACCTCTTGAAGGGATTAAGGAGCTTCTTACTCATTCAAACTGATGTTTGAAATGATAATGGGCTTTCAGGGACTAACAACTGAACTTCTGCAAGCTGTGACCCTACAGGCTTCCCTTATCTTGTTCCCCAGTGACTCATCAACTTCTTTTCCGGTACCTTTTACTGGGGTGGTTGTGGCAAACACCTCACAAAGAAAAGGCACAAACCCTGAAGCTGCTGACCCAGGCTTCAGCACTGGCTTAGATGTATAGTTCCTGTGACGTTTCCTGCTGACTTATCTCCCAGTCACTGGTATTTTTAAAAACCTGACTTCTGTTTTTAGCATGAGTGAGAACAATCTCTGCATACCAAATATCTCTGGATTCAGACAGTATTTCATTCTAAAACTTCAAACACCTTCAAAGAGTGTCAGGTTCTTCTATTTTGAGATTCCATGAAAGTGTGTTCCCCCTGTGTCTATACTTTAATACTTCAGGATCTTAGTTGTTCCCCTAAAGTAACTCAAGAGTGGCTGTGATGTATCAGAAACTACATGGTTCTCAAGGGTTCAGAGGTGGAGGCCAGGATTGTCTGCTGCCTTCAAGGAGGTCTCAGTTTGATCTTGTGTCCTAATAGATCTTACTAAAGTATGATAAAAGTTGGACTGGGTGACTGGGGATTTGGGGACTTCTAAGTCAGTATTCAGTTGGCAATGGAAGGTTTAGGACAGATGCCTCCAAGATGGATAAGAAGAGGGGAGGAGTTTCCCAAACGCACCTGTCTTCTCTCCTGTGTGACATGTGGGGATGGGGGGAGCGAATGATACACAAAGTTGGGTGAAAAGAGAACTAAAGCTTGATGGGAATAGGAGACCCCCTGCTGCCTGTCCTCATACCTTTTCTTGGTTCACTTTGTAGCTTTTGTGACTTTTTCTCTACGCGGTCAACAAGCAAGTGCATCCATCCCCCGTGGTAAGTGCTGTTACACAATGCTAGCTGCCCAGGACACAGGAATGAGGGATCATGGCTACTCTTATATACTGTGGAGATGCATACATGTGATACTAGAGGACACACACACACACACACAGGGGCGGGGGGAGTCTGAGAGAAAGAATTATAGCTATCCTTGATGTGATAGCAGAGAGAGCATAGAGAAATGTTTCTCAACCTGTGGGTCATGACCCTTTCGGGGATCACATATCAGATATACTGCATAGCAGATTGTTACACTATGATTCCTAACAGTAGCAAAATAACAGTGTCCGGGGCTACCACAACATGAGAATCTGTGTCAAAGGGTCACAGCGTTAGGAAGGTTGAGAACCGCTGGCTTAGAGAAAGTACAGTGCTAAGTCCTTATTCTGATTTGAACAGGAACTGCCCCCACAGACTCTGTGTTTGACAGCTTGGCCCAGAGGGAGTGGCATTGGGAGGAGGTGTGGCCTTGCTGGAAGAGGTGTGCCGCTGTGGGCTTTGAGGCTTCCTGTGCTCAAACACTGTGGAGTTCCAGTCTCCTGCTGGCTGCCTTCCAATCAAGATGTAGAACTTGTGGCTCCTCCAGCACCAAGCTTCCTGACATGATGATAATGGACTGAACTTCTGAAACTGTAAGCCAGCCTCATTTAAATATTTGCCTTTATAAGTTGCCTTGGTCACAGAGTCTCTTCAAAGCAACAAAACTCTGACTGAGACAGGGCTCTTGTTGAGTTGGAGCTGAAAGAAAAAAAAATTATAAATAAGGCTTTGTTTGAAGCTATTTGCTCAGCTTGTGTAGTCCAGCAACCAGGACAGCATTAAAGATTATAGGTGCAGAAGACATGAGATAAGATTGGGGTTCCTTTACCTAGAATCATGAGTCACCAAACTGCGAGTGATTTTCTTTACCATTGTGCAGCAAGCTAGTCAGATCTGCAATAGACATGCAGTTTATCAAGCGGCCTAGCATAGGAAGTTGTGTTGTTCTGATACTGTGTCATTCTTTTACCCGGCTGGGTGACCCACATAGGAGGAGAAACAAAATGCAACCCTGTAGATGTCAACTATGCCCCTTTACTACCTGTGACATCACTGTTGGTATCTGAACTTTGGAATCAAAGTGACTGGGAGCTGGGCGGGGTCCCAAGAAGGGAGCCCTTGGTGCAGTCACCATTGAACCTTGTCACCATTGCCATCTCCTACAGATTGCCTAGCATTTGACTGGAAGATATGGATTTCTAACCAAGGTAAAGTGGTTTTTTGTTTTGTTTTGTTTTGTTTATATCTAGACACTAGAGTCAGGCATGATTAAATCAAATGCATATTGTTTTTACTTGACACTTTACTTTCATCAACTTTTAAATCAATTGAACACACATATATATGTGTGTATATATAATATATATTACACATAAAACGAATAAGAAAAAGTTGGTATGGTGAATGTTACTGATATATTTTAAAAAGAAAAACAACAAAAATGAGAAGTCCTAGTTTTCTGAAAAGATAGAGAAGACAGGGCTAAAGAATGCTTGTTTAAAAAGGTATTTGAGGAAGCCGGGGGCTCCGCATGCTGCAGCTGCCCCGGCGCGGAGACAGTGGCCAGGCGCCAGCCTGGCAGGCAGCTGGGAGGCGGCAGCGCAGGGAGGGGCCTGGTGAGATGGCAAGGGAAGGTCACCGTCAAGTAGGACCGCAAGGAGCTATGGAAGCGCCGCCTCAGCCTGGAGATCCGGAGCTCCACATGGATGTGGATGAACTCTTGGACATGGAAAGTGATGACACCCGGGCTGCTAGAGTCAAGGAGCTGTTAGTTGACTGTTACAAACCCGCTGAGCCCTTCATCCCTGGCCTGCTGGACAAGGCCCCGGGCATGCAGAAGCTGAGCACACCTCAGAAGAAGTAAGGGTCCTGACTCAGATGGCCGCGGCTTCCACAGCACAGTCGCTGACCCCCAACCTCGTAGCAACAGCAATACCAGGGGACCCTGCAGCCAGGCCTGGTGCTGTGAGCAGGGATCCCTATGCCCCTGCCCAGAGGTCACTTTCCTTGCCCCCAGTTTTCCATTTTGGGGTTTTTTTTATTGTTATTAAACTGATGGGACTTTTTGTGTTTTTATATTGACTCTGTGGTCCAGGCCCTTTAAATATAAAAGCTAGGATATGCCTTTGGAGCAGCTAAAAAAAAAAAAAAGTATTTGAGGACTTTTGATTTCAATAGGAATATTTTGTATTTATCTATATAGGGTTTGGGAATAATCCTAGGGATCCAACCCAGGTGGTCAGGCTTGGTTGGCAGAAGACTCCTTACCTGCTGAGTCAACTCCCTGGCTCCATTTCCTTTTATAATGTGTGTTTTTTAATTAAAAGATTTACTTTATTTTTAAACTGTGTGTGTATATGTGTGTGTGTGTGTGTGTGTGTGTGTGTGAGAGAGAGAGAGAGAGAGAGAGGCAGGGAGAGGGGAGAGGAAGGGAGAGACACAGGAAGAAGGAGGGGAAGAGGGACAGAGAGGGGGAGAGGGAGGGAGAGGCAGGGAGAGGAGAGAGAGACAGAGAGGGAGAGAACTCAAGAAGTTAAAAAACAACAAATCAAGTAATCCAATTAAAAAATGGGGTACAGAGCTACACAGAGAGTTCTCGATAGAAGAATATCAAATGGCAGAGAAACGCTTAAAGAAATGTTCAACATCCTTAGTCATCAGGGAAATGTAAATCAAAACGGCACTGAGATTTCACCCTACACCCATCAGAATGGCCAAGATCAAAAACTCAAGAGACAGCACTTGCTGGAGAGGATGTGGAGAAAGGGGAACCCTCCTCCACTGCTGGTGGGAGTGTAAACTTGTGCAATCGCTTCGTCTTCCTGTTTGAGTATGGTTATTTATTTCATAACAGATCTGCAGGTGTCAACACTAGAGTAACTAGAAACCTATAAATATTTCAGTCTCCCGAATTCAGCCTCCCATCCACTGTTTTACTGATAGAATGCTGACAGACATAGACACTTTGTGAACCATCTGACATAACTTTTTCCCTTGCCACTTTTACTTTGATTTGTTCGGGTTCCTGGTGGGGAGTCCTGGGTTCTGACAACCAATGGTGTTCATTCGATTCAAGGCAAGTAAGAAGGCCTTCCTGTGCATCCTTTGTCTTGCCTTTAAATTCCAATCCTTTTTCAAGTTCCTGTCCTTAGTGTAAGTCACAGTAGCATCCTTAGTGCTTCCTTGTCACACAGAATTTTCAGAAGTGGCTACAACTTTAAGACAATGTCTGCTCCTAGTTTTCTGAGGCCTCCTTAAAGATACTGTACACCGAGGTCAATAAAGGCAGGAAAGGTGATGAATTCATTTCCTAACTAGTTCTTTAGTATGCTGCTTTTTTCTTCCTGATGCTTGCTCCAGCTACAAAAACAGCATGAAGTAATAGTCCCAGAAGCAGCATCCCCCCCTGTCTTCTGTGTAGAAACAAAGGTTATTTTTTTCCTTTTTCTCCCAAAGAAATACAGTTCTTTCTTCCTTTTTTTTATTTGATGTTCAAATAAATACTTAATTAGTATTTGTGTTGCTCCTGAACATGCTGGCTAAATCGACTTTTACTGGAAGGTGGACTTATTTTGGGTAAAAGGATTTGACTTTGTTTTCATTTCAAGTGATATTTCTATTTTATTCTTGTATCAGATGCTCCATTTGACAGTCCTTTTACTTCAAGGTACATCTTTCTGTTCTAAGGATTAACCATATTGATTCTACTCATCTGAATTCATAAAGCTAAGAATGGCTTCCATTGGGATGTCTTCTATGCTTTCCAAGTTTTGTACTCATATTGGTTACCATTAAAATTATTATTTTCTTGACTCTTCAATCTTCTCTTGTCATACTATTTTGTTAGGCTTGTGTTTTTTCCTTGTCTGGTTGTCTATAGTTTTTTCCATTACGTTCCAGTCTTGCTACCCATAATGTCTATTCCTTTTATAGAATATGGTTATCTTTGCTCAGAATAGTCAAAATCTGCTTGATACAGTATCCAAATGATAAATTTCTGCTTAGTTGTTTCTGGCACTGCATTTGAGACTTTGTACCTCACAATGATAACAATAACTGCTCTCATCACATATACCAGGACTTTCTGAGGGATAAATGTGTTATATCCCCATTATTTTTAGCCTGAATTATTTGCTTTGGGTGGACATTAAGCAGTGGGTAGTTTTCATTCGATAGATTGACTTTTTGAACTGAAAAATCACATTCATGTGGTTAGACCATTTCAATGGGTTATTGTGTGTCTAAGGCATTTTATTAGGACTGTGTCTTATGTCCTCCAGTTTGAGGTATAGAAGTATATGCCATGTTCCCTCTTGTTTAAGGCTACCCTATACTTTAGAAAGAAAAAATCTATTACTTTCCAAACTTATGTACTATATTAAGTTTCTAGGACCCTTACAAACATGCTAGGTAAAATAATGAGCACATTGTTTTACAGTTTTAAAGCCCTCATGTCTGCAATCTAGGTTCAGTGGGCCACATAGTCCTTCTGAAAATTCCATAGAAAAATTTTCGCTTGCCCCTTCTTGATTCTGGTGTGTACTCCTCCTTTTTATTTTTTGGTTTTGTGAGACAAAAAAATTATTCTCTATTCTGGACTCATTTTGTATACAAGGCAAACAGAGATCTGCCTGCCTCTGGCTCTGGAGTACTGGGACTAAAGGCGTGTGCCACCATGCCCGGCTTAACCTTTCTTTTATGATTATTGTTTTATTTATGTGCCCATGTGCCTAACTGAGTTTATGTGCATCATGTGTCAACTCGACCCCTCAGTCCCCACCAGATTCTCAAGGTTAAACCACTCTGTCAGCTAAGGGCTATACTGATGAGGTACGCCTCGGCCCAAGTCATTTGTTCTGGTGAGTTGTTACATTCGCTGCCCAACTCAGACTCATGTCTGATTCTATGTCCTTGACCTATAGCATTTCTATTAAATCCCTTTTAGAACTTTGTTTTAGTTTTTAAAGATTTAGCCTTTATCGTATTAAAATGTATTTTTTTCATAATATGGGTAATGATAATTATTTTTGCACACTGTTAGTTTTTCTGCACATATTTAGATGATTGGTTTTCGGTTATAAGCTGTTCAATTATAACCTTGTGTTTTCTCAAAAAAAAATGACCTTGAGGCAAGGATCACAATATTGGGCTTTCATGCAGAAGGAAGCAGTAAGGAGGTAGAGGTGAGGCAGGATTGGTAGCTCTGTGAGACATGGGTTCTCATGTTCATGAGCAAAGCAGAAGAGATTTGGAAACTTTAGTGGCACACGGTTACATTCACTGAGCGTGATGGACATTTCTAGAGCCTGAACAGGGAGCTGTGCCTCAGAATAGTCCATGAGAATGAGGGACAGAGAAGGCATTCATCTGCCAGACCTATTGTTTCCTTTCCACCAAGTTTTACCACATGAAATCTTGTTCTTAAATCCCTAGAACCCACGTAAAAGAAAGCCAGAGATGTAGTTCTACCATCCATAATTCCAATAGTCTAGTGGCAGACAACAGGCAAAGAGGAGACAATGCCCAGAAACTTGCAGGCCAGTTAGCCTGAAACACAAGTAGAAAATCAACAGAAAGTCCTTATCTGGAAGGAACGGACACACCTAAAGTTCTCCTTTGACCTCCACAGACTTGCCCTAAATCACATCAAGTAATGTGTGCATATACATCCATATACACTTATACATGCAGATTTAGCATGCACAGGTAAACTATCCTATATTCCAGACTTCTTCATCCAGTCCCTTTGATGACAGTTCAGGATGCCTCCATACCAGGCCCTGCAATAAAGTGTTTCATTTCACTCCAGAAATATGAGGAAGAGCCAGGCTCTCCAGGTGTATGGCTAGCCAGCTTAGCTCTGAAGTCATGTTCAGAGAAATGGCTTTGGCCCTAAGTACAAATGACTTGTAAGTGTCTCACAATTACAGTTGATTAACAAAACAATTAAGACAAAGCAACTTAAAGAGGCTCATGAGACTTGTACCCAAGGTGGCAAATCACTTTTATAAATCTTACTAATACTAAACCTTCTTTGAACTTCCTATGAAAACACAACTTGGTTAGTTTGGACAGCCATGAAATGGAGGTCAGATGTCAGGCTGAAGAATCAGTAGCTGGCAACTCATTTATTGCTTTCTGGATCTGTCGCCATCCTTGTGTCCTGGACACATCAGCTGTTGCCGAGGCTCAGTGATTTATTCCACTTCCAAGCTAAGTGGCATTGCTAATGACAGACTCATTTCTGAGGGATACAGGACCCCTCTAAAAGGTGACTTTGGTGCAAAGGCTTCCTGAGTGGTTTACCAGGCACAGGTTCATTTTATTGTATATCTCCTCTTCTCTTCTTAAACTGCATGGGTGGAAGGTTGTGTTTACTTCCGTTTAAGCTCCCCTAGCCCTCCTAGGAATTTTCCTAGTAGAATTTTCCCCGTGGGAGATGGTTGCAGTTCTCATTCTGTCCTGGAGTGGACTTCTTGGAGGAGCACAGTCATGGCATATTATGTCTTCTAACATTGCCAGATTTGCTTTTCACCCGTCTTCCTGTAGCTGTGTTTTTGAAGAAAAGGTTCCATGTTTCTATTGCTGAGTTGCTACTCTCCTGAGGCCAGCCCAGTCTGCAGTTGCACACATGTTGGTCGTGTTGGTTTGGTTCTCAGGGGTGAGGGAGTGGCACGGCTGATGAGGAGCTGGTGAGAGGGCGAGGAGGCTGAGTGCTGCTTGCTTCCATATGGCCGTCTGGACAATTTCTCATTATCCTGGAAAGGACTGCAGTTTATCGGTTTACCTATACTGTATTCTAAATTTGTTTTATTTATTTATTTAAATTTTAATTCTGAGTTCTACATAGTTTTACATTTGAGGATAAATGTATGTAGAGAAAACAATAAAGTTCTATACACTTTTTCCCAGGTTCCCCCACATCTGATATTCATGTTACATTCCTGAAAATGTAAGAAGTTAACAAATGGAAAAATAATATTGCTTATGCTATCAATTTTGTTTGAATTTCATAAGTTTTCCCTGTAATATTTTTTTGGTGTTTCAGAAAGCAATCAGGATACCTCAATATGCTTTGCAGATCTGTCTCTCAGTCTTCTCTCAACTTCAAACTTCTTAGTCTTGTTAGTGTTTTTCTTGACCTCGACAGTTTGAGAGATTACTTAGGTAGTTTATAGGCAAACTGTAGCTTTGTCATAGAGTTTTTTTATAGTTAGAATGAGGCTGAGCGTTTGTGGCAAAATACTTGCAGGTGGGGTACACTCACCATCCTGTATAATGTAGTAAAAGATTGCATCATGGTATTGTCATGGATTCTTACCCTCATGTGCAATGTAGCACATGATTGCATCATGGCACTGTCATGGATTCTCACCATCATGTATAATGCAGTACATGGTCACAGTATGGCATTGTCATGGGTAACGTTAACCTGCTTGCTTGTGCAAAGTAGTTTGCCAGGCTTTCCCACATTAAATTACAATTGCCTCCCTTTCATACTCCCGTCATTGTGAGGGACCAATCCAGTCTACATTCAAGAAGAGATTTGCTAAGCTTTACTTGCCATAAGGAATTTGTATGCAGATGTACTCTATGGAATTATTTAGTAAGAGAAGCAATTCATTCTGCCATGTATTTGTGGCACTATAATCCAATATTAGAACTTATTTAGCTAATTAAAATTTCCAGCCTTGGCCATTAGGGACTCTGAGGTTGAGGCCTGTGCCCTTTGCTCATTGTGTCCATCTCTCAAACACTTCACAATGTCTTGCTTTTCCTTCTTTGTAGCTTACCAACTGTGGCTCCTCAGACTAACTGCACCTCACTCAGCCAGAGGAAACATATTTTTCTAGAGAAAGTCTAGCTAAGCCAGAAGGAAGTATTTTCTCCATGGTTTTGGTATTTATAAGAAAAATAAACCTTACACTGAGAAAAAGCAGTTATGCGGTTTATAAATTGCCTTCAGGGATAAAATACCTTAAAATGCGAAATTCATCAAAAGACTCTGTTAACACACTTGTGTTATTTTCATCAATCATATTCTGTTGACATTAATGATATATTGTTCTTCTCTTACTAGAAAAATCAGCTGGCTTAATTGTTGATTTTTAAAATTTTTTCTTGGCAAGTCAGAGTAATTCATTTGGATTTTTTCAAGGGAAATTTTTACAGTATAATGATCTGAATTCTGATTCTCAAAAGTTGTTAGTCACTGAAAATGAACCGCATCCCACATGCATATTGGCAGTGAGGATGGATTTGCTTGTTTGTTATGATTGTGGATTTGATTTTTCGTCTCAGCAAATATAGAACTGGATGCCCTTATGGTGCATCTCAAGATTGATTTGACAGCTTGAGAGGCCATTTAGAATGAGGGTTTAGGGAAGATGTAACTACTTGATATTACATTTCACTCTATGTCATTTTCTCAAGTGTATAAATTCCTTGAGAACTGAAACTTTTTAAATGCAACATTTAAGAGGCATATTCAGTCATCACTGCCAGCACAAATAAAGTTACACTACCTGTGTGTAACATACCTATGTAAAAAATACTATTTTTTGCATGCGCTTGTACTTGTCACCGAAATGCACTGCAGGATTGATAGAAGGTTATAACTTACAGACTTTTCAAGTTGTTTTAAAGCAATACAGAGTCAAGAATGCTGGTAGAATCCAATTGATTTTCTTCACTTTACCTAGTAGACACAGGGTAATGAGTTTGTATAGTACTTCTAGATCTGAGAAATTATTCCACTCATAGCAAATCCATGGTGGTAGCTGTCCCCAGCTGTGTAATTCACAAGTGATGGAGAACAACACCTGGAAGGCTTGCCTTTCTCTCTTCCCTAATAAGCCTCTAATCACTTAGTTAAGTCTCTTGGGATGGTCTTTGTCTCAACTGTCTCTTGGGTAATCCAAGTACTGTTCTAGTGCGAAAAGTAATAATTAAAGATGCATGTAAATCTGCCAGCTAAATGTGGACCCCCGGCCAACGTTCAATAATGTTTTTCAGTACCTTGTGAAATGTTGAAAAGAATGGGACATCCTATGGCTGCTGCTGTTTTCTGGACTGACCCTGTTGTCTATGTCTGCTGGCTGATGTAGCGTGTCCTTACAAGGACCCCTATCATGCCTTTCCCATATCTCCTCCATCCCTGGCCCCATGTTCAAAAGCCTGAGAGTTTTCTTATTTCTCTGCTTAGTTCTAATTTTGGGGCTGGGAATGGGCATCAGCAGGAGCGTAGTTTTCAAGATTGGTCTTTTGCACAGTTTGGAAGCTAGGATCTGAGCCAGAGAAACAACACATGGTACATATAATTTGATTGCACTAAGTGGGACGTGACATAAATGTGATTACTTCTATTTTAATCTAAGGAGATATATATGTCCCCAAACTGGTTAATTCTATAGAACAGAGGGGGAAAAATGGATGTCACCCAGTTCCCGGGGAAGCATGCAACTTGCTGAGGGTGAGCAGAAGCACCTTCACGAACCAGAGTCGTGGTGTTACCACCACCGATCGGCTCTTGTCTTTTCTGCCCTCTCCTACTCTGCTGTCATGCAGAAAGAGCCACATTTTTCCAGAATCCCTTTCTCTATGACGACTGTATAGATTCAGCTAATGGGAGACATAGGCAGAAAATTGGAAGTCAGAGGGGAGTGAAGAAACCAGACCCTTCTTCCCAAGTTTTACTTGGTGGTGTGTCCTGGCAGAGGCTACCTTTCTTCTGAACCTCAATGCTTTTAGAGTGCAACGGAGGCCCTCCTGTTACTACCAGCTTCTTCTTTGACCGCCCTTCTAGGCCTGTGGCTGCTTCTTGTTACTGATAATGACTGCATAATTTTACTCACTCCTTCATGAAAAACATAAACTCAACAAACAAAGCAAGCTCGTGGATGTTGCTATTTCCAGGCCTGACCTTGTTACTACTCGATGTGTCATCTGTTAAGTGTTTGCATGAGCAGTAGTCCCTGCTATGCTCTACACAAATCTGGCTGGTGCATCCGGACTCTGTGTGTGTTTACTGCTAATGGTTCGTGATGCACCCGCCCCAGCTCGGAGCTGCCTGGGGAGCTACGCCCTCTGACCAGGGTTAAACCCTAAGCAACAACTGATATACTTAGAGGAACAAACATACTCTTTCTTTTCTTTTTCTTTTCAGAGTTTCTCTGTGTAGCTTCAGCTATCTTGGACTCACTTTGTGGACCTGGCTGGCCTCAAACTCACAGAGATCTGAGTGCCTCTGCCTCCCTGAGTGCTTACAGGTGTGTGCCACCATGCCCAGTGCAAAACCTACTCTCACTGCTGGGAAAAGCAAGGCTGTGGTGCAATTCAGCCTTCAGTGCTTCTTAGTCAGAGACCAGACTTTAGCCAAGCCTAGCCTTCCAGGCTTCTCAGTGTTCTCTGCATTGCTTCCTCCTTTCTTTATAACCCACTTTTGAAAGTTCAGTCTTCTCTGTGATCCCTCTGTGTCAATCCACATCTCTGCCTCTGCTACTAGAAAACCTGAGCTTACAGTGTGTCTCCAGAGGAAATAGAGAAAATCTATTAATCTGACGAGATGCATAAATAGAGGCTAGGAGTGTCAATTCCCAACAGTCTGAAAAGAAATGTGACAGTGAAGGCAACGGCAGGCAGACATCCAGGGGAATGAACACTTGGCAGAAATTTCAAAGTTTTAGAATCGAAGAGAAAGGGAAGCTTACTAAGATACTTAACATCGATGGTATAAGAAATGACGACGGGATTATTAGTGAAGTGTACCTCTGGGGGATTCTGTGAGACTGTACCAAATGATCAGATCATGAGGGCTCTGTCATAGGGAGTGGATTGGTCCATTGATGGATTCATCATACGATGGCAGGATAGGATGCTGTGAGAGGTAGAGGACAAAGCCTAGGAGCCAAGTAAACACCTCCTTTACATTATTCCTCTACGTGTTTGTTCATGGGGAAGAGAAAAATAATATACTTACCAAAATGAAGAAGGTGTACAGAGGCTAGATTTTTATGGTAGAACAACAACGCTGTGCTTTTTGGCCAGTTGAGTATAGAGTTTTCAGCAGTGCAAATGTCTGGTTGGCAATTAGAAATGGAGTCTGATGCAAGGCTAGAAATCCAGACTCTAAGATAATTATATGAAGCCAGGCATTCTCAGAGTTGAATCATAGTTCTCCTTTTTTGGAAAAAGGCTAGCATGTGTAGTCTTGTGGAAATGCAAATAGGACTTGCAATTTAGTGGGAGTAGAACCAGGAATAACAGAAACAGCTAAACAGAGCTGCACCGTTGGAAAATTCACCACAACGACTGTGTGAACCCAAGCGGATTTTTTTCTTTTGTGGTAGTGTATTTGAGGCCCATTTACCAGGAGGAGGGATGAGAATCACTCACCCATTCCCTTCCAGCACTGCTGAGGACATAACCTTCTCCTTGATTCTGGGTTGTGTGTGATACACTGGGGAGACTGATGAGAGAATTATTGTGATTTTTCCCCCTCTCCTTGCTTTTTGAACCTGTAGGTTGGGGCTTGCTCTCAAACAAAGTACATGAGTATGTAGTCAGTTGACTGGAGTCTTTCCTGGAACTGGTTACTAGAGTGTGGCTGCAGGGAGAAGTGGGCAGGTCGGTTAAAGTCATGCACAAGGGCTGGCCACATGTACACATATATGTGGGGTCACATGTGTTCAAACCACCTGAGTATAGTCTGCCTTCATGTGTAGGGTAAAGAATGGCCACAGAGTGGTTAAAAAAATAACCTGACTTAATGCAGATTCAAATCTGACTGCACATAGAAATTAAGCTCTGAGACCTTGAACACATTGGTCCTAATTTACTGGTGAGGAAATGAGGTTGAGCATTTGGGAGCCACTTCTTTTCATAGCTCTTTGCATGGTTATGAAGGGTTTTCTTCAAACTCTGGCTAAATCTTCCTTAACTTGCATAACTCAATTATTTATGAGAAAGCCTAGTTGTTCCACAGAGGAAGCCTCACTTTCTCTTCTGAGCTCGATTGTTTCCAGCCTAAGTCTAGCCACACTTCGGTGCAGAGGACACCATGCTTCTGCTGGACTCCTCTGGATGGGCACAGGTTGGGCTTTATCTCTGGGTTTCATCTTGATACTAACAAGTTAGCTGTACAGCTTGCGCTAACAATTATGCCTTTATCAATGCAGAGAAAGATGTTAAGAAAGTGAGGAAATAAAATGGGCCAGGAATAGCCATCAGCTGAATCTGTTTCTGTGACACAATATCCATGGTCCTATGTTGTCCCTTGAGAAACAAAGAGTCTTCAATCTCATTTCCTGAGGCTTGCTCTTCTGTCACTGGGCACATTCATGTACAACAAGTTTGGTCCTTCACACCCCTCTCCTCTTTGGAGGGCTGTTGGAAGGTGATGAGACATTAAAAGGTGACCTGCAATTGATAATTTGGTTATGACATCTTTGAAGGTGTAGGATAATGCTGCTCTCCTAAAGATGGTTAAGTCTAGCAGAAGTGGATTCATTCCTAGTAGAGCAGGTTGTCAATCAACAAACCTGGCTTCTCCTGCTTCTACTTTTGCTATATGCCTTAGGTTTAGGTTTGGGGGGGTCTGTTTTGTTGTTATCAATTGTTGTTTTCTATTGCTGTGATGTCACTATAACCAGAAGCAACTTGTAGAAGGGAGAATTATTTTGGCTTATAGTTCCAGAGGCAGAGTCCGCAATGGCAGGGAGACATGGAGCCAGGGGGCCAGAGGAAGAATCTGAAAGATCACATCTAATCTTAAAGCAAACACAAAGCAGCAAAAGTGCCCCAGGGACAATATTTCCCATGAAGGTTTCGTCTACTAAAGAGTCCACAACCTCCTCAAATGATTCCACTAATAGAGCGACAAGTGTTTAACCCTATGGGCATATAAGACAGTGTTTTTCATTCAAAAAACCTCATCATGTGATCTCCTTGGCATGTACTATTTGGAGGGCCTTTCATTGCTCCTGCCACATGTGTCATTGCTTTATCATGACTTGTTGTGTCCTAGCTGGCAGTCCCTCATCAGGAGCTGAATAGCTAGGGTTGCTCAAGTTTGAAATTTTGGCCACCAAAACTGTGACCTAAATATTGATGATGACAGTGATGACAACAACAATGATAATAATGGTAATGATCATCAATCTTTTCTTTCTTCTTCATAAAATGACAGTTAGCAGATCTTATTAGAGGAGTACAATACAGACAAGATGGAGTAAGGACAGTTGACCAGAAAGGGAAGATTTGTTCTGAGCATCCCCAGGGTAGCCTCTTGTACTTGTAGTTCCTTTCTCCTTTCTCCTGTACCTGTTTACTCCTGGAAGAAGATAAGCTGGGAAGCATCAAAAGAGTGGCAGAAGGTGTAGCCTGGGAACTGATATTAAACATTCATTATAAAGTAAGTCAAAATCCTATTAGGTTGTCCTAAGAATTAAAACAGCTACTGGTACCTGTCACCCCTCTACGTCTGCATTATCACTGCAAATAAAACAGCTTACACTTAATGAATGGTATCGTTGGTCATCTAGTAAATTTTGAAGCTGAAAGTCAGAAACACATCTGACCCTAAAACTCCTGCTCTTCACCTGGCAACAATACTCAGCTGTCCTCGCTGTCTAATGAGACTGAGGCTCAAAGTCGGGATTATTTTTCCTCAACTCATCGAATACAAAAGTTGCTGCATCTACCAAGCAAGAAGCCAGGCTCTGTGCCAAGGCTTCTTTTTGCCTCTCCAGAGGAGCAAGTGCTTTTATTTTCCCAGATGGGTTGAAAATGGTGCTTTTGTGCTCACATTAAGCCTTTTATCAGGGGCTCTTGCCCTGTGGAATTAGACTAAATTCAAGGTAGCTCATCAAGTGTGTGCCAGGGGTGTGTTCCCTGCCCTCAGAAGGGCCTCCAGCTCAGCACTGAATACTGGCTGTTCCATAAAAGTGGTGTGCATACTGATTGGGTGTGCTCTGTGCCTTTGGAGACAAGGGCATCAGCAGCTGGGAAATACTCAAAGATGATAACAAAGATGATCCCCCACTACACAAAATGCTTCAGCATGTGCCAAGAACCAATGCTAATTTCTCCCTGAGCTGTTAACCTCTCCTTTGCCACTAGATCCTTTAGCCAGCCTCTCTGCTGTAGTTGTGGAGAGAGCCTGGACTGTGGCTCCCTTTCTGTGTGGCCCTGGGTAGGTCTTTAACTCCTGCCACACTTCCTTTAGCATGGATGTGAGAGGATGGTGGTGGCTGGGACTCTGAGAGGTTTTGTATCTGCTCGGAGGTTTCTGGTATGTTTAGACAGATGAGCTATTAGACAAAATTCAGATGTTTTATCTTATGGTGGGAACTTTCCCTTTTGAGCTTTTCTCTAGATAACAAAGCAATATCAGATACTGCGGGCGATATGTCTTAGAGGAGGAATTAAGGCAAATAGGCATTATCAGTCTCTGTGTGTTTGGGGCTAAGTCTTCTTTGTTAGAAAATAACGTGGAATTTGAGGCTTAATTGAGATTTGGTTCAGTTTTAAGTGTTATTTACATAGCTTGAGAGAGCCAGTCTGATGGTTTAAGAGTGCTAACGGCAGGTCTGCATAGGTTCAGGAAGCAACAGTCTTGTGCTTCGCTAATGTTTATGAAAAATAACTTGGCTGGCAGCTGGATTTCTTGGTATTTAAAAAGGGCAGGTAATATGCATAAATAGATTTGGTGGCTTTCTTAAGGTTGTTTGTTTTTAAACTAGAATGCTATACCTGTGTTTTCCTTTCTCCTGATTTCAAATATCTATCTGTCCCTCAAAGCTACCTGTGCTCAGAAGCCTGATCTGGTTTGTGTAGTTTGCATGAGGTTGATGTTTATTTGAATAATCTGAGGCAGCAGAAAAGGAATACGTTTAATCATCTAACCTTTACAACAAGGAACATTTGAAATGTCAGCATTTTATTTCCGGAACAGGTGAGCTATTACATTTATTAGGCTTTTATTTATTTATTTACACACCACAGCTTTGGGGAAAAGCATTTGAAACAACGTTGAACTGCTTCTAATAAAGGATGAAAAAATTAAGTGGGGAGGCAGAGATGAAAGAGCAAGCAGAGAAAGGAAGTCCACATAGTTTCTGTTATGTACCTAAAGGTATAGACACAGGACCAAGGCAGGAATAACTTGTAAAATTTTTTACTGTCCAACAAAAGAAGAGAATATGTTCTTCTGGCTCATACAGCCAGATGTACTTTGTTTTAAGGTAATTTGAGGAAAAAGTAAATGTTTTTTAGCATCTCGTAGAATGCTTCCCAGGCTCCCTAGTCAGACACCTGAGAAACAACAGACATCAACCAGGTTAAGAGAACAGGAGACACAGCTAGATGGACTGAAAACACCATGTAGAAGCTGTGTGCACTGAGAAAGGCAGAGAGGGGCCCAGCAGTGTACGCTGGGTCGGGTCAAACACGCCCCAATTCTTCTACTCAGTAGGCACACTTTCTTTATATCCTGAAAAAAAAAATCTTTTCTTCTGGATTTACTGCGCTTAGTAAATTATATAATTTAAGTCTTACATTGCTTTTCAAGTGAAATGTAGTAACCTTATGTCAATCCCTTCCCCCACCCCAAATCTTTTTAAATCAAGTGTCCCTAGGAAATCCAGAAAAGCTAGAAAACTTTAGTCTACTAAATAACTAAATAATTTTTTCTTCAATAAATCTGTCTGGAGAGAAATGGAGTGAGCGCAGACTGAAGGCTGCAGCATGGCCTGCTGACAGGATGGCCCCCTGTGGCTAAGGCAGGGTTTTCAAAATGCTCAAGTCACGGTTTCCCTGAACAATTATTCGGGTTGAACATCCTTCTCAGTCACTGGGCTTGTAGGGTGAGTAGAAACTGAATCCAGTCCTTTTTCCCATTATCATACCATGTGCCTGGGTGGTGGCAGGATCTACCCAGAAGAAAGGCCGCCTTTGCTTCATTTTAGGGAGATATTGCCTGGTTATACAGCCAGTGGTCTAACTTAGCAGGATCCAACCTAACAGTACCACAGGAGCCTACATTGAGACTGCAGATAGGATGTGGCGTTCATTTAGTGAGATATTTGCTTAACAGGTAGGCCTGTTCTGGATTGCCTTTCAGTAAGCGTCTACCCGCCAGCTATTGCTGAATTATGCGGCATCTACAGACTTGAGAAGTTAAGTCGGCAAAAGGAGTAGTGATGGCTGTTGGAGAGAATGTCTTGACATCCCAGCCATGGGGTAGGCACTTCATTCTTTTACATGGCTGCAGAGGTCTACCCATAGAATTCCATAAGAGAAACAGCTTAGGTTGCAGGGAGATTGCTTCTTATGGAAATTAGAAAGTTTGGGCTGGAGAGATCATCCCGTAGTCACCACTGATTGCTCTTCAAGCCCGATGACCTGAGTTCCATTCCCAGAATCCAGAAACCCAGAATAGAAGGACAGAACTGAGTTCTGAAAGTTGTCTTCTCCCCTCCATGGGTATGCTGTGTGATGTGTGTCCTCACTTATACACATATGCACACATAATAATAATAATAATAATAATAATAATAATAATAATAATAATAAACGATGATGATAAAATTATAAAGTTCTAACGCAATCAATCTTGAATGCAGCTTTTATTGGATAATGTTTTTATCTTAGCCCTCATTATAAAGTAGAAATGACCTTGGCCAAAGGCTTTTCGGGGAAATAGCTAGACAGCCTCATCTACGGCTGTGGGAATGATCCTAGCTGAACCTTCTACTATGTCTTGCTAGTGCCTCCTAAAAATGCCTACAATGATAAATTAACAGCAAAACAGGTCTGAGGGTTGCAGGGTAGATTGACCAGCGCCAGAAAATTCTTTCGTAATTGACCAATTATGTTGGAAACTGCTGAAAACAAACACTTTACTTAGCTAATGCTCACTCTAATTCCGGGAAACAAGCAATTACGTAAATCATTTTTCTTCCTCCATGCCAGTTTGTGCTTTATTGAAGAAAATCAGAAAGCACAAAAAGAAGAAAGGGGGTGGTCAAGAAAAATTAGAATCCAACAAAATCAAGCCATAATCCTATTAGGCCAGTAAACAATACTAACATTTTACTCGTGCTGGCACATATTTTCCTCCCATATGTACATTGTGGCTGCACCAATTATAAGTGGTATACGAGCTGTGCTGACCTTTGCTCTTAGAGTGGACTTTAGGTCAGCTTCAGCAGTCATCTAAATTCACATGAGAAGTGCAGTGCATGTCTCAAGGCTTCTGGAATTTAGACTCTTATTCGCCTATTTCCTCTTGCCTCACAGTTCCCATCTTGTAGACATTTCCTTATCTCCTCTTCAGCAAACAGCTCTTATTCCCATTGTTGCTGACACACAGTATCAATCAAGAGGACTTTATGTTCCTCTGGCCACTGACTGCCTGTTGTTAGGTGTACTTGGCTAGTTGTATGTCAACCCGACATATACTAGAATCATCAGAGAGGAGGGAGCCTCAACTAAGAAAACGCCTACATAAGATATGACTGTAAAAGAATCACTAATTTGTTTAGTTAATGATTGATGGGAGGAGATTTAGAGTCCAAAGGCCTAATAGGAAGAAAGTAAGTCTCAAATAATGATAGTGTCAACAGGTAAAGTTTTAATTTTTACTCTAACTCTGTCAACATATTTGACATATTCCTTAAAACTGGCCAGTTCAACTGTTTATTGAGAATAGAGTCAATTCAATGTGGCCATTTTATAACCAGATCATCATCATTATTTAAAAATTTTTAATTATGTGTATATGTGTGTACCCAAGTGTGGCTATGTGGACATGCCAGTGCATGTCTGCCAATGCCAAAAGAGGATGTCTGATGCCATGGAGCTGTAGTTATACATGGGTGGTGTTAAGTGAACTCAGGTCTTCTTCAAGAGCAGCAAGTACTCTTAACCACAGAGCTATATATCTCCAATTCCAGATTACATTTCATAGTTATTTGTAACCATCACATTCTTTTCATACACACACACACACACACACACAAACACACACACACACACACACACGGGAACTCATTCATGGCTACTCTCCCCTAATACTCCACTCAAAAACCTCCAATGAGGGGGTTCAAGAGGGCACTGAGATGCATTGTGGTGGTCCATAGTTTATTAGAATAGTTATCAATGCCACGGAAAGAGGGATGAAAAGAGGACAGCATGACAAGGGATCTGAGGAGAGTTCAGGCTCCAGCACCAGAGATAGGCATTAAGGAGAGGAAAGGAATCAGGAACTATGTATTTTTTTCTATGTTTTCTAAAGATGGTGGTGGTTTCACAGAACAAACCTCTGCCCAGGATCTTGGATTTCCTTTCAGGAAGCAGGGAAGGGATAAAAGAGCAGGACATGTGTCCACCAATATTCTGTTTCATGTAAGCTTATGTCCCTAGATGAGAGATCTGGCAGCTGGAAGTGGTTAGATCTGTTAGCTAGCTACTCACAGATGGTCTCAGTAGGGTGTCTGTCAGCATGAATGAGGGAAGGCTACTTACTGCAAGTATTATTTTGTGGCCTGAGCTGCAGCTGGATTCTAATAGGACATTCTTGTGTGTGGGAGTCTGGAGTAAGACCTCCATTGGTCTCGCTGAAACTTCCTTGGAACTCCACTGGTACCTGAAGTCTTTCTTCCCTGTTTTTCATCACAGGTTCTTCCTCCCTCTTCTAGAACTCCCCCCAATAATGAGTATCCCCAAAAATATCTGCGGCATTAATCTATCTCTTCTTCTCAGAAGAACCCCAAGTAGTACACACATCCAGCAAGTGACTATTCAAAATTACAAAATCTATTCATGGAAAATCTGTGCCTGGCAGCTCTCTGATCTCTTAGGTACTCGTTGTTCTTTGGAAGAGAAGATCCCTAGAGGTAACTACTGAAATACGATAATCTAAGTCCTCCCAGAGTCCCAGGCTGCTATTAAATTTCCATGCAGGAACAGATTTGTTTGTTCATTCACAGGTGAAAACACATTTTGAGCATCTCTTATGCTAGTTAACAAGTCCTTCAATATTGATAGAATTAATCGTCATTGAAGCACTTGTATTAGCAGCTTCTACAGCACAGCCTCGGAATGAGTGTTCTGAGCAGTTGTTCAGATATTGATCAGCCATCCCCAGGGAGTAGAGGAAAAGCAATGCACACGCTCATTACATGGTCTGCACTTTAGCATTTAATTATGTAGTATAATGTGAATTTTATTTACGCCAATGAACTTTATCTCCAATTGTAAAACTGTCAGTTGCACAAGTATCACATCTGAAAGATAAATTTTGGTTCCTACTTTTTTTTAACTGTTAATTTCTGATTTATCAGTTTTTATATTTTATACACTACTTTTTATCAAAATTTCTACAGTGTTTTGTTGTTGTTGCTGCCAAGTTATATAGGGAGTTCCAATTTATGCTCTGGGCAATGCTGTATTTGCAGCCTTCATTGTTTTCCACAGGTGAAGTTATGCATAAAATGTTAAGTGTACAATCCAAAAAACAATAGACACCTTTTGAATCCTTCACAAAGGTGTTCAGAATCTTGCTGAGTTTGCCCCTCTCCCTACTTCTCATTAAGCCTGTCCTCCATCAGCTTAGCAGCCGTTCTGATTGCTGAGTCTCTCTGAGTTCGACCTTCTCCCTGGAAGCTGATAGAATCTTCCAGACTCCAGTCTAACGTTTAGGAAGTCTCCTTGAGTTTTTTCATGGTTTCTTGGTAGTTTCATGATAAGGCATGTTTTTACATGTAATATCAAAAAAAATACTTAAATTAAAAAAAAAATTTAAATTCAGTTTTGTGAAGAGAATGTGGTTGCCATCTTTAGCTGAGGGCATCCAGGGCAAGATGAGCTTAGCAGGGTCTAGAGGTGAGACGCTTGTGCCCTGTGAGTTTATAAGAGTGACAAAATATTTAGAAGAGACCCTGAGTTGAATTCTAGGAAGTCTGTGCCTAATTATTAATTTGAAATTTTTTTTCTACAAAGCCAACTACTAAGCACAGATCAGCAGGACTGTCTTGTATTCCTTGTTGCTAGGCTCCCAGTGGTTTTGTTTTTACTCTTAGAAGTAAGCCAGATCAGAACACTTTGCAGCAAGGAGATAAATGTTCTGGACAGCGGGCTTTGGCACTAAGACCTGGAAAAGACAGCAGGAGCTTCTTAACCTGTTTTCAAGATCACCAGCTTCTTATGTGGGCCTGCCTGTCCAGAGCTCTCTCCCGGGTGCTGGAAAATGGTTATGTCACCAGACTGTCTGTGTCTAGATTCACCAGGCTCCAATCTCTGCTCCTTTCCAGCTCACACCTAAGGGTGTCTGCTCTGGAGCTACTTCATTTGATCCTGGCTGGTAGGGACCCCTCTTTCCCATGTCACTCCTCTCTTGTTTTTACATCCATACGGATGAGGCTTTTTTAAATTAATTAATTTATTTATTCACTTTACATCCTGGTCATAGCCCCCTCCCTCCTCTCCTTCCAATTCCGCCCTCCCTTCCCCATCCCCTCTCTCCGATGCCTCAGAAAAGGGGAGCCCACCTACCTCAGCTTATCAAGTCATATGAGGACTGAGTTTGTCCTCCTCTGTGGCCTGGTCAGGCAGTCTCAACAGAGGAAGCGATCAAAAAGCCAGCAACAAGAACCCATTCCAGAGACAGCCCCTGCTCCCCTTACTAGTGAATCCACATGAAGCCTGAGCGGCCCATCAGCAACATATATGTAAAGGACCTAGGTCCATCCAGTCCATGCATTGTCCTTGGTTGGTTCTTCAGACTCCACAAGGCTCCCTCTGGGCTGGTTAGTAGGCTCTGTTGGTTTTCTTGTGGAGGTCCTGTCACCTCTAGGACCTTTCATCCTTTGCCCCACTTTTCCACTAGACTCCCAATTCTTTGCCCAATGTCTGGCTGTGAGTCTCACCATCTGTTTTGAACCTTTGCTGGGTAGAGTCTCTCAGAGGACAACTCTGATAGGCTCCTGTCTGCAAG
The DNA here is from genome assembly GCF_030254825.1 of Meriones unguiculatus. Taxonomy (NCBI): domain Eukaryota; kingdom Metazoa; phylum Chordata; class Mammalia; order Rodentia; family Muridae; genus Meriones; species Meriones unguiculatus. The sequence goes on along the minus strand of NC_083364.1, from coordinate 52,048,213 downwards.
CATATCAGAGTATCATTTGCCTGGCCCAACCCAAGACCCCTGCAGTTTAACGAGGGGAAAATGGTTTATTTCTTGAAAATGTCATTTTGCCCTCACATGCTTTGAGTTGGAGGTAATTCTAGGATAGAAGTCATCTTCAATTAGAATTCCTTATGACACAGCATTTTTTTTTTTTTTTTTGCTTGTAAATCCTCCTGTTGTGAAGTTGAAAGCCTTTATTATCCATGATATTTTTCTTCTGAGGAGTCTATAAAGAGTTTTTTCCCCCGCCTTGTGTTCTGAAATATCAGAATGAAGACTCCTGAGTTCTTCTATCTACAGCTTCTGCTCAGTAAGGTCTTTCTGCCTTTGTATTTTAGTAACAGAGACTTATCTCGTACATTCTGGAAATTTTGTGTAGCAATTTTTCTTGGCTTTCTGTTCATTCTCTTCTTTATGCCCCTCCCCCCCCAGTTTTTCTACTATTTTTTTGCCTCTGTATCTTTTCACTCTATTGTCAAACAGCCCTCCAGTACTTTATCCTTTTCTAGCGATTTGAACTCTGCTCTTGTTTCTAATCTCAAAACATATGCTCTGTTAATCTTTGTGGCATTTCACTCCAATTTTTTTTTTACTTCATTTATTACAATTTATTCACTTTGTATTCCATCTGTAGCCCCCACCCTTATCTCCTCCCAATACCACCCTCCCTCTCTTTTTTTCCCCCCATTCCCCTCCCCCAGTCAACTGATAGGAGAGGACCTCCTCCCCTTTCAACTGATCCTAGCCTATCAGGTCTCATCAGGACTAGCTGCATGGTCTTCTGTGGCCTGGTAGACTGTTTCCCTCTCAGTCAGAGGTGATTAAAGAGCCATCCAGTGAGTTCATGTCAGAGACAGCCCCTGTTCCCCTTACTAGGAAACCCACTTGGACACTGAGCTGCCAAGGACTACACCTGTGTAGGAGTTCTAGGTCTCCATAAATGGTCTTTGGTTAGAGTACCAGTCTCAGGAAAAAAAAAACCCTGTGCTCAGACATTTTAGTTCTATTGTTTTCCTTGTGGAGCTCCAAACCCTTTCACGTCTTTCTAGCTCCCCCTTCTTTCATAAGATTCCCTACACTCTGCCCAAAGTTTGGCTCTGAGTCTCAGCATCCACTTCAATACCCTGCTGGGTAGAGTTTTTCAGAGGCCCTTTGTGGTAAACTCCTGGCTTGTTACTTGTTTTAACCTTCTTCCAGTGTCTATCCTGTTTGCCTTTCTGGATGAGGATTGAGCATCTTACCCAGGCTCCTCCTTCTTGCTTAGCTTCTTTAGGTGTACAGATTTTAGTCTAATATCCACTTATAAGTAAGTACATGCCATGTGTGTCTTTTTGCTTCTGGGATAACTCACTCAGGATGATCTTTTCTAGTTCCCACCATTTGCCTGCAAATTTCATGATTTCCTTGTTTTTAATCACTGAGTAGTATTCCATTGTGTAAATGTACCACAATATCTGTATCCATTCCTCAATTGAGGGACATTTGGGCTATTTTAGATTCTGGCCATTACAAATAAAGCTGCTTATGAACAAGACTGAGCAAATGTCCTTGTTGTATACTTGAGCATCTTTTGGATATATGCCTAGGAGTGGTATAGCTGGATCTTGACTATTCCTAATTGTCAGAGTAAGTGCCAGATTGATTTCCAAAGTCATTGTACAAGTCTACATTCCCACCAGCAATGGAGTAAGGTTCCTCTTTCTCCACATACTTTTCAGCATGTGCTGTCACTTGAGTTTTTGATCTTAGCCATTCTGATGGGTGTGAGGTGAAATCTCAGGTTCATTTTGATTTGAATGTCTCTGATGACTAAAGATGTGTAACATTCCTTAAGTATTTCTCTGCCATTCTACATTCCTCTATTGAGAATTCTCTGTTTAGCTCTGTACTCCATTTTTTAATTGGATTACTTGATTTGTTGTTTTTTAACTTCTTTAGTTCTTTATATATTCTGGATATTAGCCCTCTGTCAGGTGAAGAGTTGGTGAAGATCCTTTCCCAGTATGTAGGCTGTCATTTTGTTCTGATGACAGTATCCTTTGCTTTACAGAAGTTTTTCAGTTTCATGAGGTCCCATTCATTGATCTTAGAGCCTGTGCTGTTGGTGTTCTGTTCAGGAAGTTGTCTCCTGTGCCAATGAGTTCAAGGTTCTTCCCTACATTTTCTTCTAAGAGGTTTAGTGTATCTGATTTTATGTTGAGATCTTTGATCCACTTGGATTTTAATTTTGTGCAGGGTGATAAATATGGATATATTTGCATTTTTCTTCAAGTAGACAACAGTTACATCAGTACCATTTGTTGAATATGCTGTTTTTTTTTTTTTTATATATATGGTTTTGGCTTCTTTGTCAAAGCAAGTATCCATAGGTGTGTGGTTTTATTTCTGGGTCTTCTATTTCATTCCATTGATCCACCATTCTGTTTCTATGCCAGTACCATGCAGTTTTCATTACTATTGCTAGGTAGTACAGCTTGAAAACAGGGATGGTGCTATCTCCAGACAATTTTTTTTTAAAGGTTTGTTTTAGCAATTCTGGTTTTTTGTTTGTTTGTTTTTCCATATGAAGTTGAGAATTGTTCTTTCAAGTTCTGTAAAGAATTGTGTTGGTATTTTGAATTGCATTGAATCTGTCAATTGCTTTTGGCAGGATGGCCATTTTCACTATGTTAATCCTACTGATCCATGAGCATGGGAGATCTTCCTATCTTCTGATATCTTCTTCAGTTTCTTTCTTCAGAGACTTGAAGTTGTTGTGTTTTTGTTTGTTTGTTTGTTTGTTTTGTTTTGTTTTCCTCAAACAGGGCTTTCACTTGCTTGGTTAGAGTCACACCAAGGTACTTTTATGTTATTAGTGGCTATTTTGAAGGGTGTAGTTTCCCTAATTTCTTTCTCAGACCTTTTGTCTCTCATATACAGGAGGGCTACTGATTTTTTTGAGTTAATTTTATATTCAACCACTTTGCTGAAGGTGTTTATGAGCTGAAGGTGTTCGCTGATTGAATTTTGGGGTCGCTCATATATACTATCATGTCATCCCTGAATAGTGATACTGTGACTTCTTCCTTTCTGATTTGTATCCCCTTGATCTGCTTTAGTTGTCTTATTGCTCTAGCTGGGACTTCAAGTACTATGTTGAAGAGATATGGAGAGAGTGGGCAGCCTTTCCTTGTCCCTGATTTCAGCGGGATTGATTTAAATTTCTCTCCATTTAGTTTGATGTTGGCTATAGGCTTGCTATATATGGTCTTTATTATGTTTAGGTATGTGCCTTCTATCTTTGATCTCTCCAAGACTTTAAACATGAATGGGTGTTGGATTTTGTCAAATGTTTTTCTAACAGGTAAGGAGATGATCATATGGTTTTTCTCCTTCAGTTTCTTTATGTGGTGGATTATATTGATGGATTTTCTTATATTGAATCACCCCTGCATGCCTGGGATGAAGCCTGCTTGGTCATTGTGGATGATATCTTTTTATGTGTTCTTGGATTAGGTTTGTGAGTATTTTAATGAGTATATTTTTTATCAATGTTCATAAGAGAGATAGGTCTGAAGTTCTCTTTTTTGTTGGATCTTTGTGTGGTTTAGATATAAAGGTAACTGTGACCTCATAAAATGAGTTTGCTTACGTTCCTTCTGTTTCTATTTTGAAGTATAGTTTGAAGAGAATTGGAGTTAGCACTTCTTTGAAGGTCTGGTAGAATTCTGCACGAATACCATCCGGCCCTGGCCTTTTTTTGGAAGGGAGACCTTTTATGTCTGTTTCTATTTCCTTGAGAGTTATAGGACTGTTCAATCTATTTATCTGATCTTGATTTAATTTTGGTAAATGGAATTGATCAAGAAAATTGTCCATTTCATTTAGATTTTCAAATTTTGTGGCATATAGGCTTTTGTAGTAGGACCTAAAGATTGTTTGGATTTCCTCAGTGTCTGTTGTTATGTCCCTCTTTTCGTTTCTGATTTTGCTGATTTGGATATTTTCTCTCTGCCTTTTAGTTAGTTGGGCTAAGGGATTGTCTATCCTGTTGATTTTCTCAAAGAACAAGCTGTTGGTTTCATTGATTCTTTCAATTATTTTCTTTGTTTCTAATTCATTGATTTCAGCTCAGCGTTTGATTATTTCCAATCATCTGCTCCTCTTGGGTGTGTCTGCTTCTTGTTTTCTAGGGTCTTTAGGTGTGCCATTATGAAACTTCTTTTTGAAGGCACTTAGTGCTATGAACTTTCTCCTTAACACTCCTTTCATTGTGTCCCATAAGTTTGGGTAAGTTGTGCCTTCATTTTCATTGAATTTTAGGAAGTCTCTAATTTCTTTTTTCATTTTTTTCCCTGACCCAGTTGTTATTAAGTAGAAAGTTGTTTAGTTTCCATTTGTATGTAGGCTTTTTGTTATTGTTGAGGTTTAGATTAAGTCATGGTGGCTTGATAGGATACAAGGGATTATTTTGATCTTCTTGTATCTGTTGATTTTTGCTTTGTGCCAGACTATCTGGTTAATTTTTGAAGGTTTCATGAGGTGCTGAAAAGGTATACTCTTTTGAGTTTGGGTAAAAAGTTCTGTAGACATCTATTAGGTCCATTAGATTTAGGACCTCTGTAAGTGTCATTATTTCCCTATTTAGCTTCTGTCTAGATAATATGTCCCTTGGTGAGAGTATGATGTTGAAGTCTCCTACTAGTAAGGTATTTGGATTGATGTGTGATTTAAGCTTTAATAATGTTTCATTTACAAATGTAGGTGCTCTTGTATTTGGGACATAGATATTCAGGATTGTGATGTCCTCCTGGTGGATTTTTCCTTTGAAGGGAAATGAAGTGCTCCTCCTCATCATTTTTGATTAATTTGGTTGAAAAGTCTATTTTTTAGATATTAGGATAGCTATTCCAGCTTGTTTTCTGGGTCCGTTTACTTGAAAAACATTTTTTCAGCCCTTTACTCTGAGGTAGTGTTTATCTTTGTTGCAGAGGTGTCTTTCTTGGATGCAGCAAAATTTTCGATCCTGCTTCTACAACCATTCTGTTAGTCTGTGTCTTTTTACTGGAAAGTTGAGTTCGTTGATATTGATAGATAATAGTGACCAATGAATGTTAGTTTCTTTTATTGTAGAGTTGGTGGTGTTACTGTGTTTCTATACTTGTTTTCTTTTAATTTTTTTTGTTGTGAAATAATTTATATCCTGTATTTTCTTGCATGTAGTTGATTTTGTTAGATTGGAGTTTTCTTTCCAGGGTCTCATGTAGGGCTGGTTTGCTGTGTAGATATTAAGTTTAGTTTTGTCATGGAATATTTTGTTTTCTCCATCAATGTGGACTGAAAGCTTTGCTGGGTATAGTAGTCTGGTTTGGCATCTCTGGTCTCTTAGAGTCTGCATGACATCTGCCCAGGCCCTTCTGGCCTTTATAATTTCTAATGAGAAGTCTGCTGTGATTATGATAGGTCTACCTTTATATGTTCCTTGACCTTTTTCCATTACTGCTTTTAATATTTTTCTTTGTTCTTTCTTTAATGTTTTGACTATGATGTGTTCTTTTCTGTTCTAGTCTATTTGGTGTTCTGTAGGCATCTCATATGTTTATCGACATCTCTTTCTTTAAGTTGGGAAAAAATTTCTTCTATGATTTTCTTGAAAGTATTTTCTGGACCTTGAAGTCTGGAATCTTCTTTTTTGGCTAGTCCTATTATTCTTAGATTTTTGTCTTTTATGGCATCCTTGATTTCTTGGATGTTTTGTGTTTGGAACTTTTCTGATTTTACTTTTTCTTTGAGAGATGTATCAATTTCTGCAATTGTTTCTTCAGCACCTGAGATTCTTTCTTCCAACTCTTGTATTCTGTTGGTGATGCTTACCTTTGTGGTTCCTGATCTTTTCCCTAAGTTCTCCAGCTCCAGGGTTTTTTTCTCTTTGTGTGTGTGTATGTGTGTGTGTGTGTTTTATTGATTCTAATTCTGTTTTCATGTCTTGCATAATTTCCTTCATATGTTTGAATTTGGATTCCTGTCTTTCCATGATGGCCTCTATTTCTTTGTTCATTTCCTCACTGTATGCTTCTACTTGTGCCTCTACATGTGCCTCCATTTGTTTGGCTGTATTTGCCTGTATTTCTTTGAGAGCTTTGTTTGTTTCCTCTTTGTGTGCCTCTAATAACTGGTTAAGTATAAATTTGAGACTGTTTTCCTTTGTTTCCAATGAATTAGAATTTCCATTGTTTTGGGGGGTTGCTGGTGAAGCCATGATGTCCTGATTTTTGTTGGCTGTGTTCTTATGCAGACCTCTAGCCATCTGCTTATCTGTAACCTTACCTGTTTATTCCTGGAGTCTGTACTTCAGACTGCATCCATCTGTCTCTGGAGTCTGAAGTATTCTTCAGGAAGATGAGAGAGGCCCACTGGTTTGACAGTGGATGTTGGTGTTTCAGTTGTAGCTAAGGCAAGAAGGTTGTAGGCACATGTGTGCAAGCGGGGGAGTGAGTGTGGACGTGTGCCTTGAAGGACAGGTTGCTAGAGCATGTAGATGTCTAGAAAGGTGGAGCTTAAGTGCAGAAGGGTGTGCTGGTGCTGTTCACAGGTGCAATGCTCATTCACAGGTGCCCTGAATGTCTCAGTGGCCCACAAGCCTGTAGTACTGTCCTCCAGGCATTCAGATTTGTCTGGGTTGCACCATCTTGTCTCCAGGAATTGTTTGCCTGGACTCCACTGGTAGACCCACAGAATAGGACCTTCGATGCTGAGAACACTGGCCCAAGTATCCTTATGTTGCCCACAGTGGGGGTGTGGGTGGGAGGGATCATATACCTGGCTGTTAGAGTAGGGGGACCCTGGATCTGGGGCTCTGTATGCACTAACTTGAAGGCACACTCACTGGCTCTCAGGCCTATGCAGGAAAGCACAGGGGTTCCCCCTGCTCTCTACTCTCAGATTTGGGCCCACAGGGGCAAGTGAAAGTGTGGGAGATCTGTCAGCTCAGCGGTGCCCCCTGTTCTGCTGCTGGGCAGGGAGACCTGTACTTGCGGCATCTACCTCAGCATGGAGGCTCTTGCCTGGGGAAACCACTGCTGCCTCCCTGACAAGCAGCAAAGCCTGTGCTTGGGGCAAGGGGGTTTGAAAATTCTCAGGCCTCTCTCAGACCCAGGAGATGTCCATAGGTGACCTGGATCCAAATGGTCTCAGCACACGGGTTGTCCCCTCTCACCCAGAAAACCTCAGTGTTGAAGTTCTGGCTTCAGCTGCCCTTTCACTCACCAATTTTGGATTTTTAGATCCTCTGCCCCTCAGATGAGGTGGGAGCTGGTTACCACCATCTTGGACTCCCCTTCACTCCTCTTTTATGGTTGCAGCATTTTGTCACCTCTCTGGGAATGCCAATGACAATTTTTTTTCCCCTCAGGCAGTTACTGTATTTGTTCACTTCTTTCCTACATATTTGTTTAATTCAGAGTGTTTTTTTGGTAGAAGATTCTATTGTGTTTTAAGTTCTATCTTCTTTTTTTCTTTTTAAGGTCAATCATTCAAGGGTTTAATAAGAACAAGAAAGGAACATAAACATGCTCTTTAGGAGGACAGCAGGCCAAGTTGAGCTGCAATGGCTTTGGCCCTGGTAAAGAAGAGGATTATGCTTTTTCTCTTCCTGTTATCCCCTCTGCTGAGTCACGTAAAGGGAGAACACTTCCAGAAAAAGTGTTTGCTTTTTGAGGAAGTCCAGTTTACCCATAATTAACCCATAAGATGCATAGATATATGCAGGGGTTTAAGCATAGTAAAGTCGAAGAGATTACTAGGAAATATGGTGACAGCCATTCTATGATAACTTTCCTTCTGGTACTTGAAAGTCACTGTCTTCTTAATATTAAGAATGAGAATCTAAGATGCCCATAGAAGGCTACAAGAGTCTGCACTTTGGACCACACCAACAAATCATGTAGGTTTGTTACAGGAGGTACTCAGGAGGATTCATTAACTATTCGATCCTCTTCCTATACCAGATCTAATTTGTGCCTGGCTTATAAAAGTGGATATTCATGTTTTTTTAATTTCTGTAGGGAACAAGCCTCCAGATATCTCCCAGAGTAGAAGAAATTGCTCAGCAAAGTAGGATGGAGGAAAGAACCTGTAGATCAATGTATAATTATTTCCTCTTAAATAGTGTAATAGCTTTTTTTTTTAATTTTTAGACAGGGCCTCACTGTGTAGTCCTAGTCAGTCTGGAATTGGGGCTCTCCCTGTTCAGACCAAGGGGTCTTCAGACTTACAGAAGTACACGTTCCTCTGCCTTTACAGAGATAGGATTAAAGGTGCTTGGTACTATTCCTGGCTTGACTCCATTTAAAAAGCATCTTTGACTGCTGAGAGCTTTCCATTCCACTCTCCTTCAGCAAGCTGGTGATGAAGCTTTCCACAGAGGCAAGACTACACGGATAAACTCTTTCACAGTTGAATCTGCTAATACAAAACAGATTCAAGTTCTTATTGCTCATGTGTAGACAATATCACCAGGCAGGATACAGCACCTATTGCTTCTTTCTTTCTTTTTTTTTTTTTTGTTTTTTGTTTTTGTTTGTTTTTTTTTTTTGGTGCATTTTTAATTTATTTTTATTGCATTTTATGACATTTCTCTGATTATGCCACTTTTCACCTCAAACCTCCCTTATACAACATACTTACTTGTAAGTATGTTTTCAGGGATGGATATTGGGTGTTGGATAACCCATTGATGTACTTTTCCCTAGGAAAGACTATATCTCCCACACTCAGAATTCCTTACTGTCTAGGCTTGTCAGGCTTTTCCTCTTCCATCCATTTATTGCTGTGGACCTTATTCAGCTCATGTTGAGACATCATGTTGATGAGACCTTATGGGTGTAACTTCTGACATTACTAGGAGACACACTCTCATAGTACCTGTTAGCTGGGAAGGGACCCTCTTTCCTATTGGATGGCTACAAGAAACTGTCTTCAGAGAATGCTGTTTTGTCTCAATTTCTCTCTCACCCCTCTCCCCTAACCAGCTCCAAAAAGCAGTTCCCATGTCTTTTGGATACCCTCATACAAACTGGTTGACTCTCTCTTATCTAATACTATATAAATATTAATTTTCCTAGGCCTACTAAGTCAGTTACATTTTACCTATTTTTATTGAACTCCCAAAGTTTTGATGCTGTCTTTTTTCTTTACCTCTTTTGTTTTACTGTGTCTTTTTCATATTTATTTATTTATTTATTTACTTACTTACTTAATCACTTTACTGCCTCCTCCCTCCTATTCTCCCTGTCCAACCCTCATACCTCCTCCCTTAGAGAACCCCGTTCCCCCTTCTTCTTAGAGAAGAGGAGAACAACAAAGGGTACTGACCCATCCTGGCATCTCAAATCAAAGCAGGACTAAATGTGTCCCCTCCCACTGTAGCCTGACAAGGCAGCCCCGCTAGAGGAAAGGGATCCAGAGGAAGGCGATGGAGTTAGAGACAGCCCCTACTCCCATTGTTAGGGGACCCACATATTGACCAGTGCATATCTGCTACACATGTATAGGGGGTATAGGTCCAGCTTGTCCCTGCCTTGTGGTTGTTGGTTCAGTCTTGTGAGCCCCCCCATGGGCCCATGTTAGTTTACTACCAAGGTCTTCTTGTGGTGTCCTTGACCCTTCCATGTCAGGTATGACATGGTTGCAGCTTGACACAGTTCTGGCTGCTGGAGCACTGTCACCCTGGAGAAAATATCTCTGGATTACCAGTCCACAAATGGCCTTGCTTTTCCCTATATGTCTACCTGCTTTGTTTCTTACTATGACTCCATCTTTTTCCTCTAATTCAAACCTAGTCAATGCCAATTCAATCCTAGTCAATGGAAGAGCTGGGAGAGAAGGAAATGGGTCAGAAACAACCACTATGGAGGAAATATTCCTCCTGGCTGTAAAGGCAGTGTGTCTTGGATTATCTGAATAAGAAATTGCATTTATAGAGGCCTTTTGTGCTCATTTTTCCCTGAAAAACTTTAGTTAGCTCATGGATATCAAACAATATCAGGAAGTGTTTGAATTCCAATTCAGTCCCCCAGATTGGGGCAATCAGAGAGGAATTAGACCCTAGAGAAACTACTGGACTTGTGCTAACTTCCCATGGACATGACTCCTTGGGATAGGATAAAGAGATTACAACAGCTTTGAATAGTATATGAGGAAGTGGCTGCAGACTCTTTGAAAGATCACTCCTATTAAAAAAGATGTTTAGAAAGAGCTCAGAAAGAACTTGCTCAGCTGCAAACAGCAGTTGAGGATTAAGAATAGTCTAGTTTGTTTAGCACTTATTGTAACCTCAAGATTTTGCCCAGATGACCTAGGATGTAAAGGTTTGTCTGAGAAAAGCACGGAGTTAATGATTGAATATTCCCGCTTACAATGTAATCACTGTACCATGTATATAGAGTACAGCTTGTTGTATTCTCTTTATTCTCATTTCTGGGTTTTTGTGGAAAAGCCAATATTCTGAGAAAAGCCAAAAAAGGTTTTTGATGGTGTAGAAAGAATGTATAAGGAAATGATTTAATAATAAAAGACTGGGATTGACTCTCTGCTCCAAAGACAAAGAAAGAAAGAGGAAGAAGGAGGAAGGGGAGGAAGAGGAAGAGGAGGAGGAAAAGGAGAAGGAGGAGGAGAGAGAAGAGGAGGAGGGGGAGAAAAATGAGCAGATACCAGAGAGATGGCCTCCTGAGAACATGACTCCTCTTGAAATGTGTTGTCTGTCAGCTTGCACCTGCCCCTGTGTGTGAAGTGATTTTCTCTCATTCAGATCCATTCTTCCCAATCTCAAGACCCACAATTGACTGAGGCTGGTCCCTGGCCCCTCTAGCTCCCTCAACCTTCTTCCCACTCTTCCACAAGACTTCCCAACTTGGCCTGTTGTTTGATTTTGGATCTCTGTATCTGTTTCCATTAGCTACTGGATGAAGCCTCCCAGAAGACAGCCATGGTAGGTTCTTTGTCTGCAAGTATCAGAGTATCATTAATACTGACATAGGCTGGCTGTTCTCCCATGGGGTGGGCTCCAAGTTGGGCCAGTCATTGGTTTGCTATTCCCTCAATCTCTACTCCATCTTTTTCCCTATACTTCTTATAGGCAAGACAAGAACTTGGTTGAAGGTTTTAAGGTTGGGTTGGTGTCCCCCTCCACTGGAAGTCCCACCTGGCTACAGGAGGTGGTGAAGTCATGTATCAGTGTGCATAAGGGAGATTGGTCTGAAGTTCTATCTTTGTTGAATTTTTCTGTGGCTTAAGGATCAGGGTGACTGTCACTTTATAAAATGTTTGGCAATGTTCCTTCTGTTTCTAGTTAATGGAATAGTTTGAGAACTACTGGTATTAGCTCTACTTTGGAAGTCTGGTAGAATTCTGAGCTAAAACCATCTGACCCAGGGCTTTTTTTTGGTTGGGAGGCTTATAAATACTATTTCTGTTTCCTTAGAGGCTATGGGTCGATTTAAATTGTTTACCTGGTCTTGATTTAATATTGGTAAGTGGTAGCTATCAAAAAAATATTCTATTTCTTTTAGATTTTCCAATTTTGTGGAGAACAGTTTTGTTTTGTTTTTTTTTAAGTAAGACATAATGATTCTTTGGATTTCCTCAGAGTTTGTTGTTATGTCTTTGCTAAGTGGTTATTGAATTAAGGAGATGAGAAAACGATTAAGGACATGTGTCTAAACCTGCAATATTGGCTCAGAAACCTTTCATGAACTTTTTCTTTACACCTTGTGGATGTTATCATCCCCTTACTGCTGAATTCCTGAAGGGCATAAATGCTTTGTTCTAATAGCCCTGGCAGCACAGCTCACCAATATTATTGGATTCTGATACAGTCTACTATCCATGTTACTAAGAGCCTAATGTATAATTTCACAATCTATGGCTGACTTTTGAATTCAGCCATTTGGTTCACCCTAAATTTGCTTCTTATTATTAATAGGTCTCCATTGGAATGCAGATGCAAAGCTTTCAACCACAGGCCACAAAGAAGCTACAGTTAAAGGGAATTAACTTTACTTATCTGGTTTAAAAATCTTGTTAAAAATTAAGAATTGAAAATGCAGTTGTTTTGTTTGAAAACAATAATTTCATCTATTGGCAATCCTATTTTGCTTTCATAGTTTATTTCTAGTTTTTTATTGTTAAAATACAATTATACAAGTAATCTTCACAATAAAAGTATAAAAATGCAAATTAGTTCTTTAGCCATAGACAGCAGAATTCTAGTCTCTGCTTTGAGTCAGTAAGCCAGATTAAATGTATTATGTGTCTTTAAAAATGCCTGTACAATACAATCATGTATATGAGTATGTGAGCTTTAAAAACACAGAGATGAGCATATCCTGCCTGCTGTCCTGTGCTCTATCTTATTTGACTCTGTTTCTGGAGATTATTCTATAGCAGCACAATCACATCTGCTTTATATTTTTATTGGATTTTGTGAAATAGAATAAAATACAGAAACATATATGAAATGGGCTGTAGCTAAATAAATCACCACAAAATAAAAGTCTCTCTGGCTAGTCAAGCTGTAGAATATTCTCGACATCTGGTAAAGCTCCTTCAGCTCCCTTCCAACTCTATAGTATCTTTGCATCTCTCAAATGATGCCTCATCTTACTGTCTGGGGACATTCTTTCTTTGTTTTTAATGTTGTTCTTTAAATATATAGCCTTATGCATGATGGTTAAAATTCATCTGCTTTTATAATTTTAGGTAATTGTAATTATACACTTTGAATGATTATTTTTCCTGGGTTATCATTTAAGGAACATAAGATATCACACACACACACACACACACACACACACACACACACACACACATCCTTTGTTTCCTGTCTTCCATCCTAATGTCCCCACCATTTTGTTTCTCTTGCTTCATTCTGGGAGACTCTTTCTGACTAACCAGGATCCAAGTTATTATTGTTTTTTTTGTTTGTTTGTTTGTTTTGTTTTGTTTTGTTTTTTTCCAAGTTATTATTGTTTTGTGTTTCTAAATTCCCTAGTTTTATTTCTTTGAAAACAAACAAACAAACAAGTGATTATTTTAAATTTTGTGTTAAAAATTTTCAGCATTTAGAGTTTTTTTCTGACCACTTGATTATCTTCTTGTCTCTGAGTATTGGCTGTTATACTTTTTAGAGTGTGTCTCAATGTGTTTGCAAAATATAGGAACACCTTTCAACCTGGTACAACATCCCTCAAAGGGGATTCATGTTCTGTTCACTGGGATACTCACCCTCTGGAATCAAGTTGATCTAATTTCATTCACTCAACATGTGGGAAAAAACTAACTTGCTCAATTTTTTTGAATTATGCATCTCCTGTAGTGAGTTGAAAGATATGAAATCAGAGTTCAGTATGATTTGTATAGGGATATATTTGATACAGACATATGCATATCTCATTTTAATTGCTTTCTAAATATCATTAAGGCAACCCTGACAGCAGCAAGTCTGAGGTGGTTATTATACTCATCCCAGTGTTTGTGTATTTTGGCCATGGACAAACTTTGGCATTCAAGCCATCCGTCTTATAATCTTGACCATTATGGTAGAAGAGCATTTAATATTTGTCAGTTCTTCTGAACTTAGTTGTAACCTGGTTTCTTTGAGTTTATTTAAATAAAAGGAAATGCTATTGGTAGAAGTATTTGGATTTTTCTTTCAGGGGCAAATTTAGTGAATGGTCACCAGGGTAACTAAAGGATTGAATTTTTATAGAGACTTCTACCTACAGTCCTTTCCATATAAACACACACATATAAAAAGTAGAGACTTGGATCCTCATATTAGAGAGAAAACGTAGTATTTATCTTGCTGAGCCTGGGTTACCTCACTTAATGTAAGATTTTCCGGTTTCATCCACTTTCCTGCCAATTTTATAGTCTCAGTCCTCTCAATTTTCTTTATGGATGAATAAAATTTCATTGTATATGTGTCTGACAATTTTATTAACCATGTGTCTGTTATGGAAATATCCAGGCTGATTCTGTCCTTTCCTATTAGATACAGAGCAGAAATGACCATCGGAAGCATGTGCATCTGTGTGTGTGTTGTACAGTCCCTTGTGCATGAGCCTGAGAGTGGTATAGGCACGACATGTGATAGTTCTGTTCCTAGTTTCCATGCTGACTTCCATTGTGGTTGCACTAGTAAACATTCCTATCAACAGGTATTCAGGAAGTGGAGGGGAAAGATTTTAAGAAGAGTGATGGAGAGGATAACAGAATACGTGTGAGGTAGAAGTGCAAAAGAGAATCCTGGAGGGTCTAAGTGGGGAGACGGAACCGGGGAAGATTAGGGAGGTTGGTCAACTAACACTAAGCATGTATAAAAAAATGTGATGAGACACCTATTGTTTATATGCTAATTAAAAACAAAGAGGGATTGAGTGGGCATATGCATTGCTATCACAGTCAACTTAGAGTTAGTGTAGCAAAATATTCAGCAAAATGGTAAATTTAAACATTACATGACAGGGAGTAGCTAGGAGTGGACTCCTTTCTTTTTTTCTTTTCCTTTGTCTATCAGTATAAGTTTTCAACTGTGTTATCTACACAACATGTTTGTAGACACTGGGACTTAATTTTGTGTCATTCTGACTAGGATACCTGAAAGAAAGAACTAGAGGAGAAGTTTCCTTGGCTCATGATTTCAGAGGGTTGCAGTCCCTCAGAGCTCACAAGGCATGGCAGAGTGGGTTGGTCCCATGGTGGTGTGGCTTGTTGGCTTGTTTACATCTCAGTGGATCAAAAGCAATGAGGACAGACCTGAAATAGGGGCACCTATAACCTTCACAGGCCTATTCCTGTTGAACAGCTTGCACCATGCAGGCCTTACTTACTAAAAGTGCTGCATCCTTTCAAGATGGGTCAGCCAGGAAAAGCACCAGCTACCAACCTTGACCTCTTCAGTGCTTAGGACCACACAACGGAAGTAGAGAACGGATTCCTACAAATTGTCTTCTGACCTCCATTACACACACATACACACATACACACATACACACACATACACACACAGGCACACACGCACACATGCACACAAATAAATTTTAAAATATGATAAAGCTATAAGCTGGGTGCTATGCATTCAAATTATTAGCTCATAGGAGATATTTTAGACTCAAACCATAATGGGAACTTAAGAGAAAAATGACAATGGTGTCTGTTAATGTGAGGAAAGGGGATCACTGGAAAATATCCCAATTTGTTACAGTCCCAAATTGGGTGGAGGGAGATTTCGGGATTAAGTGTATGTTCCTAAAGACCCTTTTGCACTGAGTGTAACAAAGATGGAGAAATTGCACATTAGAATGAACACACACACACACACACACATATATTTGTTGGATTTATGTGTGATATTTGTTTACTGTGTTGCTTTCCACAATAACTGTTCAGGCAACTTCAGCTTGGATGGATGGCTAAGAACTCAGAGAGTGCTTGATTAGCTAAGTTATGTAGGAAAACACCATACACTGTAGGAGAAATTTACCCTGGAATAAATGCAGATCATTTAGTCAAAATGCTATTTTCTTCCAGCATGTTAAGCCTTCCCTTTGAGAAACAGAAATGTGGCCTAACATGAGATTCAGAATCAGTCAACTTGACCTTGGCAAGAAAGACAGCATAAAAGCAAAAATTTAAGGAGTGAGGCATGAGGCCGATTCTACACAGAATATTTACCAGTCAGAACCCTTCATTGAAAATGACAGAAATCAGACACAAACCAGCTTAATGACCGCTATCAAGATGGAGAAGATGAACAAACTACTGTCTTGGCTATGTCGCATATCAATATGAATTCATACTTGCTGAGTTGGGGGAGAGTGAAAATGTTCTAGCAGGTTTAAATACATTTTGAAGACTGAACTTAAAAGTGTAGGAGAGGTACTGGCTCGTGGTACTAGAACAATGCACTTGACACTCATTTACCCTTCACTGGGTGTAGAAACGAAAACATAGCCTTGCCCTTCCTGCAGGCAACCTGTTTCTGATCTCCGCTTTTCTGTAGATGCCTTAGCTTCTATAATTAAACCTCTTCCATTCTTCCTCAGTCATGCCTGGGGCAGAAGCTTGTTAATTTTTGTTATGATATCTACCCGAAATGCTCAACAAGAGCTAGGAGCTAGATGGGTTTCTGTTCTGTGATGCTTTTGGAAGTGACAGAATCTTTAGAAAATGGGGCATACTAGAAGGAAGGTCAATAAAGAGTGTATCCCTGAAGTGACTATCAGAATTTTGGGCATTCATCTTCTTCTCTGATTCCATGCCACTCTGAAATGATCAAACTTTTTCTTCTACATCATTTCTGCTACAGTCCCCAAAGCAGCATGGACAAGTGAACTTGATTGGAACTCATTACAATAAGGTAGAATAAAGCTTCCTCTTTTAAGTTGATTTTACTAGGTATTTAGTCATGGGTGGTGGATTGACTAACATGGTTTTCTGCTGTTGTATAACAAATGTTTCCAGAAGCGCAGAGTCTGTGAGAAGCACAGGTAGATGACTATGGCTCCAGAGTCTCTTGTGGTGTTTCAGTTAAGGTCTTGCCAAGGATATGTTCTCTGAAGTGGTTGGAGAAACTGTTTCTGAGCTGTTCGTGTGAATTGATATGAAGCTTTAGCTTTTCTTCTTTGTCATTGTGCGTCTTTCCAAAGGGTTGTTCACGTAGTGTAGTATCTGGCTTCTCTAAAACTGAGTAGCTGTAGAGGGCAATAGATAAAATAATCTCATCATAAAAGGGTTGTAGCATAATTTCTGCTGTATTTTCTTTTTTACATTTAGTGTGCATCATGCTATCAGTCATGCATGTGAATTTATGAGTGGTCACATGTATGTGTATGTATCTGTGTGTGTCTGTGTATGTATGTGTGTATGTGTGTTTCACTTACCTCTAATTCTTTTCTGTTTTATGAACCAGAGGAATATTCATTCTTATGAGACAGATTGCTAAAGCAGGCTTCAGGGTCCTTTGACATGCACATCACTGCAATTTGAAGGCCAGAAATACAGGTGAGTAAGTGACATAACACAATGGATTCTAAAGTACTGCAGATCAGTGTCATGCCAAAGACAAGAGACTGCGGACTCCAGATGGCTATGGCTATGTATCCAAAGATAGTTTACTATTCAATACTTAGGGAATATCCCATTGAAGCAGAAATTTCTGGCTCTAACTAAATATAGGAACTTTGGGGATTAATTTGAGCCTGTCTTTAAAGTCTGTGTTTATTTATCTTTACTTTTGGATATAAAACAAAAAAAAATTATTCTCCAAGTGTCATAAATGTTGTATTATGGCCAAAACAAAAATAACTAGAAAGAGAAAAGGTATAAATATCCACACGTCCATAATTTTTTCATCTACTAGTTTTAACAGCAAACAAATAGCTGCCCCTTGGCTTTCCTAATATCCTGCATTTATACATATAAAAAATGCAAGGTACTAATTTGGGGACTCAGAAAGTTGGCAAGAATAGACATGTAATCAGAGAAAAACATTAATTATAGCCCCATGAAGACTCATGAAAATGGGATGGTTGATTCTCAGGCAATGTAGCCAGGAAAATATTACTCACATCAAATATGTATAATATAGGGAATTTAATGTGGAGAAATGTGTTAGGAAAGATTAAAATCTGGTAAACAATGACAAGGAACCCAGATGTTGTTCCCGTTTCTGGGAAGACATACAGAAATGACTGTTTTCTGTCAATGGGATAATAACAGATAAAAGAAAGATTTCATCCAAGCTCAGATTTGTAAACCAATGAGTTTGTTGGGATTACCAACAGGAATATAGGGTGATTTAAAATTAGCAGTATCACGGAAATGTCTTACCCTAGCATGGGTGATAACTCATGAAAGCTGAACCACTAAAATCCCACTAAAATCAATGTGATCTCCTATGTACTCTAGTAGCTTCTAAGGCCATGAGTAGCTGTGGTACAGGCAGGTGGGAATGGTGGAGAAAACCCCAATTAGGAATTTAATGATGCTCACTCTAATTACTATAGAATGGTAATAGCATCGTTATTATCATTACTATAGGTTTAGCTATTACTTCATTGTTTTGCTTATTTTGTTACCATGACATAAGCCAAGGTATTCTGTGAAGCACTAAAATTATTCACACACAAAATTTTAAAATAATACCACACTTATTAAGCCAATTAAGAGTATAGGAGTCCTTTATTTTGGTATAGTGCCTGAGAAAGACTCTTGGTGGGGAAGCTCAGGGTACCGCATTTTTAACATCAGAAGATGACAAAGATGACAATTCTTAAACAAGGATCACAGTCTTAAACAAGGATCATAGTAACCTTGTTACAGCTGTTTTGACAGAGCATAGCAGTTACTACAGACACAATATGAGCACAAGTTAAGATTTTTACTATGTTATTTTATACATTATATATTATAACATATGCTATTTTGAATGTTATTTAGTTTGTAAAAGAATAATTATTTTGGTTAATGCATCTGGTCCATGATCAGGGTCATGAAAAACCCAAAAGGTATTGCAAAGGCCAATGTAGCAGTTAAGGCTGAGAAGCGTGTAATCAGACACAAAATGGAATCAGGACAACATGGTTTTGCCAAGTCACTTCATCTTAACACCTCAGCCTCATGAGCCAATAGTCCTGCATGACCAGTGGAGATAGCTTCACTACAACACTTTTTCCTCTTCTGTCTCTTACATTAGTTCTGCTTTCTTTTCTATTATATTACCAAAGCCTTGGATTGTATGGTGTGGTATTTGTGTGTGTGTGTGTGTGTGTGTGTGTGTGTGTGTGTGTGTGTGAGAGAGAGAGAGAGAGAGAGAGAGAGAGAGAGAACAGAGAGAATCTATGTATATGTAAAATATATTGGGTCACTATGCCATAGAGACAGAATGACTGACAGCAACAGTGTAACAGTAAATAGTATAGACTACAACAAAAGATATTTATTATCAGCAGCTAAAGTTTCTGAAGTAAGTATCACCCAGTGCCAAAGGAGATTTTCTTTCATTATTGTGGACAATAGCAGTGATCTTTGGGTATGAATACAAATGTTTGGAAGACAATCTGACCAACACATTGTATTCACTTAACAAAACTATCAATATTCTTTTTAAGAGGTACTTATATTTTCACAATCACAGGATTTACCCTCTAATGTAGTATAAAACAAAAACATGGGCTCTCTCCTAAAAAGCAGGCCTTAAATCTGATCAGAAAGTAGTTGGTTTTACCTATAATAGTAATGCCACTATTACACCAATAAGCCCATCTTACCTCACATATGGGATCACATATGGGATACACAGCTGGGTTGGACCATTCGTGATAATTTTTCTGAGAGGCCTAAGAGTACCTCATGGTACTGCAAATGCTTAACTCACAGGAAATAAGGTTTCAGCTCAGTCTTAGCTTGTCTTTTTCTGTGTTCAGCCAGAGCTTGGGGATTCTCCAGTAAGAAACTTATCATCTAACAGCAGTTACAATATTGACTATACTGTAGTGAACCTCAAGAGTCTCCCTGGCTAACAGCTCAAAGGGAGAAAATTAAATTGGAATTCACTCTGGGCCCACCAGTCATCCTGTATGGACTCCACATATAGACAAAGACACCACTCAGTTAAAGCAGAAACTGGGGTTATTCTACCCCATGAAAAATTCTTCCTTTGTAATAGTTGTGGTCCGTGAACCAAGGATTTTATCATATGGTGGTGAGGAATGAAGTGTATAGGAGGAAGAGAGAGGGCTGGGGGAAGAGACAGAGACAGAGAGACAAAGAAAGAGAGAAACACACAGAGTGAGACAGAGAAACCAGCATGTTAATTAAAAAGAAAGTGAGAGAGTCTCTCTACCCATGCCTGGTTGGGAACTGAGAAGAGTTCTGAGAGAAGATACTATTCTACCAGCAAGCACATGTGCTTTTAAATGGTTCTGAAACAAAGAAAACAAGAGTGGGATAAAGAATCACTTGTTTTCTTCTCATGCACAAGATGGCTGATTCCTTCTGACTGTTTGAGTTCTGTCATAAATCAATATACTTATCAAGCAGATGGGCTTTTGCAGGTTCTTCAGAACCTGCAACTGATGCTACTAGAGCTAGTGAAGGTAGTTGGGGTCTTCCTGGGTCCAATCCCACATTCCCGTATGCCCTGCCTCACTGCCACAGAAATAGAGGGCATGGTGGGAACACCTGGATTTTTTTTTCATTCACCGCTTTTGGCACAAGCTTTAAAGCCTTCCAGTGGCTCACAACCACAGGTTCTGGCCTCTGTCACCATTTTCCCTAGTAACTTGAACATAACATGAATTTTGCCACATTTCCTTTCAAGTGACCAGAATAAGCTCCTTTGTGTACTTTATCTTTTCCTCAGCTCCACTGGAATGTTTTACTACTTCACAAATCCAGTTTAAATTATAATCTCCATCACCCAGTTCCTCCAAAGCTTATCTCACCTCATAAAAAATTTAAAAAATCATGCCCCACCATGCCACTCAATAAAGTTCTCAGATTACCTCTGAATTAACTTTATTATTATTATTTTGAGACAGGCTCTCCCTCTGCAGTCCACATTGTCATGAACTTAAGATAATCCTGCCTCATCATGCTGAGTGCTATGATTACAGGTACATGCCATCATCAGTGACTTATCTTTTTATTTTTTAACTCTCCAGTATCTGCCCTGGCACATTGGACATGAACCACTGCCTCTCTTGTGACTATTATAATTATCCATTCCCTCTGTGTTGTCCCATGATCTGATTCTCCCCAATGGCCACAGGACCTCAGAAGAGGCTTAATCAATACATTTTTTATTGTACTCTTACCCTTATGCCCTGACCCTAACTGTGAGTAACAGCAAGCCAGTATCTTAATCCTGTTCTTCCCCTAATCCCAGTCCCCTTCTTTTTTTTTTGCCTGATCAATCAGAGGCTAATAAGGAAGATCCTTTCCACATGTCTCTTTTTTCTAATTCAGGACAGTTTACTCTGGGTAGAAAGATCAGCATCATTTGTATATTTTATAACCCACAACAAAGGCCACACAAAGGCCACAATAGCTTGCTTACAGCCTTCTTTCATATGTGCCACTTTCAAGACTAGGTACATTACCTAGTCTATCTGAAAATTTGAGGGTATGCCCATAGTCATATAAAAGATCACATGTGCCAAGGAGGTATGCTACTGTATATCACACAGGAAATGGTTAAACTAAGACTTAGTCTGTGGATACTTTACTCTTGAAGAAATCAACCCCGGTTGCACGTCTTATGACTCACAGCATGAGCCATGAAGCTGCTCCGCCTAGCCATTATCTTTAGTGTTTGTCAAGCCCTTATTAGGGTGCCAATTTCGTGTGTGACTTCTCAGGGATATATAAAGAAACCAGTAGGGTACTGATTGCATATGTGTTGTGTGGTAAACCAATGTGTTTATTGGGTTTCATAGCCAATGGCCATATCATACTCAGAAGAAATTGCTTTTCTATGGTACTGGGAACATGTGGAAGTCACTTCCAAGCTAGGAATAATTCTACCAGATTTTAGGGGGGAGGTCGCTTCAGGGAAGCTAGGAGCCTAATAAGACTTTAAGCTATGTCAACAAAACAAAACAAACACACAAAAACTTTTCAGTATGTAATTATTTAGTCTGGTGTTGATTCCCCTTGAAATTGTTATTTCATGCATTATCTCCTTATGAGAGCAAGATTATTCAGTAACCAAGGCAGATCCAAATGCTGAAAGATGCCTCTGGCAAATTCTATTAGCAGACTTGCAATGCTCAATCTCAGATTTTGGAGAAAGAATGCCACCTTTTACAAGGGTTATTATTTTAGAAACTTAACTGATTCAGATTCTGAATCAAGAAGTTAATTGAATTTAAGTTCTATGGAGAGGAATCCAGAACCCGAGCAAAGTTAAGGAAGGACCAAGATGAATTTTCCTGGCAGCAATCCACCAAGCCACAATGAAAAAACAAGTTTAATGAGCTTATTGGTTTCATGCCCACTGAGACCGCCATGCTGGTGGTCCTTCCTTACCCATTACTTATGGCTTTGTGAAAGCTTCTTTGAAAAATTGTGGCATGGGGCTGATGAGATGGCTCAGAGTGTAATTATTTGGTTAACAAATTAAGTATCTTGAGTTCTACTCATATAAGGAAGAAGGAGAGAATTATTTTTCTTTGACACCCCTTGTGGTGGTTTGAATGAGAATGATTCCCATAGGCTTTCATATTTGAATGTCTGGTTCTCACTTAGTGGGCTGTCTAGGCAAAATGAGGGAGTATAAAGAGGTTGTAGAATCATCCTCAGAACTTAAAAGAAGCCATTAAGGCCAGGCATGTGGCAGGAGAGTCCCTGTATGGAGACCTGGAGAGGCTGAAGCTGTGAAGGTGAGGCCTGAATTGTATTGCTCCCCAACCCCAAGATGTTTGAGATGCCAGAGATGTGGGATGCTGACCAAGGAAAGCTGCAGACAAGATGTGGAGCCATCCCTAGAGAGAGAAGTATGTTGTAATCAGCAAAAATGGAAGGAGTGGAAAACGTAGGGCATGGAGATACACAGTTCAGACTTTGTCCTGCTGTTTTTTTTTCCCCCCCTTTGGTCATGTATTGCCTCACTATGCTCTCTACCTTCCCTTCTCTATATTCTTCACCATTGTATCTTGGAAGTATGTAATTTATTTTTTGATTTTTATAGAGTTACGGTTAAAACTTGCCTCGAGTCTCAGAAGAGATGTTGGATTTTCAAACAGTGTTAAGGCTGTAAAAGACTATGGGGACCTTTGGAGTTGGACTGACTGCATTTTGCATTATGGTGTGACCCTAAGCCTATAGGAGTCATGCAGTGGTTTAAACGAAAATGTCTCCCATGTGCTCATCATATACTTGAGTGCTTGGTTCCCATATGGTGAACTATTTAGAAAGGATTAGGAAGTGTGCTCTTGCTGGAGGAGATATGTCACTAGGGTAGGCTTTGAGGCTTCCAAAGCCCAAGCCATTCTCAGCTCTCTCTCCATGTGCCTCTTATCTGTGAATGAGGACAGAAGCTCTCAGTTACCACTCCAGCACCATGCCTGCCTGCCTGCCTGCCTGCCTGCCTGGTGTTATGCTCCCTTGCAATGATGGCTATGTATATGCCCTCTGAACCTGTAAGCAAGCTCCCAATTAAATGCTTTCTCTCTTTTAAGTTGTCTTGGTCATGCTGACTTTTCACAGCAATGAAACAATATCTAAGACAGCCTTCCTTTGTACACACACACACACACACACACACACACACACACACACTAATGACAGTAATACAATGAAATTAATTATGGCATAGGAGAATGGCTTTTAAGGATAACAAATGTTGTTACTAAGTAGAGCGTTTTCACTACTACCCTGGCCCTTGGCAGGGCTACCTCTGCAGGACCACAGATGATGGAGGAAAAATTCCAAGTAGATGTGATATTAAATATCTCATTTTTATATATCACTGTAACTTTTCTTGAGGAAAAAGCTATAAAGACAGGCTCAGTACCCATTCTGGGACCTATCACTCAAAGAAACAGAAAACTGACTGGCGGACTTAAGAAAGTGTGGGTCACGTAGAATGGATCCAGAGTGTAAGATAGCTCAGGAGCCCATTGAACAAGCTTGTTAAAGAGGCTGAGGTGACCTGACTGCTAATGCTGTCTCACACATCTGATGGCATCTTTTGCAGTGATGTTTTTCTGATGAACAATGAAGTGGGAAGTAGAAAATGCAGCCTGTGGAGTAGGAAAAGAGACCTTATGTACACTCTATATAGAGCCTTCTTGCCATCAAAGCAGACAATGCTATAGCCCTATATGAGTGATCCATCTGCCCACCTTGTAGACCTGCACGCATCTCTGAAATAGCATCGCAACCAGCTCTATGTTGGGTATATTTAATTGCTCCCATTAAAAAAGGGAACTTCAGCCCATTTTTCTTCTTTCTCCCAGCTACTCTTATGCCACAACTGTCATCCACAGACTTCCTAAATGCTTCATACTCCATCTTATTATTCCACCCAAACTGGCTGTGAAGGGAGTTCTTTGGTTTAAAAAAAATTAGGTTGATAAGCAAATTCAAAAGTAATTAATTGCTTCATCTCTACTGATAAAAGTGCTAGCTTTATAACTAGGTCAAATGGCCTCTAATATTAAGTCCTGGAATATCACAGGACATCTTTTATCCGATAAAACAGCAAATTGCAGAATCCTAGTGAGGATCTGAGTTTGGTCTGAAAATAATGTGCTTTTCCCCATAGCTAGAAGACATGGAGTGAAGGGACAATGATGTACCCACCAATTACAACTAACTCTCTTGCAAAATATTGACTGACTGTTTCTTTAGTGTCCCTGCTCTGTAGTAAATGAGGAAGCAATGCTTTCTTTCATCATGGAATAAGTATGATTCTTCTAAAGGGGAATATAAGATGGCTCACTTGGGTTCTTTATGGTTGGAGAAAAGTGGCAGAAAGTGGGATTCTATCCTATCTGTGGTGACTGAGCTTGCCCTAATAAGGGAGGTACAAATGAATCTGGGAGGGGTGTTATAGAGGCAGTAGATCTTTTCCTTTTCCTAGTGTCTTTGGTGATAGGAGTTCATAGGCTTCTTCTTACTCTATGGGCAAAGCCATTAAGAACTGACAGAACTCAAGGACTAAGACTGAGATTACTCTGCTGAGGAGATGGCCAAGGGAGTGGCAAAATTTAGTAATCAGAGTCAGTAAGACAAAAGGAAATAGTACCAGCCCCTGGCTTAGAAAAATAGACTGTTTCCCTTGCCTGCTGTATTATAACTTAGGTCAAATACTCTCTTTTGTTTCCAAATGCTACAGAATATGGTGGTGGTACAGGGTGCCTCTTGGACTATAGATTAAAGCAGAGTTGAAGCAGGAATGGGTGTCATCTGGAGCAGCACAAGTCAGAACAGGGTAATGGTTTGTAGGCTGGCACCAATGTGCGGAAATGGAGTATTGCAATTTTACTGTCGCACTGGTGCTGAAAATTTTGTGCTTATTGTATGTGATAATAAATTGGGGCTTGCAGAGGATGCTCTTCTTAATTTAATTTTAACAATTCACTTTTATTACATTTCCCCAATGATTTCACCCATGGCATACTAGAAACAAATGTTATTGCCCCGTTTCCACAGGCAGTGTGAGAGGCACCAACCCCCGTGGACAGCAGCAAGCAGCCTGCAGAACAGGATTTTGATTCTTGATGCAGTAGTTATGTGGGGCCTCAGTTTCCAACTGTAAAGGAAGTGAGCAAGCTTGCCACTGTTATCAGAGCACTTATTAGGTTAGATGAGGAATCTTCGGGAGAAGGAGAAGGAGAATGAGAGAGAGACAGAGACAGCGAGAGGAATGATTACGCATTGGACAGTCAAAGGTGACACATGGAGATGAATTAACACTGTGGTATGTCTTTCCTCCCATGTCTCTGTTGTCCTCTCCCTTCTTCCTCTAATCAGTTGATGGGTTAGCTGTGGTTTCCTTTCGCAAGGACAGAAATGCGTAACGTTGGTCCCCTTAAGAAACCTGAGAAGTTGAAAAGGGACCCATTAAAGCAGCAGTTTATTGGAACCCAGTGGAGCAGAGCTCAACTAGTCTCCAGTGTCCTGTTATTGACATTCCTGGACTTGTTTGGGTCTTTACTGGTGTTAATTCTTAATTGATCCTCTTTCAGTTCCAGAGTTTTTTAAACTAAGAAGACAGGTCCATCAACTGTTTGAACACCCCACCTCTCATCTCTTGTGTGCCTCTCTCTCTTTCCATCTTTCTTGCATCTCTCTCTTTTGCATCTTTCTCATACATGCTTTCTTCTCTTCTAACCTGATTACTTGTCACTAAAACCACCTCAAATAATATTGACTTAGTTACTGGCCTATTCCTGTGGAGAAACGCCATGACCAAGACTCCCTAAATTTTAATATTTTTTAAACATTTCCACTTCTTGGTAACTAAGCATTAAAATATATGAGCCTTCTCATTGAAACCATGGAAGATAAAAAGAATTTTGCTGTTCTAAAAGCATTTGATAAATATCAATGATTTACTTTTCAGAAAATTCAAAATTAGTCCATGCCTTTACTTGTGATGTAAATGACTGTTTCTTGGTGTCTTTCCCACAGCTGAATATTAATCATACACACACACTCATATATATATATATATATATATACATATATATACATATATGTATATATATTATGTGTACATACACATACATGTATATATGCATATATATGTATGCACATATATACACATATACAAACATATGTATATATATGTGACTGAGTGTGTGTGTTAAAAATGTGGGCAGAGTTAAGCATCCTTAATTAAAAATTTTGAAATCTGAAATGAAGTGTTCTAAAACTTAAGTCTTTAAACACTGGCATGATGCCATAAGCAGAAAAATGTACCTCATGAAACTTTGTTTTATGTACATAGTCATTAAAGTGTTATATAAAAATATATTCAGAATATAATTATATATGTAACAATTCAATTTCATGTTTAGACTTGACATAGCCATAACACATCCATAACATATTCAATATATCTATATGTGTGTGTGTGTGTGTGTGTTAATATTCCAGAATAAGGAAAAAAACTGATATAGAAAACACCTTAAGCATGAGCATTTTGGACAAATGACACCCAGTCTGTAGGTATGCATCTATCTATATATGTCTCTTTGACATTTTTCTAGGTTGGAAATGAGGAATTATTTGCATTTTTTTCACATCTTTGTACAAATCATTGAAGGGTGAACTTTGGGTGGTATGAAGTGTCAGAATATTTTTATCTGCAAGTTATAGAAACTAAATTCAAATGAAATTAGACAGAAAGGGTTATATTAGCATATATGCAAAGATACCAGCATGGTTGGTATAATTGAATTAAAAAGTGTGAAACCAAGTCAGGAGAGCATGCCTATTGGGTCATATGTTTGTTCATTCTGGTACATGCAATCATCTGCTTTCCAACCATCAATCACCCTAAGCCTTGATGTTCACTCCTTCTCATTCTCTGTAGAAGTTTCATTTGTTAGGAATTACTACTGTTGCATAAATGGATCTTATTTAAAGTTCAGCAGTGGTTTGACTTTTCCTGTATCACTTTTCTACTGCCCAGAGGGATGGTTTGTCATAATTGTTCATACCTGAATTATTAGCTTATCCTAGGTTGGAATAGTAGGACAGCAGATTGTGATTAACTGAGATAAATAATCCTTTTCAGAATAAAATGAAAATTGGGGAAGGAAGACTGACTGGAAGGCAATGTTGGTAGGTAGGAAGAAATGTCCCTTACTTCCTTAGCAGGAGCTCTAGATTTTTGACCATGCCAATGATGTGATAGTAAGACAATCATGTAATTTATCATCTATCCTGGGGCATTTTGGGGAAGAAAAGAGTCTTCAGTGAATAATTAATGGGATATATACTTATCCTAGCAGAAAAATACTGAGTACGTACAAGAGAGGCTATTTGGAATTGCTGCACTAATTAACCTCTTTCCTGGGGACTAAGACAAGTTATGGCTAAAAAGCTACTTACCACTCACAATTACCACCCATCACTCGCTAAGAGGAAAGAACTTAGAACTGGGACCAACAGTCAGAAGAGGGTCATGACTCACAAAAAATTAAGCCTATGCAAGAACCAACAACTGATGATTGGTTCTCCGGGGAATAATTCTGGAGCGATAAATCATGTTTTCAGTATGAGATTTCAAAGCAGAGTAGCTAAAAGAATACTCCAAATTCATGAGCCTGATGTAATTCAAAGTCTTGACTGACATTTGGAAGTATGACCTTGAACAAATTATTTAGCATCATTAAATATTTGTCTCTGCCTATAAAATGGTAATTATATTATAACACACAGTATGCTTTGGAATATATATTGATATTATATGTAATATATTTATAAATGACTTACATTTCGATATTCCTGTATGGTTAGAACTCTAAAAGATTAATATAGCCAAAATAGAATAAAGTAAAAGAAGAAGAAAAAAAAACACCTGTTAAGTGTTCCTAGTAGGTTTAATCTCCTAGCAAACATTGTTCATGCTGATTCTTCATTTATCTTCATATCATGCCAATGGCTTCCTCCAAAATTACTACAAACACAAACAAAAATCCACCAAAAAATAACAACATGAAAGAACAGATGAATGTCTCTCTTGTTGTTTAAGAATGTCTTTGGCATTCTCTGTTATGTAACTAGAAACTCATGTATGAGTAAATATTCTGTATATTTTAAAAATCATGTATAAAGTAATTAAGACAATTGTATAAATTTATAAGGACGATATGGTAATTTGAAACATGTAAAACTTGTACAGTGATCAAATCAGGGTAATAGAGATTTATATCTTAAACATTTAACACTTCTTTCTGTCAGAGGAATTTAAAACTCTCTCAATACTTAACATGTAATTAATTATTATAAATGATATTGAACCTGCTGTGTTGTGGAACACTAGATCTTATTCCTTCTATTTCACTGTGTCTTGGTTGTCTGTTACTCAGCCTCACCCCACCTCTTCTACCCCTCTGGCCTCTAGGAAGTGGTGCTCACAACTCCCATCTCTACTTCTATAAAACAATCATCTTTATGTTGTATACATGCGTGATAATCTGCTATTTGTCCTTCCATGCCTGGCTTATTTCACTTAACATTTCCTCCATTTCACCTATACTGCCACAAATGACAGGATCCCATTCTTTGTATGGATCTAAATAATGTGCTTTCATGTATATACCCACATTTTATTTGTTTACATAAACATCATTCATAATTTATAATACAAATTTAGATAATTTTTGAGACAATTTGTATTATAAATTGAGATATAAGTTGTAATATAAATTGAGACAGTTTAGCCTAGATTCACAGCTGTAATGATCTCAAATATTTTTCATATTTCACAATTTATAATTCATATGCTTTAGTTCATTTGATATGTCTAGACACAGCACTATGTCACATTTTTATCTGCCTATCTAAACTCTGCATCTAGACTATTTTGAATAATGTATCATAAATGTGGAAGCACAGGTATTTTTTTTTATGTACATCTGATTTCCTGTGGCTATATACCTAACAGTGGGACATCTGAGGCATGCAGTAGTTCTACTTCAATTTCTAAGGAACGTTTGGGTTGTTTTTTATAGAAGATAGCATAATTTATATTTCTTTTAAATTTAAACTCCTTTGTTGAGGGAAAGGGCATGCCATGGCATGTTTGTGAAGGTCAGAGGACAAATTGCGGGATCAGTTTCTTCCTCTTAGCATGTAGGTCCCAGAGATAGAGTTCAGGTTGTCAGGCTTGGTAGCAGAGAGAGGAAGTAGGCAGGAGCTCCTATCCCCAAACAAAAAATCTATCTCTAATTAACAACCTCTTCCAAGAAAAAAACTAGTTTCTTGCTAGTATGCAAACTGCACTTGAAGGCAAGCCCCATGCTCAGCAGTAGATAATCAACACAGAAGGAACTCAACTGGAGAAATTTTTGTCTCATTTTCTTTATTTGGGTATTTTAATTTTTAATTATTTTTTCTTTTACTTTACTGGTCTTTTACTTGTATGTTACAATTTCTGATTTTGTGTTTTGATGGGTTTTGTGTGTCTCTGCATTTTTTTGTGTTCGTTTGTTTTTTCCATTTGTTTTATTCTTGTTTTTCTTTTCTCTTTGTCTGTCTGTTTTCTTAAGAAAGAAGAAAAGCATGGAGTTGAAAGGGTGAGGAAGTAAGGAGGATATGGGAGGAGATGAGGAAGATGAAACCATGATCTGAATGTATTGTATGAAGATGATTTTATTTTCAATAGACAATCAATCAATTAAAAAACCCTGGAATATGATCATCAAAATGCTGTTAATTTCCTTATTCATTCTTGATATTAATGCCTTGTTGGATGATTAGCTATTTTTTCCCCATTCCACAAGTTCTTCCGGTGTTATTGTTTTCTTCAGAATGAAGAAGCTTCTTATTTTTTATATAATTCTAATTGTCTACTTTGATATTGTTGTCTATCCTTTTAGGGTCTGATCTAGAATATCATTGTCTACACTGATGTCTTGGCATTGTAATGTTTTCCTTGTTTGTAATTTTCATTATTACATTTAAGTTTTGATCAGTTGAAAGTTTATTTAAATTTTGTGTGTTGGTGTTTTGCCTGTATATATGTCTATGTGTACATTTTTATGCCCGCTGCCACCAAAGGCCAGAATTCATCAAATACTCTGTAACTGAGTTTATAGACGGCTGTAAAGATAGAGCCACCATATGAGTGCTGAGAGGTGAACCGTGGTCCTCTGAAAAAGAAACAAACAAACATACAAACAAACAGTGCTTAACCTGGGCCTCTCTAGCATCAAGTGACTATGTTTTTGAAGTTAGTCTAAACAATGGTGTTATTGGGATGCTATAGAACCCTAAATAGATAGGGCCTATTGGGGTGTCTTTAGAACATGGACAATGTTTTTTTCAAATATTGAATGAATTTATCTTTTTCTCTTTTTTCCTTCTTGGCCAGGAGGTACAGGGTTTTGCTCCACCATATTATGCTATCACAGGCCCAAAGTGATGGAACAAAGTGAGAATAAATTGAAATTTCTAAACTGTGATCCAAAGTGATTTTTTTCATATGTTGACTGTCTCAAATACTTTGTATATTGATAGGAAAATGACCAATATGTTTTTGTATGATAATCTCTGTCCTACAGTTTTACTAGATTTACTTACCACTTCTGTTAGATTTTTAGTGGATTTGTTAGACTTTCCTATGTACATATCATAACATCGCTAAACAGGAGTAATAGTTTCCTATCTGGGTGCCTTCTATTTACTTCTCTTGCCTGATTGTTCTGGCTAAGGCTTCTAGTACTACATTGATAAAATGGTGAAAGTGGGCATACATGACTTGTTGCAGATCACAGATGATATCACAGATATCACCAATTGGCTAAGGGTTTCCCATATAGCTTTTTTTTTTTAATCAAGGTTCATTTCTTTCACACATAATTCATCAAGTGTGCTTATCAGGACAGGATGTTGGAGTTTATAGAATACTACATCTTGTGTGTATTAAAATGATTGTATGCTTTTTGACTTTTGTTTTATTGAAGTCACGTGTGGTATCTATTGATTTACATACAGTGAACCATCCTTATATCCCTATAATAAATCCTGCTTGATTGTAATACATGGTCTTTTTGTATACTAGTCTTTAGTTGGAAATTTTAAAATCTGTATTTATTGGGGATGCTGTTTTGGAGAGTTTTCTACATTTGGTGGTATCCTTATTCTTATTTAGTTTTATTATCAAGGTAACATTGGCTTTACTGCATGAGTTTAAGAGAATTCCTTTTTTTCAACATTTTTTTGGGAATAGTTTAAAAATTAGTGTTTATTTTTCTTTAATAGTTTAACAAAATTTACCAGTGAAAATATCTAGTCTCAGGTTTTTTTTGTGGATACATTTTATTACTGATTCAATTTTATAACTTGTTATTGGCCTACTCAAGTTTTTTAATATCTCCGTAGTACAATTTTGGTGAATATGTGTGCTCAGAAAGTTATTTCATTTAAAATTTCTAATTTGTTGATATGGAAACTGTTCATAATAGCCCCTAATGTTCCTCTGTATTTTGGCAGTATCATTCATAATGCCATCTTCACAGTAGAATAATTCACGGGGCCTAGGTAGGCTAAATATCTCAGGATAGGACATTCAGCTCCTTGATGAACCAAGATGTCCAAAGAAGATGAGTCAATCAACTCTTGGAGTGGTTCCTGGCCAAAGTCACCAGGCTGCTTTGAGGTACCGTAGATTGTCAGGCAGAATCTCTAATTGCAATACCATGGTACTGAGGGGCTCTACAGGGTAACACTGTAGTGACTGGAGTTGGATACATGGGCCAGTCTGTTGCTCTGGGTCAGTGTAGTAGTGTGGATTCATTGATATCTCTGCAAACGAGGTCATTTCCTGTTGCGAGCCACATAATCGTCTCGCCAGCAAGAACGCACGCGGACAACAGGATCCTTCTGCAGCAAGCTTTATTGCAGTCAAACGATGAAAGGAGGAAGACCCCGAGCCCCGAAGTGGCGCTGTTTATATAAGCCCTGCTCGCACCAGAGTGGTGTGAGATGACGTATCATTCCCTGATTGGCTGCTTACCCATCACCCCATATGACGCCCCGGGCTGGGCTCGTGACAACAGTTGCCCAATGGTCATAACGGTTTACCAGTTTTGAGGGCAGAAGCCAGTGCCATGGCAACCAAACCCTGTCTCTCCACATCTCTCCCTTTTTTATTTTGTTTGAACAGTAAGCTTCCTACTGTCAATACAGCATTATGCCAGACAGCCAACGTCTGAGCCTGGTGGAAGGCAATGCTTCAGCCCTTGCCCGTCATTGGAGCAACCTCCTCACTGTGAGGCTGTCCTGTCTTAGGTCGGTGAAGACTTATTTGCACGCTTCCGTCACTGACTTTCCAGATCGTTTGGCAAGAGAAAAATTGTGATTTACACCCATCCCCGTGCAATGGGAAACAGATCCACAGGGAGTGCAAGGGCTGTAAATCCAGATTGTGGCATGTGCCTGCAAAGACAGAGGCAACCTTGTCAAACATTAATTTTTCAGCATGGATAACCAAATATCAGGGGAGGTGCCTTGCTCCAGAGTGGCTAGGGCCTGTATGATCACCACCTTGTCACGTTTTTGTTGGGTTTTGAGTTTGCAGAACAACCAAAGGACAAATATTAAACCACAGCACAGGGCAGCGCCAAACATCCCAACGCCCACCCATTCCTTAAAATAGGAAAAGGCAGAAGAAAGCGATAAATCCACTCGAGTAGAATTAATGGTCACCACCGCCGCCCTTAGCTCTTCAAGTAGTTGTAGGTATATTCATTGAAAGATCATCTTCAGCTGCCGCGAGCTTTCGCGTGAGGCGCTCCGGTACCCAGAATGGATTGTTTTCTTCGTGTGGGAAAACACAGACAGCTCCCCTGGATCTTATTAAAATAGGATCCGGGCCTTTCCATTAACCAGTCAAGACATCCTTCCATTTGACCATTTCCTTAGGCCTATCAGGCTCTACAGGGCACGGCTTGCAGCCGGTGTTAAGGCTCTGGGTGAAGAAATATGAGCATCCCCTTCCAAAATATCAAATAGGGGTTTTAAGTCAGCAGAAGGAATCTTTAAAAACGGCCTAAGCCAATTTATATCACCTAATAATTTTTAAAAATCACTAGGGACAACAGGAGCGGCCGACCGAGAAAGTGCACGCTTCTTGTTTCTCAGTAGTGGCCGTTCATCCAGGTGGTATTGTTCTTCCTCATAGCGGGCTGCTTACTCCTCTAGATCTGACTGCTTGGAGGGACTCAACTCCTCCGACTCAGAATTGCCAATTTCTAAAGCCTCTAGTTTTTTTGTCGGATAGAGAGGCTCCTTTTTAGATTTTTTCTTCTCCTTATCATGTTTCTCTCCCAGGGCGTTCTTTCCCTTATCTCTCGCTCCTGTGGCTTTAACATCTGCAGAAGGGCCTTTTTTCTTAGAGACGTCTTTATTTCTATCCATTGGGGCCCCTAATCTTTTGTCACGTTCTGTTTCTGACATGCTGTCTTGTATCTCCTCTAACACTCCCTTAGTGCCTACTCTTAGCTTTTCGTTAATCTCTTCCCTTTCGAGGTTGCCCTCAAGCTTGTACGAAACCAAAAGAAAAAGGATGAGGGCAACGGTCACAACAGAGAAAGCAATAAAGGCTTCTGCTAGCTGAAGTGAAAGATGAGATAAATCAAGACCAAACATGCCTCTCAGAACTTACCTCGATGCTGCAGTTCTGAATCCTCCCCGCAAACGGGGGGTCTCCTCAGCACCGGCGATGGCAGCCTCCCGGCGTCCCGGGTTTCGGCACCAGATGTTGCGAGCCGCGTAATCGTCTCACCAGCAAGAATGCACGCGGACAACAGGATACTTCTGCAGCAAGCTTTATTGCAGTCAAACGATGAAAGGAGGAAGACCCCGAGCCCTGAAGTGGCGCTGTTTGTATAAGCCCTGCTCGCACCAGAGTGGTGTGAGATGACGTATCATTCCCTGATTGGCTGCTCACCCATCACCCCATATGACGCCCTGGGCTGGGCTCGTGACGACAGTTGCCCAATGGTCATAACGGTTTACCAGTTTTGAGAGCGGAAGCCAGCGTCATGGCAACCAAACCCTGGCTCTCCACAATTTCCTGTTAGCTTCTCCAGAAACAAGGTGTCATTCCAGATAAAGCTCAGAAGATAAAGGTGGTTAGAAATAAGGGTGACACACAGAAGGAACAACAGGGCCAAGGAGCTTTCTACTGCGTGTTTGTACACATAGGAAAGAGCCTCCAAGTGAGAATCCTTGTTGGAAAACAGGCAGGTATATGGAGAGATGGTATCAGGTGGAGAAGATACAGAAAATATTTTCAGGAGATTTTATATTATTTGAAGCAGGTGGCAGATGACCTTTGAATACTGAGAGTGGAAGCCATTTTTCAGTAGTAAGTCATGCCAGGCCTGAATCTCACTGTCAACACATGGTTAAGTGCAGGCAAAGATGCCTGACTCATAAAACCTCTCGTCCCATTAACTATTCACCATTTGTGGATCTCTCTTCTCTCACACCACCTTGCCTGAATCTGCAACATCTTTACTGAGTCCAGAAAAGTCCATAGCATCTCTAACTTCAGAACTGAATGGAACCAGACAGAGTTTGGGTGGATAGGTGCACTGGTAAACTTAACTTGAATTAATGAACATATCTGCATGCCAAAATGAGTGAAATTTAGATTTTTCTAAAAGTTAAAACGTATATACCAAATTAAAGCTTTATATTGCCCCTTCTAAAGTCTTAGCTGATTCAACAGTTAACTAATTCAACACCGTTTATGACATTGAAGTACAAATAGTTAGATTGTAAAATGTCAGATTCATTATTTCTCAGTTTTTACTTTGTAGTTACCATACTGCTTTATAGGCTATTGTATAATCCCTTTGAAAACAAGAATTTACTCATTGGTGGGTTTTTGTTGTTGTTTTGTTTTGTTTTTGTTTTTGTTCTTTTGTCTTTGAACGAAATAACAAGATTTCCTGGAGAGTCAAATAGTCAGCCAACTTCTTTTTTTGTGGAGCAGACATCTCTCATGTTTGTAAAATGATGCTTCAGCTGAAAACCAGTATTTTCCTTTTTAATGTTGATACTAAAAGGAAATGGGAATTTTAAGGTAAATGTACTTTTTCTGCTAGAAACCTTCTATATACAATATAAGGTGCATTCAACTAGCTATAAAATTCCAATGGCTCATATCTAATGTTTGCAGCTTCAAATTAACTGTTATTTGTGCTATTATCAAGCACTTGAATGCCTCTTTACTCTGGTAAAAGTTAATGTGACTTGTTTCGGCATTTTTCAGAGACAGAAGGAAAGATTGCTTTATCCCCCTGTACTTTGTTATGTAGAGAAATACAAGGCCTGGTTCTTGTGCCAGAAAAACTTCAGCTATTTTTTTTTCACTGATTATTTTAATTTGGTGTCACTTCTAAATATCTGGAGACATCTGAAGACTCATTTTAAGGTAATTTAAATGTATTTCTTAATTAACAATCTAGGGGCAAGGGGTTCAGAACAGGTAGGAGGACAGGCTCAGAAGTTAAGAAAACCTGGATCCTCTCATCATTCTATCATCCATCTCCTGTTGACTTTCAACTATTTCACTCATTCTCTTGTATCTATTATATGGCTACTACAGCTCCAGGCACCAAATCAATGCACAGAAAATAGAGACAGGGAGCAAAGCAACAAGTTACTGTAGACATCCTCCTAACAGAACTCTTTTCTATCTCATTGTTCCAACAGTAGCTGTTGTTGATCTTCCAATTGATTTCAGAAGTTTATTGGGGCAGGGGGACAGAGCAACACAAGAGAATGATCATACTTTCCACCATATTTAATTAATTTCCTAGACTCAAAGTTGTAAGTTGGAACGGGTGGGCATGTAGACATTGTGGTCATGGCCCTACAGTCAAGAGTCATATAAATACAGTTAGCCAGCTGGTTTCCAGTTTTCAAGAAACTTGAGAATTTCCAGATGGCTTGCACCTCTCACCAGTGATGCAGGTCCACTTCAGTGTGGGCACCAGCTTATAGTCTCCTTTGCAAACCTTGGAGGACTCACAGTCCTACCTTGAACCGGTTATGACCATCTCAGTTACCTTTCCTGAACATGGCAGTTCTCCACACAGCTGGGATTGGTCACATCCTACATAGGACCTGGCAGAGGAACTCTGTTAGCATAGAAGAAGAGTGATGGTAGTGGTATATTTCACATCGCTGTTACACAATTTATCCACTTCACTCCAGTAGGTTGCTTTGGGGTAGTTTCCTGTTGCATTCTTAGTCACAGGCTGGCTCCTTTTGTCCACCATTAAAGTTGTACTAGTGTACCCTTTCTAAAATATAATCCTGACTTTATCATTATCTCTTATGTACTTGGTATGAATTCTAAAAAGGATCGTGATATATCCCTTTTACATCTTTCCAGTGTTTTTTCTTCCATGTGGCTGCTTGGTCACATCACTTAAGATTTATGTTTCCATACAGCTGCATTTTTGTAGCTTTGTTCTGTTTTCTGTTAGAATATCTAACCTCACTCTCTTTTCTCTGTTCTTCCTTCTGGGTTGTTTTTTTTTCCCTGTTCTTCGAAATTGATGCTTTGAAAGCCTTTTCTAAGTACCCTACCCCAGCAGGCTCCCGTGTTTAATAGCAACTCCTGAGAGCTCTTACTGCCGCTCATGTTTCTGCATTGTGATTTATTTGTTTCATAATCCACCTGTCTTTTGGTAGTAGACTGAGCTTTTTGAGATTAAGAACTATCTGGCTCATCCGGGTAGAGTTTATGACCCGTAGGTGATGTTCAGCTTATAAATTTTTAGTGATCCAAAAGATGTCAAATTTGCTGTGTGACAAAAACTGAGTCCTGTTTCTTAGGAGGTCAAGATAAATTTGAGGTATCTTGTATCTTAGACTCTCTACATTTTCTGACTCTAACTAAAAAAATTGGTGGTATGTACAATTCAGGGCTGCAGATACAAAACTTTATAAACAAAAGTTATTTGGCAGAATTGACCCTGAGTGCTGCAGAAATCTCGCTGGCACAAAGCAAACATTATAACCACTGTACTTTAGAAGTGATTCACGGAGCCATGCCAGTAGTTTTTCTTTTCTTATGTACCAGGCAGTCAGGTTAGCAGCAGCATTAAATCCTAAGGACAGGAAGTCACTAATCCAGGTGTACATAGGCAGGAGTGCTCGCTGGAAGTAGTCTATCATGAGGCGTCACTGAATAGAAGTTCTAAGTCATATACACAGCTAGGAGTGAGTCTTTTCTAGACTGGTTTGAGCCTGTTCTGCACCCCAAGTCTTTGATTTTGATGTTCAGTTACAGTTCACCCAGACCAACACCTCAATATGGAGTTACAAGAAGGAGCTTCCTGTTGAAGAGAAGACACCGGGGTTAAAATGGAGTGATTAAACTCACGCAGGGAACTGAGGTGCACTGGCTCTGGCATTCCAGAGATGTATTTATATGTAATGCCTTTGACCAGCAGAGGATGACACTCTACTGTTAGAATTAGGTGATAAATCTAAATAATTGCAGGAAGCAATCTGTGTCAGTGTGGCCTGATTCCTCACCCTCTACATATGGCTGATCCTATTCTGTGATACTTCGTGTAGGATTTGGGACTGTTCGTTGCTTCAGTTGAAATCCTTACATTTGTATTATCAAGCCTGGTAGTTGATTTTCTAAAAGTTATACAGATTAAATTCTGAATTTTGTAAACTTATAGAAATCCACCTGTGGCTTCTGGGGCGGGGGAAGGCAGATCTTGATATTTTTCTGAGTTTTCATTCTTGTGCTACCTAAGTCTATAATATAATATCCCATATCTTCCGTGCTGACTCCTTGAATATGGCCCAGAATCTTTGCCTTCAAGAGACTTTAGCCACTTCTGGAATTCCACAATTTGCTTTCTGTCTTTTGCCATCATCAGTCTTACATTTTGTCTGAAAGCAGATTTTTTTTATATTTCTTTTCCTTTTATAACCTCCTTTTATTTAGCCTTTCCGAAACATGCATCCTATTCAGCTTCCTTGTTGCAGAAATGCTGTTTGTTCTTGTCTTTCTACGGAATTAAAATTCTGCTACATGCGGTTCTGTTAAATTATTCAATGAGCCCGAGAGAGCAGAAGTGCACAGAAATGAGACCTTGACTTTGCCCACACATTTAGTGTGCCATCGGCATTATTGATATGTTTCAAAGAGGGAGAAGTTACTCTTTTTAAGAAGTCCTAGGCTTCACATTTGCACACGCTCACCACTTTTCCTAATGGAGTCTTCTTCAATTGTTTCCTGCTTTTATGTGCTTGACAAGGCCTGCTGTCTACTTTGTTACCTGTGGTGATTTCCTTTGTCGTTTTTTTTTTCTTCCTGTGATTTTACAGCATCCAAAAAAAAAAAAAAAAAAAAAGCAGAAAACAAAAACAAAAGCCCACTGTCTGACCATATTCCTTCTTATACAGAACACTACTGTGAAGGGTTAGATAATTGGTCTTTTTTTTTTCTCCCCCCGAAAGCAGTATTTAATGCATGAGTAGGACTGAAACTGGTCCTTGAAGGCACAGAACCATGTCTGGATCCTCTCAGGCATGGTCTTCTATCCACTAGCTTTAGCTCAAGTTTTTCTTCCAGTGTACTAATTTTACCTGAGAGGGGACCTGTGAGCAAGTAGCTAGTGATCCCACCTGTGCCCATTAAGGAAGTGAGGGCAGGGGAAGGTAAGGCACAGAAAGCAGCTAAGCAAGGGTATGCCTTCAGGTAAAGGCTCAGCTTTCAGGCAGGCAAGCTCTGAAATGCAGAAGGTGTTTTGCATTAAACCCTCCCCTGCTTACTGCTTCCACCATTCAGTCAGTTTCTTCTGAAGAACTTTGAGGTTACTGAGCAGGCAGTAGCAGCTGGATAATTCACATATGAAAGCTAAATTGATTAAAGCAATTCTAAGGGACCTGGGCAGACCATTAACTTCCTGCTAATTAGAAAAAGATCAGAAACTAAATGAGTACCTGTCCTAGTAAGGGTTTCTATTACTGTGATAAAACATCATGGCCGGAAGCAAATTGGGGAGGAGAGGGTTTAGTTGGCTTCTATAAATCTAGTCATGGTCTATTGACTGTCAATGAAGGAAGCCAAGTCAGGAACCTGGAGGCAGGAACTGAGGTAGAAACCAAAGAAGATACTGCTTACTGGCTTGTTCCCCCTGGCTTGCTCAGCCTGCTTTAAAAAATATATTTTTATTACAGTTTATTCACTTTGTATCCCAACTGTAGCCCTCTACTTTGTCCCCTTCCTCTTTTCCTCCTATGCCCCTCCCCCCAGTCCACTGATAGGGGTGGTCCTCGTCGTCCCCTTCCATCTGACCCTAGCCTATCAGGTCTCATCAGGACTGGCGCAGTGTCTTCCTCTGTGGCTTGGTAAGGCTGCCCCCCCCTCCCCATTAAGGGGAGGTGTATATACTAACTTATAAGCGGATATTAGACATAGAATATAAGGATACTAATATATATCATACTAAATGAATATAATCATACTAAAATCTATACACCTAAAGAAGCTAAGCAAGAAGGAGGATCCTGGGTAAGATGATCAATTCTCATTCAGAAAGGCAAATGGGATAAACATCGGAAGCTGGAGAAGACAGGAAATAAGACAGGAGCCTACCACAGAGGGCCTCTGAAAGACTCCACCCAGCAGGGTATCAAAGCAGATGCTGAGGCTCAGCCTGCTTTCTTATACAACACACCCAGGTAGTTCCACCCACAGTGAACCTACATCAATCATTAGTCAATAAAATGCACCACAAATCATTGGTGATGCAGATTTTCTCAACTGATGTTCCTCTTCCCAAATAACTCTAGTTTATGTCAAAATGACAAGAAACAATAAAAAACCTAAACAAACAAACAAACAACAGAACAGATTTTTTTAAACTAGGTGTTTTAATTGTATTCAATTTACCAACCACACTTGGTATTAACTCTTTTGGGCCCTTAACTAGTTGGAGGTTGATCAAGAAAAAAAGTGCAGGTCTCAGTTCAACTGCCATGTTTCTGTATATCACCTGAAGACCTTGACTCACCTAGAAATATCATTTTCAGCTGATGCTCCACTGGACCCACAATATTGGGAACCGCAGCAGCTACAGTCTAGACCTGACTCCCAGAGACCCCCAGAGATCACCACTTCCATAATAATGCAAAGTGCCTTACAGTTAAGATTTCATATAGTAGGGCTAGAGAGATGGCTCATCAGTGAAGTGTGCATACTGCTGTTCTTCCACGAAATCCGAGTTTGATACCCAGCACACATGTCAGGCATCTCACAACCACCTATGCAGCTCCAAGGAAGTCAGTCTAACACTCCTGGACTCTGTATACCCCTGTACTTCTGTGCATGCACTCTCTCTCTCTCTCTCTCTCTCTCTCTCTCTTAAAAAAAAAACAAATGTACATTTTAAAAAATATTCCACACAGTATATTATAGTATCTTGCTTCCTCAGTGGTTGTTCCAAGAGATTAGGTACTACCCGAAAGAAAGTAGAAGTTCCTTTAGTCATAGGAAGATTTTGACTAGTGGGTTATTCCCGTGATGGATTCTAGGCACTTAAAGCTTGCAGCTGAGCAAGTTGGCTGTTTGCTTTTCTGGTTGGCAATGAGGCAACCATTATTTTGTATCTGCTTTCCATTCTTGTTGCTCTACAATCACACTTCTCCTTCTCTCCCAGAACTTATCAGCACAGACTCTTAGCCTGCTTTTCAAAACAAAACAGAAATCTTAACCAGTAGATCCTAAGGCACTAATGGCACCCCCTAGAGATTCAGACTCTCAGTTTAATCTATGAATCCCCTATGTGGTGGAGTTTTGCTGTAAAACATCAGGGGAGATATTTGCATAAAGAGAAGGCAACTCTAGCCCTATTCTTTTGTTCTTATTCTGTCTAAACAAAGTCAATGCTATTAAAATCTAAGTAGATGCTAAGGAGAAATCCCCAGGACGCTACAACAAGTTTTCCTTCTGTTTCCATTCCTTTTACAAACTGGCTCAGTGCCATGGACCCTGTGGAGAGACAATGAAATTTTAAAAAATGCAGAGGAGAAGGAAGCATCCTGGAATTTACTTTTCCTCAAAGGAACTCCGAAGGTAGAAGTGGGCCGCTGATGTGTGATGTACAGCTCCTTTTCAGAACAGAGCCCTTGACTTGGGCTGTGGCTTCAGCTGGCCAGAAACCAGTGTTAGCCTCTTGTTGATAATGCACAGGATCAAGACGCTGGTCTGAACCCGAGTGATGTGTAGCATCATTGTCGTTTGGTGCTGACAGCTCCTATGGCGTTGGTCTGTATCTGTTAGGATGAGCACAGGGCTAAACGTTCCCTCGCCCTTGTGTCACAATTGTAGGAATAGCATTTGGCTTTCTCCATTTTCTGATTGCCTTTAGCATCTGGATTCCTTTTGCTCATGCTCTTTACAGAGGCTGGTTTCTGCTTTTTTTCTCCCTCACATCTGGAATCTAGCCAGAGTATACCGGAACAAGCCGCTTCTAACATTTGAACCCTTTTGTAAGTGTGCTGATTGCAACTTGGACAACCAGTTTCATCCAAGGTAGAGGCGTTTGGCTGCTTTGAGGGGAACAAAACAAATGGCTAAAAATAAAACCTAGGCATAAAAATAAGGCTAAACACTCATTATCTGCCTCACTTAGCTAAATGCTGAAACTATTTCTATAGTGTTAAATCAGGCTTTTGTGTACTTTATTCATGGTACTTTATGTTAGATGATAAGTAGGTTACTGTAATTAGTCATTTTATTCAAAATACACGAATTAAATTGTCTCAAGGACCCAATTTTCAGCTCAGGCTTATGCTGACCCTTTGACTGGAGTACATGTGTCCATGGATCTTTGAAAATATACATTATGGGCTACTGTGGGGGAGGCTGATGAAGGAGCCAGAACATGGAGAGCTTAATATGCAGGGTGAAAAATTAAGTCTTACTCTTGGTCATGGAGAGCCACTGCAGGGTTTAATTAGGATACTATCACAGAACAACTTACATATTTTAAAAACACGATTCTTGACTGTTGTGTTGAAAATGAACTATAAGAAGGCAAGGATAATCATCCAGATGTCCATTTTTAGATTTCCATACAAGAGACAGTAGCGTTTTGGAGCAGCATGATGACAGCAGAATGGGAGAGAAGTAGACAGCAGACATGTCAATACACTTGATATGGGGCTTGAGGAACTGGAAGAAACAAGCTTGGTTTTTTACTTAGACTAACTGGGAGAATTTTGTGTTAGTTACTGAGATGAATTTTGTGTTAGTTACTTGAGGGAACACACGGTAACCCGCACTGTTTATTTTTGTTGAGAGTGGAGTACAAAACAATGAAAAGTGGGAAAGACACACATCAAAGTCTTATCTTTGTGATGTCTGCAGAAAAGCACAGGCTAATTGACCGTGGCTCTATGGAGATGTTCCAGAAGCAGTGGTTCAGAGAGCATTCTGTTCCACAGAGTAAAGGAACTCACAGACAGAGGGCGTAGGCAGAGAAAGTACAAAGCTTGGGAACATTCCCTATTTCCATATAGTCAGGACAAGCAGACAAAAGCCATCAAAGGACCAAGGGATCCAATAGAAAGAAAAGTAAGGGAATACTGTACCTTGAAGCCAGAGCAACGTCTTTTGGGCAGAAATAGCAATCAGCTGTGCAGACAGTACTCTGGGCCTGAATAAGATGGCAAATGAAATTATGTAGAAGTTATTGGTGACAGTGACAAAGGCCAGTTTTGATATGGCCTGCAAACAGAAACCTCTAGTAGATTAAGGGGAAAGAGAAAAATGGACACAATTACTTAGGGAATTCTTTTAAAAATTAATGAAGCTAGAAATAAGTAGATGCATTTCCATGTATGCATGCATACATACAAGTAAAACACTTATATAGGTAAAATAAAAATAAATAAATCTTAAAAAATTGACTTTTCTAGTTACTAATGTTCCCATTTATAGATTGTGATATAGTATTTATTAGTACCTTACACATATATCTTTAAGAAGAAATAAGAAATATGGCTTATTTCAATAATTAATACAATTTTATAGAAGTTTTCACTTTACTAAATGTTTGAGTTCTGGCTTTGAATGGATGGAAATTAATAGGTATCAACTTAGTCTTGTTGTAAATGTTAACCTTGTTTATATTTTAACTTTTTTGTATTTATTGCTCTTCTAATTATTATGTAGATATATTTTAATAAAACAAACAAGTTTGACAAAAAATGAACACATTTTAATACAAAATCAGAAAATGAGTCAAGTTAAAAAAAACTCTGCAAAAGTTACAAATTCAATTATTTCCTTCTTGCATTTAAAATGTGAAATTGAAACTATAAATTATCATACTCCTGGATTTTGTTTTGATGGAGGAGTCTAATTTAAATTTTTTAGAATAATTCTAATCATTCTAAAATTTTATATCTTATGGCACATTTAAAGCACACTCTCAATTGTAGAACTGCCAAATAATTCTTGAAATCTTGTAGTGATTTTAAGACCAATTATAAGCTATTCTTAAAGACACTTTATCAAAGAAAAAAAAATTAACTGTAATCTCATCATTCAAGAAAATCAGTTCTATTTTACGGGAAACGATGTCGTGTGTGGGTAAGTGGATAAGTATTAGTTGCTTGCCTGTGGCCGTGACGACATAGCAAGATCAGAAGTAACTTGTGGGAGAAAGACCACTTGGGCTTACAGTTCCAGAGGGATAAGTGCTCATCATGTTGGGAAGTCATGGCAGCAAGTGACAGGGATGGTGGCAAGAGCAGAAAGCTGAGAGATCACATCTTTAACTACAGGAACAAAGGCATAGGTGGGTTTGGGGGGGGGTGTCTGGTCATGGGACCAGACTATAAACTCTCAGAGTTCATACCCTTCCCAGTGACATACTTCCTCTTTCTCTAGCAAGGCCACACCAAGTAAACCTTCCCAAATAGGACCACCAACTCGGGACCAAGTGTTCAAACCCCTGAGACCATGGGAGACATTTCTCATTCAAATCAGAGACTCTATAAGTTCTCCCCCATCACACCCCGCC
Organism: Meriones unguiculatus; assembly: GCF_030254825.1. Classification (NCBI taxonomy): domain Eukaryota; kingdom Metazoa; phylum Chordata; class Mammalia; order Rodentia; family Muridae; genus Meriones; species Meriones unguiculatus. Next base: position 52,003,892 of record NC_083364.1, on the reverse strand, counting down.
CTTGCTCCATTTTAATAGCAGCATTGTGGTTTGCACTAAGGTTGGCGCCATGTTTTGGCTGTTTTTATGTCTGATTATAAACAATGCTGTAGTTATCATTGGCTTTTAATATTGAACTGAATTTGGTTTTTAGTATATTTTACTATAAAGGCAATGTATTCACACTGTAGAAGGCTTTATAAATAACAGCGATTGTCTAGAGAGGCACTGTTGGACCACTGCCAAATCCCTGTTCATTCAACAGCCATTTATCAGTGACTAACATACAGCGCAGCCGGCTCCCAGTGTAAGTCCACTCTTTCGCGTTAATATTATAGTGTAGACTTGGCGATGGATCCTGCTAGTGTTCTATGTGCGAAGAAGTGTGTTATTAAAAACAATCAAACAAACAAACAAGAACAGCATTTAAAGCATGGCATTTAAAGTTGTGTTATAATTGGGTTTTCTTCGATGCTGCAGGAATTGCTTCTATGCCACCAAACTTATATAATATTGTGTGTAATGGCTACGACAAATTATTTGTGTGACTGTATTATAGCATAACCTCCTGGAGTCAGACACTGTGGTTCTTTTCAACCGTCTTTTGCATTACAGTCTGTAACATGCAATTTTTGTTTCTCTTCTCCAGCACGGTTAACATGACCTACACAAGACATGAAGGCACAGGCGCTGTTCTATCTCTTCTTAGTCGCCCTGTTTCCTTATGGATCCTACGGTAATTGCTTTTATAATGAAGGTGTTAGTTATTTGTATGATCTAAGTTTAACAGTAACACAAAAAGTGAGTTGGCTATAGATTGTGCCTTCCTTATCCAAACTGCTCCAAAATGTAAAACATTTTGAGCGCAGACATGACACCACAGTTGGGATATTCCACATATGCCCTTGTGTAACATGTCCCTGTGAAAACACATATCAAAATATAAAAGAAAAAGTTATCATTAGGTCATGTGTGTAACATGTACATGGAACGTAAGTAAATGGTACTTAGTTTGGGATCCTATTTTTCAATCATCTCATTATGTATGTGCAAATATTCTGAATTTGAAAAGGTCCTAACCAACTCTGATGTCCCCTGTGGGTACTCAAGCTCCATCTCTGAAGCACTGGCGACTGTCCTGAGTGATCAGCTGTGTCTTAGCAGAAACTTCAGGGCAGAAGTCTACATGAAGGTTAAAAAAAAAATTACATTTTCTTTTGCGTGCTCTATTTAAAGCTCTTGCTAATACGTCATCTGCTATTAAAGTCACTAGAAAGGGGAATTTGACCAATATGATGTCAGAGTGGAAATTTTGTATCTAAGCTTTACATATTTCCAAGGTTCTATCAGAAACATTCTTTTTTGCCATCATTAACATTTTCATTTTAGAGAATGCCATATAGCTAAACTGTTTTCATCAGCATCGGATCTTAGAAGGCTTACCACACACAGATAATAGGAGAGTCATCCATAACTACCACCGTCATAGCAGAACTACACAAAAGTCCCCTTACATATTGAATCAGCTTGTGCTATGGGTGTAAAATTCAGACCGTTCAGTTCAGTTGTGTAATGGAACTATCATAGTAGCAAAAATCAAAATTTTAGACCTCTTACAAATTCAGAGAATGGTTCCGTTATACAAAAAGATTTTTGGTAAATGTATAATATATATGATATATATCACATATGTAATCTATGATAATATATAACAGCAAACAGCCTTTTTATTGAAAATAATTTTCATACAATATATTTTGATCATGGTTCCCCCTCCCTCATCTTCTATCAGATCCTCCTCACATCCCTGCCCATGGCATCCAACTTCATGCTTTCTTTTTCTCTCTCTCTCTTTAGGAAAAAAAAAACAGAAAAAACAAACAAGAGCTAATAATTAAAATAATAACAACAAATTAAGAAAATAAAGAAAATGTATAAATGAGTAAAACACACACACACACACACAATTGAAAACACAAAATCAGAACCACAATTCCCAAGTGAAAAACCAGTAAGGTTAAAAAAAATGTTCAAGCAAAGCAATATGAGACAAAAACAGAAAAATCTCCAAAAATACCATTGACCTCTCTTTGTGTTGGCCATCTACTGCTGGCTATGGGACCTGCCCTTAAATGTGGTTAATACACCCATTGAAGAAAATGAATTTTTCCTTTGCAAGTACTTGTCATCTGCAGACAGAGTCTTGGCTTGGGATGGGAACCTAGGTTCACTTCCCCCACTCAGCACTTGGACTCTGTCTAGCCTAGACTTTTGTAGGTCTTGTGCATGCTACTACTGTCTCTGTGAGTCCATATGTGTGCCAGTCTGGTAAAAAAAAAATGGTTATTTGTTCAGGACAAAGGAATACAGAGGGGTTGTTTCAATAGCAAGATTCTCCAGATGTCAGGCTCTGCATCTGAATATATGAAACAAACAAACAAACAAAAAACCCCAGCCTTTATAGGTCACTTTGTACATCCAAAACATATAAAACCTTTAACTTTTGAAAGTATGTGAGCTTTACATACACAGCTATATAGCAGAAAGTCACAAGTGCATACCTCATTGAAAGTACAAAAAAATCACCTAAAATAGATGCTTACAAAGCATTCGTTTAAAAGAATGTAACCCTAACAGATTCTTGAATGAGCCTTTTCTTTTTCATTGTTTTATTTGTTTTTTAAATATTTTTATTAATCCCTTGAGAATTTCACACATTGTACTTTGTTCCTAGTCACTCTTCCACCTCCTCCCATACCCACCTTTCTCACCTCATTGCTCACCTGACTTGAAGATGAGGATTGAGTGATGGACTGGTCTACGTATAACCGTAGATCATTATGTGACTACGAGTCATTTTAGTGCTGTGCTTGTTTAGCTGAATAATATTCAATTATGTAAATACATCAAATTTTCATTACCCAGTCACCAGGGCATAGACATTGAGGCTGTTTCCATTTTCTGGCTATTGTGACTAGAGAAGCAATGAATATTGAAGAACAAGTAGGAAGATACCATGACCTTTGAGTATCTGTGCAAAAGTGGTAGAGCTGGAGCACAGTTTAGATCTGCTTCTTGCTTTTCAAGGAACTGCCTCACTGATTTCCGAAATGACTATACCAGTCTGCATTCTTAGGAGTGAGGAATAAATGTTCCCCTTTCTCCGTATCCGTGCCATCATTTTCTGTCTAAAGCAGATTCTCAAAGCAATCATAATTTGCATTTTTCTGATGGTGAAAGATGCTGAACAGTTCTTACACTTTCTCATTTTAGAAGAAATTTGTATTTCATCTTTTAAGAACTCCATGTTTAGTTCCATGCCCCACTTTAAAATTTCAGAGTTTATTTTCTTTCTGTTTAGTTTAGTTTTGTTTTGAGCTATTTGTATATTCTAGACACCAACCCTCTACACAGATTTTTTTTTTCATTTTGCAGACTCTTTTTACTCAACTGATTGCGCCCTTTGCTGTACAGAAGCTTTTTGGTTTCATGTGGTCCCATTTGTCAATTATTGCAGTGAAGCAATAGGGTGGTAGGGCAGAGCAGTTATCAGATCAACAGTCACTTCTTTTCTTCTCTATCAATCCACATTTTTTCTTAACATAATGCCACATCTCTCTCATCTACTAGAAAGACTCTAAATCTCTCTGAGAAAGAGTGAAAGATAAAACATGGCAGGAGAGATACAGCCACAGAGGAAGAGGCAAAGGAAAAAGGGATAACAGAGCCATGCCAGTGCCCAATTGTTCAATCTCAAGCAGCATTGGCAAAAATCCAAAAGAATTTATTCTAATGTCCATAATAGAATGTTCTTCCTCATTTTAATGTCTAAGAATTCAGAGAAGAAAATAGGACCTACTTACATTTTTTTATCATTAGTCAAAAAAGGAGACATTGATTTCAATACTATAATGTTGTTAAGCATGTTTTTATTACAAAACCCTTACTTGTGTTGAATTATTACAAATTTTGAAATCTTCTTATATTCACAATAAAACAACAACATAATCCGATATATCAAGAGGATTAGAATTTTACATTTATATTCAGACTCATATTTTCCAAATCTCATTTGTCTGACTGATAAGGTATTGTGAGTATGTTATTATGATGTGAGTGTGAATTGCGCCTTACAGCCTCATATGTTGACTATTTGGCTTCCAAATACTGGTGTTATTTTGAGAGGTTCTGGAAACTTAGGAGGTGGGGACTGTAACACATATTATATTGGAAAATTGTCATGTATGTATGTGAAGAGATGCAGAAAAGAAACAACTGAAAGGGCTGCTCCGCAGTATGGTTTAGAGAAAGGTTTTTTATTGTGAGTAAAAGAGAGAAAATATCCAGAGACATACAGAAGAGTCCAGATCAGGGAGAAAGGGAAGTAGACCAAACATGTCCAGGACTATCCTTGCAAGATGGGAGAAGAGCAGTAAAGAAGAGCAAAGAGAGTGAGATAACAAGAGACAGCAAGAGAGCAAGATAGCAAGAGAGAGAATAGAAACAGTGCCTGAGTTATAATGAGAATGAGTAGCTCGTAGAGTTGGCAGGGTGTGAGTGTGTGAGGGGAACAGGTAGGGTCTGGGAGGCTAGCATAGATTTTGAAATGTATGACAAGTAGTTGTGATTAGGGACTGAGGGACCAGCATGGGTTTTGATACGAAACCATGGATACATGTCAATAGAGAGCCATATGTCTGTTCTGCCAGAGGTAAGGAAGGAAAATGACTCCTTTTGGTAGATGGGGACAGCTTTCACAAGTTCCTGAGGAATTCTGGCTTTATTTAACCACTAGAGATCCTTTTATAGTCCAGTGTAAGCTGACTTCTGGATATATGAACTTCCTGAGTCCTAACAGTTATGCTGCTTAATTTTTTTAAAGCAGGTTCTGAGAGTGTGGAGACCCTCCTTATATAAGACTCAAGCATGTTTTTAGCATGCATCCTCTAAAATCCTGTCCTGAGTCAGACTGGCCACTTGGATCTCCAGAACAGGGATTACAGAGGGGGAGCAAGCAGATAAATACATTAAAAAACCATTGTGTTCTTAAGAATGGGTAGAAGGCAAACCATCCCTTACCGACGTTACTGTTGTTTATCCCATGACATAAAAGTTGCCTCCAGTGGGAACAGGAATCCAGAAGTTTATGAATGGGCAAACTCTTAGTTGAGAACTTCAGCAATAATGTGATGGTGTTACCTTTGTGCTAAAGTATCTTTTATTCTCTGTGTATAATTTCATCCATCTGCTATCCGAGGCCTAGTCCTGGAAGCTTCTAGCCTCCATACAATCTAACTTTGGCCTAGAATATTTTCAGCCTCTGAGACTTACTGCTGAATAAGTTCACCTTTGCTTGTTCTTTCTGAACTCTTACTGGCTGGTTTAACTCAGCTGTTCTGGCTGCAACTCCTCTCTAAGATGACTGATTCAAACTGGTTTCTCTTAGCTTTTGACTAAATTGCTCTGCTTGGCCTCATACTAACTTTGGCAATTGTTCTAATCTTCCAGCTCATTCTCCTTCTCTGGCTCATTCTGTCTTCACCTGTGTCTAGCTTGTTTTCACTCACCCTCTTTCTGTGAAAACTCTCAGTAAAAACTACCTCTGAATTCCATGAACTGAACTGCCATGAACTCAGATCCACTGCACTGCCTCTGAACTCACTGACTCAACTTAACTGACTGAACAGAACTCACTAGCCCTCAGAGATCCGCAATGCCTCTGTCTCCTGAGTTCTGGCATTAATGGCCTGTATTACTACACCTGGACCTAAGCTTTTTTGTTCTTGGGACTTGCTTTATACAAGGCTGGCCTTGAACTCAGAGATCTGCTTGCCTCTGTCTCCTGGGATTAAAGGTGTGTCTGTATTCCAGCCAGATTGCATAGACCTAGACTATATTTGAATGTGATCTTTTGCCAGAGCAGCCATGTTCTGAATTAAAATTCCTCTACACCTTCGCTTATTCTCTCACTCAAGCTACTCTAGTTATTTCTTCTTGATGCTATTAACACCTCTCTGTGGCTTCTAGCTGCCTGCTGCTTGTTATTTGTTCTTTTACTTTTGCTTGCTACATGCTTATTAAAGTCACTTAGATAAAACCGAAAGTATGGTTTTTGTGTAATGGCTTAGCTGGTGAAAGTAGATTGTCATTGTGCATAGCCTTGGGAGCTGTACCTTGCTTTTGTCTCCTCTCCTTTTCTCTTTCTTCTCTGCCAGATGCTCCCACCGTTATGATGTTGTGTCTCACTCCAGACCCAGAAGCCATAGAGTCAGCTGGGATGGACTGAACCCTCTGAAACAATGATCTCAAATAAACATGTTCTTTCTTAGGTTGTTTTTATCAGGTGTTCTCTCTCATGAAAATTAACTAATGCATATTCTAAAGCCAAAGTCAACATATTGCTTCACTTCTCTCTTTGATCTTCTACCCATGTCCTCTTGGGCTGAGACTACCTTCTAGAATACTAAGAGATTGTTGAACTCAGAATTGTCTTTTAAATGCTACATATACTATTGACTCAGCAAAGTTAATTTCACCTCAGTTTAGGACCTTCTGGCTCTACTTAGCCAGAAACTATGACTATTACAGTAGCTTCACAAACTATGAATATTACAGTAACCATCAAAGGTTAACTCTTTCATACCCTTTCCTGTACTGCAGCAGTGATTTGGAGAGAGACAGACCATTGAGCACGTGGGTTACAAACTAATATGCTTAAGTCTTGGGGACAGTGAGCCAATCTCACTGTTACTTTGATTCAATTAGGTATTTAGCTAAAGGGGAAGATATTCCAACAGTGCCAGGGTTTGTTTCCAATGTTGAAGATGTGGTGATCAGGCTATTCTGAGTGAAGGTTCACCCAGGCAGTCCAGACAGAAGCCCGGACAAGCACCTGTCATTAACTCTTTTCCTTTTGTCTCTGTTCCCAGTGTTAGACCTCTTCTTCCCAGTCTTCTCCAGTCACCTCATTAGTGATAATGAGAAACTCATTCTTGGAAGATATGATGAAGATGTAATTCTCCCTTGTCTGTTTAAGAATGGGCCTCAAATTGTAATTCACTGGAAAAATAAAGATAAATATGTTCATACATACTACAACGACATGGATCATTTGGAAACACAGGATCTAAGATATGCAAACAGGACATCCCTCTTTCATAGTGAAATTCACAATGGGAATGCCTCTCTAAATGTCAAAAGATTGAGCCTTCTGGATGAAGGAACTTATAGTTGCTATGTGTCAACAATGAATAGTCAAGCCACAAAAAATGAGGTGAAGCTGAAAGTGGGAGGTAAGTGTGTATGTAAATTTTAGTAAGGTATAATGATATAATTTGATATAATTCTGAAATAGCCTTTTCTGAATTTAATAGGCTAAGCTCTTCCTCTCAAGTCAGTTCCTACAAATATACATTATTATTTTAATACAGAATATTATAGACAGTGCCCAATGCATAATATTTCATAGTATGGACACATTATAATTAATATAACCATTCTCCCTGTTGGTGGGTGTTCAGACTTCCAGTGTTTTCCATAACAGACTCTGTTGTGATGAATGTCTTTATAGTTACATAAATTGATGACAAATTATCTGAAATAAAAGTACAAGAAGTAAGATTTTAATATTCCAATGACATTAGCAACATAAGAACATTCATTTCCCTTGTGGTTTTGTCACCACTGCATATCATCAGTCTTGAAAATTCCAACATGGTGACTAGAAATACTAAATTAAATTTAAATTGCTTTTTTGTAATACAAATGAAGTTACTGTTGATATTATGTGATTTTATCTTCTCTGTAGTAACTACAATGTAACTCTTGCCATATTATATGATTAATGTATCATGGTTGCGAATGGTTAAGTTTTTGTTCAATTAAACTGGTATCTGATTAAAACTTAAAAATAATAGAAATAATTTCATTGCCTATTTATAATTAATTACACTAACAAGAACTCTTATTGATATGGTATGTTAATGATGAGTATGCTGGTCTAACATAGTGTGTTAGACAATACTCTTTATTTCACTGTCAATTTTACTGCTATTGTGAATTTACTGTTAGTGCAGTTGTATTTTATAATTTTGAACACGTAACTATTTTCATTTATACAGATATACACTGTATCTTGATCATGTCTAATCCCCATTACCTGTCTCCAACTTTTCTTGGATCTATGTTACTTTTCCAAATACAAGTTCATTTTTTTAAAAATTTTAAAACAACCCATTGAATCTGATTAGTGGTGCTTGTATACGTATGGGTATGAGGCCATCTACTAGAGCATGGTCAACCTACTAAGGGTCATGTTCCCAAAGAAAACTATCCCTTCCCTAGCAGTATCAGCCTCAGTAACTCTTCAGCTAGGCATGGGGGCTTCTGTGCCCTGTCTTCCCTGTTCTGGAATGCTGACTGGCTTGATCTTCTGCGGCCCTTGTGCAGGCAACCGTAGCTGTTGTAAGTTTGTGAGTGCAATTGTTCTGTAATGTCCAGAAGACAATGTTTTGCTGCAGTTCTCCTCAACCTCAGGCTTTTAAAGTCTTTCTCTCCCTTCTTCCACAATGGAGAGTTGAATTGTGGCATGCATAGCCCAGTTACGGCCGAGCATAGTTTTTAAGACATAATGCTATTGCAGAGCGTAGTGTGGTGACATATACTTGTAACTCTAGTACTAGGGAGACTGAAAAAGTAGGATCCATGGCTTGAAGCCAGACTACTCCACGGAAAGAACCTGTTTCAAATGAAACAAAGTAATTATAAGCAATTTTATATGTAAGTGACTATATATAATGAAGAACTACTTTCATATGCATTAGGAAATCAAAAACATCAAATGACTTATTCTGTTTGCATTATTTACTGTAGTGTAGTGGGCCAGAACAGAAATTACATTATCTTTGAGGTATACTGTCAAGGGATTATGAGTGACGCATGCGCATGCACGCATGTGTGTGTGCACGGGCGAGTGTGTAATTTCCTCTGACCGATTTAACTGTTTTATATTTTGACTCAGAATTGTATGTTAAAGAACAAAATTCAAATATGCTGAGTCAGTAGCTAAGGAGTATGGACTCTGTAGATTTTGACCTTATTTTCTTGCTCAGTGAGGCCATTAAATTTGTTAGATAAGTTTCTTGAGAATAGAGATTGTTATTTGCTGTGTATCCATGCATATTCCTTCCATTATTCCTGGGTAACAACACCCAGTCTTAAGCTTCTGCAGTTTTTGTTTGGATTTAGTTTTTCTTTAAGTAACGAAGAGATCTTGCTCATAAATTTAGCTTTTATTATGTAGGTACTGATAAGGAAGCTAATGGCCACAGTTCTTCATAACCCTCTGTTTATGTTGTGCAGCTTTCCAAACACCTGTAATGAGGTATGAGAAGAGGAACGTAGGGAGCTTTCTGGAATGCAGTATCCTGAGACTTTATCCTCAATCCAATGTCACATGGAAAATGGACAATGCATCTGTCTCTGAAAGCAGCTCTGAAAAAACTGGGGATCCGGGTCCATTTTATATTAAAAGTACATTGAACGTTACAGGATCAAATTCATCCTTTGAGTGTGCTATTAAAAATTCACTTCTCAGTCAAACATGGAGAGGAAGGTGGACATTGGCAGGTGGGCTCCATTGGATGTTCTGTGTACAGGTGCTATGTCAGAGACTGGAAGGCACTTGGGATAGATCCCCAAAGAAGCAAACAAGAAAGAAAACCCATCTGCAGCAGGGATAATTTGGCTGCATTGGTTTTGAACACCCGTTCCCATTTATAAAATAGAAGTTCCTACCTTGCTAGGTGTTTATACACTGAGTGAAAACACTGGAAATCTGTTCATGAATGTTTGTCTATCTCTCTAGGGTTCTTCCTCCAAATAGGATTTCCCACCTGCACAGGGATGGGTGTCTCTTAGAAGATCACAACTTCTGATTCTCTCCAGTTAACAGATTTACTAAATTTAACTATTATTGTTGTTGGGTTTTTAATATTGATGGTTAAAAATATTTTTATCATACTTATTTGGAGGAACAGAATGCTACATTGTGCATGTGGAAGTCAGACAATAATCTGTGGGAGCTGGTTCTGTCCTTCTACTATGTGGATCCTGGGAAATGATCTCAGGTTGCCAGACTTAGCAGCAGGTATAATGTACCAGAGTGATTCTTCAGGTTAGAAGAATTTAGAAGAATTGGGATTCAGGTGCTTTCCCCACAGAAAGACCCCATCCCAGAACAACCTGAAGGCCTAACGTAACCTAGCATTGGGACAGCCTTTTTGTTTTGTTTTGTTTTGTATGAAACTCTACAACACAAATATCAGAATGCTTTCCCCGTGAACATAGTATTAGCACTTGCATTCCTTCCTAATCATAAGAGTAATTGAAAAAAATCATCCAGCATTTAGGTCTTCACTAGTTTACTTTTTGTTTCTGTTGTTAGGTATTCATAGGATGAATCAAAGAGAATCCATCTCACTCTGGTGTGCAGTCAGCAGCAATTTTTCTTTATCAGATCAAGGCTACCGTGTTACTTGGTCCAAAGTAGAGAATGGGAAATACTCTGTGTTGGCAACTGAGCTCTCCACGAAACGCAACTATTACCAACATTCATGGGATAAAGAGCGGACAGATAACAGTGCCTTCTTCGTGACTTTGAAAGATCTTCGTGCTTCAGACAGTGGGGAATACTTGTGTAATATTTCTTCAGCTGAGTATGCTTTACTCACCGTCCACAGGCTGCATGTAGGTAAGTTGAAAATAGAGCTGGCTAGCAGGTTTTGGGTGTTGCAGCAAAGGTTTGTTAAGATTTTTCAAAATGTCATTTGCTCATAGGGGTAGGCGACATGCCATCTTTTACTTGTTTTTGTGTTTTTAAATGAAGGGAAGCATGCACCTTTTGGTGGCTCCAAGTTAAATATCTCCAAATCTTGTTCATGGCTGTCTGTGATATATACCCTCTGGTCTTGGTTTGGGAGCCAAGGCCATATAGGCAGGAGGAAGTTAGAACTGGGTACTGCTGGATGCTGGGCAACACCGCACTGTCTGTCAGTTTGGTGGAAACAGTTACCACATCATATTTGAAGCACAATCTTAGTGTGTCCAGGTCTGCTCACAGTCACTACTGTCAGTTGGCAATGTCTTTGTTTATAAAGAATGTTCCTAGTCCACTGAGCAGTCAGTGCTGTGAGGTTGGCCTTCCAGGTGAGGTGGGTGACCTCCCAGCCTTACTCCATCACCTTGGTATACAGGAATCCCTAACAGCTCTCTTTCATCCCTTAATAAGGATACTTGAGATTGTGAAAATCATTACGTGTCTCAGGAAATTTTAGAAGGCTTCTAAGCTAAGTGATAAAACTCCTTTTAATGATATAGAGTGGAAAAATGAGGATGTATTTAAAGTTCCCATTTTTCTCCCCAATAAGAGTGTTAGTTTTATGTAAAAATGCAGTGAAGCCCGAATTCTATTTTTGAAACCGTTGCCTCATATTGGATTCATTTTGGAGTATAGAAAAACAATCAGGAAGTATCTGTCTGAAGACGACATATGCCCCATCTCCATAAGCAGAGATTTAGATTTCAATTCACCCAAAGTGAAGCTTCAGGGGCAATTCCAGCTCTGGAAAAGATTTTTCTCACCACCTCTCAGTCTCAGATAAACCCTGCCCAGTGCAGCCTGGAAAGACTCTGCCCACTTCCCCAAGAAGAGGCTTGTAGCAGGAGCATTCCACCAGAGAAGAGACAATGAATAAACAGGCATGGTCCTAGGTTTGATTTTTTTTCACTAAGACTTGGTTTCTCAGTTACTTACAATTCATGAAAGAAAGCATTTAATTTAGGTTCACAGTTGCAGTGGGTTAGAGCCCATGGCCATTATGGCAGGAAGCATAGCAATAGGCAAGTCAGCATCATGCTGGAGCAGTATCTGAAAGCTTACATCTGAGAAAGAGAGAGAGAGAGAGAGACAGACAGACAGAAAGACAGAGAGAGACAGAAAGACAGACAGTGACAAACAGCAACAGAGTGAGATAGCCTAAGCTAACTGATAATGATGTGGGGTTTTGAAACCTCAAAGCCCACCCCTTGAGATACACCTCCTCCAACAAAACCACGGCTCCTAATCCTTCCTAAACAGGTCTACCAACTGAGGGCCAAGCATTCAAATACAGCAGCCTATAAAGGCCATTTTCATCCAAACCACCACATTCTACTCCCTAGCACCCATAGGCTTGTGGCCATGTGACAGAGCATTCAGTCTAACTTCAAAAGTCCTCATTATCTTTCAGTCTTAAGACTGTTTAAAAGTCCAGTCTCCTGGGGGAGGTGATCAGAGAGCTTGCCACTGAGTTCATGCCAGAGAAAGTTTCTGTTTCCCTTACTAGTAGCCCCACTTGGAGACTGAGTCTATGGACTACATCTGAGCCAGGGTTTTGAGTCCACTCCATGCACTGTCCTTGGTTGGGGTATCATTCTCTTCAGGGCCCCTAGGCCTCAGTTTATGTGTTAGTCTCCTTTTGGAGCTCCTGTCCCCTCCAAGTCTTCCTATCTCCCCCTTATTTCATAAGATTTCCTGAATTCTGCCCAAGGTTTGGCTATGAGTCTCAGCCTCTGCTTTGATACCTCGATCAGTAGAGTCTTTCAGAGGCCACAGTGGAAGGACAATGCAACCAGTCCTGATGAAATCTGATAGGCTAGGGTCAAATAGGACTTCCCCTATCAGTGGACTAGGGGAGAGGCATAGGGAAAGCAGATGGGATTGGGAGGAGACAAGGGAGGGGGCCATAAGTGACACACAAATTGAATAAATGCTAATAATAAAAGGGGAGGGGGAAGTCCAGTCTCTTCTGAGACTCAAGGCAGTCTCTTAAGTGTAACCTGCTGTAAAGTCAGGACTGAAACCCAACAGGGCAAACTCTAAATTCTTGATGTTCATATATGATGTCAAAGGTTTTAGAGGGCTCTGCTCTTCCAGCTTTGCTGACTGCAGCACACTTCACTCTTTTGAGATGGTTCCACCCTCTGTATGTAGCAATCCTTGGTAGATTTACCATGCTGTAACATTTCCAGCACCTTGGGATCTGTAACATAATCCAGGCTGCACCTTCAGAGTTTCATCCAATGTCCTTTCCAGGCCACCATGCAGTGGGTCTCCTGCTACATGTCTAGTTTCAGCAGTTTTCCTTAACTGTGGAGGAAAAATCCTATAACCTCTCATTCCTGTTCCCTTCTTGACTCTAAAGCCAGATCCATGTGGTTAATGCTGCCAAGTTCTGCTGGCTGCTTGGGATGAAACCTGGCCCCCTCCTTGAATGACAGTTGAATAAGCTTTCATTTGTTGTTGCTCTTTAGGAAGAGGCTTTTTCTTTTCTTTTCAGAAACTGGAGGATTCTGACTGGAGTCTTATTTTCCAAATAAACGCTATGGCAGCCCACTAAGTCTTTCTTACAGTGTTGTCCCACTTTTCTACTCCAAATCCCAAATGCACCTCCATTTCTTTAAAAAAAAAAAAAGCATGGTCAGGCCTGTCATAGCAAGAGCCCATCCCCTGGTACCAACTTCAGTCTTATTTACATTTTTATTGATGCACTAAGATACCATGACCAAGGCAACATTTAGAAAACACTTGATTGGAGGACTTACAGTTTCAGACATAACCATCATGGCAGACAGCATGGCAGCAGCCAAGTAGGCATGACTCTGAGCAGTTGCTGAGAGCTTACATTCTCATCTATAAGTAGGACACACAAAGAGAGAAGGAGACAGGGACAGAGACAGAGAGACACAGAGAGGGGTAATTAGGAATGACATGAGCTTTTCAAACCTCAGAGCTCACTCCCAGTGACACACTCCAACAAGGCCATGCCTCCTGATCCTTCCCTTACAGTTCCACTACTAGGGAGCCAAGAATTCCAATATATGAGCCTATGGGGGTCATTCTCATTCCTACCAACACAACTGGTATTTCTCATGAATAGATCTGCTCAATGAAAGATTCACTGAACTGATTGGTCCTAACCAATCTTTACTAAATTGCCCTGCTGGGTTAATAGGTGGCCTCGTGGCTATCTCTTCACTTGGGCAAGGACTGAGGGTCACAGACAAGAGTTGAAGTAGTTATACAGTACAGGTTATTTTCAGAAGGGAAAACATGCATTTCATCACCATGAACATCCTGTCACTGTTCTCTTAGGATTGTCTTCACCAGGCCAGCAAGAAAAGTACTCTTGCCTGAAGGTCTAAGGGTACTAGTGTCTACCACAGGTTTCTGTTCTTAATCATTCCACTGTAAAAATGTGTTAGATTTTTGATGTCATATAAAATAATAGAAAATTCAAATGCAGAGTAGCATTCTTGCTCTTTGAGTTTTAGGACTCTTTTCTTTCCTAACTTTCACCTCCACCTAGAGCCAAATTGGTTGGCATGATAGAGGCTGAGATGAGACAAATTTACACTAAGAGTTTACTTATATGGATAATTTTTAAAAAGTTTTTAAAGACCTTTTTATTGTATAATATGTACTCCATATTAGTTCTGTCCCATTTGCAACAATAACCCTCCTTAAAAAATACTAAACTACTGAACAGTAGGTTACTCTACTAACCTACCATCATTGTCTTACTTGATAAGTTTCCCTCAGTTCACACACTTTGTTACTTTGTTTTATGTATCAGACTCTACGAAGAGAACTCCATGGCCAATATTTGCTGGAGTTTGGTTCGCTTTACCGTTTGTTTGCTTTATTTGCTATAAACTGAGAAGACACTGTGCTGGCTGCAAAGGTAATATGGGGAATTTGGCTTTGCTCATGGGTGTTCCATGCCCTTAGTATTAACACCACAGGGATGTGCACATCTGTACTGCTGCTGCAGATATAAACACCTTATTTTTCTGAGAGTCATTTGACAATTTATCAAAATCCATTAACATTCTTGCCTTTTTGCCTAACCATTCTGCTTCGTAAAATTTGTTCTAAGCAGGTGATCCGAGAGATACATTAAGGTATGTAAGCACATTCACTGTAGCTCACTATTAATATTCCCAAGTTTTTATTGTTTTGATCATTAATAAGTAAGATGGTTTAATTAACTAAAAGTCATAGGTGTTCTTTACAAAACAGTAATTCCACAACATTATTTAAAATAACAAATAGGATGATCCGATCATCTTGTACTAAAAAATAACTAGAAGGAAATAAAACAAAGGTTTAAAAAGTTGACCTTGGAGTGGTTAAACCATGGATTTCCCCAGCCTCCTGCCTCATACAGGTAATTCCTTCCTGTCCCGGTGCTGTGTTGTTCAGACTTTGTTCTATGTCTGGTGTTTTCAAAAATTGCTATAATCTTGAATCATTCTTTTAAAAAATCCTTGACACCTCAAAAACATTTTTTCTTAATTTCTATGAAACAAACTTGTATCACCAAACAATCATTTAAAACGATGCCCTAAGATGCTGTGACCACCAGTCCTTCGACTTCTGTATTGAGATGTATGTGCATTAATGGTCAGAATTTGACCCAGAAGAAATCTGTACAAACTAAGGAATACCCGCATTCCAGGAAATGTGAATCCAGGAAGGTGTTCAAGTGTGGAGCAGGCTCCAGAAGCAGGTCTGTGTGACCGCACACCGTCTCCTGCCCACTAGTGTCGCTAGCAATGCTAATACAGTGCTCTGAGAAGCTCTTCCTCGTTCCATCCTGCCCCTGAGAAAGCCCTAGGTTTCCTGGGGATTCAGATAAATCGCATGTCCTATGCATGTGTTTCTTGCAAGAAAAGGATTTTGATTACTGGAAAACCATCACTGGGAACAAGGTTTTCAGGGTGACAACGAGGCATCATTTCACCAATTTTGACCTTGTGGTCATTTGGTCTAATAGGTAGGCTGACCTCCTTGCTTGTTACACCTGTCTCTTAATTGACTAGAAATAGTCAGAGAGCCAGAGATGGTGTCTCTAAAGTAGTCTAACTTGTTTCCAGATTCATTCTCTGGCCTGAGATAATGATCCTGTGGTTGGATTAAATTCAAATTATGAGAGACGGGTTGCCACATGCTGCTTTAACATTGACGGCTTCTGCACTAGAAGTCTGCCCACATCCAGTCCCAAAGAGAAACACATGGATCACTCAAAGTTTCACAAAGTTAGCAAAGATCCCCAGCTACCCATAGCTGAATCAGAACCAGACTTAAACTTGAAGTGGCAAGGAGTGGGAATGGAGGAGCCACAATAAATTGTTCCTTTGTGGAAGGGTGACCTTCAGTGACTGGCAACTTAAGAAGACAGTGCAGGGAAGGAGCTGGGGGATGGATACCTACTTAACTCTTTCCTCCCTCTGATCTCCAACCAAACTAAGGACCGGAAAAAACAGATACTCTGCTGATGAAGACCGACCCATCCATCCAGGATCACCGGCCAGATGAAGGAGTAGATTGTGGTTCTGATGATGTAATCGAGCACAGTTCAGGTCAGGGTGCATTCCTCTTGATTATAAAAAGAAATGTTCTACCCTTCTGCAGTTATATGTAATGAAAACATATTTGGAGCTGTTATACTAAATCCCATAAAATCTAATTCGTCTCCAAGTTCCTGGTTGTTGTTTAATATGCTATGATTCAAATGCTTTGCTTTTTAATTCTGTTTTCTATTACTTAAGATGCCCATACTCTAGGCTGTGTTTAAATGGTCCAGAGTTTTCAGCAAGGCTTAGAAAGGCTTCTATGATAAATGACATCTATTCCTGTACCATAACCACCACTGTCAGCATTGGCCAGGACATTTCCATTGTTAGTGGTTGGTGGAAACCTGGCCAACTGCAGTGAGCCAAGAATTGCTGATTGGTTGACTTATATTTATTTTCCCCATTGGAGCACTTGAATCAATCATAGAAATGTATTGCTAATTTGGATGTCATGTTTCTACAGTGAATGCATTTAGAGTATTGTTTGTGGGAATAACATGTGAAAGGTGACTCTCATTACACAGAGATGGGAAAGAGAAAGAGTTCAAATTCTTACAAAGAGAAATGTATTTTGTTCTCTCTTTTAGAAGTGTTTCCTGTCTCTGTTGATCAGAGTGTTCCCAAAGGTGGTCTCAACTCCACTGACAGTGACTAAGACATCATTTTCTTTCTCAAATCATGCTCAATGCAAAGATGAGCAAAATAAAAAAGGAAGGAATGAAAGAATAAAAGAACAAAGGAAGGAAGAAAGAGACAAATGTGGAACTGAAGCCTGTAATTACCAGCACTTGTGAAGTAGACACAGGAGGCTCAGAAGCTTCAGGCTGGGCTGAGTTGTTTAGCAAGATGCTGTCTCAGAGAACAATAGAAAACCATCTCTACCACCACCAACAAAGGAAATTATTATTAATATTATTTTTTACTAACTTAGCCAGCATTATATAAGACTTGGGGGTGGGGAGAAGAAAGAGGAATTGTAGGATAATATAGTAGAAAAAATACAATTAGGTTTTTATCAGTGAATGAGACCTTCTTATTTAAACAGACAGTTGCTCTTCTTGTCTCTGCTGTTATTTGCAAAGACACCCAGTGGCTCTGTATACCTTGATGCTTACCAAAGTCTGCTCATGGTGTTTGTCCTTCTGATAAATGTGGGGTTGTGCTAATATGGAAAGGAAGAGGCTCATATAAAAATGGAGGCAAGTAGGTCATGGTTTTCACCCAGATCCAGACTATTGGCCATCCATGCTTTCCAGATATTTCTAGGTCCCTGGGAGACTAATCCTTCACACACAATGTATAGTTTGGTTCATTTTGCTGCATCAGTTTTTGTGGCTTTGTATGTTCACTAATCAGAATATAAGTAAGGGGCCAAGCTGGGTTAGTCTTGTTTTTAAAACCTTTAAAATTCAGGAACTTCTACAAGGCAGACAAAAGTTGACTGACATGACTTAGGCCATGTCGTTATTCATTTAATAATTGTCTCGTGGATGCACGATCACAGATATAAGAGATGCCTTGAACCTCGTCCTCCTACCTTTCTCTCAAAAGCCCATTGATATCATTGTTTAGGATAAAAATGGTTATTTCAACTTTAACAATGGACACTGATTCAGTTTCTTGCTTCTCGTCTCCTTCAGTAGAGTCAGCCAGCAAGTGGAATCCTATACTTGACTTACAAACAGAAATCCTCTACTTGACTTATTGACTTATTTGGTTGACATCATCTCACCTTTCCTCACCACCATTCCAGGCAATGGCTTGTAAGACTTGTCAGCCTCTTGTGCAGGAAGCCATTTGTTAACAGTGCATGGGTTGGAACTGTCCCTGAAGCTCATGAATTAGGAACACTGTGTAAGAGCAATGGAGCATACGCCCCTAATGAGAAATGACTGTGATGGGGACTTTACTGACACGGTGGAAGTTGGCTAGATACATGCAAGAGCGGTTTGTTCTAAAAGTATAATACTCTCTTTCTCTTGACCTCTCTTGACCCTCAGAATTTTGCCATGGGATGTTGTGACCAAAAGGCTCCCATCAGATGACAATACCTTTAATAGTGGACTTCCTAGCTTGTAGAATTACAGCAATTATATGTCTTTATGAATTACTCACAGTGACACCAAAAAAGGACCTCCAGAACAACACTGACTCTTCAAAATGTAAGCGTCAATCACTGACCTGCTACCTTTAATAAAACAATGGGTATCAGTTTTGCAAAGGGCTCCTACACCATGTAGGAAACAATTGTCTTTTTAATATATATCATTGTTGCAGCCAGCCAAAGAGGTTACTGTGAGTTTCCACCAAGAACTGTATGATTAGGGGCTGCTTCAAGATCTGATGAGAGCCAACGAGAACAGGAAGCCCTTAGTGGAACTGTGAAGACCCATGCATGGTCTGGAAACAAGACAACTAATGTGATACAGCATTCCCTAGTTTTACATAATGATTGTTTAAGCATAACTGATTAGAACTGGGATGGTGACTTATAGCATCCTGGAAAGTAAGGATGTCAGCATCCCGAGACTATTTTAGGGGAACAAGGCATTCCCCTGTTGCTGTTAGGGGTTGGTATAGTGAACATAGGTACATGAAGGCAAACAATTCCAGTACATAAAACAAACAAAAAACATGTCTTAGAAAATAAAATTCAGAGCCTGCGAAGCTGCTGAACTTCTTCCATGTTGTCACCCATGGCTTTCCTCTCTGAAGGATATTCTCAATAACCTAACTGCTTTAGTTACAACCCTGTTTCTTTTTCTTTCTTTCTTTCTTTCTTTCTTTCTTTCTTTCTTTCTTTCTTTCTTTCTTTCTTTCTTTCTTTCTTTTCTTTCTTTCTTTTGTGGATGCAAGGACCTGTAATGGTGTCTTGCAAGCCTGACACTAACTGGGAAAGTCAGTTGGTGAGCTAGCCAGGAGGTGAGATTTGTGTTTCTAATCTCTTAAACTTCCAACTCATTTTGGAGTGAATGATAGGAGCTGCTTCAAACTGTGAGCAGGGGAAGGGGGGCAGTCAAGGGCTATTAGGTCACCAGCTGCTTGAAAATTACCTGGACAGGATTATCTGGTCATGTGCCAAGTTTAGACATCAGGCTTCACCAAGGTACCCTATAGAACAACATGCTGCCCCACTCCTGTATCAGCTCCCTGATAAGGACAAAGGAGCCTTGAATATTTTCCTCATCTCTCTCCTCTGGTGGGTACCCCCTCAGCCATCTTTTCCTTCATCTGTTTACTCTCTTCATGTCTTCTGAAGGAGACAGGTCTGGATGCTTATGGGTAGACAGATATGGAAGGTTCCAATAACAGCCCCAGATGGCATGATGCCAGGAAACCAGGCGTTTGGGAATCTGACCTGCGATCTCCAGGCTGTGAATGCGATTAAGCAGCCCCTAGTCTGACGATATCTAGCCCAGACTGGTACCCTTGAGTCCCAATATTTCCCTGGGCTCCCATAAGCTACTGGAGCCTCCCATACCTTTATCCATGCTCAACCTTTCCTGGACCCCTTGCTCCACGTAGCCCCACTGTTTTTCTATGTCACCCTAACCTACCAACTTTTCATCTGTGTTTCTGCTAGTTTACTATACACAGCCCAAGCACGGCAAGCATGGATTTAGTCTCCCAGGTAGGAAGACACTTCCTGAGACATGAGGTCTGGGGAAAAGGCTGCCCATTTCAAACATGGATGGCATATGTAAAAAAAGATCAGAGGCATTTGTGGGAACAAGCTTCTTTTCTGATGGAGCTCACGACTTGAATCTTTTTAGAGCCTCACAGGAGAGAGACATTGCTCCACTCAAGTAGAAAAATAAATGACCTGAGAGATTCCCTATTTCAAGAGCTTGTATCCCAGTCTTGTGAAAGTTACTGCAGAATGTGGGCCCTGGAAAGACAACGCCAGGTTCTGAACCTGCGACATTCCAAACTCTTCACAAGCATTGATGATATTTTTTTCTTCTAATTTTGAAATTATAATATTATTATATATTTTTCTCTTTTTCTCTCCAAATCTTCCCATACCCCTGTCCTTACTCTCTTTCAAATCGATGACCTGTTTTTCATTGTTTTATATATATAACCCTTTCAGCGCTCCTTACTGGTCTGTAGCTCTTTGTGTAGGGTTGAGGTCTCCAGGTCTTTCCCATGCCAAATATGTCATGTCTATTGGTGGCATGCTAGTTCAGCTCATGTGTAGGCAGTCATGTTGGCAGTTGGGGCTGTTTCTTTAGACATTACTAGGAGATACAGCCTCACCGCCAATTCCCTGGTCCTCTGGCTCTTAGTTTTGATCAGTCAGGCAGCCTTATAGACACAGCTCCTTTACAGGAATCTTCCCTCTCAATGGAAAGAGCGATACTTGGTCCTGACTGGTATTTTACCTCCAGAGAAAGGTGATCTGGGTGGAAGCTAGGGAATAAGCATGAGCCGTTTGCTCAGATCCTCTTGACCATTTTCCCACATCACTGCTCTGCCCAGGTCATGGACCCATTGCTTGGGATTACAGCACCCCAGCAGGTGTCCTAGATCATTTGCACAGACTCCTCACAGGGATGAAAATTAGCCTAAGAGATCTGTTAACTGTGGTCAGATCAGAGAGGTTACCTAAGGAAGGGAGTGCTTCTCCACAGGCTAATTGATCTCTTTACAATATTAAGGCTACCCCAGCTGCCCTCCCCTCTGCCTTTTATCTCCTAGACAGGAAGCCCTATTAACCTAAGTCCACCTAACAAGCCTAATCATTTGATCCCTTTTGATTTCCTTGAGGCCTTTCTTATACCTCAAGGATGTAGAGATGTAAACTTTCTACTCTATTTTACTCCTCAAACATGCTGATTTGATGCAATTCCATCATGTATGTCCATAATTGCTTTCACATACTTTTTTTTTTTTTTCAATGCAGTTTATTCAGGAACCTTGAACAATCATCTGACCCTGGGGAAAGCCAGCCCACAGCTTAAATAGCCTCTGGGTAGCCAACCCCAGCGTGCCACGTGGGCAATGCAGATAGGTCCACATACATGGAAGCAAGCCAGATCCTCAGCCTTAGCCAAATGTGGAATTGTTCGTGACAGAGAGCACTCACCATCGGGAAGGTGGAAGGCGGAAACCAGCTCCATCTTTAAGGCACAGCATTCCGCAGCTCTCTACAGTTCCCCCTTTTTGTTTTAGACACATCAGGCAAGAGTAGAGGTCTGATCTCTGATATTAGAAATAAATTGGGACTTTGTACTGATGTTCATTTAGGTGTCATCCACCCAAAGAGCATCAGACCTGTCTGATACCTTTTTCTCAGAGGCGGGACCTGGGGCATCAACCCGCATGCAATCAGACATGCTTTTCTCTGGGTTGAAAGCGGCTGACCCTGAGTGCAGTGCTTAGCCTCGCATCGCATCCTGAGCGTAACATTTTAGCTTTTTATGGTAGCCAACCATGCTTGGGGAGACTGTCCTGCTTCAATGGCTGTAAAGGCCTGAATGGTCATGGCTGCATTACGCTGTTGTGAGACTCTAATCTTGCATATATACCACAGGCAAACCAAGGAGACCAACACCAGAAGGCCTGCTAACGCTCCCATGCCCGCCCATTCCTTCAGATGATTCATGGCTGCAGCAATCCATGATGATAATCCTGTGGGTAGTCCTGCGTCCACTCTGGTAGAATTTACTGTGACAATGGCCACTCTCAGCTGCTCTATCGTAGTATCGAATTCTCCAGTCCAATTACCTAAAATATAGCTCGACAATTGTTTAGACAGATTTTTCAGCACAGGAAAAATTCTCATGTTATATGCTAGTGACTCAAAGTCCAGCATATTTTCATTGACAGCCAAGTTGAGCGATTTGCCATAGGGTATCAATTTGCTCCTGCACGAGGTCAATCCTCTGATTGAACACCATCAAGCTTCCTTTTAGTTGAGCATTAATTCCTTTTTGTACAACTAAGGCATGAGCTACATTGGCTAAATGATTATTCAGGGTCTGAGCAGTCTGCCCAGAATAACTCATGGCTAATGCCCCGGTGGTAGCTCCAACAGCCGCCAATGAGATGACAGTAACAATGGTGGCTGTAGTTCCAAGATCCCTTTTCTGTCTGAAGAGAGTCATAGCATGAGGGGCATCAATGGGCACAGGCGATCAGAAAGGAGAGGAGAACCTCCCCTATCAGTGGACTTGGGGAGTGGCATGCAAGCAGAGGGAGGAGGGAGGGTGGGATTGGGAGGGGAGGAGGGAGGGGCTTATGGGGGGATGCAGAATGAATAAAGTGTAATTGATGAAAAATTTTTTAAAAAAAGGGAAAAAATAATTTAAGAACCTTAAATGACTTTCAAAAGTGGAGGAAAACATGGAGTTAGTCAATTAGCATGGAGCACGTCTCGCCCCTGGGGACAATGGTCTCCTGAACCTACTCAGACCTCGGACACCACCACTGCTAGTTCTAGAACTGATGCAGGATGTTCCAACGAGGGGGTTAAGGCTTCTCATAATATTTCCTATAAGCCCACACCTGTTTGTTTATATCCCCCATTTTTATTCATTATTAGCCAGATAGAGCCAAGTAATTGTGGTAATGATACTTGCTTTTTTGCCCAATGCTGGAATGCTAGTAAATTTAGGTATGCCCTGGTTACTCGCACATACTTTTTTTTTTTTTAGGTATGATTTTAGCCTGGGCAAAAGGTCAAAAATCTGTCTCCCAAATTCCTGAAACTGAGTAGAAAAATCTGTGGTAGTTAAGTCTTCCTTCTCATATTTTCACTTACTTTATGCTACAGTTACTCTTCTTGGCATGCCTAATTTAAGATTTACGTATGTATATGCAAAGGTAACTGTTTTAAGGGTGATATTTATTACATGTATTTATTTGTTTTGTGGGGTAGGCATGCATGTGCCATGTGTGAAGGTCAGAGAACTGCTTTCTGGAGTTGATTCTTCCTTTCTACCATGTGGCTCTCAGGAATTGAATTCAAGTCTTCAGGCTTGGCAAGTAAGCACCCTTACCTGCTGAGCTGTATTTCAGGCTCTATGATGCTTTGTAAATTTGCCATTATGGCATCAAGAAATAGGCACTACTGCCTGAAGGCCTGTGCTCTTCCCCGCCCCCCCCACACCTGATTGCTTCTACTGTTTTTTTTTTTTGTTTTGTTTTTTGTTTGCTTGTTTGTTTTGTTTTTTTCCCCCTCAAAGACCTTACTGTGACTAATTTTGGATTAAAAAAAAAGTAATTTTAAGGTAAAGCCATTCCTGCCTGCTCAGTGTAATTTGAAGCTTACAATATCATATGGATCTAATCCTACTATGTTTAAATATAATTGAGATTCGGTTCTCTTTTACAATGCATTGAAGGCAATGGCTTGCCCCTCTAGTCATCCTGCTAATATGCAGGGGTAACCAGCTACCCTAAGGAAGGAGACAAACACAAAATGAATCAGAGGCACCAGACTTTTATCTAGGAGTATTAGTATGTGTTATCAGTATCTCCGATGTAGCCTCTGTGTTTTCAGGGGATCTAAAAGGATAAAGACTTTTTTTTTTAATTAAGAAAAAAAAAAACAAAACATGTTTTCTAAAGACAGATAAGGGAGAGAGAAGCCGTCAAGAAAAAAAAGATGTAGAGAATTACAGGTAAAGCATATTTTTGGTAAAGAGCATTAAGTTAAAAGATAATGATTTTAGATGAGAATAGGCTTTTTATAGTAGTTTTGACCTAAGTAACGGATTGTACCAAAAGAGAAATAAAATTAGAACACTCACCTACAGGGTGGAAGGTCCAAGTAAGTTGCAAAAGGGTTCATGAAATTGTATAAGCCAAAGTTTCTTAATGCACATTGTTAAATTTACTATAATCTATGCTAATTAAAAATTTCAAGTGTCAGACTTTTGCTAGCTACTCACTTCATGAGTCAGACTGCCCTAGACATTAGGAGGGAGCTGCAAAAGGATGCAGAGGCATCCCAGACACTCCAATTTTCAACAGCAGAGATATAACAGAGACAGTTCAAAATGCCCCAGGGCAGTAACCATAAGCAAAAGAGCAAGCCAGATGGATAGCCCAAACCGTGGGAAATAATATAGTTCACCAGGCTAATAAAGTACCTGCTAGTTCAGAGAAACCCCAGACAGAATTTTCTAAAGGGTGATGTTTGCCATAGCTTGGAAAACCCTGACAGTGAGAAAGAACTCAGTAGAGTTCTGAGAAAGCATAGCTTTCCCTACTCTGTAAAGGAGGCCCTTGTCTCCTCTGCAGGGAGGACAGACCCTCAGACGTAATGATGGATACACTTGAGGACTAAAGCTGAGCTGGGTTTCCTTTTGAAAGCTGGACTCTATAACCACTGAGGTGCCTTGGGTAACTTTTGATGTTACTGTAAAAATGTTAACGTGGCCTCACTCTACGCTTTACTCAATAAGCGAGGGCCCTTTTTAAAAAGAACTGATAAAAATGCTGTTGGAAATGCCCCAAGGCTGAAGAAGTCATTGTTGCCAGCTTCACTCTGCCCCACATGTGCCCTAAGAACAAGGCATCACATTGGGAGTCCTCACCTAAAAGTTAGGGGACATTTTCAACAGCCATAACTGATGTTTCCATCTACACCCTAACATGGAGATAATTAGAATGCATAAGCTGTAGCAGCTACTTAGCAGCGCCTGTAAGGGAAATGAAAGAAATGGCTTTGACAACTGTCCCCAAATAAAACATAAGCACATCTTATATAGGAACAGGAGAAAATGGACTGCACAGCAAGGGTATGACATGGCTGAAAATACCTGGTGAACTCAGGGGAAAATAAATTTCTATTGCTCAAACAACAGCAACAACAGAATTAAGGGACTCATGACTCATTTTACCTTCGAATTCAGACATTAACTGTCTTACCCATTTGGGGCTTTTGTATAAAAAAAAAAAAGACTATAAAATCTTCAAATGAAAAAAATGGTAAAAGCTTGTTTGTATAATTTACTCATGAGGTAGAATGAAGTCATTACTTTTCCCAGAAGGACAGACACCTTCTGGAAAAGAAATATTAACAATTACCTTTAACCTAGGCAGGTGGGCCTGAGCTGTGTAAGAATGGTGGCTGAGGGCCAGGGGAAGAAAACCAGCAAACAGGGCTCCTTTGTGGTCTCCGCTTCAGTTCTGGCTTCCGGATTCTTGCCTTGGCTTCCTAGACTCCCTGTCCCCCTAGTTCAAAACCCTAACTTGGTATCCTGGGCTTGAATTAACCCCGACTTCGAGAGAATTGGCTTTGATCTGCCTGAGCCAACCCTGGGCCCTTGTCCTGTTGCTTCAAAACTGGCTCAGCAAGGGAGCATGGAAAAGTCCAATTAATAAGGTAGGAGGAATAGTACTCCCGTGAGAATCTAGGAAGGCAGTTTTTGTTTGTTGGTTGTTTTTTTTTTTTTTCTTTTTGTATTATTTTGTTGTTTTTTTATTTTTTAAAAGACAGAGAATATTGTATGAGGGGAAAAGTCTGACAACCCCGTGACCCCCCATGCAGCGATGAGAGACACAAAAATAGAGACCAAAGCCCACCTAGAGAAGTTGTTAGGTGAGATTGGTCTTTTGCTCTCTTGTGGTTTTGTTTTGTGTTTGTTGTTGACAGTGCTAAGCCCCTGAATTATTCTCAGAGCCCCCGGAGTGTGTGGGATTGGGTATAGCGGCAGAACCTCTGAAAATGACAGAAAATAGGATCTGTGGTTGAGAGTCAGCCTGGGTGCCAAGGCTAACTTGGTAGGTTCGCTAAGCAATGGCCGGGAAATGAACCTGGACACGGAGTGAGAATCACGGCGGTCTACAAGGAGCAAGCTGGACCTCGTGTCCATTATTTATGACGTCCAGAGCAAGGCTGGGAGTGCTCCGCAGGAGACGCTGGTCTGGCTGCTTTAGAGCGCAGGCCTGCCTGGCGAGGACTCTGTGAAGCTGAAGGAAACTGGCAGGTTGCGGCGGAGCCATCAATCTTGACAGCGGTCACAGATCTTTGCCAGCTCAAGTTTTCGGCCTCTGGTTACACCGAGTGAGAGATCACAGCGCCATTTACTGACCTTATGAGTAAGAAATGAACATCTGCTCCTTCACATTTGCCAGCCTAATCAGTTGTGACTTTTTTTTTTTTTTTTTTTTTTTTGGCAAGCAGCTCCAACGTCCAACCCCGCAGGGAGGAAGTCTAGGATACAGCCCTCCAGCTTAGCTACACGGTGGCAATAAAAAGCCTCTGTGTAGCCTGCCACTGTCTCAGGTGTAACCGTTTACCTTAGGAGTTAAAGTCCACAGGAGCCTCCATGCGCGTCATTTTGGAAGGTCTTAATTGCACTTCTGAGGTTCCTAACTGGTACAAAGTCTGCATCATAGTGTTTAGCCACTAGAGCTAAAAATAGAACAATGAATGAAGGTGCCAGGAAAGCAAAGTCAGCTTCTTTCAGCAACTACTTACCAACCTGCCCTCTGCCCCACGGAGCACAATTAGCCTACAGAGGTCTTCCATGAATCTTATGTAGTAAGAGGCAACAGGGATTAAAAGAAAAAGCGCTCTGTAGCATCTACGTTCAAGAAGTTTGTGTGTGCCTGTTTAATCTTCAGTGTTCAAGGTAGTTTACTTCCATTTGAGGACCAAAAATCTCCAGTCACTCTGAAAGTAATGGCCATTTAATTTTTACATTTCTTTGATCACCTTGTTTAAAGCGCCTCCCACGCTACACAAACATGTCTCCTTTTTTCAAGTGTTTCTTTCCAATGCAATTTAAGTTTTGATTCGTAGATCAACACCCTCCTTTTATTTCTCTGATCAATCTTTATAAAAAGAAACGGCTTATTCTTCTGGAACCTGGAAGACAGAACGTATGTCAGTGTGCTCTATGAAATTCCTGTGAGTGTGAGTGGTGGACTGCACCCAGACCCCTGTGAGCCCTTCCCAGAGGTCTTGGAAGTTCTCCATAAGCTTCAAGGGAGACAGGGAATTGAAGCATCTATCTGCTTGCAGAGCAGACCCTGGTGACTCACCCCAAGGACACGCTCTGTCACTCTCCATTTCTGTCTCTCCTCCCTCGCGGGAAAAGATTCTGCAACCACATCACCAGTTTCTTCCTCTCACACAACTGCATCAGGAAACCCTCTCCCTGCGTTTATGACAGCTGAAGGATTTTAGGCTTTTTTTCCGTGAATGGGGAGCAATTAGTCATCACGCTGCCCAGCGAGGTTTCTCTGTTCATCTGCCGCCAGAAGTAATTTCCACTTCACTTGTTTTATTCATTCTTAGGTACAATCATGACAAGGTGAAATGCATGGGTGTATTTTGGAGGCCTCGTGACCTCCTGAGGCTGAGGACAATTGGGGCTCATGGGAGGCCCCTCCCTAAGCAAATCTTTTATATGGCCTTGCTAGGCAGACTCTGCACAGAAGGCCCTGAACCAGTGGAACAACACTTCTCCAAACTGAAACCAGCATTCAAGCCACTCCCCAAGGGCCCCCCAATTGGGGCTTAACTTTGGGACAGGTGTTCAGGCAGCAATGAGAACTCTCAGGGTTGCCAGCGACTCAAGCTTCTCAGACATAAAGCTCAGTGTCTTCCACGTAGCCAACTTTTAGTCTCCTTCAAGTCATCCATTTGACCTCTCTTCAGGTAATAGTTATTATTGGCAATCCTGTCAACTTCCCTTGCAGGGCTACTACTAATTCATTTGTCATAAATGAAAGAGCTAGGCACACACCAACTTTTGAAAATAAAAGGGGGGTGTCATCTGCCCCCGGGGACTGTCCTGATTCACAGCCATTTTATGAATAGTAGCTAATACCTCATTTTTCTAATCTCTTCTAAGTGACTTTTCCTAAGGCCAAATCTCATTTAAAATTTATGGTCCGGAGGAAAAATCTCAGCAAGGAAGCCGAGGGCCTACTACCTCTGCCCTCACCCCTACCCAGCATTCAGTTCAGAGTTCTGTGTCATTCCCTCACTTTGACCAGAAAATGAGGGCATTAGCTTCTACTACTGCATAGGAACAGCCAGTTAATGAACCACAGAGCTGTAGCAAGATCTGTTCTCTGTGCTTGGGGGAGTATTGGGGATAAAAAGCAGAGACCTATAACTGAGGACTCTTCCTCCTCGCTTTGTGTCACTGCCTCCATGCTCAGCACCTTCTCTTCTTAGTCTACTTCGACATAGGGCAAAGTTACTTTCTGTGGCACCATGGAAAGTGTTTATCCAGGATTCCTAGAAGATTCATGTGTGCTTTTCAAATCAGCTTTGGGACATGGACTCCTGAACAGGAGTCTACACAGATGCACTGAGGGCTCAAAGTTGGGTCCATTTAACCTGGACTCAATCATTTGCAAATAATAATGATAATAACAATAATGATGTTCTTTCTTCTCAAATTAGCACTTCAATATTACCTGAGTAAAGATGACTTTTATAAATATGGAAAGATTGTAACTGGATTTGTTTCTTGTTATTCTTTTTGAAAAGAAGACAAAACCTTTTACACTGGTTCCATGGGATGTTTGGGCCTTAAATCAACACATTTCAAAAGTTAGAACCCCTGAATATCTATCTCAGTTTTCCAATTTTTTTTTTTTTTTTTTTTTTTTGCTTTAGCTTTGAGTTTATCGACTTGAGATTCTGCTGTCTCTGCCCTTTCCTTGGCCCATCTTGCTGCATCTAATACTTGGAAACATATTGATTGACTTGGGTGTCTTATAAATATATATAAAAAAACAACCCCCCACAATCTTTATATAGATTTTTGTTGCTGTTTGCTCTGACATGAAATAGTTGAATGTATAAAAAGAATAATCAAGATTTTATGCTCCAACATTCATGATAGACACACAAGTCCATGTTGACAGCAATTAATCCCTGGAATCTCAGAATGTGTTTGGTTGTTTCCACCGGCTAGCCACAGCTGCCTGCTTTATCTTTAGTTCAATGTCTCATTCTCCTTCTGGGCAGGGAGGACTGAACTTAAAAAAGTGACATGGATCAATAAGTATTCATTAAACTCAGTGATGTTTTAGCCCAAATCATTTAATCAATTCAAAACCTCTTATTCAATAATATTAGCAGACATAAACACACATATACATGTCCATGGTGATTATTAGTTATAGTCTATGAATCTATAAAGCTGTGAGCTAGCAACCCAAGAAGGGCATTTATATGTCAGTGCTCGTGGTTTTGTCAATAGATGGATCTCAGCTAATCTGGAAAAAATGAACTGTATGTTTACTTAAGATTTGATTACAAGGGTGCCCCAGTGTGACAAGTATATCTAAAATGTTCCAGCCTTCCTTTTGCTCAGCTAATGCCTTGCAGAGGACATGCTTGGTTAGCAATCCCAAGGTCAAGGGAGAGTGCAGGGGAAAGCTGCATGTCCCTTCCCCTGACTCCATAGTCCCAATTTGAGCAAAACCAGAGGATGGCCAGACACATGCCAACCCCGTGTCTTCCGCCAAGCTGCTCCCTTAGCTCAGCGTTTGAGCCAACAGCAACAGCTGGGAACTCTGCAACACTGCAAGTGCCCCTGGAAGTTTCTGCCACCTCCAGTTGCTGTTGTGACTCTGTGTTTTCAGATGAACTTCGTCCATCAGAGTCTGAATTCTGCTCAGATGCTCCTCGCCTGGCCCTGCCTGAAATGCAGAGATAAACATGTGAAGGTCGTTTGAAGGATCCTGTGTTCTCTACCAGGCATAGCATCCTACGAGGAAAGGATTGGAGACATATGACACATCATCTCTCAAAGCTGCGAGTTGTAAAACTTAATTCTGCTTGCTCCATATTTTGGGAAAATATTGATTGTAGTTTTGAGTAACAACAGAGCCATTTCTCTCGGTTCATGACAGCAACCCACCAGATAGAAATCAAAAGCCTTCAGGTTTAATTTGGTCTTCTGTCCTTTCATCCCAACCAAGCTAGCCTAGCCCAAATTTTCTCAGCAGGATCAAAACCCACTAGTCAGTCAGTGCAAAAGCCACCTGTGCAAAACAAGAAACCAAACACCATTCCATCGTCAAACTACTTGAATTTTCTAACTGACTTTCAGCTTCAGGTAACGAGCTATAGAAAATGCAAATCTCCTGGAATGCTGCTTTGACTTTCAACAGAGTCTGAGGACAGTTCTGTAAGTTCTGTGGACCTTGGTGCACCTGCTCTCACTGTCTTAATTATAGTCAAGACTAGAGCTGGAAGAAGGAGATCTTTGGGGCCAGGTTTTTACATGTGTGTGCTCTGTGCAGCACATGTTATTTTGAGAAAGGAGAGACAAGTCAAGCAGGTAGAGAAGGCCATTCATGACCCCCCTTTCTCCTTTTATGTGCAATTGTTATTTAAGCCATTCAATTTAAAGCTAATTTAACTTCCCAAATGAAGAAAATACCTCAAGCTACCAAAGCTGGGGAAACTGATTTCACATCTACCCCCTGATGTTTACATTTTGTTACTGGCTCCATCTGCTGGTAAACTTGTTTACTGGATCAAAATACTTGAGGCAATCCTAAAAGGTGAGAGGGTTTATAATGAGTCACAGTTTTACAGATTGCAATCCATGATTCATTGGCCAGTTCCTTTTGGCCCTGACCTGAAGCAGGACATTCTGGGAGTGACTCATCTCAAGACATGTCAAGAAATGAGAGCATGAGTGCCTGAGCAGTGGCCTGGCAGAGTTTGGGAGAAAGGAAACCAGGAAGAACCAGGGTACCTTTGATCACATGTCCACAGTAATTGGGCTTCTTTCTATAGGCCCCAGCTTGTCACATTTCTATCACCCACCAATAATGTTATATGCTAAGAACCAGGTCTTTACTCCATAGGCCTTTAGGGGACATTC
The DNA here is from genome assembly GCF_030254825.1 of Meriones unguiculatus. NCBI lineage: Eukaryota > Metazoa > Chordata > Mammalia > Rodentia > Muridae > Meriones > Meriones unguiculatus. The sequence goes on along the minus strand of NC_083364.1, from coordinate 51,972,639 downwards.
ATGATTTAAACTCTAACATTACACTCTGGTCTCCAAAGCTTCCTGTTTTTCTCAGTATGAAACAAATTAGTCTATACCCCTCGGTTCCCAGTCTTAACTGTACTAGTTTTATTCAACAGTACCAGTCTCAGAGTCTACTCTTAGACTTGAGATAAATTTCTGGCTATGAGCTGTAAAAATCTAAGCAAAGAACATACTTGCAAGATCATGGCATAGGATAGTCAGGTCCAGTGCAAAGAAGAAAAAAAAAATGGGTCATGAAAGAATGAATCAGATCAAAACAAGATATCAGCTCTGTGGAACAAATAAAGCCCAAGTCTCCGTGTCTCTCATCCAGGGCACATGATAGCATACTGAGTTCCCAAGGGCTTGGGCAAACTTTGCTGGCTGCATCCCACATGACAGGTCTCAGGTTGGCTCTGATGCTGGCTCTAGCTGTCTTATGTCTAGTCAGCTTTCCATTACTGTGAGGAAATACTTGAAACACACAACCTAGAAGGAGGAAAAGTTTATCTGTGCTCCTAACTTGGGAGACTTCAGCCTATAATCACTTGACTGCATTGCTCTGGGGGACCCATTTTGAAGCAGAACATCACAATGGTGAGCTTGTGATAAACCAAAGCCACTCACCTTATGAAAAGAGAGAGCTCAAAAGAGCAGAAGACGAGGAGGGGGAGGAGCCACAGCTCAATATCTTGTTAGGCACACATCACCAATGATTCCACATCTCTTTGTCAGGCTCTGTATCACAAAGTTTCAATCACCTTCTAATACCGTCACAGTTGCTTTTAGGGGAAATCCCAGATGCAGACTACTGAGGTTCCATACTCTTTGCATCTCTATCTTCCCAAGGTGTCCATCAATGCTTCAGTTCTCCCTGCCATACACATCAGCCTATGGGCAGCTTCTATCAGGTACTCCGACTCCACTATTGACCATTGTCTTTGACATCTAAGTGGAAGCCTTCACGACCTCATGCCTTTGACATTCAGCATGTTGCAGAAGCAGCATTCTGTGGATGGCCCCAAGGTCTGTCATTAATGTAAGCTATACCAAGCCCCACCTGACCATGGCTATAGACACTTCTGAGCAATCTGATGTCCATTCTCAAGGTTAAAATGATCCAGGGTGACAATTCCATCATCTCTGCTGTGCAAGCTGAGGTCCAAAGACATACCTCACAGAAGAGAGTCTGGAAGCAAGTTTATATAGTCACACCTTTGACCAACGATGGGCAACAGCTTGTCAGTTCCTCAGATGCTCTTGGGGAATCCTTCTTGCCATCCTGGTGCAAAGTGCTCAGCTTTCTTTTAACATCATTGATTTCCTTGGTAACTATACCCCTGTCAGCACTGTTGAACCTACTCATTTGGGGGCCAAGCTGAGTTCTTGAGACATTTCCTCTATGCTTTGCTCCCATTTCTCATGATAAACCTGGCTAAAGTGGCGAATAGCACTCCTGCCACTGCCTGAATGCCTTGCTGTCTTGAAATTTCCTCTGCCCTATTAACTGTCACCTTCAAAGCTCAGCCTCCTACAAGGGCAGGGTAGGGGCAGAAAGCATCTGGAATATTGTGACACATAGACATGTAAACTATTTGCCAAAGAGTGACAAGGATGGTCTCTAGTTCAGTTTCCAAATAAGCCGTTACTAAATCTAAAATCTTAGAAGCAAAGCTTTTATTTTTGGAATTCTTATCAGCACCCCCCACCCCACCCTCACATAACTTCTGCTCATAGCTTCCTATGTTTTCTTTACTCTGCTCTTCCAAACTTTTTGGATAACTTACCCCAAACCAGTTCCAAATGTTTCCAAATCACATCACTGGAAAGAGTCAGCAATGACCCAGTTTCTTTGTGCTTGTTTTCTGTGTCAGCAAGGTTTCTGTTAGCGCATAAGAAAACATCCAAGAAAATCAGCTTCAAAGAAGAAAGGTCTGTGCTATTGACTGATTGATGGGTGGATTGGTTGGTTGATTTACTTCTCAGTTTGAGGAGTTTCCAATCTCAATCAATCGGGCAGGTTGCTTTTAGGCCTGTGTCAAAAAAAGTGCACCACAGTGACATTGACCTGGGGAGAAAACTGCTCACCTTATTGCATTTAGGAAAGAGAGGTTAGAGGTACAATGTCCAGCAGCCCCTTTAAGAGAGAAAGTGGCAGAGGACCCTCTTGCTGCTGGCATCTGGGAAACAGAAACAGAAATTCTTGGGTCCCCATGTTTCTTTCAATCACCCACTCACCATGACTAGATTTCCTTCCATTAGGCTCTTCATCCTAAAATTATCAGCATCTCCCAGTAGCACTGACTCAGTCATCAAGCCTTTCTGCATGATGGACATTTAAGATACAACTAAGAAACCCCACTTTGTATTTTCCTCTTTGATCCCCAACTCACCTTCTACCATGCCCCTCCACAAACCTTCCCACTGCAACCAGGCTTATAGCCTCATATTTATTCACATATCTCTCCTCTTTATGTTGAGCCAAGTTATTTCCACCAACCAGAAGCCCATTCCTCCTTCAAGTTTATTCTGATGTTACATAGTTAAGTATTAATTTTAAAGTCACTCAATCATGAGTAGACACAAGGGTTAGCCTAGTTAGCTGAGGCAGGACCATGTTTTAAATAATTTTTCTTTTGCTTTTATTGCCTATCCCTCTACCTCTCTGGCTTATGAAATTTGAAAATTCATAACTCTCTGTGTTTATAATAAGTTCTAATATCAATACGGTATTAATTTCTAATCATAGTTTATCATGGCTGCTGATAATAATAATGCTCCTCTTACTTGAGAAAGCAAAGCCACTGATGATAGGGTCACATCTTAATCTGAGGTATGACATAACTGCTTTGCCCACATCTGTGCACAAGTTCTTTCCTTACAGGAAAGAACTTGCCATTTAGCTATGACAAGTGCAGTTACCTGACAGCTCCCACCTGCACTGCCTTTGGGAGCTGTCACAGCATTGGCATTGGTTCTCAGACAAGGCAAGACGAGGCAACACAGTTCTCAGACTGCCTCTTCGTAACTGGGCATATGAGATTACTGGTATAATTCATACCCAATGTGCTCAACAAGGGACTCTTCTCGGCACCCTTGGTGCTGGAGACTCGCTCAGAGCATCTTTCCAGTCTGTTAATCTTTCCACCAATCCTTCTTTTCACACTTTCTTGGTTCTGGATCAGTCCTATGCTGAAGCTTGAAGGCTTTTTCTACTCTCATTCTGCTTGCACTTTCCTTTACTTTTCATAGTTATTACCATGAAAACTCTCCTCTCCCTTTCTCTTACCCCTACTGCCCCCGTATGTGTGTGTGTGTGTATGTGTGTGTGTGTGTGTGTGTATGCCCCATTCTGTTTTCACTTTCCTTTACTTTTCATGGCTATTACCTTACAAATATCCCCTCCTCTTTCTCTCTCCCCATGTATACATGTGTATGTATGTATGTGTGTGTGTACACATGCATTTGCACATGCCTGTGTGTGTTGCATGTGCGTACATAATCCTACACATGGAAGGCGAAGTACCCAAGTAGGCATATTTTTCCAACACCCTGCCTTATAGTTGAAGGAGCATTCTGATGATAGAAAGGGATAGTCTGGATTGACCTAACACTCTCCCTTAACAGTTTTAAAGCAGATGCTAATATCAAGAAATCTGACCCAAGCCTGATGGCACAGGTCAGTAATCACAGTATTCAGTCAGTTATGTCAAGAGGCAAGATGCTGTAGTTTGAATCCGGATTGGTCCCCACCAACTCACAGATTAAATGCTCAGCAGCAGTTCTTACACTGTTTTGAGAGCTGTAGATCCTTTAGGGGATTCTGGCTTGTTGGTGGTCACTAGGGATGGGACCTTGAGGGTTCTACCTACTCTCGTTTCTAGCTATGTTTTCTCTGATTCTTCTCTGTTAATCCTGAGGACAAAATGCTTCTTCAAGCTTCTGCCACCATGGCCAGAGCTGCTCCTGCTTGCTGCCAAGCATGTTCATTTCTGTCTTACAAAAGTAACTAAAACAAAGGAGAACCCCACATTTGAGGCTGGGCTGGGCTATCACAGTGAGTTTGAGGCCAGTCTGGGCTACATGGCAAAATATTGTCTGAAAAATAAGATTAGACTAAACATGTACCAAAAAAGAGAGGTGGGTGTCCAAGTAGCAGAGCTATCAAATGATAGGGGGTAACCTAATGTTTTATACAATGTAGTTGATCAATAGGTATTTTCTGATTTGATGATAGAAAGTAATTTCAAGTTGAATGGCTCTCCTCTAAGCAGACACTTGGACGTAATTAAGAAATGCACCTCCATTACTGCACATTCTAAACACCAAGGTTACTGTAATGAGGAAACAGAGAGGAGACACAATAGGAAAAGGATGCATTCTTTGGGACAATACCATCTCCTCCTAAATTACAGCTTTGTTGTTTTTGTTGTTTCTTCATAATGAATGTGTTTAAAGAAGAAAACAATAAGAATAATCAATGAGAAAATAAAAGGAAGATTCAGACACTATTAACAAGCATCAATTCACTCCCATCAGCACGGTGGCTTCCTCACCCTCCGGAAGATAATGTAGCAAGTGTTCATTTTCCCTGGGTGTTCACTTACTTAGCCACACATATCATGGGCTTCCTTCTCAGTGGCTTTGATAGGCCCCATATGCTCTAAGTAAGTGTCAGACAGACTCATCTTAGGGAAAAAAGAACCACTTATCCAGTAATAAAAGCCATGCAAGCAGTTCATTTCATCTTAATTAGCCCACGATGATGCTTTTGAAGTGCTCTGCTTTCTTACCAACACCGTGCCTCCTGCTGCACGGGAAGGGGGCTGTGGCGTCTCTAACAATTCAGTCTCAAGAACCGGAATCAAGACCCAAACATCCTGCCTCTGTGCTGTCAAGGGGCCGACAACAGCGTGTGCCTACACGATGTTTCACTTTCTCCTGAACGAGTTATTCTTGTAATGTGAGAGAACTGGGCGGTGACACCTGCTCTCCTTGCTGAGCACTGCAATGTGCACACCTACTGTGTGTAAGGAGGCCAGTAGGTATTAGCATGTGGACAAGAGAGTCCCTCTTTTATTGGGGAATCCATTAGAAAGAAAAAGGGGAAAGAAAGCATGTCATCAAAATGTACCTGAATGACCATATCATTACTTTAGGGGTACATTGAATTCTTATTTCTGCTCTCCCTTTTTCCAGTTGCTTGCATAAGAGTAAGGTTGGTATACAAGTCACAACCAGACAGCAAAGAGATGCCTCTTTCATATTTTCTATTTCTGCCTGGCACCAGGAACAGAATCTTCAGTGGCCTGGAGTGAGTGTGTAACTAGAGAACAAGAGTCAGAATGTCCCCAGCCTGACTGGTCAGCACCCTGTGCAGTCGGCTGGTGGGATAACCACTCTGAGCCTCTCTCCTAGTCACCTCATTTACACGTTGTTCTCACTCAGCCTCTCACAGGAAGGCATCTTTCTGAAAGTGCTGCAAACACTACGTGTGAGAAAAATAAGGATGGTATAAATAGCTCTCCAGTTCTTATTGCAACTTGCTGGCTCACATTTTGTTCTCTGCAATCTCTGGACTGAGCCAAACAGAAGGCATGGGAGCCCAAGGACATAGAGCCTGTGTCTAGCAAAGGGCTAGAGGGAACTCCAGGATTCCCCAGGTCACGACTTCAGGCTGGAAGGAGCTCACTGCTGCAGGCAATGTCCAGCCACACCTCAGAGAATGGCTTCCTGGAACAGTTGATAAGTCTGATTCTCCACCCTTCAAGCTTCTCTCTGGACTTCTGCATGGTGTTAGAGCTGAGAGTACAGGCTGCTTTATAGGTTTCACGCCTGTAACAAACCATGACCTCAAGCCACACACTGGTTACATAGCCGCCACACATTTGTGAACTGGAAAATCCACTGAAAGAATGAAACAGTCAAGGGAAGGTATGTCATTCTTTTTCTGATAGGGATTAAACAGGGCAATCTCTCTGGGAGAGCTCCCTCACCAAAAGAGAGCGAGTTGCACTATGTGAGCACATAAAATGACTGTTTAGACTCGAGGGAATGTGAGAGGTTAATTCGAACAGACGGGGTAAGCTGCCCTTCTTAAACTGCAACATTGCAAAATCACACCCACATGCACGTCTGGTCTGCGCGGGTGCCTCTAAGTCCAGCCAGCAAGCTGCATGCAACAGTCCTGCCATTCCATCCCACATGCCCTGATCTCAAGCCTTCCTCCTCACACCCGCCACCATCAGTTCAGACTGTTTGAATCAGCCCCGGAATCTCTGCTACAAACATGTCACATACATCCCTACAGTCTTGCTTTGTAAGAAATGTACAGCTGGGAACTTCCTGTAGCCTCATGGAGCCATGCAGGGAAAATGAATATATGATTAACTCAATAATTAACTTTCTGTGCACCACACACTCTAGCGCTGAGGATAGAACACTGAACAAAACAGACATGAATCTCTCCCCTGAATGGGCATGCTTACTCATGAGGGGAAGCAAACCAAACAAAGCGAAATATAGTATGTTGGCTGATGTCAACAGCTGGGTAGCCAAACAGGCAGCAAAGAGGGTGGAGCCTTGGAGGGAGAGGCTGCAGACTGCTGCTTTTGCTGGGGGAGGCAGGAGCATTCTACCAGATAGCCACGTATCACTCTCTTCATTCTCCTTGACTCAAATGTCACCTCTCTATGAGGCTTCTCTGATCATCATTTTCGAACTAAAGCCTGGCACCCTCAGGCATGAGCAGACCTCTTCAGACTGACCTCACTCTTGCTCTTGTCTCTTGCAGCTACTCAAGCAAAACTACTTCGGTTTCAAGGGAACTCTTTGCTTCTCCCAAGGGAGGTGTAACTGGGTGAGTAGGTCAGCAGGTGTGCAGTTTCCTTGTGGATAAGCCATAAAACCATATTTTCTAGCCATTTGGAATCTACCTTCTACGAAATTAACATACCGTTCTGTTTGTTGACACACGAATTGAGATCTTCATGCATGGCTTCAAAGGACTTGTTACAGGTGTTCCATTTTATAAAAGCAATGAACCACCTCAAAGAGAATGGTGCTCTACAAAACTGAACCCCACAGGTCATATAGTCTTACCTGTACATACACCTTCAAGGTCTGCTTGGAAACATAATCCTTTAAATCATATGCTAATAATTACAAGAGTGTCCTTTAGAAGGTAACTGGGATTAGATGCGGTCAGGAGGGTGAGGCCACTATGATAGCTGTGATAGTTTACTAAGACAAATGGAGACCTCAGCTAATCCCTGAACTATGTCTCGCCAGGCCATATTCTCCTCTAAGTTGTGTTGCATTCATCATATACTGTGTATAGTCACTGAATCTGATTCAAGTGACGAGTGTGATTGGGCCACATTGTATGAAATTCCCAAATAATGAAAGTATTATGTCAGAAAAAAATATTCTCATGGTAAGTCTTCCCTACGCATAAGCTCCCTGAAGACAAACTCAACCTCATTTCTGTTAGCTCCTAGAGTACAACATGGAATCTTTGTAGATCATGCTCTCCTTTCTTCAGTTGTTCGGAAATAGGCATCTTCTACAAAGAGCATGATAGGAACAATGGCACAGAAGCAAGAATGGAAGGGTGTGCTTAGGTAGAGCTGGATATCCTCCCTGGGAAGGGCTGTTATAGTGAGTGAAAAAAGTTGCACCTTGTCTTAGCACATTTTCCCCAAGCCCTGCCTGCTGCCCCAATGTCAAGCAAGAAGGAATGCATGTATTGAGGTCAGACTCTGAAGAATTCCAAAGGTGCTAGAGACAAGTGATGGGAATAGAAGAGGACTGTCTGTCTGGCCTGACATTCCCAGACACCAAGGCCTTCAATTGCGGTTGTCAAGTCTAAGCAAGCTGCCCACCTGAATTCCAGTTTCTGTATTTGCTGTCTGTTCCTCACAATGGCAGTCAAGTCTACCTTATCCAGCCAGTTTTATAAGTATTTAATTACCTGCTCCAAATTCTTTCTCATTCTTTCCAAATGGACTTGCTGTCTTGTTTCTTATTTGCTTCTTCAGATACATTTGCTGATTTATAAAAAGAGACCGAGCTAGCCCAGCAGTCAGCTGACATTCACGTTCTGCTGATGACCTTCAGCTCGTAGTCTAGCTGGGTGCCATGTCATTTTCTCTGTCTCTATCATTTCTTCTTACCACATTTTCTTTAATCTCTGTTGCCCTTGAGTCTGTGAACAATGAAGCAATAGAGATAGCACCAGCCATGGGAGAGATGGGGGTTGAGGAGCAGGAAAAGAGATCAAAGGTGAAACATCTTATAAACATTTTAATACAACGCCTATGTTGCAAGAAAGATGACTGAGACAATGGCTTTAATTGAAGTAAAGTACCAGAACATCAATTATCATTAAATTTAAAAAGTGGATGTCCGATGATGTACTAAGAACGGTGGGTAGAAATCACTGCCCCCACAAATTGTTTTCCCAGTCTCACTTCTGTAATTCTGATTTCACTTCTGTTTAGGCTCTGGGAATTTAGCAGTAATAGATGTTCTCAGCATGAGAACATCTGCATGAGCAAGGGGAACTATGAAGTCTACTGTTAGCTTTGGATATGGGAACAAGAGCACAGAGCACAGTGAGTGTTCATGGCATCACTGAGGACTCTACCATGCTGGGGATACAGCTTAGCAGTAGAGGCTGGGTCTGGAATGCAACATGCCTCGGGTTCAATCCAGGACCCAAATAAGAAAGTGTAGTTCATTTAACACCAGAGTGCCATCCTTCTAACCCAAGCTTCTCTGTCTATTTGATCAAGTGATAGCCGAGCATGTGGCTAGCATGTAGAGTGTCGGGTTAAAGAGTGAATTACAGAGGCAACTCTGGGTTCTGCTCTGCTGCAGGAGACTCAGCAACACTGCTGGTGTGTGTGTGTGTGAACTAGCGATACACCTTTCACTGTCATCAAGAACATCATCCAACACATAGCAAGGTCAAGCACAAAGTCTTGGCGTGTGCCTCTTCAGTCACCTACCAAACCGGAGGGAAGACGAAACCTCTTTCCACTCTTCTGTCCCTTTGTGAATTTTCGTGTTATGCAGATTATCTTTATCTTTCCCTTGGTCAATAAACATCTTTAGCTTTTCCCACACCTCGTTTCCATCAGAGAGAAGTACGTGCCTACATGAAAATTGATTGTGGCACATATACTCCTCCATGCCAGGAGAAGCTTAGATTTGACAGTGACCTGGCAGCTGGGATTTGGAGCAAAGACTTCATTTTATTCTCTGTGTGCCAAATAACTTGAGCAAACACAGATTAAAGCTCTCCACTTCCTTTGAATTTTAAAATGACTAATATAAAATCTAATTGAAGGTCCCCTCTCCACATTACACTCTTAGTTTTTTTTTGTTTTTTGTTTTTTTCAAACAAGAAGATCAACAGCTTTCCCTCCCACAGCGTGGTCTGAGCTGCTGCATTTGTGTGTAGTTGTGATGGACTACAGGGAAGCACTTCATGGTAAGCAGAGTCTAAAACCAAGTCATGGACTTAGTCTGCAAGCTCTATGACCTGCAATTCTTAATCCTCTATATCAAAACTTGCTCTCGTTCTGTTGCCTTTACCAGTAAAGTTTTTCTCAATGACATCTTCTACTTGCTATGTTCTTTGATGGAATTGCGGTGTCTGCCTACAAAGGATGATTGAAGGATGATATTTTCCCACAAGGGTACACTGAGACTGAGTTCAGTATCACTTAGGAAAAGGGCTCGAAGTGAAGGTTAAGTGTCAACCCCCAAGTTCACGAGTTCTAGAATTACTTGGCCTTTGAGGATGCCATCAAGACATTATCTTAATTACATTAATTGATGCGACAAGATCTGCCCACTATGGGTGGTACCACTTCCCTAGCCAGGGGGCCCAGGGCTGTATGAAAACAGAGAGAGCCAGCTGAAAACTGCAATGCACTTATTAATTCACTGTCTTCTACTCTTGCTTCTGGCTGCAATGTGTCCCCTGCTTCAAGCTGCCGCCACCTGGATTTCTCTGCCGTAATGGACTGTACCCCTAAACTGTGAGTCTACATTAACCCCTTTCTCCCCTGAACTGCTTTTGTTAGAGCATCTTATCAAAGCAATGGGAAAAGCAACTAAGACAGCCACCATCAAGAAGCTGTATATTATAAACTTCACAGAAGGTCAACCAGCCCCCAAAGCCATTTCCATCAGCTGCTTTTGCTACTCAAGCAGTTGTTTGGAGTGTGTAACATGAGACTGAAGCATGGATTTGAAATTGTCATGATAAAACCACTAAAGGTCCTAGGAAAGCAAACATTTGCCACAAAATACGTTACTGTTTCCAGCTATTAGGTATATTGATTCATAAGCAGAAATAGCCAATCTTAACAAAAACAAGAGACAGACTTTAACCTTCATAATATTTTGCTTTTAGCAACTCAATCATTCCTTCTTCTTGTCAGGGTAGATTGGAAGAGTTGGTTGGCTTATTTTTTTTTTTCTGGCTGGAAATAGGTTGTCTAACCTCCTCCTGACTATATGGGCAATCAATGGACTCCTTCCCAGCTGCCTATGGGCCATGCCTAAGGCTTCCCTTGTTCCAGTGAACCATGGAAGGTAGGAATGAGCAGTCAATGGGCCCCCCTGAGCAGCAGCCCTCTTGGCCTTTTCTTCTGCCTTTTGACATGCCTGTAGCATCTCTTCAGCTTCCTTCTGCATCTGAGCAACATCAGCCTTCAGTTTCTTGTTTTGGCTGAAGAGGCTTGTGTTCTAAGGAAGGATAGTATTCGGTTAGACAGTCTGAGACCAGCAATGCACAGGCAAGCAGCTCTGGGTAGGAGCAATTGATCATAGTCGGCCATATGCAGTTAAGCAAGATCTCCAGCTCCGGGTTGCTTGGCTGCCCACACATGTGTCAATGGAAGAAACTTTGCCTGCTTGTACGTTCAAGACAAAAGAGATGCCACTCTGAATCAAAGAGGAAAAATAAGTCTCATATAAACTTCAGTGCAAACATAGATTTAGTGTTTAACCTATCAAAGAATGTTTTCCTGCCTCTTCAGTGTTATAGAAACAAGTGTCCTAGAGCAGATCTCAGAGTCACCTGCAGCCACCTGGAAGATTCCAGAATGATGCTGCAGGAAGAAAACTGATTCTTCATCTTCCCCCACCTGCCTTCCATGTTACTCTGCAGTGAGGAGGAGGAGGAGGAGGAGAGAAAGGAGATGACATAAAGCTCAGCTCCAGTCCCTAGGACCTCATTAAAGGAAGTCCTTTGTGCTCTGAAGCCATGCTGCCCTAGTTCCGTCCTGATTGTCCCACTGGAGGCCTAAGCCCTTTTTGCTGCATCTGCCCTGTGTATGAAGTATGTCTTTTGTGAGCTGTGAAACCTTAGCACAAAGAGCGTGAGTAAAAAGCATGGGCTTCCCACTTTTCATTTCTCCTTTCATTTCATCCTTTCACACCATCCTTTCCCTTTCCTCTACTTAGAGCCTTTCTCTCGACAGATTAAGCCTGGAGCAGAGAAAGAAGGTATCCCAGCCTCAGAGGCATTGCTTGCCCCACTTCAGCACCATTAAGAATGCCTTCTTCTACCCTATGGAGAGGCAGACCCTATCTCACAGTGTGTCCTGAGGGAAGTAGGTGCATTTTCCTGGAGTGTTTTATGGACATTCACTGCACATAACTCCATAGAAGCTCTTTCTTTGTAAAGGAGGGCAGAAGAATAACTGCTGGTTTGTTTGTATAGCACTCATTAAAACTCTCCTAGGGAGGTGATATTTAACATTTTCATAAGCTTAATGAGCTCTCTCTCTCTCTCTCTCTCTCTCTTTTAGCAGGGTAGAGTGTATTGTGCACAGGGTCATCTGTATTGTCACAGCTTAAGTTTGAAAAGGACACACCTGTCATTGGCCAGAGCTGTTTGGCTGGGTTGTGGCTCTAAGCAAGAGGGCTGTGAGTAAAACATGGTCATCTTGACTAGTACTGGTTAAAGTCTGCTTTGAGATCAGGAGTGTCCTGGTTCTTCTACAGAGCATTTGATGCAGGGGGTCTGTGTTGAGAGTCTCAAATTTGTACTGCTGAGCCAGTAACTTTTTAAAATAGATTTATTTGTTTATTTGTTTATATTTATTCACTTTGTATCCTGGCTGTAGCCCTCTCCATCTCCTCCCAGTCCCACCTATCCTCCTTCTTCTCCTCCTAGTCCCCTGACTGGAGAGGTCCTTTTCAACCCTTCCATCTGACCCTAGCCTATCAGGTCTCATCAGGGCTGGCTCATTTTCCTCTGTGGCCTGACAAGGCTGCACCCCCCAGGGGGAGGTGATCAAAGATCTGGCCACTGAGTTCATGTCAGAGACAGCGCCTGGCCCCCTTACTAGGGAACCCACTTGGAAACTGAACAGGGAGCAAAGATCATGCATGGAGTTAGTGACTCTTAAACACCTCAGAAAATCTGGGCCATCTACCAAGCCTCCAAAGCTCATTGTCATTGCAGTATCCTATCCTCTTTCTGGTGCTTGGATTCCCTCTAGTTCATCTCCTCATCTCTTTCCTTTCTCTAGCCCAGAGGGTTTTGCATCAGCAGTTACAACATGCACAGAAAGTGAGTTGTCACTAATTACCACTAAGCAGTACAAACAGTGGATGATTAACCCATTAATAAAATTCAAGATTCCACTTTATAAGAAGCCAATTCATTATACTCATTTTATTTTATCTTTTAGTATTTTCTTTGTTTGGTGTTTGAGCGGTAGTGGAGATGAAACCCAGGCTTTTTCACACACTACCCCTGAACCACACTCCTAGCCCATAGCAACACATTCTATTTAGATTAATTTTTGAAGGAGAAAAAATGTTCAATTTAGTTATGCATTCTGATGGGATTATGCACTATGTATGGAGTCTATGTACTCCATACCCAATGGTACCCAAAGGACCTGATCATACACATGGACACAAAAGTCAGACCTACGGGGGCTGGAGAGATGGCTCAGTGGTTAAGAGTGCTGTCTGCTCTTCCAAATGGACCTGGGTTCAATTCTCAGCACCCACATGGCAGTTCACAACTGTCTGTAATATCAATTTCAAAGGATCTGACACCTTCACACTAAATGCACATAAAATAAAAAATTTAAAAAAAGTGAGACCTACGGTTTGCACAAACTAATTGCAGCATCTTGCATTTGGTGCTTCTCTGGAACGTGTGTTATTTTAACCAATGTTTCTAACTGGGGGGCCATTGTAATTCCAGAAAGGAAAAGTGCTTTGTGATGTGGGGTTGTTTGTTCATCTTCTGGACCCTGTCTACTAAATGTTCTTGGCATGTCCTAGTCATCCTGGCAGTCAAAATGACCCCATGGCTATTCCTCTGTACCTCAGAGCATGCTAGTCTGTGTCCTGTTGTTTTACTTTAGCCTCCACAAAGATCACCAGAGTAAACTCTCTGAAAGACAGATCTAACGACATCACTCTCAGACACTCAAAATTCTGTGAATTCTATTATCTTCAATGAAATTCAATCTTCATCATAACTTTAAGTCACTTCTTATTTCTGCAGGGACTCCCTTCCATTTTGTATTCTCATATGAGAATTTCCCTTCAAATCCCAAATCCAGAGCCCATATTTTATCCCTGAGTTTTCTCTCTGCCTATCTGACTTCTTCCATGTCTTTCATGACTCAAGTGAAGAACAGTGCACATTTACATAATTCTCAATTGTGAGGGGGTGTGTACTTCCTCTAGCACACTCAGAATTGTGTGCTACAATTGTTTGCCTATGTCTTCACTGTTTGGGGAAAGTGGAAACATTTTGTCTTCATGCAAATCTTGCTTAGCTGGCTTATGGAAGGTGCCCTAAAATTCCATATTGTGTTGCCCATTTAATACATAGATTGATTCGTCCTAACTACTACAGCTTCTACCAAGTCCAGAAGAATGGCGACAGACACAAGAATTTCATTCTACGTCACTTACATAGCCTTACCCTAGAAGCTATATAATGTTTTTAGTTATCCCATTTATTAGTAGCCATTAAGAATTTTGGATATCTCCAAACTTTGATGAAGGAGAATATTTTAAGTCAGGGAGTACTGGGGGAAATAAGTGTCTTAGAGAGTGTAGGTGAACCAGGCATGATTCATTGCTCGATATAGATGCTTGACAATTTATTTTTCTGACAAAATATGTAGTGTTGTGTATCACTGTGTCTTTCCTGAAAAAAAGAAACACGGAAGACCTAAGTTTCAGTTTCTTAGAATGTGACCTTATTTGGATATATGGTCTTGAACGAGGTAATCTAGCTAAACAAATAATTTATTAGGATATGTTCTCTTCAATATATCTAGTGTCTATAAAAAGGGCAAATCTGAACAGAGGCAGAGGCAGACACTCACAAAGGGAAGATGATGTGAATACACACTGAGAATGTGATGTGAAGACAAGGGATTGGAATGATGCGTTGACAAGCCAAGGAATACTAAAGACTGCCAGAAAGCTATGGTGGAGCTGAAGAGGCAACTAAGGAGTCTTCTATAGGTTTCAAAGGGAACCTGGCACTGAAGATGCCTTGATTTTGGATGTCTGGTGTGGAGGACAGTGAGAGAATAAACTTTTTGCTTAAAGCCATCAGTTGGTGGTACTCTGTGACAGCAGGTATGAGGCTCATTACATGTGTGATCAAAGCCCTCTGATACACAGATCTCCCCATGATTCTCATGCTAAACCCAAGATTTGTCATGGCCATCTTGTATATCCTGGGGAAAATCCCCAAAACAGAAACTGCTGTCTTCAACCGACTGACTGAGCTAAGCACAAGGGCTTATAGACTTGACCCAAATAGGTAAAGCATCATTTCTTCTGTTGCTTTCATGAGCTTTTTTTTTTTTTGTTCTGACAAGCTATGGCCATACGGTGTGTACTCTTGCAAAAACTTCAGTTCCCTTTCTTCACACTGAAGAAGAACATATTTGCCACAGCCACCCGCTTCTTCAGATCATTGTTCAGGTGTGAGCTATCATCAAGCTGTGGTTGAAAGTCTTAGAACAGAAAACCTGAGCCTTGAGCGTGAATGGATACCACAGAGTTCAACCAGAGGTGTGTACCTGTGCATACACATTGTAAGCAGAGCTCTACCAACTTGAATGTAGTCCTGTTTCCTGCGCTCTTGAAGGATGGAATTTGCTTTCCTCACCTTTACTGCTCAATTCAGTTTGTTGCATAGTTGGTTACTGTCTTCAGAAGCACTTCCATCCCATAATAAGTTCACTTGAAAATACCTCAATTTGACTCTGAAGCTGCCTCAAGAATCTGCTTGGATTGACACTGGCCCGTTGGCAGGCCTGAGTGGAGATCCCTTCTACCCTTCTCAGGATGGTGGCCTCCGTTCTGCTTCTAGCTTCGGGATGCAGACTAGACTGAAGGGAGTCAATAGTTCAAGGCTGTTTCCTCCTATTTTTAAAAATAACGTTCAGAGGAACATACCTCTTTCTCACACACCCTGCTTAAGAAGAGATGCCTGCTGTGTTTGCTGCACTTTAAGAAGCAGAAAAATTACAATTCAGGCAAACACTAGACAATTAACAAAATGAGCCGTGCTAGCTCTGTATATTATAACAACTACCCGAGATCAATCAATTAATAGAAAAGTGGCTTGATTTGGCTCATGGTTTCAGAGTCAGTGGTCCCTTGACCCTGTAGCTGAGGAGCTGTTGTGGCATGGTACATCACTGTGGGAGCACATGGTGACCTGCTTACTCCATGGTGGCCAGGAAGCTGGGAGAAAATGAGGGGGAGAAGAAAGAAAGAGAGAACACAAAGGCCCAGCTTCCCAATGCCCCTTTCATCACAGATTTTCTAAGTTTCTTCCACTAGGCTTTATGACCTAATGGTCACACCACCTGGCACCAGCAGCAAAGGCTGATGACTAAGATTTTGTTTGGTCTTTAAAACAGACCTTTAGGAGACAGTCCACACAGACTTCGATACCTGTCTCTCAAGGGCTCACATCCATCTCATTATCTAAAAATTGCTTTTAATCATTTACAAGAATCTTAATAATCCGAACAACTCAAACCTTTCTTTTCATAAGAGGCCAAGTTCAAAGTACACTCTGAGACTCAAAGAAAACCATTGTCTGCAGGCCCCTGTGAAGTTCAAAACAACTTATATGATTTTGTCATGCAACGGCAATGTGCAACCATTCCACCCAAAATGGTAGGAATGGAAGGATTAGGGAGGATCAGACCAAAGTAAAACTAAGGCTCAGCAGGACAAACAATAAATTTTAAGTTTCCATGTTTAGTAGCCTAGACATATCATAGCACATTGTGAACTCTGCCCTATGGCCATGATGACTGAAATCTATGTGACTCCTGGCAGGCATCCCACATTTTATATCTTAATTGTCTGTGATATCTCCAAGGCAGGTCTAGTTTCAGACTCACGGCTTCAAACCTCCCATCCTTCGGGTCTGCTTTCAGAGACTCTAATACTATTGTATAATATCTAGCCTCTCAAGGCTTAAAAAAAGTCTTTGTGGAAGCTTTCATGACTTGGTGCTCCTTACATTCTGTATGGTTGCAAGAGCAGGTTTGCTTGGCTGATGCATACCTAGCAGATGCGGCTTCAGTCTTCCCAGAGGCTGAATGTAGGGAAACAAAGGACAAGGGTGACTCAAGAAATGACTCTGAACAAACAGCTTGGCCAAGGTTATCTTCTCGGAAGAATTTCGCTGAAATCAGATAACTGTTTTAAACCTATGACTCTGCAATGGGAAGGATCTTGCTGACTCCCAAATGTCTTCAAGGCATGGTTCTCATCGTCCTGGTACAAACTTGTTTATTTATAACAGTATTAGTCTTTTTAGTGTCCACATCATCCTCCATTGGAAATTTACACAAATTTATTTTCTGACCAAAATGCAAGTTTTAGGCATCGTTCTGTTCTGTTTCGAACTTTCACTGCAGGTCTGATTAAAATCATTAAGCATTCAGGATTTCACTGGGGACTGCAGTACACACTGTTTTGAAGTCTCCAACAGAACAATTATTCCATTACCTTTTAACTTAGATTCCTACAGAGTCTCAGGGCATGGACAAAATGAACTCAAGCTCTCTGTCACAGTACGAAGAAGATAGCTCCTAGCTGAATTCACAGTAGAGTTCTTATTTCTATCTGTGACCTTAGCAGCAGAAAATTAACTCTTTACATTCCTAGCCCTATTCTCATCTTCTGAGCCCTTGTCGTAATGAACTGCTAAACATCCCTTATAAATTCTATACTTTATCTAGCCTGTTTTCCTGAAACTTTCCAAATCCCTCTTGCAAATCAACTCCAAAGGCTTCTCAACCACATGATACCAACTAATTTTTTGGCAGTGTAGGAAACTGAGACTCAAGTATCATACATGCTAGGCAAGTGTTCTACTTCTGAGATACAGCTCTGCTACCCTTTTGTTTGTTTTTATTCTGAGAAAAATTCTCAACTTTAGATTGACCAGGCATGCTTAGTACTTAAGATCCTTCCATGCCAGACTTCTGATTATAGCTAGGATTATAAACCTGTACCACCAAGCCCAGCCAAGCAACTTTCTGTTATAGCTCTATACCACTATAACAAACATCTGAGATAAATCAATGCATAAGGATACTTTAAAATGATATCATTAGTTTGAAGGGGTTTCATTTAAAAACAAAGATGGGGAGGTTTGATCTATGTTTCTCGTAGCATACCAATCAGCATTTCCAGACCCACCCTCAATCGAAAGAGCACTGAGTCCTTTCGAGTTTCCTATGGGACAGCTCTAACCTTATCTGAAATCTCTGGCAAGTCTGTATAGGGCAGAATCTATATTTATGAGGAAGGATGAATAGTTTTATACTACTATCAATGGTGGAAAATGTCAGGACAAGTCAGGAAAGAAGGGTTGAGGTAGGGACAAATGCTAGTCCTCAGCTTAGCAATTCTGCTATAGTAATAATAGTAAAGAGATACTAAAACTTCTACAGCAACACACATTTTTCTCTCCAGTGGTTCAGAAAACGCATCTCTACCTGTTATTAAATTATTTTAATTTTATTTTCTTAGAATAAAACACTGCTGAAAATGTACTCGAAGACTGACAGAAAAAAACTGACAGTAGTTGTGTGTTCCAAAGAAAGAAAGAAAAAAAGAAAGAAAAACCCAGGATCCATGATAACTTTCCTTTCTCAATACTCTTGCAGATAATCTAAAATCATGTAACTAAATTTTGGCTGATGGACCCTGCCTTCTTGAAATGTCCCATTCACAGTCTTGATCATACAAGTTTGTACTTGCATGAGCCTGAAATGTCTTATTCCTACATGTGTCATCACAAAACAGATGAGAGCTAGTTTGTAGAATGAATTTGAATTGTGGCTCATTGTTAATTCTGATTTGTTCTGGATTCCAGCTTGAGCGAACATAAAGACACACTATTTCAGCTTTAAGACTGCTTTGTAAGTTGCTTATCAGAATGGTTTGTGGTCACAGCTTGCTTAATCTTACCTCATGAAATGGGCTCCTATGGCTGGGCAAATATGATAGAAGAAATTAGGATGGCTCTTCTTCCTCATAGAGACTTCCAGAATTATCTGTAAAGGTATACCTTAGGTCAGAATAAGTTGTTTGTTAGATTGTCCCAATGCCCACCTGACCTCTAAGACTGATCTATATGGTCTGCAGATGAGAATGATGAGATTTGCAGTTGGGTCAGAGGTGGGCTTGATTTCTCATATAGGTGTTTCTCCTCATGGGGATTAATTCCCAGAAGCTGTTACTGAAATTGATGAGAAATAAGTCTTCTTGCCTCCCATAGCTCAGGGCTAGTGTCATTCCCCCACCAACCCCACTTCCCCAGGCCCCACACGTTGATGGGTTGATGGTGTTCCTTATCACCTGTCCTCAGGGATTGGGCTTTTGTTACACTCCAAGCCTGGAATCCTGCAGGTCCATAAGGATATCAAGTTAACTGAGATATTTAAGGGGTAAATTATATTTTCACCAAATTGTTGAAGCTCCAACCCTCAGACTTGAGACGTGTGACTGTCTTTGGAAATAGGACCTTTAGTAGGACATAAAGATCAAATGGGGCTGTGGCCTTTATCCCACAAGGCTGGTACTCTCACAAGAAGAAGATGGCAAGGATGTGTGAAGAAGGAGGAAAGATCACATGAGGACATAGCTAGAAGGCAGCCATCTGCCTGTAAGCAGAGGACATAGGTCTCAGGAGAAACGGAATTTGCCAACCCTTTCTCCTCGGATTTTATAGACTCCCGAACTGTGTGAACATGAATTTCTGTTGTGTAAGCACCAGTCTGTGTATTCTGAAGTAGTGGCACCTGCAAACTCGTGCAGTGACGCTCGTATTCAGCAGCACTAACTTGAAGACATTCTTCCATCTCCCAATTTTGACAGCCAGCTCCCCGTATGCAGAAAGACCAAGACATCCTTAACCTGCTGTCAAAATTCTCCATACAATAATACATTCTGTTACAACAAGCTGAATGTTTCAAATGGTAGCTTTCATTGTCTGTAAAACTTCATGAGTACCTACAACAAGAAAAAATTGTCACTTAAGGAAACTGGAAATGATACAAGCCTAAGGACGTCTGCTAAACAACCCACATACTGCACGCAGAGTTAAAAAATAGTTACAAAATCCAAACTTTCTCATGCATATTTTAGGGCAGCACATTAAGAAGTTCCTTCTTATTTCTCAAACATGAGAAAATAAAGCAAACAAAAGAGCAGCAAAAACAGCATTATATCTTGGACTTTTGAAAGGCTAATGATTTTAAATTGATAGCTTAGTAGGTCATCTTTTCTTTAATATTGCAAATCTTATCAAGAAATATCAGATCAGCCTTCACTGAATGCACAAGTGAACCTTAAATGATTAATAAGGCACTTTTCCTCCTAAGAATCATATTAAAGTTTGAGACATTAATTCTTGAAAACATACAAAAAGATGTTATTTAAAATTGGGAAGAGACTTAGGCAGTCAGACAAAAAATATTATTAAACACAAAGTGTCTATAAATTGAGATTATATGGCAACATTTAACAAAATTTAGTTTGGAGGGGTATTAAGAAGGGAAAGATGATTGAACATCGCTAGATACCCAAGGCTGTACAGCAGGGCAAGCAAGCTATTTGCTGTGGTGGAAACTCACCACATTCAGTTAAGCTTTTATCGTCAATGGCTGATTTCAAGCTCAACTGAAGAGCTGAGAGTTATCTACAGAGATTGCGGGCTTCATAGATCCTAAAGTATTTACTGTCTGATCCTTTATAGAATAAAGTTTGCCTATTCCTTCTCGAATTACTCAAATAAAAAACAAATAAATGGATTATGTTTTAGCTCAAACATAAAGTTGTCTTCCTGGGTGTATCTTGGAAAAGCAGAGTGAAGACCAGATGAGCTATACCATGAACTTGATTCACAGCATTCACTCTCGCAATTTCTAATCATTTCATGGAAATGATGAAAAATATGGGGCAAACAATAGCTGGTCGTTCTTAGGATTCAGTGTGCCCTTATGTGATCACTACTCTTCATTGTAAACGTTGATTAGGTTGAGAGTTGTCTAGGGAATTAATGAAGCACAGCCCTAAGTACGCCTATGATGGTATTTCAGACATGAATAGATCGTGGGGGCTCTGAATCACTGAATTAATTCCTTGGGAGATTCATAAAATTATTATTGGGATGTGGTAAAAAGAGGGTACATTGGGGGAAGTAGGTCACTGGGAAGCATGTCCTTGGAAGGTCTACTTTGCAGCAGCTTCTTCCTTCGTACCTTTTACTCCGCTTGCTGGCTGACACAGTGTGGATCGTTCTGCTCCAGCAATGCCCTGGATGTCACAATGAGACTAATCCCTCTGGGACCAGAAATTAAAATAAATATTTTTCCCCTACATTTTGTCACACTGCCATTTGGTCACAGTGGAGACAGAACTGACCGACACACCTCGTCACGCCGTCACGCCCACTTTCTGCACTGGTGCTTTGTTCATGTGGCAACTGTGGACATTGCTTGGCCTTGAAGTGCTCTCCTCTCCTATCTGTTAGACGGAGGTCAAGTTCAGGCCCTGGGGCTCCTCTCCTCAGTCCACCAGTGTCTGAACAATCCCTTCCTTCCCTTTATCTATGCCAGTGACATCTGTACAAATAAAGCCATCCACAGACGTTGAGAAGCCCTGACCAGAATGATGTGCACAATGTCCTGCCTAAACTAAGAGCTCAAATATTTTAAGTAAATATTGTACCCACACTCAGATTATTTAAATTATATTTATTTATTTATTTTTATTTATTCACACATATAGGCAGTGTGTTTTGATCGTATTCATCCTCTTTCCCCCTTCTCCAAACTCTTCTCATAGCTCCCCATCACGTACTGCTCCCCATTTTCATGTCTTTTTTCTTTTTAAACACACTGAGCCCCCAGTTAGTGCTCCTGCTCATGTGCATTGCATCAACAGAATGCCAACCACTAAGAGCATGGGCATCCTACCAGGGACCACACCCCTGAAGGAAATGAACTGTTCTTCCTCCCGCAGCCATCAATGAGAACAGCTCCTCAGCTGGAGGTGGAGCCTGTGAGTTCCACACCCATCATCCCTAGGGAATTTTGATTGACTCCCTCTCCTGCAGGCAACCAGGGCTCCTGGGAGCTCCTGGGAGCAGAGGCCCTGCCAGGTCCAGAAGACTGTGTAGCATCTGTTCAGACTTTTCCCCACTAAACGGGCTTCCGATCTGGACCACTCAGGGTGTTCATTCACAGTTTGCTGTACTATGAAGGTCTGGTCCTTTTTTGAGCTCACACTTCTGCTGCTGTCTCAGCCCCTTCAATTTCCGGAGTTCTGTCTTAGACTGCCTGAGTTCCTATGGAAAAGCTAGTGATGTATAGAACATGTGACCTTGAACCTCATCCTCTCTTCAGGTGGTATTTCCTTTGAGGTCTACAATTAATGTTATTATTCTTCATCACTTGGACTTTCATTCCCACATGTATTTTTTTCCCTGGAGTTCTGCTCCATTTCCTCCTAGCCCCAGATTCAGAATGAACCACCAGATTAGAGCAAGGCATTTGCTACAGTCTGGGCTCACACAGAGCAGAGAGGGTCTGGGGCGGTGTGTGCAATGTTTTGTGAGATGCTCATCTGTCCTTTCTGGATGTACTGATTATAGCCACTGTGAGTCATCAGCTAAAAAGCTCTCACTGAGCTCGTGCCCGAGCCTCAGCAACCCCTTCCTTTTCCGTCCCATCACAGCTCATGTTCCTTCAGCTTTCTCCTCTTAACCTTAGCTGTTTGGATCTCTGGCTTCCTCTGCACTGATGATTATAATTGGGAATCTGTTCTGCGACATTCAGATGTACCTGACACGACACAGACTCTCTGAGGATTCATTTTCCTCACTGGGTTTATTTATAGCTGAGGTTTGACGTTACCTGAAATCAAGCTTTTTCCCCCCCTCTTACAAAAGTAGACTTTCAGTTTTTGTTCTCTATGGAAGGAAGTAGGACAGACTTCAAGGCTCAGTATTTTTGCAGTGCATCAGAACATTCTTTGAGGGCCTGATTCACAGCCTTTCAAGTAGACCAGATTTCCTCACCACAGTCACTTCTGTGAAAATGCCAGAAAGCAAGAGCTAAGATAACTCAAACACACAAGCAGCCAAATTTAACTTGACATCCTTATTAAATATTGACCTCGTGGGAATTGAGGCTGAAAACAAGCTTTGAGGAAGAAGCCAGTCTGCACATTAACAGTCTTCCTTTATTGTGGTTGTTGCTGTCCTTAGTTAGTTGCCTAACCAATGTACTGAAGACAAGTTAAATGTCAGGCTCAAATGATTCCTTCTTAACACATAGCTTTGACTTAGGGGAACTAAGCAGATAGATAACATAATCATTATTTCACTGGATTTTATAACTGTATCTTTGATCTGTATACCGTGAAACACTTTGCCAATGCTGCCTTCCTGCTCTCCCTCACCACCTTCCATAGTTTGTTGGCTCTGT
Source organism: Meriones unguiculatus (assembly GCF_030254825.1). Lineage (NCBI taxonomy): Eukaryota > Metazoa > Chordata > Mammalia > Rodentia > Muridae > Meriones > Meriones unguiculatus. The sequence goes on along the minus strand of NC_083364.1, from coordinate 51,949,597 downwards.
TTGTGTTTTGTTTTGTTTTTAATATGTTTTATCTCTCCTCTTCCCTGAGGAGCTAAGGAAGAATGTCTGAAGTCACCAACATGTTATGACAGAGTTAAGAAAAGATGCAGCCACTGGGAGCCTGGTCATCAGTTATCTGGCTGTTAACACCCAGCTGTTTCAATAAGAATACAACAAGCTGCCACATTCTTGCATCGCCATCTCCCACTATCAGGCAGGGACAGGCAAACACTTCTTTCTCATCTGACATTAAGTTTGTGGCACATCATCCAAATTTTAGTTGTTTCCTCCATAGTTCAGCATCTTCAGTCTCTCTCTGTCTCTCTCTCTCTGTCTCTCTCTTTCTCTCTCTCTGTGTCTCTGTCTCTGTCTCTCTCTCACACACACACACAGAGCTTTGTGTGTGTACATGCATGTGCATTTTGGTATGTTTCATGTTTGGCATGTCTCATATGACAATAGAACATGAAAAACCAAACCTGTAGTGATTTGCATTGGGTGCTTCACGTGAGCAGTGCCACATTAACGCCCTAGATTCTAGCGACAGTGAGATGTTTTTGTTTGTTTGTTTTCTTTTTGGGGGGCATTCCAAACATTGTCCAAACCCTAACATTCTCTTTCTGAAAAAGATTCTGAAACACACAGTCTTTGCACAGTTTTCTGTTTCTTCCTTTTCTTTTCAAGTTCTGTTTCAACTTCTGAGAGTTCAAGCTGGCAGTGGAGAATCTTGCTTTCATTTCACTCCAGAGCTCTCTGAAATGAATATATTGAAAGCATTCAATGAACACCCCCTTTGAATTAAACTTTAAGGTTTCTCTAATCTCAAAATCTCCACCACTGAAGTAGCTCTTTTCAGAGTTGCTGGAAGAGCTGTGGGTTCAAATTAGATCCCTAAAGATTAGAACAGGGAGACTAGGTGGCTGCTTTTATTTGCCATATTTTCTTTTTTCCTCACAGCACCGACATTTTTAGGCCTTTTAGCTATAGCTCAAGAACTGGAATGCTAAAGCAATTTTTAAAATAGAAAACTTCCAGGTTGGCTGTGACTATATTTAAATACTTACATTTATTACACTTGAATTTTTCTAGCGTATTACACCTTTGAGATGAATCAGTAAGAGTATTAAAGGTAGAACAAAGAAGGATGCGACTCCTATCTGGTGCCTATTTTTAAGTGTAGACATCAGGAATGGTGGAGAGAAAGTTGAATACACTGAGAGCAAGCAACGCATTAGTGCTCAAATGCCACCAAATGAAGAATAAAGCAGTTCAGGATGCACTTGATGATTTTACTATAATCAGGACTCTTACTACAAGTAGAAAGATCTACTGAAAGATTTCTGAGTATTTAAGTAAAAGTGAGGGACTCATTTCCAGGAAGTTACAAATGTGCTTACACTTTTACAGTGTAAAACTTTAGCCTTGCTCCAATACAGAATGTATTGAAAAGAAAAAGCACAATTAAAACATTGCCAGATGTTGATGACACAAGGCCTGAATGTGCTGCTGTCAATTGGCCAGTTCACTCTGGACAGTTAGCCCAAGGAATGCTTACTCTTAGAGGTTAAAAGCAAAACGAAGTAGTCATTCTCAAATAAGAAAAACAAAACAAAACAAAACAAAAAAACAGAAGTTGGGAATGTCAGTAAAGTCTCCTTTGTTCTCTGGGTGCTGACTTCCATGTAAACCCTAAGCAAATGCTTTCTCAGAGGGAACGGGCAGTTTCTCCAAGGGAAAAGTGCTACCTTTAACCTTCTAGGATGCACCAAGAAACTCGCTGTTTAGAGAAGTTCACCTGCGATAAGTTGAGTGCATACTATTAAAATATCTGATAACATTTTCCTGTACATGTTCACTCAGAGAAGGACAAAGAAGTAAGGTTATTGTACATACATGTCCCCAGATCTCAGTATTAAGAGGGGGAGGACTCTATGCCCCACCTCTAGAGAAAAAGCTGTTGACAAAAGATAGCTGTGGGAAAAGGAAGGTCAGTTTTCTTTAAGGGTGTGACCTATGTTTTCAGTGAAGGGACACACACTCAGGAGTACTCAGGCAGCACACATTAAATTTGATGTGGAAAGAGAGAGAAAGGGAAGGAGGGAGGGAGAAGGAGAGGGAGGAACGGAAGAAGGAAGGAAGGAAGGAGGGAAGGAAGGAAGAAAGACAAAAATAGAAGAAAAGCAAAGGAAATGCACATCATCAGATGGATATGGGAGGAGGGTGGGTTCTGGAAGGAATTGAAAGGGGAGTTAATAAGATCAAGATATGTTGTAAGAAATTCTCAAAGAACTAAAAATGAAACAAAAATCCAAATATATGTCCAAGCTGATGAACGCCATGAGGCTCATAGAATATGCTGCCATCTAGTGGTGTTAATGGTACGAGAGTTGTGTTCTCAGTGGCATTCTATGTTTTCAGGTGACTAACGGTTGATTTAACACACCGGAAGGATGATATACTACTGCACAAGGCTAAAATTGGTGGTGAGAAATTACATTTCTCATCATCTTAACATTATACGTAACGTTTTGGTTTTTTTTTTGGTACCATAAAGCCTTATAGTTAACATAGCTGTTTCAGTGGGCCCCAAGAAAGGATGGCCAGAGAGCCAAAGACAAGAAGTAAACGAAACAGAGTTCATCGAGTAAACAAGAGCCAGTCTTGCAGGGACACGGCTCTGCCACCTGACCATTCTACCTGCAGATACTCTTTCCACCAATGTGGAAGACCTGGAGGAAGAGGCATGATTGGGAACCAGTTGGGTCTCAGCTGTCCACCCGGCTCAGAGTGGACACACCCGCCGCACTAGCTTTGGCAGGACCGCAGCGCTGAGTCTAATGACGCTCCTTACAGAGGGCAGCCTTCCGGTCTTTTCCCATTACCATATCTTCCAAAAGGTCTTTGCCTGGAATTGGCTGCTGAGCCTTCTGTTTTCTCTCCTGATGGGGATGCAGAGAGCAGCTGAATTTCAATAAGTCCAGGTGGTTAGTCAAAGGTTGAATCAAGAAGATGGAGTTCAGCCGGGAGCAGGGAGGTTCCGCAGGTTTGTTAACCTCCTTGTCAGGTCACCATCTTCCTGGGAATGAGGTCGTCTTCGGGATTCTTTCAGTTATGGAACCCTCACCAGGGACAAAGCCAGATACTGTTTGTGGACTTTGTATCATAACACTGAAAATTCTACCAAATACTCTAAGCTTTCAGAAACATTGTCTGAGAATGCTGCTTGGATTCTCATTTTAAAATCTACCCAAAGGCATTCTTTGGATCAAGGGAAAAGTGTCTATAACTATTGTTTAAAGAGGAAATGGCTATGAGGGTATTTAGTCTTCTGACTTAAATAAAAAACTATTATTTTTATGTGTGTCAGTGTTTCGCCTACTTGTTTGTGCAGTCACCACTCGCATGCCTGCTTCCAGATCCCCTGGGACTGGAGTTACAGACAATTGCGAGCTGTCATGTGGGTCTGGGGATTTATCCTGTGTCTTCTGGAAGAGCAGCCAGTGATGCTGAGTCTTTTAGTATTTAAATAACACCACTCCAGCCCCTCCCCCTTTAACTTTTAACAATCACCGAGCTCCTGCTACAGGACAGCAGTGTTTGGCCAATGCATCTCCATGTTAACATTGCTGGAACTCCAAGGTTCTTGTTAAAATGCACATCCTGATTCAACAGCCCAGGAAAGGGTCTACATGATTGTTAATACTCGTGGGTCTAGACTAGGCTCATTAGTTGAGTCCTGAAAGTGTAGGATCTGGAAATAAACTAGGTAACAAAATAATCACGGCTGAATTTTCACTGTACTCTGCAGGCATGAGTTCACTAGTGACTAACTTGCTCTCTGAGACTCAGTTTCCTCCTTTGTCAAATGGGGTGGTTCCATGAAAATGCACGTCAAGCATTTGGTGTGGTGCCTAGAATGTAGCCGTCATGTGGGTAGGTGCCATACCATGGTGCCTGTTGTTAATTCTGGAAGTCCGATCTTTCCCAGTGAGAACTTCCTCTCCCTGATGATCTACCTGTTTCTTCTAGTGTCACCTGGGCTTCTGCCTCCTGATGATTCAATTTCTTGACCATTTCTGCTACATTCTTGGTGTTGTCCCTCTTCTGGTTTATGAAACAAGAAATCTGTTCTGGGGAGAGAGGAAAGATGTGTATTAGTGAGGAGGTTCAGTCTCAGATCCATGATGTCAGTACAGCATTCTCCACAGAGGACTACCTGAACCCATTTCATCCTTGGTAACTTTATGGAAAGGCCACTCTTACCCACAGGGAACATTATTTCAAACTAGAAAAAGCCATCCCTTCTATAACACATTCTTTTTCCAGCTGCCAGGAATTGTCTCAATAATTGGTGGGGGTGGGGCTTCTCAAAGCATAATTCAGAATCTTTGTACGTTGCACATCTCTGTAACTTCACATAGTTCTGCTTGTGGGGCTATGCTGGTTTCTACACAGAGTTGCTCTCACACCCAAAACCCCGGATGGTAATCCCTGCACTTCAACGGATGTGCTTGTCTGTCAGGCCCAGTGGCTCTCATTGTGCCAGCCACCGCTCAACACCGGGAGAGAAACTTTAAGATGAGCCAGGGCATCATTTGCCAGCAATCAAATCATGACCCTACTAGACAGGCCAGATAAACAGAGGATTTAGACGGTGGGCGGTGGTTTTCACCCAAGCACATGGCAGACCTTGTCAGCCCCTCATCAACACAACCAGAGTGAGGCAGCCAGAAGTGACAAACCTTAGCCACATAATGTACTGTGTGCTTGGTTCTGATCCTCCATGAAAAGGGGCTGGAGTCCCTAAAAGGTACTGTGCAGGGCCAAATAGTGCCAGGAATTCTGGAGTCATCAGAATGAGAGTCAAGAACATACTTGTTCCTCTGCTTCTGGGGACATACGATACAATGAATTAGGCCAAGAATGTTAAAAACTTACAAAATTAAAGACACCGAATGAAAATTCTTGTGTCAATTATTATCCTTCTCTGCTTGGGGAAAACTCAGGGGATGTTTGTCTCAACTCTGACTGTGCCTTACAATCACCAGCAGAGCCTATACAGAATGAAACAAGCTCAGGCCTCTAGTCCTACCCCAAGTATGGGCATTGGCCTCTCATGCAAGCCAGCAAAAAAAAAGAAAAAGAAAAAAAATGCAAACTCACAGGCTCCACCCACTGAGTCAGAAAGTCTGGGGTGGGCATGGCTATCTGTTCCCAGGTGGCTGCATAGCTGCGTTTTGGGGCCACTGTCCTAGCATGTCCCACAGCCCAGTCAGAACTAAGCACAGACTGCACAGGTCAACAGAGGAGACTCCAGTGATGGATTTGCCTCCAGAGCACAGCAGGCCTCTCATGCACGTCATATTGGCTCTGCAGTAAGCATTCTGCTTTTTTTGGATGGCTGTTTGGCAGCATATCCAAATGTTAAAATTCATCCCTTTAACCCAGAAATTTCCCTTCTAGGGATTCACTCTTCTGAACTATTCTTTTCTTCTTCTTTTTTTAATTTTTTTACAAATGTGTAAATGTCTGTGTATGATGTTGTAATGCAGAAGTGCTTATAATTGTGGATAATCAGATCAAAAATTGAATTAAAAATGAATAAGGAAGTATCTATCACCCTTACTATAAAATCTACATAGCCTTTCATTTTTTAAATTTTGGGGTATGCGTGTTCGGGGGGGTGTAGGTGTTTTTAGAGGGATATACTTGTGTATGCCTGTGTGTGGAGGGCAAAGGTCAATGTTGAGCATCATTTGTCATGTGCCATCCACCTTATCTCCTGAGACAAGCTTGCCAAATAGCCTCAGCTGGCTGGTCAGTGAGCCCCATGGCTCCACGAGTCTCTGCTTCCCAGCTCCAGGATAACACATGCGCTCCAACACACCCAGCTTTTTTGCTGCATTGTGAGGATTGAAATCATGCCTTTGTGCTTGCAGAGCAAGCACTTTCCTCACTGAGTTTTCTCTACAGCCATATATAGCTTTTGAAAAGTATGTGGTGGGTCTTCATGAATGTAAATGGATGGGACTAGAGAAAATCACATTGGGTGAGGTCACACAGACCCAGAAAGACAAATATCACATGTCCTTTCTCACTGGAGGCTCCCAGTTCTGAGGCTTCAGGTGTATATACATAGTCTGTAGTAACTGCAGAAACTAGGTAAGTAAAATGGGACCATTGTCAGGATAGGAGTGTTGGGGAGAAAAACAGAGAGGGGAGTGGTAGGATACATGTGATCTGATAGAAGAAATGGGAAAGGGAGACTCCTTATGGAGGGGAAAGGAAATAAATACAGAAGGAGGAGGAAGGCGGGTAAAATACAAGAATGTCTAAAAAAGCCACAAGGAATTATACTACTAACTATCTACCTAAAAAAGAAAAAAATACATTAGTAAACATAATTATGTATCTAAATATACATATTTAGAGTTTTAATGAACCAAAGACCACCTAACAAAACCCCGGTACCAGACATAAGTCCTCTTTAGAGTTATTGTCCAGGGCTGTCCAAGAAACTCCCTAAAAATATGATCTATTGCTGTTGCCTTTGGTTACCCTCCAGATGTGGAAGTTAGGTTCTTATTACTGAAGACACCACACACTTCAGAAACAGAGCCCAGAGACCGTTGATCTGGAACTGACCTGAACACCACCTCCCTGAGGCCTGGCTTTCACTGTACCACAGGCACCATGCAAGCTTCCAAAGGAGGTAGGCAACCAACCATCCTACCCACCTACTATACTAATGAATCGCATCAATGACCAACATGGTGTAGTAAAGCTAAGGATGCAGTAGTGGCAAGCATGCCTTGGTGGTAACCAAGAGCTCTCTAATAAAGACTTAATATCTGCTCAACAAGAACAATACCATGCCTGCTACTGAAAACCTAGGTAAATACCAGTGTTAGTAAAGTCACGGTTATTGGAGAAGAATTTACAACCGCTAGTTTACTAAAGCAGCATAATTCATAACAACATCATACCAGCATTTGTCCTATACCCACAGATAAGTATAGTCTTCGCCCATCATCAGGGAAATGCCTCTTTACATCAGGTGGTGATCACTACAATCAATCAAATTGCAGAGTTGTGAAACCCAGTCCCAGTGAATATAACCACAAAACATTCCTTCCCCTCAGGCTCAGGAAATATTGCCGAAGAAGGGGCAGAAAAATTGTGAAGACCGGAGAGTCAATGAGTTTGCTGTGTCTCCTAGTAATATCAAAAGCTATACTTATAAAGTTTCACCAACATGACTGTTTAAACGAGAGCAGAACAAGAATGACACCAATGGGGATGCCAAATCCCATTGAAAAAGCCCGGGAGGGCTCAACCCTACACAAAGAACTACAGGCAACTGAGGAAAGTTGGAAGCAGGAGAGGTAGTTTTCCTCAGGGAAGAGAGAAAGCAATTGATTTCCCAGTGCCAAATGATCAGCCCTGAAAATATACATACAAGAAACACTCCATGGGCTAAGTATGATATCTATACATGTATACGTATGTATATACACACAAATATAGGTATATATACATATATATATATATACACACACTTTTTAACACTGACTATTGTTGCTTGCATATACATGTGTGTGTATATGTACATATATACAGAGTGTTAAAAAGTCAGAGGCATGAATTTGAGGAAGAATTTGGGGAGTATATGACTATATGAGAGGGTTTAAGGGGAGAAAAGGGAAGGGAGAAATCTAATTATAATCTCAAAATTAAAATAAAAAAATTTCAAAGGACCACAAGCCACATGAGAAAGTATCATAGCTCAGTAGTGACATGTATACACGCTAGAGCCCAGGCTTGCTTCTGTCAGGTATAAGTCTAGAGGATTTATTTAATAATGTGACCCAATATAATCTCCAATTAGAGGTAAAGGAAAGTGACACTAGGGTTAAAATGTGAATGCTGGATGTGGAATAGTGCCTGGCACATAGAATGCATTATAGAAATAGCTGTTTTTTAAACTTTGTTTATTATGTATGTATATATGTATGTACATATGTATATATGTATGTATGTATGTATAAAGTGGTGCAGGGACCCATGCCATGGCATGCATGTATATGTCAGAGGGCAACTCTGTGGAGTTGGTTCTCTCCTTCTCCCTTTATGTTGGTTCTGAGTATAATAACCACACTGCCCCACCACACTTGCATGGCAAGCATTATTTTCCCTGCTGAGCCATTGGACAGTTATAGACATCATTTCAAGTGACAAATACATCAAAAAAAAAAAAAAAACATTGCACTGAGAATTAAAAATAAAACACAACAACAACACAGAAATGTTGTGAGACTGTGTTTTTGTTTTAATCCCAGGTGTGGGATATGGGGCTGCTTCGGATTGTCCACAGCAGCCGCCTCAGGCTTCAGCAGAGACAGGATTTTGCCAGCTTAAGAGACTTTACACTCAGAATTCTGGGAACTCTTCAGAGGGTTATATAAATTTCAGATCCCCAACAGGGGGCCGGCTGCTCCTCCTCCAGTTGCTGCTACTGCCCCTGTTTGCTCCTGCTGCTGTTGCTATTTGCTGGATTGCTGGCTGGAGATATCGTGACTGTGAAGATCAAATTTCTCCCAAGGAACCCACAGCCCTAATCAACACGAAGTAGTCTCACAATGTTGATGGCCGCGTTCCCCCTCTAACCTTCTTTCTCTCTTACCTAATGCAGGAGGGCTGGAAGGGATAGGGGTGGTGTAGGCAAAAGAACCCAATATAGAACCCAGTAAAGTAGCCAAAAATGTCTGGCTACGATAAATGAGTAAAGATGTAAATAACATGTGATGGGTAAAAGCACACCACGAGCATATACACAGAAAACTGGTAAAAGCTATCATTTCCAAGAACTCTTTGGCTTCCTTCAGGGAGTGGAACTTAGAAGCAAAGATACAAAACTAGTCTTCATTTTAGAATTAATCTAATTTAATACAAATAACATCAGTGGGAACATAATTTTCCAGAGTGAAGCATTATACCATGAAACAACAACAGACAAAAACATGGATGGGAACATGAAAATGCCAAGGTTCTCCTCCCAGAGAATACAGCTTTGCCCTGAGGCCAGGCTCTTCCCAAGCCCTTGCTTTGGCTGCATGCCCAGCTGACAGTACCCTGAAGGTCCAGGTTCTGCCTCCTCAGGGTCTCCTGGGTTTCGGTGCTCTCCTCACAGGCTTGCCTGAGTGTGAGAGCACCTCAGAGCTGAGGGCCCGGGCCTCCTTCTGAGAGGCCTGCAGCAGCGCCTGGGCCTCCTCCTGCTTCTGCTTGGAGGCAGCCAGAGCCTCCTCAGAGTGCTACTGCTTCCACTCCAGGGTAGCTGCCACAGAGTGCGCCTTTGCCAGGTCAAAAAGGGCATCCCCCAGCTCCAGCTGCAGCCTGTGCCTGGCCCTCTCCAGGAAGGCATTCCTGGCATTAGACACCTCCATGGCTTCGGCAGCCTCCTGCAGTCTAATCGCCAGCTTCTTCCTGAGGAGAGAGCCAAAGGGTACAGTGAGCGAAACCAACACTGGGCAGCCTGTGCCTCTGGCTTAAGCATCAAAGCAGTCAGCGCCTTGTTGGCAGAGCGGGCTTTCCGCTGACCCCAGCCTCTGGCTCCTGTGTCCACATGGATGCTACTTTTCCCTCTTTACCAGCCTGGATCTGGAACACAGGATCTTTTTGATTGGCATAAATATATGTCTATCCAAATACTTTAGCAACTAATACAACTTTACAAACATCTTAGTTTCTTTAAAAAGATTTTTTTGAAATTAAAATGCAATTACATAATTTCCCAATCCCTCCCATGTAGAATCACCTTACTTTCTCTCAATTAATGGCCTCAATTTTTTAATTGTTCTTTTACACACACACACACACACACACACACACTTATGATATGTATGTAGGTATGTATATATTATGGTGGTTTGAATGATCATGCCACCCTGGGCATATAGAGGAGGTATGTCTCTGGGAGGCTTTTCATCCCGGGCCCAGCTCAATTATCATTCTCTCTCTGTCTGTCTCTCTCCCTTTCCCATCTCTCCCTCTCTCCTTCTCCCTTTCTCTTTCTCATTCTCTCACTGCTTGCTGCCTATAGATCAGGATGTATCTTACAGCTGCTCCTCCAGTACCAAGCCTAACACATACAAACACACACACACACACGTGTGTGTGGATACATATGTGTGTATTCCTAAACATACACATAGAGACTATTCAGTTCACATGTTACTTGCATGTATATGACTTCAAGGCTGACTACTTGGGAGTGGATAATCAATTGGGGGATATTTCCCATAGGAAGACTATTTCCGCCTCTCACCATTCCTTAATTCCCTGTAGTTCTTTGTCCAGGGTTGATGCTTGGTCAGATTTCCTCCTCCCAAGTTAGCATGTCTGTTGGTGTCCTTGATCAAGTCTTGTTTAGGCAGCAGTGTTGATGAGACCTCATGGGTGAAGCTTCTCTGAGATGTTTGGAAGACACAGCCTCACAGCAAACTTCCTGTTTCTCTGGCTCGTATGCTCTTTCTGCCCCTCAGCACTATGAGTGCTGAGCCTTAGGGGCAGTTGTGCAGTCAGTGTATCAGTTGGAGCTGGGCACCACACAGTCACTTGTTCCCTGAATTTTTATTGGTTCTAGTTTGCTCTGACTATCTCCATCTGTGTCAGAGATGTTTCTTTGGTGACGGGTGAGGATTATATTTACCTGTGAGCGTAAGAACGAATACTTAGAGTGTATTAAGGTATCATTCTGGTTCAGTAAATCTGTGCTGTTGATTCCCCTTCAAAATCCATTACTTCATTAGCTCTAGGTGGTTGACTAGGCTTCCAGCACCAGGCATCATTTCCCTCCTGTGGACCTTAAGCCAATTAGAGAGCTATTGGTTACCAACAAGTTATGCATGCCACTACTACGCCCTTAGGGATAATATACCATACATGCTAGCCATTGCTGTAGGATCATGACTGGGGAGGACTACTGATTTTTTTCCTCCTTTAGAAGCTTGTATGATGCTTTCTTGTACTATGAAACCTAGTTCTCACAGAGAAGGCTTTCAGGTCAGATCCATCTCAGTTCACTTGAGTCCTGCGTCAACAGTTCATGGTATCTTCAGCAATAAGGACTTACCTTCAACCTCTGTGAGGCAACCAAGGGCAAGAGAAATCACCTATAATGTTCTGGGAGCATCTTGGACAACCTTCACAACAATGAGTGCTTCTAATGACTGGTGTTAGGGTTCTTTGTTAGATGGCCTATGGCTCCTGGGAGGAGAACTGCCAGCCCTGAGAAATTTTCAACTTAGCTATATAAATATAGACAGGCTTATCTGTGTTATATGTAATTTTAAGAGAGTGTAATGTAATTCCATATGAGTTTTTCAGGCATCCTTATTGTTGCTTTGCTCTCCTCCCTCTTTCTTTTGTAGTTATCTCTCTTCCCCCTCCCTAATTAAAGTCCCACACCTGTTTTTGTTTTGCTTTGTTTTTTTTTTTCCCCATTTCTCCCATCAAATAGCCTGTACCTACTCTTCCTCCGTCTATTGCCACCCCTAGGTCCATTTTTTTAAAATTATTCCTGATTGCATGCTCACATCTGAGGATTTGGAACAAGGAACTGAAGATGTGAGAGAACATGCAGTCTTTGTTTTGTCACCCTGGGTGTGAATTACCTCGCTCAATATGATCTTTTCTGCTTCCATTCATAGACTTGTAAATTTCATGAGTTTATTTTTTTCACAGATGAATAGTATATATGTAGCACATATTCATTATCCATCGAAAGATAATTAAATTATTTTCATTTTCTAGCTATTGTAAATAGAGAAGCAATGGTCACAGCTGGGAAAGTATCTGCGGAGTAGGATGTACTCCTTTGGGAATGTGCCATGGAGTGGTGCAGCTGGGTCATATGACAGGTGTATTTTAGCTTCCTGAGCACTCTCCACTCAGATTTCCAGAGTGAGTGAATGAGTTTGCAATTCTATCAACATTCAGTGAGAGTTTGCCTTTCCCCGCATCCTTTCCAGAATTTATTGTCTGTTGTTTCGTTGATCTTTGCTATTCTGGTTAGGGTAAGATGAAACTGCAACGTTGTTTTGATTGAACCAGAAAAAAAGTAATAGCATTCTAATAATCTTGCTGACAGTAAGTTGCTTGAACATCCTTAGGCATGTTCAGTCTTGAAGGAGCTCCGTGGCTGTGCGGCTCCCAGGTACCTCTTCTGCATTTTCCTGCTCATTCCTCTTATAACGCTGCTTCTAAAGATGACACAGTTCCCTCTGTCTTTCCCCCATCAGCTTTACTCCCTAGATTGAAATCCATCCCGAGTCCACCCATCCAATGCCTACTTAGAAGATCTCACTGCTCGTAATGATCCTTAGGTCCCTCTGTGCTCCCTGCAGCATCTTCTCCCATGCAGTGCTTTATCAGAGATTCTTCCCTGCTACCCCAGTAATACAGCACTCTGAGGACTTCTAACTGATGAAATGTGTTTTCTTGCTTACATCTCCTGCAGGCTGCTGGCTCTCCTATTCTTCTTCTGCCATCATACTTCTTAGATGAAAGAGCAGACTATGTACCACAGCTTTCCCTGCCTTAATGATATTAAATGGGGAATGGTCCCCAGGAGTCGTCACGTGCCACAAAACTAATCAGTATCAGGCAGGATCCTCTAGAGGAACAAAGCCAATAGAATGTATACGTAATTACAAGAGGGGATTTATTGGATTGGCTTACGTGATCAGAGGCTGGATAGGTCCATAATAGCCATCTGCAAGACAAAGAGCCAGAGAAAGCAGCAGCAGCTCATATCACAAAGTTGGAAGCCTCAGAACAAGAGAGACCAATGATGCAGTTCCAGTTTGCTGCAGAAGGCTAGAAAGCCCTGGAGAGTTACCAGTGCGATTTTCCATCCAAAGGTTGCACTCTGATATGCAGAGATATGGGAATGGAACCCGAAGCCATACAAAAACAAAGTTATGCATGTGCAAGCTTCACCTCACTCCAGTTTCATGGTCTACCCAGGACCCAGCCCATTGGGCACTGCTATGCCCATTTGAGACAGGTCTTCTTCATCTTGTCCCACATGCCAAACATTTCTGAAGATACACCTAGAAGTATTCTGTACCCATTTTTGAGGCAACTCTTACTGTAGTCAAGATTAACCGTCATCAATAGAAGCATGAGATAAGCCCTTTGTTGGAGTCCTGGCCAACCCAGTCTGTGATAAGTACAGCCAAGGGAGGCTTTGGGCTCTACTCACAAAGGGTGCACTGGCTTTCAGACCATGTTACTGCACTTTTTTTTTTTTTTTTTTTTTTTTTTTGCTTTTTTATTCCCAAGGGGAGATTCTGATACATTGCTCAACCTAAAACAGGAGACTTGTAAAATAATTACATGCACTTGTGACTCCTTTAAAAAATTGATCAATATCAGAAAATAGAAGCTTTGCCTTAATGCTGCTTTGCCTAGACTTCAGGGTTCACTAGGTAGAACATGAAGCTTTAGAATAGCAAGCCACCTCTGGTGTTCTGACAATGTTGTGGACACTTATTATCACCTACTTGTTTTGCTTTTTAACTTTCTGTCCATAAGCTTGCATATATAAGAGGATGTGAGAAATTTAGAAACTGAACTCTTTTTTTTTCCTTTCTCTTATTTCTTTTTTTTTCTTATTTTTTATATTAATTAAAGTTTATTCACTTTGTATCCCAGCTGTAGTCCCCTTCCTCATCCCCTCCCAATCCCACCCTTCCTCCCTCATTTCCTCTAATGCCCTTCTCCAAGTCCACAGATGGGGGAGGTCCCCTTTCATCTGACCCTAGCCTATCAGGTCTCATCAGAACTGGCTGCAATGTCCTCCTCTATAGCCTGGCAAGGCTGCTCACCCACCAGGAGGAGGCATTCTGAGTGAGGTGTCCCAGAAACAGAAAGATACACACGGTATATACTCATTTATAAGTGGATACTTGACATGTAATAAACCTACAAAAATCTGTATATCTAAAGAAGCTGAGCTAGAAGGAGGACCCTGGGTAAGATGATCAATCCTCACTCAGAAAAGCAAACGAGATAGACATTGGAAAAAAGGAGAAAATGGAAAATAGGACAGGAGCCCACCACAGAGGGCCTCTGAAAGGCTCTACCCATCAGTGTATCAAAGCAGATACTGAGACTCATAAACAAACTTTGGGCAGAGTGCAGGGAATCTTATGAAAGAAGGGGGAGATAATAAGACCCAGAGAGGACAGGAGCTCCACAAGGAGAACAACAGAACCAAAATATGTGGGCACAGGGGTCTTTTCTGAGACTGATACTCCAATCAAGGACCATTATAGAGATAATCTAGAACCGCCACTCAGATATAGCCCATGGCATCTCAGTATCCAAGTGGGTTCCTTAGTAATGGGAACAGGGACTGTCTCTGACATGAACTCAGAAGCTGGACTCCTTACTTAAGAATCCAGAAGCAGTAACGGGGCATCAAGTGAGCTTGGTCCTGCTAAAACTGCTTACTATGGACATCTCAGCCTGGAAATAAAAGTACGTAGGTTTTCAACTTTCCAGTTCAAAAACAGGACTCCAGATTTCTGTTTGACACAGTCTACCTCCCTGAGATAATGAAGAGAAAGTTGCATACACTTGTTTGTGTATAGGATGTTCAAATGATCTTAAAGCAAAATGGGTCTTCAGATATTACTGTTTGCCCATTATTTTTTCTCATTTTTCACAATACTGTAAAACTAATTGCAACAAACACACAAGGTCACACAGCAGCCCACACTCTTCTCTATGTGACCTTAAGAAAACATCAAGCTAGTGAGACATAGACATGTTTGCATCAAGTCTTCAATCATTAGAACAAAATAGACAATTTACTTAGAAGAGAATGACAGATTTAGATATGAGGCATTTCAGGTCAATGCTCCACTTTTATGGGGTCCAGGGTTTTGTCAACACCTACTGCATGTATTTTTAGTAACTGTCACTCCTAAGCCTTTCGTGAGCCTCTGTGATGGAAATGGATCACTTGGTTTCCTTTGGGGACACGGCGCAGCAGCTGTTCTGCAAGTGCACAGTAACCCCACGCACAGTTCAGGTGAGACGCTGAAACAGCATTATTTCTGGTTAAAGCAAAGAGAAATGTATTGATCTGCCTTGTGTCTTTGCGGGGTGTGCCAAACCAGGGGGACTTGCCTTTGAGCAAACCTTTAATGATGACAAGCTGGGGTCAATTCAATGCTTTCTCTCAAATCTGCATTCTCTTCACTTTCAAGCAAAATGTCTTGGCACTGAAACATGGTACTGAGACTTCATGCAGCCAAGCCCCAAATTTTGTATTTTCTTTTAAAAAAAATTTAGTTTATTTACTTTGCATCCCAAGGGTGGCCCCTCCCTCCTCTCCTCCCAGTCCCTCTCGTTTCCTCCTTGCCCCCTCTCCCTTTTCCCCCAGAAAAAAGGAGCCCCCTTCACCCCACATCAACCCTGCCCAGAACATCAAATCACATCAGGACTAAGCACATCCCCATTCCCTGAGGCCAGGCAAGGCAGCCCTACCAGGTGGAAGTGATCCAAAAGCAGGCAATAGAAGCATGTTAGAAATAGCCTCCACCCCATCCCTCCATCGCCTGCTCCATTCTCCAGGTGCCCCATATGAAGACCAAGCCGCCCATCAGCCACATATGTACAGGGAGCCTAGGGCCAGACCATACATGATCTGGAAAAAAAAACTATTTTAAAACTTTTATATATCATTGACTATAAAATCTTAAGCCTGGAGATGGTTGCTTTGCAAAACAACCTTTGTCCAGTAAGTCTAAGTGGCAGATGCTAGCATCTTTAGCTCTCACTGCCCGTCTTCACAAACACTTGGTATAAACCCTTCCCCAGATACCCAGTGACTTTGATGAACACATGTGTATACATGAGCTCATTCCACATAAAATCTAAGAATTGAACTGAGAGCCCAGGCTTTTTGAAGCAAAGCTGTAAGCCACATTTTCTATGAAGGCTTTTGTATATGTCCCTGAACGGTCTCTGTTCTGTTCCCTCCCTCAAGTTTTACCTTGTGTTTTGTTTTTAGACCCTCTAGAGTACATGTTTCTTTCTCAGAGTGAACAGTTCAGTTTTTATCTTGGGATTGTTCATACATTGAGCAAGGATTTTTTTTTTTAAACACACACCTAGAAGCGATACAGTCATGGTAACAGCATGTAGAATATTGGGGACAAGAAGATGAAGAATAGAGTTTCTAATTTGCCATTAAAATAGGAAAGAAATGTCTATTTAGGGAAATGTCAGGCTGTCTATGTGGACTTCAGTGATAGACAGGCCTGGGGTTGTGGAAACAGTAGAAAGTAACCAGAGAATTTGCTATTATTCTGCAGTAACAGTTTCATTTAGCATCGTGTGCTCCTCAGATCTTGTTGAAGCAAAAAGAACAACTAAGATCTAACCTGGGCTTTTCAACCTGTTAGTAGGGAAAATAAAGTATTTTATTTCACATTTAAATCCCTGAAATTTTCAGTTCGTGTCACTTTACAACTGGAATCCCCAAGAGAATTTTAGGTAATGATGAAAATGTTCGACATTTACACACATTGTCCAAGATTGCAACTACTAGTCACATATGACTATTACATACTCAGACTGGATTGGTATGATGTGTGATCAAAGTTTGATTTTTTTGTTTTGTTTGATTTGAGTAAATATGCATGAAGATTAGAAAAACTATACTATATAGTGGTGACTATGTTTTTGTCTTGAAAACAGAGCTAAGATTAATTGGCATTTTTAATCCTTTGAGTGGTGGTCGAGCTATACAAATAGCATCATCCCTAGGGCCATAACCTTGTATAATAGGAAGAACCACAGCATTGCTAGTCCTCATATATTGTCCCCTTTTGATGGACTGATAATGGCATCACTGTAGGCATCTGTAAGTCTGAGGACACACAGTCTAGTTAATGGAATTCTCAGCCAGACTTTCTTGAACAGTAAATGAGGAGCAATACAAGATGAGTCTAAAGACACTTGAGTTCAAATTGTGGCTTTTCCTCTTCTATAATATGTATCTATCAAATAATTGGTCTAGGCTTTCACACTGTAAAGATAGATGAGGCAAAGTACCTACCCTAAGGAGTCAAAAGAAAAAAAATAAATAAATATCAAGAGCACACACAAACATCTCAATATATAAAAGTTCTAATCATTGAAAAATAAACAAAAACTGACATAACGTACAGTGTTTGGCTTTCTCTAGCCCTTCTCTAAGGACTTGGAGAAGGATCTTCAAGCAATGAAAACAGTCGTTATAAAATCCTGAGGCCCACCTGATAAAGGCCTGAGGTGCCAACAGGAAGCAACTGAAGAGGAGTAAACTGGGGAAGCAGATGGTGAGATGAGGTAGCAGGAGTAGCCTGAAACCAGATGAAGAGGGCTATGTAGGCCAATTGGAAGCTAGCGGGGAAGCAGCCAAAGGAGTCTTCTAAAATAGGAATCAAGCCATTTCAGCATCTGCAAATCTCTTCACAGTATAACTGACACAAGATGTGTGACCTTGGACACGTTACTTACCTTCTCAGTACTCTGAGTGCATCACGTAAAAGGTTATAACTCTACCCACTTTGAGTGACTGGCGTAGCAAACTTTTAGTACAGTGACTCCTTAGTCATTGTACTAATGAACTGTTAAAAACTGGAAATTTTATGCATAATATAAAAAATAAATGAAGTAAAAAAGAGCATAACATAATTATAAACAAAGTCTCTACTCGCTCTACCATCAGAGTAAGAGAGGGGCTTTGGAGTCTTAGCAGCAGGATAACCGAATATCAATGAAGAATTAGTTCTAAGTACCAGGGATCAAGGAATTCATCTCTAATATTAGGCAATATGCTTTCACCTTAAAAATTACTTTCACTAGTGTCACGTAATAGTATTGCTACTCTTAGGAGAAATGACTAATTTCTATAATTTATTGACAGCCTAAAATATCATTGAACTAACTCAGTCTTTTTCATTTCATTCTAGCCTTCTTAATTGGATTTCTTGGGGAGTAAATCCCGAAGAGCCTTGCTGGCCTTCTGTGCAGGTAACAGTGCACACTAAAAGCATATACGTGGTCTGTCCTGAATTTGAGACATTGCACAATTGGTATGAGTCACCAAGGAAGAGCCTTCACTGCCAGGTATCTTTATGGTGCACTGATGGGTAGCAGGCTTTGCCACATGGAGCCGAGAGTACCTTCACTTGTGCTTAGAAGAGACAGGGGTTTACCAAGAAAGAACTGAAAAAGGAAAACAATAGTTCACAGTCAAGAGTGTTGGTGAGAAATGCTAGTTGACCTGCACCACCCTGATTTCCTTTTCTGGCTGCCTCTCTGTTCAGTAGTTTGCTGCCTGAGGTTACCCATTTCTCTGAAAGCTGTTCTGCTGGAGCATCCTTTTATTTTTTCTTCTGTTCTGTTTAGAAACTAACCCACAGAAAGATTAAAAAAAAAAGACATAAATTATGTTCTTTCGCAGTGACTTTTACATGACTTACCGGCGTCAGAAACAACCAAATGACTTCTATCCATCTAGTTGTTTTTCAATATATAAGAAAAGCCTGCCCGGAACTCTCTCACAAGGGAGCCCTACCAGAAGCAGGTACGGTTCAAGAACAAGTAACATCAGCTACTGTTTACTCAGAACCTTCTATGCTCTAGGCACTAATGTATATCAAGTAGTTAAGCTTAGTAATGGAAGTATTCTAGTACTCGTTTTTCATGGGAGGAATAATTCTTATTCAAACATGACAGAAGCTCTTTCTCTCTCTTCCTCTCCCTATTCCTTCCTTCCCCGTATGTGTGTGTGTGTGTGTGTGTGTGTGTGTGTATGCATGAAGTTGATAAATATAAATTCAAATGAACTTTATTTCTTTTGTTTAATTCTAATTCCTTGCTCACATATCTAGCCCCAGGTTGTGTTTCTCAAAAATAGTGAAAGAGGGAAAGCAGGGGGATTTAGAAAGTAAATAAAGAATGTAATGGTCTCCACTCACCACAGTTAGGATCTAGACATATTTTGGGGTCTCTCTCTCTCTCTCTCATACATAATTATTTTCCCATTTATTTATCTGTTTATTTACTCACTCACTTTACAGCCTGATGGCCTCTCTCCCTTCTCTCCTCCCAGCCCCATTCTCACACCCTCTTTCCCCATTCCCCCTCTTCTTTTCAGAGAAGGGGAAGTCCCCAAGAGGTACCAATCCATCCTTGGATACCTTAGGTCGCAGCAGGGCTAAGTGCATTCTCTTCCACTGAGGCCAGACAAGGCAACCCAGCTAGAAAAAGGGACCCACTGGTAGGCAACAGAGTCAGAGACAGCCCCTACTCCCATTGTTACAGAACCCCATCATGACCAATCTGCACATTGGCTACATATCTGTAGGTGTCTAGGTCCAGCCCATACATGCTCTTTGGTTGGTGTTTCAGTCTCTGTGAGCCTCCATGGGCCCAGGTTAGTTTACACTGTAGGTCTTCTGGTGGTGTCCTTGACCACTCTAGCTCCCTCTATCTTTCCTAGCTTTCCTCTATCTTTCCAAGCTCTCCTAGCTTGGCCTATTGTTTGGCTGTGGGTCTCTGCATATGTTTCCATCAGTAGTTGGATGAAGTCTCTCAGAGGACAGTTGTGCTAGGCTCCTGTCTACAAGCATAGCAAAGTATCATTAACAGTGTGGTTGGCTCTCTCCCATGAGTTGGTTCTCAGGTTGTGCCAGTCATATTACCCATAAAGTACAAGCTAATCATATTACATTCCATAGACCCAAAGAAGCCCAGGAGGGCCCAAGGGAGGATGCATGAATCTCACTCAGAAGAGAAAAAAGAATAGACATCTGAAGTAGATGAAGGGAGGGAATTGGTAAGAGAAAGGGTGGGGAGGGTCACTGGGTTGGGGATCAAGTATGGGGAGTGGGGAGAGAAGAACCAGGAGGGAGAACAGAAATAGGTTGGGGGGGAGAGGGGACATCTCTGAGACAAGGGAGGCTCTTGGAGTCTAAAAGGTGAATCTAGCTGAGACTCCTAACAGTGGAGGTATGGAACCTGAACTTGCCAGGTGAGACTTCCAGTGAAGGGAGGGGGACACCACCCCACCCATAAAACCTTTGACCCAAGATTTGTCTAGCCAACAAGAAATGTAAGAGTAAAGATGGATCAGAGAGTGAGGGGATGACAAACAAATGAAGTTTCTTAAAGAGCGCATGCTTTCTTCTATGCCATGCTTCTTCACTTATATGTGGCTCTGTCAATACTTAGCCATACATTCTTGAAATAATTACAGTTTGAGGGGAATTCATGAAAGAAGAGATGTCAGTTAGCTTTCTGTTACTTAAATATCTGAAAGAAACAACTACAAAGGCTGAAGGTCTACTTTGACTTTGTTTTAGATGCTTTAGTTCATGATTGATTGACTCTGTTGCTTTGGGTGAAGGAATAAACCATGACGGGAGCATAGAGCAGACAAAACTGATTACCACATGCCCAAGAACTGAAAGATATAAACAGGAAGTGGCTGAGGCCCCGTAATCCTCTTTGATAGCATGTTCCCAGTGAACTAAAGAAGTCTCACTAGGCCCCATTTCTTGAAACTTCCATTACAACCCAGTAGTACCAAGCTAGGGACCACATCTTTAATAAAAAGACCTTTGAGGGACATTCTAGATCCAAAATACAGCATTGTACTCCACACCATCAAAAATGCATGCTCCTTTTGCAGTGCAAAAGGTAGTCATATTGTTCTCAGGGGTTCCCAAAGCCTCCACTGTTTCAGTGGTTTTCTAAAATACAAATAAAAAGTCTTCCCTGAGACTCAGGAAAAATCGTATAATGAACCATTCTAAGAACAAATTATAGACTACGCACTTCCAATATTAAGTGTAAAAGACACAAGGTAAGGCCATCTTCATTCTGAAGTGTTTGTCCAGCTTCCAAAACACAAAGGTTGGAGGTGGAATCCCAAGAGCATGTAAAGTCCCATGTCTACAGATTTTCTGGTCGTAGCCCACACAGTAATCATTTTGTTTTTTTGGTGCTTGGCTTAGCATTGTACTTGCAGTTTCCCTGAGCAAATATTACTCACTGCTGACATTTCTGTCTTTCTGGAATCTGCACTGAAATTTAACAGCTGGTCCATCATTCTAGCAAAGGTTACTTGAAGGGCTTTCAACCAGGTGGGACCCACACTTCTGAACTATATTAACCAGGTAGTCAAAAGACTGTGGGTACCATACTTACCTCAGGCCTTGACAACAAAAAAAGGAAAACAAGACTCCTGTAGGGGAAGGAGGCATGAAAGCTAACACAGGACTTTGTCAGTGCTTACAGATGCTTACAGAATATGCATTGGGCAGAAACTGCAAAGGTTTGAAGTTGAATTCAGAGTTTGTATGTAAACCCTCTAAGTCTTTGCTGGCATTAAAGCAAAGAGCCAATCGTCAATTAAAGTTTGGCCCATGTCCATGCTCACTTTTCCTGTGTTAGGAATTGTTTTTTCTCTCAGTGCTGGGATTCCATTTGGCTTGAATCTGTGTGGGCTCTGAGCATGCTGTCACAGTTTCTGTGAGCTCATATGTGCAACAGTCCTACTGTGTTTGGAAGATACCATTTCCTTGGAGTCGTCATCACCTCTGGCTCTTAAGATCTTTCCACTTCCTTTTCTTCATTGTTCCCTGAGTCTTGAAGAGAGAGATTTAGGAAGTTATCCCATTGTTATTTTTAAAGGAAATCCCAAACATTCGATAAAGACTCGGGAGCCAGATGCTAGGGTGAGAGTCTATTAGTTTAGAGAGGCAGAGAAAGCAGCCTTCCTACACTGCCAACATCCCAGAAAGAAAAAGCCCCATCTCCTTCTCCACACTGTCTTAAAAACCTTTTAAACTGAGCGTCTCTCCTTTCTACTTCCTATGTGTCTCTCTATCCATCCTCTGGACCTCTTCTCACCCTTTAAGTTTTTTTTTTCCTTTGTTCATTCACTGTCAACTGTTTGCTTGCTCTGCCTCTTAACCTATGGTTGACTTTATTTAATCCTGTTCAGAGAAAGCTCTTGGATTAAATGTGTGTGCTAGGGCTGAGCCCCACCATGAGTGGAAACAATAGGTTTTTCTAGTACTCAATCTCTGGGTCCACAGTGTGATCAAACATACCAAAACATTCCATTTAGTAGTGAGTGCTCCAAAGTCTCTAACTCTGTAGACTGTCCAGTTGTGAGTCTCTATGTTAATTCCATCCACTGCAAGAAGCTTCTCTGATGAGGTTTGGGTGAGGCACTCACCTATGGGTATAGCAATATGTCATTAGCAGTCATTTTATTGCTATGTTCCTTTAGCAGAATACTGGTATTAGATTTTACTTAGGCCCAAGACTCTATTCAGGTTCTTGGAAATGGTAATAGTGTCAGATATGGGTTCCATTTTATGGAGTGGCTCTCAACACACTTTTAAAAAAGTGGTTGGTTACTCCTGTAACATTTATACCACTATTGCACCTTTATATCTTGCAGGCAGCTCACTTTTGTAGGTCACAGGGTTTGCAGATTACAGATACTGATGATTATTTTTCTCTTCTGGTAGTTTGCAGAATACATTCCAGCGCCATGAATACTAGCCAGTACAAATGGAGCTTCCAGATAGATACCAGCTCTATTCCTCTGTGTTCAACAACATAAGCAAATGATGTCTTCAGCAACAGACATTATCATCAAGTTGTGGAGAAAAATCAACAGCCTTGGCAATAGCTTGTGGTGTTTAGGGGTTCCATGAGCCCTATTTGGCTAATGACTCTACAAGGTGTAACCAGTTCCTGGTACTGGAGGTTTCACATGGTAGCATAGCTGTGTAGTTGGGGTATTGTCTCCTCTATCATTTGGTATCTCTATTTACATTCCTTTTCATATATGTATATATTTAAGGAAGGTTAAATTGTGTAAATATGTAAGTTTTTACATTTGGAAGAGATAATTAAGTTATAGTGATGTTTATCTGTGTAGAATATACAAATGTTTATACAGGTTATCATTATAACTATTAATAAAAGTATTCTGTAGCTATGAGTGAAGCACAAAGGACAATAAAAGTTTCTATTAAAAAATAGAAGTTTCAGGCAAGCATAGTTTTAGTTAACAAGCAAAATAATCTACCAGAAAATGATCAGACATCAGACATTATGGGTGAACTGTTGGGTGGAGAATTTAAACTGCTGTTGTAAGGAATCTCAACAAGCTTCAAGAAAACATCAAGAATCATTTACTCCTCTGACAGACAAATTCAACAGATAGAAGAAAGTAATTAGACAATCAGGAATCTTTGAACTGATTCTTTCAGCAAAATTAAAAAAAAGTGTTACAAGACATTAATAGCCAAAATGTATCAAGCAGAATAAAGAATTGCTGAGCTCAGAGGAAGTCTACTTGAAAACACCCATGTGGAAAAAGCCAAAGAAAACAAAATGAAATGGGGAAATTAAAGTTTGTATATACTTTGGGCCAGGGTTAGAAGAGCAAACATTTGTGTTATTGGAGTTCCAGAAAGACCTGAAAACATGAGAGGGATAGAGAGCTTATCTAAAGAAGCAGTAAAAATTCCCCAACTAAGACAAGAATATAAATACTCAGGTAAGGTTCAAATGTCACTGGTGAGATCTAGCAAACAAACCCACTTTAAGACATTTTGTAATCAAGCTCTCAAAGCTGTGAGATTCTCAAGAGAGCAAGAGAAAAACACACAAAAGGTGTCTCAGTTCTCCTGACAGCAGGCTTCCCAGAAGCATTACAGGCTAGAAGAGAACAACATGGGGTTTTCAAATTACTGAAGAAAAAAGAAAGATTATGTGTCAAGCAGGAATACCATATCTACCAAATCTATCAATGGGAAATAAAGGATATATAAAGACATTTTCAGACAAATAGATAAAAAATTTATCCCTGTCAGGCCTTTCCTAGAATGGCTAAGGGGAGCTCTTAATTTGAAGATTAGTGTTAATAAGGAAGAAACAGTGGAAGGCATAAAACTACACAAACACTCGGAATACTGCAGTGTTTCAATACCATGATTGACCACTTAGACCTTTAGAATGAAAACTAGACAAATGACTCAAAATAATGACATCAGAACATTAAAAGACAAGTGATATAGAAAGATGAAAAACGTGATAGCAAATAATTATAATATGGGGCACTAGAGTAAAGACATTGACTTTTTATTTTATTTTATTTTATTTGTCCACAAACATAGTATGAATGTTTATTTCTCCAGTCATAACAATGAAGTAGAACAGGCAGCTAGAAGGAATGTAGGGGGACAAAGGCCTTAATATAATAAAGACACTAAATCTAATAAGCTTGTTAAACATCTTTGCCCACAAAACACAACTTTGGTTTCAGATGCACAGAATTTTAAGGCTTAGAAAAAGCATTGGGCTGCAAAGTAGATCTTAAAGGTTTAAAACCAACATTCAAAAGCCCTTCATAATTCCATGTACAATAAATGAATAATGTAAAAAGCTAATCATAAAAGGATCCCACTTAGATAACACCAAAATGACAACACAATTAATAATTAAGAAAACTTGAACAATAAGACTTCAGCAAGCCTCCTCCCTGGTGACAGGCATTGAAGTACAGGAAGGAAGTTACACCCTGAGGACCAGAGGCTCCAAGCAGTAAACCTCCTAGGGTTAATTCTAGGATCCTTGTCAGTACTGATTTGTGCTACTAGTAAAATCTGTAATCACAGGCCCAGTTATTCTGAAGTAGCAATGAATTGGGGGAGGTGTAGATGATGAGAGATTCTAGATTTGAAGCCCTATGTTAGCATGGGGCTTGGGATAGGTGCTTTAAGTGGGCAGGAATTCTCACCTAACTGACTACTCAATTCTCAGTCACTCATGCAGGTAATAAACTGAAGCCACTTCCTGAAAGTTCTAAATGGAAGATTCTCCAAAAGGATTTAAGAACTTTCCAGCTCTTCACTAACTAGCTACAAGTTTTCTTATCTCTTTTGAATCCCTTTTCTCTTATTGAAAACAGATTTATTATTCTTTTTATTATTTTATTTTATTTTTCTTTATTAATTACACTTTACTCACTTTGTATCCCCCCCCCTTGGTTCCCTCTCTCCTCCCGTTCCAATCTCTCCCTTCCTCCACCCTCTGCATGCATGCCCCTCCCCAAGTCCACTGATAGGGGAGGACTTCTTTTCCTTCCTTCTGATCCTAGTCAATTAGGTCTCATCAGGAGTGGCTGCCTTGTCCTCTTCTGTGGCCTGGTAATGCTGCTTCCTCCTCAGGGGGAGGTAATTAAAGAGCAGGCCAATCAGTTCATGTCAGAGACAGTCCCTGTTCCTATCACAATGGAACTCATTTGGATACTGAACTGCCATGGGGTACATCTATGCAGGGGTCTTAGGTTATCTCCATGCATAGTCCTTGGTTGGAGTATCAGTCTCAGGAAAGACCCCTGTGCTCAGATTTATATATATATATATATATTTTTTTTTTCTTTATGTATTCTACGTGTTACTCGCCTGACAGATGAATAGCTGGCAAAGGTTTTCTCCTGTTCTGTAGGCTACTTTCTTCATTCTATCGGTTAATTTGTTGTTTAGAATATTTTTAACTAGTGCACTTTTGCTTATCAAGTCACTCTTTATTTTCCAAAATTTTGGAATCCTATTCAAAGACTCTTTGCCTTTTTCTAGAGCATGAACTTTCCTCCACATTTTCTTTAAATAGTATCTAAGTTTCCATTCATAAATTAAGGCTCTTGATTCATTTTAGTTGTCCTTTCTATTGTTATTTTGTTGTTTTTGTCCAGTGTGAGAGAGGACTCTAGTTTGTCCTTCATATGAGGATATACCAGTTTACCCAGAAACACTTGTTTTAAAGGCTGCTCCCCCCACTACCATGTGCTTTTTGCACCTTGCCAAGAATCAGACAGCAGTAGCTCTATGCTGAATGTCCTATTTCATTACATTTGTTTATTTGCCTCTTTTGTATTAGTACCATTTTGGTTTTGTTTTATGCCTAAATGATACATTTTAAGATTATGTATCGTGTAAATAGATGATCTGGGGTGTGTGGGTATGGGAAAGGGATAAAGGAGGTAGGGTGGGACTGGGAGAACAGGAGGCAGGGGCCTATGACTGAGATGTATATTGAATTAATAATAATTAGAATAAAACAGTGGCAGTTGCTTACTCTCAAAATACTACACTGCCAGGTCAATTGCTTTTCTGAATTCTAACACAAATGTAGTAATTTCCCTTTTATCTCTTTTTGTGGATAGTAGCCAAAAGCCCAAGCATGTTTTCCTTGGCTCTCTGGGTTGTCTAAACATTTCTCTGAAGACTCCTTTCCGTCTCTCTTGCTGACCATTCCTGTGTTTTGTTTTGTTTTGTTTTGTTTTGTTTTGTTTTGTTTTGTTTTGTTTTACCTTAGCCACAAAGGTTTGGCTATCTCTTGTCCCCTTTGCAATCTCTCTTCTGCTGGCCTATTGTTTTTTATACTTTAATAGTCTTTAAACTAAAAAAATAAAAAAGGAGGGTTGTACCATCTGCCTATAGAGATACTGTGACTTCTTTCTTTTCAATTAAAATCCACTCTACTCTGTTTTTAAGTGTTGCTGTGTCTAAGGTTTCAAGCTTTATCTGCATACTATAGTGAATGTACCCACCAGTGTCTTATTCCTGATTTTAGAATATATATTTTGGTTTCATTTGGTTTGTCATGTATGACCTTTATTGAGGTAAGATCCTTCTATTTCTAGTTTCTTCAGGGCTTTTATTCAAAGGGAAAGTTGAACATTTTCAAAACTTTGTGGCATCTATTGAACTAACTGTTTAAGTTTTGCTCTGATTCTAGATAATTGCTTTATTATGTTTATTTGCTTTTAAACAATGAAACGTCCATGCATTCTTGGTAAGAAATGAACTTTTTAATGGTGTGAGCTTTTCTATGTGATGTTAAATTCACTTTGCAAGAATCTCTTGAGGATTTTTTTGTAGTTACACCCACTGGGGAAACTGATATACAGTTTTCTTTTGTTGTTGTTGTGCCATTGTTCTTCTTCTTCTTTTTAATCAGGAAAAAAGAAGCTTCATAAAATGAGCTTTTATGCATTACTTCCTTTTCAATTTTATGTGGTACTTGGAGGAACATTGGTGTATTTTTTCAAAGCATAATATAATTCAGGAGAGCACTCACCTGGTCTTGAGATTGCTAGGAGAGTTACTGATTCTCATTATTTGCTATGAATCTGTCTGTTTATATCTTCATGATTCCATTCATATGTCTCTAGAAATTTTTCCATTTCTTCTAGATTTTCCAATTGATTGGAGTATGTTAGCTTTCAAAGTATTCCTTAAAGATCATTTGGCTTTCAGTGTGATATCATATATTTTAATATCTAATTATAAAATTAAAATTTAATATCTAATATTAAATTTTATTACTAAAAGTATTAATTTGGAGGGATCCTCTGTTTTATCCATTTTTCCAATCTTGTGTATCTTTTCAAAGAATGCACTTTTTGCTTTATTAATCCTTGATACTGTTCTTTGGTTTCCATGTCATCAATTTGATCTTTGAGTTTTATTATTTATATCCCTCTACTTATTTGGGGTTTGGCTAGTCCTTGCTTTTTCAAAAGCCCAAGTTGCAGCATTAGCATTATTTGTGACCTCTCTGATTTCTTTAAATATTTTATTTGTTATCATGGGGGAAGACATTTGTGTCACAGAGCACAAGTGGAGATAGCATACACTTTGTGGAGGAAGTTTGCTCTTTCTACCTTTATATGCATTCCTGGAATCATACTCAGTTATTAGGCTTCCATTGTCAGACAACAAGTATCCTAACCTGATCAGCCATTTCACCAGTCCTAATTTTTAATATGAAGAATTATGGTTATAAACCTCCACTTCAGAGTCACTTTATTGGTATTCTGTAAATAATTGTAAGTTCTGTTTTTGTCTTCATTTGATTCTATGTAACTTAATTGTTATTTCCAGTTTTTTTTTAAATAACCTACTGGTCATTCAAAATTATATTTTTCAGTCTCCATGTCTTAGTATGTTTGTATAGTTTCTCATGCAATTATTGATTTCTAATTTCATTCCATTATTTGCAATTATGTAAGGAATTATTATTTTGTGATTATTAAGACTTGCTTTCAGGGAGGCAGGCAAATCTCTGTGAGCTAGAGGCCAGTCTGGTCTACAAAGCAAGTCTAGGACAGCCAAGGCTACTCAGGGAAATCCTGTCTTGAAAACAATAAGAAAAAGACATATTTTATAGTCTAAAATGTGATGTACTTTTGAGAAAGCTATTTGAGCTTCTGTGACTAATATTCATACTACATCTGTTGAATGGAATGCTCTATAGATGCCCAGTAAATCCATTTCATTAAAGTACAGTTTAATTCTGAAGTTTTTTACTATTTTTTTGTTTGAATAATATATCTGTTGAGAGTTGGTGTGAAAACCTCCTATGGTTATTACATAAGTGGAGACAATTTTTCTTCAATAAATTGTGTTGGAAAAATTGGATAGCCACTTCAAGAATATTGAAACTAAATCCCTGTCTCTCATCAATTATGAAATTTAACTCAATGCAGATTAAAGAATTAAATGTGCACCTGATGCTCTAAAATTACTACAGGAATACAAGTGAGAAATATTTCAGAACATTGGAATGGAAAGGTTGTTTTGGACAATACTCCAAAAGTTCAAGAAATAAAAACATAGACAAGTAGAGTTTTATGAAATAAAAAAGCTTCTGAAGAGTAGAGGAAGCAGTAAATAATGTGAAAGGTTAAACTACAGAATGAGAGAAAATATTTTAAAATTATGTGTCTAGTAAGACATTAACAAAATTAAAACTCAATAGCACGATAATCAAATATCTCAATTAAAAAATGGGAAACAAGATAATATGTAAATTTTTTAAATGAGGACATATAGAATTGAATGGTTTATGAAAAAGTGTATAATATCACTAAACAGGAAAGTGCACTTTTTAAAAATTTTAAAACATTTTATTATAAAAGAAATACAAATAACAAAGGAAATGTCAAGAAGAGGCAAAGTCACCCATTTACTGCCATGCCCTCCTATTATAGTCACAATTGGTATCTTGACTGTCAACTTTTACAGTCATCTATGACCACATTCTAATGCTCTTGTGTCAATTTCCTCACTGCAGCATTTCATCTGTACCATTCGCGGATACCTGTCTATTGACTACAGATGTGAAAGTCTACATGTAACTACACTGTCTCTGATAAGAAAGTTCTAGCCTAAATACTCTATATTTGCAACCACTATACCTTTCCAACTGTGAAGGCTTTATTCTTTTTTTTCTCTTTCAAACAAGTATGCTTTTATTTATTTATTTTATTAATTACACTTTATTCACTTTATATCCCCCATAAGCCCCTCCCTCCTCTCCTCCTGATCCCACCTTCCCTCACCCTTCTTCACGCATGCCCCTCCCCAAGTCCACTGATAGGGGAGGTCCTCCTCTCCTTCCTTCTGATCTTAGTCTATCAGATCACATCAGGAGTGGCTGCATTGTCTTCTTCTGTGGCCTGGTAGAGCTGCTCCCCCTCAGGGGGAGGTGATCAAAGAGCAGGCCAATCAGATTATGTCAGAGGCAGTCCCTCTTCCCATTACTATGGAACCCACTTGGACACTAAACTGCCATGGGCTACATTTGTGCAGGGGTTCTAGGTTATCTCCATGCATGGTACTTGGTTGGAGTATGAGTCTCTGGGAAGACCCCTGTGTTCAAATTTTCTGGTTCTGTTGCTCTCCTTGTGGAGTTCCTGTCCTCTCCAGATCTTACTATCTCCCACTTCTTACATAAGATTCCATGCACTCTGCCCAACAGTTGGCCATAAGTCTCAGCGTCTGCTTTGATAGTCTGCAGGTTTTATTCTCAAAGAAAGCTTGTAAGTTGGGACTCGCTGAGTCAATCCTGACTACTTCTGAGATAAAAGACAAAGCAGGCAGATGGACCTCAAAAATCCAATCTTTCAGGAATAGAATCAGCACCAGGAAGGACAGCTGTTATCTCCTAAGAGAAATATTCTGAGGGTCTGGCTACATAAATCCATCAGTAAGTTTATAGTAGACAATCACAGAAGCTGACTCCACTGTGGCCAAAGTAAAAAACATCGGCAGTTCCGGGTCACCTTGCAACTTCCGAGGCACCTTCAAGATTTCCCTTATCTTGCTACTGCTGAGGGAAGCAGAAATGGGTACAGGGACCACCATCTGTAGCCCTTATGTTTCTATCTCAGTGCCAAGGAGGCAGATGAGTTGTAGTTCTGGTAATCTGACACAGTTTACTTCATGCCAACTTTTGCTCTCCATGAGATCCAGGTAAACCAAGAATGCTATGTAATTTTGGGTGGCATCTCCCATACCTAATTACATCATCTCTAAGTACTTAGGGTGTGTGCTTATCCAGGCGTCCTCGGGAGCCCACGTGTGGGTGCCGCCCTCACCACCTCGAACCGGGCCAGGGCCGCTACATCCTGGGATGCACTTGGAACCCAGGAAAGTGCAATTTGATATCACCAAATTTACTAAAAATGTCTAACAACAAGGACAAGAACATCAACATTAAGTCCTCTACAGATGACAGATGTTGATGAAGATGTGTAGAAATGGAAACCCTTTCACACTCTTGGTGGATATCTAAATTAGTTCAACCATTATGGAAAAACAGTGCAGTGGTTCATCAAAAAGTTAACAGCAAAGGACACTCCATCTTACCAAAAGAATGCTTGCTCAACTATGTTCATAATTGCTTTATTCTTATTAGCCAGGAACTGGAAAAAACCTAGATGTCCCTCAGTCGAAGAATGGATAAAAAAAAAAGTGGTACATTTCCATAATGGGGTATTACTAAGCTGTTAAAAAATAACATCATAAAATTTTCAGGCAAATGGATGGAACTGGAAAAAATTATTTTAAGTGTGGTAGTTAAAATGAAGAATAATCATGTTACAATCCACAGATTTAAAGAGGCTAACTAACAAGGAGGGCTCAGTAGGGGTTGGGCACATGGATCTTCCTGAAAACAGGAAATAGAATAGATGTTGTGGGTGGACTGGGGATAGGTAGGGGTGGGAACAGGAGGGATCAGGTGAGATGGGAGAGAGTACTGGGAGAGATGACTAGAATTGGAACTTTGGGGGACAAGGTAGAAAGTTAGTGCAATAGAAACTCCCAGGAGTCTACAAGAGCTACTCTAGCTAACACTCCCAGTAATGGGTCATGAAGAGCCTGAATTGGCCACCTCCTGTAACCAGAAAGACTTCTAGTGGAGGGATTGAGGCACCAACCGAGCTACAAAACTTTTAACCTACAATTTGCCCTGCCTGCAAGATGTGCTGGGGTAAGGGTGGCACAGAACTTGTGGGAGTGGCCAACCAATGACTGGTCCAACTTGAGACCCATGCCAAGAGAGGGATCCCATGCCTGATGCAGCCTGGAGGGCCAGGACCCTGATGCTGGATAACCCAGGGACCTAGGATAAAACTAAACACGACCAGAAAAAAAAAATTGACAGAGCTATCATATGCTTTAGACAAAGAAAATAGAATCAGTATTTTAGAGACATCTGCATTCATATGATTATTGTAGCACTATTTAAAATAGTGAAGAAATGCAAAAAAAAATTTAAGTATCCACCAATACCATAGCAGGAATACGGTACCTATGTACCTTGAAACACCATCTAGCCATGGAAAACTATAAAATTCTCTCATTTATAGAAATCTGAGTTGAGCTAATGATCAAATTAAATAAATTAGGCAGATTGACACAAGTACTAGGTGGTTATTCTAACATAGAAATGTAAAGAGTTTATTTCAAAGCATTCAAGAGTAGAATGATGGTACTCAGAGACTGTGAAGTAGGAGAGGCATTGGGACAATTTAATTAGTGTGTCTAAGTTATATTTAGTAATAAGAAAGTCTAGTGTGCTATTGCACAGTAGGATAGCTATTGATTACAGCTAATGAACTGTGCACTGCATATGGCATGAAGAAAAGATTTCAAAATATTTTCTCCATAAAGAAATAACTTGTTGAAGAAATAGATATGTTTAACTTGATCTGAACATTGCACAATGAATATATGTACTAAAATACCCAGATATCCCACACAAATGCATACTTTTGTCTTGTGGATCAATTAAAGGTACATTTAGGGCTAGAGATGTGGCTCAGTCAGTAACATATTTGCTATACGAACATGAGAACCTGCTTTCAGAACCCCAGAACCCCATAAAAGCCATGCATGGCCCTATGTGTCTAGAATCCCAGTGCTGTGAATCTCGAGACAGGCAGATGGCAGATTCTGGAGCTCACTGGGTAGCTAGCCATCCTAGCCAAATCACTGAGCTCAAGGTTCAGCTAGAGACCTGTATCAACAAAGATGAGGTGGAAGAGTGCTTGAGGAATACGTCCAATGTCAACCTATATGCATGTACACACAGACACACAGACACCTACATGTACACTTTCACACAATCACACAAACCACAAACACACAAACACACACACACCACAGATATATGCACAAAACTGTTAATTTAAATAAAATAGATTGTCAAGTCAATGCCACATTTTGTATATTTCATTTTCTCCAGATAATGAAAAATCATTAAATTATTACTAAAAGGGAAAGAAAAGAAACCAACATAACAATAAACCCACAAGTATGCCAACAAGTTTTCAAGAGCTAATTCCAGATGACTTCTTTGTACATAGAAAATGAAATGATTATTAATTCTTCAAGAGCACATATTCTGTATAAGACATATTCAGAGTGAGTTCACACCTGGAGAGTACTCATTTGAGGCCATATCTTTTCACAACTTGCTATGGTAGTAAGATGTTTCTACAGATCAATGCAGAAATTGAAGGTGAGGATGATATCTTTAAGCAACCAGGGTGTCTGTGTGTGCCTAATATGCAATGAAATTCTCTGGCCCAGCTGCCCACCATAAAAAACTTCAAAGGCTGGATCTTAGGGACAATTTCTGGAAGCTTAGAAACAGCGGCGGGGACATGTCCAAACCTTTCCCATCACACTGAGAGAAAACGAAATGAAGGTCTTATTGGTATAGAAAAATCTATCAATCTCAAACTTTACAAGGAATTTTATTTTTGTCTTCCATTGTGCATGTGTGCTGTGTGTAGCTGAACATGCGTTTGACATTTGACGGAAGCCAGGAGAAAGAATCAGGTCCCAGGGAGCCAGAGTTACGACAATTATAAGTTGCCCAACTTTGGTGCTGGGAATTGAACTCTGAACTTGTGTCCTTTGCAAGAGCAGTACACACTCTTAACAGCTGAGCCATTTCTCCAGCCCTGCAAATTCCAAAATGTTTGAAGTCTTGACTTGAGATAACAAAAAAAAAAAACAGAAAATATGCTCTGTTGTAATGCATCACGCACTGAACCCAATTAGATGAGGACAATGGAATAGCAAACTGTGAACAGAAAATTGAGGAGGATGTTAGATAGACGGAGAAGAATCTGGTCCATCAGAAAGATGGAGACGCAGGATTAAGAGGAGGCAGAGGTGGAGATGTAACAGGCTCAGAACTAGGGGACGCGGAAAAGGAAACAATCCTTTTTAAATGAAAGACGATATTTAGAATTATGATGACAATAATGCCTATGCTAAAGGGGGGAAGAAGAAAAGAGTAAGGGGAAAAGAGGAAGGAAGCCTTTGGAGAGAGAGACAGAATTGAGATACTGAAGAAGGAAAGAAAGAAAATGGCTACACCAACCTCAGGCGCACTAACTAATGTTGCCGGGTGTTCAGAATAATCATGTAGACAACAAGAGAAACTTTTTTGGTTGTTGTTTTGTTCTGTTTTGTTTTGTTGAGAGACATTCTCTGGCTGCCCTGGATCTCACTATGCAAGCCAGGTTGGCTGCAAACTCACAGAGATCTGCTTGCCTCTGGAACTAAGGGCATGTGCCAGCAGACTTGGCTTAGGGAATGTTTTATAGGGAAGTATGGTATGGCTGGCTTTGTCTTTTTATTACTCCAAATAGAGGGGAAAGAAGGACAAACATAGCAGTTTTTCTCTCATATGTGAGATGGGTGTGTGTTGAGAGGTTCTCTAATGAGTAAAACTTGTAGAACACACACAGACATGCACACATATTTACTAAATCATCTTATATTGAAATAGAATGTTAGCACACAGCTGAGAGCCCGAGAACTCAGTCCTTGAGTCTGAGTGCCTCAGCATTTGGAATAGTCTCACATTGGCTGCCTCACATGGAGAGACCGACATCTGTGGAACTTCTCAGCCCTTGAGGCTGGGTGTCTCCGAGTCCCCAACATGGTACTGAAAACCTGCAAAGTCCTTAGAGTAACACTGGTCCTTAGTCAAGGAGGGAAGTGTGGCAATACAGGCTCTCTCAGGAAAGGAAACAGCAGCGGCAGCAGGTCAAGCAACTCAGCCCCAAGAGGGAAGGCCAAGCTCAGGTGAATACTTCTCTTCTGTGTTGCCCCCCTTTACAAGGCTGTTATCAGAAGTTCCTATCCATACTTGAAGCAGGTCTTCCCACATGAGCTAAGGCAGTTAGTACAATGTCTGTCTGTCATCATCTGCATGTAACTATTGATCCATCCACAAACAAATGACATGAAAACACAAGGGGGACTGTTTAGGGGAGGGGACTACCAGGACAGGAGAGAGCAAATGAGAGCAATGGTTATGGGAACATGAGCAAGTAAAAGTATATATAGATATAGATATATAGATATAGATATATTTATATATATATGTGTGTGTGTAAAAATATCTAAAATGTTTACAGACTTATTAATTTATAAATGATTATTATATGTGCAAAAGTTTCATTGACCCTCCAGTATAAAATTTTCTAGAAGTTTACTTTAATGTTTGGTTTTTATTCTAATTCAAGCTCACTATAATATCTTTCAGCTGATAAATAAACAAGAGTACTCCAATGCTAGATGCTGGCATTGTTTCAGAGCAATTCATACATAGGATTTATATATATATTAGTAAAAGCTACAGTTAGTTGTCATTATGAAATTACAGCAGAATGTCTTAAACGCTGAGTTGAACTATTTTTTTTTTTTTCATTTCTGGTAAGTATATATATATATTTTTGCACATATACATGTTTTATTTTTTTTAATTTTTCATCAATTACACTTTATTCATTCTGCATCCCCCCATAAGCCCCTCCCTCCTCCCCTCCCAATCCCACCCTCCCTCCTTCCTCTGCTTGCATGCCACTTGAGGTGATTCAGGAATCCTTAGCTTGAAGGCAATGTTTTTGTTTTTGTTAAGGGTATTTGACTGCTTATTTGTCATGTGACTAACTTGAACAATGGAGATAAAATAGGGAAAGTTCTAGCCAGCAATATAATTTCTGGATTTGTGGGATTATTGATAACATTGAAATAAACTTGATTATTTTTAAGTCCAGAGACATGCAGGTTAACTCCCCTTCAGTCTGGAAGTCATAAGATGCTAATGGTCACTGAAGCTGCTTTGTGTGAGGTTCATGTTCTTATTCCTTCCAGAAATTTGTGATTACATTTACTCATTTTAAAATAATTCAAAAAAATTTAAAAAATAAAAAATAATAAAAAAACAAAAAATAATAATTTAAATTTATTTTGACATGTACAGTCATTTGCCTACATGCATATCTGTGCACCACTTATGAGCAATGCCCACAGAGAACTTTAGAAAGCATCAGATTCCCTGGAACTGGAGAGACATAGTTGTTGGCTGCCATGTGGGAGCTGGGGTTTGAACCCTGGTCCTCTTAATCACGAAGGCTCCTTCTATACCTTTTTATTTCATATATGCCCTTACTCCATGAAGAAGGGTTGAGAACTGGTGGGTAACCGGGTCCTTTAGTCTTATTCCTCAACAGTCTGAATTAAAACAAAGTCAAAGACAGGGTGTTTCCTGAGATATGGATATGCAGATGCAGTCATTGGTACAGTTCTCTGCCATCAGCTCTATTTACTGTGCATTCTTGACTGACAGTGTGGGAGAGGCTATTAGTAAACTGCAGAAAGAAAGGGAGTGGAGGGGCCCTTCTGAGGCAGCATCTCTGCTCCTCCAACGCTAGAACAATTGCTTGCTGACAATGAATGATGTGCTTCAGTTGGGGTGTCTTCTCAGATGAGTTGAACTATGGAAAGTATTCATCATGCTTCTAAGTAGAATTTTTTAAATGATTTTTTTTTCCTGTAGTTTAAAAGCATCGATTGATGCAATTTTAAACTGGGATATACAAACAGTTACAAAAATAAGTCCACGTTAAAATGAAGACGTATTTTCTTCTGAATATCTTTTTAATGAAACCAGCAGCTGGGTCAAACGTTTCCTTATGTAGTTATTAAATAAAATATGACCATATAAGTACGCAAATCAAACACAGTGAGCAGGGAAGTCCATCTCTCGATTCGCTCGAGGCTCCATGTTCAAGGCAATTAATTGCCTTTTAAATCTGGACCACAGAAATGTGTCTCCTTTGCTCTGAATGTTGCTAATTTTTTAAAACTCTTTGTGTCAGCAAATTAATTGAAACTATGCGTGTATACTGGATTACATTGAAATCACTGAGTATAAAAATGCTGCTGTTGCTTTTTAGCTTAAAATGTATGGCTTAGCAATTTAAAGCAAAAATTATGAAGTTGTTTATGGGAAAACTAAGCATGCTGTAAAAGCCACTAAAATAAAATATCTGGGATAAATTTAGTAGGGGAATTGAAACCCCAAAAGATTAGTTTAACAATCGAAATGCCTCACTTCAAGTCTTAAGAAGTTACATTGCATAATATACTACGTAATAAAATCCTTACTTTTTAAAACAAAATCTATACATTGACCTTCTTTCACTTATTTTATACATTCAAAGTATATGACTTTGGTCTGTAATGGCTCCGAAAGCTCAAGATAACCTTTAAAACTTACGTAGAACCTGGGTTTGTATTTTCTTGGAAAGAGTTTAAGAGTGAGTTGATATTCTATATAAGTTTTCCATTTTTTTAATTAATTTATTTATTATGTAAACTGTGTTCTGCCTGAATGTACACCTGAACACAATAAGAGGGCACCAAATCTCATTATAGATGGTTGTGAGCCACCATGTGGTTACTGGGAATTGAACTCAGGACCTCTGGAAGAGCAGCCAGTGCTCTTAACCTCTGAGCCATCTCTCTAGCCCCAAGTTTTCCATTTTATTAAAATGCTGTTTGTATTGTAGTAGATAAGTAACAGGGTGTTACTTATCTCTAGAGTTTGTGCTTATAAACTCTGAAGTTAATACATTTGAACAGCTTCATCTTGTGTATATTCATTAACTTTTCAAAAAACTGTGACACAAATTCAACAAATCAAGCCATGTCAAGAAAACTTTAACTTTGTCCCATTAAAATTACTGGCTATTTTAAACTGGTGTGTGTGTGCACGGGTGCGTGTGTGTATGTTTGTGACTGTGTTTCTAGTTACTGGAGATCAAGCTGAAGGCCTTCTTCTGCGTGCTTGCTAAGTGCCCTACTGTTGGACGAACCCCCCTGCTAAAACACTGAAAAGATCACTTAATACATATAACTTTGCAACATCATGAAAGGATGATTTGAAAAACATGTAATCACAGGATTATGGATATTTTCTAAATGTTGACCTATTTCATTATACAGTATAAAAGAAGGAAGACAAACATTGTTGTTCTGTCTACTTCATCTGCACAATACTTCTGACAACAGATGCCTGTAGGCTTGCCCTAGACACCAAGCAATTCACTGGCCCACACCCAGCTAAGAAATTAGAATTTACCCAAGTTCTGTTACCACATACCTGTATATACTGTCAGATCACAGGAGTTGGCGGCCCCGACCTACAGGACTGCTCTCGCTTCATGTGGTACTCGTTTGCTGTCACCACCTATGTGTTTGACTGACAGTCAGTAAGCCAGGCTTTTCACTCCCCA
Source organism: Meriones unguiculatus (assembly GCF_030254825.1). Lineage (NCBI taxonomy): Eukaryota > Metazoa > Chordata > Mammalia > Rodentia > Muridae > Meriones > Meriones unguiculatus. The sequence goes on along the minus strand of NC_083364.1, from coordinate 51,911,544 downwards.
CTCTTCAGGTTTTATTCATTTGCTCCAGCAGCTTGTAGAACTAAGCTACACATATTACTTGTAAGTATTGGTTTATTATAGAGGACATTCCCGAGTATACAGACGAATGGCCAGATAAAGACATGCATAGGGCAAGGGACAGATGGCCATGTCTTTTGCAGGAGCAACGCCCCTTAGGAACATGCTCAGCACCTAAGAAATCTCTGGAATGGAGTCCTTCAGGGTATTATAGAAACCTCATAATGTTGGCATGAATGATTTAATTGGCTACTGGTGAATGATTCAACTTTCAGATCCTGTAAGCTCCAGGAGGCTGGTGGGAGGGCGAAGCCCCCATCTTTAAGCATGCTTTGAGCATTCCTATGAGCAACGTCTCTCCTGAAGCTATCTAGGACCAACCATCTGCCCATTAGAAAAGGAAAGGCGATCTTACCACTTCAGAGGTTTAGAGAGATTTAATAGTGAGGTACCAAGAATTGAAGATCAAATGCATGAGCACTCATCCACATGTGTGCACACATACAACACACACAACACATACAAAATATACAACTCACACACAACATAAAACACTTCTACACAGTATGCAACATACATAACACACATATAACACACATGGAATGTACACAACACAAATATGCATAGGATATACACAATGCATACAACACATAAATTGCACACACAATACACATGGAACAAACATGCAACACACACAAACACATGTACAACACACATCACATAGCAAGTGTCCCTGTCCTCTCTTGTCCTTGATTTCCTTTTCTGTGATTTCTGTTATCCAAGGTCAATTATGGCTAGAAAATACAAAATAGGTATTCTATAAATAAACAACTCATAAATTTTAAATGTTCTGCCATTCTGAGTACTGCGAGGCAATCTCTCTTTAACACACAGGACATGAATCATTCCTGTTTTCATCATAGTTCTGGTGCTCGCTTTATAGGCTCTTTAGTCATTAAGTAGAAAAAAAAGAAAAGAAAAAAAGAAAACATAGCATAGGCAGGGCCTGGAACCCTGCAAGGTTTCAGACGTCCACTAAGGAGTCTGGAGTGTGTCCCCACCTAGATAAGAAGTGTCCCCTGGATCTTTTTATAGATCACAACATCACACACACTATATAAAAGTCATATGTCTTATTACCACTGATGTTGGGGGTTGATCTGATGCTTGTATTTTGATGGTAATTACTGGCCCTCAAGATACACCTATCCTTGTTGAAGATAATGTCTGCCTAAGACATTATATCTGATTGGCTGATTAAAAGGCCTAAAACCTGGGCAGGGCAGAATGGGTTAAGTGTGGCTAAGGTTCCCAGGCTTTGGGAAGAGGAGAATCACAGGAAGAACACAGACAGACAGATAGGAAGAGAGGAGAAAGAAGGACATCAGGATGGGTTAGCATGGGTTAGTATGGAGAATAAACCACTTGGACCAGGAGGAAGGACTCCAATAATGGCATGGAAAGGCCCAGTTGAAGAATACAAGCAAGTATTTATAGATTATGGATGGAAGATAGCTCAGATGAGGTTGGTCAAAGAGAATGGCATTGGATGGGTGCTGGGAGTTAGACAGTGAGGTTAATGAGACAGCATAGGTGAAATATCTGCCCAGCCCAAGGCAGTTATAATATTTAACAGGTGTCTGTGTCTTACTAATTATGATAGCAGGTTAAATAATACCACCATGATAATCATAGGGCAAATAATAAACATTAAATAGCCCAACACCAAATTTAATTCTCAACAACACACTGATCTCACCAAAACAGTTCTTTAAGAATTGAAGTTGTCAAGTTCATGGAGGTATATGCATGTTTTCTAAAATCTAATTTTTACCTAAATTCTGATTTTATAATTGACAACAAACGCTGTCAGTTTCACTTTGAAGTGACAGGATTGCTTTGTTCATTTTGGAGGAAATACCCGCCAGGCGTAGAGCTTCATAAGTGCGGTTTGTCTGTCAATTGCTCTTTCAATTTACAGTGATACTTCATGAAGAAAGCCACTCACTTAGCTCAGACTTAATCACTCTTCTTATGTTACTAGGAAACAGAAGTTTGTATGCATACTTTTCCTGACACCCAGAACATTAAGAAGAAAAATGCACAGAGTGTAGATGAAATAGATTTAACTTTTACTGCTTCATGAAGGACAAATAAGTGAAATAACTTCTAACGCTGAGTACACACAAGTGAATTTAGGGATTACTGGGACAATGTAGTGCTAGTGGCTTGCTTTGTAATCATCACCCAGTGATGTGTGTTATCCCTTCTTTTGTACTGACAATACAATGTGGAAAAAGGAAAACAAGAAACATCTGTCTTATAATGACATAGCTTAACTTCACAGACCCATCATGGGTTTTGAGCATTGCTTAAAATTTGGAGGACTAAAATTTAAGATTCTCTGAGTGAAACATCATATTTAAACCACACAGAACACCAGGCTATCATAGAAACAGTAGCTACTGGTGGCTTTTTTGAATATGTGTCATATGGGTCACCACTGAAACCTGACATAAAACATTTGCATGGCAAGGCATGAGAAAGAAATATGGGTAGTAGCAACAGCAGAAAATGTGGTGAGTCAGTGAGGGGAGGGGGGGGGCTTAGGTAATTACATGAAGGATGATTGGGTTGTTTAACACCTGTTTTTATATGCGAAATATGAAGCCAAGCTTGAGTCACAATGAGTTATTAATGTTAAAAACTTGGAAATCTGGAAAATGAAGCTCTTTTGACACTAGTAAGGGAACTAGGAACCTCCTCATATGGTTAACATCTCATAACTGTTATTAGTCCCCAACTGGCCTTTTCTAGAATATGGCATCTACATACTGGCCACATTTTCATGGTACAAAACAAAACAACCCCCCCCCAAAAGTAGAGAATTTATAACAAGGTTGATCATTAAAATGTCATCTTAATGTGTTATACTCCTATATCAGCGCCTTGCTCAGCCATCCTCAGAGAAGCTTCCTCCTGCAGCCATTAGGAGCAAATTCAGAGGCCCACAGACAGGAAATATGCAAAGAGTGAGAGACTTTGGGACACTCACCCCTAAATGAGGTGTCTCCATCAAATCCCTCCCCTCAGAGCTCAGGAAACTCTATGGAAGAGGAGGTGGAAGGAGCATAAGAGTCAGAGGGGATGGAGCCCACCAAGAAAATCAGGCCCCTAAACAAAGCATAGGTGACACATATATACACTCACAGAGACTATAGCAGCATCCACATGACCTGTGAGGGTCTGCACCACAGGGGGCCTAGAGCTGAAAGGAGAAGCTGATATAGATTCCCATCTCTAAGCCAGAAGCTATCAGTTGACAGCCTCTTGTAAATGAGATATTAGTTTTCTCCAACAGATTCTCACAGGGGAGACAAACCGCTCCTAAGAGCAGGTCCCATGCCCAGAAACAGATGGCCAACATAAAATAAACTCACCTCCATCCTTGGAGGTTCTTTGTCTCAATTTTGAGCCAGATAATGTTGTTGTTGTTTTTAACCATTACAGTTCCTTGGTGTATTTACTTCGACTTCTAGTTTTGTGTTTTTATGGTAGTCCTGTGTGTGACAATGTGGGTGTCTCTGTGACTATACATGTTTCTTGTGCTTTTTCTTTAGCTCTTTTTCTTCTGTTTTGTTTTTTTTTCATCTTATTGCTATTTTTTGTTTGTTTTCTCTTACTATCCTTAGATGGCTGTTTGTTTTTTTTTAATGGGAGACAGAAAATTTATGGATCCAGATGAGAGAGAATATGGGAAGGAATTAGGAGGATGAGGGGGAGTGGAACCATCATCAGAATATATTGTAGGAAAAAAACCTCCATTTTTCAATAAAAGAAAAATTTATTTTAAGTTCACTCCCCGAATGCTAGTATGAAAGGGGTGAGAAGAAAATGGAGCTGCATCCTCAGCATAATTATCAACACACACCCACTTCATCCCGTTTACTCACACACCAATTTCCTCATCAAAAAAGTGAGTAGAAAATTAGTGGCAACAGCTAGGGGAGGACATGGTTCCCTGTTAAAACATTTCATACATATTTAGCTCAGGACAGATGTATAGTTATACTCTGGCTGTTACCATCCGAACTGTGGTGTCTACATACTGGCCATACTTACGGCACAGAAAATTAAATTGCGGAATTTCTAACAAAACCTAGCATCTCAAGCCAACTGAGCAATATGAGAAGATTCCTACTGTCTTTGCTACAGTTCGAATAGTTTCCTCTTCCAGATTTTCAAGTTCTTCATGTTGATAACTCATTCTGTTTCTACCTTGACCCTAGATTTGGCATATAGAAACAAGTGTCTACTGGCAGAAATGTTAGACATCTCAGTGTTATTATGTGTTAATAACTGTGTGTCGATAACCAGTAATTTATTATGTACTGTCACTGGCCAAGAAATTCTATCTCTGAAAATATGCTGCTAAATATAATTCTAATTTTCTGCATGCATCAAGCTACAAGCCTACGTAGTAAGCAAATAAGTTGAGGCAGAGGGCGAGCAGGAGTAGACTGCAGTAAAAAGTAAAGTTCAGGCATGGGGAACAGCCATTGTGCATGACTGAGCAGACAAGGCAGAAAGAAGCTGGTGATAAACGGAAAATAAAACGTAAGAGAGTACAAAATGGGGAAATATAGTTACAGTAGTTGACAGTAAAGAATAAACGATGAGACCCGATACTGCTTCTAACTTTCCAAATATGTATATGGTGCACCAAACAAGGTGAGCCAAAGTTCCAGATGACAGACACAGACCGGGGACAAAGCAAAGACTCCTGTCGTCACAGTGTTTCTATTCTTTCAGGTGGAGATCAATGTGTCTATTATGCCCTATTTTCAGTTCGTGTGAAGATAATAAACACCACTTATTAAAGGGTCCAGCCCCTGAGTGAGGGCAAGGGTTTCAGCCTGAAGAGCTGATTGGCGTGGAGGCATCACAGAGACACCAGGAGTCAGGGCCAGCGGCTAAACACTCCTTTATTCAGGAAGAGACAGCCGGGTTATATGGCGGCCAATCAGGTTCCTCCACACCATCTCTGAGCTGACCAATGGATGTTCGTCTCTCCAAAGTTAGGTCAGATACTTTCCCGGAAGCCACTCCATGCCATGCGGGAAGCCCTAATGGCCCTTTGCCAGGAAGGCCTGCAAAAACATGACTTCACTGTATTCAGGTACTATCTTGCTCCAAATCCCCCACACCCTGATTAGCCCTCATCTCCAAGTCTCTGAAGAATTAATGAAAGGTTCCAGAGAGAGAGAGAGAGAGAGAGAGAGAGAGAGAGAAAAGTCAGATCAAGATTGTAGGGTATCGATTTGTCTGATGCGTTGGACGCACATCAAAGAAGGCATTGTGGCCAAGGAAAAAAATGAGAGAAAAAGCAGTAGAAATGCCCAGCAGACAATGGAGATCCGATAATCTGGCCCGTGGGTCTCAACCTTCCTAATGTTGTGATCCTCTAATACAGTTCCTTATGTTTCGGTGACCCCCAACCATAAAATGATTTTGTTGATACTTTGTAACTATAAGTTTACTACTGTTGTGAATCATAATGTAAATACCTGATATGCAAGGTATCTGACAGGCAACCCCTGTGGGGATTGCAACCCACAGGTTGAAAACTGCTAATCTGAGCCATTCTATCAATTATAGCTTTTACTGGGCATAAACAAGGTATAAGGCCTCTCTTAAAAGTATTCAGCGAGGGAAAGGTCATGGCAAGAGTCTTGCCTAGTAGGTGACTTGGCTACCCTCTGCCATCCTTTGGTCTTGAGAGTTGTTTATGCCAATTGCACACCACTTTTCCTCCTGGAAGGACCCTGAAGCTAAAGAAATGGGACCTTTGCCAGAAAGTAGCATGCCAGCGATCTCTATAGGGATGACAAAGCTTCTGAGGATTAACCTGCGGTTTGGGAAAGTAGATTTGCTCACACTCAGCCCCAAGGGAAGAGTGGGGGGTTAGGTAGAAGGGACCTTTGTGATCCCTTCTGCTACGAAAACTTCAGTTTGCACCAAAAAGACACATCGTCGAAGTTTCAGAACCACAACCAACCCTAGGGCCTGGTCTCCTAAGAGGCTCAAACTGTAGTTAGTAGTGAATATCTCTCTACCTTTGGAATGCTAGGAGCCTCTGTGGAACTCTTTATTCCTCTAGTCAAAACAGTGAAAATAAAAAAGATCAGACGTGGTTAGCATTCTGACATTATATTGCACACATTTCATGAGGCTGCAGTACCCGTTTGATCACAGATCCTCGGTTTGTACAGTTGTGCATACAACACACTAGAGTTAAAAACTCGAGGGAAGATAGGTCCGTAGAGAGAGGAAGGAGGAAGAAGAGAGTCAAACTAGAAGAGCAGGATAATCACTTTTAATGTTGTTGCTGCTGCTGCTGCTGCTGCTGCTGCTGCTGCTGCTGCTGCTGCTGCTGAGACAAGGTAGTAACAAATGCTCTTTAAGGAGGGGAGCGTTGAGCTCACAGTTTGAGGGTACAGCCATCGTGATGGGGAAGAAATGGCATCAGGAGAAGGAAGCAGCCAGTTACAATGAGGTCCTCGTCAGAGAGCAGAGGTGAATGCTGGGGTTCAGCTTCCTTTCTTCTTTAGATTCAGGATGAGGCCACCAGTTGGTGGGATGGTGCTGGCCATGCTTAGATTTCCCACCTCAGTTAACCCAATCAAACTCTGCATGCATATTTAGAAGTCTCCTAGGAAATTCTTAATCCTGTCAAGTTGATATAAATGTTAATAATCATGAGATGATAAGGCAGGCTATAACAAAGTCAACGGGTCTGAGCTATAATGACATAACAACAAAAAGTGTGCGCAGTCGAGGCAACTGTGTTCTTCTGAGGAAGCAAGCTGGAGGCTCCATATACTCCTCCTAGACTGGTGCTTTAGTTCAAAGTTTAGCTTCTCTGAACTGGCTCTTCAAACCTGAAGTAAAGGATGCTTTTGGCCTTTGAAAGTCTACCTGATTTAGGTGACCAATGAAATGAACAAATCCTTGTTATACTCTAGAGCAGAAGTTCTCAACCTATGGGTCAACGTTTAGGGGTTGAAAGATCTTTTCACCGGGGTCACCCAAGACCATCAGAAAACAGATATTCACACTACAATTCATAACAGTAGCAAAATTACAGTTATGAAGTAGCAATGAAAATAATTTTATGTTGGGGTGGTTACCACAATATGAGGAACTGTATTTAAATGGCCTCAGCATTAGGAAGGTTAGAACCACTGCTCTAAACACTAATGGAGATTTCTAAACATAAGGTCCTTAGATTAGACTAAGAACTGCTGTGAATAACATAAAAGAACCTGTTTACCTATGAACTTGCTATAACTTGAATATCTATGAATTTTTATCATTTTGCCTTATTTCTCTTACTTCATATTAATCTTACAAGATAAGGGGTTCCGTTATGACATGACATGTTGTATATAATGTAGTATGGTTATATTTGCCTGCTTTTCTTACTCTTTTTATTCACACCTTACCATGGTGAGAAATACCAAAACAACTGGTGGACTTCCACCTTTAATAATGCATAGTTTTTAAAAATGTCTTCCATCTGCCCCTAGGTTGATAATGATGATGATACCAATAGCAGATAACAATCCCAGTAGTGAGCAGTTATTTGGGTGCTTATTACATGATCCACTTTTGTCTTGACCATTTATTCATTACATCTCAATTCATAGCAATATCCTTGCTAGTGCTTCACCTTTATGGAGAAGACGTGCTAAGAAAAGAGATAAAGAAGGGACCACATGAGCAACACTTTGAGAAAACAAGGAAAACTGATGACAATGTGTACCTGGTGATGAGCCTAATGGTGTATTAATCTATTAAAATACAGCAATGGTCAAAGGTCAAGGACATTTAAAAAACTGATGCCCAGATTAGCAGGTAGAGTGGAGGCATTTTCCCATGCACATTCACATAGAGGCCACAAGAGTACCTTGGTGGTTTCTTTTATAAATCTATGCCTTCTTGTCTTGAGACAGGGTCTGTCTCAGAACTTCAGCTACATGTGTTGGACAGAAAGCTTTTCCTTGAATTCTGGGATTATAGGCACACATAGCTATGTTAGCTATTTCTAATAATTTTTTGTCCTTTGAGAATTTCATACATGTATATGATGCATTTTCACCACATCTAAACTCTACTTCCCTCTTCTGTCTCCCACAATATTTCCTGGACACAGCACCCCTTTAGACTTCATGGCTGCTTTCTTTTTGAATTCTGCTGAATCCACTCAGTGCTGCCCATGTGTTCATGAGTGTGAAGCCATCCATTTTACATGCGTGCCTGGCTTTTTATGTGGATGCTGGGGAATTAAGCTCAGTCCTATGTTTGCAAAAATGTATCTTATGCTTGAGCCATCCCTCCAGCCCCATGGGGAAAACATTTGAGTCAGCAAAAACCTTGGCCATATCTAATTAATTCATATGCTGTTTTGAAGAATCTCATCTTTGAACATAGACAAGACAGTATTCTAAATGTCTCATGAAAGGCTACTAATGTGTACCTTCTTATATCTATAATGCAATGCTTGACATACTATAGGAACTTAATAAATTCTTAGGACATTCAATTATTACAGATTTAACAGGAGATTAACCGTAACATCCACTGATATTTACTAAGGTCATGCTCAAACTTTTGTCATAAACTCCAGTCCCCAGAGTTGTTTTGCTAATGTGGTCAGAATATTCAAACCCATTCAGGTGCATGCTCATTTAGAAGCTGACAGGGAATGCTATGTAGTTCCAGCTCACAGATGCTCTACAGCACACACAGGCTTTGTTGGTTGTGAGCTCAGACCTGGCAGAGAGTCAATGACCTGCTTCCCATCCATCAGCTTCACAGAGGTTAGAGTATTAATGTTAATGGCCAGGTATGCTCAATTACCCACATGCTCTACCAGCATCTAGAAAAATGCCATAGTAGTGATAAATGAAACCTTTCTAGGTAGTTTGTAGTTTCTAATTACATTTTGAGTGTTGAATACATTTTCTCTCACTTCTGAAAGTAACATATTTCCTCACTTTTCCTCCTCATAATAGCCCTTAAGAGTTCAGGTTGGCTCTGCTTTATGAGTGAGAAAACTGAGCATCAGAGGAACTAAATGCCTTACACAGTTTCACACGGCTAACTATCTCAGCTGGATTTGAACAGAAACAGGCTGTACAGATGCAAACAAGAGCCTAATATGAGATCACAAATGCTTTAATATGAGATAATGGATGCAAAGGACTAATTAACTTGATATTCTAGTTGACTTATTTTGCCACTAGGTAAGCCAAGTTTATGATGCTTCCAACAATAAATGATCCAATAACAAAGCCAAGAGAACTACATCCAGGTTAGAAAAGGGGCTAGGTTTATAGCCCTGGATGTTTGCAAAGAGTAAAATGGCACAGACCTCTGAAAAACTTCTAAGTCCATGGTATGAAGCAATGGCAAGATGAAGAGGCTAAGGGTTCCCCATGGTCTAGACAGGTCCTCTGGGATTTGCAATTCTGTGAATGGTTAACATATGTCAGTATGCAAAAGGGGTATTTGTTCCAAGCATGGTGAATAGTCATAGACAATGCTAAATACCCACATGATGTTTTCAATTAATGATGCATTTTCTTAAGCAGGATATGCAGGAGAAAATAAAGATACTCCCCCAAACAGAAGAGAGCTGTACATCCAAAATAATTTGAAATTTACGCAGGAAAAAAATAAACAGTATTTTTTTTTATACCAGAGAAGAGTTGGTTAATGGATTGATGCACGTTGATCTTAGTGCTGCTTTTTAAAATGATATCTGAAAATGCTGTGTCCCAGAAATGCAGGGCCAAAGGGAATTCAAAATAATCAAGATAATTTTGAGATTGCCTATCACTTCTAAATTGCCCTGGGTCTCTCTGTCAGTATAAGATGCCTTTGAAAATGCTTTTGTTTCCACTGTACCAGTGAGCATTAATATTCTTGGCATCATAATTAGAAAAAGATGAAATAAACAATTCAAACAAAAGTTCAGCGTAACATATATGCCTTAGAGAATGAACAGAATTAATTTGTACTACCCAAAATATTTAAGGCAGCAACAGAATGTGGTCACACACATACGTAAACATAATTGGAGTTTAGGCCCTTCTCTGCTGTTTAATTGTGTGACCTTAGATGAGTCATTGAACCCACGAACACTAGGAGGCATGTGTAGAAGTTAATGCTAGTAATTGGGTTCAAAGAGTATAAAAAGCTATGCAAACATTAATAAAATCCATTTTCTGTCGGAGAGATGTTTTCTATTTAAGCAAAGTTAAGAGACTACACAGTGTGACATGGGCACTCCAAATGTGCCACAGAAATTCAGGAACACGCAAAAAGTTAATAGGAGAGGTTGAATTGAGAATTGTAGAAAAGAGCATTATTTCACATAGAATGCAATATTGGTGAAAATGCCTATCAGATAGATGGTAGACATTTAAGGTGGTTGAAATGAAGGTCCATGAATCAACATAATGGCATCTAAAACTACCAAGGAGGATTGAGAGTACGCACAGGCCATAGCAAACCCAGAATGCACAAGTTTGGAGTTCATACTCAATCAGAGAAATAACTCAATGAAGCGTGCATTAGAACACTTAATCTGGGTGTTATGTAGAGTAACTTGGAAAACAGAAGTGTGGGAAGCATAGAAGGTAATTTAAGAAACTCCTGAAATATTCTAGACAAAAGGTGAGGACAAGCCTATATGGTAGCAGGAAAGCAGAATGGGGTGGGGGGGGTGGGAGGGTGGCCCACCGCAGTAAGAGTTGGAAGGAAAAAAAGCTTAGAGCTAGGGGAGATAAATGAACCAGACAGCAAGTGATGGAAGCCCCCAGAAACGCCAGCTTTAGAAGGCGACCAGTTTGGTTTTACCTATACTAGTTTGGGGAATTAACGAAATTAAGTTTTCTTTGAGAAAACTTAAGAAAAATAAGGGGACTAAAGACAGAGCCCAGAAGTAAAAGAATTAAGCGGGTCATGAGGTATATCCCTAATTGATAAGAGTCTTTTAGACAGTCTGTTAGGACAGCCTGACCCTGTGACTCGTAAGTGGCAGAGGCCAGACTGAGTGACACTGCAGCACTGTAAATTGTAAGCATCATCTGCAGCTTTTATCTTGGTCTTTTTATCACCTGACCTTAGCGCTGTGAATTTGCATGCCTGAAGTTATCCCCACCCCTTACCATGGCTGCCATGTTCTGAGAAAGGACCCACGAGGCATGTGGAGAGGTGACACAGAGAAATAGGTGACCTAGTGCAGCTGTCCTGTGTATCCCAGCCCAGAACTTGATGTCTGAGGGAAGTAACCTTCCACAGACCCCTATCCTCAATCAGCACCTGACTGCAAATCTATGCGAAGACCCCATCCACCCCCAGAACCAAGAGACGTAATTATAGACTTAAGTGGCAAGGGCCTCAGGTGATCTGTTAAGCAGACTCCCACCTCTCGTCAGAGAGACAGCTGGAAGAGAGATGTGAACGCTTTGGTCTCCTCCCAAAACATGTTCTCCAGTGTCTGAGGAAAAGTCTTAAATACTTAGATTTGATTTTTGTTTCTTGAAATGGATGAACAATGGCTATCTGGAGCAATATTTTATTCATAGATACAGGATAAAGCGAAAGGAGTGAGTGGAGTGGAAAGCCAAATGCATAAGCCGAAGGGATAAGTTCTACTCGGGGGCTTTGATCTTATCAGGTCTTATTTATTGAAAGGAAATATTCAGAAAGGTAGGATTAGAATCCAAGGGTGGATTTTTATTTGAAATTAAATAGGAAGTGAAATACAAGGATAAGGAACTTTTATAAGAAGGAGTGGGGTCTGGAGAAGGTCAGAGAGTATTGAAATCCATGCCTAATGAGTGCAAATTTACAATAAGCCTATCAGCAGCATTAAGACTTATGATTCACTAATATTTGTATAAAAGAAGAGTTTCAGAGACTGATCAAGGATCACACCCAAGGAGAAGGAAAGGTAGGTCCTTTGGAGTCTCTGGTGGGCTGAGAGAGTGACAAATGAAGCCTATAGAGCACAGAGTAAAGCAGGTCTCAATGTCTAGGGAAAGACAGGATCTATAGTAAGTGCAGAGTGTAAAAGAAATAGAGGATAAAGAGAAGGCCTAAGTGTTCACAGGATCTTTAGATGTTGAGCATAGCTTGTTCAAACAGCCTGGGACTCAATTTGTTTCAGATTCCAGATTTTGTTGGATTTGGGGATATTCTCACAAGTATAATGAGGTAACATCTCCAATCTAATCACAAAACTCATTTATGTTGTATATGTACTTTGTTAGCAGAACATGAGTAATTGTACTTTGAATATTTTTCTATGTGAAATACTTTATGGTATAAAATTCTTCATATGTAGTATCATATTAGGACTTGATTTCTTTTTCAAGGTTTAGACTATTTTGGCCTGAAAAATTTTAGACTAGGGATGCTTAACCCTAAGCATTCTAAGAAAAGTAGGGGGTGTAAGAGAGAAAAAAAAACTGTAGACTGAATGTCCCCCAAAATTCATGAATTGAAATGCACTCTACATTACTACATTACTCAGTTAGCAGGCAGATGTGAACACACCATGAATGGGATTAGTCACATTTTAAGCAGGAACAAGGGAATGATAAATTCATTTTCCCATCTTCCATACGAGGAGGCAGCAGAGGGACCAACTTTAAAGCAAAGAGTCATTACAGGCACTGAACCTTCGGGCATCTTCATCTTGCCCATCACAGCCTTCAGAATCAGAAGGAACACACTGGTAATTTATAACTTCTCTGACATCAGGTGTCATGTTACAACCACACAGTAAGATTGGGGGGAAATGGTAGCAAGAAGTGAAGCTATTACTGTAACAAATGCCAATTGCTGCATCATATTTTTCTCACATGGTTCCAAGATCTGCCCATAAGGGGCAGAGGCTGCAACAACTAGCCATTTGTTTTGCTTAATGTAAAGCAAAATGCTGTCCGCTATGAGAAGTCAGTTGCTATTCATGGTCTGATAGGAGCCACTGACATGAGAGTTTGCTGGCCACAGGGTCACTGAGGGAACCGATGAAGGCTACAGGGCATGTGATAAAATTTTCTTCTTGTGTTGGCTGGTTAAAGAGATGCCAGAGGACACGAGAAGAAAATGTCCCCTTCTCTCAGAAAGGCTGTTTGTGTCTATCAGTCATTCAGACAGGCTTTATAAGTATCTGGGCCACCCCCGGGGAGTGATCCCAACACAAAGTCATTCTTCAGGAAAGACCTAGCTACTGATTTCACTTTTCAGCCCACTCACGCCAGCACCAGAAGGCTTCCTGAGCAACACTGACTAGAATTCTAACAAAAGCAGAAACTTCTTTCAAGTCACACTGAAGAGGTATTGTAGGATTTTTTTTTTTAATGCTAAAGAGGTGGAAGGTTTTATTTTTTTATTGTTTTTTTTATTTTTTCTTTATTAATTACACTTTAGTCACTTTGTATCCCCCCTCCCCCGTGGTTCCCTCCCTCCTCCTGTCCTAATCCCTCCCTTCCTTCACCCTCCACTGATAGGGGAGGACTTCTTTTCCTTCCTTCTGATCCTAGTCAATTAGGTCTCATCAGGAATGGCTGCCTTGTCCTCTTTTGTGGCCTGGTAATGCTGCTTCCTCCTCAGGGGGAGGTAATTAAAGAGCAGGCCAATCAGTTCATGTCAGAGACAGTCCCTGTTCCTATCACAATGGAACTCATTTGGATACTGAACTGCCATGGGCTACATCTGTGCAGGGGTCTTAGGTTATCTCCATGCATAGTCCTTGGTTGGAATAGCAGTCTCAGGAAAGACCCCTGAGCTCAGATTTTTTGGTTCTGTTGCTCTCCTTATGGAGTTCCTGTCCTCTCCAGATCTTACTGTTTCCCACTTCTTTCCTAAGATTCCCTGCACTCTGCCCAAAGGTTGCCCAGAAGTCTCAGTATCTACATTGATAGTCTGCAGGGCAGAGCTTTTCAGAGGTCCTCTGTGTCAGGCTCCTGACTTTTTCCCTCTTTTCTCCTTCTTCTGATGTCTAGCCTCTTTGCCTTTCTGGATAGGAAATGAGCATTTTAGCAAGAGTCCTCCTTCTTGATTAGTTTCTTTAGTGTACAGATTTTAGTAAGTTTATCCTATATTATGTCTATATGAGTGAGTATATACCATGTGCATCCCTCTGCTTCTGGGATAGCTCACTCAGGATGATCTTTTCCAGATCCCACCATTTACCTGCAAATTTCGTGATTTCCTTGTTTTTTATTGCTGAGTAATATTCCATTGTGTAGATATACCACAATTTGTGCATCCATTCCTCCACTGAGGGGCATCTGGGCTGTTTCCAGCTTCTGGCTATTACAAATAAGGCTGCTACAAACATGGTTGAGCAAATATCCTTATTGTGTACTTGAGATAGTGTAGGATCTTAACGCTGACCACTGAGGTCAGGCCTGATCTAAACAGTCTCAATTACAGCTTTCGTTATCAAATATTTCAAGTCATCACTCTGACTTCCCCCTCCCCTTCCCTTGTCTATCCACTTTCATATTCAGAAATCTAAATGGAGTGCTCAGCACTGGTTGTTGGCTTGCCAGGTCACCCACTGGTAGCTGCAAGTCACTCTCATGTTGTTGAGCTCATGTTTGGCATTTTCTATCCGACCCTCCAGCTCAGGCAGAAAGTCAGTGTGTGTCTCGTCTTCATGTATCACCCTGAAGTGAAGCGCGGTCTCCTCTGTGTTTACAAAGCTTCCAACATCTTGCTTTTTTTCTTCTTAGCTAAGCTAACCTGGCTTCCCCTGCCACTCTAGCCTCTCATTCAGACCTTTCAGCTACTGGATGATAAGGAGAGTTATCACTGTCCTTTTCTACTAAAGCCTCAACCAGTCATTTCAACTTCAACTTCCAGTTATTCTTTCAGATCCTGGAACTGAGTCTTTTGTAACAAGTAAGCCCTTACTTTTGCTAACTATGCTTAACAGAGTTATTCAAGATCTTCTATCTCTTTTTAATCACAAGTGAGAAAGCTAACATGACACTTTCCCGATCTGTAATGAAGGAAAATAGAACACGGGATGCATGTGATTTCTCCCAAGTCACTACAAAAATCATAATTAGACTCTAGAATTTTGATCACTAGGCGTTTAATAATAGGCAACATCTCTACAACATGAAAGGCAAACCTTAGGAAAGAGCCCTCCCAGAGGAAGAGAAATCTTTCAGACATACATGGTGGCCCATGTTGAGTCCAGTATAGTTTAGACAAAATGGGTTCCAGGACACCTAGTACTAAATAATGAAACCCTATCTCAAAAAAAGGCAGAAAAGAAAGAAATTATATTTTTTAATTTTTTAATTATTAGTTACATTTTATTAACTGTATCCCAGCTGTATCCCACTCCCTCATTCCCTCCCAAACCATCCTTCCCTTCCTCATCTCTTTCCTGCCCCTTTCCAAGTCCACTGATTGGGAAGGACCTCTTCCCCTTTCATCTGATCCTGTTTTATCAGGTATCTTCAGGACTGGTTGCAAAGTCCTCCTCTGTGGCTTAGCAGGACTGCTCCTCCCTTGGGGAGTGGGGAGGTCAAAGAGCCTGCCATTGAGTTCCTGTCAGAAATAGCTCCCTGTGGAGCTTCTATCCTTTCCACGTCATACAAACTCCCCCTTTTTTCATATGGTTCCCTGCACTTTGCCGAAGGTTTGGTTTGAGTCTTAGATTTTTGACAAAGAAGCCAAAACCATTCAATGGAAAAAAGACAGCATCTTCAACAAATGGTGCTGGTCCAACTGGATGTCTACATGCAGAAAAATGAAAATAGATCCATATTTATCACCCTGCACAAAACTAAAGTCCAAGTGGATCAAAGACCTCAACATAAAACCAGATACTCTAAATCGGTTAGAAGAAAAAGTGGGGAAGAGCCTAGAACTCATTGGCACAGGAGACAACTTCCTGAACAGAACACCAACAGCACAAGCTCTAAGAGCAACAATCAATAAATGGGACCTCATGAAACTGAAAAGCTTCTGTAAAGCAAAAGACACTGTCGTCAGAACAAAACGACAGCCTACAGACTGGGAAAGGATCTTCACCAACCCTATATCTGACAGAGGGCTGATATCCAGCATATATAAAGAACTAAAAAAGTTATAAAGCAATAAATCAAGTAATCCAATTAAAAATGGGGTACTGGGGTATGGAGCTAAACAGAGAATTCTCTGTAGAGGAATATAGAATGGCAGAGAAACACTCAAAGAGAAATTATCTTTTACATGAAAAAAACAGAAAAGTTTTTTTTTAAAGCAAAACACTGAATTTTATATACAATTCTTTACGTAACAGGAATTTACGTATCTGACTATATCAGATCTCTTGAGCTCAGCAGCAACCTTATCAAGAGAATTAACATTAAATTCAAGAAACTTGCTCAGGAGGAACATTGCTGTGCTGGTTAGTTTTCTGTCAACTTGACAGGAGATTGTATCATCTGGGAAGAGAGAATCTCAGTGAAGGAATGTACTTGCTTCGAATTGGCCTAGAGGCAAGACTGTTGATATTTTCTTGATTGCTGATTGGAAGGTCTCAGCCCACTGGGGCAGTGACATCACTGGGCAGATGGTCCTGGGTTATATAAAAAGCAAACTGAGCAAGCCAGTAAGCAGTGTTCTTCCACGGTCTCTGCTTTTGTTCTGGCCTTCTGTCTGAAGTTCCTCAGTGATGGAAGATAATGTGGAAGTGTTAAGAGCTCTTTCTTCAACAAGGTGCTTTTGGTCACGGTGTTTATCATAGCAATAGAAAGCAAACTAGATCAGACATCAATTTAATTTCCATGCAGTTCTAGCAAACTCAGTACCCTAGTTTGATGCCCCAGTTTGCAGCAGGTTTCAGCCTAGGAGAACATTAGAATTGGAGGAAGTATAAGATCACTAATGTCAGTAGTCATCTGATAATGAGAGCCAGAAATCCTAGAAAAAAAGGGGAGTGAAAAGAACTGCTACCTCTGAGTGTTGGGGTGAATAGCTCTAAAGATTGCAGCAGCAGCAGCATTTCTTCAGCAGAACCATGTCACTGAGGCTCATTAGAATTATCTTAAGTAATGAGGCACAGATTAGAATATGCTTTACTTTCCATTATATAAAAGTACCAAGGCTTAGGGAAAACTAATTTTATGCCTCTGCCTCCTCCTTCTCTTCTTCTTTCTCCTTCTTCCTCTTGCTAATTTTGCTGTTGTTGTTTATGCTGTGTCGGTTCAGAGCTGGTCAGTGTTTAAGAGTACTGGTTGTTTTTCCAGAGGACCCAGGTTCAATTCCCAGCATCACAGAGCAGCTTACAACTGTATATAAGTTCAGTCCCAGGGGATATGATACCCTCCTCTGTGTATACTACATGTATGTGATGCAAATATGTGTGTTTATGTGGGTGTACATACATGCATACACATATATTCAACCAAACCTTCATTAACATGAAATAAAAATAAATAAAATCTCGAAAATATGTTGTTTATTTTGTATAAAACTAAATCCAAACACAAATATACTTAACAGGTACAATGAGGTATAATATTTGAAATAGGACCTGTTTCTGAACATTTAATAAACCTCTAGTTAGCCCACATATTACACAGGAGAATCTTATAGGCCTGCCTCCTCCTCTCCTTCCTCCTCCTTCCTCTTCTTGCTATTTTTCTGTTCTGTGGTTTATTCACTTTACTGAGAAGTTAGATGGACTGTGAGGGGCAGCACAGAAAGCACAAATTCGGGCATGAGACTAGACATTCTTTAAAATGTTTAATTGAAATGTAATTGTTTCGTGTTACTCTGTCCTCTTTACCTTCTAGTCTTTCTCATCTGCCCTATACACCGTGCGCCCTCTTGAAAAACATGCTTTTTCTTTGTTATTGTTACACACATAGACACACACACACACCATAAATACATAAATAAAGCTGGCTATGGCTATGTCCTTTTAATATTACTTGTATGTATATGAGGTCACAGCTGACCATTTGGTTTTGGATAACCTTTTAGGGAGCTTATCCCTGGGGAGGACCATTTCTCCTGCTCTTAGCATCCCTCAATTGCCTGGAGTTCTTTGTCCGCAGGCAAAGCCATGTGAGAGGCCCCTTTCATGTGAGCATGTCTACTGGTGTTGTACTTCTTTGGGTCTTTTTTATTGCAAAGGGAAGCTTCTCTGAAGCGGCATGGGGTAGGGTGAGGGTGATACTCATCTGTGGACTTAAGGATAAGAATTTGGAGTGTACTTAGGAACCATGATGGTTCAGTAAAAGGGTGGTAGTAGGCTCTTCTTGAAGATCTATGACCTCACTAGACCTAGGTAGTTGGCTAGGCATGATCTCGTACATGGCATGATTTCCCTCATATTTAGCATGCCTTAAGTCCAATGAGAGAGTTGTTGGTTACCACCAAGATTATTATACTTGGCATTATATCCTTAGGGGTATAATATACCACTACATATTATAAAATCCCAGACATGTGCTTTTCACTCATTTACCTTTCTGACAAATTTGAGCTGATATTATTAAATGCTGCAGTACTCCGGGTATCACGCCATACTGCTTACTGTTGTGGGGCATAAGCATTGCAGCTGGTTGAAAACTAATCCCTTAATCATATCATGTAAGTAATCTACCAGTTATGTAAGTAAGGTGTGCCTGAGAAGGTGCCAAAAAGTAAAGTATGACTTTCATCCCTAAGTAAATGTTATCCTAGCTATCAAAGGATCCAAAATATTTATTTCAAACAACATGATCATTGAAACTGTATTTCCAAAATATTTCTTTGGAACTAATTTTTGTGGAAGTTTAAAAAATAGAAATTATTAACACATATTACTCATACAAGTTAATAGAAGGCACTGTGACATTTCTGAAGAAATTTTTGAAATCATTAAGATACTATTTGAATTTTATATAAATTGAAATTTTTGATGCTTTGACTTTGTCTAAAATTAAAGCTCAGAGAAATGCCTAGCAAATAGGATAATCACCTGAAGATTAATATTGTCTCTGAAAATAAAGTATATTCATAAGAGAATGAGATTGATTTTCTTGTTTGGCTCAAGTTGTATCATAAGATAAGCACAGAAGTTCTAAATTATTTCAAGCCATTGTAATATTGCTGAGATACTCATTTAGTTCCAACATAATATTTTACGTCTGGGTCTATATAAAAACTGTGAATGCAGGCATGTTTTAAATTTACTTCATATACTTTTAATTACTTTTTCACATGGTAATATAGTATGAAATAGTCAGATGGCCTGAAGCTTATTATAAATAGTTGTGTGTCATGAAATAACATTTTGAAATCACAAGTAGCTATGGAACTTACTGATTTTCAGGATAATTGCTTTCTAATCATAAGGAATAATAATCACAAAAATTAAATTGCTAACATTGATTGCATACAGTGGGTCATGCTCCCTGCCTACCAGAGTACTGCAGCATTCAATAATGTTAGCTCAAAGGTTGTCAGGAAGATGAATGAGTTAAAAATACACATGCCTGGGACTTTTGCTCAGTGCCTATTTTACGGAAAACATTCAACAAATAATCCATGTAGTTTTAATTACCCTCAGAAGAAAATTTAAGCTTAAAAAGTAATTTTCCATAGGGTCATGGATCTGCAGGGTACTTTACCTTAGTAATTAACGTTATTTTCCTATTTTATCTACAGTTGGTTAGGCTAAGAACATCCTGGAAGAGAATTTGCTACCGAAACACCAATCACCACCCACAGCTCTCAGCACAGGTGTACACCGGTGTCGGTTAAACACCCAAAGTTCTCCAACTGCTGTTCAGTGTTTAGCCACCAGGGTAACTCATTCTCCACCTTTGAATTGAACTGATGCATTCTGAATTCTTCCCGTTAATAAAAAAGGTAAAAATTAGAATTGTGCAGAATAAAACTATTTTGCTTAAAAATTTTTAAGCTATAGAAGTAGTAAATGAATTGATTACCTTGAAATTCATTTCATCTCTGCATGTTGATATTCATCCCTAGCTATATCATACCCAGTTCTCATTTTCTTCCAAGGAAGCATCTCTTTTGTGCATTTGCTATGAATCCTTTCAGACTTCTTCTGAGTGCTAAACTATATGTATTTACAAGTATGTTTGTATTTACGAGTATGTTTGTAGCTATAAAAATAGTTTTTGCCTACTTATGATATGTCTAGTATTGTATAAATTTATATGTATACAACTATAATGTATCCAATTACTACGTCATAGATGTCTCTATGCTGCCTTCTTACTGCTTCATTTACTGGCACAGCCATATCTAATGGGAACATCAAAAGTCATGAAGCCAGCACAACTGCTTGACAAAGATCCAGCAAAGCGGAGCCATATGATACAATCACTGTCGTGCTTTACTTCACTTTTGGCCTTGATCTCCACATGTTGCATGCTTGGAGGGGGTTACTATTGTCCAACTTGGAGATATTGAATTTATGGCAAATTTCTTATGAACATTTATGCCTTCTCCCAGGACTACTGCATCTGAGCTTCCTCAGGAATGTCCTAAACATGTCACCCCCCCACTCTTAAGGAGATATTCTTATCTGGCCTCCTTGAAGGTCTTCCTTACACCCTGAGGGTTGTGGTTCAAATAAAGATGCCAGAGATCTCCTCGTGAGGCTCCAACTACAATAAATTCTTGGCACATCTACCCCTGATCTTACTCAGGAACAAGATAAAATCAGAACAAAGTAAACTTAAAAAGGTAGAGAAGGTTTGGTGGACTAGAGATGTTGTAGAAAATCGGGTTAAATGCCTCTTCCTACAACTGACAGACAAATAATCGTATGGATAAATAATAAAGGAATGAAGTATTAAGAACCCCCTTTCTTAGAAAAGTTAGCTCATGCCGGACCACCCTGGTATGGTAGGACCAAGGGACAAAAGAATACCAAGATTAGACATAAACAAATTCTACAAGACATAAACATTGTATTATGCCAGAATTGAAAAATAACTACAGCAGCTTTGGCATGAAGAGTTTCTTGGGCCTCATGACAGTTGGCACTCTGACCATTAAAAGTTGATAATACACCGCTTGGCACATGACGATCTGCCCAGGCTTGCTTGGGGATTTTCTTGCTGTCTAATACTATTGAAACTGCAAGATTCTTAAAAGTTGGGTTGTGGGGTTGACGGTGGAAAACGATTGTAAAATATAGTTCTGTTCTGTCATGGTTTATCATATGGTGACTAAACTTACAGCCAAGCAGTTAAAACACATGACCAGAGACAAAAAAAAAAAAAAAAAAAAAAAAAAAAAAATGACATGATCTGTGTTTTAGAACAACATGAATTTAACCCTGTCTACTGAGTTCTGTATAAATAAAGAAGCACTAAGATTGCCAGTCAGTCAGGCTGCAACACTCCCCTTGACCCTTGTGCCTGCCTCACTCCTATTTCCTCTACATGACCTGCCCACAGCCGGGGCAGTGATGAAATGTAACACATCATTCCTTTTTTAGACACCCTGTAGCTTATTTGTGAGTTTGCCTACTTGATAAGCTCAGAGTTTTTGCAACATTTACTTCTGCAAACAATATTGCTCATACACATTTCCCCTTCTGCCCATGAAAGTGTTTCTCTAGAGTGGCTTCTGGCTGGAGAAACTGCAGGGTTGTTCATAGACAGCTGCTTAAAAACATGCAACAGCCGAATCTTTGGGTCTTCAATAGCTATGTGAGATCATTACTCCTACATGCTCACCCACAATATCAGCATATTTACATGACTTTTCAGAAAACAGATTAATATTTCATCTTCTTTATCTTTGATGGCTATGACACTTCATATGTTCTTCACCTTTATACCTAATAAGTTGTTCCGGTTGTTAGTATATTATAAACTTTCATTATTCTTAATATTTTTTATATCTGCAGCAGATATTTGTCTTTCTAACTTGTCTCACCTTTAACTATTTTTTTTAATGACATCACATTTGTTAATATATTCCTTTTAGGTTTTGGCTCCTTACTTAATCTGCCAATTTCCTAAGATTTATCACTATGCCTTCTGCTAATTCTTATCTTTGGTTGTTTTAAACACCAGTGCAATCTCACCAAGATCAGGTCTGATGGCAAACGTAGGACCTAACCCTCTGACTATACTAACTACACAATGCAGTACTAATAACTACACATATGATGTCGTACAGCAACTCTCTAGAGATTAATCATCTTCCATATCTGACACTTTACACCCATTGAACAATCACTCCTCACAGGCCCAGGAGTGCCATGATTTTATTTTTGTATTTTATTATTCTAGATACTTCATAATATGAGGTATTTATCCTTTTGTGAGTGGCTTACACTATTCCTTTAGGCTATTTTATCTTTTCCAAACACATGCCAAGTTTAATAGCGTCCTAGTATAACATCAGTGAAGTCTCAGCAAGAGCAGATATGATGGTGGTGAAACAGCCACACAAATGAAAAAGCCACAAACTCAAAGCTGCTAACTAGACACTCTTCCATTTTACTGCAGACCCCAATTATCAATGTGCTCTGAGCTTTAACCTGACTGTATCTCTTGCTCAGAGCTAATTATTTCCCTTCTTCAGCTTAAAATAAATAAGTTGTAAATCCTTAGTGGTCAAAAAGAAATCTAATTAGAAGAAGACAAAGGAACAAGGTAAGAAAAACCATTTTCACTGCTGCTTTAGCTAAACCGAGAAAGCCACCTTGCCCTCAGTTCTTCAGGACCGAAAGAACCCCAATTAGTTGAAAACAAAATTTATTTGTTATTATGCTCTGCTTTATATTTAAGATTTAATATTTATAAACTAAATTATAAAATTGGCTACTAATAATCCCTACTAATAAAACTATAGCTTGCAAACAAGTATTTAAGTGGTGAAAGTGTCCATCAATCTTCATGACAAAGTTAATGTGTTTTGCATATTTATAACATTGATCTCATAATGAGTAAAAGAAAAGTAAGGCATTTTTGACTGAAAGCTTCAGATTCCTAAAATTCACCCCTACTATGCCTTGCTCTTTTCATCTTCCCTGCTAGGCAGACACTTTCTGTTATATCCTCTGTATTATCCATTACTCTGTTTTGCACTGGTCATATTAGGGTCCATCAAATAAAAAAAGAATATCCATTTTCCAAGTTTTTAGTTGCTGTTTTCAGTCTTGAGCTATCTGGCCCTGGCCTAGAAACATGATGCTAAGTGAAATGAGAGCACTGCTTCTCCCAGTGTTAAGATTTTCCCAGAATCCCTTGGCAGTTGAATGGTGCTCACTTCCTCAGCTGCTCTGCCAGCTGCTGCTCTCCAGGTTCTCCACAGCCTCCTGGTTCATCTTTAACTCACTCTCCAGCATGCTCTTCTCCCTCTCACACTTCATTCTGGCTTTCCTCTCCCGTTTAAAGTCACCTTCCGGATGGCAAAAGGAAAGACTCCTTAACTAAGTAAATAGGTAGTATTTATACACTAAAAGTGTTCACATCAACCACTTTCTATCAGAAAAATAAAAAGTACACAATTCTCTTCATGATGCACAGGTACAAAAGCATTTTAAAACAAGCAGCATCACAATGTGTTAACAATGTCAACGTGTTAACAAAATAATCTAGAAATCAGTGGTGGAGGGAATGTCTACAGATTGTGGATTATGATATATATCCTAGAGAGGGAACCAACAACAAGAGTCCAGTTCCCCTCTGTTTGATCACTTCCAGGGAGGAGCGGCTTGCCTTTTTATTGGAAACTCGCTTCAGGGGCAGTTAAGTTCATTTACTCAAGGGCATTTCCTCATGAGACGTGAAAATGTTCTTTATAAATTTTCAACTGCCTGGCACAACACCAGGAAATCTGTCTCCATGAGATAATCTATGAGTACTTGAAGTCCCTCCAGCACCAGTGGTCTTTTCAATCTCCACTGTAAGCATGCACATCCACTCTCTCTCTCTTGTGGTAGCATCTGGATTATAACATGTTGTGTCCTCATACCCAAAAGATTGGTTAGAACATTCCAGTTTCTAGATTAATGATGCCAACTCCTAAATGTTTATCATGAAGTTAGATAACAGCTACAGTACTGTTTTTGTCCATTGATATCTTTGCTTTTCTTTAAATAAATAAATAATCTGGAAGGTATAACAAAAAGTGTTACCAGGAAAGACATAAAATTCAAATTGGAACAAGTGAGAGAGTTTCTGAAAGATACATGTAAAAGCCTGAAATCAGATGAATCATAGATGATTGTGTCTCACTATATTCATATGTTGACATCTTAACCCTCAAGATACTAGAACTTGGGACTTTTGTTGGTGAATAAATTAAAAAGGGACTCTTGTGTAAAACCCTGTTCTTTCTGCTCTGTGAGGATATAGTAGGAAGATGGCAATGAATGAAAGATGACATAGGCTTTCATCAAAAAGCACACATACCAGTGTCTTGATCTAGGAGTTCTCAGTCTCCACATACATATTTTGTTGGAAGGACCCTGCTGTTTGAAGTTGCGGTCCTCCCAGTCCAGGTAGCCATTCTGAGGTTGGCATTAAGGTGCAGGACTCACTCTCCCCAGAATCCTGCCTTCTGCCTAGACATAGACGCCCCTAACTACATTTGATACATGGCCTTTGACACAGCTCCCTGCTAGCTCTTTCCTCCCTGTGCCTATATGATAATTAGGTACTATGTTTTCTTTCCTTTGATAGTAGCCTGCTGTTTATTGCAAATCAAGCATCTTTGAGGTGCCTAGTCTTAACCAATTATGTACACCTATCCACACACTCCCCAAGGTATTCTCTGGAATTAAAGTTGAACTAGCTCCCTGAATTGGTTCCTGGAATGCCATGCTCTCTGGCCTTTCTAGCCTTGTGCCTCTTCTCATGCTTCTCCTGACTTCATGGGCTGGTAAAGCCTCCAAGACAGGGTGAGAACACACATTTACGTTTTCATGAATTGCCAAGTCTATTCTGGCTTTACATAGCATCCAAATGTAATAAGACAATAAGGAGACAGAGGGAGGGGAGAATAAATGAATGAGAGTACTTGTGTGCAAGTGTATATGTGTGTATAAAAACAACCATAATTTTCTATCTTTGAGGACGTTTGTGATACATACACAGTAAAGAAAGACACAGGAATGGCTAGAAGCAGATAGAAAGGCAAAAATGCAGATAACAGAAAACCCTAACTACCCCCTTTTAGCAAATTTGTAAAGACTAAGGGGATTGAAAGGAAAAATAATAGTAGTGAACACACATACTGTGTCATCTGGGGAGGGAGAAGGAGAGCATTTTGAACCTATACATTGAGACTAGCCTTGAACACTTCTATTTCACAGGGTGTTTAGAGGCAGAACAGGAAATACAACTTACAATCTTAGGAGCACATTTTCAATAGTGTAGGCAGAACACCACTTGTTACATATAAATAGTAAACAAATCTCACCATGTCATTGGAAACCCAGCATAGTCTTTAAAACCAATTCCCATACCAGCAGCTTCAAATAGATCACCACCATATCTCTGGGGCAAACCCAAAGTTCTGGGTTGGCCTCAATTGGAAAAGATCTTCAACAACCCTACATCTGACACGGGCTAATGTCTAGAATATATAAAGAACTCAAGAAGTTAAACAGCAACAAACAAAACAATCCAATTTAAAAATGGGGTAAAGGGCTAAACAGAAAATTCTCAACAGAGGAATCTTGAATGGTAGAGAAACACTTAAAGAAATGCTCAACATCCTCAGTCATCAGAGAAATGCAAGTCAGAATGACTCTGAGATTTCATCTTACACCAATTAGAATGAGTAAGATATAAAACTCAAGTGACAACACATGGTGGAGAGGATGTGGGGAAAGGAGAACCCTCTTCCATTGTTAGTGGGAGTGCAAACTTGTATAGCCACTTTGGAAATCAATCTGGCACTTTTTCAAAAAATTGGGAATAGTGCTACCTCAAGATCCAGCTTTACCACTTCTGGGCATATAAAGATGCTCTACCATTCAACAAGAACATTTGCTCACCTATGTTCATATCAGCTTTATTAGTAATAACCAGAATCTGGAAACAACCTAGATGTCCCTCAACGAAAGGACGGATACAGAAATTGTGGTACATTTACACAACAGAATACTACTCAGCTATTAAAAACAAGGAAATCATGAAATTTACAGGCAACTGGATGGAACTAGAAAAGATCATCCTGAGTGAGGTAACCCAGAACCAGGAAGACACTCATGGTATATACTTACTTATAAGTGGATATTAGCTATATAATATAGTATAAAGATAAAATCTGCAGACCTAAAGAAGCTAAACAACAAGGTAGACCCTAGGGAGAATGCTTAAATATCATTCAGAATAGCAAATTGGAGAGACACCAGAACTGGTGGAAGGAAGGGAATAGGATGGGAGACTACCATAAAGGTCCTCTGAAAGGCTGAACCCAACAGGGAATTGAATCAGATGCTGAAACTCACAAAGTTTGGGCAGAACATAGGGAGTCCTATGGAAGAAAAAGTTGGAGGGATAAAAGGAGCTGGAGGGGACAGGAGCTCCACAAGACAAAAATATCTGGGTGGGTGCTGCAGAGACTAATGCAACCAAGGACCATGCATGAGAGAACCTAGACCCCTTGCTCAGATGTATCCCATAGGCAACTCAGTCAGAGTAAGGGGAGCAGGGGTGGTCTCTGACATGAACTCACTTGCCTGCTCTTTCATCACTTCCCCCTTGTGATGTGGCCTTGCCAGGCCACAGAGGAAGAGAATCCAGGCAGCCCTGATGAACCTGATAAGCTAGGGTCAGATAGCAGGGGAGGAGGACTTTCCCTTTCAGTGGACTTGGGGAAGGGGATAAGGTGGAAGAGGGAGGGCAGGTGGAACTCGGAGGAGATGAGGGGTGGGGCTACAATCAGGATATACAATGAATAAATTGTAAAAAGTAAAAATTAAATAAAACAACAACAAAATAACAACAAAAACTACAACAAAAAAAAAGAGATCCCTAAAAGCTTGAGGAAATTTCCCAGGCTGCTGACCATGGTAGCGATGTTTCCCTGTCTCCTTGTGTGGAAAGAGAGAAGTATGTGGGTTAAAAGTATGAGAAATAATAGACAAAATATTATATAGGGAGAAAAAGGCAGGAAAGTAAAGGACAGTCGTAAAGGCCCATTCAGGCAATGTACAAGCTAAAACAAAAGTAAAACAATCAAGATACAAAAGTGTAAGTTTTATTAAAATTAAATAAAACAAAAAAAATAGCAGCATTTCTTTCTAGTCTTTACTAACACACACCTCTACTCCCATCTCTGATCCCCTTGGTCTTTTGCTGCTGGCTCTGCGGATAGATGTATAGATGAGGCCATCAGTCTCAGAAACTAAAGCAAGCTGCGATGCCCTGTCCTTCCTGAGAGGTGTTTCTGCTATTTAGGGCCTAGATTTTGGGGGGAGTTTTCTAGTATGCTGGCTCCCCTCCTTCAACAGGAGAGTTAAAATCGGTGTGCTGCTAATCACACTGTCCACAAAGAACTTTCTGAATCCGAGGCACTAGCGGTGGGGGTTGGGGTCGACCAAATGTGCACCCAGGCTGTACGTACCTTTGCTGTTGGGTGTTCTCCTGCTGAGACCCTGGCACCCCTGTTCTTTTCAACAGCTCCCTCAGTTCTTGCATCTGTCAGCAAGACTGTGTACCCCCTCTACTTTCTTATGGTGTTGCTTATAAGGTATTAGGGTTAGCTCGTTACGGTAGTTATCCTGAAGTATACTGAAGAGCTCAGGAGAATCTCTGCTTCAGACTCCAGAACTATTTGTCCTTCCTCCAGAGTCCCTGCTGCCACCAGGCTCCTCATTTTCTCTGTTCACGGCGACCACAGCCCTGGTCCATTTCCATCGTCCACTCAGTCTGTCCCCAGCTCAAGCTGTTTATCTGTCCATGGCCAGGAAGCACAGGCTCCTCCCTTGTGAGTGTTGATGCCAGCCTTATGTGGGTAGCATGTACATAGAAGGAGCATTGGCAGCTGCTCCTGCCTCTCTGTAAGTTGTTTTTTTAATAGTGTCATATTATATATCTTCTAGACCATAACAAAATAAAATTATATATTTAACCACAACAGAAAATATGCAAACACATGAGAACAAAACAATATGCTCCTAAATTGTTAATAAGTAACTTAATAAATTAATTAAAATGATATTTAAAAACTTGTAGAAATAATAATAAATAACAATAACATGTATCGGTGGGGCATCACCAAGGCATTTGTGTGAAGGAAGTTTATGGCAATAAATAGACACATTCAATAGAAAAAGGTACCAAACACACATTATGATCATGTACATCAAGACCTCAGTAAAACAAGAATAAAGCAATCCCCGAGTTAGCAGAAAGAAAGCACAATAAGTCATTGAGACTTTTTATATATCAGAACCAAATATCAGAATATCAGAACCAAAAAAAAAATACCAGAGATCAGTATTATCAAAAAGTAATTGTTTTGAAATGATCTAAAAGCATTGACAAATATTTAGGTGTACTAACTATGAAAAAAAAAGATAAAAATGAGGAATTATAACTAGTACCATATATATATACAAAATATAAGTGAAAATTGCCATGATTGCCATGATGCTCAAACAACCTTTTAATATATTCTCCCTTTCAAAACTCATCCCATTACCTGAGGGTTCTACTGATAGATTCTCCACAGTGCTTAAAGGATTAATTCTAATTCTGAAACATCTCCAAAATATTGAAATGAAAAGGAGCCAGCCATACTCCTTTGTCAGCATTATCTAAGTAGCAAACCACACACAGATACCATAAAGAAGGAAATCTGCTAATTTTTATTCTTGATGAATGTAGATGAAAAACATCAGTGGGGCACTAGTGTTCAGTAACATACCCAGCTCATACTCTACAGCTGAGTGAGATCCATCCTAGTGATTCAGGGATGGTTCATCACTGAGAACAGTAACATACACAAACAGAATCAGGGTCCAAAAATGTATGATTATTATTAACATGAAACATAACACAAACAAAATTTAAAAATTCAATAAGATCTAGCATCCATTCATATTTTTTGTAAAGGCCTCAAAAATAGGTATCAAAAGAGCATATATCACCATCCTAAGGTATCTGTGAGAAACTCACACGACTGTACTGAATGAGGAAAAGCAGACAGTGTTTCTTCCTGTATCAGATATAAGATAATGATGTTCACTTTCATTAATTTTATTTAAAATAGTGTTGGAAGTCTCAGCAAGAACAAAAAGAAAAAGAAGTAAGAGGAATCTAAGATGGAAAAAAAAAGATTATTTAATTTTATTTGTTGTGAAACCTAAATGTCATCAGTAAGCTGTTAGAAGTTATAAATGAATTCATCAAAGTACCTCGATACAAAATTAACATAAAAAGAAGGTTTGTAAAAACACACCCCAGTTTAAATGATCTTAAACAGCCCTACTCATAATAGCTAAATAAAATAAAAATATTTAGGTATAAATTTAGCCAGAGAAGTAAAGTAACCCTAAAAAGAAAATTATAAGACAGAAAGGAGCTGGGGGAAAGCCAGGCCTTAAAGCATTTGTTGTGCAATCAAGAGGACTTGAGTCTAATCCTCAGAACCCGGGTTAAAAAAAAAAAAAAGGAAAAAAAAAAAAAAAGGCAGGTGTGGTGGCCCACACTTGTATTCCCAGGTCTGGGGAGGCAGAGACAAGCAGACTCCTGGGTCTTGCTGGCCAGGCAGCCTAACCCAGTTGATGAATTCCAGCCTAGTGCGAGAGCTGGTCTCAAAGCAAACCACACTGAATCTCCTCAGGAGCAGCACTTAACTTCTTAGCTTCTAACCGCTACATGCAAGCACATCCTTAAGGAATTTACAAAACACTTGTGAGGGTGAGCACAAGAAATTGGAAAAAAAAAACCAAAAAAACAAAACAACAAAACCATTTCATGTTCATTGAAGTTAATATCAATATTCTCAAAATGAGCATACTAACCATAGGGAGCTATAGATCTATACAGTTGGTGCAATTTCTATCAAAATACGATTGAATTTCTTGCCAGATATAGAAAACAGTCTTAACTTTCACATGGAAGACAAGACTCAGAATAGCTAATAGGATGATGAGCTGGATACATGGGATGGGGAAAGGAATTATAATAATATCTATTTCAAAGCATAATCTAAATCTACAATAACCCAATGATATTATGGCATACAAACACAGCAAAAATCCATGGAACACAATAGAAAACCCGGAAGCTACTCACATTTGTCAGGTGACTTTTGACAAAGATACCTAGAGCACACAGTGGAGGAGGGCTCATCTCTTTAGTAAGTAATTCCATAAAAAATGGGTTAGACACACTCAGAGCAATGACACTTGATCCCTTCCATTCAGCATACAAAACTTCCACTCGAGAGCTATCAAACCTAAATGTAAAATTGGAAGCTATAAAATTATTTCAACAAAACATTGCAAGATAATGTACAGAAAAACATTTTCATATTGGATCCCTAAACATGGGAACAAAAGTCAGAATTAACAAGTGGGATTGCATAAAACTGAGAAATCCTGCATAGCAAGGAAAATAAGAGAATGAAGACAAAACCGACAGTTCATCCAGAATACCAAAGACACTGAAAAGGCTGAGCTTGCATGTAAAAGTACAATTAAATTAAATAGACATTTCTCGAAAGATGACATACAAATGGCTAACAAGAATATGAAAAAATGCTCCATATTACTAATCATCATGAAAATGCAAATCAAAACCATAATGAGATATCATCTCATCCTAGTGAGAATGAATACCATTATAAAGACAAAAGTAACAACTGCTGGCAAGAATGTGGACAAGGGAAACCTTTTATTATACACAGTTAGTGGGAATGTTAATTCATATTGCCATTTTGGAAGTCAGAATGGGCATTCTGAAAAAATATGTGTGTATATATATATATATATATATATATGAATTCTGGAAAAATTCTGCAAAATATATGTGTAATAAGATTCATTCAACAATCCCAATACTGGTGTATATCCAAAGGACACAAAATCATTATACCCCAAAGTTGTATTCCCATGTTCCTGCAGCACTATTCCCAATTGTTGAAACATGTAACCAGTGCAGATGTCTATAGTAAATGAGAAGATAAGGACAAGTCAATATACATAAAGGATAAAATAGTATTTATTCATAAAAGAGGGAAAGCCTATTACAGCCTGATGAATAGAACTGGATATCATTAAGTTGGGCGAAATAAGCCAGAACCAGAAAAGCCAAAGGCATGCTTTCTCCAGTATTTGTGGAACTATCAAATTTATTTATTTCCCTTGCTATGCAGGACTTCTCAATGCAATTTCATTTGTTAAATTTGACTTTTGTTCTCTGTGTTTGGGGATCCAATGGTCTCATAGAAAAAGGACAGAGAATAGTGATTGTTATTGACTGGGAAAGGTAGGGAAAAGACATGAGGAGAGAAAGATGTTTTACAATGGACTCCAAAAACACAGAGTAGGATCTCACAATTTTCTTATAGCAGCAGGAAGCCACTTGGAGATTAAGCTATACTCCAAAATGAGAAGAAAAGTGCAAAACTCTAAACTCTCAGTACATACAATGACATACGTGTGAAGATGTGGGCATTGTTGTTATCCTCACTTAATCATTATATAGTACGCGTATGTTCTGAGTTACAATAATGCCCTGGTCTTCCATAAAGACACATAGATATTATGTTACAATAAAGAAAATAATTGTGAGTTGTGTTTGTATGAAGACAGACTGCCAGCCAGCCAGCCAGCCAGCTCACTGCTGCTCACTGCATCAACTTGCTGGCCCAGCTTCAGGTTGGCTTTTCTCATGTTGCGGAGTTTCTCGTCCTCTGTGTGCTCCTGGGTCTGCTGCTGGGCCTCCTGAGAAGCCTGCACTGCTCTGCTAAGTTTGCTGACTTCCTCGTTTAGAGAGTGCTCCTCCTCAGTCAGGCTCCTGACCTGTGGGAAGACTACGACAAAGCTGGCTGTTAGAGCCCCCACTGGAAGCATGTCTCTCTTTAATAGGCCAACACACTCAGGAGGCATCTGATGTCATCAATAACCGAGCCAAACTCCTGACATACTTTTCCAAACTCTACGTTCACTTCTCACGCATTGCAAAAAGGATCCATTATCTGCCATGGCGAGAAAGCAGAATATTCTGGTCAATAAAATTCAACATGTGTGCTACTCTCGGAAAATAACTATATCACTAAAGATAACTTCGCTTTCCTTTCTGTATCCAGGGGAAATGTGCTGATCATGCCATGCCTCGGTGTCCCCAGAGTCTGGCCATAAAAGAAGGGTTCCAACAGACAGCACATGCAAAGGTAGAAGCTCGCTATCTGTCCCCTAGGGAGCAACACAAAGCCCTGCTGTTTAATCATCTGCCAAATCAGTTTCATAGTGGAGATTAGTTGCTTATCAAATGCTTCACTCAGGCTCCTCCACACAGACAATCCACATGTAGATGCAAACATTAAGACCACAGCTAACGTAAAGGCAGTTCTCAACCTGTGGGGTGGCATAGCTGATTATGATTCATAACAGTAGCAAAATTATGGTAATGAAGTAGCAACGAAATAATTGTATGGTTGGGGTCACCACAACGTGAGGAACTGCATTAAAGAGTCCCCAGCATAGGAAGGCTGAGAACCGCCGCCTTAACTGGAATTATGGTAGGCTAAACTCGGAATCATTATTTAAGCTGTAGGTTCAAACACATCTCAGCTCACTTTTTAGCAAGGCCCATCATGTTCATTCTTGTTCCAAAACGGATGCTTACAGGTCCACTAAAACTGTTTTGCTATGTTGGGTTTCAGAGGCAGTGGTAGTTCGTTTGGTAGGTTAAATGGGGTTCTAAGTACATTCACACAGGAAATCTGAGTAGTAAAGGTCCAGCTCACCAGACCGTTTACTTGATTCAGGTCCTGGCTCCTGTCACTGTAAAATTGCAGGCCACTGTATTAATTAACTTAAAGTATACTTCTGATACCCACACCTCATTTGCGAGAAGAATTCAGGCATCTACGCCTTCCTATCACCACAGAAAAAGTACCCTGTGCTCCGCTGCACACTTTCCCTTCTCTGACTTCACCAATATTGTTTCCAGGTCATTGATTTCCTTTTTCAACTCAGAACATTCATCTTCCAGTTTCCGCCCCCTGGCAGTCAGCTCAGAATTTATCTCCTCTTCTTCCTCCACCCGCCCAGATAACTCCTTGACTCTGGCCTCCAGCTGCATCTTGGATTTAATCAGCGACTCACACTGCTCCTCAGCATTTACCAGGGTCTCTTGCTCCTGCCATGATGAGGAGAAAATTGGTGCCAACAGCTGGAAGTAATTTATCAGCTGGGTGAAAATGCTGCCTAACACAAAGCAAGGAGATAATTGCCTGCCCTCTGCCCGGGACTTTTACCTACCTTTCCCAGGCAGCTGAAATAATATTCCTAGATCGTTGATCCTGTTGTTAAAAAGTAGAGGAGATGCGTGTGTTTGGAGGAGCCTTCCATCTTCCGGGCCCCTTCAGTAGATTAGGTGACCTCTTCTAAGGCACTTAATAGAATCCTTGTGGCCTAAAGATTCTGACACTCCTCCAACCATCAGTGTCATGCTGTTTAAATCACAGCTTCAGGACAAATCAGTGTGGGAAGATATTTGAAGCTGCTGCCTGCTTAGGATACAGTCTTTTAACCAAGTGTTATTCCCATAGAGAGTAGAATATTTGTGGCATTATCATAAATGCAGCAATCCACTTGTCCAATGTATATTACTTAATTGAGATGAGGTGTGTATTTTTATGCAGAGGTGAATTTCAAATGTATAAGGTCACCTACAAGTCACTTAACTATATTTCATTATTATTTCCACTTAAAATCCTTGCCTTGAAGATTCTGCCAGCAGCAAATGCCACAAGCTACAGATACACATAGAACATGGAATACAGTTTTTGTTTTGTTTTTTAAATTCTTTCCCATGCTTCGGTTGCTAAGCTCATGGAGTGATCCATTGTTCCCATGGTTGGAGACAAAATTAAAAACAAAGAGACACCTTTAACAAACTATGTTTTATTTACGTGTGTTTGGTATATGCATATGTGAGTGCAAAAGATCACAGAGGCCTCAAATCCTTCCAGAGCTGATCTTACAGGTAGTTGTAAAGTACCCTATGAGAAAGCTGAAAACTGAACCTAGATTCTCTACACTCTCAATACAGTTCTTTTGCGAACTGAGCCGTCTCTTCAGCCCTACCTCCCCACCCCACCCCCACCATGGACTCTTTTGTTAGCAAGGACCTTTTTCCTAACTTTGAATCTCTCTTAAGTGACCTCTTTAGAGGTTGTCCTTTGTTTGTTTCTCTGCTGCTGTGATCGAACACCCTGACCAAAAGCAATTCGCTATTGTTTTATGTTACATATGACAGGACATTATTGAGGCAAGCCATGGCAAGAGCCCAGAGCAGAAAGAATGGGAGAATGCAGATTATTGGTTTTCTCAGCTTGCTTTATTTATACAAGGACTACCCGCCTAGTGTGGCAGTGCCTGCGGTGGGCTGCCCTCCCCCAACACACACACACACATACACACACATACACACACACACACACACACACACACACACAATTGATTATTAATCAAGGACACACTCCACAGTTATGTACCCTGGCCAGCTACCTGCCTAGGGTGGAAGTGACCACAGCCGGATGGCCCCTACCCACCTCCATCAGTCATCAATCAAGGACAAACCTCAAAGTTACGCCCGTGGGCCAATCTGCTAGAGGTGGTTCCTCAGCTGAGGTTACCTCTGTCCAGGTGATTCAGTTTGTGTCTGTTGGTATTTAGAATAAGAGAAAAAAATTGCAAAAAAAAAAATTCTTGTTCCACTTGGTGTTTAACCATGTTTCTTTTAATAAATTTTGAAATGCTTCATAACCTTGTCAGCCTTTTTCTCATAGTTATAATTTGCATGCATCTCAGTCTTCATGGAGCTTGTTCTGGAATTTGCCTCTGTTTTCCATGCCTCCCTCAATGATCTATCCCATGATTTTACTTATTGTGCTTTTGTACAAGAAGCATTTGTGTCTGTCCTTCATACCACTTGGATTGCACAAACCATTCTCCATTGACAGGAAAAAGCAGAGAGACTGAGTGGCTAGGCCTCACCTAACACTGCCTCATCTTGAAGGTCAAATGTGTAATCAATTATGATTTTTTTATAGTATGTGTCAATTGGATATGGACCAGGACCCAGGGATTTGGGTTTTTAAACAAGCATCTCAGATAATGCTAGTGCACACACACTAATAATTCTAAAATTATGCCATGTTAAATACATCTTAGAAATGTGAGTACAGAGTCTAGTGAAAACTGTGGCTTGTTAGAAATTAGCAAATAGCAAAAATATAATTTTAGTCAGTGTAAGATGACGATAATTTCTCTGTTTTCATAAAGCTTCTTTTTTCACTTTTGTATAAGTTAGAGAATGTATAATAAAGGCAGATACAACTTTCTCCTGTCCTTTTGGGTTTGTTTTATTTTGTTTTGTTTTTTGACTCACAGCAGTGCAGGGAGCCAGAGAGGAGTGTGAGAGTGAATTCATCATGATGTGGACACGAAGGACAAAACCAAGAGTGTAGAGTCTAGAACATACATGCTACAAGTTTGAAATGGCCCTCATTGATTGGTAAGCAATATTAGTTTTTTAAGACAACAGTTTTTAACTTTTGTCAGATACCAGTGTTTCATTCAGATCATATGTTCTGCTTAATAAAGAATATTTGACATAAGCATATTGTGGTTTCTTTCTCTCTTTTTCTTTCTTTCTCTCGTAAATGAATTTGACACAAAGATAAGGTTAAGAACTGGTATTTATGAACTCAGTTCATTAGTAATTGTGATTTGGACAAAGTTAGTAAGATAACTAAACAAACAAAACCTAAACCAAACCAACCAACTAAACAAACAAACAAAACCCCAGAAAAACAAAGCTCCCAGGAAATGCTTTCAGGGAGAAAAGTACTGCAATAATCCCGAGGAGGAACTCAGCCAAGAATTTCTTGGAGGCAACTAAAATCCTGTTTGTCCCTCTGCTCATAGATGGTGAGTGAGATAAGATTTAAATTTAAATAAAGTCACTAAACAAACAAAACTAAACTGTGTTGTGCTTTTGCTTTCTGTGTTTGGTGGCCATCTATGACATTTAAAGGCACAGGCTTCACTTCCTTTTTCCTGTCGACAGCTTCCTGCAGAAGCAGCAGCCTTGCTCTTCTTTGACTTTACTTTCCACTCTCCTGCCCCCGCCCCGACCTGAGATTCTTATTTCTCTAAGGCTTTCTGTTGTTGCTTCCTCTTTCTTCAGCCCAGCATCTTCTTCCCCACTCTCAGATTTAAAGAGGCTTCTGAATCCCAAAGGAGTGGAAGGAGGGCCTCATCCAAGGCTAGCTCTTCACACCTGTGAATGTCCTTATGTTCCTCTGGATAAAATGAATCTTGTTCTTGACTCAAGAGTAAACAAAGAAAAGCAAGTTCTGAGAGTACTGGGAGAGATGACTAGAATTGGAAAGCATTTTAGCAGGATGTCGCACTTGTTTTTAAACTCTTTTATTTGGGGTATTTAAGCTTCTACCTCTCTTCCACCAAACCTTTAACCCTAGGTAAGAGAGAGGTTAATGGGGAGAGGGGTCACAGACCCCTTTACTTCTTCCAGCTAATTAGGGTCGATGGGTTCTTTGGGGGCTCTATCAATCTCCATCAACAGCAAACAGAGCAAGGAGTCTCCTCCAAGCAGCTTCCTTGAAATTTTTCTCTCAGTCTGTCTCCTCCAAGCCATCTCACCATCTCTTGTCTCTCCAAAGTGCCATACCTTCTCTTTCTGGGCTTTTGTATTTATATCCTTTTCAGACTTCTAGACCATGCCCCTCTCTGTGCTGTAGGAGGCAGGCTGTTACCAGCTGGCAAAGACCAAATTAATTGCCCTGGAGGAGGCAATTATCAACTGTGGACAAACTAAAGCCAAATTAAAATCCCACACTTGGGATTAAAACAAAAACACATTTATGTAACATAACAGAACTTAAAAAACAAAACGAAAAAAACAAAACAACAACAAAAAAAACCCTTCCATTACAGGGTGTAGAAATATAGTGCAGTAGAAACTCCAGTGAAAATTCCTAGTAACAGGGACATGGAGCCTGAAACTGACTATCTTCAATAACCAAGCAAGGCTCCTAGCAGTGAGACTGCAACATCAACCCAGCCACAATCTGTTCTGCCTGCAAGACAAGCTACGGCAATGGTGGCCCAGAACTTGTGGGATTGGCCAACCTATGACTGGTCCAATTTGTGCCCTACACCATAAGAGAGAGCCCTTACCTGAAACTCCCTGGATGACCAGAACCTAGATGCTGGACAGCGCAGAGCCCCAGGATAGAACCAAACACAACTGGGGAAAAAAAAAAAAAAGTCGGTGAAATGATTCCTAATGATATTCTGCTATATTCGTAGATTGGCGCCTAGCCCAATGGTCATCAGAAGGGTGTCATCTAGCAACCAATTAGAGTAGAGGCAGCCAAAAAATAGGTGGAGCCAGGGGAACCCTGCAGAAGAAAGGGAGGAGGGATTGTAGGAGCTAGAGAGGTTGAGGACACCAAGAGAACACAGCCCACAGACCCAAGCAGGGCTCATAGGGGCTCACAGAAAGTGAAGTGACAAGCAGAGACCCTGTATAGGTCTGAGCTAGGTCCTCTGCATATAACTTATGGTTGTATAGCTTGGTGTTTTTGTGGAACTCCCAACAAGGGGACTGGGGAGAGTCTTTGAGTCTTTTGTTTCTGCTTGAGACCCTTTTCCTCCTGCTTGTTGCCATGTCCAGCCATGATATGAGGGTTTGTGCTCAGTCTTATTGTATCTTGGTATTCCGTGGTCAGTGTACATTCATGGAAGGTCTGCTTTTGCATTTTATTTCTTTATTATTTTTTTTTGAAGGAAAATACAATAGGAGTTGATCTGGAGGAGAGGGGAAGTGGGAGATGGCGGGGAGAAGTAGAGGGAGGAGAAACTGCAGTGAGGATGTAATGTATGAAAGAAGAATAAAAGTTTTTAAAAAAGGAGATAAGAAAAGATGGGTTTTTCAAAAATCCATCCATGCACAGAGAAAGATGTCAAATAGAAGACAAATGAGAGAATATGTGTGGAAGAAAAGCATCCCATACTTCAGAGAGATTTTGTTTGTTTTTTTTTTTATCATAATTCAATGTCACCAGAATGTCTAAGGTTGATATACTCTAATTGGTAAGAAACACACAGGTAATGAACACTACAGTTTCTTGTTTTGTTTTGTTTTGTTTTGTTTTTATGCTGCTAAAACATATCTTCTAGAGATTTGGGAGATAACAGCATAGAAACTCATTGAAAAGCACATATACTAAATCTAAACAGCAGAGATCTTCATAAATAAATCATCCCTAAACACTTTCTTATAATCTAAAATTGCAAAGCACATATAGAAGAAGCAGAGATCCATGGATGAATACCTACAATAATAAATTTTACTAAAACCCTCAGAGTTTCAAAGAATCTTACAGATACTCTGAATATTTCAGAAATAAATGTATGTCTAGTGAAAATTATTTTAAAAATTGAACTTTTCTTGGGCTACCACTATGAAGTATGCCATTGTCTTGTCTTTGTCAACAGCGAAAGTTCTCAAGCATCGTGAGGGTTAAGGATTGATATACCCTATAGCCTACAGTGTTGATCATGGTTTTCTGTAGGTTCTGCGTTAAATGCGCATTTGACATGTTTCAGTTTATCGGGACTTCACTACATCATAACATAGAGAACAACTTTAATTGAAAGGGGACCAATGTCTGAAATAAAATTATACAAACTGAAAAAAATACAATATTTTAAAGGGAAGAAGAAAAGGGATGGAGAAGGGTGGAAGATAAAAGTACCCACAAAGTAGCAAATGCTATTTACAACTGTGGATGTGATGTGACTAATTCCTTCAAGTCTCTCACTTGACCTTTTTGAAATTATGAACTCTAACCTATGCATGTGAACTATTATAAATCTTACCTCCCTTTAGTTGATTTTTGTCAGAACAGAAACAGAAATGAAACAACAAAAAATTGCCATTTAGAATAGTATTAAAACCTTAAATACTTATAAATAAATTAACTAAACAAATGAAAAAATTGTACATTAAAACTAAACAAAATAAGAAAATGAAAGGAAAACAAATGAAAAAATAGCATATGTACATTGAATAGAAGTTTTAATATTATTAAAATGTCCTCACTACCTAAAAAAATCTATAGATCAACATAATCTATGTCATTGATCAAATGATATATTCTTTGAAATATAAAAAATAATTCTACAATTCATATTAGAGAATAAAAAAGGTCCTGAATTGCAAAAGCATTCTTGAACAAACAAAACAAAGCTACTGGGATCACATTACCAAATTTCAAATCAAACTGAAAATCAAAACAGTGTTATGTTGGCATAAAATAGGCATATATACCAATGAAGCAGAATACAGAGACCAGAGACCAGAAATAATTTCCTAAGCAACTGAACCTTGACAACTGTTACAAGACACATGGTGCTGTTTGATAGCTGTGAAGTGTATTTCAAAGTCAGCAATGCGATTCCTTTATCTCTGTTTGGTTTGTTTGAGAATGCTTTGACTATTTGGGGTCTTTTATAGTCAATGTGGATTTGAGGATAATAGTTTCTATTTTGGCATAGATAATATTTTCAACAAATGGTGTTATAAAATTGGATATCCACCCAGAAGAGTAAATAGGCTCTTAATAACGACATCTTTTAGCAACTACGATGAATTAAGATTAAAAATGTAGGAATCTAAACTGCAAAAATGACTCCAAGAAAAAATTGAAATAATACTACTTGACATTGATCTGAACAATAATTTTAATGACCCTAAGCAATAGCAGACAGTATTAATGAAATGACAATTTTAAATCAAATTAAAAGCTTTAAATAGCAAAGGAAACAATCAATTGAGTAAAGACATAATCCACAGAATGGCAAAAATGTTATGAATCAAGTATCTGATGGGGAGTTAATATACAGATTTAAATAACTTAGACAACTCAATAGCATGAAAAAAATCACTTAATTAAAAAATGTATTATAAAAATTTCTCCCAGATACTTTTTAGAGAAAATAAAAAAATGTACAATGTAGGTTTACCGATTTTAGGTATATAAAATGCTCACTATTACCGATCATTAGGGAAATGTCAATGAAAACAAAATAAAACATCAAGTCACACCTACTAAAATGATTATCACCCAAAAGACTACACGTATTGGCAAATGTAGTGAGAAAAGAGAACCATTGTGCAGTGTTGATGGGAAGGAAAAAATGGTACAATTACCATCAAAAACAGCACAGAGATTTCTCAAAAATCTTAAAAATAGAACTTCTGTGATCGGATATGCCATATCTGGGTATAAAGCCAAAGAAAATGTTGAACATGTAGGGAGGTTATTTGCATACAGATGAAGCTAGAAGATATTACTCTAGGTGAAACAAACCAGGGCCAGAAAGACAAACCCTAGAAGACCTCAATGAATGGTAGGATATGAAAAAAGTCAAATTCACAGAGGTAGGTAGTTGCTAAAGGCCAGAGAGATGGGAAAATGGGGAGGTATTGGTTGAAGAGAACTAAATTCGTTGCATAGGATGAATCCTTTTTGAAGATCTGGTAGACACTGGTGTGACGGTAGGTGTCAACTCTATATTACACAGTAGAAATCTGCTAAGAGTAGACAGTAACAGTTTCTACCACGAGCACAGATCATAAATATATAAGGTGATGGAAATGCTCATTAGGTTGACTGTAGTAATTATTTAAAATGATTACATATATGACCATGTCATATCATAATCACGATGGTATATAATCTTTATTCACCAGCATGGACAAAGTAAATAGAGCACATTCAAAGTACGTAAAAGAAGAGAAATAATTTGGATTCACACACACAGAGATACACAAACACACACACACTTACCACATATACACACGCAGGCACAGGTTTTGGAGGAAATATTACCTGAACTGATTGAGGAATAGCCATCTAATAAGATGAACCAAAATAGTAAAATCTATAACAAAAGAAACAACAGCTCCAGCTTGTTTGATGGGTGAATTCTACCAATGCAAGGACCAAATAATTGCACTGAATGGTGGCAAGTGTTGAAAAGGGACCGTTCTCTGATTCTATGATGGGATTAATAACCTTAATCCCAAATCAGATAATGTGGCAGAGTCAAAGAACACTGCAAGCCAACTTTATTCATGAATATTGATGCAAGTATCTGATGATCGCATAACAGCTAAGCCCATCAAATCAGCGTGAAGTAAAAAGGTCCAATATATTTTTTTTTAAAAATCTATTGGTAGAATTCAACATACTTACTTATGGATTTGACAAATTTATTATTGTCTCAGTAGAATCAGATGAAATTCAAAGATATTCCTGAAAGGTTTAGTAAAATAAAATGGAAGGGATATCTTCCTCCATGATAAAATTAAGTTTATAAAAAGCTCCAGAAAACACTGTTCTTTAAAGGAAAGCAAACGTTTGTCCCATTATCAGAAATATAACAATGTTTAAGATGTTTTTTGAAGCCTGGGATGCCATGAGTTGGTGAGACAGTGAGACTCTCATAAACTTCTACGGAGGAGTAGACTAGAAGCATTTTGACACATGCAAAGCTGAAAGTATGTGCAACTTAAAACTTACTAATTCATGCCCCAGAGAGCTGCCATTCCCAAAGCACATTTTGGACCAGCCATCAAAGTCTAGTGTCAGAGAATGGACTTCTTTGAGTTAACAAAATCTTCAAGAAAAATGCATCTACACATAGAGATATAAATACAAAATGCCATGGAAGAACTATGTGAAACAGAAATTATTAAGATGAAAGAAAGCTAAACTTACCTGAGCTGGAAAATTAACAAATTTTGGAAAATTCATGCAAGTTACAAATCACATGCCATTAAAATCAAGAATATCCTCCTAGATTTATCAAACTGATAGAATTCAAAGAATACCATGAATGCAAATGATAACTCCACAACAAATATATATGTGAACAGTATTATTTACATGAAAACTAATACCATGCAAACTCATGATGCCTTTGAAATTTGTCTGTATATGCACTAAAATACAGAACAGAGATGATCACCCATAAAGCATAGAATGATAAACAGAAATATAGTGCCCAGAGAGGAGGGAGTCCAACATGGATTAAAAATTATACAAGGAAAGTTGTCAGCAGTAACAGAAAAAATGTTAACATTTGATACATTGTGACGATGACTCCAAGAATTCACATGGTATTTCTATATTTCATGTCTTTAAAGGATTTCATAATTTCTGAGTCCCTAGTTAAGAACATGCAGATCGTAACGAGCTGACCTCATTAGAGATGAGGGCAGCGAGCTATGGAGAAATTAAGTTTTACCCGAGTTAACACTTGTTTCTAAAAAAAACAAAAAAACCCTTCCCTGAGAATCTTAAACCAATGCTGCCTCTGTAGGTTTTATTAGTCTGTTTGGGTTTTCTTTTTTCGTGATTCTATTAAGAATAGACAAAACCTTCACTGAAATGTCCAAATGCAGTAATAAATGTCCCCGGTGAACCTGCCTGAACTGAAGGAAAAAAGTTATGATTATGATTGCATGTCACAAAGAGTCATGGTTCCTAACCCAAGGGAGGTAATGAAGTGGTCAGAACACCTCCACACTTTGAGGCGAAGTTCCCTGCAGAATTGCCTGTGGGATTTGTATGTAAACCTGTTCAAGTCTGCTGATCATAAATCCGGAGTTGCTCCCCTTCCAGAGAGCCACCCTTCCACACTATAAACAATCCCTCCCTCAGGGAAGCTAGAAGCGGTGGAAGAGCTGTGTGAATTATGCTTATACTTAGTTGGATAAGGCAGGAAAGCCCTTGGCACTGTGTCTTTTTGCCAACTATGACTTAAAAATGTTTTAAGACTCAGAGGAGGCAGCTCTAGCCAACAACCTATTCCAAGGCTAGAAGGTAAAGTCACATTGGTTGAGGCACCAATTTCTCAAACAGGAGGGATGTAGGGTAAATATATAATACTTTTCTTCCAAAATCTTCTAGAATTTGATTCATATACATTGCTTCAGGCTATGATACAAGCCAATGTGAAAACTTTTTTTAAAAAGTATATTATATTAGCTTACAAAGTAACAGGTTTTCTTATAGCATTTTTTTTTTCTGTAGTGAGTTTGGATTCATTTTTCTCCCCTTCACTTCTTCCCTAGCTCCCAGCTCCTCATCCCCACTTATTCTCTTCCATCTCCAGTATTTTCCTTTACTTTCATATCATACCTGTTTTTCTATCTTCCCTACCCTTTCCCATGAAGACTCCTTTCTCCTCCATCTCATGGGCTCCTTCCGGTTCCTTGGCCTCTGTGCACTCACTCTCACAAAAACTCACAGTATAACATTAGAATCTCAGATCCACATGTGATAGGAAATGTATGCGTTTTGTCTTTCTGAGCCTGGATAATCACTTAAAATAATATATATTCCAGTTTTAACTAATTTTCCAACAAGGCTTTTTAATGGCTGAATAAAAAATTTCCATCGTGTATATGTGCCATATTTTTATTTTCCATTAATCTACCCATGGGCATCTAGGCATATTCCATTCCCCTGCTGTTGTACATATGCAGAAGTGCAAGCATTTCTGTGGTAGGTCCTTAGAGTGTTTGCCCAGGAGTGGCATGGGTGGTCAAGGTAGCCATACCTTAGCTCCCTTTTCTTTTTCTTTTTTTAAAAATTATTTTTATTTTTATTAATTGCAGTTTATTCAGTTTGTCTCCCCCCTGTACCTTCCTCCGTCATCTCCTCCCAATCCCACCCTCCCTCTTCTCCACCCGTGTCCCTCTCC
The DNA here is from genome assembly GCF_030254825.1 of Meriones unguiculatus. Taxonomy (NCBI): domain Eukaryota; kingdom Metazoa; phylum Chordata; class Mammalia; order Rodentia; family Muridae; genus Meriones; species Meriones unguiculatus. The sequence continues at coordinate 51,867,455 of NC_083364.1, read as the reverse complement.
CAGTCCACTGATAGGGGAGGTCCTCCTCCCCTTCCCTCTGATCCTAGTCTATCACGTCTCATCAGGAGTGGCTGCATTGTCTTCTTCTGTGGCCTGGTCCTAACTCCCTTTTCAACTAGAAACCTCTACACTGATGTCTATAGTGGTTGTACAAGCTTACACACTACCAATCGTGAATAGGAGCTCCTTTTTTCCTCCCCACATCCTCACAAGCATTTATTCTCCTTAGCTTTCTTGATGATAGCAATTTTGAAAATCGGGTGAGTTGGAGTCTCAAAGCAGTTTTCATTTGCATTTCTCTGATTGCTAAAGATGTCAAACACTTCTTTTAAAAAATATTTTTACATCTATATAGTGTGCGTGAGTGTTCATACCAAGGTAGAGGTCAGAGGACAACTTGTCAGGGTCACTTCTCTCCTTCTACCATGTAGGCCTCAGTCTGTCAGGCCAGACAGCAAACGCTTGTGCATACTTTTTCTAATTGTCTAGGTTTGACTCTCTATGCTGACTTTCACTTTAGGGCCACACTCTCCTTTGGGCAGTACACCCTCTCTACCGGTTTCTTCCCCCCATCGCTCGTGCACGCGCTGGCTCGCTTGCTCATGGAAAGGTCCCCTCTCTCCCATATGGCTCTTCTCATTCTTCCTTGGGAGCCTTCTACACGCGTTTCTCTCTGCGTGCTCCTGCACTCCGTCCTAGCTAGGCAAGAAGCGTGTTCTCTTGGCTGTGCCATGGGGCAACTGGCCCTCGATTGCTGGCCAATATCTGACGAGATATGGACCAGATCGGATCGTCCTCTACAGAGACTCGCCTTCTCCTGGGATGCCATTAGAAGGCCTCCGTCTCTCCCGGCTCCCAATGGAAAACACCCATCACCACATCCCTACATAGAGATTTCTCTGCCCCCAATGGGAGACGCCCAGACGCCGTCCCTCCAGACAAGCTGGAGAATTTCAGGTTTCTATCCCTAGTGCCAGCTGGCACCAGCACCTCTTAAGTTTACACGCTCCTGTAACTAAACCTCACCTCAATGACAGATCAAAAACAAAGCCTTCTTTGTGATTGGGTAAATAAAGTCTCGTCCAGGTAGACAGAGGTTCCCATGTACAAACCTCATCGATCCAAACCTTTCAATGCCTACCTACAGGATTTTCTCTGTTTCAGTGTCCTGCCAGACACAGGTGTCTCCTACAGCCGCAACAGCGCCAAAGCAGCTACAGGTGTTCAGCTCTGATCTCACGGACTTCCAACAAGATACAGGTGTTCGGCTCTGACCTTACAGACTTCCACAAGATACAGGTGTTCGGCTCTGACCTTACAGACTTCCAACAAGCTAGACCTGCACCTTCCCTCCCAGCCATGGGTGTTCTCACAGACCTGGAAAAGCATCAAAGCAGCCTATTCTTCCTGGACTTGGCCAACACTTCAGCCTTTTGACCTCCCTACATCGCCCCCAGTATCAGCAGGAAGTAGCCAGAAGAGAACCTATGCCCATTATCCACCTGTTGTTAACAAAAGGCTGAAGTGGTGTGCTTCAGGACCAGGACAAGCAGCTCCAGGTTCTCCCAGTGTTCCCCAGTCCTTCCCCGCTGCCTTGCATGGCTGGCAACTCTCTCTGTTGAAAACCTTCTACCCTAAACGCTCTGCCCTAAATTTTCCAGGACAGAGACTTCTCTTATTCTTAACCTTACAACCTGACCATTTGTTGCTATTCCCCTCTCAACCTCTTACATGACAACCAAGAGCTGCTTCCAATGAGCCTAAATTTATATACTTTAACTTACCTTATAAAAGGCAGCCCAAGCTCCCTATTTTTAATTATAGAAAAAGGGGGGAATGTTGGGATCAGCAAGCAGGCATTTCTACAGGCAGCCCCTGGGGCCTGGCAACTGGGCGGGTATCAGGCATTTGGAAAGACACCCAGACCACCTGCTGACCACCTGGAACCACCCGGGCATGCTCTGGACCATCCTATAAGAGAACTGGGGCCCCTCCCCTTGCGCTTCTTCTTCTCTCTCTCTCTCCTTCCTTCTCTCTCTCTTTGTCTGTCTGTCTGTCTGTCTCTCTCCCTCTATCTACCTCCCTCTCTGTAAACCCCCCCTTTACCTAATAAACCTCCCGCATGGAACCGATCTCGTGGTGTGATCTGTGGACCCACATGTAACCTCTACATCTTTTCTACAATTCCTAACAATTTGTACTTCTTCTTTCGAGACCTGTCCGCTCATTTCAGTAGTTTAATATCAAGTTGGTCCTTTGACTTGTTTATTTTTGATATTTTTGGATATTGTAACTATTGATCCTCTCTCAGATGTAGCTGGCAAGGATTCTCTTCCATTCTGCAGGTAACGCCTCTTCCCAGTTAGCTGCTTCCTTTGCTATAAAGAAGCTTTTCAGTTCAAGAGGGTGATTGTCCGTCTTATTTCCAGAACGTTTTAGAACAGCTTTATCAATCCTAGTGTTTTAAGCATTTTTAAAATATCTTATTCTTTTAAAGTTTCATAGACTAATACAAGATATTGTTATCATTTTCATCCACTACTACCTCTCTCCAAATCTCCCTAGAGCACCCCCATCCCATCCCTCCCAACTTTATCTCCTCTGTTTTCTCTATGATTATCAATAACCCTCACTCCAATAAATGCTCCCAGTGAGCATGTGGATACACACTGGGGCACGAGCAACCTACCAGCAGCCACATTCCCAAGAAGGTTCTGTGTCCTTCAGCAGCCGCCAGTTGTTGAAATTTCCTTCAAGACAGGTGGGGCCTTAGGGACCCCTCCCTCATCCATGCAGGAATGTTAATTACCTTGATCCTGGGCAGGAAACTACAGGTGCTATGAGTTCTCGAATTTAAAAGCCTTACCATCTCCCGAAGCAGGCATTTCACAGTCCTACTCCTGTCAGCTCTTACATTCTTTCTGCGCTCTCGTCTATGATAATCCCTGAGTCTTGGATGGTGGGGGATTTACAAAGATGATCCATCTACAGCTGAACACTCAGTATTATTTGTATTCATCATTTTGACCAGTTAGGAGACTCTACATTAGACATTATCCACTGCCAAAAGAATTTCCTATGACCAAACTTGAGGACAGCACAAAGTTACGGGTATACACAAATATGTAGAAGGCAATGTGACAGCACGGCCATTTAGCAAATCAACAAGAGTGGGTTCCTATTTTTCCTCCCTAGGGCCTGTGATCTCCTGGTCATGGAATTTTGATGGGGTTTATAACAGTATCAACCATGCAGTCTCTCCTGTGGAATAAGCCTCATTTCTATTCAGAAAACAGTTAATTATCCCCGTAACTACCATGCCACTATCCCTTGGGATGTCTGTTTGTATCTTAATGAGAGATAGAAAAAAATGGTATGGTTTGGGTTGGTGGGAAGGATCTTGGAGGTCCTGAAGGAAGGGGCAACAATAATCAGAATATATTATATAAAAATCTACTTCAATAAAAAAACATTAATTTGCTTCTTAGCCTGTTATTCAGGTGCCATTAGTAACAGCCTGATGTTGACTATCAAATGCAACCAAATCTAGTTATCAGAAATTTCACAAAACACGTGCTTCTCCTGTGTGAAGTAGCATTAATAAATTAAAATTAGGTGCATTGATTTTGGTTTACCTTTTTGTGGATCATGGTGCTAACTAATGTTGTTAAGTTATTCAGCTAATTTAAATATTATTCTGTAAAAGAGTACAGTTATGTGAATCAGTTCAGACAGAAAAACAATTAACTCAAAATTTGACTCACTTTTTTTTTTTGCTTTGCTTTGTATACAGATAGCTTTTCAGTCTCTGGAAGGTTGAATCAATGTTTATATCTTTGCATGATTTTGCTTACATCATTATTTACAAAAATGTAAATGTAGTCACAATTGCGGTTCAAGGAGCATTGAGTTCTTTCGTAGACGAAGCTTAAGTTTCTGCTTTGAACTGAGCTGCCATTTCTGGATGAGAGCTAAGGAAACCTGACATATTAAAAAAAAAAAATTCCTAGATACTTTATATCCAAGCTCATTGTCCCTACTTTCCACCAATGCAACTTTCACATTTCCTTCTTACGACAGTGTTTCAAATTGATCCTGACTATGATCTGTGCCCATGGTTTCAGGCAATCCTGCCTTTGCTCTTCAGCTGGTCATTAAGTTTCTGTTTAGATAGCTTCTAGGTTACAGTAGCCAATTCGACATAGGACCAGGACACAAATGACTCAAATGATGGTTAATTTAGACTTATTGAAGAAAGAGACAGTAACATCTTTCTCTGCTACCAATAGGTTCAATTTTCACAGAATTTTGACAAGAATAACCATAATTAGGATAAAAGCAACAATCCTTTATATTACAGTGAAGTTTGTGCTTTCCCAGTGGATAAGAGACAACCTTATTTGATTTGTCCACTGCATTACAGAAGGCAATACTGGAAGGAGAACGAGAGACACAGAAAGGCAAGCATCACTCACTCTCTCGCCTGGAGAACTGTGAAGCAGAGGCATTAAATGCCTCTTCCAAGATTCTTTGTCTTCGTGATAGTAAGATGGTGAATGATGAGAAATGTACCTCTAGATTCTGAAACAGGAACTTTTTCTACTTTATCATGCTTCAACTCTTATTGGCTGGATGAACTATAAATATACTTTTTCAGTTTGGAAAATAGAAAGCAAAGGTTCTTTTCTGGCCAAGTCACTTGTTACCTTCTCTCGTTTCCCAGGCTTGCTGAGAAATCAACAGCTTTCTTGGGTGGCAGCTACCATTAACTACACATATTTTAGGGGTTTAATTCAAGTTCCATATCTTTCTTCCGTATGTATTTCTTACCTATGTGGGTCTATTACCCTTTAATAGAGATTTAAGGGTATTGCAGCTACATAAATGTTGGATTTAAGGGAAAATAATAATGGAACTCTGTCAACATATATCTCACTACCACCCAAACACATCGATTTCTGGTCTGGAGACTATCAAGCAAACAAACTATGCATGCCTACCTAACACCCGAGAAGGGAGGAAGACAGAAGGGAGTGCTGCAGGCTGTTTGGAGGATGAGAGTATGTTTGCCTTTGTTTGAAATCATCATAAGCATCTGACTTGCAAAACCTTCATACTACATTTTCATCTCTTCCAAGGCACCCTTAAGACAGTGCAGCAGCTGGAGAACCAAGAAAGGATCCGTTACATCTGAAGGAGAGAAACACGCTGACTTTATGCCCCAGCTATCACCCCAGATAGTATCCTAATTTCTGCACCTTGAGTTAAAAGGGGTTTGAACTTGGTATGTCTTCCACAGTAGGTCACAGGCTTTTGCTTAATATTAGCCTGGGGAAGCTCATCGTATACAGCATATTTTGCAGGAATCTCTAAATGTTATTTTTCAGGAGAGGCTTTTTAAAAAATTTATCTATCTATCTATCTATCTATCTATCTATCTATCTATCTATCTATATCTATATATCTATTTATTTCAATTTATTCACTTTGTATCCCAGCTGTAGCTCCCTCCCTCATGCCCTCCCAATCCCACCCTCCCTTCTTCTTCTCCTCCCATGCCCCTCCCTCAGTCCACTGATAGGGAAGGTCCTCCTTACCAGGCCACAGAGGAAGACAATGCAGCCAACCCTGATGAGATCTGATAGGCTAGGGTCAAGAGAAGCTTTAATGTGAAGAAAGTGTAAGGAAATATTTACGGAAAATCAAAAGGACCAAAATATGTTGTGGGAGTGTAATTGGCTCCTCTTACATCAATTTGCCAACCAAAACCCAGGTTGGGGTCAGATGGTGGAGTGGTCAGAACACACACACACACACACACACACACACACATGCACACAAACACAAACACACAAACTGTCATCTCCAAAGAAAATGGAAAGGACTACCTAAAGGAGAATGAAAGAAAAGAGAAGATGGGTACAAATGCAAAACTGTTTTACAATTATGCTAGAAAGTACTAGGCTAGATTCTGGCCTTTTCCCCCTTACAATGGTTCTTGTTCCTTAAGTTTTATTCTATAATAGAAGCATCCTTTCATAGCCTTTTTGTTCTCAAAAGCACCCTCCTACAGCTGTCAGCTGTGGTCTGCTGGTAGCCTTTGAAAGAAGCCGGTGTCTCTGACGTCCCAAGTCCTCTGGAAGAGGCCACAAAGCACTCCTGACACAAAGGCCCGCTGTATCTACCTATCTGTCTTGGGTCACAGAGAAGAGCCGAAACTGCATTTATACATCCAATCCTCACGGACAGAAGCAGATCACTTCTCACAAGGGGACAAATGAAGCAGTACTCTCTGCCACCTGAAGTTCAGCACACCCATTCCCTTCAGAGCCAGATGAGAACCGTTTTGATTAGATCACGAAGCTTTCCTTTATGACTTTGTCTTATGACTTGGGAAAAGAAAAGGAAAAAACTGCTGAAACTTGATGGAAAACAACTCTGATAGGTAACAGAAGTGCTCCGAAATAGAAGCAGCTAATTAGATTCCTTGTTACATGGAAGCAGTGTCCCTAGATGCATTCAGAAACCCAGCTGATAAGAAACAATGAGACAAAAACACACAGCTATGAATGAACATGAAGTGTTTGCATTGCAAAGCCTCCAACTGCACCATCATTGTTTACCATCCACTTTCCCAAAATAGGCCACAGGCTGTCAAGATTGGGGTCTTAATTACAGCAGGTTAATAAAAAATGCAAGCTACAGAACCCTAGAAACCAGAATCAGCAACATCTGGCCCCATCTCTCAAGTGCGGTTAGTGATCCAAAGTGCTTGTCACGAGGTCTCCTCTGAGCCCAACTGCCTCAGAGAGCACTGTAATCTCAAGGCGAAGGCCAGGAGTCTTCAAATTCAAAGTACGGTTTACACTAGTAAAAGCTCATTGTCTTTTTTTTTTTAATTAACAACATTTTACTCCAGCCTCCCCCACTGCTCAACACCACTGACAACTCAGAAGTGCTTATCTGAAGAAATGGAATCTCCTGTACAAGAAGTAAGGGGTGGTGGTGGTGGTGGGTTGTTGTGGTATAAAAAAGGCCACACAAACCACTCAGACTGTGGTTTCAGTTAGATATGGATGGCTTATTTGAACACCTCTCCAAGCTGATGGATCAGGGACGCAGTAAGAACTCAGGAGCCCAACTGTGACCTCTACCAGGTCTCCCAGCAGAGTTTTTATAGAAAAATAACCATGTGCAAAAGAGGGCAGTACCAAGCAATAATACATTTTTTGGCTAACTAGACAAAGTTTATCAGCCAACCTTTAAGCCAATTGGTTCTAGGTGAGCTAAGTTAGGATCTTCCAGAGTGCAGCCCAAGTACAATGAAGTGCACCCAGGTGTACAGGCAACAAGAGTGCAACTAGAGTGTAGCCGAGCATATAGATAACCAAGTATGAGATATGACTCTATTGAATCAGAAGCTCAGCTATGAGCAACCACTTCCAGGAAGCAGAGTTGAAAAGTTTAAAATTTTGAACTTAATTTCACCTTAGAAACAAAATGGACGCTGAATACAGAGACGGCTGCAGCTTTGTCTCAAATATCAGGCTGCAACAATTTTAACTAATGTATATCAACTCAAACATACCCTTTATGTCAAAATGCCTAGTTAGTGGACTGTTCACTCCCTTGCGGTCTTCTTTCCTCTTTCAGTACAATGACAGAGGAATTCAATGCAAAATATTGGACAGATTTTTATTTGGTTTTAATTGTTGCTGAGGTTTTTTTCTCTTGTTTTGAGACAGGGTCACACCAGGCAGACCAGACTGGCCTTGAACTTGCAGCGATCCTCCTGCCACTCTGCCCGTGGCATGCTGGGATTTTGGTCATGTGCCACTACACCTGGCTATGTGTTTACAAAGCACCACTTCAGTGAGACATTCCAGGGGTGATGACAAGCCTTCTGACTTTAGCCTGTTGAACCTGAGTTTTGAAACCCTTTTGTGTATCCATTTGTATTTTAGTTCAAAAGTAGCCACGCCAAAAAAAAAAAAAAAAAAAAAAAAGAAAGAAAGAAAGAAAGTAGCCACACAGAGATCTCAAAGACAGCATATTTAGCCACTTTCTCTTTTATCTGCCAGGACAAAAGACAAAGAATCCACCCATCCAGCCTTTTGCTGTCCTAGTACTTGATCTTAGCCAAAATACCAAGAAGCGGTTGTCCAGTTCGTTAGGACAATAAATATGGACTATTCTAATGGGATTTGGCTTAAGTTGTATAAGTTACCGGCAATATTGGAAATTGAAAGAAAAAGATTTAAGCTTACTTATTCATACATCTAAAAGGCAATAAAATACCTATCAAATATTCATCTAAGTAATATCTTAAGAATTAATTTACATTTTTTCCTCTCAAAATCTACCCTTATATGAAATGAACCAGTAAATGTCTCCTGGAAAAAAAAAAAAGGCATCCAGCAGAGCTGAAATAAAATGTATTTCATAATGTAGATTACAAGAAATCTCATTCTTATCTGGCGCTCTGTTCACACAAGGATTTATGCCATTCACGAAATGAGATTCTATTGACTTCAGATTCATCATCAATATGTTTAGGACTTCTTAAAACAAAGACGATAATAAACGCAATGCCACTTACAAATCTCTGAAAACAGTAATCAATTTCCCAAATACTTTCAAGTCTGTCAACTTTGTCAAATGCTGACATACACAGCAATGGTAGAACAATGGATCCTCCATTACTCCCTACTTACCAAACACATCCTTCCTTCCCCATGGCAAGTCAATACACAGCTGCCAGGCATGCTTCCATTATGAATCATTTTTACCTGCTAAGAGTGTTATGGCTATCATTTATGACTGGAAAATAAAATGGCTTGCAAAAAGGAAATCATTTCTCACTTTTTCTATTTGTAGAAAGCATTGGTCTTGGGTTATATTCTCTGTGTTCTAGAGTATGGAAGCCAAATCTCAGAAGCCCTTCCGGGTTTGAGATGTTTACCTTGAGACTGAGGGAAGCAAGTTAGTGACCAGGAAGGAAAGAAAGTAACAGAGCTGACAGCTGCAGGCTGATCCTTGAAGGACCGGAGAACACTCATGTCCCAGTAGCACCACAGTTGGTCCCCTCCCCAGTCTGGGAAAATCCAAAGTCCAGAAAGGCAAGAAAGGAGGCAGATTAGCTTCCTGTTTGGCCAAGGGCAGATCGTAAAGAGGAGCCATTATGAGCCAATATTCAAATCATCTAGAAAATAAACCCAGGTGTAAAGAGAGGGGAGCCAACAGTACGCTATGAAGCCATTTTTAACACCAACATGACCTTCACATTTTCTAACTGATTAGTCAGTGTCTTTATTCTCATTTAGAAATGTGAACTATCAAACAAGTAGCAACAAATATTGTGAGACAGTTAATATATGAATAGATACAATTTAAAATTACTTTGGAGGTGCAGTAGTGTGGAATGAAGCCTCTTTCTGGTGTCTTTACCCACAAACTGTGTAGGAGAAAGTGTGTGTAGAAGGTGAGATTAAAAAGGAGAAGAAAGAGAAGTAGGGGATGAAGAGAGTGAAGAGGACGGCCATAGGGAGGAGGGGGAATGAAAAAAGAGGAAGGAGAAGAAGGAGATAGCAGCATGTTGATAGCTCTTTAGGTCACATTATCATACCCTGCTGAGGGAAGCAGAACTCCGTCAAAGCTTGAAAAACAATGGGACAATACCTACCCAAACTTCACATATTCATATTTATGCCTCTTAGCACAAAGCTTCTATTTCTGGTTCTTTTTCTTTGGGAAATATTCATGCAACTGTTTGGAGATGTTCGACAGAGCATCTAATTCGAAACATAAGCCAAACTAAAGCTAATTGGCACATGTTCTTCCAAGAAGACTTCATATTCTGAAGGGAAATGTACATGAAGAAGCTTCATAACCTTTTAAAGTAATGACATAGATGCATAAAATAAATGCAGAAAGATTGCCAGGATTTATGTAAGAGGTAAAAAATGTTTTCAAAACCTATGGTTTATATAACATGATCCTGAGGGTGGAATGTTCCTAAGTGCAGTTGTCTGATGGAAGCACAAAAAAATATGGGCAGGCCAATGTGTGTTGACAGTTCTTACCTCTCTGTGATGTGATAGGGGTTTTTTATGTTACTATTTTACTTTTCTGTGTCATTTATGTTTTGGGCAACATTCATGTGTTACTTCTACATTGTATAAAAATAATAAATGTATTTTCTTAGACCCATGCTAAGCCACAGAAGTGCGCATTCTAAGATGTACATCAATAACAAAAAGGAAATTCATTGGCACTGGGGAAAAGAGCAGACAGCTATTCAGCAAAGAAATCATATATATATATAGATATATAACCTTGTTCCCTCCTTCTAGATCTAAGTGCTGAATCACTTGACATTTCCCTTCTTAGACTTTTTCTTTTTTTTAATTATTTTTATTACGTCTTATTTATTCACTGTGCATGTATGTTCACTTAAGAGCACACATGCCAAGGCATGTGGAGGTTGGAGATCAGTTCTCAGACATCTCTCATTCTAGGAGGTGAGTCCCACAGACAGGACTGGGGTCATCAGCCTCGTTGGCAAACGCCCTCACCCTCTGAGCCTTCATGTTGCCCACACTTGGCCACTTTTTAATCTCAGTTTTTACAATACAGGGAAAGCTACTATTGTTTTCTTTATTTGCTTTCAAAATCTATTAGTCTCTCATGAATAACCTGGACTCTTCAAGAGAGTGTGTGTTTTGATGGCAAATTAATATTTGTATGAGTTAGAAACTTGATGGCAACTGTTTTCTGGGAATGGTTAAGGAAATGAAAAAAAAAAAGTTAAAACACATTTTGGACAATTCTCTTCTGGTTCCAAAGAACACAGTACACACCCGAAAGAGTTAGTTTTTCACTGTAATTCTCTGCCCCAACTGCTCTCTGATCTCTTATGATCAGAAAATTACTCAAGTGGGAGCCATGCATGTATGTGGCTACCACCTAATAGAGTTCTCAAAAGCACTTTAGGAGCTATTAGGACCAGGCAAATGCACTGTCTGAAGATTAGCAACGTCCAAATGCAATTGCTTCCATTTATATGCTCCCTCTTGAGGCCCAGGAAGTATCAGGCATGCTCCTGAATTATGGCATTAGAGACTGAAGAATCCTGGAAATGTTCAGACGCTTCTCCATTACCTAACATGTCAATGAGGAGTCCCAAATCAGCCTGAGAGGTGGTAGAAAAATACAGGAGGATGAGACCAGGAAGTGAAAGGATGTGATTTCATTTAAAGAACAGTTGTCACAGACTGTTGCTAAGTTACCACAAGAGAATATGACACCACCCTAGTCAGATTCTCTACTTTTCAAGGATATTTTAGAAGAAAGCAGAAAGCCTGTAGATACATGTGGACACCTTTTGCGATTTTTAATCTGTGTGGATGAAACAAATCAATTGGAAGGTTCTACTCAAAACCTGCCGATCTGTGACTAGCTGTGCACCGTGGGGGGTGACATAGCATTAGTTCAGCTGTGATGATGTCAGAACCATAGAAGCACACACACACACACACACACACACACACACACACACACACACACACACAACGTGTAAAAGTTAATACGGAATTCTAACTGCATGTAGGTCACCTGCTACTTGGAAGCAGAGAGCCCAGTGGCCACTGACTCGGAAGACAAGGTCTTGCTTCTTAAATGGCGTTGCTATTCTTAGCTCCTGGTCATGGCAAAACCCAAGATAATATGTAGTATCTAAAAATGCATCGTTAAGGACAAATTACTAGAGAAAATCAATTATCAATAAATATGTATGCCTTCCAAATAGGGTGTTGCTACATGCTGAAGGCAGCTGGTGAATAAGTCAGATGCATTTTCTGTTCTCATGAAGTTTATAGTGTCTCAGTGAACAGAGCACTATGAAAGAGTTCTTGAGCACTTAGGTAATAAATTGTATACATAACCTTGCCCTGTAAACAATGGGGCAACAGTGGTCCATGGAATTTTAATAGGTGGAGGAATATCTTGTGTGGATATAGCAGCTGTCAATACAGATCTGATCGGCCAATTAGCTGGGCAGAAGGAACAGGAAGTAGAAGGCAGGACTTCCTGGTAGAGACATAGGAACACTGGGAAGGGAACAGAAAAAAACAAAAAATCCTTCGGTCAGGAGACATGGAGGAGGACAGATTGTGAGCCTGGGAGGATAGCTGGCCATAAGGCTGGATGAGGCATGATATCCATCTTACATAGGGTTAACATAGCTAGTTGAGGCTCTGCCCAGCTAAGGCTTAAGTTTTAAACATTTAAAAGGTCTTGGCATCTTTATTTTTCTGGTTTAAAGACCCCTGGGGCTTAGTTGTTTTTTTTTTTTCTTCTTTTCTTTTCTTCACCAGGAGATATGGACCCCTAGTTACAACACTGTATGGTGACCTTATGGCCCAGGTACTGAGCAGCACTCCAGTCACATGTGGATGGTGACTGGGTGTAAACAAACTTGCTGTGTTACAGTTGCACAAAGATGCAACAAAACAAGTATGTTCAGTGCAAAGTCCCTAATGTTGTATCTATATTTATAATGGACGTATATCTACATTATATTCATAGGTAGAGGTAGTTATGTACAGATTATAGATAGATATAGATAGAATGTATGCACACATATACGTATACATATATTTATGTATTATATATATATGTATATAGCAATGGCTGTCTCCTGATGGAAAGATCAAGATTCCAGTAATTGTTCAGTCCATTATGTTGGATGTCTCAACTGGTCTTCAGTTTACATTGGAATTCAATGTAGGTTCAAACACCAGTGAAGTATTACCTCAGCAACAGGATAGATAAACTGGCCAGCAAGAGTAAGGGAAAGCAGGAAAAAAGACAAAGCCTTCCTTCCTTTGTGAGCCTTTACTTGGCTTGCCGCCAGGTATGGCCTGGGTTTAGTGTGGGTATTCCTACTTCAGATGACTCAGTCAAAAAAAAAAAAAAAAAAAAAAAAACTCAAATAACTGTCCAGCTACTTGGGTTTTTGTTGATATCAGATGTAGTCAAGTAGACAACCAAGGTTAGCCATCACAGGTAGTGAAGGGACTCTAGCCAGCCTGAGCACCACAAGCATGACTTTGGCAGGCCTTACCGTCCCCCACTCCTTCTGCCTTGCTAAGAACTGTTAGATTACATTCCTAAAGCTAGCCCCCAAGGTCTAGTCCCTTACTTGACCACTTCCTCTTCCTGAGGCTGACCACCAAGGTCAGCTATCAAAGTATTGACGTCCAGCTCTGAAAAGCCTCCTTTGGCTCACCTAACATGTCCAATTAAAACTAGACAACTCATCCTAACACAGGGGATCACCTTTTACCTTTATAAACCTTCATTTTTTCCTATGGGCCACATCTGTCTCCTTTCTATCCAGAGGCAGTCCTTTGTCCCTCCTCCGGGACAAATGCCCTCTTTTCCCTTTACCTCTTCCTTTCCCCGTCTCCCTTGTGCCCTATCTCCTGTCTTTGTCTCTTCTTCTCTGCCCTTTGTCATCTGGAGCAAATAAATCATTTTTGTGCTGAGAACTTGGTCTTGGGGGTCCTGACCTGACACCAATCCTTTCAGGCAGCAAACGGTGTGTGTGTTCAATATGCTGTGTATTTTTTTTTTAACTTCACTATGTTCCTTGCTTGAATCCATGAGGTGACTCATGAATCACTTCCAGTGACTGGCCTACTCCATCCAGGTGTATACAGAGCCAACTTCCACACCTGAGGATCCCTTGTTCCTTGGTCATCAGTGAAGACAAAACTGAGAGTTTGCATTGAATGGAGTTTTTACCTAAAACAAGCAGATTCCATCCTTCGGATTGGAAAACCACCAGTGAGGGAATAGTGGTATCTTTAAGATGTGAGCTATTTCTCAGGTGCTCTGGAGGTGTAAACGCTTTTAATAAGTATGAGGCCTTTCAGCAAATTAAATTCCAAGTAGGTTAGGAAAATAATTATTCTCTGCCCATAACATTCTCTGCCCTACATTGCGCAGTTAATAATTTGAGTCAGTTTCCCTGCCTTAGAACGCAAGGGCTAGAATCTCTCCCTAGTCAAGTATCAACTCTGCTTACCCCTGTGTCACACTCACTTACACACCCACGTGGATGCAGTCCTCGTTCGGAACCTCTTGATTTCGTTCGTGGATGATTGTACCAGCTTCCCAGCTGTAGTTGCCAGTCAAACCCTCCCTCACTCTAACCCCAGCTAAACGGCAGCAACCATGACTTTCCTCCCTTGCTCATTTCAGAACGTTACTTCGGCTCATGTTACCTTAAGTGAAATCAAATCAAATCTGACATTTCCCCCTTTTTTTCCTAGGTGATCCTTCTCAGCATTCTGTGATCCACGTAGACATTTGACACCTCATATTGTCCTTTTTTATCAACATTTCCCATCCCTCACTGACCACACTAGCCTTCCCTCCTGCCTTTGTCCCCCCCCTCTTTATCCAGCATAATATTTTTACGGATTCTTTGGGAAATCCCCTATCACATCATACACCTGTATTACATTTGCTTCCTAGTCCTTCCCTGTCCTTCGTCCTCTTTTGTTATCCCCTAAACAGTGCAGGGGGTCAAGTCCAATTCCTGTGATCTCACTCACTCATCACTCCCTGTTATGTCGCCAGTTTTGTCTGTCTCCACAGTGCACACACAGCTCCGTTCCTGCATCACCCCTATCTCTGTGTCACCCCTTCTCTCCTTGCAGTAGATAGATCCTGCCTGGGTGGGCCTACCTTGCCCAGGCAAGCATGTGTGTGTGTGCCATGAGTCTGTACTGTCCACTTTAGCTACTGAAATTGTCTACTCCATAGGATCTAGCCTAACTCTTATTCCTAGCCTCATGAGACCTTTCTACATAGGCTCTTCTGATGACATTTGGGCTTTTCTTTTATCTTTCATTGCTTCTATATTGCATATGCAAGTTTTAAATACCATTTGCATTTAGTATATTTACACATCCTCTATTTTTACTTACTAAAGCAAAGGCTGTTTATAACAAATGCTTGTGATTTCTGTAGCAGTTAACTTACTATCCTTTGCACACTACTGTAGGCCCAACACTATGTGCACCTTGACATCCAGGAAATACCAGGAGGAGCTCTAAGGTCCTAATCACAAGTATCTATCTACTGTGCACCCTGGCTTTAGTTCTCTGACAGATCACCTCCTTACAACAGGGGCAAGATACAGTGCCTGTTTATCTCCAAACTTTGCGGAAATGTGAGCATTTACAGATAGGAAGATATTTATCTCTTCTGATTAGTGTTGGAAGTCACATGTTCTGCAGTCCCTGTAAATCTAGGGCAGGTATCTTCCCCCATCAGTATGGTAAAGAGGACGCAATTAATACTAGTAGTTTCTAAACAGGATTATTTATTTAATAACTAAAATTTTTTAAAGTCTTTGTTTTAAGACACATTTCCAGTTAATAACACAAACTCTGAAAAGCCCAGGTGGCACTTTCTGGGATTTTTCTTCTTTATCAATCTGAGGATACGGAAGTCTAAGCCCTTGGAAAATTTCTAGTAAGTGGTTGGGAAATAGACACTGAGACATATTGGTTTTACTTCTGGGATCTCAGCTGCTTTGCTGAGCTCACTATCCAAACAGTGGGTGTTGCTGTTGTGTAACAGTTTTCCTCCAACATCAAAACATTCCATACTACAGGGAAGCTCATTAAACAGGAAGGTAAACATCGCAATATAAGTTCAGGAAATCCCTGAAACTGATTAGATTCACTAGGCCCCTTTCTGTCAAAGTGAGCAAGAAAAGCTGAGCATTCCTTTCAGACAAAGTGAAGCAGAGCTGCAAAGAAGAAGCAGATCAGAGCAGCTGCCTGGAAGAAGCAGAAACAGGACAAGTTGCCTGGAAAAGGTTTACCAGAGTCCCTTGGAAGGGGGACGCTATCTGACATGTTGAGTGCTCTGCAGGCTGTGCAGTGTGTTCCATGTTTCTAGCTTTTGTGAGCTGTCACTCTTGCCATGGTGGGGGTTGGTGATGGAGCTGTCTTTGAACCATTTCTGCTCCTGTAAGTAACTCCTCACCCACATTCCTTCAAGTAACCCCAATAAAACTCATTGATTCACCAAGTTGGACTTTCCTGGTATCCATACTTTGATCTGGTGTGGGTTCTTTATCTAAGGTGAGTAGATGTGTGTGTTACATCTCCCCAGGATGAGTTTTGTCACACAATAGTTACAAATAACAAGTAAAACTAACAAAATGTTATGTGTTTAAAGAAAAGTTTCCTGTACACAGACGATAAGACTAGATATTAATTTGATTTTTTTATATTAAAACATCTAATTTAGTGCACAAAAGAGCTCTCCTTGGGAGAAGATGACATTCATTTAATGTTAAGATGCTACAAAGATTCAGAATATTGTAGAGATTTATTTGGAATATTTAATGCTTGACTTGACACATTATTATAGAGATAAAATCAAAATTATTCAAGGCATAGCATGGCAATAAAGCAAATAGTATGTCAGGCAGGTAAATACAGTTTCAATTCAGTACAGTTTGTTGATAAATATTAGAGCCAATGTTCTCTTGGGATTGTTAAATTAGAAAATTCATTTTATGTACAATTCTTTGAGGGTCTTTCCAAAATAGATGAATTTTTTTTAAATTTTTTATACTAATCACAGGTTATTTACTTTGTATCCCAGCTGTAGCCCCCTCCTTCATTCCCTCCAATCCTACCCTCCTTCCCTCTCAAAATAGATGAATTATTGGCAGAAGGATAGAGTTTCAAGGTGACTACACTGAAGGAGTAACAAAATTTTCAATATTTAATTTGGGGCATATCTGTTCAGAAATAATTATATTTTACTATGACTTATGAATATTTGTAAGTATGTCATCATAAATTAATACTCTCAAGATGTAAATTATTAATGCCCAAATTTGAAATGAATTAGAATTCTTCAAATTTGAAATACGTATGAACCAATCTTATAATAGATTTAGTCACAGATATACAAGAGGTCTCCGTAAACTTGAAGACCAATATAATAATGAGACGTTGATGCTAAAGAGTGTGTGTGTGTGTGTGTGTGTGTGTGTGTGTGTGTACCTTCTATGCACACTCAAATATGAGGGTGCATGGACCTCTGTGCACACTCTTGGAGATTAGAGAAGGATACCATGTGTCAAGCTCTATCAGTCGCTGTTGTATTCCTTTGAGACAGGGTCTCTTCCTGAACCTGGAGTTAGACTAGTAGCCAGTGAGCCACTGGGGTTGGGGATGCAAGTGTACATGGCCATGCCTGCCTCTAGGTGGGTACTTGGATCCAAACTCAGGCCCTAATGCTTATGAAAGTCTCTCTGTTGACCAACAAACAGCTTTAAATACTGAAAAAAATAGGAAACTTCTCTACAAAAATTTTTGTCTTATATTGAAAGAGTTAGGATAACTTTATAACCTATATGTCTTCTAAAGCCTATAGTTTTGAGTTTTAGGTCCAGGTTAAGCTAAAGCCTCTTAGTACCTTTCCAGAGAATGGAGGAATGTGACCCGATCTGTGAGAACAGATATAAAAAAGGGCAAGCAAGCAATGACCTTCACTCAGCAAAAGAAGGACCAGACCCTTATCTTTGAGATAGCGTTTCTTAGCAATGAACCTAGACTTCTTCTGAGTAGCTTTTGACCTCCAGCCAAAAGTCTGTAGCCCCTAATCTTCAAGGATGAGCTAACCACCCCCACTTAAATTGCAGCTGCATCCACACTTGGCAGGACTGGCCAAGCTTGAGCACCTAAGACTAACCAAGTATCTTACTTTATAGCTTCCTCATCCAATCCTAAATTGCCAAGACTGCAACTTCAAATCTGCAATTTTTCTTTTAAAAACCTAAAGGCCTTTGTCTCCTGGTGCCACTCTTTGCTGACCGGCAGGGGTGACCCCATTGTGCAATGGTTAATAAACCTCTTGCTTTTGCAATGAGTCTTGGTCTGGGGGAGTTTCTGGGAAGGGTGTGATCTTGAACTCCTGAGCTGTGAGACCCCAGGTCTTACAATATACAGAGATAAATGCTGTAACATTTTGTGCGTGCTTATATATTTTGGATCTACGTTAAGTTTTTCTTTTCTTTCTTTCTTTTTTTTTTTCAAGAAAGAGTTAGGTATTCCTCATTTGCCTGACCTGAATTTCTTTGAAACTGCTCAGAGGAAACCAAAGACTTACCTTTGCCTCTATCGTCTGGCTGGAATTTTTCTTCTCATTTTATCTTATCAGCAGAAAATACAACAGGAAATTACATCTATGTTGCTGGAGCAACCAAAACGAACAAAGAGGAGGCATCGGGCTTCAAATC
Organism: Meriones unguiculatus; assembly: GCF_030254825.1. NCBI lineage: Eukaryota > Metazoa > Chordata > Mammalia > Rodentia > Muridae > Meriones > Meriones unguiculatus. Next base: position 51,849,118 of record NC_083364.1, on the reverse strand, counting down.
AACTACAAACTAGAAACAGTCACAGAGGGAGCCACCTCTAAACAATGTCTGTGTCCCACTTTCCTGCCTGAAATCCATATCTTGTCATCTTTGGAGTAACAGATTTTCTAAAGGACAATTATCAGAACCTCAATCTGACCTTCTAAAGACCTTTAGCTCTGTTTTCTTTCTAATCAGAGAACTGCAGCTTTTATATCACAAAATATTTATTAGATCACAGTTGGTTCTTTGTTGCTACTGTTTTCAATGAGCTCATGGTTGACTCATTACCTTTTTTTTTCCATTGTAAAATCACTGTATCCTTTCCCCTAGGAAGTTTTTTGGCTATTGAAATGTATACAATCAATAGGATGCTTACACCTGTTAGGAATAATAGCTATTTCCCGGAAGGTCTTGGTTTAATCTAAAGCCTAATAAGGAGACATGACAGGGCACTGGGTGATGATAAAATCTGGGCCCTGCCAAGGACAGTGGAAGGTCCTCACCCCAGCTCCTCCCTCACAGAGTTGCTCATATTCCATGGAAGTCAGTTCAATGCTTCAGGCTGTCCAGACCTGCCACTAAAGCTCACTATACTCCAGAATCAAAGCAGGATGCAAGAGACAGACAGAGTCCGCCACTCTTCTATGTTTGCTTCTGTGGACACAGCAATGCAATATAACACACAGTCTTCTCCAACAAATTCTGTTCATCCTTCCCAGAACCCAGGGAAAGATCTCAGAGTATGCGAACATCACTGAATTCGGAAATCATCCACTGAAGCTAATTTACTAATAAGCCATGAAACACTGTCATAAATTACTTCAACTAACTGGTACTTGTCCAATTAAATGAACAAACTACATCCTGCAAGGTACCGGCCTTAAGGATTTATTGCTGTTGTTTATTCGCATGCTAATTTGCTAAATTTCATTAAGTGTCTCTAGGTCTATTCATTCACCTTACCTTAATGACCCGGGCTCTATAGAGCTTGTGTTTTCAGTTCTCCATTTGTCTAGTCAAGTGCATGGCATTTTAATCTCCATAAGCTACCTTTCACTTTGACAGTGGAGACCACACACAAGCTTCAAATGTGCAGACAGACGGTGTTACACATGATGGAGTAGGGCAGCTGACAGGCGAGTTAAGCTAGGATGCCACCGATCCTGCACACAAAGCTCATCAGGGCAAATGGGCGGAGCCTTCCAGACCCATTCCCCATCTGCTAACAGAGGCCACTTCCTAACAGATTAGCATGGTGAGCAGAGATAATTCTTAAGTGAAAAGAGACAAGGTGTGGGGATTGCGGAGGGCTCACCCATTACCTTCTCAATGAGATCTATGCAACCTTGCTTATGCCAGTCAGTGGGTACCTAGTCAATGCCCTCTCTCCTATATTCCCTTTATCCCAGAATACATATGCTGTTAAATAACTATTGCAATTTTATTGGTAAAACCAATGCAAAGTTGCTCTTATTGTACTTCAAATATGAGAATTGTTGGGAAAATAAAAACAGAATAGAGGTCCACTAAGAACACACACAAAGGAGAAAAACATAATCACCATCAGACCATGGCAGATACACTCTTTTGGAGGCATTGATTCCAAATGGCTGCTCACCTAGCAGAGGACAATGGCAGAGCCAAAATCCAACTGCACCCAAGTCCAGCTTGGAGAATTAATGAGGTTAATGGGGTTACTTGAAGGCACTCTGGTGAGGTGTTACTTATGGTCACTCATGGACACACAAAGCTTGAGTGACATGGCCAGCTGCATCACCAAACAGCCCACATTGTGAGGAATCACAAACAGTGCATCACTGCAGCTCCCTGCAAACTTCCAGTCAACTGCTCTACACAAGAATTTCCTCTCTTCCAGAAATAGTTTGCCCTATCCTTTAGGGAGAGGGTTAGTGGGAGTCTTCAAGTTTCATAAAACTCCTGCATCTTATTTGCATAACTTCTTTGAATTTCACAAGCCTGGGGATCCGCCCCTTCTCCCTCTAAGAGGAATATTTCAATCTGGAGGAAATAGCCAATTAGTAACAACTGCTTCTTTAAATTCCTGTCTCTTTTAGTTATATTTAGAAACTCAAGATTATTTCAATAAAATGACACCTGGTGAAATTATAATTAAAAACATGAAGGCTTCTCCTATATCTACTCAACTTCATTTAAGAGTAAAACAAGAAAGGATGTGTTTTTACTTTCATTGCAATGAGTATTACTAATACTAATAATAGATCTTTTCTAACAGAAGTATCGTTTAAAGCTTACAGGGAATGAATTGCATTGTGTTTTGACTATATTTCTTCATGTTTGTGTCATGTTTTCTAATCTTCTTGTAAACATGAATTGACAAATACTTACATTAAGGATTTTCAAAGGAGTGATGAAAATAAAAAAAATTAAAAAAAAACCCACATCGAATAAGTGTCTTGACAGCCAGGCATCTAGGACTTGGTTTATACATACCATCAGCCACTTAGACATCCTTTCATAAATACACAGCACAGTTGCTCAGAAATCACATTGCAAATGTTCTTAAGCCTGGCAGCCACATTAATTTTAATTTTAGGCACCCTCCATCAGCAAGTACTTTCTAGCCAGATCACTATTTATTAACGTGTGCTTCCAGGATGCAGCTGAATGCAAAGAAAAAAATGAAGGAGAAGGGAGTGAGGAAAAGAATGAGGAGGAAAAAAAAAAAGAAGGGCAGAATAAAGGGACACCTAGCCTGTTGCCTCTTGACCAGATGCGTGGACGGGAGAATGCATATTATTATTGCTATCAGAGCAAATATCCTGGAGTACAGTATGTAGCACACTCAAAGCCTTGCTCTGCACACAGTGGTCCTGAGCCTTGGAACACAGGGAGCATCTGTTAGTTCATGCAAGTTGCCACTGCAGGCTCACTTTAAGATGCAATGAATCTGACTCAGTGTTATTCCATTCTGTACAATGAACTTCGGCTGGGTGTCTCTGAGAGTTTCTCACAATTGGGGCAAGAAGCTTGCTAAGTCACATTAGAAAGATCTTTCCTATCCTTGCTATCTAATGATGTTGTCACTGTACATTTCATGGATATGATTTTAGCCTACCTTTAGCAAGAAATCTGCTAGACTGTTCTACTTTTTAACAAAGTCATTACTTTGTTAAAAATAAGTGTTACTTATTTTTTGAGATTTTCACACACTAGGAATGTCGGAAAAAAGCATTCGAAACTACTATTCTAAAATCTTCAGATACATATAATTTTAAATGAAGTATTACATGAAGCATAGTGACCTCCTAGAAGCCATAGGTCCCTGGATTTAAAAAATAGTTATTTGTTTGTTGGTTTGTTTATTTCTATTACTTATTGTGTTAGAGATTGAATCTAAGGCTTTATCATGTGAGGCATACACTACCACTGAGCTATCATCAGGCCCTCAAACTTCCTCATAGGTGATGTTTTCTCTTAGAAAATTTCACCATTAACCCTCCCCCACCCCTGTTCTTTGTCTACAAATATTTGCTCGTTCTGGTTGTGTTTGGAGCTGGACACGATATCTGTCCCTTACTTCAGTACTCATGAGCACTTCCTCCCTTGTCATTTTAATTAGTGTCAACATAATTTTTCTTCGACACTGGGAAGGATCGAGTCTGAAGAGTAGTCCTGTAGTGGATTAGAAATCTGCGTTCTTACCTTGCTCTGCTGTTGCTGCTGCTGCTGCTGTTATTAACATTGGCAGGTGGCCTACTCTCTCTCTCTGGGATGTAGCAGTTTAATTCAAGGAATAATGTTCTTGAAGGCTCCTCCTAGTCCTTACTATTTTGGTTCTCAGTGTGGTCCTCATCTCTTTTTTTTTCTTTTTATTATTATTATTATTAATTACACTTTATTCATTTTGTATCCCCCCATAAGCCTCTCCTTCCTCCCCTCCCGGTCCCACCCTCCCCCCATTTCTGCATGCATGCCCCTCCCCAAGTCCACTGATAGGGGAGGTCCTCCTCTCCTTCTTTCTGATCTTAGTCTATCAGTTCTCATCAGAAGTGGCTGCATTGTCAGGGTTCTAGGTTATCTCCATGAATAGTCCTTGGCTGGAGTATGAGTCTCTGGGAAGTTCCCTGTGTTCAAATTTTCTTGTTCTGTTGTTCTCCTTGTGGAGTTCCTGTCTTCTCCAGCTCTTACTATTTCCCACTTCTTATATAAAATTCCATTCACTCTGCCGTCAGTTGGTCATCAGGCTCAGCATCTGCTTTGACAGTCTTCATGGCAGAGGCTTTCAGAGGCCCTCTGTGACAGGTTCCGAGGTTGTTTCCTGGTCCTCATCTCTTGGATAGAAAATAACCTTGAAGAGGATCCTTTTAACTCAGTCTTCTGTCAGAGGCAGGGCCTTCTCTGGAGGGCTGAGGCAAAGGACCTGGGGTGACTGCATTCTCCTGGGTGGAGATGCACCCCACAAGGCAAAAGCGCTGCTGTTGTAGCAGGCCTTCTGTAGATCCAAAGTGGGAGTGGAGCTCAACTGAACAGTTGTTCTGGAAACAGATGTGTCCCCAAATGTAACACGTTAAACAGTCTCCTCACATTCCTCCTCTGTCCAACAGAAAACACCCAACAATAGTGGTAATTCAGTTGTGAGTCACACACTCTCTGACTTGTTATCTTGAGTCATTTTCACAGTGATCTATCAGATGGACAGCCTCAAGGATGTTCAGTATTATCTTTGTCAAAGGCATGAAGAACAAATAAAAAAAAAAATCAGAAAACTTCACCCTCAGCAATGACAAGTAAGTCACGCTGCCTACAGCCATCAGTTGAAGATGTTGGAGAGCATATGACTAACTTGGCCACCCTGGTGTCATTCCCTAAATTCTCAAGAAGTGGCAATGGGAGCTGAAGCGATGGCTCAGCAGTTAAGAATACTTTTGCTCTTGCAGAAGATCCGGCTTCAGTTCTGAGAACCCATGTTGCAATACGCAACCATTTGTAACTCCAATTTCCAGAGGATCTAGTGCTGCCTTGTAGCCTCTGCGGCTACCGCATGCACATGGTACACAGACACACATAGCAACATACACACATACTTAAAATAAGAATAAATGTTTAAGAATAAAAGGAACTGGGAATGGAGTTTTTGGTCAGGTGTGTGAAATGGTAAAGAAACACTGGAAGGAAATCAGACAGACGGAGATACAGGCTGCACAGTAAATAAACATCTGCTCAGGGCACAAATGAAGCCAAAGATAAATATACCGCTCATAAAGTAGTCATCTTAATCCTTTAATCACTGTCTACCCAGAAAAAGGGAGAAGGGGAAACCACAAAAATGTCAACTGTTTAAGATTTGACCCTTTCTTATTTATTTCAAGAACACCCTTACTTAAGACTTTGATTAATCTAGGGACAAAGAACACTGATAAGACATGAGAGAATAACAAACAGAAAAAATAAATAAATCAGTCAAATTTTTGATACCTGCCTTTCTCATCTATAAAAAAAGCAATAATGAAACATGATGATGCCAAGAAAGTTATGAGTGATACGGTGAGTCAGAGGATTTATACAGCACAGTGCTTAGCATTAGTATCGAATAAATGTTAGTTCTCCTTTCACATCAGCTCTTATCTTTGCTCTAGTATTTATAGCTGTGTCACCTTGGAAATACTAAGAAGATCTACCTTGCAGGCTCATTGTAAGATTGGATAAGATAATCCAAACAAACCACCCAGAGTAGATCCATAGTGAAAGATATTCATACTGTTGTCTTGCAATCGTTGTTAAACTTTTTAAATTTTAAATATAGAATTTCCTTTTTAATTTTTGTATGGTTGTGTATGTGGGTGAATGCCAATGTGAATGTGCAGGCATGTGTGTCTGTGCACACATACATGAGGCTAGAGGAAGTCATCGGGCATCTTCTTTGCCCGCTTATGGCATTCCTTCTTAATTAAAAAATTAATTTATTATTGACTTGTCTCTCTGCGTGTACGTGTGAGTGAGAGAGTGTGTGTATGATGTATAGATAGATATGAGTGGAGGTGTGCTATGTCACAGTGTCAGTGTGAAGGTCAGGGAAAGTTGCCTCTTTCCATTGCGGGTTTCAGGCGTAGAACTCAGGTCACTAGGCTTGCATGCCATGAACCTTTGCCTAATGGGCATGCCATGAACCTTTGCCTAATGGGCTATCTTGCTGGCCTTCCACCTAACTTTACTGAACATGCAGCTTTCCATTTGGTTTGGCTGGCTGGCCAGCAAGCTCATGGGATGTAACCCTATTCCACAGCACTGGAAGTTTAGGTGTGTTTGGCTCGACCCAGCTTTTATATAGGTTCTGTGGATTTGACTTTAGACCTCCTTCTGAAGTGAGTACTCTTACTCATTGATTCTTCTACCCAGTCCTTAAATATAGTCTTTCTGATACACGTAGTTAGAAACTACAGAAGAATAACGAAATACTTCACGATGAAGGACAATAACACTCAACTTGGAAGGAATGCACTAGAAAATGTGGGGAGCATTTTCTATACGGTATGATGGCTGAGAATGCTCTTAGCACTTAGAGAATGGCAGCCAAGAATGCCAAACACACAAAGAATGCAGAAACACTGTCATTGTATGGAATTGTCCTATCTTAGATGCCAGTCACCTCTCCGTTGAGAAACACAAAGTTGTTCAATCTTGTCTTCTCTACAGGGCTCAGAAAGATGAAGACAGCTGATGAAGGTAGCAGAGTAAGTTAGCACCGAAGCTGAAGCTACATTTTAAATCAGTTCCACAACAGGGATTTCCCCAGTCTTTGCAATTGCCATCCACAGAGACAATACATCTATATTCCAGAACAGTGGTGGCACATACCCCTCGAAGGCATAAGCTTCCTAAGGAAACCTGGAAGTGTGCTTTCTTGCTCTGTGCTTTGAAAAGATCAAGCAAAAGAATGATGTTTATTTTGTGTGTGTGTGAACAATAATATACTAGCTTTCTCCACTGGCTCTGTTACAGAAAGGGCTGCAGTGGTTACTTGGTCCCCTAGTACACATGATTAAAGAAGTGAAGGTCTCATTCCCCTCCCACGGCCTCACTTTATAGGGAGAAAGACCTTGTTCTACTTGTTCTGTAATCACAGCATGTCATGCACGCGTGTCAGGGTGAATGTCTAAGAAATCACGACACTTCCAGTCACCTCTAATCATAATGGCAAGAAACAGCTCAATTACTTCTGATGAGCTCCATTCAAGCTCCACTTGTGTTAGTCTATTTTTACATTCATGGAGCATCTAACGGTTTCAGAGCCCGGTGGTAGACGCTGCCTAAGATGACTCAGACACAGTACTTGGCCTTGAGGTACTTAAGTCATGAGGGAATAAGAAAATGTAAGTAGATCATTTCAATGTGCTGTAGCTTGTATTATGACAGAGGGGAGAATTATAGGTTTGTAGAGCAAGCCTAAGTATGAAATTGACTTTGATTAGGTGTGTAAGTACTTTGAATGATACAGATACACCAGTTTCCTAACGCTAACAAGAGGAACAAAGTTAATTATAATCAAAATGAATATATGCAAGAGCAAATGTGTACGTTTGCCTGTTTTGAATGTGTACATCTCATTTAGGATGAATGTAAAGTAAGGTTATCTTGAGTATTACATAAATACTACCTGTGCTTCTTTTGGGATGGTACGGGGGCTCTTTTACCATGAGTTTCCTCAGTTGGGAAGCATACAGCTGTACCTGTGCTATCTAGCCCTGGGCATTGTCAGGAAGGAGGAAAATCACACCTGTGAAATCTGGGTGAGCAGTTTGAGTGACAGAAACGTTACCCTTCAGCACCTCACCTCCTTTCCAGGAGAACTGCATTTCTCTACTAGATATGGCTGAAGGGATAACTTGCCTCCTTTTGCAATTGGAATATTAGTAAGAGTGACATTTACCCCAAGCAGCTATGGTGGAGATCCTTCCCTCATAATGTCTTTGTCTGTGTAGCAGCCTTGGGGGCTGTATCCCCCAGATGGCATTAGCCGCACATGGGACAGCAGCTGTACAATCTGTACAGGATTTGGTTTGAATGGAAAACAAAGATTTTTGTCTCTAAGGTTTTAATGCACAAGCATTTATGCCTCATGTCCTTTATCACACTGACTAGTTCACAGAACTGATATAAATTGTTATTTTGAGGTGTACTGACATAGGTAAATGGCTTTACTATCTGGTGGCCTTGAGGTATTTATTGAACTTGGCAAAGCCACAGCTCAGTGGTCTTCAGAATGTTCAGTAATCTCTCACAATAATACTCCTCAGAGCCAGACACGATGGCACCTGCCTGAGCTTCCAGCATTTTAGAGCAGGAGGATCGTAAGTTCAGGGTCACCCTAGGTAAATAATAAGTTTGAGGCCAGTTTGAGGATACAAGCTGGAATTTAGTCTAAAGTAAGCAAAACAACGACAACAAAGCGTTAAACAGAACTTACCCAATCTCCAATCTCCTTCCACTCTCTGTCCCCCTCCATTAGCTATTAATGTTAGCTTGCATTCTGCAATTTGTTCTCCACTATCGTGTCACCATGTGTCTATTCTACTAAAACTGACACTCTACATAGATGAAGGATGCCTGTGTGACAATTTTATTCCTATCAGCAGCCAGCAGCTCTAAAAGCTTCTTAACTGTTCAACCAAGATGTTTGTCACCAATGAAGGGCTTTCCTGCTTCTACAGAGGGATTTGTTACTTATGCAGAATTACCAGAATGTTATTTCGGGTACATAGCTCTTCGCCCTGACTTGTTTATCATAAGTGAAAGCATTTGAAATCTCTATCAAAGTAGCAACTTTTTTTCCTTTCATACATGTAAGTTTTCATCATAGGTATGCTCAGTAGCTGAAAAATGTATATTTAGTATACAAATTATACAAATATATTATTACAAGGTCTTAGAATGTTCTTGAAATGTCAGCTTACCTGTTCTGCAATTTAACTTCATTCATAATCAACTTTAATTCTAGGATTGTCTACTTCTTTATCTAACTCAGAGGTATTAACACTTATGAGAAAATGGCTTTATTAAAACCTACTCATAAGAAAAGAAGGAAAAGGAAAAAGGGAAGAAAGGAAGTGAGTGTGGGAAGGAAAACACTATTGAAAGAACTTCATTGTTGTCCAATACTTTATGTATAACCTGTTTATAGGATAGACAGTTTTAAATAGCATGATGATGTCTTTCGTAAGCACAAAGGTGACTACACAAGAAATGACTATTCTGGGGACATAGCTGGTAGAGTACCTGCCCAGCGTGCACAATGCTATGTTTGATCCCTAGCACCATATAAACTTGGCATGGTGGTGCACACCTGTAATTCCAGAACATGGATGGTAGTGGTGGATGCAGGAGAATCAGACACTGAAGGCTATCCCTGGCTATGTAGTGAATTTGAGGCCAGTCTGTAGTGCATAATACCTGTCTCATAGAGCAGGGGTTGGGGGGAGGAGAGAACGAAAATCAGGGACTAGAGTAAGAGCTCTTAACATTTACAGGAATTACAACCTGTTGCTGGAAAAGAAAAATGGTGTAATCATCATAGAAAACAGTTTACAATTACTTACAAATTAAGGCTAGAGTTACTATAGACACAAGTCTTTCCTTATATAGAGACAAGAAGGAATGAAAACATGTTTATATAAAATTGCATATTATTCATAATAGTTAAAAAATGAGATGTCCATTAATTGATGAATAGATAGACAAGATGGGGCATCTTAGTACTATGAAACATACTCATCCACCAAGCAGACTGAAACAGTGATGGAGGCTACACCTCTGGAGGTTGAGTGTGCCGAACTAGATAGAAGAAGACACAGAAGGCCACCTGTGGCGTTCAATTTCCAGGGATATGAACTGAGTCGAGGTTAGATAATTAAAGTGAGTAGAGACAATAATTAGGGACCAAACGTCAAAAATCTAGGCAATATTTTTTTTTGCCATAACAGTAACAAATGTTTAAGAAAATACTTATAACATGATCCAAACATTATTTTGATAATTAGTCTAGATTGCCAACCTGACTGGATTGAGTAATGCCTAAAGCACACCTCGAAGTAACTCAGTCAGGGCATTTTGAGACATAATGAACTGAGAAAGTGAAGACCCACCTTGAATGTGAAAGGCAATGTTCCCCCAGTCTGGTGGTCTAGAGGGAATAAAAGGGGGGAGGAGAAAAGCCAGATAGTACAAGTACATACACTCATCCTCTCTGTTTCCTGAGCGCTACTCTGACACCTGTTGGTGGTTTGTCCCAGTTTGTTAAACAAAGTAGTCTAAGCCAGCCATGAAAAGCAGGCCAGCAAAAAGCATTCGTCAATGGTCTGTGCTTCAGTTCCTGCCTCCAGAGTTCCTACCCTGGCTTCCCTTGATGATGCGCTGTGATCTGTTAGAGCAAACTCTTTCCATGGATTTCTCGCAGGAATAGTACACTTTAGCAGTGTTGAAGTTGATTAGGCCGGGCATTTTAATTCAGTGACAAAAATGTACAAATAATTAAAATAGTACCAGAGAAGTGAGGTCTTTGTTATAACTCTTACAAACACTGTGGTTGAGAAGCATTTGAACTGGTTTGCAGGAAGGACATGAAAACATTTGGTGAAGGGATGCAGATTACAGAAGTCATATTTAGAATGATGCGAGTGCCATTTAGCGAGCAATGCTGCTGGACACTGAGAACACCAAAATGGTTGTAGGGATGTTAACAGTAACAATTGTACTCATGGGGTTTCTAACAGGAACAAAGACTTGGTCAGCGATTGTACTAGGAGCTGTTAAGATTATATTGTGGCAGGATTTGTGAATATTTGTACACACCCTGGGACTTTCTGGGAGGCTGAGTTTAAAGGTAATAGACTAATTAATTTTTTGGCAGTCCGCTGTTGAGACTCTGACATGTATTTCACTGGCTCTTTTTATGTTAATGTTCAGTGAAATTTTCGAGCAAAAAGCTGAGAGGTGGAAAACTGTAATCTGAAAAGAAAAGATGAGTATGTATAGTGATATATCGGCAAGGAAAATGTGACTACTAAAAACAAGTTGATCACTTCAAACAATGACAATAGAAACAATATTTAAGAGACATCTCAGGAATTTGGCATAATTCTTTTTTATTAATTTTTAATTTTTTATTAATTACAGCTTATTCATGTTATATCCCAGCTGTAGCCCCCTCCCTAATTTCCTCTCAATCCCACTCTCCTTCCCTCATCTCCTCCCATGCCCCTCTCCAAGTCCACTGATGAGGAAGGTCCTAGTCCCCTTCCCTCTGACCCTAGCCTATCAGGTGTCATCAGGATTGGGTGCATTGTCTTCCTCTCTGGCCTAGTCAGGCTGTTTCCCCTCAAGGTGAGGTGATCAAAGAGCCAGCTACTGAGTTCACGTCAGAGATAGTCCCTGTTCTCCTTACTAGGGAACTCACTTGGATATTGAGCTGCCATGGACTACATCTGTGCAGGGGTTCTAGGTTATCTCCATGAATGGTCCTTGGTTGGAGTATCAGTCTCAGAAAAGACCCCTGGGCCCAGATATTTTGACTCTGTTGCTCTCCTTGTGGAGTTCCTGTCTCCTCCCGGTTTTTCTATCTCCCCCTTCTTTCATAAGATTCCTTGCACTCTGCCCAGTGTTTGGTTATGAGTCTCAGCATCTGCTGGATAGTCTTTCAGAGGCCCTCTGTAGGCATCTGTCCTGTTCTGATGTCTGTCCCATTTGCCTATGAGTATGGATTTATCATCTTACCCAGCGTCCTCTGTCTTGCCCAGCTTCCTTAGGGGAACAGATTTTAATATGTTTGTCCTATAATATATGTCTAATATCCACTTATAAGTGAATGTATATCACGTGTATCTTTCTGCCTTAGGGATACCTCACTCAGGATGATTTCTAGTTCCCACCATTTGCCTGCAAATTTCATGATTTCCTTGTTTTTAATTGCTGAGCAGTATTCCATTGTATAAATGTTATACCACTCCTAGGCATATATCCAAAATATGCTCAAGTACACAACGAGGACATTTACTCAACTATGTTTGTAGCAGCTTTATTCATAATAGCCAGAATTAGGAAATAAGCCAGATGTCCCTCAATGGAGGAATGGATACAGAAATTGTGGTACATTTACACAATGGCATGAATTTTTTACCTACCTCATGTACAAGCATGTGAAGGTTTTTTTTATTTAATATTTTTTTTCAATTTGTTCAGTTTACATGATCACAGCTTCCTCCCTCAAATCATCCTGGTTCCACCTGGAAATTTCATGATGGCCAATGTGTGGAGATTTTAAAATTCATTTGAAGGTTTTTTAAACTGTTGTTTGTTTTATTTTGTTTTGTTTTGTTTTGTTTTGTTTTTTGTAAAAATGAAGTTTTCATTGTATAGGGTTGTTTCAGCAGTTCTGAGTTTTTTGCTTTTCCATATAAAGTTGAAAATTGATATTTCAAGGTCTGTAAAAAAATTTGTTGGTATTTTGATGGGAACTGCATTGAATCTGTAGATTGCTATTGGTAAGATAACCATTTTCAGTATGTTAATCCTGCAGATCCATGAGCATGGGAGATCTTGTCATCTTCTGATATCTTCTTCAATTTCTTTCTTTAGAGACTTGAAGTTTTTCTTATATCATAGGTCTTTCACTTGCTTGGTTAGAGTTACACCAAGGTACTTTGTTATTTGTGGCTATTGTGAAGGGTGTTGCTTCTCTAATTTCTTTCTCAGCCCATTTGTCTTTTGTTTGTAGGAGGGCTTCAGATTTTTTTGAGTTAATTTTGTATCCAGCCACTTTGCTGAAGGTGTTTATCAGCTGAAGGAGTTTTCTGATAGAATTTTGGGGGTTACTCATGTATACTATCATATCAGCTGCAAATAGTGATACTTTGACTTCTTCCTTTCTGATTTGTATCCCTTTGATCTCCTTTAGTTGTGTTATTGTTCTAGCTAGGACTTCAAGAAATATGTTGAAGAGATAAGGAGAGAGTGGGCAGCCTTACCTTGTCCCTGATTTCAGTGGGATTGCTTTAAGTTTCTCTCCATTTAGTCTGATGTTGGCTATAGGCTTGCTATATATTGCTTTTACTATGTTTTGGTATGTGCCTTGTATTCCTGATCTCTCCAAAACTTTAAACACGAATGAGTGTTGGATTTTATCAAATGCTTTTTCAGCATCTAAGGAGATGACCATGTGTTTATTTGTTTGTTTGTTTTTTGTTTGTTTGTGTTTTGTTTGTTTATATGGTGGATTACATTGATGGAGTTTTGTATGTTGAACTACCACTGCATGGTACTTTCTCAGAAAATTAGAAATTGTGCTACCTCAAGATCCAGCTATACCACTGCTAAGTATATACCCAAAAGATGCCCTACCATTCAATAAGGACATTTGCTCAACTATGTTCATAGCAGCTTTATTTGTAATAGGCAGAATATGGAAACAACCCAGATGTCCCTCAATGGAGGAATGGGTACAGGAAATGTGGTACATTTACACATGGAATACTACTCAACAATTAAAAACAAGGAAATCATGAAATTTGCAGGCAAATGGTGGGAACTAGAAAAGATCATCCTGAGTGAGGTATCCCAGAAGCAGAAAGACACATATGGTATATACTCACTTATAAGTGGATATTAGACATATAATATAGGATAAACATACTAAAAGCTATAGTCCTAAAGAAGGTAAGCAACAAGAGGTCCTTAGGGAAGATGCTTAATCCTCATTCAGAATGGCAAACAGGATAGATATGAGAAATAGGAAAAGTTAAGGAACAGGATAGGAGCCTTCCACAGAGGACCTCTGAAAGACTCTACTCACCAGGGGATCAAAGGAGATACTGAGACTCATAGCCAAACTTTGGGCAGAATGCCAGAAACCTTTTGGAAGTAGAGGGGGATAGAAAGACGGAACTTCACAAGGGCAACAACAGAGCCAAAATACCTGGGCCCAGGGGGGCTTGTAGAGAACAATGCTCCAACCAAGGACTTTGCACGGAGAGGACCTAGACCCTCCTGTTCAGAGGAAGCCCATAGGCGGCTGCTCAGTGTCCAAGTGGGTTCCCTAGTAAGGGGCATAGGGGCTGTCTATGACATGAGCGTAGTGTCCAGCTCTTTGATCACCTCCCCCTGGGAGGTGCAGCCTTGCCAGGCCACAGAGGAAGATGATGTAACCAGCCTTGATGAGACCTGATAGGCTAGGGTCAGATAGAAGGGGAGGAGGACCTCCCCTATCAGGGGACGTGGGGGGGGGCATAGGTGGACAAGGGGGAAGGCAGGTGGGTCTGGAGGAGACAAGGTAGGGGACTGGAGCAGAGATACAAAGTAAATAAATTCAAATAAATAAATAAATAAATAAATAAATAAATGTTTTAAAAAGAAAAAAAAAATGAAGTTTTCAGAAACAGAAAATCCATACCTATGTTAAAGATTCTGTAAGGCCAAACAACCCAAACTTCATGATTAAGGAAGGTTAAATGTTGCGGATGAGAGTCAAATTATCTTGGGTTATTTTTAATCACTTGGAAAGCCATTTGGTAACTACAGATGCTGTAACTCAGGTGTGCAACAGCTGTGTCATTCCAGAAGACAGGTTTCGCTCCTCCCCATCTACCAACCAGATCCAGCCAGTTAAAAGTCCAGAACAAATGAAGAAGGAGGCCCTAGGCCCCACTGCTAGCTGGGAGCCTTAGGCAGTTAATGATTGTTGGAGGAGAGAGTCACTTTTCTTTGGGGATATGAACACTAGGCTGCCTATGCCCTAGTGGTTAGAGACAACTCTACATGCATTTGGACAGCACTGGCTCAGATGGATATTTACACCTATACATACATATATACAAACATGCATACATACACACACACATACACACATATGACATGAAGAGGCCCTAGAGAAGCACATGGAAGAGAGACAAGGGGTGGGTATGATGAAGATATATTGTATCCATGTATGAAATTTTCTTTCCTAAGATTCCCTGCACTCTGCCCAAAGGTTGGCCATAAGTCTCAGCATCTGCATTGATACTCTGCAGGGCAGAGCCTTTCAGAGGTCCTCTGTATCAGGCTCCTGACTTGTTCCCTCTTTTCTCCTTCTTCTGATGTCCATCCTTTTTGCCTTTCTGGATAGGAATTGACCATTTAGCAAGGGTACTCCTTCTTGATTAGTTTCTTTAGATGTACAAATTTTAGTAGGTTTAACCTATATTATATGTCTATATTAGTGAGTATATACCATATGGGAATCTTAGGAAAGAAATGGGAAACAGGAAGATCTGGAGAGGACAGTAACTCCACAAGGAGAGCAATAGAACCTAAAAATCTGAGCACAGGGGTATTTGCTGAGACTGATACTCCAACCAAGGACTATGCATGGACATAACCCAAGACCCCTGCACAGATGTATCCAAGTGGGTTCCATTGTAATAGGAACAAGGACTGTCTCTGACATGAACTGATTGGCCTGCTCTTTAATTACCTCCCCCTGAGGGGGAAGCAGCATTACCAGGCCACAGAAGAAGACAATGCAGCCACTCTTGATGAGAACTAATTGACTAGGATCAGGAGGAAGGAAAAGAAGACCTCCTCTATCAGTGGACTTGGGGAGGGGAATGCATGCAGAGGGTGGAGGAAGGGAGGGATTTGGATGGGAGGAGGGGGGGGAACCACAGGGTGGATACAAAGTGAATAAAGTGTAATTAATAAAGAATTTTAAAAAAGAAATTTTCTAATAAAATTAGAAAGAGGTCACATGTGCCACAGATGTCAGAGCTAGAAATACAGGGCTACTCAAGGTTATTTGAGTTCAGATGATTTTACCATGTGCCTCAGGTGCTAGATATTGAGCTTTAGGGCTAGGTGTGTGCTATGGTAAATGTCAGTCTTGCTTTGGTCTGAACTTCTCTGGATGGCTACTTAACCAATCCTCTGTTTGAGGGTGTGCATGCTTATTGTGCACAACTGTATTTTGAAAGTATGTAAGGCTTCTGTATGGTATAAGAATTCACAGTTAAAATATTAAGTCTCATAAAAGAATTTGGACTTTGGACTTTTAAATAGTGTCAGGACTACTAGAGTCTATGAGGAGTTTTAGATACAAACGAAGTGTATTTGTTAATGAGAGTGAAATGAGATTTTGGGGAACAACGTTGGAATGTTGTCATGTAAAGTGATGTGTGATGTGCTTGGGTTGGTAAAGAATGGACTTCTGGTGATTAATCCTGTCAACTTGACTGGATTTAAAAGGATCAGGGACACACACCTCATAATGAGTCTACAAAGATGTTTCCATCGTGGTTTACCTAAGGAGGGAGGATTCATCCTGAATGTAAGCAGCACCATGCGAGGGCTGTGGTTCTAGATTTAACAAACCAAAGGCCAGCCACTATAGACTCTGGTTTTACTGCCATACATTCTTTATCTGTAAACCAAAATATACCCTTTCTTTTTTAAGTTGCTTTTGTCAGGTATCACATCACAGCAATGAACAAAGTAGCTAATACAGACCTCCATGTAGAAGAAACAGCCTAGAAAAATTCCAGAGTTCTGAAATAACAAGGTAGGATGTTATTATTAGTTTTGATTTTTAAAAAAAGTAGTACAGATGTTAACCCACTTCAAACTTTTTGTTTTCTAGATGAATAAATCAATAAATGTTTGTTTCAATATTAAAATCATACAGAGATATATGACAAACAAGTTAGATTTGTTCATGGTTGCCACTTTCAGAGATATGCTGTTGAATGCCTCATGTGCCTAGATAGTTTTTTTCTCATATAAATATCCAAAAAGGTGGAGGTCAAGATGGCAAGCAGGACAACATTTTCTGTACAGCGACCAAGAGACTGAACTCTGGGTCCTAAAACAACAGCGATTGTGTTTCCCAGATGAGAGGAAACCCCCACAGTGTGGGAATCAGTTGGGTCCACTCTCAGGTCACCCAGCCAGAACCAGGAAGAGATCCCGGGTCGCCCAGGCACTAGGTCGCCGGACCAGAGCCACACGCCTGTGTGTCCTGATCACCTTTCCAGGCTGAACAGTGGGCACAAAAACACCAGAGACTGGGAGTCCCAGTTACAAGAAAACCCCACAAGGAAGGAAGGCAACAGGGCTGGCCACGGGTCACACAGTCCTTACCTGGAAAAGGTCTCGCAGACAAGTGGGTACGAGCCACCATCACTGAACTGGGCTTCAGCTGCAAGCATAGACAGTTGCTGCACACCCAGGTCTCCAGCACAGACAGAGCTGTGAGCCCCAGGGAACCAGAGACTGGGAGTCACTGTCCAGAGAAATCCTCACAGGGAACAAAGCAAAGGGGACAGACCTAAGCCAACCAGTATATCCCTGAAAAAGGTCCTGCAGACCGGCCCAACCCAGGGACCTGCTGTTACCAAGAGAGCGGTACTCACCTACCAGAGATTACAGCTTAGGTACTGGGGCACAGAGCCCCAACCTCAGACGTACAAAAGCCCTGAATCCCCGAGATCAACCCCCAGATACTGCTCCAAGGGGCAACCAGTTATCCCTAACAAAACTGACCAAACCACGGGACACACAGGTTACAGCAGCAGATTACTAAATTTATAGCAAGAAACCCAGAAGCAGGGCAGCTGTCTCCAGGACTTCTCCGGGTGAGAGGATAACCCTCTCAACTAACAAGGACCACAGTTACCACTCATGTCTCTATGCATGAGGTGAGCAGTGACAACTCCTGAAAAACACCAGCTATCCAATGACTATACCCAAAAAGCTAAGAAGGCTTCCTTCAGGAAAAACCATCTTCCTGCCAAGGGGATTCTCTCCACCACAGCATTTGAGGAAGCAGCAGAAACCAACTCCAAACACCTAAGATAACCCAATGGGTAGAGGCCAGCATAAAAGCTCAACCAACAAAAGACAGAGCAATATGGCATCTCAAGAACCCAGCTATCCAGGGGGAAGTAGCATACTTGAAATCCAAGAAGATGACCTAACATCTATGCTCATGAAGAGGATAACAGAGGAAACAAATAAAATGCATGAAGACCTAGAGGAAGATAAATTCAAACATATTGTGGCCATCTATAAAGAAATACAGGAAGTTGCAGCCAAACAGTTTGTGGCCTTTAGAGAGGAAATGCTTAAATCACTGAAAGAAATGAAAGAAACAGAGAATTATTCAAACAAACAGCTGAAGGAATTGAAGAAAAAACAGAAAAATACAGTCAGACAGGTGAAGGAAATCAACAAAACAGCTCAAGATCTGAATATAGAATTGGAAAAATTAAAGAAAACACAAATGGAGGAAATTGTGGAGAGAAAGAATTTAGGGAAGAAAACAGGAACTACAGAGGTAAGCATAACCAATAGATTACAAGAGATGGAAGAAAGAATCTCAGGTGCGGAAGATACAATGGAAGAAACAGATGTATCTGTCAAAGAAAATGTTAAATCTAAAAAATTCCTGACACAGACCATCCAAGAAATTCAAGACAACATAAAAAGACAAAACCTAAGAATAATAGGAATGGAGGAAAAAGAAAATTCCCCGATCCAAGGCCCAGAAAATATTTTCAACAAAATCATTGAAGAAAATTTCCCCAACTTAAAGGAGAGGCCAATAAGAATACAAGAGGCCTACAGAACACCCAATAAATTAGAAAAAAAAAGAAAATCCTCCTGCTACATAATAATCAAAACAGTAAGAATACAGAACAAAGAAAAAATATTAAAAGCTGCAAGGGAAAAAGGCCAAGTAAAGTATAATACCAAACTCATCAGAATCACAATTGACTTCTCAACAGAAACTATGAAAGCCAGAAGGGTCTGGACAATATCATGCAGACCTTAAGAGAACACAGATGTCAGCCCAGGCTACTATACCCAGCAAGACTCTCAGTCCTCATAGATGAAGAAAACAAGATATTTGATGACAAAAACAAATTTCAACAACACCTACACACAAATCCAGCATTAGAGAAGACACTGGAAGGGAAAATACAACCCAAGAAAACTAGCTACTTTCAAGAAAACACAGGAAATAATTAACCTCACTACAGTAAAACAGAAAGCAATCAAGCACACAACCTTATGACCACAGCCAACATCAAAATCAAAGGATCTAACAGCCACTGGTCATTAATCTCTCTCAACATCAATGGACTCAATTCTCCAATAAAAAGACAAAAACTAATAGAATGGATGCGTAAACAAAACCCAGCAATCTGTTGCATATAAGAAACACCCCTAAGTCACAAAGATAGACATTACCTGAGGATAAAGGGATAGAAGACAGCTTTCCAAGCAAATGGACCCAAGAAGCAAGCAGGAGTAGTCATTCTAATATCTGATAAAATAGACTTTGAACCAAAATTAATAAAAAGAGATGGGGAAGGACACTGCATACTCATCAAGGGAAAATTCCACCAGGAAGACATCACAATCCTGAACATCTATGCCCCAAACACAAAGTCACCTGCATTTGTAAAAGAGACATTGATAAAACTTAAACCATAAATAGATCCCCACACATTAATAGTGGGAGACTTCAACACCCCACTCTCAACAGAGGACAGATGAACAAAACAGAAATTAAACAAAGAAACAATGTCTCTAACAGAGGTCATGAATCAAATGGACCTAGCAGACATTTACAGAACCTTACACCCAAACACAAAAGAATTTACCTTCTTCTTAGCACCTCATGGAACCTTCTCCAAAATAGACCAGATAGTTGGTCACAAAGCGAGACTCAACAGATACAAGAAGATTGAAATAATCCCTTGTATCCTATCTGATCACCATGGAATAAAGCTGGACCTCAACAACAACAGAAATAGCAAAAGGCCTACACACACATGGAAATTGAAGAACTTGCTACTAAATGACAGCTGGGTCAGTGAAGAAATAAAGAAAGAAATTAAAGTCTTCCTCGAACTCAATGAAAATGAAGACACAACATACCCAAACTTGTGGGACACAATGAAAGCAGTGCTAAGAGGAAAGTTCATAGCACTAAGTGCATTCAAGAAGAAATTTGACACAGCTCATTCAAGCAACTTAATGGCTCACCTAAAAACCCTAGAAAAAGAAGAAGCAGATACATCAAAAAGGAGTAGATGGCTGGAAATAATCAAACTCAGGGCTGAAATCAATAAATTAGAAACAAACAAAACAATTCAAAAAATCAATGAAACCAAGAGCTGGTTCTTTGAGAAAATAAACAAGATAGACAAACCCTTAGCCAAGCTAACTAAAAGGCAGAGAGACACCATCCAAATCAACAAAATCAGAAATGAAAAGGGGGACATAACTACAGACACTGTGGAAATCCAAACAATCATTACGACTTACTTCAAAAGTCTATATGCCACAAAATTTCAAAATATAAATGAAATGGACAATTTTCTTAATTGATTCGACTTACCAAAGCTGAATCAGGACCAGG
This sequence comes from Meriones unguiculatus, assembly GCF_030254825.1. Lineage (NCBI taxonomy): Eukaryota > Metazoa > Chordata > Mammalia > Rodentia > Muridae > Meriones > Meriones unguiculatus. The sequence continues at coordinate 51,828,711 of NC_083364.1, read as the reverse complement.
TAAATCAATTAAATAGTCCTATATCCCTCAAAAAAATAGAAGCAGTCATTGAAAGTCTCCCATCCAAAAAAAGCCCAGGACAAGAAGGCTTCAGTGCAGAATTCTACCAGACCTTCAAAGAAGAGCTAAGTCCAGTTCTCTTCAAATTATTCCACAAAATAGAAACAGAAGGAACATTACCGAACTCATTCTATGAAGCCGCAGTCACCTTGGTACCTAAACCTCACAAAGACCCAACAAAGAAAGAGAATTTCAGGGCAGTCTCCCTTATGAACATTGATGCAAAAATACTCAAAAAAACACTCGCAAACCAAAAACAAGAACTACTCCTTTTTGATGACATCAAAGATATCATCCACTATGACCAAGTAGGCTTCATCCCAGGTATGCAGGGGTGGTTCAATATATGGAAATCCATCAATGTGATCCACCATATTAAACTGAAAGAAAAAAAAAAAAACACATGATAATCTCCCTAGATGCTCAAAAAGCATTTGACAAAATCCAACATCCATTCATGTTTAAAGTATTGGAGGGATCAGGGATACAAGGCACATATCTAAACATAGTAAAGGTGATACACAGCAGCCTATAGCCAACATCAAACTGAATGGAGAGAAACTTAAAGCAATCCCACTGAAATCAGGGACAAGACAAGGCTTTCCACTCTCTCCATATGTCTTCAACATAGTTCTGGAAGTCCTTGCTAGAGCAATAAGACAGTTGAAGGAGATTAAGGGGATAAAAATTCAAAAGGAAGAAATCAAATTATCACTATTTGTAGATTATATGATAGTATACATGAGTGACCCCAAAAATTCTACCAGGGAACTCCTACAGCTGATAAACACCTTCAGCAAAGTGGCTGGAAACAAAATTACCTCAAAAAAATCAGTATACCTACTCTATACAAAAGACAAAGGGCTGAGAAAGAAATTAGGGAAATAACACCCTTCACAATAGCCACAAATGAAATAAAGTACCTTGGTGTAACCCTAACCAAACAAATCAAAAACTTGTATGAAAAAAATTTCAAGTCTTTGAAGAAGCAATTAGAAGAACATGTCAGAAGATGGAAAGATCTCCCATGCTCATGGTTTGGCAGGATTAACATAGTAAAAATGGCCATCTTACCAAAAGCAATCTACAGATTCAATGCAATTCCCATCAAATTACCAACACAATTCTTTACAGACCTGGAATGAAAAATTCTCAACTTCATATGGAATAACAAGAAACCCAGAATTGCTAAAACAATCTTCTACAATAATAAGCTCTTCTGGAGGTATCTCCATCCCTGATCTTAAGCTGCACTATAGAGCAACAGTAATAAAAACTGCATGGTACTGGCATAGAAACAGAATGGTGAATCAATGGAACCAAACAGAAGACCCAGAAATCAACCCACACACTTATGGACACCTGATCTTTGACAAAGATGCCAAAACCATACAATGGAAAAAAGATGGCATCTTCAGCAGTTGGTGCTGATATAAATGGATGTCTACATCTAGAAAAATGCATATAGATCCATACTTATCACCCTGAACAAAACTAAAGTCCAAGTGGATCAAAGACCTCAACATAAAACCAGATACTCTAAATCAGTTAAAGTGGGGAATACCCTTGAACTCATTGGCACAGGAGACAACTTTCTGAACAGAACACCAACAACACAGGCTCTAAGAGCAACAATCAATAAATGGGACCTCATGAAACTGAAAAGGTTCTGTAAAGCAAAGGACACCGTCATCAAAACAAAATGACTGCCTACAGAGTGGGAAAGAATCTTCATCAACCCTTTATCTGACAGAGGGCTAATATCCAGTATATATAAAGAACTAAAGAAGCTGAAAAGCAGCAAACCAAGTAATCCAATTAAAAAATGGGGAACAGAGCTAAACAGAAAACTCTCTGTAGAGGAATATTGAATGGCAGAGAAGCACTTGAAGAAATGCTCAACGTCATTAGCCATCAGGGAAATGCAAATCAAAACTACCCTGAGATTTTACCTTATACCCATCAGAATGGCCAAGATGAAAAACTCAAGTGACAACACATGCTGGAGAGGCTGTGGAGAAAGGGGAACCCTCCTCCACTGCTGGTGGGAATGTAAACTTGTACAACCACTCTGGAAATCAACCTGGTGCTTTCTCAGACAACTAGGAATAGTGCTTCCTCAAGATCCAGCCATACAACTCCTAGGCATATATCCAAAAGAGGCTCAAGTACACAATAAGAACATTTGCTCAACCATGTTTGTAGCAGCTTTATTTATAATAGCCAGAAGCTGGAAACAGCCCAGATGCCCCTCAACTGAAGAATGGATGCAGAAATTGTGTTATATCTACACAATGGAGTATTACTCAGGAATGAAAAATAAGATCACAAAATTTGCAGGTAAATGGTGGGGCCTGGAAAGGATCATCCTGAGTGAGCTGTCCCAGAAGCAGAAACACACATGGTATACACTCACTCATATAGACATATAACATAGGCTAAACCTACTCAAATGTGTACATCTAAAGAAACCAATCAAGAGAGAGGACCCTGAGTAAAATGCTCAATCCCCATACCAAAAAGCAAAGAGGATGGACATCAGAAGAAGAACAAAACATGAAACAAGCTAGGAACCTGTCACAGAGGGCCTCTAAAAGGCTCTGCCCTGCAGACTATCAAACCAGACACTGAGACTTATGGCCAACTGTTGGGCAGAGTGCATGGAATTTTATGTAAGAAGTGGAAAATTGTAAGATCTAAAGAGCACAGGAACCCCACAAGGAGAGCAACAGAACCAGAAAATTTGAACACAGGGGTCTTCCCAGAGACTCATACTCCAACCAAGTACCAGGTGTGGAGATGACCTAGATCCCCTGCACAGATGTAGCCCATGGCAGTTTAGTGTCCAAGTGGATTACATAGTAATGGGAAGAGGGACTTCCTCTGACATAATCTGATTGCCCTGCTCTTTGATCACCTCCCCATGAGGGGGGAGCAGCCTTACCAGGCCACAGAAGATGACATTGCAGCCACTCCTGTTGTGATCTGATAGACTAAGATCAGAAGGAAGGAGAGGAGGACCTCCCCTATCATTGAGCTCAGAGAGGGGCTTGTGTGAAGGAGGAGGGAGGGTGGGACCGGGAGGGGAGGAGGGAGGGCTTATGGGGGGATACAAAATGAATAAAGTGCAATTAATAAAATAAAATAAATAAATAAAGAATAGTATTTACTCTTTTGGTACATATTTCTATGTCAGTATATACAATGAAATATTTTATAGTATATCATTATCATTTGGATGTTTAGCATCCCATTGTCTGGATTGAGAAGCAATATGTGATAATAATTCAACACATATGCACAAGAGTTATATAATCCCAAGGACACAACCTACTGTGTAGCCCTGGACAAGTCACTTAATGTTCCTGTGCCTCACTTTTCATGTGTGTACTATAAGAACCAATATAATATATAAAGTATTAAAGAGATTGCTACAATGGTTTAACAGTTAGTTTCATTAAAGTGATTGCAGTAGTACCCAATATGGTAAAGCCTCTGTGTATGAGCTCTAGTATTACAGGGTAGCTATCTGCTCAAACCATGTAGAGGATGCTTTCGCTCTTCCTATTTTTCTTTACATGCCTTGACTACCAAAAACACTTCTAGACAAGTTGCAAATTGCTCTTAGCCTTTTAAGATTTGGGCTCCCATGTCTTACTAACTTGCCCAACATTTGTTTGTAGATACTTAGTAAGTATTTATTAACACTATTGGCCTCCATAAAGGCCAAAAAGGAGAGAGTGGTGGTTGCTGGCTAAACGAAAAGGCAATCTGCTGCATCTTTTCTTTTTCCAGAGCAGTCAAGTCAAGAAGGCAAAACAGAGACCAGGAGAGGAGGTAGGGAGATTATACTCGGAGAAATGAACCAACATAAGCTGGAGGAGTGTCTGGGAAGAAGTCAGAATATGAATTAATGTCAGAAACATACAGCCAGAGACAAACTGGAGGATGGAGAATTCAACAGCATATCTGGGTAAGAGTTTCTTCATGACATTCATGTATACATGTACATATAAATGTACATATAATATACATGCAGACGAGATTATATTAATAGTAATAGTAATGACCAAATCACAATGCTTCTTACACACACACACACACACACACACACACACACACAATTACTGTTTTAGCCCTCCCTTCTTAACATCTCCTTGGGCCACTTCTAAGAGTTATGGTGCTGAAAGAATCATTATATGTGCTGAGACAGAAAATTACATAAAACCCCTAAGCAATAACCCTGATGAGAGGGTATAGTGAAAGAATAGACAATTATATGATATTTTTATTAGGAATATAATTTCCCTTTTGTAAGCTCTTGAAATTTTCATGCAGGCTGTAAAACTTTCAAGTGTTTGATTTGTTAATTAACTAAAATCAATATACGACCACACGTGTACAGACCACACACAGTTTAATGCTAGTTCGTTTGCAATGATGATGACCTGAGTGCTTACTTACTATGAAACTTTTCAGGAAGCAAAAACCTACTTGGGAGCTGGAGATGCCATGGCTGAGTTGTAACAATCACTTGTTGCTCTTGGACTAGATATGAATTTGGTTCCCAGCACCCACACTGTGGTTCACAACCATTCAGGGAATTTACCACCATCTTCTGCACTCCACAGACATCAAGCACGTATGTGGTGACCGTGCATACATGGGGACAAAAAAAATCATACACATAAAATTTAATTTAAAAAGAAACTGAGATAGAAAGTAAGAAATCAAAACCAGAGCTAGCATACCCAGCCAATGTCAAAATATGATTCTGAATGAAGGTTTTGAGACAAAAGCCTGATGGCTTCGAATTCAGAATACACTGGATCAGAAACATAGTCCTTTCTTCACTGGAAGAGATTTTAAATCGTCTATCTGAATGTGAACACAGGCGAAGAGATGGAAAAGGTGTTGTGATCAGCCTGCGTGGCTGTGTAAAAATTAACGATTACGTGGTGCCTCCCCAGGAAAGAAGGAGCCAGAGCGAGCTCTTCTAAGCATTGGGAACATTCGGATGGGTAATAGAAGTAATAACAGTGTCCAGGAATAGCTTCTCATGCCGAAAGACTTAATATCTCCTTTCTCAGGGCGGAGGATGTGACTTTGAGTCTATTTTTAACTATGAACAAAAGAAACCCAGATTCTCTGTACAGTAGCTCACCTTGATCTTTAACAAAAATAGCACCCAGTATGAGAGGATTTTTTTTTCTTACTCATTCTAGAGACAGATAATAACTATAAGCAGGACTGGTGAGCTTGGATTTATCCCAGAGGTTTACATTACATACCATAATATATGTTGTTGATGAGCTGGGCAGAATACCTGTAAACCCAATAGTGGCAATGATGTACCAAACAAATTTCTTCACTTCCACCATATGGTTTAACAACCAAAAAGGAGTATATACTTATGAAAAAAATGATCATCACACATTCAGATAGATCATCCTTCATTACTTTTTATTAACAGTAGAGAATAGTGTTCTACTATGCATTTTGTTGTGTAGTTGTTTCCCTTGGATTTAAATATTCCAGTCTCACAGACTTAGGACACTGACCAGACTTAGACACACATAAAGCCTACAAGACACACAGGACCCTTCCTCGGGGTGATATGAGCAGTGATCTATTAATAGGAGAAGAGAATCTTTCATGGAGTAGCTGCTTGTAAGCTGTGTGTCTTTTGTGAATCCTCACCTATGCTTGGTGGGCTTTGGGTAATACAGCTGCCTCAGTACCTTATGTTCTGTCTTAGTCAGGGCTACTACTGCTGTGATAAAGCCCCATGACCCAAACCAACTTGTGAGGGAAAGGGTTTATTTCACTTGCACTTCATATAACAGAAAAAGGTATTGGACGGGTCTGATGCTCTTTGGGTGGATGACACCTAAACGAACATCGGTACAAAGTCCCAATTTATTTCTAATATCAGAGATCAGACCTCTACTCTTGCCTGATGCATCTAAAACAAAAAGGGGGAACTGTAGAGAGCTGCGGAATGCTATGCCTTAAAGATGGAGCTGGTTTCCGCCTTCCACCTTCCCGATGGTGAGTGCTCTCTGTCATGAACAATTCCACATTTGGCTAAGGCTGAGGATCTGGCTTGCTTCCATGTATGTAGACCTATCTGCATTGCCCACGTGGCACGCCTGGTTGGCTACCCAGAGGCTATTTAAGCTGTGGGCTGGCTTTCCCCAGGGTCCGAGGATTGTTCAAGGTTTCTGAATAAACTGCATTGAAAAAAAAATAAAAAAAAAAAAATAACAGCACATCATCCAAAGCAGTGAGAGCAGGGACCTGGAGACAGGAGCAGAGATCATCAAAGGGTGCTTCTTACTCGTTTGCTCCATGTGGCTTGCAGAACCCAGGACCATTAGTCCAGGAATGGCATCAACCACAATGGGCTGGGCCCTCCCCCATCAATCATTAATTAAGAAAATACCTTACAGGCCTGTCTACAACCCAATCTTGTGGAGGTATTTTCTCAACTGAAGATTCCTCTTCTCCGATGACTATAGCTGTGCCAAGATGATATAAAACTATTCAGCATATGATCCCACAAATAACACCTCACCTGTACTCCTAAAAGCAATACCCGTAAACCCAATGATACAGGAAGCTAGACTTGGGTGAAATAATTTCCTTGGTCTATTATCAGTAGCCTGTGTGGAAGAGATTGATATTTATACATGTCTCTGGAGGAAAGTCCTGCAACACCTTCTCAAACATGGATATAAGGTACTCTGGTCATATCTACCCTTTCCTTGTTACTTACATTTATATACGTGCTCCTGACATCTCTCTTCCAAGTCCCTAATGTCCTCTTCTACTTCCAATTCTTTTCCTTTAGTTCTGTATATAAAATAATCTTATGGCCCTGGTGATTGAAACTAGGGCTTTACACACAATAAACAAAGTCTCTAGCACTGAGATGCATCTCCAGCCCATCATTTCTAACATAAACATACCAAAAATTGTATTTTTACTGTGATCCCAAATGGTTTATGAAATCCCTACTAACAAACACCGGGATCTTGTAAACGACCCCGTCCGTGGTCAGGGAGAAACGATCCATGGATTTTAATTAGAATTTGCTGATAGACTTATAAAAGTAGCATGTTCTTAACAAGGAGAGGTAAACAGTTAGTGCTGTTGTTTTCAAACATCAACGCATATTCCAATAGCCTCGAGAGCTAGTAACTGAGCTTAGGGCTGTGTTCAGTACAAGGAGTGCTGGCCTAAAGCTCTCTGGGATTACTGGGATACTCGGATAATTCTGACAAACAGGAAAGTTTGAGAACAGTCTTTGTTTCAACTGACTTCATCCTTACCTGCCTATTGGGATCAGATGACAAGTTGCAACAGCAAATCCTGACATCTGCATCATACCAGCAGAAAACTGTTTTGTTTTATCTAGTGAGGGCTGTGCTTTGGGAACTTAAATGTTCACCCAGAGAACCTGCTGTTCAGCCAAGTTTATAAACTGCCATGAGGCAATGGTAGCTAGCTTTGGAAAGAACATTTATAAATCAAGGAGATTAAAAGAGCATTGTACAAGATCATCTGAAAACAGGAGACAACATAGAGAAAATTGTCGTTTTTCTAACTTTATTATTTTATCCAAGTTCAGTCTCATCTATGAATAACCAAATATAATAAAGATGAAGAGTTGGCTGGAAAGATGGCTCAGTGGTTAAAAGTAGTCACAGCTCACTGGGCATGTTGGTACATGCCCTTAATCCCAGCACTTGGGAGGCAGAGGCAGGCTAATCTCTATGAGTTCAAGGCCAGCCTGGGCTACAGAGCGAGTTCCACAGCAACCATAGCTACACAGAGAAACTGTCTCGAAAAACAAAACAAAATAAAACAAAAAGAGTAGTCACTGCTTTTCTAGAACACCTGAGTTTGGTTCCCAGCACCCAAATAGGGTAGCTCACAGTCACTTATAATTTCAACTCCAAGGATCTGATACCGTCAACTCTAAACTCTGTGAGCATTGCACTCACGTGCACATCCTTATACACAGTTGCACACATGCACACATTGTGAAAGGGAAATGCAAATCTGAAATGAACACCAGCATTCTCAACCTAAACAAGCTTCTCTAAAGAGATGTGATGAGAATCCCATGAAATTAAGTCTGTAACGGAGGACTACGGCATTGTTTTGAGATATTCAGATTTCATTGATCTATTGGACCAAATTTACGGGGTGCTTGAAATATGAAAAGCCTAATAATAGTTGCCATAGTAATAAAATAGGCAGGCAATACCAAATCCCCTGGGAATAAGGGGTTCATTATCCTCAAGAGTAAATGTTATGCAGTTATAATCCCATATTAGTGGAGTAAGAGACACAGAAATAAAATATAAGGAAAATTTGCAATAGAGAAAGCACCTTTGTGTAAGGCATGAGATTTCTAGAAGAGGCCACATTTGCTTTGAGACTGAAGAATGAGAAGGGTTTGAGAGCCAGCCTGGGAGAGCAAGAAATTCGGAGACAGAGATTATGACGTAAAGCCACACGTGGCATCATTCACAGTGTGGTCACTGAAGAGGTTATGAAGCTGAAAGACTTGAGTGTGAAGTCATAGAGAAGCCAATTAATAGATGAGTCAGTCATCTCTGGCTGTGTAAGACCTCTGATGCCACTGCGGGAGGTTCATTAACCAGCAGGAAAATGCTCAAAAGACTGTGGCAGGGATAACTTCCACCACCAAATGCATAAGGTGGTGGAAGTTATGCTCTGGGACAATTACTTTTCCAGAGGTAGACAAAACAGACCAGCGCGAGAAGAATGGACACGTGTAGGGGCAGTGACCCTGCAGCGCGACACGGATGTAACAGGAGCTGAAGGTGTAAGCAAGTAATGGGAAAGAGGGAAGATGCCAAGAGACGCGACTAGCGCTTTTCTAAGTCGAAGAGCAGAGTAGAAAGCAGCACACTTAGCACAGACAGAATGACAATGGGGTGAAGAGACCTGGGAGACAATGCCCTGAACTGCAGCCAAGCAGAACTCACTCAGTAACTTGGAGATTAGAAAAGGAAGTAAAAGCCAGAGGGCCGTTTTAAGATTGGGTGCCCTTCCACTGCCTACCCTCTTCATCATTCGCCTAAATGCTTTTGATCCCTTCTTAAATTGTGAAAAATTACAAAAACGTGTTATATTAAAAGCCTGCAGAAAGAAGACCCAAAGGTATTAACAAATAAATGATAGATAGGTAGATAGATAGATAGATAGATAGATAGATAGATAGATAGATAGAGGATGATATTGTCACAACTGAGAAACTTTTATGAATGATCTCAAAACACAATGGTATGACTGTACTCCCAAGCAAGACATAAAAAGAAATATAAAAAATTACAACAAGTCTTTATATTGCTAGAATTCCTACTGTTTTTATAAGAAATTAGCATGTATACAACTTGGTATAAAGCTAATAGCCAAGTTTAGGCTGTTCAAATATTCTCATATTTGCATCATTGAGAACATAATAGAAAAAAAAGAAACAATTTAAACAGAAGAGAGGTAAAGTTCTATACTAATTACCTTTAAAAGGAGGCATCATTAGGAACAAATTAATCATTCTAACTTTAATATTATATTTGCTATCTCTATCTGCAAAAGCCTAAAAATCTACAATAAAAAGGTAATCCAACTGTGAAATTAAGATGTCATGCCCATTAAGAGAAATAAGGAACCTTAAAAGGCATCAGTTCCAGGGTCAGGGTGAGGAATAAAAGATCTGCATAGAATAGTTGCCATACTACATGACAGAGATGTTACCCATGACTGCAGGGTTTTGTCAAAAACTTGAGTCAACATGAAGAAGCAAGCTAATACAAAGCAAAGATGTAACAACCTCAGCATCAATACAAATAATGATGGCAAGACACCAGAATACATCAAACATGCTTACTAAGTGAGATTTTATGATGTAGAAGCAAATTATAAACTGTTCACTATGGGGAAATACTGATTAGCCAGCTTATAACTTCAAAAATATAAAGACAGAGTCAAGCATTTCTCATTCCTCTTTTTCACAAATGGTACCACAGTGTAACCAAATACTACTCAACAATGAACTGGAGAATGAGTGACAGACTTAGAGTATCATTTACAAGCACATTGAATTAATGGCATACTCATCAACCACAAATGGATGCCAGCATTACAGAGAGGCAAACAAATTATGAGTGTTCTTGGCTAAGAACTCAGATTTAAGACAAAGTTTCAAGATATATCATCTAGTTTATTAAAACTGCATGAATCAAAGAAATGCTGCATCCTCTGTGGGTGAAATAGGAAAAATCCAGATGACTTTGTGTTTAGTGCTTAACTTGCAAGAGGAAAATGGGGATGAATATTACGTATTTAAAACAAGTTGAGATGGCTGTGGAGATGGCTCAGTTGGTATTTTGGAGGACACCTTGCAGGAAGGACTGCAGTGGGCAAGTGGGCTTCCTGGAGATGTTCACCGTTTTGTACAGCTGCAACAGATGTACCTCAGAGAATACAGACAGTCCAGGAGCTTTGTCTCTGGATTGCTTCTTGCTGCTGCTGTGCCTTCTCATCTTTGTCATTGTTCTACTCCTCATATATCTAGCATGGTGTGACTAGGCATGGGGAGACCCTCATTGCCTATAGTCCAGCGTAATTGCCTCTTGGGAGATAGCCCACTCTATTGGGCAATTTTCCTGCAGATCAATATAAAGATAAACTTCCATAAAATAATATTGTTTAGATGAATTAATGATGTTAAAGAATTTCTAATTTGATTTAAATAGATTTAGAAAGTTAGGATAGTTGTAGAAAGTTTAAGGAGATAGTATAAGTTGTTTGGTCAGAAAGTTATAACAAAGTTAGAATTAAGAGTAGAAGTACTGGCCCAGTGAATCAAGTTTTATTTCCTCAGAGAAAAGTCTGCTGAGTGATGAGGCACCAACTCTATGCCAGCCTCAGTTTACCCTGACCTTTCAGAGCTGGCCTTCAACAGTATTTTCCTTGTAAGCACAAGGATTACATTTGATCTTTAGAGTCCTTATAAAAAATGTCAGGTATGGGTAGCATATGCTCATAATCCTAGCAAATGGGGAGGCAGGGGACGGATCCGTGGAGCTCAGCTCGATGGACAGCACTGGACAGCCAGGCTTATCTACACGGTGTGTTACTGGCCAGTGTGATACCTTGTCTCAAAGGACTGAAACTGTTAAGACTGACCTCTGGTCACCCAAATACGTGTACCCACATACACACATGCACATACGTACAAACATACAGCAAGTGAGGCACACATTAACAACTACAATGTAAAAACCATAACTGGTTCCCGATTCCAAGATATGAACTGATACTTAAAAGCTTGTGACAATTGAAACTGAGAATAGTGGCTTGATAGTTGATGTTAAGCATTTTTTCATTTAAATATGAGACGATGGTATTATGGTAATTTTGAAAACATGAGGGTTTTTTTTTTCAGAAACTTGTACTAAAATATTTATGAGTGAAATTATATAAAACTAAGACTTCCTTCTTATGAATATTGCACAAAGGAGTGAGAAACAAGCAAGCACGGCTGACTCTTATAATAAAAACAGTTTTCACAAGTGGAGAAGCAATAAAAAATAGGTAGATAGATGGATACATAGGTAGATAGGTAGATAGATAGATAGATAGATAGATAGATAGATAGATAGATAGATAACAAAACTTGCTGTACAGGCAATACGGTACCATGAGAGAAATTTGCACCATGTGATGGCCAGCTATTCTTGTTGTCAACTTTACATCTGGAATGAACTACAGTCCAGAAATGGAGGACACACCCATGAGAGGTTCTTTGATTGGTTTGAAGTGGGTAGATTCATTTCTAGTCCAGACATTTGAAGTAGGAAGACACTTGCCTTTCTTTGATCTAGCTCTTGAGGAGGGAAGACACATCTATAATTTGGGCCACACATTCTGCTAGAAAGTATATATAAGGATGTGGAAGAAGAAAGCCTTTGATCTTTGCCTGCCTGCCTTTGCTTTGCTAGCATACCCACTTCTTCACTGATATCAGTCTCTACTTCCTTGAGATTCCAGCATACACTGAAGACCAGCTGAGACATCAACCTTGTGGACTGAGCAACTATTGGATTTTTGATCTTTCTGTTCATAGTCAATCAATGTCAGATTAGCTGGACTGTAGTCTGCATGTCATTCTAGTATATCTCCATATACATATATATAAAGATATATTTAAATATATAGATAGAAATACATACACATTTGTATATATATAATATATATTATAATGTATATGTATATATACAAATGTGTATGTATTTGTATATATGTATGTACATATATACATATATATGTATATATATGTATATTTAATGTATACCATATATACATTATATATATGTGTATATATACATTATATATACACATATATAATGTATATATAATATATGTATATATAATGTATATATATTATATATATACACACATTCATTCTATATGTCACATTATTCTGTTATATGGTCTCTCTTGCTATACTTCATCATACATTTCATGTCTCACAAAAATATTAAGCCTCCACTTTGGGGTGCATTTTTAGTTTCTTTTTTATTGTTGTGACATGGTATGTCACCATGACTAAGGTATGTGTGTATATATATATGGTCTCACAGGGTTATAGTCCATGATGGTGGCACAACAGCACGATAATAGAACAGATGAGAGCTCAGATCTTGATCTACAACTACAAGGCAGAGTGTACACTGGGAAAGGATTAGAGGGTGTGGCATTTTTGGAAGTGTGTCACTAGAGATGAGCTTTTTTTCCCACGATCATGGACTCTAACCCTGGGAGACCATAATTTTTGTGGCTGCTAGTCAGTGCCAGAAATCATTCTTAAGCAAAGAACATATCTGAAAATAAGATGCTATTCCTGATTTGTTTAGTGTGGAGCTAAGACAATCGACAAACAGATGTTTCTAGCAACTGGGGACCAAGTAGTTAAATGCACAAGTTTTTTTTGGGGGGGCATTCTCATTCAAAGCACCACAGGGTATTGTTTTGTTTTTCTATTAAAATAATGTGAAAGTTACTATAGTGCACATACCTTAATGATTATCCTACACACACATATATATATATGTACCTCTCACTAATGGTGTTACAGTTACAAAACCAAAACCAAAAGGAAACACAAGTGTTGGCATGAAAGGAAAGAACCCGAAAGCTGTGTGCTACTGGAAATCAATGCACAGGCTCTGGAAAACAAACAGTGGCTCCTCAGTGAGGCATGGAAAAGTCACTCAGTCCAGCAAGAATTGAGACAAGAGACCCACACAGGTATTCTATGCCAAAAGTCACAGCATTGATCTATGTCTGCAAACTGATGAATGAGCAAACAAACTCCAGTGTATTTCATATCTGATATCAGCGAATTCTGCTACCAGAAATTACAGAAATAATGGCAGACTTAGAGTGTGAACTCTCAGGTAGAAGTTTTAATTGGAAAAAAAGGAGGTCAAGAAAAAGAGGGCAGCAGTGGCTATAGAAATTTTAGGCTGCCCACCCACAGAGCCATGAATAGGCTATTTATCCTGTTGTTACTCTAAATATGTATGAATGCTAATAACTTTTTGTTAACCATTCTAATGATAATTTTAAGCAATCTCCTTTTTGTGTTTTAGAGAGATTTGCTCATGTCAGATACAGCTCAGTGGCCTTTTACTCCTTGGCAACTTCATGTTAACCCAGCAAGGGTTAAGCTTTTCTTCTGTGATAGAGTTCCATTCCTTATATTGTTGACAAGGAAGAGACAATGAGAATGGGTTGTAGGCTAAGGGAATGAAAACACCACAATCATTTTCCCCTTCTGAGGATCCATAGTTCCATTTTATGTTCATACAATGGGATGTTATTCGGCCTTGAAAATGAGTGAAATTCTAATACATGAACAACATGGATGAAACCTAGAGATATTGTGCTTAGCGAAGTATACCTGACATGAAAGGATAAATATATGACTCACCTGTCACCTAGAGCAGACAGTCATAGAACCACAGGGTACTTGCCAGCTGTATCAGAATGAGGGGAATTACAACCTTTTTGTTTAATGGGTACAGAGTTTCAATTTAAGAAAAATAAATGTTCTGGAGATGGACAACAATGATGGTAATATAATAATGTGGTTGCACTAAATCCCATTTTACAATGGTCAAAATTCTAAATTTCATGTTATAAATGCTTTATATATGCATATATATATATATATATATTCACCAATTTACTTGATGAAAGACTGTTTTCATCCCTATGCTTTTCTACTTCAGAGGTCACTGTAGACAGATCACTATTGGTAAAATGCCTCAGATCTTTTTGGCATAAAAGGAAGAGGACAGACCTTACAAATGGAAATGAGGAAGCTTGAGGCTTCATCCCCGTGGAGTTTCTTACTTTGCTTTTGAAATTCCAAGGGCCTTTGCTCACTCCTCTGTCGTGTTAATTTTCACAATGAATGGTAATTTGTTCCTGTCTGTCACTGTACCCAATAATCTATGTGTTAAAGGCAAGCTATGATTTAGTCAATCCCATTTCACCCACGTTTAGCTAATTTACTGTCTTCGTCAACTATCGTTTAAGGACCGTGTCCTATTCTGTGGTAGGGGAATCAACCAGCATGATGGCTGACTGGGAGAATACCTTCTAGGAACAACAGTAGAGGGCACATGGTATTATTTTCAACGTGGAACAAAACCAGAGATGTCAGGCAAAGTGCAAAGAAAAAGAGGCAGGCCTGGAGCCCGAGATTTAAACAGAATTATAAGCTGTGTCTTTGAAAAGTGAGTCTTAGGTTCTGTGCCATCAGCCTCCAGTTGCTCTTCTCCAGTATTCTGTTCAAATTTCAGGTTTCCAAAGTGCATGATGGCTCCAGTGAGCTTATAGCACCCAAACTTCTCCTGGGGAAGAAACCCCAAGGTGTCTAGTGTAGGTTTTGATTTTTTTAAACCTGCTTTATATTTGGGTTCCTGAATGCCCCTACCTTCCTTCAAACCTGAACCCTACGTAAAATAAGATGTGTAGGGAGAGGGATGTGGACCTCTTCAAACTTAGTTCCTTGGGGCGATTCCACTCTTCATCGTCAGGATTTCAGCAGTCCAGCCAAACAGCAAACAGCAGCAGCAGAGCAAATCAGCAACAGCCTCCTTGAATCATTCTCTGAAGCATTTCTTTCTAGGAGCATCTCGAAGCATACCCACCACCCTGGGGCTCCTATTTATACCCTCTCAGCCCTAACAAGGATGTTTTCCAGCTGGCAAAAACCACTTGCCCTCTCAGGAGGCTGTTATCAGCTGTGGATAAACTAAAAACACTCCCACATCCCACACTTGGGATTACAACAAAAACATATTTACATAACATAGCTGAGTTTTTAAAGAAACCAAAACTTCCACAGCAGTGTATGGCTTTCAATGAGAAGAGAAGCAGATGGCTGGCGCCTTCCTTTGCCCGATGGCTGCAGTAGGCACCTCACCCTGCCATGTGTCGCAGGGTCCGCGGAGACAGAGCACCAGAGGCTCAGACACAGCTGGACTCAAAGAATGCAAATCGGACCTATTGGCACTTGGCCACTAGCAGTCTGCTCGGTTCTTTAAAAGGAAATTAGGAAGGCTTAAGACTTGGCTTGTTCAGTGTCCAGCGGCTTCAGAGGCTTCCTTCAACACCCTGCTCTTCTCTTCTCGCTCCCAGTGACAGACCACTAATTGGCTACAGGAGGTTCATTAGTCTGTCTCTCGGTCTTACAGCAGCTAGCATGGAATCTGCAGAGCCGCTGAATCTGGGATTCTACATGTTATCCCAGTTTTACCACAGAACCTGCTCATTTCAGAGACCAGGGAAAGGAATTAGGTTTTAATTAATTAAGTAAATAATAATTAATTTCTGAGACAGGATCCAACGTAGCCAAGGCTGCTTTTAGATTTACCACACAGTAGAGGCTGGATTTGAACTCCTAATCTCTCCCCCAGCTGCTGAGATTAAAGTTCTTTGGCATTGCACATGGCTAAAGAAAGGAAATGTATAAGGAAACCCATGTCACCACAGACCTGTATCCTTAAGAAATCAATGCATGTGGTAAAATGTGATCCTACACATTCCAGGAGAGAAAAAGAAATTCTAGTGGTTAATTAAGTATTTATCATTTTGCTGCATGTACATGGGTTTAAACTGCCTTACAAATTTATATCTCTGTAACATAGATGAATATAGCAAGAGAGTTTCTCTGTGCAGTTGACTACAGTAATCGCAGAAATTCATAACAGTCAAAATGCAGAGACGTGTGTTTATGCCATGTTCAGTCATAGATAGGACACCTACATCAGACCTCTTTCTCAAGGCTCAGGAACATCATGGAAGAGAGAAGGGAAAGCATGTAAGAGCATCCGATAGGGAAAGACAGCAGTGAAACATATCCAGTGTTATCTGGATATGACCGGGCAGCTTACATTCATTAATTCAGAGCAGCTGTGGTTGCCTGTGCAAGACCTGTACAAGATCAAGACAGCCACCATCCCAACAGGCTGATAATGGTGGTGGTGGGGGGAGGGGAGCCTCATGAATCCTCCACACCCAGAGGAGCTATTGGCTTCTTGGGAAGGGAGACTCGGTTTTCTTTAACAATGTAAGTCAACCACACGACAATGGATGCTCTTCTCCCATGACTTTAAAGGTAGCACAAATTAAACTTAAAGGTTATAGAGGAAAATATAAACAACAAAAGAAGTTAGAGGATGCTGAAGTTGGGGGTTCAGGTATATCATCGAAGAGCTAGGGAGAGAAGTAAGGATCATATATAATTTCTAAAACCACTATATCCATGTATGAAATTCCCAAAGAATTAAGAAAACGTTATATGAAAAAAAATTTAAAAAATATATGTCAAGAAACGAGAAAAAAAAACACCCTCATATTATTTGCCTAGCAATTTCAGTTCTGGGACTCCAGCATGAATGGAACCTTATAACAGAAAAAGTACTTTAAAGAAAATTCATGAGAGGGAGCAAAGGGGACATGTCTTGAGACTAAGAAAAGGAGAATAGTGCAATAAGCAATAGATCAAACACTCAAGATAATATTGAGTTTCCACTTAAACGTTTATTTAGAGTTTGTGATGAAATTTGAAGTGCTTTTAAGATGGAATTGAAAATACGAAGTATGTAAGACAGATAGTATAAGCAACATGATAATAAACTAAAGAAAATTACCATGAGGATTCTACAGAATAACATTACATTAATGGAAGCAGAACAATGTAGAAGGAACCCTGTGTCTGTCTGCAAACATCACCTGTCAATAAAAAAGCTACTGGCCTGTTATCTGTGGCAGGAAGTAAGAGGTGGGACTTCTGGCAGAGAGATATGAACTCTGGGAAAAAGAGAGAGGTGGGAAGATTTGCCCCAGGACTCTGAAGACAGACACATGAAACTGAGGAGAGGTAACCAGCCATGTGGCACACTTAGCATTGAATAAATGGGTAATTTAAGTCAAAAGCTACTTGGGGAACGAGCCAAAGCTTATGGCCTAAGCATTCACTCATAAGTAATAAAGTCTCAGAGTCATTATTTCGGGAACTGAGGAGTGGGAGGAACACCCGTGGTTACAGAAAGGCTCACCCACTGTAGCTGGCACCATTCCAGGGCAGGGAATCCTGGGTTATATAAAAATTGAAAGAATAGGCTGAGCACTAGCATTCTGACATCCGTTGCTCTCTTCCTCTGAGCATGGACATAATCTGACCTGCCGCTTCAGTCTCTTGCCACAGCAATTTCCCTGCCATGGCCCACTGGAACCTGGAACCATGAGCTAAGTAAACACTTTCTCCCATAAAAAAATAAATAAATAAATAACCAAACACTCAAATGGATGAAGACAGAAAAATCTTTACAGAAACATGCTAAATGAGAGTTTGCCAGTGAGTTGAATTTTTTTTCTACTTTTCCACAGCTCCAAAGCCATTGTTCTTGAATATATGTGTGTGTGTATGTCTGCATATATACATATATGTGTATATATACACGTATATGTTTATATGCTATTGCTACAAGTTCTTTGGTAGAAGCAGTC
The DNA here is from genome assembly GCF_030254825.1 of Meriones unguiculatus. Taxonomy (NCBI): domain Eukaryota; kingdom Metazoa; phylum Chordata; class Mammalia; order Rodentia; family Muridae; genus Meriones; species Meriones unguiculatus. Next base: position 51,810,525 of record NC_083364.1, on the reverse strand, counting down.
ACCCTCAGGGGAGCAAACCCATGTCTCCAGTTCTCAAGATGAAGCCTGTGGTGCTCCCTTTCGTTTCCCATCATCTTCACCAGTCTTCCCTTTGACAACTAGCAAGCCCTACTTCTGCTACCAATAATTCTTCATCCAAGAATCCCAGAACAGCTGCTCCACAGAAGCAAGTGTGAAAATTCGGGGGGGGGGGGCACCAGAAACATGTCTAGAGAAAAGCATAAAGTTTGAGGAAACAATTGACCAACCTTAGTTTACTCTTATAGTCTACAAAATATTTGTAAAAAAAAAAAAAAAAAAAAAAAAAAAAAAAAAACTAGCTAAAGTAAAAATCTATAATCTAAACGCAAACATCTGCAATCTTTTTGGTCATCTGCCCGCTTGTCAGTCACTCGTCAATGTGTCTGTGACAGCTATTTTTATTTCAACTTGAAACGAGCTAGAGTCATCGGGAAAGGAAGGAGACTCAACTGAGAAAATGTCTCTGTGAGAGTTGTGGCAAGCAAGCCTGTGATGCATTTTAGTGACTGAGGTGGGCAGGCCCAGCCACTGTGGGTGGCCCTGCCTCTGGGCTGGTGTTCCTGGGTTCTATCAAAAAGCAGGTTGAGCAATCCAAGGTGGGCATGCCCTGTAAGCAGCACTCCTCTACGGCCCCTGCATCAGTTCCTGCCTCCAGGTTCCTGCCCTGTTTGAACTCCTATCCTGAATTCCTTTGTGGTGAACAGTGATTTGGTAGCCTAAGCCAAATAAACCCTTTCCTCCCCAGTTGGTTTGGTCACAGGGTTTCATCAGAACAATAGAAATCCTAACTATGACAGTGGCACCAGAGAATACCAGCCCAGCCAAATCCAAAAAGGAGATTCAATTATGGCAGCTTAACTCACTTGGTGTTTGTAGGGGTGGGGAGGGTTAAAAATCAGATAATATGTATTGGTAAAAAATTTTGAAGTCAGGTATTTCTTGGCCTACATTCATGACTGGGGTCCAGAGGACAAAACTGTCTTGTAAAATTACAAGTCGTAAAGACCTGAGCATCATAGCTGGAAAGCAGCCAGCCCTGGGGGTCAGCTCCCAGGTAACATTAGCTACATAGCCCCATCCATCCACATCCCTGCTCACGGGAGGCCCAGGGCGTCATTCAAGTGACCCATAAATCAGGAACTGCGGTAACACTGGGCTGCCGGAAGGCCTAAGACTCCAGATATGATTCACTTCATTAGGAAATGCATGCAGGACAAAGCCAAGGCGGCTGTCAGCAGCACCTCAACCGACCTGGCAGAGCCTCCTTAACCTCTCACTGCCCAGCACTGGCTCCCTAAAAAAAAATAAAAAAAATAAAAAAATCAAGCTGTGGGAACATGCATAGCAAACTGTCAGGAAACAAGTCAAATATCTATTCAGATAGATGTGTGTGTGTGTGTGTGTGTGTGTGTGTGTGTGTGTGTGTGTGTTCAACAAATATAGGAAAACAGTGCAATAAGCATAATTCTCAGAATAACCAGGCTGACTAAAATCAGCCACCAAACTGCAGTGTACAGCTCTGCATTATAAAGTTCTAGAGAATTCAGTTCAGTGCATACAGCCAGGAAGCACACCAGTGGTTGACTAAGACCTGGGGGTGAGGCAGAAGACTTCCAACCGGCAGGAAGGGGCGTGGGTTTGTCTGTAGAAATGCTTTTACTGATGTATACATTTGCCAGCATTTATTAATTTTATACTTCAGACACGCGTCGTCATTTTAGGTCAATCACACTCAACAAAACATTTGTATGAAACTTAATAAGGAAACTAAGCTAGTTCAGGGGAAATTACACAGAGGCTAAATGCGTTTAGTTTTTATAGAAATGTAATACAAAAAATTATGAAGTACGTAACCATCTTTTAAATATTCTTAAATCTTGCTTTTCAAATTGACTGAATATGTACATGTGTGTATATGTTCACATAGTAGGATCATTTACCCCAGGTAATTAATATATTTATACCTCACAGAGCAGTTATTTTAAAGTAAGAAAAAAATTTATCTGTTCTTTAAAGCGAATTTCAAATATTTCAAAATTGTTCTTCACAATCATACTGTGTCACCAGTCTCTTGAGCTCAGGGAAAGGTTTTAGGTCCCAAACTGGTCGGTCTGTGTGGGTTTGCCTTTCTTTACCTTGCCTATTTTACTGAGCTTAAAGTAAAGCTGTCCCATATTGTGCATTCTTAAGGCTGAATAGTAATTGTCCGTATACATATGAGCACACAGCACACTCTTTCCTACCACTTCATCTCCCATAACCACTTAGATAGACTTATTACCTTGGACATTATAAATTGCACCACAAAGAAGAAGGGGATTCAGTAATCTCTTCAAGCTATTCATCTCACTGCCTCTAGCTATGTCCCTGCAGTCAGATTGCCTGGCCATATGTGTTCATTTAGCAATTTTCCCTTTGAGTATTTAAGAAGCCTCCACAGCATCTTTGTGGCTGTGCATCTCTACCAACAGTGTTTAAATGCTACCTCAGCTCCATGCCCTCACTTCTTATGTTTCTGATGATTGTATGAGGTGATGGCCAAGGAAATTTTCATCTTCACTTCCAAGATTCAACAACCTTGACAGCATTTTTTAATCAGCCTACTCTCCATTTCTACGTCTTCTTTTGAGAAACACCTGATTTCTTTGCCCACATTTTAATCAGTTCACTTTCTTATAATTAGCTGTTTTGAGTTCCTTATAGATTTTCAATATTAGTGTTTATGAAATAGATAGTTTGCAATATCTTTTCCCAGCCTGCTCCTCGTTTCTTCACTATTTAGTTTTGCATATCATAGTGAATTAATGCTCACATTCCAAAGGCATCTTGGTCCCTTGCCTCTCCTCGAGTTTTCACACCAATTGAATAGCAAAAGTGGGTACACTGAATAGAGAGAAAGAAATATGGACTGGAAGAGTGAGAGAGATGGGGAGATGCAGACATGTAAAGATGCTAATTACATGACTTCTCCTTTCCTTTTCCTCCCTCCAGCCCTCCCATGTAAACTGACTGCTTACTCTCTTTCAGATCCATGGGCTATTGTTTTACAGTTGTTATTACACACCCTCCTAAGAACTAAAGGATTTTGAAGAAGCTTCATCCAAAGGAACTGAGGAAGTGTTTCTTAGCTAGACCTGGAATAAGCACCAGACTTCACCGAGAACAAAGGTGAGAAGGAACCTCCATGGCTGTACAGAAGCGCAGGAAGGACTGAACCTGGGTGGCATGTCCCTCCAGCTCATTCAGGGGTAACTAGCCTGTCTGCTGGGATTTCCCCGAACCCAGTCCCTACACAGCGTAGACACATTCTCACAGTTTAGAACAGATGAGCAGCATTTTCATATTGATAGCATACACTTTCCTGTATGGTTTTTCAGAATTCTGTCATTTTTTTCTTTAGCAAACGGATGTTCTTTTTTTTTAGACGCCCCCCAAATGATAACGGTGCTGAAAACAAGGAGACTGACTGTGTCTGCTTTAAACCACCAGATGTCAGACTTTGCAAAGCAATCTATCTGTGTAGCCCAAAGCATGAAATGACGGGCGGGATTTGGGACAGGCACAAGTTGCCCAGAGCAGTTACACAGGGTTCCAATGCTTCTACCTACTAATTATCATAGATGCTCCATAAACATTTCAGGTCATAACTGGTTTCTACATTAGACCCTATGTGTCAGACGCCCTGCACAGTGTAGAGATTCACATTCAGAGTCTTAGATTTGACAGGGCCTATCCATGGGAGACCAAAAATAATCTTCCTTGGGTTTAGGTGGGAGGGAAAGTGGGGAGACTCTAGCTGTTCACGTATCACCAGTTACACAGTTACATAGAATGGTGAAAGTGATTGTACAGTATCAACACTATCCATCTGCCAAATGCACCTTGGAGTTCAAAACAAGTTGCCCAAGTTCAATCATATTAAACCAGTGGTTCACAACATGTGGGTCACAACCCTTTTGGGGTACGAATGGTCTTTTCACCTAACACCATTGGGAAACACAGATATTTACATTATGTTTTCTAGAAGTAGCAAAATTACAGTTATGAACTAGCAGTAAAAATAATTTTATGTTTGGGGGATCAACACAACATGAGGAACTGTATTAAAGGGTCACAGCCTTAGGGAACACTGTATTAAACTCTAGCTAATCTACACATGATGGGTGAGAGATGCTCACATTAATGATCTGTTCACCTCACATCCAGGTCATGTGGGTGCATTGCTATCCTCTGCAGCTTGCCTCAAACACAACCAGGTCAGCCTGTCACCTCTTTCTAGTAAGTTCCTAGAGACCCCAGATAAAACTCTGTGTGTCATGGAATGTAAGTGGCCATAGCCTGGGCCCTGTCAACATCTGCCTTCACCACCGTTTTACTTTGCTGCCTGAGGCCATAACTTAGCTCAAATATCAACCAAATATCTTCCTTCCTAAAGTGCTTAGCATTCCTTCTTCCTGGATTTTCATCCTTGGAAAAAAAAAAAAAAATCCTATGTACTCCCTCATTTGTGTGTCCGGGAAAAAGATACTGCCTTCTCTGAGAGAAATTTCCTAGCCATTCTAGGCAAACTATAACCACCCACAATCCCACCAAATGCCATTCTCTAAATCCCTTCCCAGCTCATTTTTTTAAACATACCACCTCTCTGTACTTACTTGCTTGTCTTCTTTTTAATTTGAGGATCGTATATATGACTAAACTCTATTTTTATGATTCCTACCCCTCACCCTGCTTCCTCAAAATTTTACTGGATTTTCCCCTGTCCCCCATGTTATTGTGTAACCTCATGACGGCAGGGACTTGTCTGCCTATTCAAACCCCACCTCTCTGGGCTTAGATAAGTGCCTGCTGTGTACACAGCACTCCCTCCGTTAAATACCTGTTGAATCAGTGCACGGGAATCAGATTGACTTACACTGTCATTTGTTTTCCTCTTCCGCTCGTGATACTACAGTTACCATCCTCAGATCTCACAACCCGCTTACCTATATTTACTACAGTTAATACATCAGCCAGCTGGGGTCCTTTGGTTCTGCGACTAGAAATCATGGCAGGTTAGGAGAAGCTCTTCTGACACTGGTGTTTTACAGCAGTTGTGTTCCTCAGTGTGTGGTCACAGTGAACAGGGGCCTTAGGCGGGTGGGAGCAGCAGCAAGTGGTACCCTATAGGGCAGTGGTTCCCAGCCTTCTCTTAGGAGATCCCTGTGAAAGGTCGTTCAACTGTGGCCCAGAGGTGTAGAACAAGTCTGCTATTCGTGGAGAATAGTCTCCACGAATGACTTCTCCACCAGGAACCTGCAAGCCTTACAGCTTTCAGGCAGGCCTAGAAAGTGTGGCTCCCTTAGCTCTTAGCTGCTCGGTTCTGCAGTTCCTGTTGTAGGATGACTGAAACCCTTGGCCCTGAGACATGACAGAGTCCCAGAATGTTTCTGTTGCCTGACGACGTCTGCAGCTTCCCTTCTTTGGCTCCTTTGCATACCTTGACCCTTCTTCAGTCTCAGCTTTTTGTCCTTCCTTGCAATCCCTCTAGTCTGGCTGCCCCTCTTGCCCTGCCCCGCCACTCTCAAACTCTTCAGACATTTTCACTGTCTCACATCTGGCTGTCTTGCGTTTTCCCAGCTTGCCTTTCAGAAGGCAAAGTTAGCCCCTGCTGCCCTCCTGCTTCTGCCAATACTTTCTCTATGTTACTAAACTAGTTACTGAAACTAGTTAGGAAGAAAGGACACTGAGGGAAAGCCTTTTATTAGGTCTGGCGTGTAGTACCTGTGGGGTCGGCACTGGGGACTGTCTCTGAGCTGATTCACCAGGTGAGTCTGAGCAGGCTGCTTGCATACCCCTAGAATAAATGGAGAGATCATCTGGAATTTTGTCTCGTAGACACCAATCATAGCCGTGTCCCTAGTATGCCACCACGGCAATTGCTCCAGATCTGGCCTAGGTAGAAACAGTTGCAGGGTTTTCTGGAGTGTACCAAGGCGATAGCAGAACAACTGATCCAAATCGTTTCCATAGTCCTGGCTAAACCTGTACCATCAGGTGCATGATGATCATCCTTGATAGTTATGTAGTTTTCCTGAGGCAGTCATGGAGTGTTCCAGATGGCTGGCAGTTTACTACAAAGGCAATCTGGCTGTTTTACTGACAATCCTTTTCTTATGACGGCTAGGGTAGCAGGGGAAGTATTCCAGTTACTAATTAGGAAGTCAAACTGTTCCGTTCTTTGAGGCCTTTATTTACAGGGAAATGAGCGTGAGAATGTGCTTAAAAATTTAAAGGTATTAGCAGACTTTAACAGTGCTCTAACAATGCCAAATACCTCCCAGTCCTTCCTGGAGTGACTCCTCTTATCACTTGTCACCAAGGTGGTCTATTCTTCCATAAATTATTCATTCCCACTCCTTGCCATAGACACTAACTGCACAGTCATTTCCTTCTAGGACTTTTTCAATAATTTCCCTCGAATATTTCTGCCTCTTATCATGCTGCCCATCATACCAGATCAATCATTCCAACATTAGTCTTAAACAGCACAGCACCACACACACACACACACACACACATACCCCCTCCCAACTCTCCAAGTGAAGAAACTATGAGTAGAAATTCTCCAATATTCCTTCATGCAAAGCCATACTTCCAGTTATCCTACTTCTGATGTTAATTTGCTTGTTCCTGGCCTTGTGAACACTATTCCTCCTTCAGAAAATACTTCCACCCCTGGACTTTGTCTGGTTAAAGCCCCTTCCCGTGCTTCATATTCTGAACACCCCTTTATAAAACTCCTTCAGACAATTCCATACTTTAGTGACGTAGCCTTCCTTTGTATTTTGTTTATCTGCAACACCCAGGATGTGCTAGCTATTTAAGGCCTTCAGTTTATACATGAACATCCAAGCATGCATACCTAGGCATGTGTGAGTGTGCACATGTGTGCACATACAAACACAACTCTATGTTCCTTATCTACTGGCTTCTTGTTCTTTCTTTTTTTTTCTCTTCCCTTCCCTTGACTTCCTTTTCTTTTATTATTTCCTTTCTAAAATTTTTCTTGGGTGAGGTGTGATAGTATATTCCTGTAATCACCAAACTTAGGAGCCTAAATCAGGAAGATTTTAAGTTTGAGGCTAGTCTGTCCTTCACAGAAAAACTCAAATCTCCAAACAAGTAATTATTTATTTATTTTTCCCTTTTCCTCACTCTGCCTTCCGCCCTCCTTTCACATTTAATCAGAAGACGCTTCAGTAGTTTAACAAATACAAAGACTAGCAATTGTTTTAAGAGGTAGTATTGGCGCCCGCTATACTAGACAAATGCCAAAAGCACAGAGCGGTTCTACGGCTTAGGGAGGAAGTCAGGCAAACTGGTGTGTGAGCATTGTATGACTGTGCCCCGAGACTCGGCACCTTCTGTAGATTTCCTTGTAAGTGCTTCAATGGCTCCTCGCCACTCATTCTTGGCACAAAATGTATTTGTGAAATTGGGTTTTAAAATCCTAATTCCTCCTCTGCCACAGGATTTCTAGTTATTCAAAGCTACTTAAAAAACACTTTTTTCCCAATAAGATAAAGAATCCCCAGTGAGAAGCACGTAGGGGTAGAAAGGACATATGCAGCAGAAGCAATAACCACAGTGGGTAAATTAGGTAGTGCCTGTCTGCTTGGTTTATTGTAAAAAAGAAATATAGGCTACCATTCAGGAGGAAGCATTTTAAATCTGTAAAATGCAATAAAATGTAAAGCATTCCAGTGACTTTAGGAGGTGGTCTTCCAAATGGAAAGGGAAAAAAACTATTAAGCATTTTTCTGAAACTGACCAAGGTAAAAACTTTTCAGGCAATACACACAGGTAGTTTTAATTAGTGATAAGGCTGGTTAAATATTTTTTTGGATGATCCACAGTATTAAGCCTGGAAGGAATGCTCAATGGATAAAGAGCCTGCTGTGCAAACCTGAAGAACTGAATTTAAAATCCCAGAATCCACCTAAAGCTGAACTCTGGAGTACTCACCTGTAATAACAGCACTATTCCTAAGGATACACAGTAACAAACAAAAAAATACTTTTTCTCAAACAATGTAGAAGGAAGGACTGAGTCCTGAGGTTGTCCTCTGACCTCCACACACCACACTCATGTAGCATATATACATTCTCTCTCTCTCTCTCTCTCTCTCTCTCTCTCTCTCTCTCTCTCTCTCTCTCAATCTCTCTCTATGGATACATACAAAGATTTTAAAAATACCATAGTATTTTCTACTACAGTATGAAAGACTTTCTTTGGTATTCTGGTATTTGCTTTATACCTATATACTAAGAAATAAGTTTATAATTTCTTAAAAGTTAAATATACTAAACCAAAGATGTCTAAATAGATATGCCACATAGATATTTGCACATTCATGCTTATGGCAGCACTATTCACAACAGACAAGATATGAACTAGTCCACATATCCATCAACAAGATGAGTGAATAATTAAGATATAATGTATACAAAAGAGTTTCATTTAATCATAAAATAAGAACGGACCTATATTATTTTTAGGACAGCGGATGGAACTGGAGAGCACGTTACGTGAAATAAGCCATACTCACAAAGACAAATATCGTGGCTCTTCCTCTCGTATGTGGAAAGTAAATTCACAGACATAAGATAGATGATATTATACAATAAAATAATGTGGATAGCCGGAAAGGAGGCTATGTAGAGGGAGGGAATATTGTAAAGGGGTTGAAAAGGGGAACAAGAGAGGATAATGGGATATTACAAAGAAAAAGACAAGTCAGGCACATTGGAGCATGCATATAGCCTCAGTATATGGGAGACAGAGGCAGGAGGCACTCTGACAGTTTGAGGCCACCCTGGTCTACATAAGGCTCTAGGTCAGTCAAGGACACCTGGTATCAAAAATAAAATGAAAGGAAGAAAGGAAGGAAGGGAGAGATGAAGAGAGGAGGGAGGAAAAGAGGGAGAGAAGGAGGAAATAAAAAAGAGAAAAAGGAGCTCTTACTCTTTTCCATATGCAGAGACCAGTAGAAAGGTGGGGCAAAGAGAGGGTGATGAGGCAAATATAAGCAAATTGGAATGATAGACATGTCTAAATGTCATAAAGAAACCACTGCTTTTATGTTTACTAAAATTAATAAAATATGTAGATATTATGCAAAATTATTTTAATGCAAAATGAGGAGACTTGTCACTTTTCAGGGATTTGGCTTCTCTAAATGCATTCATGATTTATTTGAATAACTGCATTTCCTAATACCCGTGAGATGCATGAATGAGAAATGGAGTTGATTAGGTTTTTATCAGGATTCTAATTTGCAAGTTTTCCATCTCCAGATCAGATTTTCCCCACTCTGGCTTTGATAACAGGTATCTGAGCCTGCTTCCAAGTTTGGATATAAAGTATTATTTTGGAATGGAATTCAAACAACAACAAAGAAAAAAACAGATCAAAAGAGCTTGGCTTATATATATTGATGATATGAGGAAAGCGTATTTGCAATGCTTCCGTTTTGATTGACATTAGACTAGATGAAAATAAAATGGCTACAAAAAAATAGTATCACCTAACCTGACTTATTTGATTCCATAGTTTCTCCATTATTAATTTTATCTTTTCCTATATATCCAGACCTAAGGATACTTGAAAATTTATTGCGTGCTAAATAACATGCAGACAGTTGACCTAGGAATATCACTTATATTTTTTTTCTTATTATTTCTAAGAGATCTAGAAGTTCACAGCAAACAATGCATCTTTTCTGTGTTTTTTTTATTTAAATGCAATACAACAATAATACAGTAGTCTAGTTTATGGAAGCCAAGTGGGGGGATGTTTATGTGCACCTGTGTGGGAGTGTCTGCGTGTGTGCATACACATACACATATTAGATCTTCTCTATGTAATAAAGGTCTTTCAGATAAGTAAAATGGTTATATAAATGATAATTTCCATGGAAGTGTTATGCATCATGGAGTATGTTATCAGAAAACTCAATGACTAAACCAAAGCTATGAATATACAGTAATAAATTCAAATGCATACAATAGTAATTATATACAATAAATAATAGAATTCAGTGATGCCAAAAGAAATAAATCAAATTCAAGAGTGTAGTGATTATAAAGGAAACTTTTCATAGATTAAAACTAAACCATTGGCTGTTTTTATATTCTTTTTGATTTGCAAAAAAAGCAGAGAGCATGTAGCATCAAATTGAAAAGGCAAGATTACAATGATGAGATACCTAACCACCCAATAAGGTGATATATAAAAATTAGTTTTTAATTCCACTGAATGTTATTTTATTTTGCACACCAACTTCCATGCTGCAATTATCCATAAGAAGGCCGCTAATAGGTTGTAGAGATAAACAAAGTCAGCTAATTAACGCACTGTCACCAGGTTAGGGTTACTGTTCAATGGCAGTGTTTGCCTACCATCAGGAGTTCCTAGGTTTGATTCCCAGCACACAAAATAGAAATAAGTAAATAAAATTAGAGAGGGAGAGAAGGGAAAATGTTTAGCGAGTTAAATGTGATTAAAGTCGAGGGTGTGTACCTCCAGCATTTAGGATTAGATGTAGGAGTCAAGGCTGAGAGAAGCAGCCTTCTGTTTCTTCAGACTTGGGGGATTCTGACACTGCAGCACAGCTGAAAAAATTCAGAAATGTCAAAAGTGACTGTGATGGTTAATCTTGGTTGCCAACTTTATGGGATTGAAAACCAACATGAAGCAGATCTCTGGCCAGGTTTGTTTGTGCTTCTCTAAATGAGGTTTAATTGAGGTGGAAAAATTCACTGTAATTATGGACAGTACCATTCCATAGGTTGTGGTGATCAGTTGAATTTAGGGCTTCCTGACTCTGGACACCATATCCCTTGGCCAGTCACCTCCTTCTACTTCCTGGCATACCTTCCTTATGGTGATGTATTATTCTCCTGAAGCTGTGACACAAACTAATCTGCTTGTCGTTCCTTAAATTGCTTTGGTCACATATCTTGTTGCATCAATGAGACTAACAACTAATACAATATATATTCAAGATACTGATGACTTGAAGTAAGATTGCTTGCTTCTTGAAGACAATACAGGAACCCAACCAACAGAAACCAGGATAACACATGCCTCTTTGAGAATATCTGAGACAATTGTTTGTATTTATGTTTACATACTATAGGATAAGAGCACTTTGATGGTCTTTCAAAGGACTAGATGAAAGATGGAAAACAAGATCTTTTTCAATATTTTGATGATTCTTCTGTAGTTCTTTCTACCTCCTTACTCCCTACAAGTGGCCAGGGCACAGTCTCCATGTTGCAGTCAATGAAGTCACCTGAATTTTCCTGTCTTGCTGTAAAGATACTCACTTATCAGCTTTTTGATGGGTTCACTAATGGCTGCTATGGACAAGATGTTGGATGCTACTTTTGGTGTTGAGGACCATTGCAGCACCAAAGTCTCCTCTGTGGGTTGAAATTCAGAACATAGCTGACTCTGGCTGTCAATGTAATGAAAGTTAAATAACTGATCAGACCCAATCCTCTTCTGAGAAAAGAACCCACTGATCACTTCACCAGGAAGCCATGCTTTTAGTTTTTCCTCTCACTTTGATAACTAGCTACATTTGCTCATCCAAATCATGAAGGACTGCCTTTATCTACATACATGAAACTTCAGAAACCAGTCCACACTTACGTAAAGGGATGAATCCAAACTAGCTATGAAGCTCTCAGGTTCTCATACCTTGTGATCTCCTTTTGAGCTAGTAGAAATCAAAGACAGGCCAAATACATGAGGTGGCATCATCAGTCATGGGCTTATGAACTCTACAGCCACTTAGGTCTCAGCTGCCTGCTGACATTCTCATGCCCAGCTGATGCCCTTCCCATCCAATTGAGGATGCAATAAAGTATCACTGAGGTCCTTTCTTCCTTTCTCATCACCCTCTTTTGTTATTCCTCAAAACCACACCCTCTATTACAGCACCTACTGTGACACATCCCCTCCTTCTGGCTACCCAGAACATCACATTATGTAGTCTATGGTCTTATTCTTTGTATTGCAAGGAGCTGCTATGATTAATTAGCTAGTCCTGTGAAGCTTGAAGGTGATCATTTAGGAAAATGAAGCCACCAAGAAAGTGTTTGAGCCCAATGTGTGCCCTGTGGCTCTAATGGTCTCATTAATGATGCTGACAGATTTGCTCATGTCACACCTATAGTGGTTCCTTCATAAAATATCATGAGAATTTTCCAAGTAGCTTATTCACCCTTAGCATTTGTTCTGCATCTAAAGAGAAAACAATTTTGAGATCTCAAATTTTACATTTATCCTCAATGAAATACAGGTGTGTTTTTCCTTTGAAACAGGAAAAAAGAGAAGCTTAACATGTAGATACAGACTGAATCAATTTATAGAAGAAGGAAAGACTCCAGGATACACTGATATTAGAAGCTCATGCATTGTCATGGATTTATTAAAACTTTCATGTTTGCATTTGAAATCAGACACAAGGGAAAGGCTATGGTTCATTGATAGTTACTAAAATACCATCAAAATGGTACAGGATAAAATACATTTGCCTATTTGCTCTAATCATAAAATGGTAGTTTCTAGGCCTATTTCCTTGCTCTAAACATAAAGAGTTACTAACTAATGGTTGACATTTTTAGCCTTTAAAGAATCACTGCATAAGACCAGCTATAGAATAGCTTCTGTGTCAGACAGTATAGCAGATGCTTGGAGTAACAAGAGCAAACATCTGCGGGGGGCATTATCTGGGCCAGCCTCCAGCCCCAGCACTACAAATGCATTCTCTCGCTCTGAAGTGCAAGCTAATTGTCCCTGTAACCATAGGAGGCCCATACTATGTCACCCGCATTTTATCTGGAAGGAAACAGAGGCTTCAAGAGATGAGGCAGCTGTGAGGCCATGCTCTGTCACAATGCCTAAGTGTCCTTTGGTGACACGGAGAAAACGTTAACCAGAGATTCTCACTTTTCATTTTGTAGGTCATCTACTTACTGCAAAGCATATCCTAAAAGGCATGATTGGCAACAGCAAAGATGTGAGGGGGAGCCTCAGATCGCCTCTTATTTTTTATAGGCAGCCTTGACCTCTTTCTGATACACGGAGAGCCACTTGTAAGGGTTTATAGTCACACAAAAGAGACCTGAATATGTCTGAGGAGAGATCAGAGTGGATTTCAGAAAATGACTAGCAACACCCCCAGGTTTGTCAGGGCTTCCCCTGTCATGCAATGCTGGCCTGAGTATTTACTTATAAGGGAACATGGAACAGGGGAGATCTGAATTCCGGTGAGGAAGGGACTTCTAACTGACGAAGACAGATCTGGGTTAGGCCAACATCAAGACCTGGGGTTACCTTTGCAGCCCTAGGGTATCTGCTAACTGCTAACACATCTGACACACACAGCTTTTGAAGACAGTGAGAATACAAAAACTGGCTGGCAGGGACTTTGGTAACCTGCCACCAGGCATTTGAAACTAGAGGCCTTGCCTCAGCAAATTAGAAACCTCATATTTAGGTCATAGAGAAAGAAATATTGTCTCATGTGGTCCACTTGATCATTGCAATTTAAGTTTGTGTTTTCCAAAAGGTAATTAATCAGTAAATATTAGTATCTTGATTAGTATAGGGGCATTTGTACTATCAAACAATTCTTGTCAGCTTTTCTTAAAATTTTCTTAATAGCTTAGTATGTGTACGTATGTGTGTGTGTATGTGTAGGTATGTGTGTTTGTGTGGGGGGGGGTGTGGGGGGGTGGGTGTGGGTGTGTGTGGTGGTTCATTGGCTAGACCCCAATGCCAGAAAAATTGTTCTGCTGCTTATCTACAATTCAGTCTCTCTCCTAATGTTCTTTCTGTAACCATTTGTCAATGTGTAAATTCAGACAGCAAACTATCTCCCCCTTTCACTAAGCATAGGGATGACTTCTTTCAAGCTTATGATATTCTTCATAATGTTAATCCATTTCTTACAGGTAGGACATTTCACATTGTATTCAGTCACTTCAGATAAGACTTTCCCACACAGCATTACTGAATAATGCTTTCAATTTTCTTATGTTAGGGTGCCCTCTTCTTCCTTCAGACTGAAGTGGAACTCTTCTGGCATTGTTTCTGCAGTGCTGATCCTGCTTTCCCATCCTACTTCATCACTATCTTTTTATCTGTGGGAAGAACTTGCACACACATTGGTGTTATTGCTGCTGCTAATGTTTGCAAGCTTAGTCCCTGTGCTATGGGGGAGGGGAAACCTGAAGCCAGGAAGACACATGGTAAACAGGGGGAGTGAGACCTTCAGTGCGCTGTGGTAGGACAAACCAGACACAATAAATTGCCTTCAAGTCAACCTTCTATCCCCATAATGCTGTGCATGCTATTCTTCCTGTGATTTATTTCAGAAAACTGTAGTTGTAACCACACTGCAATCATAAATCACCTAAATTACTACAAAAGGGCTAGTAGTTTTGGAGAATTTGTTCCAAAAAGCATAACACATCTAGAGGCCTAATCAAATTGTTTTAGACACAATCAAGAAAAGAAAAACACACAGGATGAGAAAACAGTACAATATATCAGATAAAGAAATTGTACCCAGGAGGTAAAAGGAGCCCTTACAATACAATGATAAAAAGTCAATAAATAAGCCAACTAAAAATGAGCAAAGAGCTTGAGGAAGGTCTGTCTTCAGACAGCATATATGAAGGTCCAATAAATACATGAAAAGACGTTTAACAGCATTAGTTATCTGGGAAATGCAGCTATCATACCATCATTCTATTCATGGCCAGGGAGCGTTGCTCAGTGGGAAAAGTGCATGTGGCACAAGCATGAGAGGCAGGGTTTCTCTGTGTAGCCTTGGTTGCCCTGGACTCACTCTGTAGACCAGGCTGGCCTTGAACTCACAGAGATCACCCTGCCTCTGCCTCTGCTGGGATTACAGCTGTGTGCTGCTGTGCTTATCTAGAGGCTATTTCCATATAACGTTTTACCACATGTATAAAATTAACAGAAGTGACTTCATTTTAATAACCTTTAGTATCAACATCACATTCAAGTTTCCTCAGGTACCACAAAATGTCTTATTAATGTTTCTTTTTGAAGGTGAGTTATTCTTATTTTACTTTTACTACTGAACACAGGCAAGGTCATGTAGAAAGGTGCAAATTGCCACCTAATGCGTGTCACTAAGGAAGACCATTTGAACTTTTATTTTGGCTTTTCCTGATTACTCATGCTGCTGTTGATCTAGACCAATTTCATTCTTTAATTCTTTTCATTGTCTAAATCTGCCTACCAGAATAATTTTTATATACAGATATTGTCTGTTGGGCAGGCATATTAAATCATGGTTTTTAAAAGTAGCATCCAGAATTTGACAGCTACAGTGGCAATGACTTGCTTCATAAATTGCTTGTATACAATGACAACATGAGGGAGGCAACTAAATCTGTTATTAAGATGGAGCATTTTGTTATGGTGACAGAAAGGGTTTGTGGGAGGAGTCCGTAAAAACGTTGGCCTGTTATTATTTTATAAGCATCGATTAGTGACTTGTTCTGGCAGTCATCAGGGGTCCATAATGCAGATATAAATGTGCAGTTTCAGGTTACAATTGGGCCTTTCTGAGAACAGGACTAGAGGCTACCCTTCTCACACTTTAGCAGGTAACCTGGCTATATGTTACTCATGACCTGAGAGGGTTTTGTTTTGTTTTGTTTTGTTTTTGTGAACTAAATTCTTAAAGGGGATAAACAAACTGGTTTAACTTTTCTAATTGATAAAATTTCCCAGGCAGTATTACTATTGTACCATCATTCTTACTGGCTGCTTTAGGCCAAGATCACTTTGAGAACCAACAGGAAAGAATGGAAATTTTGAACTACGGCTTGAAAAGAAATGTATTTGAAGGTACTGCCAAGAAGGATGCAGTTCTAAAGAGAATAGTGTCCTTAGAAAGAATCCAAGTGTGTTTCACAAGAACAATACAAAGGATGCATTCAATGAATTTAGAAAATCCATAAGGCCTAGCCATTGCAGGCTAAAACTCACTTCAAAGACCATCCTTTATAATGAGAGCCCCAGGATACCCTGCTCCCATGAGCTGACAAGTGAATTATTTTAAGATGATGTGGGTTTGCCTATGCAGTTATAGAACACTCAGACATCCACAGCCACTGCTTAACTGGGCCCGTGCATAGCTCCCATTGGTCACTAGATTTTGTTAGCATCATGTGAGGTTACTTTTGCAGCCATGTGGAGTGTGAAATACAGTACTATAGAGGGTTCCACCAAGGGATGTCACAGGAAATCCTGGGAAAGCATGCACTATGTGGCATACTCTGAAACCCTGGAAGCACCCCTCAACAGGAAGATTCATGTTGAAGTCGTGTAAGTGAAGCAGATGACTTCAGGAAGTTGGGAGTGTGAAAAGCACACAGTGCCAAAGGGAGCTATAGGAAACGAGCACAGCCAGCCTGAGATTAGCGAGGGTGAATCAGCCAACAAGCTGTATGGGTGGAGCTGCCCAAGTGCTTGCGAACACACATCCTGCTCCAAGGTAGCCTGGATGTAAGCTATGAATAGTTACGATGCAATGTTTCCTGTACTGGATTTCAGCCTTGCAGCTTTCATACCACTACTTCTTATGTCTCTCTTCCTCTGTTTTTGGGATGAGAATGAGGTGTTTGTTTGTTTTAATTTAAAATGATGAGAACACTATACATGGATATGTTTAACCTGCATTAATGGTTATTAAACATATAAAACTGTTTTTAAATTTTTAGAATTGTTGACAAGCCTCACAGTGAAGAATATGGTTCGAGCATTGTGTAGAGACTTTGGGTTGGACTTTTTAGCAATGATAGCATAGTTTAGGCTTGAGGAACTCCTCAAGATGGACCAAATGAACACATGTCTTTGGGGGAGGAGGTGGAATGCTGAATGCTGTAATTTGGATATGGAGTGTTTCCCAAAGGCCCATGTGCTAAAAGCTTGTTTGCCAGCTTGTGTTATCATTAGGAAATGATGGAAACCTTATGATGTACGAAGTAAGGAGAGAAACTTAGGGCTTGAAAGGTAAGCCCTTGGAAGGCATATTAAGAGCTGTGGCTCTCAACCTTCCTAACACTGTGATCCGTTAGTATAGTTCCTCAAGTTGTGGTGACCCCCCCAGCCCTAAAACTATTTTTGTTGATACTTCATAACTATAATTTTGTTACTGTTATGAATCTCAATGTAAATATTTTTGGAGATAGAGGTTTGCCAAAGGGGTCACCATCCACAGGCTGAGAACCACTGTATTAAGACCCTGGTGCCCACTTTTCATCTCTCTTAACTGATTGGTCAACAGGAGACACTTATCTTCCCTATAACTTCCTTCTGCTATGAGGTACTGTAGCCCATCAGAATAGGGTTGTGTAACTATGTGTTAAAACTTCTAAAATCATTAGCCAATTACACCTCCCCTCATGTGTGCATTGATTATCTTATTTTATAGCAGGAAAAGCTGGCTAGTATTAGACTAATTAAGTGTTTTGTTTGTTTGTTTGTTTGTTTGTTTAACAAGTGGTTCAGTCAGTTTGTTAGAATAGTTGATTTAGGCATGTGCAACCGTGACTTCCACTCCACTTCTTGCACAATTCTGACGGAAGTAACTTGGACACCGCAGGACTGTGTGAGGCAATGAGGGACTGGTGGATTCTCTGTGGGAACTACCCCACGGCTTAGGACGCTCACTGCATGGTGTTTCTCTTGGAGTTATTTTTGCTGTCTTGTAGGCATGCAAGCTGTTTTTTCTTTTCTTTTTTTTTTTTTACCACTTTCATATTTTTCTTTTTTGCCTCTGGTCAAGTCATCACATATCTACAGAGAATGCACACTCTGTCTGCTGAGGATAATTCAATTATATGAATCACCACTTCCCATTGCACAGGCATCTTTCCAGTATTTGAAAGCCATGCCTCAAACTGATTTGTTCTTCTGCTAGAGTGAATAGCACTGAGTCATTTTAAGTAAACATTCTGCTTCTTTTAATGCAAAAAAAAAAGTTCTACATTTCATGTAAGAATAGTAATTTGTTTTTTAATCTCTAAAAGACTCCAGATTCTTTCCGGAAATTCTGCACTTCTGTTTTTCATTCTGGATTGCATTATAAGGTATCAAGTTTCTTTTTTGTATTCATCTTCTCACTTAGTTCTCATCATTTGAGAATGATGGAGAGCATGAATGACGCTATCCCCACTTGACAGGTGAGCAAACTGATGCCTCAGTAAGATAAAATATTCTCTGATCTAAATGCAGAGAGGAGTTGTGAACACGAAGGAACATAGTGGACTGTGAACTCAAAGCTCCAGGTCAAATGGTGGTCATCCCACTGTTTTCCTCCAGCCTGAGTTCAAAGCCATGAACTCCATAGCCTCGTACTCCTGGGGATAAACAACTTTGTATGATTGTCATCTTTTTGCTACCAGTTCATCTCTATAAGCAAGTATTGTGAACAAAAAAAAATTAATTAGAAAGTATGTCAATAACAGTTCTTTAAGTGGTTATGTACGAGACTGATTATACTAAATGCATCATTCATTTTGCTATTCTCCCCAGCATGGATATCATGAGTTTGTCTTAGATACTTAACCATCCATGATACGCCCCTGCATGGCCACTTCTAACCTCGGGGAATGTTCTGTTATTGTATTTGATTTGATGGGTTATAATTAACTACACTGAAATACAGTCACACCAATGAAATCGAGTAACTAGAAACTGGGAACTGATCCAAGACTGGTTGGTCTGTGATGGAAACACAATGTCCTACATAACTGGCTTGAATTGTAATTGACCACATTAAAGTCTAATGTTGTCTAATTCTGAGTACCAGAACAATACGCGGTTTTTATGGAGCACTGCTGAATAATTTTGGAATTAAGACACACAGTAACCTGATTGCTAGCTCACGCTGTAAATCTGACTTCCAAATTCCCAATTAGCTGAAGTTGGGCATGCAGCCTGGATATATGAAAGGAATGAGTCGTAATATTTATTTAGAGATTTCAATGTAGAACTTCTTCTTCTTCTTCAGGTGAAATCACTGTAAGTCTTTAGCTTTCCCTGTAAGTACTAAAAAAAAATCATGAGTTGTAAGAACCTTTACTGAGCATCGTTTTTTTTTGTTGTTGTTGTTGTTGTTTTTTGTTTTTTTTTTTTTTGTTCTTGTTGCTTGAGAGATCATGCTGACTTAGAGAATGCCAGTGCTGATTCCAATGGCCAAGTTCCTTTGAGAAAACCCAAGAAGTCCAGAGACAAATTCTCATTTTCTAGCCTTTCCTACATTTTTTTTTCTTCCTGACAGAGTCCAAGTCTCCCATATAACATAGCTAGGGACCTCTCCCTCTCTTCTGTGTATGCCTGTGATGCAGCCTAATAATCCTGAGAGTACTCTGCTCATATACTGAATACTTTGAGCTCCTCATTTTCTCACAGTCAGAGATTCATGAAAGCTACTTACACTCAAAGCAATGAACTTAAACACAGAACTGATAGTTCCTCTTAACTAATCAATTATCTTATTTCCACTTTGTGATAGTGAAATGAAGTGATTCCAGAGTGATGCCATCCCAAATCTCACCACCAAAGGCCATGCATGACTGGTAGCAGGAGCAGGGCAGCTTAGAGAAGATGCAGTAAAGGATCCACCTTCTCAAAAAGATTCCCTGAAAAAAGTAGAAAAAAAGAACTGAACTGAACTGAAAAGATTCACTGCAAAAATGGGCAAATTTGACCTTCTTACAAATGAGTCTTCAAATACAGGCATGGATTTGTACATGTTTTAATACCACTGATATCAGTAGACACTGGAACTGATAAAATGACACATGGTAAAGAGAGCTCTGAAAGTTAGGCAGAGGAATTTAAAAATAGATGATGGAAAATGCCATGTGTATCTAGACAGGGGCATATAGATAGTAGTATTTTAGAAAAGTGGTTGGGGACCACTGGGGAACATCAGCATGCTCCGAGCACCATCTTCTGGGCCTACTCCATTTCCCAGGACTGGCAAGATTTCCCCAGGCCACATCTCTACCTGCATTCTTAGAGACCTGCAACCACTGGGGAGCAGCAGCTATCAAGGAGCATCAGCAACCATCAGGGAGCAGCACAGACCAAAATCCATGAGGGACCAATAGCATCCACATCCAGCATGCCCCAAATCCTGGTTCCCATACCCACCTGCAATCCCAGAGACCAGCAGCCATCAGAGACTACCAGCTCTCTCTGTAACTCTGGAGATCTGCTATCACCCAGGAAAGCCAGAGGACTGCTACCATCTGGGACCAGCTAATCCTACAACCCTAGAGGCCAACTACTACCAGAAACCACTAGGTTAGTTAATACTGGGGACAATCAAATGGCTAGAGTCCAGTGTCAGACCACAAGCAACAAAACTTAGGGTCATATGACTCTACCAGAAACCAACTATTCTATCACAGCGTGCCCCAGAGACACTATCACTCCTGAAGTGCAAGAAAATCTGAGTTAATGAAATTGATAGAGGCCTTGAAAGAGGAAAACAAATCTCTCCAGGAAATACAGGAAAATACAATCAAACAGGTAAAGAAACTTAACACAGAAAAATACAATCAAATGAGAGAAGGAAGTGAATAAAACTGTTTAAGATCTAAAAATGGAAATAGAAGCAATAAGAAAAACACAATCTGAGGCATTCCTGGAGATGGAAAATCTAGGGAAGCGAATAGGAACTTCAGACACAAGCATCACCAACAGAATACAAGAGATGGAAGAGAAAATCTCAGCTATAGAAGATTCGATTGAAGAAATTGATACATCAGCCAAAAAATTTAAAACTAAAAAGTTATTGACATAAAACATCCAAGAAATGTGAGGCACTATGAAAAGACCAAACCTATGAATAATAGGAATAGAAGAAAAAGACTTCCAGCTCCAAAGCCCAGAAAATATTTTTTTATATTACACTCTCTGCCACGATGGCAGCTTTCTTTTTTCTTTTTCTTTTTTTTAAGATTTATTTATTTATTAATTATACCACATTCTGCCTGCATGTGTGTCTGCACACTAGATCTCATTATAGATGGTTGTAAACCACCATGTGGTTGCTGGGAATTGAACTCAGGACCTTTGGAAGAACAGCCAGTGTTCTTAACCTCTGAGCCATCTCTCCAGCCCGAAAATATTTTTAATAAAAATCATAGAAGAAAACTTCCCCAACCTAAAGAAAGAAATGCCTATAAACATATTAGAAGCTGGTCCAGAAAATAAAATCCTCCTATCACATAATAATCAAATCTGTTGCATACAAGAAATACATCTCAGCAATAAAGATAGAGACTACCTCAGAGTAAAGGGCTGGAAAAGGTTTTCCAAGCAAACAGACACAAGAAGCAAGCTGAAGTAGCCATTCTAGTATCTAATAAAATAAACTTTCAAACAAAACTAATCAAAAGAGACAGGAAAGGACACTCCATACTCATCAAAGGAAAAATACACTAAAATGCCATCTCAATTCTGAACATCTATGGCCCATACAAAAGGCACCAACATTCGAAAAAGAAACATTACTAAAGTTTTAAATCTCACACCAAATCCCACAAATTAATAGTGGGAGACTTCAACACCCCACTCTCACCAATGGACAGATCATTGAGACAGAAACTAAACATACAAATAATGAAACTAACAGATGTCGTGCATCAAATGGACCTAACAGATATGTACAGAACATTTCATACCAACACAAAAGAATATTCATTCTTCTCAGTATCTCATGGAGCCTTCTCTAAAACTGACCACATAGTGGGTCACAAAGCAACCTCAACAGATACAAAAATATTGAAATAACCCCTTATATCTTATCACATCACCATGGATTAAAGGTAGAACTCAGCAACAACAGAAAGCCCATAAACATATAGGAACTGAACAACTCCCTGCTCAGTGAGCACTGGGTCAGGGAAGAAGAAAAAAAAATTGAAAATGAAGGCATAACACACCCTAACTTATGGGACACAATGATAGCCGTGCTAAGGGGAAAGATCATGCACTAAGTGTCTTCATAAAGAAATTGGGGGGTTCTGTTAAAGTCTTCTAAATTCTGAATGCCAATGTCTTTCCTTTGGCAATGTTCCAGGGTTCAGAGTAGGCTCTCGGATAGAATGTGGAATCCAGTTCACTTTATCTCTTGGGTTGTCCAGCTGGCTCAGGCAACTGATCACAAAGGATGATTGAAAGACAAAGAAATAGGGGAGGAAAAATGGCTTCTGGCCAAAACTGCAAGAGGTTGTAAAAAGGAGCTCTTTGATCTGAAATTAGCTCATGCTAAGGAGTATGCCAGTGCAGAGGCCTCTGCAGTTAAGTTCTGAATCTATCCATTTATCTGTGAATCAATTAAAAAAAGAAAGAAGATTAAAAAATTAAAAAAATAATTAAAAAAGGAAAGAGAGAATGTAACCAAAGACCATTTATGCTCAAGGAAAAGGGTCAATGAAGTTAAGAACTTCAACTTCAATGGATTCCTACAAGCTTACATATGAGATGATGCTGATTTCAGCTAGCATCTCCTCTGCAGAAACTGCATCAAGTTTAGGCTGCCACTTCCATAGTCAGCCCCTACGTACACAAAGACAAACAATCAAACATATAAATCTGTACATATTCATACATACATTCAATGAACAATACAAAAGGAGCTCCTTACATACAGACAGACTATTGATGTACAGTCATGTAACATATGCACAAAAGCAGACAGACATATTTACCTGTAAACACATATCTATCTATCTATCTATCTATCTATCTATCTATCTATCTATCTATCTACAACTCATGAATGAAGCGAATTCCAGCCAGCTTTCATTCAATGGGCTTCCACTGCTGGGCTTCTGCCAATGGGGTTTTGCCTACATTTATTGTATAGTCATATATTTATATCCCTGAGACAAAGCTCTCAAAAAAGGAATCACCTCATAGTCGAAAAAGGCAATTAATCCCCAAACCAGGTTACATGATACAAAAATAACAGGTTACATGTTTTAAAAATAAAGATTTCTTTCTTCCTTGTTTTGTTAAAAAAATTATTTAATTTTTATTAATTACAGTTTATTCACTTTTTATCACAGCTGCTGCCCCTTCCCCATACCCTCCCAATCCCACCCCCTCCCTCTTCTTCTCCTATGCCCCTCCCCCAGTCCAATGATAGGGGAGGTCCTCCTCCCCTTCCATCTGACCCTAGTCTATCAGGTCTCATCAGGACTGGCTTCTTTGTCTTCCTCTGTGGACTGGTAAGGCTGCTCCTACCTCAGGTGGAGGTGATCAAAGAGCCAGCCCATAAGTTTATGTCAGACATAGCCTCTGTTCCCCTTACTAGGAAAGCCACTTGAACACTGAGCTGCCATGGGCTACTTCTCTTATCTATGTATCTATTACATAAGTTCATAGTGAGTTCAGCATGACAAAGTTTGAGAAGGCCTAAAGGTTAATAGGGTCTAAAAGTTCTAAGAATATATGTCTTTTCAATTAGGACTAACCTGGCTACACATTTTTCAGCTATCTCTAAATTTATAGTGAGTTCAGAACAATAATTTTATCTCTCTTTCATTCTAAGAAACAAGGTAAATTTAAAATGACAGTGTATAATGCCATAAGATAACAAGGCATAGGGACTTACAACAGAACAGTTTGTATCTATTTTGACATTAAGGTTTGTACTTAATTAATGACAGTCCCATTATAATTTGAGTTCATGGGAAGTTTAAACAAACTCACCTGTATTTATGGTGTATACCAGAATTTGTGAATGAAGGTTTATCTTGAAGACTCAAATCTGTCTCAAGCCTGTCTCCTAGTAGATATTGAGAGGCCCACAAAGGTATTTACTGCAGCCCTAAACATTCTTTTTCATTTATTATTTATTATAATTTATTCAGTTTTTACCCTGGTTATGGACCCCTCCCTCATCTTCTCCCAATCCTACCCTCTCTCCCTTTTCTCCCCCTAAGTCCCTGCCCTAGTCTACTGATAGGGGAGGTCCTCCTTCCCTTCTGATCTTAGCCTATCAGGTCTCATCAGGACTAGCTGCATTGTCTTCCTCTGTGGCCTAGCAAGGCTGCACCCTGCTGAGGGAGATGATTAGCGAGCCTGCTACTGAGTTCATGCCAGAGACAGCACCTGTTCCTCTTACTAGGGAACCCACTTGGAGTTCCCTCATATGGGCTACCCACTATGGGCTACATCAGAGCAGGGGTTTTAGGTGATCTCCATAAATGGTCCTTCATTGGAAACTAGAAAAGATCATCTTAAGTGAGCTAACCAAGAAGCAGAAAGACACACATGGTATATACTCACTCATAAATGGTTATTAGATATATAATGTAGGATAAACATACTAAAATCTATATTTCTAAAGAAGCTAAACAACAAAGAAGACCCTAGGGAAGATGCTCAATCCTCATTCAGAAGGGCAAATGTGATAGACATTGGAAACAAGAGAATAAAGGAGCAGGAGCCTAACACAGAGGCCTTTGAAAGACTCTACTGATCAAGGTATCAAAGCAGAGGCTGAGACTCATAGCCAAACTTTGGGCAGAGTGCCATAAACTTTCTAAAATTGTTTTACAAGTTCTAAAACAATTTAACTTTAAAATTATTTTAACCAAATCAGGAATTCCCTAATCAGAAATTAATTCATCTGAATAGCAGTACATCTTCATTAAGATCCAGTGGGAAGTTTGTTCAATAAAAGTGTGTAAATACCCAGGAAGTGACAATTCACACCATTATAGAGAGATGCAGCAGTGCACAAGGAATGAGTGACAGAGACTGGAAGCAGTTCTGGGATGTATCATGGTACATACCTTGCAAAATACTGAATCCCCATCCAGAAGGCCTACCTGCCTAATGAGCTCCTTTAACAGAATGGCTCCTGACAGAGTTCTAATACTAGCACTTTAAAGCACACCTAAAAGTGCTAGAACAAAAAGAGGCAAACACTCAAGAGGAGTAAAAGGTAGGAAATAATCAAACTCAGGGCTGAAATCAATAACTTAAAAACAGAGAGAAAAATACAAAAAAAAATTTATGAAAATAAGAGCTGGTTCTTTGAGAAAATCAACAAGATTGACAAACCTCTAGCCAAATTAACTAAAAGGTAAAGAGGCAGTATCCAAATTAACAAAATCAGAAATGAAAAGTGGGACAAAACAACAGACCCTGAGGAAATACAAGAATCATTAGGTCTTCAAGAGCCAATCAAAAAAACCTAAAGAAAATGTACAATTTTCTCGATAGATTTTACTTACCAAAGCTAGATCAAAATCAGGTAAACATTTAAAACAATACTATAACCCCTAAGGAAATAGAGCAGTCATCAAAATTCACCCAACCTAAAAAAGCCCAGGGCCACATGGTTTTATCTCAGAATTCTACCAGACTTTCAAAGAAGGGCTAATATCAATTCCTCAAACTATTCTACAAAGTAGAAACAGAAGGATCATTGCCAAACTCATTCTATGAAGCCAAAGTCACCCTGATATCTAAACCACACGAAGACTCACCAAAGAAAGAGAATTTCAAGCCAATCTTTCCATGAACATTGGTGCAAAAGTACTCAATAAAATACTCTCAAACTAAATCCAAGAACACATAAAATATATCATCCATCATGATCAAGTAGGCTTCATGCCAGGGATGCAGGGATGGTTCAATATATGAAAATTCATTACTATAATCCACTATATAAATAAACTGAAATTATAAAAAGACATGATCATCTAAAAACATTTGACAAAACCAACAAATTCATGATAAATGACTTGGAGAGATCAGCGATACAAGGCCCATATGTAAACATAATAAAAACAATATACAGCAAGCCAATAGCCAACATCAACCTAAACTTGAAGGAACTTAAATCAATTCCAATGAAATCAGGGACAAGACAAGGATGCCTACTCTCTCCCCATCACTTCAACATAGTATTTGAAGTCCAAAGAGATCAAGTGTATATGTACTGAGAAGGAAGAACTCAAAGAATCATTATTACCAAATAACATGATAGTACACATAAGTGACCCCAAAAATTCTACCAGAAAATTCCTATAGCTGAAAACAACTTAAGCAAAGAGGCTGAAATTAACTCAAAAAGTTGGTAGCCCTCCTGTATACAAATGGCAAACCGGCCAAGAAAGAAATTAGGAAAATAACAACCTTCACTATAGCCACAAAAAAAACATAAAATAATTTTGATGTAACTCTAACCAAGCAAGTGAAAGACCTGTATGACAAGAACTTAAAGTCACTGAAGAAAGAAATTGAAGAAGATATCAGAAGATGGATAGATCTCCTATCATCATGGATCAGTAGGATTAGCATAGTGAAAATGACCATCTTACCAAAAGCAATCTACAGATGCAATGCAGTCTCCATCAAAATACCAACACAGTTCTTTATATACCTTAAAAGGACAATTCAAAACTTCATATGGAAAAAGAAAAAAACATAGACTAGCTAAAACAAATTCTATACAATAAAAGAATTTGTGGAGGTATCTCCATCCCTGACTTAAAGCTATACTACAGAGCAATAGTAATAAAAACTATAGGATTCTGGCATAGAAATAGAATGGTTGATCAACAGAATTAAATAAAAGCTCCAGAAATAAACCCACATACCTACAGACACTTGTTTTTTGACAAAAAAATGAAAATCATACAATGGAAAAAAGATAGCATTTTCAAAAAATGGTGCTGGTCTAACTGGATGTCTACAGGTAAGAAATAGTCAAATAGATCCATATTTATCACCCTGACCAAAACTAATGTTGGATCAAAGATTTCAACATAAAACTAGAGACACTGAGTTTATTAGAAGAAAAAGTGGGGAAGGGCCTTGAACTCATTGGCACAGAAAGACAATTTCTTGATCTAAGATAAAAAAGTAATAAATAGGACCTCATGAAACTGAAAACCTTCTATAAAGCAATGGACAATATCAATAGAACAAAAATACAGCCTGGGAAAACATCTTCACCAACCCTACATCCAAAAGTGGGCTAATATCCAAAATATATAAATAACTCAAGAAACTGAACACCAAGAAACTGAATAATCCAATTTTAAAATGGGGTACAGAGCTAAACAGAGAATTCTCAACAGAGGAATATTGAATGTCTGAGAAGTACTTAAAGAAATGCTTGATGTCATTAGTTATCAGGAAAGCGCAAATCAAAATGACTCTGAGATTTCCTCATATGCCTATCAGAATGGCTAAGATAAAAAAAACCCATGTGACAGCACATGCTGGCAAGGTTGTGGAGAAAGGGGAACACTCCTCCATTGCTGCTGGGAGTGCAAACTTGTAAAACCACCTTGGAAATAAATTTAGTGCTTTCTCAGAAAATTGGGAACAGCATTTCCTTAGGACCCAGCTATTCCACTACTGAGCATATACCCAAAACATGCTGCATCATACAGCAGGGACACTTGCTGAGTTACATTTGTAGAGGTTTTATTCCTAATGGCAAGAAACTGAAACAACCCAGGTCTTCCTCAACCAAAGAACAAATAAAGAAACTGTGATACATCTACACAGTGGAATACTATTCAACTATTAAAAACAAGGACATCAGGAAATTTCCAGGCAAATGGACACATCTGGGAAACATCCATCCTGAGTGAGGCAACTGAAACGCAGAAAGACAAGCAGAGTATATCTACACTTATAAGCATATACTAGCCATATAATACAGGATAACCATACTACAATCCTCAGACCTAAAGAAGCTAAGTAACAAGGAGTACACTAGGGAGAATGCTTAATTCTCAGTCAGAAGGGCTAATAGAATAGATACCGGAAGCAGTTGAAGAGATACCAGAAGCAGTTGAACAGGAGAGGAATCTACTGAAAAACTACACCCACCAGGGGATTAAAGCAGATGCTGACACTCACAGCCAAACATTGGGCAGAACACAGGGAGCCTTATGGAATGAGGGGGATAGAAGGACCCAGAAAGGATTGGAGCTTCACAAAAAGACCAACAGAGCCAACAAATCCAGGCCTGGTGTGCCTGTGGAGACTGATGTATCAACCAAGGACTATGTATGGAGAGGATCTACCCCATCCCCTGCTCAGATGTTACCTATAGGCAGCTCAGTCTCCATGTTGACTTCCTAGTAAGGGAAACAGGGACTGTCTCTGACTTGGACTCTATTGTCTGCTCCTTGATCTCTTCCCCTTGGCAGGGTGGTCTTGCCAGGCCACAGAGGCAGAAGATGTATTCAGGCCTGATAAGAGTTGATAGACTAGGGCCAGTTGGTAGGGGAGGAGGACTCTCCCTTTCTGAGGACTAGGGGAAAGGGATGGGGGAAGAGGGAGAAAGCATGGGACCTAGATGAGATGAGGAAGGGGGCTAAGATTGTGATGTAAAGTGAATAAATTTAAAAAATTAAATTTAAATAAAAAATAGAAAAGTGGTAGGTTTCATTGGGACATTTGATTCTATTGGCACAGGAGAAGCCACAGTTAGAAAGACAATTGTGTGCATGCATTTGTGAGATGATTGTATTGTCATCTACTTTCTATGTGTAACTTCCTCATGGCTTGTGCTCAAGATGAGGAAATTTCTTTTACTTTAATTCATTCATTTTTAAATACTTACAACATAATTTTATATATATGAGTGTTCTCTTCATGTGCACCATGTCACTGGTGGCAACAGAAGAGGGTGTCAGAGCCCCCTGAAATTGGAGTTACAGGCAGTTGTGAGTTGCTATGTGAGTCCTTGGAGCTGAACTTAGGTCCTCTACAAAATCAACAGGTGGGCTGAACTGCTGGCTTATCTCTAGACCAATGACTGTCTTGTGTATGCAGAGCTGAGCTAAGTCTCTAGCCCAAGGACTATTTTTGTACTGTTAATCATAAAGATGGCAGGAGAAAGACCACTGATCCAAATTACCATGGCCAAATTAATTAAAGCAAACAATTAAAATAAGACTTTTTATTCATGTACATAGGTTGCCTCCTCTATAGCGAGTCTTGTGAGGTCAGCTTTGGATATGAAGAAGAAGAAAAAGATTTTCTAGCTCATGGGTAGAGAGTTTCTAAGTGGAGATTTGGCAAGCAAAATAGGTAGGGTTATACAAGCAGAACAAAAGCATATGCATTAGCCCTAATGACCTTCTGAAACAAAGACTTGGTTACAAGGTGGGCATAAAAAGGTAGTCAATTGAGTGAGTATATACTGTGTGTGTCTTTCTGCTTCTGGGAGAGCTCACTCAGGTTGATCCTTTCCAGGTTCCACCATTTACCTGAAAATTTCATGATTTCCTTATTTTTCATTGCTGAGTAATATTCTATTGTGTAGACGTACCACAATTTCTGCATCCATTCTTCAGTTGAGGGGCATCTGTACATCTAAAGAAACTAATCAAGAGAGAGGACCCTAACTAAAATGCTCAGTCCCCATCCTGAAAGGCAAAAAGGATGGATACCAGAAGAAGAAGAAAACAGGAAACAAGTTAGGAACCTGCCACAGAGGGCCTCTGAAAGGCTCTGCCCTGCAGACTATCAAAGCAGACGCTGAGACTTATGGCCAACTGTTGGGCAGAGTGCATGGAATCTTATGTAAGAAGTGAGAAATGGTAAGATCTGGAGAGGACAGGAACCCCACAAGGAGAGCAACAGTAACAGAAAATTTTAACATAGGGGTCTTCCCAGAGACTTATATTCCAACCAAGTACCATGCCTGGAGATAACCTAGAACCCCTGCACAAATGTAGCCCATGGCAACTTAGTGTCTAAATGGGTTCCATAGTAATGGGAAGAGGGACTGCCTCTGACATAATCTGATTCGCCTGTTCCTTGATCACCTCCCTCTGAGAGGGGAGCAGCCTTACCAGGCCATAGAAGATGACAATGTGGCCACTTCTGATGAGATCTGATAAACTAAGATCAGAAGGAAGGACAGGAGGACCTCCCCTATCAGTGGACTTGGGGAGGGCTATGCGTGAAGAACAGGGAGGGAGGGTGGGATTGGGAGGGGAGGAGGGAGGAGCTTATGGGGGGATAGAAAGTGAATAAAGTGTAATTAATAAAAGTTAAAAAAGTATTCCCACTGGAAAAAATATGAATTACTTAGAAGATAATTCTCCAAATATAGTATGATACTGTGAAATATTGTAATGTTAAGTTGCATTTATTGAAAATGAATTGTTATTTTATATGTAATCTTTCTAATAATCTAGATCTAAGAAAAAAAGGAAGTCATAATCACAGGTAGTCATAACAAGGTAGTCATAGGTGCTCATATAACCTTTTGAAACAAAGATAGGGTTGCAAAATAGTTATAAACAAAGACATGAGTGTTGTTTCTTGAACATGCGGTATAGAAACATTTGTAGTTAAGGTCACAAGTGGGACATAGCTCAGTCCTTGAGAGACAGAGGTTTAATCATAATAGGGAATGAGCCTAGTTTTCCTTTACTATAAAATAGCTTTTAAACCTATGATGGAAGCAGACTGGTACACATGGGTACACAGGAGAGCTATCTCTACAGCCCAAGGACTATTTTTTATACATGTATGTGCATAAAATCTGAAAGAAGTATACCCAAGACAGAGATATATGTCTGGAGGGTGGGAATAGGACATTGATGAGAGAGAGAAAACTGTCCTTCTGTTCAACTCCATCCTACTCTGTCTCTATTTGTGCTGTGGTTTTGCTTTCATACTGAGGGGTTTAAGTAGCAGTTATTATGCCATCTTTTGATTTAAAGGTGATCACATGAAAACAGATATTGCCCAGTTACAAAAATATCTTACCAAGTCATTTGGTATATTTAAAAGTATGCATGGAATAAAATGTATGAGAACAGGCACTAGATAGTTGTAGGCTACAGGTTTCAGGGGTGGGAAGAACATGGCAACCCCTGAAATAACAGCTAAATGAAGTCAGGAAAAGATGCATTGCAAGGAAGGACCAATGCCCTCCTTTCTTAGCCTCCTCCAACATTCGGTAATTCATAATGTCCTGCTGATCTTTAAATCCATTTAGTTTCAAGTTGCATATGTGGTTTCAGAACTTAACAGACTAGCTTGCCACAGTGATGCATATCAACACCAGAAAGAAAATGTGAAGGTGTCAAATGGCCAAAGGAAGTACACAAATTAAACCAAATAGCCAAGATGTGTAATACACTCCAGATAAGAAATCAGAGGTGAAGGCAAAATGGAGAGTGGTTCTTTTAGAA
Organism: Meriones unguiculatus; assembly: GCF_030254825.1. Classification (NCBI taxonomy): domain Eukaryota; kingdom Metazoa; phylum Chordata; class Mammalia; order Rodentia; family Muridae; genus Meriones; species Meriones unguiculatus. The sequence continues at coordinate 51,779,194 of NC_083364.1, read as the reverse complement.
GAAACAGCGAATCTATATTTTGACAGGGAATTATGTTAGGAGCTCATCTTCTGTTGTAGTTGGCCATTGAGAATCTCTGTCTGCTGCTGCCTGCATTTATGAGACTGAAGCACAAGAACCATCAGGATGCTCCTATGGGTGCCTAGAGCACTTCTCAGACATTTGGGAGCTTGATTTACAAAAGCGTTCTGATTTACAAAGGGTGTGAGAATCATGGTCTTACTTCCAAATGGGGTCACCATACAATCTATCATCGAAACAAGGGTACATTTCAGTTATATAGGGACAACTATAAGAACAAAGTGGTGCTTCTGATGATTAAATCAGGACAGTGGGCATGATCTGAAATGGTCCACTATAAAGAGGAGCATGTGAACACCCCACTCATAAGAGAAGTTTGGGCTTCTGGGAATGACCATCTTATGTATATATGTATGTATGTATTTTTGTGTATGTGAGGGTAGATGCACACATGTGTGCACATGCCTTTGAAAGCTTAAGGGCAACATCCAGTGTCATTACTTAAGGGCCAACTGTTAGGCCCAAGGGAAGAAACCCCTAGGGGACCCTAACTTTCTGAGGGGGATGAAGAGAACTCAGGAGACCAATCATTGGTGCAATAGCATGAGGTTTAATTCAGCCGTTGTATGATGGGACTGCCCCCCCCCCAAAATCCAGTGAGGAACAGCAAGGAAAGACAGGAGTCTGAGGATTTTAAAAGAAGGAGCATGGGAATCGTGGAGGTTGTGAGCTTGGTGACACTGGATTGGGTAGTTGACTTTTAAAATGATTGGTTCATTTTCAGCCCCAAGTTCTTCTGGTCCTGCCCCGATCTGGGTTGGGGAACTGTAATGTCTGGACCGGTTACTAAGCAACATTATCTCGTACTGCAGATCTGGACACTCCTCCACAGCAGGGAGGAGACCTTTCGCATTCCTTTGCAATGGGTCTTGTCTCAATTTATCCACTCTTCCTCCTACCTTCTGTAAAAGTGCTGGGAGAATTTACTTTAACATGGGGTATAGAATTTATAAAAAAAAAAAAAAAAAACCTGTGAAGCTAGCCTGTTTCTTTCATCCCCCCTTCTTCTAGTAACCACTTCAATCATGAAGCAGCTCTGGGGTGAAGGTTTTTCTTGAGATGCCCACCCCTTGATTTAGCATTTCAGCCTGTAAGGTGGGATTTGGGGCAAAGATTCATCTTCTGGAGCTTCTTCAGTTCTAACAATTGGACCGTTGGCATCAGGGGCTAGGGAAGCTGAAATGCCAGTCAAAGGCTGGGCAATGGGGCAGTCCCAAGCATCTGGTTAGTTGATCCAATTGAAGAAATGGGGAGAGATCTCGTCACCTTTCAGCAATTCCTAATTTCAGCTCACAGTCCATAGCTGATTCAGGAATAGAGTCAAACAGGTGAAAATCTGCTGAGACAAATTCAGACTAGAGACAGAAGTTAACATTTGTCTATTAAATGAGAAAAGTGAGGAATCCCAAGACTAGGGAAAAACTCCTCTGGGATCCTTTTGAGCAATGCCAGATCCAGATGACCTTTTGATTTCCTGAAACTCATATGAAATTTTTGGTACACTAAAGGAAATATATAATTTTAAAAAGCTCAGAAAAGTAACATATCAGCAAATCTAATGTAACAACATTCTGAGAGTAACAGGTAAAACTATATCCAATGGAATGGGCGCCAGTCAGCTCTTTGTTTTGTATTTTTATAAACAATTTAAGTGTGTCCACAGTCTGGAACTCTAACACTTCTTCTGTGGGCACAGCTGTTGGTAATCAGCCACCAATGAAGCTTGGCCATTTTTTTGTACACTCAGCATCTACTTTTATCTCGCATTTCCATGTCATACTGGAAATTTAGGCAGAAATACATTAATGGTTTTACTGCTAAACCCTGGATGCTTGGACTTTCCTTTTAAAGTAACTGGAAGGAATAGGTTTAAGATATTGCTGTGTCAAAGTCTAACCCAGATATGGCAGATATTAAGAATACCATAGTAAAAGCTATGGCTTTGGGTCAGATACACACATTAGATAGATGTTTTTAGCATGATGAGAAGTACCTTTCTATCTATCTATCTCCAGAAGACAACCAAAGGAAATTAAAATCTCAAGCTGTTGACTGAATAATAAGCAGTCAGTTCTCCATCAACTTATCAGAACTCTATTGATCAATGTCAAAACTCTGAACTTCTGAAAACTTATAACAACAACAGTAGCAAAGAGGGAGGGAGAAATCTAAAGTATCTCCCATTTCTAATATGCTTTAAATTTTTTTCTGTATCTTTATAACTCATAATTATATACCTTAAAACAACTACTTAGACTCTCCAATCTTTTTTTGCATTTATCAACCCTGAAACATTTTTCCAGACCAACTAACACCCTCTAGATTTTTATAACATAAACTCCTATATTTTTAGACCCTACATAAACTCGTCATCTTTTATCCAGCTATATATCTTAAGACACAGGTAACTGACATGAATCCTGTGAGCAAGGCAAACCTGTTTTTCTTTCTAAATAAGAGATCTAGTACCTAGTAGTTCTAACTAACTAATGAACTGATCAATGAGCTAACAGTGGATCTAATTGTCTGATCTCTAGTTGTAAAGCTACCATTAGCTTAGCATAGCTATCAAAGTGATCAGAGACCTGAGAGGGATAAATTATAAGATAAATAAGTATACCAATCCATGTACCAATCAAAATGACAGAGATGACTAGTTAGTCCATCACCTAGGCAGTGTTCCTGGCTCCTGTGGTCTCACAACATCCTGAACATAGGTTGTCCAGCCAGGCACAGAAGATGAGAGACTGCTTCTGTGGAAAGAGGAACATGAGAGACTGACCTCACCTTGCCTCTCACAATGTGAAACAATAGCTCTCCAAGTGTCCATGGCTTTGTCCACAGTTTAGGCTGGGCCCTAGCAGTGGGCCAGTTGAGGCAGTATTGCCCAGTGGTTAGCATACCACAATCCGGAGTCACCATCATCTGTCATGCCCAAATCTTTTCGGAGACCTTGGAGGAGCTACTGCCAGGATTTTGGGACTCTGTCACAATAAGCCTACACATGTTATAATGCCTATTCATCAGCTCTCTGACAAGCTTGAGGACCAGCATATCTGAGTTACTCTTTGTCTTTATCATCTGCTCTAAACTGTGTCCTATAAAACAGAATGCTCTAATCTCTAATTCTGGCATATTCCTTAGATATGTGTTTTAGAACTATATATCTTAGGTTTAACCTTAAAAAACCTAAACAAAGACACTAGGTAACTCAACATCTTAACCAACTGCAGTTGTTAGCATAACTTTAAATCTGCTCTTTCAGAACTAAAATTAAAGCAAACCTTTTAATCAGATACAGTTTATAGAGAGGCTAGAAAATCTTCCTAATCCTACCACTTGCATTAAAATTGAACATCAAAAGCTTTGCACTTAGCACTAATCAGAGGCCTGAACATAACTGATAGACCTAAACAAAATGGTGGCAAACTCATGGCTCCACCCTCTTTATCTCTGAACCAACATGGTGGCTGGCCACATGTAACTGAACTCAGCTGGAAGCCCTAAACAAATATGGCAGCAAAACTAAAGCTCCACCCTCTCTCTCCCTGAACCATCATGGCGGTTAGCCATGTGTTAGCACAGGCTGTGACTGACAATACCAAACATAGCCATTAGGTGTTGCTTGATGGCGTTATTACCTCCCAAGATACAACAAGTTCTGTGAAACATTTACAATTTTTTCATGACCAAAAGTTTTAACATTGTGATTGAATAAGTTCTAGAACCAACTGCATAACAGACCAGTACCGAACAATTTTAAACTGTATGAAATACTCTAGCCATACCAAACCTATCAGCCAGAATTTTTTCCCCTTAAAAGAGCATTAAAAACATTTTGCAATGAAGAATCACCAGCCTTTTAAATGAAATACAACATATTTTAAAATACATTTCTTTCTCAAATCATATTAACTCTCTGGCTTTTTAAACATACATACACTAACCCTTTGCAACATTCTATAAACCTTTAGGTTTCTAGCTTAGTTTTTCTGGCTTAACCAGACATTCTTACTTTAGACAAACTATTTTTTAAAATATCTCTTGCTCTCTCCCTTGCTTTTTAGAAAACATAAAAACTCTCTTCAAAATCCTTTCCATTCTGACATGATCCTGCTGGAGCCCAGAGTCCACGATTTGTTTTTTATATAAACAAAGCAAAAACAAGCCATATTAATACAAAAAGAAGTTCTGAAACTGTTAAACTCTTTTTTCTAAAATTACTTCCCTGTAGCAGATATGGTCCAAGGTCACCTAAACAAACTCTAAGGAAATTAGAAGAAGCTTTAAGGGACTTGGTGAAACTTCCTCTTTTCTCTGTCTCAAGGTAAAGACCAGGTGGAAACATGTTTCTCCATAAACAAAACAGCTTAACAAACAAGATACATTGCAAAAACTACATTTTTTTCAATTAGCTCAAACCATAAGGCTTGGTTTCATTTAGTAAAATTAATAAAATAAATACCAAAGATTTTTGTTCTTCCCCAAAGGATCGAGAAACTGTTTCAAATTTTCTATTAGACTACCCAAGATCATAGTCTAAAATGCCTGATAAACTTTAAACATTTTATAGCTTTAAACACTTAAACATTTTTTAAAACCTGTCTTTGCAATATTAAAATAAAGTACCCCTTTTGTAGGAGAGAAGTCACAAAGCATAACCATAATTTTAAAAGTCAAAACCAGATTTTAAAACCAGAATTTACCAGTGCAAACAATTTAATTTCTAAAACCAATACCAATTTAAAATAACTCATCCTTTTACTCTAGAAGAAAATGAAAATTATTTGACTAAGGTTCCCCCCCCCTTTTTTTTCACCCATACCATGTGCCTACCGAGATGGCGGTCACATTATAACCCACCTGGTAACCTCAAGATGGCGGTGAGGCACTTCACATACCAAGTGGTAACCTACATTGCTGCTTTTTATAGGTATGCGTTCATAGACCTTATAAACACATAGGCACACTTATACGTTTTAAACAAGAGTTTGAACTTAACCTTTAAACATACCCAATTACTTGATCATATTAACCATTTAAGATGAGTTGAAAACAATCATAATGGTCATATATTTAAACAGAAACTCTCTTTATTGGACTTAGCTGTAATTTTAAACATTACAGTTACAGTTACCTCCCTTCACCACTGCATGGTTTGCTGGCAGCAATCAACTTAAGCTCACTGGATGCGAGAGGAGGAAGGGCAGGGAAGCTCTTGCTGGTTCTGCTCAGAGCCACGGCTCTGCTAGTAGTCCCTGGCCTCAGTGGAGATCTCCCCGCTCTGCGGCGCCACGAGCCCTGCTGTTTACCCTAGTTTGCTTTCTTGCTACCCTAATTTTCTTTCCCGCAAGGTGGGCCCTGAACCTGCTTTCCTGCCTGGTCTCCCCATGCTCCACCGCAGCAGGCAGCTGCGGATCTTTCAAGGGGCTGTAGCATCTCCCTGGCCACCCGCAAGCATTCCTGCCATGGGGCCCCACATGCCGTAGTGACTTACCCCTGAGACCAGCTGCAGTGGCTAGTCTCAGTTGGATTGTGCAGGTCCCCAAGCCCTGGGGCAGTTGGCGCTGCATCCAAGACCAAATTGTCCATGTCCAAAACTGTCGTCTGTCAGTCCAAGTACACACAGAGAAACAGGCACAAAGAAAAACACACAAGAAACATAGGGTCACCACCTTTATCTAGCCAAGGTGCTCAGGCTCAGATTCAATCACCACCTTTATTTAGCCAAGGTGCTCAGGATCAGATCCAAGTTTTTGGGGGAGCAGAATCTCTCTGCTCCTTCCCACTTCAGAGAAGGGGTGGTTAGTGCGTCCACAAAAACTGTCCCACGACCCCCAGCGTTAAAGGTACGTCTGCCAGCCTCAATGGGCCAATCCAGGTGAGCGGACTCAAACCCCTCTTCCAATGCTCCCGAGCCATACTAGAAGCAAAGCTTCAGAGGAAACAGAAACCCGACTGCGGAGAAACTAGCATTCAGAACAAACAAGTAACAGACGAGAGATAAAGGCAAACAACTGCCAGATGAATCCTCCGCTAGCTGGTGTCCAGAAATTCCCTTCAGCACCCCAATATTCCCGGCCAATGCACCACAACCACCTTGAGTGTGTGTGTGTGTGTGTGTGTGTGTGTGTGTGTGTGTGTGTATGACAGAATCTCTCTTTGTCCCTGGGCTCATCAAGTAGGCTAGCTGGCTCCCCTCCCCTCCTTTTACCTCCCCTCCCCTCTCCTTCCCTTCCCTTCTTTTCCTTTTTCTTCTCTTCTCTCTCTTCCCTCCCCTCCTTCCCTTCTCTTCTCTTCCCTTCCCCTCCTCTCCCTTCCCCTCCCCTTCCCCTTCCTCTCCCCTCCCCTCCCCTCCTTCTTCTTTCCCTCCCCTCCCCTCCTCTTCCCTTCCCTTCCTTTCCTTTCCCTTTTTTTTGTTTTGTTTTGCTTTCCTTTCCTTTTCTAAACATGGATTGTGGAAATTAACCTCATGTCCTTATGTTTGCACATTTCTTAGTTACTTTTATGTTACTGCAATAAAACACTATGTCCAAGGAAACTTAGAAAATATTTAAAATACTTAGAAAATATTTAATTTGGTAGAGTGCATGGCGACAGAGCAAAGGCAGGAAGGAACAGCAGGCAACCACAGGAAGAGCTGAGAGCTTATGTCTCGATTTGTGAGTAGGAGAGAGGGGTGGGGATGGAATAAGTTGTTTGAAACTTCAAAACCCACCCTCAGTGACACACTTTCTCCAACAAGGTCACACCTCCTAATCCTTCTCAACAGTTTCACAACCCGGGGAATATTCAAATACATGTCTGAACGAATATTCAAATGCATGTCTGTGAGGCATTCTCCTTCAAACTACCACATACAGCAAACAATTTACTAACTAAGCCATCTCCTCACGTCTAGATCAACCATTCCTATATTGACTGACAATAGGTACCACTTTCTAATAACTACAAAGCTCAGATCCCTTGCGCATATGATTCACGAGGCATTTAGACAAGTTCACAACTGTGAAAAAGCTGTAGTAGGGAGTGAGATTAGATGTTCTTGTTTAAAAACATCATTTAGCACATGAATCAGCCAAATAGATCATCCCATTCTAAAGTTTGTGCTGTCAGGGTCAGAGCACCACATAAACCACCACACTGGTTTTTGACAGCATGGTTGAATTTCCAGTTTACTTTAGCTACCTACTCAGGAAGAGAAAGACATGTTTTGGCTTGTCCTCCCATGAGTAAGGTATTTGGAACATGATCCAATTATCTGTGGAGAAGATCATGTTAATCCAAACTCAGCTAATCTTGTTAGAAATAAATTAATATCTCCCAGCTGAGATAGGTCATCAGCCTGGCTGACCACACATCTATATTTTCCAAGGATAAAGGTGCTTTCTAATTCTTGGGGCTTTTACTACAAAAACAAACAAACAAACAAAAAACAAGTTAAGTCCTGGGACTAACTCCCACCCACCACCTCCTTTTAGGACTACACTATGCAGTTATTTTAGGAATAAAATATCTAGAGCCAGCAAGATGGTTCATCCGCTAAAGTTAGCATCAGACAAATCTGACGATTGAGTCTGATTACCAAACTCACACATTATAAAGAGAGAAGTGACACTTGCAAGTTGCGCTTTGACCTCCACATGTGTACCCCCAACACACAAATAGATAAAAGTAATAATAAAAACAACACCTACACTGGGAACTATTTTTGTGCTAGTTGTATATTCTGTGGTATCTCCCTCTCCTTCCTCAGTTATTTTGTAAATACCCTCTCAGGACCTTAATCCAAAAAGCCTCTTAGCTTCCCAGATTCTTTCCTTTCTTCTCATAGTGAATGAAATGTATATGTGTCCTTATTACAAATGAATAACACCCTCAGGTGCAAGATAATGCCAGAATATTTCTGGGGACAGACTGACTATGGATCTGATTATTAGGTGGGAAATTCCTCTTAAACCACAGGAAACAGATTTCTTATTTTTTTTTAAATTATTCTCATAATTAACATTCCCAGCTCCACACCCCCACCCCGGAATCATTTAAAGGTCTACTCTTCTCTGTCAGTGGGCACCTGAACTTTCCAAAATTAGCAGTGTCTCCCATTCTTAATCCCTTTGCTGTCAAACTAAAATGTCTTGTCTTAGGGTTACTATTGCTGTGATGAAAACAGCATGTCTTAAAGAAAGGGCTTATGTCACTAAAGCTTCCATAAAATAGTTCATTCTCAAAAGCAGTGAGGGCACAAACTCAAACAGGGTAGGAAACTGGAAGCAGGAACCAATGTAGAGCCATAGAGAAGTGCTTTTTACTGGCTTGCTCCCCATGGCTTTCATAGCCTGTTTTCTTATAGAACCCAGGACCACCACCTCAGGGATGACACCAAACACAATGAGCTTGGCCCTCCATCATTGGTCACTAATTAAGAAAATCCAGCCTTCCAGCTCAATCTTATGGAGTCATTTTCTCAGTTGAAGTTCCTTCCCTTCACATAATTCTAGCTTGTGTCAAATTAACATAAGACTACCAGGAGGGAAAAATAAAAGGCCCATCCAATCTCCCATTCTATATGTACTGACTGGCTATCTTTAAACACACACTGTTGTCCTGAGGTGTACAACCTTAAGCCAAGTAAACTCTGTCCTTACAGAGTACTAGATTGGGCTGACAGTAGGAATTTGGTGGTACTTAATTCTGGTTACCTTTCTAGGTAAATTCATAGAGCTATGTCTTTACTCAAGGGGATAGGTGAAGCAAGTAACACAAGAGGTCCAAATGAAGGACTGTATTACTTTTGCCATTGCTGCAATAAAATATCATACAAAGGCAGCTTGGTGACCACTTGGAGGGTACAGTCTATTATGGAGTGTAAGTCAACGCAGCAGGAATGTGAAGCAGCTGGTCACTTTGTACCTTAAGAGAGCTTAAGACTGGTGTTTATCTTTCTTCTCTATATAATCTGGATCTCAGCCCATGGAACAGTGCTAACTTACAGTGGGGAAGGTCTTCCTACCTCATTAACCCAATCCAGAATCTCCCTCACAGACATGTCCAGAAGTTTTTGTAGATCTTGTCAAGCTGACAGTCATCTCAATCACCCAAAGTACTGTAGATGTGGGGGACTGAAAAGGAAAGAGAAGAGGTGACCACATGTAGCCACAACTCCCACCATTCTGAACAGAAACTTAAGACAGAAACTATAAACATTATATCCAAACTGTAAAGGTTACTCGGTGAAAGTACAAATAGAGATAGAATTATGAAAATGAGGAACAGCAATAAGGGACCAAAGAAAGAGAAAAGGATTGCTTATGTCCTAAAGAATTTTCTGATTGATAGTATCTACTGAGACTTACAGCAAGTCCCACCTTTGATTTCTGTACTATTTTTTTTTTATAAATTTCCAAACTTCTCACCCAACTTTAAATAATTTTGAGTGGACTTCTGATATTTGCCATTAAAATATGATTTATCCCAGTCTTTGGCAGATCACTGGTTCTTATTTTCTTTCTTAAGATGGTTTAAAGAACAGATACTACACATGATCTTAGCCAAAAGGCTGAGAAGTGGTAGCGGAGGACATTGCAGCCAGTCCTGATGAGACCTGATAAGCTAAGGTTTGATGGACAGGGAGGTGGACTTCCCCTATCGGTGGACTTGGAGAGCAGCATGGGAGAGCAGCATGGGAGGTGAGATTGGGAGGTAATGAGGGAAGGGCTTACAGCTGGGATGCAAAGCGAATAAAATGTAATTAAGATAAAAAATTAATTATAAAAACACACAAATATTCTTAGACTATTTTGTGTTGTGTGCTTTACAAGTGTATCAGAGAGGAGTGGGTTTACTTCAGACTGTTTATCAAAACTGGTTACTATTGTTTATATGCTTTTATAGAAAAACATATTTTCCTACATTCAGCTTGTCCACCTTGTCACCTGTGGCTTACCCTTGTAGTTGTACACTTACTCATGTGACTCCTCTCAACCCTCATAGCATAACTTGTCTGATGCTTTCAATAAACTTGGTTATTGCATTAAAAAAAGATGGTTTAAAGATTGTATATAAAAGTCAGCAAGTTGTGTGGTTCAGTGTAAAACCTTAGGCAGTGTTAACTACTCTTACTCTAACTATTCAGAAAGCACAGTCTCTATTCCTGTGTCCAAAGTGTAAGAGAAAAGCTTTGATTTGTAAATTGCTTAGGGAATGGGAGTCATGCAAACCACAACATAGAACATTTTCACTGGGAAGTTTTAGTCTGCTTTCTGTTGTTATAATTAGATAATACAGACTGGGAAATTATGTAATAGAAGAGCTTATTAAGTTCATGCTTCTGTAGACTGAGAGTCTAAGTGAAAAACGCGAGCATCTTGTAGCAGCTCTTGAGGACTTGCTGGTTCTTAAAATGGCAGCAGAAAGATTATCAAAAATCCCCCCAAGCGTGTCAGAGGGAGCCTGCTGTTTTTATAAGACATGCCCTCAGTAAATCATAAATCTATGAATAGAATCTGCTCATAAGAGCAGTGTCCTCATCATTCAGTCATTCTGGAAATATTTCTTCTCCAAACATCAGCAATAATTGGGGGATTAAGTTTCCAACACATGATTCCCAGGGGGCATATTTGCATCATAGCAGAAGAGGGCGAGTGGGATTGGCAAAATAATGGCTACACCTTGGCAAAAGATTTGAGATAAGGGGATCATCTGTTTGGATAGTTGTCTCTCCTGAGAGGCCCCACTCTCCCTCATTCTCTGATGACTAAAGAACACCCATCACTGAGAAATCTCTCTTTGAATCATAAATAAGTAATACATATTTGATGGGGGAAGAGTGGAGAACTGTAGATCGCCTTTGTGTTGTAGTATTTTGTATCTTAAAAATGAGTAGAAGCCGAATTGAGAGCTCTTAAGTAAATTGTTAAGAGTTAAATTATTTTTATATTCGGAAACCCTATGGGATTTTCAAGATGGCCTCATTATAATTGATTAGGTTCCCTCGAGTTCTTCATCAAGGTACTTTATTATGTGTGTTTAATTTCAAACCTCCCACTGCTGGGAAACCATGATGCAAGTAATAAGAAAAATATTAATATTCCTCTGAGTAAACAAACACTGATCATCTATTGACAAAGCCTCTTCTGTTATTAAAACTGAAGATAAAATGCCAGTAAATGAAAATGTATTTCTCCAGATTTCTGCAGAGGAAGGAGAATTACCAAACATCTAAACGATTTCAAACTTACTGGAGTGTGTGCCTCAAAGCAACAAACAGAATGCTCTTGAATTATAACACCTGGTGCACATAACAAGTCTAGGAACATGCTTCATGATGCTCCTAATTAGCGACACTACACAGGCAAGGTTGATGCCTTCCAATCATGCTACTCCATAATTCTGTTACCGCCTTCATTCAGAAAGGTTCACTGACTCAGAGCTCCTAAGTTCTTCGTGTCTGGGCACAAGTCTACCACCCTTAATGCAGCTATAAGATCAGAAATGCATTTGTTTATAGAAGCTCAGATGTCTATAGATGCAGCAGAAGCTAGAGGCAGATTTATCTCTTTTTAAGGGGAATGCTAAGATGTCGAAACCAATTACAAATCAAGAGCTTGGCACAAATTATTTTCTGAAGGCCTCCCTTTGACAGGTAATTAGTATTGGGACTCTAGGTCCCCAGGCAATGTAGTTTAGTTTACACTCCAAAATTCTGGTCTCCTGCAGAGCTCTTTCCCTTCCCAGCCTACTGTTCTGGTTTTTCCTCTGCTACCATATAGAAACTGTGCATCTTACAGAAACATTTCCTAATGCAGACTTTCAGTCTGTACCACCACTCATTCTCTGGAGCACCTGGCTGTCTACTCCTCTCTGGTGCCTGGTATTCCTCTGCCTTTTTTTTTTTATCCCCCACGTCTAATTTGCTAACTAAAGGCCCACTCCAATTAGTTTCTGCAAGATGCAATATGTTTTCTACTTAATGTATCCTCAGTTTAAAAACCTCATTCAGAAGGGCAAACCAGATAGAAATTAGAAGTAGGAGAAGACAAGTAACAGGACAGAAGCTTTCCACAGAGGACCTCTGAAAGACTCTACCCACCAAGTTTTTGAAGGAGATACTGAGACTCACAGCCAAACTTTGGCCAGAGTGCCAGAAACCTTGTGGAAGAAGAAGGAGATAGAAAGACTTGGAGGGGACAGAAACTTCACAAGGAGAACAACAGAGCCAAAAAATACGTGGGCCCAGGGGGTCCTGTAGAGACCGAGACTCCAACCTAGTCCTTGCATGGAGAGGACCTAGACCCCCTGTTCAGAGGAAACCCATAGACTGCTCAGTTTCCACGGTACAGGGGCAGTCTATGACATGAACTCAGTGGCTGGCTCTTTGATTACCTTCCCCTGGGGGGTACAGCCTTGCCAGGCCACAGAGGAAGATGATGTAACCAGCCTTGATGAAACCTGATAGGCTAGGGTCAGATAGAAGGGGAGGAGGTCCTCTCCTATCAGGGGACTAGGGAAAAGGCATAATGGTAGAAGAGGGAGGGTGTGTGTGACTGGGAGGAGACAAGAGAGGGGGCTAAAGAGGGGATACAAAGTGAATAAATTGAAATAAATAAAAAAATTCAAAAAACTCATCAATACCTCATGTTCAAAGTTGGATGAGAAGCAAAAATTTAGATATGTAGATTAGAAGTATAATGAAGATATAAAATCAACTGCTTGATAGTATAAAGAAGACTGAAATGGCTAGGAAAAAAAATTATACAAGTAGTTTAAATTTGATGAAAACATGTCAAGAAATTTGAATTGTTTTATCTCAACATCTATGAATCCTTGTAACATTAGAACTAAAATGTTTTTAATGTTCAAGAGCCCAGCTCACCATGATTTACAGATCAATAGGGCATAGGGCAGTAAATAAACAATTGGCTCACATTCACTGTTAATGGCAGCCAAGCCATACTGAAGGCATGGAAACGATAAAGGTGAGTCCAGAAACAGTTGCTGACACATGAATTATAAAAATAAGTTTAGTAAGGCTGGGATTTAAGACTGCATTTAAAAAGACTTTTGTATTGAAGGAAAATATAATCTCCCACATATTACCAGTTAATATCTCAGTCAAAGACTACATATCAGCTGGAATAATATGCCTTAGACTTGCTGGTACATAATTTGTCATTGCTGATGTACAGCAGAGATAAGCATATTATATATATCTTGTGAATTTAAGTGTCATGTAAGATATAAATATGCTATTACTTATATTTTTCATTATTTTTGTATCATTTGAATTTTATATTACTCAGGATAATTATGTGAGTGATAAATGAGTACTAGCACCTTCACAGATATTTAGATAATATGTCTGAAGTAAAATTAGAGTATTATGTGTTCAATTAAAGTCAATAAACATTTATTTATTTATTCATTTAGTCATTTATTTAGGTTTTGTGAGATACTGTCTTTTTTCTACCATTCTCCATCTTTATTTCTTGAGACAGGATAACTCACTGAACCTAAAATTATTAATCCACTGACTGGACTATGAGCTTCAGGGTTCCTCCTGTCTCTGCCCTTTCAATGCTGGGGTGATAAGCACAGGTCATCAGCCACAAGCCACAGTGCTTAAATTTTTAATTTGCATTCTGGAGACCCAAATTCAGATCCTATTTTGCCAACTGAGTCATCTACTCTGACCCAATGAAAATAGATTTGAAATTAGAACACTGGACTTATAACTACGACAATCTACAATTATTCTTGTAATTCTGTTTAATTTCTTCAACTTACATGTGAGCATTTAAAATATGTTCTCTATATACAAGAAAACACATGGCTATTCATCTCTTCCAACATCAATCAAATATTCTGTGCCCTTGACACCTACATGAATCAGAAAGTGGCTAACAAAGTGTGACTGGAGGAATGGCTATCCCGGAATAGCCTTGACTTTGAATTACTTTTCATAAACTTGAAGCCTGAAAATGTCTCTTTTGGGCAAAGGACTTTCTGGAAAAAAGATGTATAATAAATTATTGGAAGTAATAAGAAAAGTGAAACACTTTGAGTTATAGATAACTGTTCACAGAACAACTTCTCAGTATGTGTTGGTCCAATTTTCTATAACTATTCTCCCAAACCAACTAATTCACCATTTCCTGCTATGATGAAAGAAAAGGAAAGATAGTAGAGAGATTCCTATCCTGAATTCTGTTTATTATATAGCAGCTCAGAGGGTAAAAATGGGCAGAAATAAATGCTGAAGATACTAATGAATAGTTATAATTAATCAGTTATACCAAAATGCTCCACTATTACAATCCAATCGAGATGATGTGCGTAGTTTCTTACAGGAATGTTATTTAATAGAATGGTTTAATTGAGAATCAGCAGTTATCCCAGAGAACTCACAGGCAATGTGAGATTGAAAGAATCCAAACAGGTTGTTTTGTAGGATGTGGACATGAAAGTCTTCCATTTGGCTTTTGGGAGAGTCTAGACTGCTTTATCGTGTGCTTAGAGCTAAGGAAAGGGATGTGCAGTTAAAATCAGACATTTTGAAACTGGTCAACTCAAATAAAGCAAACAATTTACTTACCCTGAGTTTCAATGAACTCTAAGGATCCAAAATGTCCAGGTGCAAAGGAAACTAACTACACTAATGTTCAGATAACAATCCCTGGGTGGCAGCTGTTAGGAGTCAGAATATGTTTCTATTTCTGATCAAAAGATCCAGATCCACAAGGCCCTCAGGGAAGAAGAGAAAAGAAAAAGAGAAGGGGGAGCTATATACAGTGATGGTAGAAAGGATAAATTTGGTGAAGGAAATTTGATGAGGAAAACAACCAAGATGCTGGTGTGAATAGTTGGTGTTCGGTAGTAGAAGTACCTAGATGTAGCCACTGAAGGTTCATATCTGCCCCTGTAGTAGCATTATTATTCCCCTGGGCTTTAAGGTGGGATAACTTCTTCCCTGGCTTGAACAGGAAATACATATTAAAATGGAGACTCGAATATTAAGCAATTTTTTAAATGTATTTTTAAAAAATACCATCTAAGAATTAAATTCTGTGGAGAGTTGCAACACCCAAATGATCATCACAAATAATTTTACATTTGAGCAAATGCTGTCATGCACAGAGCTGAAATTCAAATCTGAAATCTTATTATAATAATTGCAAAGACAGAGAAGATGACCAAGATGAGCCCTAACTTCTGCTACGAAGTCCAGGAAGGCAGAGCAAGCTTGAGACAATCAGAGTCACCCAGTGTCCTCTGGTGTCACTAAGAAGGGCAAGTAAGTAAGGGCAAGATGGAGGAGAAAGAGAAGCAGAGCAATGTGTGTGGAATGAAGAGGCAGAACTGGAGACTCAAGGGTAGTGAGGACAGCCTGATGTGAGTAGTTGGTGATGCTACATGAGGCCATTGTGAGGTCTTGGCTTGTACTACAGCTGAGTGCCATGTTCCTGGCCTTGCAGCAGTAGGGGTCTGTTATCCCCTAAGACCATGCAGATGTTCCTGGTCTAGGCTGCTGCATGGGGCCAAGTTGATATCTGAGGACTGTGCAGAGCTGACTGAGTCCCTCACCAGTCGCAGTACTCAAGAGAACTGGCCAACGGTACCTGGGCAGAGTGGGAGACCTGGCCCCATGGGTATAAAAAAAAAAAAACAGGAAAGCTGTCTCCGCCACTTGCCAGTTGCAGGCACTCTGGAGAGCAAGCTCTGTGCCTTGCCCAGGAAGCACAGTTAGCTGTGGTTGCAGGTAAGTCAGCCTCAAGGACATGAGTGCTGAAGAGCAGCCCTGGTGGTGTGGGTAGAGGACAGCTGGTGGGCTGACCAGTTCAGCTACCACCCAGGCCTGATAGATCGGGACTTTCAGTTGGACCACCCAAGCATCTACCCTATCTATGAACTGCTGGAGAATGTGAAGGAGCCCGCCCTGCACACTCCAGGACACAGGGCAACAGCAGTATAACCCGGAAGCATCCCAGTGGGGATGCAGTATTGATAGCGTAGCAGAAGCCAGAGGCCTCGAATCAGATCAAGAACTCATTGCCATGAGCATTTGCAAGTAAAGAAGTGTGGACAAAAGGGTACACTGTGGGACACACTGGGACACACTACAGCTTCTGCAAGAAGGTGGGGTTTTTATGGCTGGGATTTTTGGGGGGCAGATATAAAGTGATGGGGAAATGAGTGGGGTTGGAGTAAATGATGTGAAATTCACAAAGGATCAATAAAAAGTTTGATAATAATAATGACTGCAAAGACAGAGGCAGGTGAATTTCTGAGTTAGAAGCCAGCTTGGTGTGCATACAGAGTGAGTGCCAGGACAGGCAGGGCTACACACAGAAACCCTGTCCCTTCCCCTAGAATAATAACTGTAAAGGCACTGTGCAACAGTGACGACAGTTACTAACTTCCTTCAAAGCCACTGAATCTTTTTATGTTTCTTTTTTAATTTTTTTTTGTTTTTTAATTACAGTTTATTCATTTAGTATCCTAACTGTAGCCCCCTCCCTCATACCCTTCCAATCCTACCCTCCCTCCCTCATCTCTGCCCATGCCCCTTCCCAAGTCCACTGGTAGGGGAGGTCCTCCTCCCCTTCTATCTGATCCTAGTCTATAAGGTCTCATCAGGAGTGGCCATTGTGTTCTTCTGTGGCCTGGTAAGGCTGCACCCCCACTCCCTCAGGGAAAGGTGATCATAGAGCAGGTCACTGAGATCATGTCATATTCCTATTACTAAGAACCCACTTGGATACTGCCATAGGCTACATCTGTGCGGGGGTTCTAGGATATCTCCACGAATGGTCCTTGGTTGGGGTACCAGTCTCAGAAAAGACCACTCTGTACAGACTTTTTAGATCTATTGTTTACCTTGTAGAGCTCCTATCCTCACCATCTTATTTTTTCCAAATTCTTTCATAAGATTCCCTGCACTATGCCCAAAGTTTGGCTATGAGTCTCAGCATCTGCTTTGCATACAAGAAACTACTACAGAAAGCCACAGGATTTTTAATTTCCTTTCAAACGCTGTTTGCAGTTACAGCCATTCTCGTATACCTTACCCAGACTAAGGGGTCAGTATCGTATGCTATGGCAAATGTGTCAGGGAATGGGAGGGAGGAAACAGGCATGAGCCCTACACAGAGCTGCCACCAATTTGAAGAGAAGAGGAGAACAACGGGACCTTTGCATCCTGCCTAGTGCTCTTCTTTTCTTTCCATTGTTATTGTCACAGTTTGAGGCCATTCATGAAAGGCTTGTCTGAATATAAGCTAATATTTTTGCATGTTTTAGAGTACACAATACTGTACTTCTGGGGAAAATTAGTTACTGAAGATGTTTGTAGTTAATTAAATGACAACGATCTATGAAGCTGCATCATATATATCAATACATAAAGTATATACTATTACTCACTACAGTTTTAAGAAAAATAAACACTAATAAAATTCACAAGTGTTTATCCATGGGTCATGAGATCATGAAATCTTTTAAAATAATTTTGCATGTCTATGTTTCTACTTTTCTTTAAAAATATGCATTTTATGTAATAAATTATTTTACAATAAATATGGTATTGGTCAATATTTCTCAGTATAAATTAGGATTGGAATTAAGCACATGTTTCTACAAATAAACACAACATTAGACATAGCCTATAATACATTATTCACATATATAGGCCAAACATTAAACATAAAACATTAAACATAAACACAAAACATTAGTGGGTTTTGGCTAGCTTTTCTTCTGCCTCCACAATCCGTAGTAGATCTTGTATTCTTCCACTGTCTGTTTATTTTCCTCTTTTTTGTTTTACCCATACAATGCATATTCCAAGTTAACAATCTGTAATTCTTCAATATTTTATCCATGCTTATCTGCTCAGGTAGTCACACATTGCCAGGCACTGCTTAACAAAATAGAATCAATTATATGTAGGTCTCTACATCTTGTTTTGTCCCACTCAAAAATAAATTAACTGCTACAATTCTAATTTATTATTTTAATTGCCATGTGATATCTCATTATGGCACTATGGTCATAATCACAAGTGAACACAACTTGTGGATCATAATTTCTTCAAAGATTCTCCTCTGAAGCTTCTAGATTTTGTTGTCATTATGAAAAATGTTGGAATCAAATCCTGATACATGAGCCATTACTCATGCTTTTCTTTACTTGGGAAAATGTCCCAGGAATGTAATGTTAAATCCAAGAAAATAAGCATTTAATTTTAAGATACTAGATTACTTTCTAAAGAAGCAGTAACAATTAACAATTTCATCAATCATTTCTGAAAGTTCTCTCCTTCTTGAATTACTGAGATTTTAAAAAAATCTTCATTTCTTTCATATTAAATGTAATAATTAAATTTTATTTCCTTATTACATACTTTAATCTTTTCAAATGCCTATCAGTTATTGCTTCTCAAATTATTGGATTTTCTGTTTTTTTTTAATTGTGTTTCTTTCTCTGTGGAGTAATTTTTCTTCCTTTTGCAATTTGTAATTATTCTTTGCACACATGGCATATTAATTTTCTGTCATTATGCTTAGTTTACCCCAATCTATCACTTGTATTCTGGATTATATGTGGTAACACTTGCTTTGTATTCCTATATAGTTAACTATCTTTTCAGAACTTTTCATTTTGTTTTAGAAGATCATGAAGGGTTGTGAATAGTGGGTGTTTCTTGATGGTTCCAGTATCAATTCCTGAGGGAGAACAACAATAACAAAACTATTGATGCAAATTGATAAGCTAGGAAAAGGCACACCCTAAGTCATAGTGGTTTAAGTAGAATAGAAGTTGAGGTGAGGAGAGAACGAGGGTTGACTGCAGGTTCTAAAAGTATTTTTTTTTTCCACACAGAAGCAAAGAACAGGGAAAGACAACAGCCCCCTCACAGGGTTGCTGAAGCAGAGTATTAGAGCAGTGGGGGTGTGCAAACATGTAACAGAACACAGAGATACATGGTAGCCTTGTAAAGGAACTGAGCTCCTAATACCTTCTTTTCACTTTTCAGGATCAATCTTTTTCTTTTATTATTTAATCACTTTAGAGCCTGAATTCAGCCCATGGGCTTGAAGATAAGCCTTTGAAATAATTTAGTTGGGTGTTTGTTATATATCTACACATATATGTAAGTGTGTGTGTGAGAGAGAGAGAGTGTTATGTGTGTGTGTGCGCACACACACACACACACACACACACATATATATATATATATATATATACACACACAAATAAGTGTAAGTGCCTATGGATGCAGATAGAAACCAGAGGAGGGCATCAGGTGGCCTCCTCCATCACTTTCCACATTATTTATTGAAGCAGGATCTTTCCCTAAGTCTGGAATTGGTAGCAGACACAAGTCCCAGTAATCTGCTTCTCTCCATCCCTACCAGCACTGAGGTTATAGGCTCACAGAAGTCCACACAGACTTGTTACTTGGCTTGGAAGCTTCAAACTGAACTAAAAGGGATGCTGCTTATGAAACACTTACTTCACCAGTAAAGACACGAATAGACTTTTAGTTAAACGATGGAGAAAGACATACCATGAAAATGAGAAGTACAAATAGCAGGTGCAATGGAGACCAGTCCTCTGAATCCCAGAGCCTCCATCTTGCAGAAGCTGTTCCTTGAGCCAGACTTCAATGAAACTTCTGTCTTGGACAGTGTTTGCTGAGATCATAAAAGTCACAATAAGCAGTAATTGGCACCATGAACATAGAACTTTCCCAATAGCTGGTTTTGTCTGTACCTTACGCTGACTGACCTCTAATCACCCTTTCTGTGTTAACACTAAATAGCACTCTTGTCTCAGGTTTGCATCAATTCTTCTATACACTTAAACCCATATAAAACAGGAGTTTGGTAACCAGCGGTTGGTGACTTCAAGAACACAGTTATTATAGTCATTCACTGTTTCAAAATTAATATCTAATAAAATCTTTCTTCTCATCAAGATGAACTTGAGCACAAATTCTATTTGTTGTCTTTGCTGACTCATTTCACAGGTAGATGTTCATTTTACATCACTCCTGGAGAGTTGTACAACAGCAGAAGCAGCTGTGTTTATGTCAAACAAAACAGTCTTTAAATAAAAACCTAGAAAGGGACAAAGAACGTCACCGTATGATGGCAAAGAGATTGATTTATCATGAGGAAATGATTGTGAATACACACTAATTTAACTTTGGGGTGACCAATTACATAAACTAAGCATTATTAGCTCTAAAAAGAGGGACAATAATAATAATAATAATAATAAAATAATTGTTTAGGAGTTAAATATCTTACTTTTATCAAGACAGATCATCCAGACAACGAACAACAGAGAAACAATGAGGTAAAACCATGCTAGATACCAAATGAAGTTAACAGATATTTGATAAACATTTGCATCCAACAATGGCCTACGCACACATTCTTATCACCAGCACTTGGAATAATTAACACCAGAAGCTGATACAGGAAGATCCTGGATTCAACGTCAATCTAGGCTATACAGAATTCCAGTGTCTGCAAAACAAAACACAACAATGTAGCTTCCCCTTCACTCTTGTGAAATAAATTTGGACAGAATACTCTAGTTATAAACATAGGAGGTTTTTTTTTTTAAATCCATATGCTTCAACTACACTATGAAAAGGGCACATAATATGAAATAAACTATATACTTCTGTCTGTAGATCTTTGGACACAGTTACTCTCAAGGTTATACACAGTGAAATGTTTGCATGGAACCACATGGGGTTGGCAGGTACAAATCAAGACCAAGTACTGTCTTTGTGTAAAAGAATCTCAAGCTATAGGTCACTGGGCTGCCACTGTACTCCCTGGCTTGTTCACTTTTCACTCAGCTATCAGCTTCCAGAGATCCTTCTCTGTCCACCTTATTTAAAAATGGAAGCCGCAGGGTCTGGGGTGATAACTCAGCCAGTATAGTCTCTGCTGTACAAGCCTTAGGACCTGAGTCTGACCCCCAGAACCTATGACAAACCCAGGATAAACTTGTAATTCCAGTGTGAGGAGGTAGAGGTAGATGGACCACTGAACCAACCTACGCTAATTGGCAAGCCCCAGTTCCTAGTGAGAGATGTCCAACCCCCATTTCAGGTTAAGAAAATAGCCATTTCTGATGAACAACACTCAAGGTTGACCTCTAGTCTCCATGTGCACACACATATACATGGGCACACACATACATCTGTACACATTCTCAAAAACACACTAAAGTAAAATAGCAGTCTTATTTATTTGTCAGTTTGTTTGTTTTACATTTCTCTACAGCTCCAATCCGACTTAATATACTAACATCCTTCTCTGTGGTTTGTCTGTTGTCTCTGCATAATCCTCCCCCCCATTCAAGCTCCATAGGCTAGTTTTTCGCCCATTTTGTTTTCCTGATTACCACCAACACAGCCCTAGCCCCTCATATGGCTCATGTGTTTCTTAGAGGAACAAGCCCTCAGAGGCTGTGGTGCCTCGACACAAGTGGGATTTATCTGAATCCAAGCAGGAGTTTCTACAGTTCTTCTCAGAAGGTGCCTAAGAACTCCAGGCATAAGTGACCTGCAGGCTTGAGAAAACATTTCTTCAGGCTTCCTTCATCACACGTCTTACCCTGTAACCAGTGTCTTCTGCTCTGCCTTGGCTAGAGTTTCTGTAGTATCACCGAACTCACTCTTCCCTTTTCCACCTGTCATTATTAAAGCATAGCTCCGTGGCTGCTATTACCCAAAGAGAGACAAATCTCTTCTAAGCTGATAAACACATTGAAGCCTGGACAGTCATGAATAAAAGTATCTGTACCTCCAGGAAAACAGTTTGCATTTAAACAGATTTTGGTGTCTGAGTGCCAAGGCATAAGTGATGAGGGACTCCTAAGCAGAATCCTGGCCTTGAACATTTGTGGAGAGCTCCCTGAGGCAAACTCAAATTACAGCCCTCAATATTATCAAAGTACAAAAGCTGGCAAAAGCTGGCAAGGATGTGAAGAAAGAAGAACTCATGTACTGTACATAGTGATATAAATTAGTAATCTTTCCGGTGTTATGGAGTTTCCTGAAAAAATTTCAACTGTATGGTATAGCAGGCTCACTACTTGATTCATACCCAAAAGAGAAGAAATCTACACTCCTATATATTATGTTATCATTCACAGCAGCACCAATGATCTCAACAGGATAGGAAATCAAAATCGATTTCTGTCAATGAGCAAAAACCCAAGAGTGTGTAAATATGTCTTTTAATTCAGCAATAAAGAAAACATAGATTCTGCCATTAGATGGTGGGATATTAAGTGAATTAAGTCAGACACAGAGAGCTAAATCACATGATCTTACTCACAGGTGGAAACTAGAACTTAATCTCACAGACATTCAGAGTGGAATTGCAGTACCACAGACTCGGGAGAGTGGAGGGACGAGGGAGAGAAATGTGTTCCACAGTTCTGTGACACATTAGGATGAATATGATTAACAATAATTCATAGTAGAATACACTAATTTCAATGTACTCATGTGATACAGGACAAACTTGAAGAAATAAATTGATGTTATAAAGAGTGATGGTTTGAATAAGAATGGCCCCCATAGGCTCATATACTTGAATGCTTAGTCACCAGGGTTGGCACTATTTGGAAGGACTAGAAGAATAGGAGATGTGACAGTGTGACTTTGTTGGAGGAAGCGTGTCACTGGGAGTAGACTCTGAGGTTGCAAAAGTCCATGCCAAGCCCAGAGTCTCCCTTTCTGCCCATGGATGAGGATGAGTTCAGCTACTTCTCCAGGACCATGCCTGCCCATGTGCTGCCATGCTTTCCCATCATGACAATCTGTAATGGGCTAAACCTCTGAAGCTGTAAACAAATCCCCAATTAAATGCTTTCTCCTCTAATAGCTGCCTGATCATGATGTCTTTTCACAATAGAGCAGTGACTAAGACAAAAAGATGTACCGATTTGCTAATGGACTTGTTTAGGAAATACTATCTTTACAAGGTAGAATTTAGCCAAATGAACTTTGCTCTAATATAACTAGAAGACAGGTAACATAAGTGAAAGTACAGTAAAGAAACCACTGAAGCAGCCACCTCATGGTTAGGGGAAGGTTTTTATTGTAGATAAGAGAGAGAGAAAACAACCAGAGGCATCTGGATCAGAGAGAAAATGAGGAAGACTGACCACCATCAGGGCTAGAGAAGCCGGGTGTGAAAAATCATGCTAGGTATAAGAACAAGAAGCTGGAAGGGGAGCGAAGCCTGTGAACAGGAACAGTCAGGGAGTTTAGGGTAGAGGAAGAGGTCAGAAGGGCCACGAGCCTAGCAGACTTTGAAATTCATACATGTACACGTGAAGAGGGACCTAAGGAGTCTGCAGGCTGGCATGGACTTTGACAGGTGAGCACAGATATATCAAGGGAAGAGGCCTTTCTGGCAGGCAGAAACCCATTTCCCAGATCTCTTAGAGGAAGCTGTTATCTATCTGCCAGCATTCCCTCTGTTTTTTCCATCAATGTCCAGCTGGAGCTAAGCCCAGGCTGCTGGTCATCTGGGATATAGCAAGTGGGCTTCCCTTTTAGGGTGCTTGGGATTTCCATTTGGACCTCAGATAGCATGCAAACAGGCTTGTTAGAAACTGTAGGGGAAAATGTGTATTCCTAACAAAATTAAAGTTTAGGCATGTTGAGACTATTTCTGTTCGCTAAGATTACCACCAATTAGGCCCTATTCCCGTATCAAAGGGATGACACTGATAACAGCCTCTTGCCTCATTAAGTCCTAGTCCACTATTAAGTCCCAGTTCTTATTAGGAAAAGCATAATTCTGCCAGGCAGGATGACCCTGGGTAACAACTACTGGAAAAGAGCAACACTGGCCTACTTCAAATGTAATTGTAACGATATCTTTGTTGTGAAAATCTCCCACATGGCCAAAATGGCCATTCTTGCAGTCTTCTTTCTCTGTCCACTCCAAGTGTGATTTGGGGCCTAGGACCTAAAAGAGATTTTAAAATGACCATGTATATCACCTTTAAAGCCTAAGGCCTGAATGAG
The DNA here is from genome assembly GCF_030254825.1 of Meriones unguiculatus. Classification (NCBI taxonomy): domain Eukaryota; kingdom Metazoa; phylum Chordata; class Mammalia; order Rodentia; family Muridae; genus Meriones; species Meriones unguiculatus. The sequence goes on along the minus strand of NC_083364.1, from coordinate 51,755,043 downwards.
CTAGGAAAAACAAACAAACAAACAAACAAAAAACACTATTCTGGGCATTTTTTTTCCTTTGGATGTTAGCCAGAACACAATGTATACTTGTAAATAGCTTTTGCTTAGTTCCCAAAGTGTTTGGAGTGAATTCTGGAGGGTAGAGGAGGGTAACCTGTTGTCTCAACCACAAAAAAATTATAAAAGTTTAGAGTAATATTTACATTACCACCCCAGTACCCAGTTTATCCATCAACCAAAATAACAATGTAGTTATAAACATGTACAAATACAATGCACCTATAATATATAAGCAAATAAATAAATGTCACAGGCCACCAGAAGCTGTCCAGCTTATCCAGTATAGAACAAGTCCATCCGTATCTATTTATTTATCTAACTTTCTATCTACCTATCTACTTATTCTCACAGCACGTCTTCCACACCTCAGCAGGGTGCTGTTATAAGTGACTGGGAATATAAGCCTGTCATTTATTACACACACACACACACACACACACACACACACACACACACACACACACACACATATGACCTTAACAACACTACGAATTCCTACCCTGGGTGATCTGACAACATCTTGTTTAGCGCAGGGCTTCTTTTTCTTCCCAGCATAACTTGGATATGTATAACATGCATACAAATCAAGTATTTACTAGTAAATAAATAAACCATAAACAGTTTTATTCTAAAACATTTCTTTGATATACATAAAATTTTCCCAGAGAGTAAAGATAAAAGCAAATGGATATACTAATGTATATGCTTGCTTAGCTTTACATGAAAAATTAAGTCTTGGTTGAATATTTCATATTACAGGATGAAGAACATCTTCAACATTTTTCACAGTGGACTGATATTTTGACTTTATAATTGTCAGTGATGTTTTGTATAAAAACATAAAACAAAATGGCAGACATATTTTATGGCCATTTTCAGAAATTATTGGAAGTTCTGTCCTAATCCCAAGCCAAAACTCATTTAACATTTTTTTCATGAACTCAATTCAGCGTTGCAAACAGAAAACTCTGAATGTAAACATTCTAACACAATGCAAGCTCAAGACATACTAATTTGAACTTAAATGATGAGGGAATATGTTAAAAATGTTAAAAGCCTTTGCTTTCTGTGATTAAACCTTCATATTTCTGTAAAAGAAATATCTCTGTGTGTATAGTAAAGCCCTGAGGTTCCTAGCAAACAACAAACTGAGGTACGTTGAGCAGTGTTGGTGTTGGGTAACACTGTGGACAGTGTGGAGAGCACATTCTGTGTGTTCATAATCATGGCTGCAGTGAGGTCACCTGATGCAGCATGGCTGAACAGAAACACAAGGATTCATCACATGTTGGATTTTGAACTAATTTTGGTGGTTGCATATCAGGAACCCGTTGCACTCCCTTTTTAAAATTCTATTTTATTCGCGGTATTTAGGCGTCTACCTCCTTCCCACCAAACCTTTAACCCAAGTAAGAGAGAGAAGGTTAATGGAGATAGGGGCTGCCACAACGTCCATCTCTGGCCTCGCCAAACTGCCAACCCTTCTCTTTCTGGGCTCTCATGTTTATATCCCACAGAGTCCTAGACATCATCACTCTTCTTGATGCACAAGGCAGACCTTCACCAGCTGGGAAAGACCACGCCCTGCAGGAGGCCATTATCAGCTGTGGACAAACTATAGCCCAAACCAAAAATCCCACATTTGGGATTAAAACAAAAACATAATTGAGTTTTTAAAGAAATCACAATTTTCATCACAGAAACCTTTTAGTGGTGACTTTTAATTTCTATCAGCCCCGCATTCATTTACATGACCTGCTATGGGATTGCAACTAACAATCTCAGAAGTTCAAACTGCAGGCAGCTAGCTACTCTGCAACCAATTTCAAAGAAAATCTGCGCTGCATGTCCTGAAAAACATGACCCTCTGAGGACACAAAAGCAGTCTTGAAGATTGGATTCTTTCTGTTCCTTAGCCCTGCAGAGAACCTATAGTGGATAAAAAGTTGCCAAGTATTCTGACTGAGAGGAGCCTTGATGGTGATGAGTTCTTTTGAATTATTTGTATCTGTCAAAGCATGAGAAGATAGAGGCAGGATATTGCATGCAGCCATGGAATCTCTATGAAGAGCAACAATGTCATTGAACACTGTCCCTGGCATTAGGAAAAATGACATGTTTATTTCTAATCTTGTATTTCTTTCTTTTTTAGGTTCTTTTTCTGTTAGTTTTGAGACTGTATTTTAATCACAATGTTTCATCCCTCCATTTATTCCCTGTAAACACTTCTATATAACCCTCTCTGCTTCAAATTCAGGGCTTCCTTTTCAATTGTTATTGCATGTGCATGTATATGACACACACACAAACATATGCATATGTGCGTATGTATATGTATATATGTATGTATGTACACACATGTGTATATGTATATATATATATATATACGCATATGTGTATTAAGTCCATATAATGCAACTTACATGTATATTTTGAGGACTGACCATTTGGTACTCGACAACCAATTGAGCATCCTCCCCTGGGGAGGACCATCTCTCCCTCTCTGAGCTTAACTCAGTTACTGGCAATGCAATGTATGGGGATGAGGCCTCATGGGCTTTTCCCCATCTGTTTGGTATGTTTGTTGATGTCCTCCATTTTCAACTCATTTGTTTGGGCAGTCATGCTTTTGAGACTTCACAGGTGTGTCTTCTGACATTACCAGGAGACACAATCTCACTGCAGAGTCCCTGATCTTCTGGCTCTTACAGTCTTTCTGCCTCCCTTCTGCAATGTTCCTTGAACCTTGGGTGCAGGAGTGTCATGTAGATGTGTCTGTTGAGACCAGGCTCCACAACTCTGTTTAATAACCAGCATAATCCCCAACAACAATCTATAAATAGCTGTCCTTAATACCCACAGACTAACATAGTCTTCACTCCTCATCCAGGAATCTTCTTGAAACACACCAAAACCACTACAAGAAAGCACAACCAATCTTGCATTTCATTTGCATGCCAGCTACAATTTCAATGTTGGCTTCACCTTAATTTCAGGACCCAGACTAAGGGTTCCTTAAGGTTTTACTGATTGCCATTGCAGAGGGATAAAGAAAGTGCAACAGTGAAGGCGCAGTCCTGAAGGGTCTGCCCAGAAGTAACACACACACACACACACACACACACACACACACACACACACTGCTGGTTTTGATGAGTTGAATGGAATCCCCCAAAGTCATGTCCACCTAGAACTACAGAATGTGATGCTTATTTGGGAATAAGGCCTTGATCAGTATAAACGGTGAAAGGCATTGAGTTGATATCATATTTAGGGTGGCCCTAAAACCAGTGACTGGTGATCTGATGGAGACAGTATGCAGAAACAGATTGAAAATATCTGCAGTCAGGAGCAGAAACTAGAGCATAGGAGTTCAGTCAGGTGAAGCCAAAGCTGCTTGGACCCAGCAGATTCTGTAAGAAAGAGTCTTTCAGAGGCCCTCTGTGGTAGGCTCCTGTCCTGTTTCCTGTTTTCTCCCTCTTCCTATGTCCATCCTGTTTGCGTTTCTGAGTGAGGATTGATTTTCTTACCCTGGGTCTTCCTTCATGCTTAGCTTCTTTAGTTGTACAGATTTTAGTATGATTATCCTATATTATATGTCTAATATCCACTTATAAGTGATTATATACCATATGTGTCCTTCTGCTTCTGGGATGCCTCACTCAGGATGATCTTTTCTAGATCCCACCATTTGCCTGCAAATTTCATGATTTCCTTGTTTTTAATTGCTGAGTAGTATATCACTGTGTAAATGTACCACAGTTTCTGTATCCATTCCTCCATTGAGGGGCATCTGGGCTGTTTCCAGCTTCTGGCTATTACAAATAAAGCTGCTATGAACATGGTTGAGCAAATGTCCTTGTTGTGTACTTGAGCATATTTTGGATACATGCCTAGAAATGGTATAGCTGGATCTTGAAGAAGCACTATTCCTAATTGTCTGAGAAAGCACCAGACTGATTTCCAAAGTGGTTGTACAAGTTTACATTTTCACCAGCAACGGAGCAGGGTTCCTCTTTCTCCACAACCTCTCCAGCATGTGCCGTGTTGTCACTTAAGTTTTGAACTTGGCCATTGTGATGTGTGTAAGGTGAAATCTCAAGGTCCCATTTATTTGTATCTCCCTGACGACTAAGGGCGTTGAGCATTTCTTTAAGTGTTTCTCTGCTCTTCTATATTCCTTTACAGAGAGTTCTCTGTTTAGCTTTGTACCCAACTTTTCAATTGGATTACTAGATATTTTGCTTTTTACTTTGTGAGTTCTTTATATATTCTGGATATTAATCCTCTGTCAGACATAGGGTTGGTGAAGATCCTTTCCCAGTTTGTAGGCTGTCTTTTTGTTCTGATGACAGTGTCCTTTACTTTACAGAAGCTTTTCAGTTTCACAAGGTCCCATTTATTGATTGTTGATCTTAGAGCCTGTTCTGTTGGTGTTCTATTCAGGAAGTTTTCTCCTGTACCAATGAGTTTTAGGCTCTTCCCCACTTTTCCTTCTAACCAATTTAGTGTGTCTTGTTTTATGTTGAGGTCTTTGATCCACTTGGACTTTAATTTTGTGCAGGGTGATAAAAATGGATCAATTTGCATTTTCTACATGTAGACATCCAGTTAGACCAGCACCATTTGTAGAAGACACTGAGGCTCAAAGCCAAACTTTGGGCAGAGTGCAGGGAATCTTATGAAAGAAGGGGGAGATAGAAATATCTGGAGGGGATAGGAGCTCTACAAGGAGAGCAACAGAACCAAGATATTTGGGCACAGGGGTCTTTCTGAGACTGAAACTCCAATCAAGGACCATGCATGGAGATAACCAAGTACTCCTGCACAGATATAGCCCATGGCAGCTCAGTATCCAAGTGGGTTCCTTAGTGAGGAGATCAGGAACTATCTCTGACATGTGACATCTGACTCAGTGGTTGGTTGTTTGGTTGCCTGCCCCTGAGGAGGGAGCTGCCTTACCAGGCCACAGAGGAAGGCAATGCAGCCAGTTCTGATGAGACCTAATAGGCTAGTGTCAGATGGAAGGAGACTTGGGGAGGGACATGAGAGCAGATGAGGGAGGGAGGGTTGGATTGCGAGGGGATGAGGGAGTATGCTACAGCTGGGATACAAAGTGACTAAACTGAAATTAATATAAAAATTAAAATAAAAAAGATTCTGTAAGGAAGCTACAACAGTCAGCCTTTCATACACCTGACTTAAGCCCATTCCATTTCTGCACAGAAAGACACTAAGCACATGGGCCCAGGAGCTCTTAGCATAACAGAAGGCTTCACTCCATCTCTACCTCTGCAGGTTGTGCACAGTCCTTTCTAGTCACTCTTCAGTATTAGGGAGGTTGACTGCTTCCATGACGAGCTGACAGGCGTAGCCACCCAGCTGCTCTGTGATAACATCTTCCTGAAGTTCAAACTCCAGTGGCTGATGTCGCTTTTGCACCCACCATAGTGGCAGGTGGAGGAGACTCCATCTGTTCCTTTGATAGCCTTGTTTGTCAAGGCTGCCATCTGAGTCACTGTGACTGTGATTGTTAAATGTTTCTTTAGTGGGATGCTTGCTAGATACAATTGTAGCTGGGCTTTCCACACATGACCCATTCTTGAAAAACAACTCTGAGCCTTATTATTTACTAATAAGCCTAGGTCTCAAGCTTTTGATTGTTCTCTGATGAATTCATAGTTTCTTATCTGGTTTGTACTAACCTAAGTTATGCTAGGGATCTCATTATCTCTCCTCCTCTTCATTCATACCTCTGGCTTTCTCCCTGTCCTGATGGTCTCTATATAGCGTCAGGTTGGGTCTTCCTTACCTGCTTTTATCCCAGAGTTCCTCTGTCCCTGACGGAAGTCTGCCTTCTAATTGTGCTTCAGCTAATTGGCCATCAGCTATTTATTTACAGGTGATACTTCCACACAGCTCACAAGAGGCCGTCCCTACGCACAATCAAATCTTACAAAGCAATTCTATCCCTACATCAAATTTAGACATGTTAAAATACCTTCCATGGTGGGTAATCTCATTTATCAGCCTGCTTCTTAACAATGGATTTACGACACTGCTCCTGCTCCTATGACCCCCTTAACATCATGGGACATAACGTGGACTGTGGGCTAAAATAAATGATTCTTTTAGTTGCATTTGTCAAGGTAGCTTATCAGGGCAACAGAAAAGTATTTACCATGTCTTCTGCTTTCCCAGTCCTGTGAAAGATCTTGAAGAAGGTATATAGAAACCATTCTGATTATACAAAGTGGTAGTGCTGTGGGGAAGGGATGCATGTATTTTAAAAATCATATACAGGACACAATTATCAGTACACAATCCACTGAGACAATATACTAGAAAACGGTGATTTTATTTCTGAACGGTCTTACGGCAGTGCGTGAGCTCATGCTGAGGTAACTAGTGTGGGACGGTACCGAAAGAAAGAAACTTTTTCAGGGGAGAAGTGAAAAACAATGTGTGTTCTGGGGAGGGAGCATTTGGGGGCAGTGGCAGGATGTGCACTCCTCAGAGCAGCTACTAGGGTCTGGCTTTTTAGCCAGTTCATTGCTCACTGCAAAAGTTAAAAGTATCTGTAGGAAGATTTTTGCTTCAGAATAAAAAGTTTGGCTTTGGTGACTCAGCCCCACTGGATTGGAGCTTCATTTTAAACCCACTGTTCAGCCACAAGAGCTCCAACACAGCATAGACGTCTGTGCTAGGCTCCTGAAACATGGCTGGTAAGAGGCTGCTGGGTCTGCCTGCGAAAGTGCCCATTCCTCTCTATGAATTTGTAGCTTGCCCCATTTTAAACTACACCATGCAAGCGACCACTTGGTTGCTTCACCCTGATCAGAGGATGAGATCATTAAGCAACCAAGGAAGAAGGAAGAAGGAGAACGGACTGAAGACCTCAGGGCAGCTGGAAAGGAGCCCTAGACCTCAAGGAGGTAACAGTTGGAGAGGGTGGCATGCGCGTGCACCTGCGCATGCTCCAAACAAGTTAGGCTGGTAACCATCTCCTCATGACAGCCTGGGATGTGGCCCTTGGTGGTGGCTCTGCTGTTGGGTTCTCTGAAATGCGGTGAGTGTCTCTGATCTCACAGTCCTGAGGTTGTGGGCTGTGCCTTGCCAGCCACAGATGGCATCTGCAGAGAGTACGGACCTGAGAAGGATCCAGGAGATTGGGTGCCCTCTGCTTCCTCCCTAATCAAGATGGGAGAACTGAGAGAGGAGCTAGAGCACCTCACCTTGTCAGCACACTCCAGCGGGAACCGCAGTTCTGTAAACTGAACTGTGGGCACCTTTGTACAGGGTGTAAGTGCAAGAAGTAGCACCCCATCCGACTCTGCTACCTTCACATGGCTTTAGGGGTTGAAGGACAGGAATGGGGGGGCTGGTCTCTTGTTGTAATGTAAGTGCAGGTTTTAGTGTGGTCCAGCACAAAGGGATTTTGCTCTACCATGTCAGCATCAGACTAAGGAGACACACCTGTGCAGAAGTGCTAACAACCCTCAATGTTGGGCTTTCCAGACCTCATTCAGGGAGTCATTTAAATTAGCAAGTGATTAAGAGTTAAAACCAATGATTTATTCCATGTGGCCACATCAGGAAGAGGAAAAAATACTGGTTCCAGTAACCCTCACCACCAGGCCTATCTTCAGGGTCCTGACGGAGGGCTGGGGTTAGCTTTAAGTAAAGAGCAAGAGGTGGGCATAGCTGAGCTGTCCCTGTCAGCGTCAAGGTCAGTTCCAGATCATCTCCTGTTACTGTCAGCTCAGGAGCCCATCCTGCAAGGTGGCCGGATGAAGCCTTTTCCTTCTCCCTGTATGAGATTTTAGGGAAATTTCATATTTTTTGATTGTCAGATACCCACCAAAGGGAGGAGCAAAGCACCCTTCTCCCTCCTTCTTTCCCTCTCTCCCTCCTGTGCTCCCTCCCTCATTTTTTTTCTCTCTCTCCCTAACTCCCTCCCTCTCTCTCTCAGATTTATTTTATTTCATGTATATGAGTGCTTGCCTCCTACATGTACAAATGTGCACACCTGGTTCCTGAGGAGGCCAGAGGAGCACATCTGGACTGGAACCAGGGTTATTCACATATGGGTGCTAGGATCTGAACCTGGATCTTCTGTAAGAACAGCAAGTGTTCATAACCTTTGAGCTGGCAGTGGTGGCCTCTGCCTTTAATACTAGCTTCAGGAGGCAGAGAAAGGTGGATCTCCATAAGTTTCATGCCAGCCTGGTCTACAGAGTTAGTTTTAGGATACACACACATCAAAACAAACCAAAAAAAAAAAAACAAAAAAACCAAGCAACCAACCAAACAAACAAACAAAAAAAAAAAACCACAAAAAAACTGAACTAAACAACCCCAAAACTCATCTTGTTCTTTCAGGCCAGTTACATTCAGTGACTTTTATTGTCAAGATGGCTTAACACTAAAAATAACACTAGAAAACATCTGTGACCATAATATGTGAACAGACACTTTTATAAATCGTTCACTGAAAGGTTTCCATTTCATTTGGAAGAGCAGTTTAAGTTGTACACATTTCATCACCTAGTAATACGGTAGCTTCCAGTCAAAGCACACATGCAGCGATGGGATGTCGTCTTTGACTCCTGGTATGGCTTGGTTGTGGTTGGTATGGCAAGGCTTCATGTGGTGGAAGATGTCCCCCAGTGTGGCTGCGTTAAGAGGTGGAGAAACATTTCAGAGAGGTGGGGCCAATTGAGAAGACAGATGATGCCAGCACCACACTTCTGTCAAGTAAGGGGGCTCCCTCCCATTGATGTACACACACACACACACACACTTGAACCGTGATTTAGTTCTGCAGCCAAAGTTGCCTCCAACTTGTGGGACAGGCTAGCCTGGCAGCTCTTATTCTGCGGTGACTTGGTCCACTTCCCCTAAAGCTTTATACTGTTGTGTTTTACTCAGAACCACATTGTTAAATGCAACCTGGGTTTTGCTGTCCCTTTGGACGTCTGTACGTTCTGTGCACGTTCTATGACAGCTTTCTGCAAAAACATGTGAAAGAGCTCTGGGGACTTAAAGAAAAAAAATGAGTCACTTAAATCAAGTACCTGATCGACGAGTATCATAGTAAATCCAAATTTACTTTATAAATTCATGGGATTTGGGCTTTAAATTATTGATGTATTTTAGTCCAACTAAAACAAGCATATAATCAATATTGAGCATTAGGGGTAGCTCAGGTCTGTTTACCCATAGAAATGCTGGATGTTGAGAACGACAGATAGCAAGTTTCCCTGAGGTGAGGGAACAGTGTCTGCATCTTTCTCTGTTCCAGACATGTGGATCTATCTTTCAAGTTTATTGATGACAATATTGACTTTACATGAAGGTCATCTTTTTCTGCTAATAAGTTCATGGAAATGACAATCTTGGAATAATTGTATATACATACAACTATATGTGTGTGTGTGTGTAAATGGGATAAGCATTTCTAAATAAACCTTTTGTGTAACTTTAAAGTTATTTAAAAGCAAATGTGGTTCATAATGTCTGAGTAGTTTCTATGTAAATTGAATTCACATTTGCCCTTGGTCTCAGACAGCCTGTTTCACACATTTTCACCTCATCTTCTCCTGTTCCAACTCCTCCTGTGTCTGCTCACCTCAGATTTCTGACCTCTTCTTTATTTCAGTTTTACACACACACACACACACACACACACACACACACACACAGGGCACACAGTGCTGAGCCCATTTAGTGTTTCTCATATGTATGGTCTATTAGGGCTGATCACAGGAGACTGGATATTCTATCAGGATGAGGCTTGTCCCTGGAGCTAATGATTCTCCTCTCTTAATAACCATTAATGCCTGTAGCTCTTCATCTAGGATTGGTGCCCTCTGACACTTCAGCCATCCACCCTGGGAAAGTAAATCATATTGCTATTGTGTAGGTCTTTTGGGATGAGCATGTTCTGGAGATTTCATGTATCATATGTAAAAGGCACTGTTTGTGGTGGATGTGCTATTCCACTGGCTCTTAGCCACCCCCATCCTCATCAATGTTTCCTGAGCTTTAGGTTTAGGAGATCCTTTGAAGATTTATGAACTGGAGATGGGTGCTCCGTGTTCTGTTGCTCTTTTCATGCCTCCGTTTTCTTGAAAAGATAATTGTTTCCACTTCCATTTTTCTATCTATCACAAAGGGGATCTCAAATCTATTAAAAATGTGAAGAAACCTACAGTTTACCAAATAATCTATATTACCTTATAAAGTTACAACTGTACAACCTTATAAGTAGATCAGTTATTACTTTAACAATAATAATTAATTATAATAATGATTATTATTAATAATTTATTTAACAATAATGAGGAAAGTAATAACTGATTTACTTGTAACTGCAAATTATAAACTTCTGCCCTTGCGGTGTTAAGCACTGAGACTTGTAAATTCAGATTCTCTATTCCACTATAACTATACCTGAAGTCTACAAAGCAAACAGACTGCAGTTAGATTAAGATTTCTAAGTGGAACTTGGAAGCTCATAAACTTATAACCTTGATCCATAAATTTTTTATGATCTCCAGGAATTTAGTGAATTGTCTAGCAATAAAATGTTGCAGTGTCACTAGTCATATCTTACTACAGGTAACTTCACATGTGTAAGGTGTCATATATGACGTCCTCAGCTACATTCCAATGGTTTGCTTTTATTGTGAGGAGTATATCAGCCAGTCACATATACAGGTACATAATGCCTCAATTAATAAAATAAATGTGAAGGTCCAATGCAGTTTGTGATATTTTGGATCTAATCTAAACTTTGGCCGGCTCCTCTTAAATAGCATCATCATATCAATAAATATTGTAGCCAGAGATATATTTTCAAGAGTATAGGCCTCAGTTGTTGGATGCTTTGCTCTTTAGTTGGGGTTAGCAGCTTAAGATAATAGTTAGTAGTGTATCTCTAACTCTTTGACATGCAGATGACTCAATAGTTAGCCCAGCCATAGTCCAACAAACTGCTCTAGATACTCTTGGCAGTGTTCAATAGCCTAAGAGCTCCAGGGTGCTTATTAGCTAACCAAAGCAACATTTGTGTAACTGTTAACTCCATTAGCTGCACATGAAGACAAATTCTTATTTTAAAAAAATGAGCCCACTTCCAAGATGGCGGTGGCTAGGGTGCAGCTTAGCTGAAGGGGAGAGGACCAGCAACGCAGAAATTGTTGAGTGAAGGGGCTGATCAACCCAGAACAGAATTAATCTCTTTCCAAGAAGAAAGAAACTAACCATTATCTGAGTCCATCTAGAATCAGGTCATGGCAGACTCTTCCGGGAGGAGACACCCCGAGAGGTGATCCCCAGGCACTTCCCGGGACCCAAAACTTCGGAGGAGGCAGGAGGTGTCCAGCAGAATCTGCCACATACCACACTGTCTGTACCCCAGCCCCAGGGAGAGCTGCAGCTCCCTCCAAAAAAAAAACAAACAAACAAACAAACAAACAAAAAACCGAGATTGGGAACCCAATCCTTTCTGGCACTCCCCCTAGAACCAGAACGCCGGCATAACCCTGCTGCAGTGGAGCAGAGGGATAAAGAGCGCACAGAGGCTTCACAGCACTGGGACCCCAGTGCTGCCGGCTGCTCCAAGCAAACAAACTTCAGCTGGGGATCTGGGACTGTGGTCATTCCACACGTCCTGAGACTCTCCCCGTTCCAGCGCAGTAAGGTCTAGCACCAAGTCTTAGCACCGGTGCCCCACCACCACCACTGGCAGAGAAACCCCCGGCTCAGAATCCGGAATGAGAAATCCCAACCCCTTCTGGCACTCCCCTCAGAGCGCAGCCATAAGTTTGCCCTAGCGGAGGGGAAGGTCAGAGGGGAAGGACAGAGAGGCAGCCTGCCACAGGACACAGCACCCTGTCTCCAGCTCGCCCAGTGGCCCCTTTGCAGAAAAACCTAAGCTCTGGATCTGAGGACACTCAACCATACCTGGTACTCTCTCGGGATCAGCAAACATAGGTTCTACTGCCAGGCTGCTTTTGGCAGAGAGATCTGGGCCCGGGATCTGTGATTGAGAACACTCAACCTAATTCTTTCCCACGCTACACTGGGACCAGTCAACATAACCCCTCCTTGCAGAGGGAAAGGACAGAGAGGCAGCACACAGGAAAGGTGGACACCAAGTCCTGCAGCCACAGTGTCACAGAGCTGACTGTTAGCCTACCCGTGCATTTTCCGCAGTAGGACCAAATCAGAGAGTAGAGAGCAAGGGGAACCCTTGTGCATTCCAACTGGTACTGCAAGAGAGTGAGTGAGCCTTCTAGGGAGAGTTTGCCCCAGACCCAGGGCCTCTCCACAGAAACAACCAGACGAGATCCCTGCCACCCACACCCCTAGTGTGGGCATCATAGGGATTCTTGAGATAGCAACCCCAACGTTGAAGCCTCTGCCTGGTGAGTCCACCAGTGTAATCCAGGCAAACAATCCCTGGATCTCAGATAGAACTGCATAATAGTGGCCTGCAGGCCACTGCAATAGTCAGAGAATCCGCACATGCACACTGCGGCCACTAAAAGTGCATGCAAATAGGGCCAAATGTCACATTCCTTACCTAGGCAAAACTGAAACCACAGTGCATACTCCCAAACCAGTGAACCTCTCTCATCTTCCTGAAAAAAACAATCCAGAAAACAGAAAGAGACATCATAGCCCGAACTACAAACTAGAGAAACAAACAGTGAGGGTTATAAATAACCGGATGGCTAGAGGCAGATGTAAGAACACACCCAACAAAAATCAGGACATACTGACCTCACCAGCAACCCCACAAAACAATGGACACTTCAATTCACTAGATATACAAGAAAACGACCTCAAAACTATGTTTCTCCAGCTATTAGAGGCCCATAAAGATGAAATGAACAAAGCCCTCAGAGAAATAGCCAAAGAAATCGAGACGAACAAAGAGGAAACAAATAGAGCTCTCAGAGAAATGACCATCAAAATTGAGGCAAAGAAGAAATGAACAAAGCTCTCAAAGAAATGTCCACACAAATGAAGGCAAATAAAGAAGAAATAAACAAAGCTCTCATAGAAATAGAGGCAATTATAGCCAAAGAAGTAGAGGCACAATTAGTGATACATAGAGAGGAAATGGACAAAAAAATAGAAGCTGCCATTGAAAAGCAGGACTCCACATTCAAACAGATGAAGGAAATGGTGCAAGACATGAAAACAGAATTAGAATAAATAAAGAAAACACAAATAGAGAAAAACCTGGAACTAGAGAACATAGAGAAAAGATCAGGAACTACAAAGGTAAGCATCACCAACAGAATACAAGAGATGGAAGAAAGAATCTCAGGAGCCGAAGATACACTTGCAGAAATTGACACAGCTCTCAAAGAAAAAAATAAAATCAGAAAAGTTCCAAACACAAAACATCCCAAGAAATCAAGGACACCATGAAAAGACAAAATCTAAGAATAATAGGAGTAGAAGAAAAAGAAGACATCAGGCTCAAAGGTCCGGAAAATATTTTCAAGAAAATTATAGAAGAAAAATTTCCCAACTTAAAGAAGGAGATGTCCATAAACATACCAGAGGCCTACAGAACACCAAGGAGACTAGACCAGAAAAGAAATTCTTCACGTCACATCATAGTCAAAACACTGAACCTACAGAACAAAGAAAAAATTCTAAAAGCAGAAAAGGAAAAAGGCCAAGTAACATATGAAGGTAGACCTATCAGAATCACACCAGATTTCTCAACAGAAACTATGAAAGCCAGAAGGGCCTGGACAGAAATCATACAGTCCTTAAGGGACCACAGATTCCAATCCAGACTACTATGCCCAGCAAAACTTTCAATCAACATAGACAGAGAATTCAAAATATTCCATGACAAAACCAAATTTAAACAATATCTACATAGTAAACCAGCTCTACAGAAGTTACTAGAAGGGAAACTCCAAACCAAAGAAAACAACTACATCTAAGGAAAGAGAGGAAATAGATAACTACACAACAAAAAACCCAAAAGAATACAAGCAATGAAACTCAGTGACACCACAAACCCCACATCAAAAGTAAGTAACAATTGTTGGTCACTAGTATCTATCAACATCAACGGACTCAACTCCCCAATAAAAAGACACAGACTAACAGAATGGGTGCAGAAACAGGATCCAACATTCTGTTGCATCCAAGAAACATACCTATGCAACAAAGATAAACACTACCTCAGAGTAAAGGGCTGGAAAACTGTTTTTCAAGCAAATGGTTCCAGAAAACAAGCTGGAATAGCCATCCTAATATCTAATAAAATAGACTTTCAACCCAAGTTAATAAAAAATGATAAGGAGGGCCACTATATTCTCATCAAAGGAAAAATCCACCAAGAGGACATGACAATTTTGAATATCTATGCCCCAAATACAAGAGCACCTACATTTGTAAATGAAACAATATTAAAGCTTAAATCACACATTGATCCTAATACCTTAATAGTGGGAGACTTCAACACTCCACTCTCACCAAGGGACAGATCAACTAGACAGAAAACAAATAGGGAAATAAAAACACTTACAAAGTCCCTAAATCAAATGGATCTAATAGACTTCTACAGATCTTTTCATCCAAACTCAAAAGAGAATACCTTCTTTACCGCATGGAACCTTCTCCAAAATAGACCATATAGTTGGTCATAAAGCAAGCCTCAACAGATACAAAAGGATTGAAATAATCCTTTGTATTCTATCTGACCACCATGGAATAAAGCTGGACCTCAACAACAACAGAAATAACAAAAAGCCCACACACATAGAAACTGAACAACTTGTTACTCAATGACAGCTGGGTTAAGGAAGAAATAAATAAAGAAATTAAAGACTTCCTAGAATTCAATGAAAATGAAGGCACAACATACCCAAATTTATGGGACACATTAAAAGCAGTTCTCAGAGGAAAATTTATAGCACCAAGTGCCTTCAAGAAGAAATTTGTAACATCACATACAAGCACCTTAATGGCCCAACTGAAAAACCTAGAAAAAAAAGAAGCAGATACACCCAAGAGGAACAGACAGTTGGAAATAATCAAACTCAGGGCTGAAATCAATACATTAGAAACAAATAAAACTCTTCAAAGAATCAATGAAACAAAAAGCTGGTTCTTTGAGAAAATCAATAAGATAGATAAACCATTAGCCACTATTCGCAGATGATATGATAGTATATATGAGCGACCCCAAAAATTCAACCATCAATGGAGGAATGGATACAGAAATTGTGGTATTTTTACACAATGGAATACTACTCAGCAGTCAAAAAGGAGGAAATCATGAAATTTGCAGGCAAATGGTGGGATCTAGAAAAGATCATTCTGAGTGAAATATCCCAGAAGGAGAAAGACAAACATGGGATATACTCACTTATATAGACCTATAAGATATGATAAACATAATGAAATCTATACACCTAAAAAAGATAATCAAGAGAGCAGACGGGGTAAGATGATCAGTCCTCGTTTAGAAAGACAGATGGGATGTGCATTGAACGTATGACAGGAGTCTACTGAAGGCATCTGAAAGACTCTAACTAGCAGCGTTTTCAAAGCAGATACAAAGACTCATAACCAAACCTTTCGCAGAGTACAGGGAATCATATGAAAGAGGGGGAGTTGGTATGATGGGGAAAGGATAAGAGCTCCACAAGGACCAAATATATCTGGGCACAGGGTCTTTTATGGGACTGACATTCAACCAAGGACCATGTATGGATATAACCTAGAACCTCTGCTCGGATGTAGCCCGTGGTAGCTCAGTAACAAATTGGTTTCCCATAGTAAGGGGAACAAGGACTATTTCTAACAGGAACTCAATGGCTGGCTCTTTGACCTCCCCATCCCGCAAGGGAGGAGCAGTCCTGTTAGGCCACAGAGGAGGACTTTGCAGCCAGCCCTGAAGATATCTGATAAAACGGTCAGATGAATGGGGAGGAGGTACCCCCCATCAGTGGACTTGTTAAGGGGCAGGGTGGAGGTGAAGGAGGGAGGGTGGGATTGGGAGGGAATGAGGGAGTGGGATACAGCTGGGATACAGAGTTAATAAAATGAAACTGATAAGAAAAAAATAAAATAAAATAAATGAACTGAAAATGACAACCAAGCCCTGTGGCACCAAGAGGTCTCAGGAAGTAGATCTAGAATTTATGATGTATGCAGCCAACTGTTTTCCAGATTAGGTTTGCAGCCTAGTTATCACCATTCTGCATGTTTGTTATTGTTGATTAAATTTTATACTATGATCTTTGAGCTTTTTCATATTGTCTGTCTAGTCTTTATAAGGCCAACTCTCTTTAAAAAGTACTAGCTTAGTCCTGTGGAGTGGGGGGTTGCCCATGGGAGTAACAAAATAAAATCTTATGTTGGCTGCCGAAAGACACTCCCATACACAGCTTTTCTTTCTGCCTCTTCATTGCTAAAATGTGGCCTTGTTTATAATATTGGTCCCATCATTTTCTTATACTGTGAGGCCAAAAACATGAAAAAAAAATGAAAACAAGTCAGGTTCAGATTGACACTATGGAATAATGGAAACACAGGCACAAACTGGTTGGTCAGTAATGCTTTTGGAGAAAAAAAAAATCTCGACCTACTGGAAACATTTCCTACTGAAAAAAATGTGAAAAATCACTATGCCAAATGAAGCTTCAGTCACATCCCACTAACAGGCAGCCAAGTGACAACAGTGGGGGAGCACTCACTGGTACTTTTCCAGCAAGTGTTTTTCCAAGGTCAATGCCATGAAGCAGCTTTTCACACCCATAAGCCTGAATCTGCCTACCAGCTAGTGGGGGATGGCCAACTATGATTATAATGCTAGTTTGCTGTAACTGTGCCCACTCATCAATCAGTGCTTGTCAGCCCTTGTGTGACATCATACTTGCCACTGAGCTTTCTCATAGATTAGCTCACGCAAGTTTCCTTTCTCCAATGAAATTCTTTCTTTCTTTTGTTCCTTGGACTTATCAGAGGCCACTCTAGTCTGTGCAGGTGAGTCATGGATTACAGTGCTAGTCTTCGCTTAACCCCAAAGGAGAATTCCCTTGGTAGAGAACTGTCAGACCTGTGTTGGATTATGGAACACCATCTATCATGATTGATGACTGCGCACTGTTTTCATGATGCCCCTATGTGCCTGATAGCTGCTTTCTTCCCTCCATAGTATCCTGGAATGCTGTAACCTAGTCATCAAGATCTCTATTATCTAAGTGCTTAATGTTTACATAGCATTTACTGTTAGCATCCTCAGAGTAGCATTGATTTCCATTGCTATCGTTACAGCTAAAACAACTTCTTTATGCTAGCTATTGTACAGTCATACTCATATTGGACTAGACTTAAGCATGGGATAAAATGTCACAAAGGCTGACTATTGACATCAAAGCTTTTCTCGTGTATAAAAATTATAAACCATGCACTGACTTTAAGATGAGAGTCCTGTCTTCAAGTAGATTAAAAAGAACCATTATGATGGAGATATAAATTCTGGGAAGCCTTTACCAGTTACAGCTAAGATCACCATTTACTGTTATTCATTTTTTCAGAGCATCAACAGCTGTGATTCATCTGAGTCACATTATTAAGAATTTATAACATTTTATTGTACTTTTTATTAACCTGAAAATAAAAACGGCATAAGCGTTTGGCTTGTGTTATGTTAGGTATTGGACATAAAATAAGAAATGTTAATGTTTGTCAAAATATAAGGTGGATTCTGTGCATATTTAATGCATGGCTTCAAAAGAACATCTAGGAAGACGAGAGAACAGTCTCAGAACACAGACAATTATAGTCTCTGGGATCTGAGAGACTGAATTTGTAATCAGACAGAGTTAGAATGCCATGGATATGAACAGTCATTTGTGCCCAAGTCTGTCTGATCTTGCTTTCAGTTTCACATATAATGAAAATGGTAATCAGGAACCAAGTCTTGTAACCTTTACAGTTTCAATGACCTCTGTTGTGAAGTAAGTAACTTGTAATGCCCACTTTAGCCAATTAAAGACAAACCGAAGCCTACTGTAATGGTTTACGAAACACAGAACAAATGGCCATGTTCTTTCCCAGTATGTCCAATTAAACTTTGTTTAGAGAACAGCAGTTTCTGTACTGGAGTTGTTAACTAGTAAGTTCAGCCTCCAATAGGGTCAGCACTGCGTTTTCAGCTGCCTTGCTGACAGCACTGCTTTTAGAGACACAGTGTGTTGTGTGAGTGTGAACTGTCCCCCACTGTCTCATGAACATTTGCTCCCCAACTGGTGGAACTGTTTAGGAAGACCATGGAACCTCTATGAGATGAAGCATTACTGTAGGAAAATATCACAAGGGGAGAGCTTGAGATATTATAACTCACCTCTAGTTCTGTTTGCTTGCTACTTCTGGAAGGCCAATCCAGTTGTCTGGACTGGCTGGTCTCATGGCCATGCCTTCCCTGCCAGGAAGGACAGCACCCCTTTGGGGCTAGAAGCCAAAAACAACCTTTCTGCCATTAACTTGCTTTTGCCGGAGTCTTATTACATAGCTTTATCCATTTTATAAAAATACATTAAAACTTTGATTAAAAAAATAGTAATGAGGAGTTTGTATTCCCAAGTCCCAGCTGCCCTCCTGACACTGTAAATGCTAACACCATATCCTTCCTTTCACTCCCCTGCTTCAGCTCTCTCCCGAAGAACCCCACCCACTTGCTCAAGGGAATGACAGCCCATCTATCCCTCTTTCATATCCATCACCTCGGAGACTTTCTTCAGCACCTTGTTCCTCAGTCTTGTATCTTAGATCTTGCCTTGCCATTGACCCCTTCCCTTTAGTGTGCAAGTTTTACTTCATAATAAAAAAGAACCAGAAGCCTCGAAATCATGCCCTTGTTCCTACTTCAGCAAGTGTTGCACTTTCTCACTGTGCTAGAGTTTCATTTATGTGTTGATGTGTATATTAAATGCTTATGTGTAGGGATCAAAGGTTAGCCTTACCTTGGCTATTGTTCCTCAGATGTAGTCCATCTTTTTTAGTTATTTTTTTTTTCTTGTCTGTTGGTTTTGTTTTGTTTTGAGCACAGTCTCTTTATTGGCCTGGAACTCAGTTGTGATGGCTGAACCCCAGAGAGCCCCAGGAAACCTCCTGTCTTTTTTTCCCTGGCCCTGAGATGTCAGACACATGGTACCACACAGTCTGGCAGATTAAACACAGGTCCCCAAGTTTGAGTGGCAAGTGGTTAGCCTACGGAGATACCTCCCTAGTCCTATTCCAGATCCACTGAATGAGAATCACTGTTGTTCTCTCTCTCTCTCTCTCTCTCTCTCTCTCTCTCTCTCTCTCTCTCTCTCTGTCTCTCTGTTTTTATCAGCTCCTAAGTGCAAGTTCCATGTGGTCCCATTTTTACCAACATTGCTGCAGATAAGGCAGCCATTTTTCAATCCTGAGTCTGGTTTTCACCATTAACACTGTTTACTATCTACTTTGTCCATATGAAGAACCTGCTTTGGAGTCTTCCATGATAATTTTCCTATGCCGTTTTTCTCATTGCTTTCTCTCCCTTTATTTATTCTCTTTGAGTATTATTTTTTAATTTTTTTATTAATTACACTTTATTCACTTTGTATTCCCCCTGCAGCTCTCTCCCTCCTCCCCTCCCAATCCCTCCTTTCCTCCCCTGTTCTCCACACATGCGCCTCCCCAAGTCCATTGATAGGGGAGGTCTTCTTTTTCTTCCTTCTCATCCTAGTCTATTAGGTCTCATCAGGAATGGCTGCATTGTCTATTATTTTCTTGAATATTGGCATTCCCAAGCTTTTGCTCTCTGTTGTTTACTTCACAAGGATCCTGTGGTCAATCTTCTTTATAACAACAATTTCAACAACCAGCCACGTTCCTGCTGATTCCCAAGTCTTTATAGCTCTGACCTTTTCTCAGAAATCCAAAATCACATGCCCTGGAATCGGATGCACATACCACTCCATTTTACCCCTGGTGCTTTTAATGCTCAGACTGAAACACTTGAATGACAAGTTCCATAAGCCTTCAGCCTCTTTTCCAAATAATTAATCTACAAACAGCTCATTCCATAGACTATTTTGGTTTCCAATTTTCATTTATCCTTTTGTATCTCCCACATCTCTGTTGATTTTACTGTTCATTTTATTTTTTTTTCACTGCTAATTTTTAGGTTTTAGGTATCCTCTCCAGTGGTCATTTACATGGACTGCTGAAGTAAGTTCTTGCTGAGTTTCTTTTTATCACCCTCCTGCCTTCCATTGTCCTGTCATACTGCTGTCAGTGTTATCTGTTTAATATGAAATAAATCTGAGTTGAACCTTCTATTGTTAAGTTTAAACTGCTCAGTATGGCATTCAAGGAAGCCTTGGCAGATTTAAAAAAAAATATTTCCAACCTCATTTCCTCACCTAAATAATTCCCTGCCCTCACTTTCTTCACTCTTTTACATACATGTCATTTGAACTTCCTAGGAAGCACTTTCTTTACCATAATACTCCAGAGCATTCTTCAAATCCAGTTTTAATATGTTCTTGTAAGCAGACTGTTCAGTGATGTGGATATTTGAGAAATGTTTCTATCCACGAGGGCAGCTGATTTTCCCATTACAGGAAACAGCTTCTCATCTCTCTAAACTGGTAGAAAGAAGCATTGGAGATTTCCATGAAATAAGAGTAGTAAACCCCCTTTTTTGTATGACCTTTAAACTTCGCTTGTATTTTTTTTTTAATTTAAAAAGTAATTTATTTTTGAGATAGGGTTTGAACACAGCCTCAGCTAACCTTGACTCACAGGACAACTTAGACTAGCCACAAACTCTGTATTCCCTACCTCGTCTTCCAGAGCGTAGGGATTACCAATGTGTAATACTGATATTGAACATAATTTCTCCCTCTGTATTGCACCTATTGATATTCTGAAGTTGTAAAGAAAATCTAACCTATTACTAAAATCTCATGCGATTAAAAAAAAACAACAACCCAATGAACTGCTCGTGCCATCCACATTCCTCTATTGTTTTATGCCATTTTTTTTTTACTTTTTTATTTTTATTTTATTTATTTATTTTTTTTCAATGCAGTTTATTCAGGAACCTTGAACAATCATCTGACCCTGGGGAAAGCCAGCCCACAGCTTAAATAGCCTCTGGGTAGCCAACCCCAGCGTGCCACGCGGGCAATGCAGATAGGTCCACATACATGGATGCAAGCCAGATCCTCAGCCTTAGCCAAATGTGGAATTGTTCATGACAGAGAGCACTCACCATCGGGAAGGTTTTATCCCATTTTTAAAAAGATTTTCTTCTAGACCCAGTTTGTGTGTGGGCTTTGAACAGCATCAAGATGAGATGGACCTACTGCTGAGGCTGTAGCTCAGTTTGTAGAGTGACTACCCTAACATGAATAAAGCCCTGGGGTAGAGAAATCAGCATTTGAATGAACAAGGATAAATTGTATACATTCCAAAAGAACATTATACCAACATTTCCCCCTTTAAGTCCAATAAAAGCTCCTTTTCTTTCAATACAATAATAATTATAAAATTATGAAAACTCTTAAGTAAATTTTACATGTGTAATGTCCAGTGCATGTGCATTTGGAAACTTAGGAGGAAGTACTTGATTATCTATCCTATCTTGTCAAGCTTAGAGTTCTATACCTAAATTAACTTTTATTTTTATTGGTATTATCTATATGAAAACACTTTCTAAATTCTAAACAACTTAAGCTTAGTTGTGGAACTATAACTATTTGTTCTTCAACCCCACCAGAGACTTCAGAAGAAATAAAACTAGTTACTAGAGTAAACAGGAAGTACATGTTAACAGCTTCCAAAAAATGAAAAAATTCGACAGAGACAGTTGATTGCCTGAACAGTCACCCAAAACTCTATGTATCCCCTGATCATTGTCTTCAACCTTCTGGCTCAGAATATTTGACTGACAGTATGGAGCAGGGACTATTTAGGTTTAACAGATAGATATGACTTTGTAGATAGGTCGATTACATGACGATAGGTAGTTTTCAAAACCTTCAGAGACCTACAGAATATGGCATTTAAAATGTCTTTATTATTTTAAAAGAGTCTTTGACTCATCTCTCCAGGAGATGAGACAGGTCATCTCCTGGCAGCAACCCCTCCTACCTCAAAGAACATGATGAACATCGAAGAACCTCCATATGGAGATGGCTTCAAATATGGCAAATGAGCCACTCGGCTAAAGAAAATACCCTCACTTCATGACAAAGAAATTTTGCCAAAAATGGGCAAGCTTAAATGCAGGACAAGTTGACTGCTGAACTTTGCTTGTGTTTTTAAACTTTGCTGTAAATGTTTCGTTTTCATGAGGTGTGTGTGGCATTCTCTGATACCAATGCATAGATGACTCGGCCTTCTGAGCCTAGCAAAATTAAGCAAAGCTCCAATGTTTGGTGATAGGCAAAGTGACAGCACTTGAATGGGGACAGCAGGAGTGGTGTTCAGACACAGAGAAAAAAGTGATCGTCTCCATAACGCTGTGACAAAAAGAGTGAAAGTAGGCACATTACAGCTACAACTCTATTAAATAGTTGCTAGGTGCACAAAAGGTACTACAGTGAGAGTTTCATGTCCATCTTCTCGTTAAATCCTCACAAAATCTCTGTGAAGTAGCTACTCTTACTATTCACTCCTTGTAGATTGGAACTCTGACACAGTCTAAGGTTTTACTTTGTCTAAGGTTCTACTACAATGTAGGATCTGTCTCCGAAGTGTGTGTGCTCTTAACCACAGCATATACTGCAAACTGGGGAAATCAGTGACTCTTTATGAGCCGTTGAACATGGACTAAAGCATGGCAGGGAAGTGCATTTGCTTATTCATGGGACTGCGTGAAGATGGTGCATGGAATGTTCAGTTTGGAAATGAGAGAGTACAGGATGTTGGGGTGGAATGGATCTTGGAGTTCTTGACTGAGCCCCATGTTATTGTGTACTGTGGCCTGAGATTGGAGAGGTGTTATGAAGAGGAAGATGTAATTGACCAATAACTCTACAGATGCATTTAGGACAATTATTTTCAAGACTGGAAAATGCACCAAGGTTGGGCATAGACAAATATTGAGGATGAAAATGGCGAGCCAGGTCAGACATATGAAAACAGTTCAGGGGTGCCTGTGTAATACCTTCAGTCAACATACATTAGAAACTTCTATATAGGGTGAGCCTATCAGGAATTTTCCAGGACTAAAAAGAGAAAGGAAGGAATCTACATTGATTCCTGGGTCCAAGACTGCTTGACTAGTAGATAATGGCAAATATTTTAGGGAGATGGGGTATTGAATGATGGTATTATTAGATTTTGGACATGTTGATTTTAAGATAATGATTGCACTCCATTAAATGGACTGCATAATAGACCATTAACTAAGGCATGCAATTAGAAGACAGATGGGGCCTGGATCAGTAAGAAAACTTGCTAAAGACATGGCAGTGAGGGAGAAGAGGAAAGAAGTTCCCCTTAGGACGCTGATGTTTAGTGGAAGCTCAGGAAGAGTTTGAAAACTAGAACCTGGTAGAGAGATTCCCTAAACAAAAAGTGCAGTGGACTTGGAGACAGAAGGATGAGAGAAGACAAGGAATTGATTTGAGAATGAGGTATTTGAAATGACTCATACAGCTATAAAACAGACATAGCTCACAACCTTTATTTCCCTCCTTAAATAAAAAAAGAAAATGAGCCAAAATACAAAGTCGTCTAAAAGAAGAATTGAAGGGTGATGGTCATCTCTAGAGAAGTAAGAATTCAAGTATGAACTTGCTAACTAACAGATGCAAAACTGGTTTTGCAACTTCAGAGCAATAAAGTAACATCCTTTGGCTGCCTCATCCACCAGGTAGAAATCAGTTGCAAATGAAATTTATATTTCTGTGGACATGTCTTATCCACTAACCCCAGTTTTCTACAAGTGACAAAATTGTAGAGGTCTCAGTTGAAGTTAGATGAAGGTTGGGCCCTGCAGAATTTTTTTTTTTCAGAGAGTCTGCTAGACAGTTCTCAGCCACACTGAGAGGACCCTCAAGGATGATTCTGTCCATTTCTAAGTCCTTCTGAGTACTTCCCAACACTCTCATTCCTTTACAGTTCTGATGCCAGTCTCTTGCTCTTTCCCCTGTACACTATGGTGTTTTCCTCTAGATATATTTTTCTCCAAATAAATTACTCACAGCTTCAAGTTTTTGTCAGAAACTGTAGAGAACTAGCACATTCCCAGGAGTGTGGAGACGATTCCAGCTCATTACAGTCACACTGAACACAGTGGCCAGATTTCCAGTATCACCCTCAGGTGTTGCTTAGAGAGTATTTCTTGGGTGTTTTCTCCTGTGGTGCTCTGGAACTCCAGCGTTCTGGAACTCACCCAGTGATTGCCCTCATTCTTCTTACTGAACCATGCTATGGAAAAGTGAATTGCTTAGTATTGCATATGTGTTCCAGGCAGAGAACTTGTGCTTGAGTCTCCTAGAACCCAGTCCAGAAAGTATTCCAATATAGATCCTTATATCCAACCCAGTGAGTATTTATTAAGACTTAGAGTTTATGCCCTTAGTTTTGTTTCTAGTTTATAGAGGAGTAAGAAGTAGTAAGGATTAAAAAGGTTAAAGTTTTGTATTTGTTAGTAGTTTTCTTTTTTTAAGAGAAAAGTCCACAAACTATTTATATGGAAGTCTTGACAGATGAGTGATGTGGATGACAACTGGTTTCTCAACATTTTGCCACTTGAATCCAATGATGAGTTGTCAGGAGTAGTTTATGCCATTAAGAAGAACCAAAGTGTATTCGTTACTCAACAGCAGCATCTGTTCTTAGTTTCAACTTGGTTCTTGTCCCTTTAAGTAGTTCATTAGAGGAAGCAATACTTATAATCACTACTTGGAAATTGTTCTGTAGATTCAATAAAATGTTGGAGCAGGACACTGCCAGTCTATTGTTTATAATAATTTGCGAGACTTGCATACAAAATGTCTCATTTTTTTTCAATGAGAAGGAACCATAGCAAACACTTTTTCTTGATATTTTTAAAAGATTTCATCTGAGGGAGAAGATAGGACTTTGTCTATCAGACTTACGTGAATGTTAAAGTACAGCAGAGCTGACCACTTGCTACAGAGATGCAGTACGGTTACAGCTACATTTCACTTCAGTTCAGTGAGTTCTAGCTACAGGCACATTAAAGATGAACATGGTATTTGGACGACTTCTGGTTTAAAAATTTCCCATTGTATGGATAATGTTTTATTTGACAAAAATGATTACTTCCTCATCTCCCAAGACATTACCATGTTGTACTTATTACTAAAGTATATGGTGATGTATTGTTGATATGGCTGACAATGAATACAGAAAATATGTAGCATTTTCTCTCTGTTGTGAAAGTTAACACTAAAAATACTTGATACTGTTTTCACCTTCCTGGTTTCTCCCATTATTATGCTGTTTGCTTCTGTGAATAATTGCAGTACTGTTTCTTAACTATTTGTAATGTATCTAAGATTTAGTAGTGCAGAATTACAGAATTACATGAAATTATTTGTGTTTTTCCTTCCCAGGTTTGGCACAACTACAATTTAAAAAAATTAATTCTGTGACAGCGAGCCCTTGCGATAAGTTTGTTATTATTCCATGCTATGTTACCAACATAGATTCACCACACATCAACGCGTTGTATCTGAAGTGGCTATTTGGAAGCAATTTAGTTTTAATCTACGATGGATATGCAAACACAACTGTGAGAACCGCTAACTTTAAAAGCGCAGAAATCCTCCCCTCAGAATTCCCAAAAGGAAACGCTTCTTTGACCTTGGAAAAGAATGAGGCGAAAGAGGGAAAGTACACATGTGAAGTAACAGAATTCAGTAAAGAGGGGAGACACACGGTGGAACTAAAATATAGCAGCGGTAAGTGACATATGTTAAACAGGTTTTGTCTCCTTGAATATACATACCAAATCTTGATTCACTTTGTGGCCATGTCTGGTGGAAGACTCTTCAAGAGAGAGCTTAATGCTGTTTTGAGGAGTGGGTTAATCCACTTCCTAAAGGAGTGGTTCAGTTATCACCAGTGAAAGTTGTCTTAAAGCAGACCCACCCCTTTGTCTTCTGCTATTTCCTTCCTGAGTTAATGTCCTGTAATGCACGAGGTATCACAGGGGATGTCATCACAACCCAGGTGGATGCTAGGCTGGGAAGGAATGTCAAGTGAAGTGTCTACAACACAAACATAAGGACTTGTGTTCAGATCTCTGGTGCTCAACAAAAGCCAGACTCTGGCTTTGCATCCATCTCCCCAGAGCTGGCTGAAATATCACAGGGAAGAAGCCCTATCCCTACAGCTGGTAGCCAGGTAGTCCTGCCCAGCTGGGAAACTCCAGGGTTCCTAAGAAACCTTATATCAAAAACTAAGGTGAAACATTATGGAGAGACAACATGAACCTGTACTCCATGCATGTGTGGGTACACAGAAAATGCACCCCTAGACTAGACCTATGCATATGCCACCCCCCTCCCAAAAAAAAGACCAAATAAACAGGAGAAGGAAGAAGAAGAAGCAGCAGCAGCTAAGCAGACGCCAATGGCAAAATAAAACTCCCTCCTTCATAAATTCCAATGTCCGGGGCTGGAGAGATGGCTCAGTGGTTAAGAACACTGCCTGCTCTTCAAAAGGATGGGGGCTCAATTCCCAGACCTACATGGCAGTTCACGACTATCTGTAATGCCAGTTCCAAGAGAACTGACACCTTCACACTAATGCTCATAACATTTAAAAAGTTAAATGAATAAATAAATAATAAAAAGTACCTGTTTAAAAAAAAAATCCCTAGTCTCAGGTACTCTGTTACAGCAATGTAAAACAGACTGGGAAAATTAAATTTCTTTTTTTTAATTAAATTTTTATTTTTTAATACTAGTTACAGTTTATTAACTTTGTATTCCAACTGTTCCCACTCCCACATTCCCTGGGAGATCAGGGAAAATTAGATTTCTATAAACACTTTGTTTTTTCTGTGTCCTGTTACAACTGATCCTACTGCAAAGGAGGGAAATGGGCTGAGAAACTATACTTAAAAACAATCACTTTACCGCTACCGCTGAGTATTCATATAACATCTGTGATGGTTTCATTGTGAAATGACCCTAGATGCTCATGTATTTGACCATTTGGTCCCCAGCTGGCAGTGCAGTTTGGTTGATTGCAGAACCTTTGAGAAATACAGACTAACTAGGAAAAATAGGGGAAGGTCTTGGAAGTGGTACCTGCCTTTGGTTCTGGTTTGCGGTCATATAAGGCCCCACCTGCTCCAGCCACCTGGGACTGTCTGTCTCCACTGCCCTCGCCTGCCTCCCCAGGACACTGAACCAAGGGTAAACCCCCATCCTTTAAATTGCTCCTGTAGGTTATTTTGTCATAGTTGAAAGCAAATAATTCGACATTTTTCATCATTAAAACAATTTTTTCTGAATCCCTTGTTTACTTTTTTCACATTATAATTCAATTTGCGTTTTTTATTATTAATTACAGTTTATTCACTTTGTATCCCAGCTGTAGTCCCCTCTCAATCCCACCCTTCCTCCCTCTTTTTATCTATTATTATTTTTGTTGTTGTTGTTGTTGTGTGTGTGTGTGGTTGTGAGAATTTTGGTCTAAAGACTCTCCTGTTTGGGCAATGAGCCCTGGGCTCATGAATTTTGCATTTTGTTTTACCACCATAAAATATTTTTTCATGTGCTTTCCCCTTTCTTTTCACCCATCTCTCCTTTCCTCTCTTTTTGTTTTTTTATTATTTAAAACAACTTTAAATTTAAATAAATTTTTATCACATTCTTCTCCTCCTCTAATTCCTTCTGGATCCTCTCCTCCTCCCTACCCACCCAACTTTAAGTTCCTTCTTAAAAAACAAACCCAACACAGCAACAAACCCCTCAAAATCAAGAAAACAAAATAATATCACACCCAAAAATTAAAAAAAAAAACTCAAAACATCAAACTGTAAGCAGAGTAGAAGCACAAAACAAAATAAAACTTTGTAGTCAATTATATGTTGGTCAACGCCTTCTGAACATGAGACCTTTATTGATACAATCAGTGTCACTCTGTTGGAGAAAACTGATTTTCCCTTTCCTGTCAGGTATGAATGACAGTACAGTTATTAATTTTTACCCTATAACAAAATAACAAAATAAAATAAAATACAACCTATCACATGTAAGTTGGATAAGACAAACCAACAGAATAAAGACAGCCCAGGAGTAGGAACAAGAATCAGAGACCCACTCATTCACGCAGTCAGGAATCACATAAAAGCACCAAACCCAGAAACCAGAGGCCCTGCTGTAGACACATGCAGCCCTATCCTTGCAGCTCCAATCTCTGTGCGTTCATCTGAGCTCTTCTCAAGTTTTCCTCCATTCCTTCTGGCTCTTCCACCCTTTCCACTTCATCTTACACAAGGTTTCTGACTCGAAATGGAAGGGATTTACTGAAAACATCCCCTTGAGAGCCGACTGTTCCAATGTCTTTCACTCTCTGCATAATGTCTGGATATAGATCTTTATATTTCTTCCCTTCTATTGCTGAAGGAAGCTTCTTTATGACAGCGGAATAAGGCGCTGATCTATGACTATCGTAGAATACCATTAGTAGTCATTTTATCACTACTTATTTTTCTTTTCTTCGACCAGTGTTTTTTGTTTGTTTTATTCTAGATCCCTTGGCTACCTAGACTCAGGTTTTTAGTAAATCAAGCAGTGTTGCATATGGGTTATATCTTGTGGAGTAGACCTTATGTCAAATCTGTTATTGGTTGGTTTTGCCTATAAGCTTTTGTACTGCCATTGTCCTAGCATATCTCCCAAGACCAAGTGGTAAATAACAGGTTTGTAGCTGATGTGGTGTCTATGTTCCTATTTTGAGTGTATGCATAGTGTGTTCTTCTACCAATGACAGTTGCATGTAGAAGTGAAGGCTTTGTGTAGGCACCAGCTCAACATCTCCATCTTCAATGAGTTGTGTGGGCTTTGTCTTCAGCAATGCACGATGTCAGTTTGTGTATAGTAACCTATAGTCTTGGCAATGACCTGGGTTGCTTGTGGATTCTAGTGGGGGCCCAACAGTTCAATGAGGTATAATCCAATCCCAGTACTGAACTCTTCATTTGATGACAAGAGACTGATTATCTCTCTTTCCCATTACTGGGCAATTTTATTGAGACTGCCTTCAGATATGAATATATTTTAAGAGTTTCTACTGCATTAGGTTTCCATATTAACTTTCAAATAACTTTCTTAATTTTAACTGCCTCTACTGTATTTGTTCCCCATACTTCCCTTCTCCCTTTGCATATGATCCTCCCATTCCAGACACACAATAGCCTAACCATAACTGTTTATTTCCTAATGAGGTAATTTCCATCTTGTACCTACCCTCTATGTTTCTATGGATTTCACATTGTTTATCATTGACTTCAAAGCTAAGATACATATATAAGCAAATCCATACCCTATTTGTGTTTCAGATTCTGTAATACTTCACTCTGGATGATGTCTTTGTCCAGCTCCCTCCATTTGGCCAAAAATTTCATCATACCATTTTTTTTTAATGGCTGAGTACTACTTTGTTGTGTAAATGTACATTTTCTTTGTCTATTCTTTGTCTATTTCCTCTGTTTCGGGACAGCTAGAGTATTTCCTGTTTCTGACTATTATGAACAGAAGAGCAACAAACGTATCTGTGCAAGTGTCTCTGTGGTAGGATAAACATATATTTGAATATATGGCTGAGAGTGCTATGGCTGAACATTTAAGTAGATCCATTGCCATCTTCCTAAGAAACTGCCACACTCATAAATATGTGCTGTCTTACTCCCCATCCTCTCCAGCAGTAGCTGTCGCTTGTTTTGCTGCCATTCTGAAAGGTATAGGTATAAGATTAAATCTCAAAGTAGTTTTGACTTGCATTTTGCTGATGACTAAGGATGTTGAAAAAAATTTTGTCTCTCAGCAACTTAAATTTCCTCTGCTGGAACTTTTCTGTTTAGCTCTGTACTCCATTTTTAAAATACAGATATTTGTTTTCTTGATATCTAGCTCCTTGGGTCTTTTGTATTTTTTTGCCTATTAGTCCTCTCTTGGTTGTGTACTTGGTGAAAATCTTTTCTCACTTTGTAGAAAATCACACTGTAGGCTGTCACTTTATCCACATAATAGCATTCTATGACAGAACTAATGACAGTCTCAGTGTCATGAAGCCCCATTTATTAATTGTTCATCCTAGTGCCTGTGCTCACTCACTGTTCTTTTCAGAGAATCTTTTCATGTGCCAGGGAGTTAAAGGCTATTCCCATCTTTTTCTAACTGGTTGGCCTTCTTATATGTTCTGTTTTGTTGGCACCCATTTTTCTAACTAAGGTTGGCAAGCCCTAACCCATGCTCCCTGAGCAAAGAGAATCAGAGGATCTTAAGTGTGGCCTAGTTGGCTTTCTTGTTTTTGTCAGTGTTCTTTCTCTTTGCCAACATATGGGAAAAGTAGGGATCCAACCTAACTGAATTCAGGCTTGGTTATAGTGCC
Organism: Meriones unguiculatus; assembly: GCF_030254825.1. Lineage (NCBI taxonomy): Eukaryota > Metazoa > Chordata > Mammalia > Rodentia > Muridae > Meriones > Meriones unguiculatus. Next base: position 51,724,347 of record NC_083364.1, on the reverse strand, counting down.
CAGATTCTTCACAAAAGGTTGGTGAGTTGTGTAAAGGAGTTGTCCTAGCTAAAGTAGTCTCCTTGTTTTTATTTCTTGCTATGCCAGCTGACTTCTATAACTATACACAACAGAATTCTGACCTTATTGTTTTTTTAATTTTTTATTAATTACACTTTATTCATTTTGTATATCCCCATAAGCCCCTCCCTCCTCCCTTCCCGATCCCACCCTCCCTCCCCTTTCTGCATGCATGCCACTCCCCAAGTCCACTGATAAAGGAGGTTCTCCTCTCCTTTCTGATCTTAGTCTATCAGTTCTCATCAAAAGTGGCTGCATTGTCCTCTACTGTGGCCTGGTAAGGCTGCTCCCCCCTTAGGGTGAGGTGATCAAAGAGCAGGCCAATCAGATTATGTCAGAGGCAGTCCCTCTTCCCATTACTATGTAACCCCCTCTGACACTGAACTGCCAAGGGGTACATTTGTGCAGAGGTTCTGGGTTATCTCCATGAATAGTCCTTGGTTGGAGTATAAGTCTCTGGGAAGTACCCTGTGTTCAAATTCTCTTGTTCTGTTGGGCTCCTTGTGGAGACCCTGTCCTCTCCAGCTCTTATTTCCCACTTCTTACATAAAATTCCATTCACTCTGCCCAACAGTTGGCCATCAGGCTCAGCATCTGCTTTGATAATCTGCAGGGCAGAGGCTTTCAGAGGCCCTTTGTGGTAGGTTCTTAGTTTGTTTCCTGTTTTCTTCTTCTGGCTTTCAGAAGCCCTCTGTAGAAGGTTCCTAGGTTTTTTCCTGTTTTCTTCTTCTTCTGATGTCCATCTTCTTTGCCTTTCAGGATGTGGATTGACCGTTTTAGTTAGGATCCTCTCTCTTGCTTAGTTTCTTTAGCTGCACAGATTTTAGTGGGTTTGTTCTATGTTGTATGTCTATATGAGTGAGTATATGCTGTGTGTGTCTTTTTGCTTCTGGGACAACTCACTCAGAATGATCCTTTCCAGGTCCCACCATTTACCTGCAAATTTCATGATTTCCTTATTTTTCATTGCTGAGTAATATTGAATTATATAGATGTACCACAATTTCTGCATCCATTCTTCAGTTGAGGGGCATCTGGGCTGTTTCCAGCTTCTGGCTATTACAAATAAAGCTGCGGAAAACATGGTTGAGCAAATGTCCTTTGTGTGTGTGTGTGTGTGTGTGTGTATGTGTGTGTGTGTGTGTTTGGTGTTTTTTAAGCTCTCCTAAGAATCTCCAGACATATTGCTGATGTGAGAGTTGAACAGGCTTTGAGAACTTCTACTCTAGTTGGGAACAAAACAGTTCAAGTTTTTTCAACCAGTTTTCTTGTAGCTCTTTTTTCTGTTATCCTATTGGGACTGGGAGGCTCCATTTGATTATGCATTTTTGAAATCATTTACAATTCCGGATCAGATTTTAGTTAAACACCCTGGACAGCAGTGTATCCTATACTTCGGTGTAGCCTATACAGCAGTGTATCCTTCTCCTTGGTGACGCTGACACGTTACTTTCTGAGTTTGATACTTGAATTTATGTGATCCACAGAATCAAATGAGAATACAGTGAGCTTCGTTGTTTGGAAATTCTCTGAAAATTCACATGTGTTGTAAACATTCCTCATTATTTCTTGGGTATTTATTGTTTTGTTTTACAACCATTTTTTTATTTAAAGTAAAAGTCAATGAAATACTCCTCTGAGTAAAATATTAAATGTTACAGGACTTTTGCTGGGCAATAGATATCTTTATAAAAGCAATATTCATGCATCCTTCATCCTTAGGAGATTTTTGGCATTAAAGACCTGTCCTGGTTAGTTTTATGTCACCCTGAAACAGCTAAAGTCATTTGGAAGAGGGACTCTCAATTGAAAAAAAAAAAAAAAAGATGCTTTCATGAGGTTTTTCTGTGGGCCAGTTTGCAATGCATTTTATTATTTAATGATTGATGTGGGAAGGCCCACCTCACTGAGGGCACTTGCACTCCTGGACAAGTAGTTCTGGAAGTTGTATGAAAGCAAACTGCATAAACCAGGAGATGTAAGCCATTATTAAACAATGCCCCACCATGGACTCTGATTCAGTTTCTGACTCCAGGTTCCTACCTTGATGGTCCCAACTTCCTTAGTGACAGAGTGTGACCTGAGAAGTGTAAGACAAAAATAGATCTTTTTCTATCTCCAGGTGCTTTGGGTCATGGTGTTTCATCACAGCAATAAACAGATCTTAAAGCAAAGCCATTTTTTTTTAAAACGAGAAGTATTTTTTTAAGGTCTTTTTATTTTTATGTGCACTGGTGTTTGTATGTCTGCCTGAGGACAATAGATCCTTTGGAACTGTAGTTACCAAAAGTTGTGAGTTTCTTTGTGGGTCCTGGGAATTGAACCCAGAATCCTCTAGAAGAACAGACAGTACTCTTAACCACTAGCCATCTCTCCAGCCCCATGCAGAACCGTTTTAACTGTGCTGTATTTTGTTGGTTTGGGGTTTTTGTTGTTGTGTTGTTTTGTTGTTTTGTTTTTGTTTTGGTCTTTGTTGTAAATGTGAGCATAAATGAACAGTAGAGATTACTCATGAGAAAATAAGTATTCCTAATTGTCTGAGAAGGCACCATATTGAATTGCAAAATGGTTGTACCAGTTTACATTCCCACCAGCAATGGAGGAGGGTCCCCTTTCTCCACATCTTCTCTAGCACGTGTTGTCACTTGAGTTTTTGATCTTAGCCATTCTGATGGGTATAAGGTGAAATCTCAAGGTCGTTTTGATTTGCATCTCCCTAATGACTAAGGGCATTGAGCATTTCTTTAAGTGTTTCTCTGCCATTCGCTATTCCTCTACAGAGAATTCTCTGTTCAGCTCTGTAGTCCATTTTTTAATTGGATTACTTGAATTGTTGCTGTTTAACTTCTTGAGTTCTTTATATATACTGGATATTAGTTCTCTGTTAGATATAGGGTTGGTGAAGATTCTTTCCCAGTCTGTAGACTGTCGTTTTGTTCTGATGACAATGTCTTTTGCTTTACAAAAGCTTTTCAGTTTCATAAGGTCCCATTTATTGATTGTTGCTCTTAGAGCCTGTGAAGTTGGTGTTCTGTTCAGGAAGTTGTCTCCTGTGCCAATGAGTTCTAGGCTCTTCCCCAGCTTTTCTTCTAACCCATTTAGTGTGTCTAGTTTTATGTTGAGGTCTTTGATCCACCTGGACTTTAGTTTTGTACAAGGTGATAAATATGGATCTATTTGCATTTTCTACATGTAGGCATCCCGTTAGACCAGCACCATTTGTTGAAGATGCTGTCTTCTTTCCATTGTAGGGTTTTGGCTCTTTGTAAAAAAATGAAGTATCCATAGGTGTTTGGGTTTATTTTGGGTCTTCTGTTCTGTTCCATTGATCCACCATTCTGTTTCTATGTCAGTACCATGTAGTTTTTAATACTATTGCTCTGTAGTACAGGTTGAGATTAGGAATGGACATACATCTGGATGATATGTTGTTGTACAGGATCATTTTGGAAATTATGGGTTTTTTTTTAATTTTTTCATATGAAGTTGAGAATTTTTCTTTCAAGTTCTGTAAAGAATTGTATTGATATTTTGATGGAAATTGCATTGAATCTGTAGATTGCTTTTGGCCGGATGGCCCTTTTCACTATGTTAATTCTACCAATCCATGAGCACAGGAGATCTTTCCATCTTCTGACATCTTCTGGAATTTCTTTCTTAAGAGACTTGAAGTTTTTTTCAAATGGGTCTTTCACTTGCTTGGTTAGAGTCACACCAAGGTACTTTATGTTATTAGTGGCTATTGTAAAGGGTGTTGTTTCCCTGATTTCTTTCTTGGTCCTTTGGTGTACAGGAGCGCTTCTGATATTTTTGAGTTAATTTTGTATCCAGCCACTTTGCTGAAGGTGTTTATCAGCTGAAGGAGTTCCTTGGTTGAATTTTGGGGGTTGCTCATGTATATCATCTATATTATCTATATCATCATATCATCTATTACTGCAAAGAGTGATACTTTGACTTCTTCCTTTCCGATTTGTATCCCCTTGATCTCCTTTAGTTGTGTTATTGCTCTAGCTAGGATTTCAAGTACTATATTGAAAAGATAGGGAGAGAGTGGACAGCCTTGCCTTGACCCTGATTTTAGTGGGATTGATTTAAGTTTCTCTCCATTGAGTTTGATGTTGGCTATAGGCTTGCTGTATATTGTCTTTCCCATGTTTAGGTATGTGCCTTGTATCCCTGATCTCTCCAAGAATTTAAATTTTTTTTCTATGATTTTCTTGAAAATATTTTCTGGACCTTGGAGCCTGGAATCTTTTTATTTTTATTCTTTTAGTTATTCCTATTATTCTTAGATTTTTGTCTTTTCATGGCATCCTAGATTTTTTGGATGTTTTGTGTTAGGAACTTTTCCAATTTTACTTTCTCTTTGAGAGAAGTATCAGTTTCTGCAAGTGTGTTTTCAGCACCTGAGATTCTCTCTTTCATCTTTTGTGTTCTGTTGGTGATGCTTACCTTTGTGGTTCCTGATCTTTTCTCTAAGTTCTCCAGCTCCATGGTTTTCTCTGTTTGCATTTTCTTTATTGATTTTATTTTTTTATTAGATTTGAAAACAGAATTGATTCTTTTTCAAGCCTTGAACCATTTCTGTCATCTGTTTGAATGTAGATTCCTGTCTTTTTATAATGGCTTCTATTTTTTTTATTTCCTCTCTATGTGCCACTAATTGTGCCTCTACTTGTGCCTTTATTTGTTTGGCTGTATTTGCCTATAATTCTTTAAGAGCTTTGTTCATTTCCTTTTTTTTTTTAGAATAATTTTTTATTTCATTATGTATACAATGATCTGTCTGCATGTACACCTGAATGCCAGAGAAGGGCACCAGATTTCATTATAGATGGTTGTGAGCCACCATGTGGTTGCTGGGAATTGAACTCAGAACCTCTGGAAGAGCAAGCAGTGCTCTTAATCTCTGAGCCATCTCGCCAGCCCCCTGCTCATTTCCTTTTTATTTGCCTCCACTTGTCTAGCTATTTATCTGAGAGATTTGTTCATTACCTGTTTATGTGCCTCTAATACCTGGATAAGCATAACTGTAAAGTTATTTTCCTGTGTTTCCAATGAGCTGAAATGTCCATTGATTTTGGGGGTTGCTGGTGAAGCCATGATGTCCTGATTTTTTTTTAATTTTAATTTTAATTAATTACAATTTATTCACTTTGTATCCCCCCTGTAGCTCCCTCGTTCTTTCCCTCCCAATCCTACCCTCCTTCCCCCTTCTCCAACCATTTCTCTCCCCAAGTCCACTGATAGGGGAGTTCTTCCTCTCCTTCCTTCTGATCCTAGTCTATCAGGTATCATCAGGAGTGGCTGCATTGTTTTCCTCTGTGCTCTGGTAAAGCTACTCCCCACTCAGGGGGAGGTGATCAAAGAGGAGGCCAATCACTTCATGTCAGAGACAGACACTGTTCCCATTACTATGGAACCCACTTGGACACTGATTTTTGTTGAGTGTCTTCTTACTCCCACCTCTGGTCATCTGCTTATCTGTAATGCTCACTGTTTGTTCCTGCAGTCTGTACTTCAGACTGGTTCAGTCTTTCTGTGGTGTCTGGAATATTTTTAGGAAGATGAGAGAGGTCCACTAGTTCAAGAGCATGTGTTGGTGTTTCAGCTATACCTAAAGGAGGAAGGTCCGTTGGCACAGATGCACTATTGCAGGCAAGCAAGTGTGTGTGTGTGTGTGTGTGTGTGTGTGTGTGTGTGTGTGTAAGTGTGTCTTGAAGAACAGGGTGATAGAGAGTGTAGTAGATGTTTGGAATGTGGGGAGGGGGTGCAGGAGCAGGAGAGGATGCAGGCACTGACGCTATTCGCAGATGCAGTGTGCATGCTCAGATTCCCTAAATACCTCAGTGGCCTACAGGCCACTGGTATTCAGATCTGCGTGGGCTCCAGGAGTTGTTTGCCTGTACTTCACTGGTAGACCCATAGAGCAGGGACTTCAATGTTGAGAATGCTGTCCCAAGAATTTCTATGTTGCCGACAATGGGGGTGTGGGTGGTAGGGATCTGATGTCTGGCTGCTAGCATAGAGGGGCCTTTGATCTGGGACTCTGCAAGCACTCAGTTGAAGGTACATTCACTCTCTATCAGGACCAATCGGAAAGCTCAGAGGTTCCTTCTGTTCTGTGCTCTCAGATTTGATCCTGCTGGAGCAATGCAAGGTGATCTTCAGTTGCAGAACTTGGTGTCTGTTAGCACTGCACAATGTACAAGGAGTCATGGACACTGGGGACCAGTCCTTGTGCTCTGTGGTGAGCTCAACAGGTTGCTCTGCAGCCTCTGCCTCCCCAGGGAAGAGTATGGAGGCCTGTTAAGGGGGAGCGCTGGAGAATTGAGCATTCTCTGTCCCAGATCCGAGATGGTTCATTGCTAGGAGCAGATGGCACTGTGAGCCAGGCCACTGTGCTCTGTGGCAGGCTCTGTGGGCTACCTCGGCTGCCTCCACCAAGGAAGGAGCAGGGAGGAGGTCAAGGGAAGGACCTGGGGTTGAGGCCCCAGCAGAAGTCTGTGGAGAAGTCCCTGGTGAAATCACCGAAGAGCCCCTGTTGACCTGAATCCAAATGGTCTCAGTTCACAGGTTGTCCCCTTTCTCCCAGAGAAGGGAGAAAGAAGCTTCAATGTTGATGGAAGGTGCCCCTCCACTCACCAATTTTGGAGTTCCAGACCCTCTGCCCCTCAGATACAGTGCTGCCAAGATAGTTCGCTGCCATCTTGGACCCCTTCCTCAAGTTTGAGACCTCACAGTTACAAGCTTGGGGGAATATAGGAGAGCTGGCATCCATATTTTCGGTGGTGGAGTGTCTTTCATAATCCTGAGATGGAACCATACCAGCTGCTATTCTTATATCATGTTGTTTTTAATTATCTTAGTGTCATGGGAAGAGCTCAAAGGGATCTTTGAGAAGTATCTTGCCTCCTGTTCCCCTTAAGAAGAGTTAATCACATTTGAGAATACATCCAAGACAAATCAATAGCTTAATGGACAGCCAAGTGCTTTTCTTTGAATGACTAGCATTCTCCTGCCAGGAAGTTTCTTTGGACAAAGGTTCTTGCTATGTAATTCAGTCTAGTCATAAACTCACCATCTTAGTGACCATACTTCCGTGTTGTAATGAGGACATGTTCCACTATTTGTTGTTGATTATTAAAGTTTAATATTGATTTATCTTTTAGTTAAACAGCAGTTATTCCTAAACCAGCTGTATATTCAAATCACCACACAGAGACTAGGATGTATTTAGTTTACTGAGAGCACAATGCTGGGTCATGATTACTCCATCCTAAACTTCCAAGCCTACATAGCTTCCTTCCATTCAGATTTCCCACCTTATACTTGCTTGTTAGTTATATCTAAGGTAGGGTTCATCTCTCTCCCTGTTTCCAGGTCTTATTCTCTCAGACCTCTCTCTCCAAATCCTCCCACTCACTTCTCTCTCCTTCCCCCTGACCAGGATATCCCATCCTCATCTCTCTATTGCTTACCTTGCCTGGTTGTTTTATTGACAATACAGAGAACAAATGTTTACACAAACTTGAGACAGGTGATGCTTAGAATAAACAACATGATGCAATGTTCTGATTGAAACCAGATAGTGGGGCACAGAAATCAGCATTTGAATAAACAAGGGACAAGGGAAAATTGTATTCATTCCACAAGAACATTATACCAACAACTGCTTCTAGCTTAATAGGTTCTAAAATATCCAGCTCAGTGGTTCTCAATACTTTCCATCATAACATGTTAGAAACATAACACATTCATGTGAGGGCTACGAGCTAGACTCCAGCAAGTATTTACAGCAGTGCTTTTAAATAGAGAGTCATGGCACCCCCTTTATAACTTTTCCTATGTACATGTTGTGGTGTGGTAGTGAGAGGAGAGAGGATGTGAAGATTCAGATATATATCAACCTGTGCCTGTGCCTCTGCCTCCCAGAGTGCAAGCATCACAGACATTCAATACTGCACCCTACCTGTTAGTATATTTTAAGGATACTATATTTGTTTTAATAGTTGAGATCAGGGAAGGAACATGTCATTGCCAGCTCACGTTGAACATGAGATCACATACTGAACATATATCACATGTGGGTATGAAAGGCAGAAGGATTTTATTTCTGCTTACATGTGGGATGTAAGAAAACAGAATTCAAGCAGAACTACCAACTGGTTGTTTTGGGTTTTCTGTTGTTTGTTTGTTTTGTTTCACCTTGAATAAGGGGAGCAATTGGGTTACCATTGCTGAAAACATGTTTCACTGATCTCTGTCTGCTTTTATACTAGAAACATACTTTAAAAATCACTACATGGAAAATAGTAGAAATGCATTATAAATTTAAGTATGAGATCTGAAACTATGAAAAAGAGGAAAACATAAAAGTACTATTTAAAGGTATTGGGATAGGCAAGAATTTCTTTGTTTTTTGTTTGTTTGTTTTTATAAAACCCCACAAGCATAGGCAACTAAAAAATGATTGAAAATATTTTCAAACTCCATCTGTGATAAAAAGGATTAATATCCAAAATAAGTGATAAGTGAATTTAATAAAAAACCAATTTAATATTTTTTTATTTTTATTAATTACACTTTATTCACTTAGTATCCCCCCATAGCCCGTACATCCTACCCTTTCAATCCCACCCTCCCATCTCCTCCTTCATACATGCCCCTCCCCGAGTCTACTAATAGGGGAAGTCCTCCTCTCCTTCCTTCTGATCTTAGTCTATCAGATCTCATCAGGAGTGGCTGCATTGTTGTATTCTGTGGCCTGGTAAGGCTGCTCCCCAATCAGGGGGAGGTGATCAAAGAGCAGGCCAATCAGATTATATCAGAGGCAGTCCCTCTTCCCAAAACTATGTAACCCACTTGGATACTAAACTGCCATGGGCTACACCTGGGCAGGGGTTCTAGGTTATCTCCATGCATGGTACTTGGTTGGAGCATGAGTCTCTGGGAAGTACCCTGTGTTCAAATTTCTGGTTATGAGAAAATTCTGGTTATGAGAAATAATCTTGTGGAGATCCTGTACACTCCAGATCTTAATATTTCCAACTTCTTACATAAGATTCCATGCACATTGCCCAACAGTTGGCATCTGCTTTGATAGTCTGCAGGGCAGAGCCTTTCAGAGGCCCTGCATGGTGGGTTTATACCTTGTTTCCTGTTTTCTTCTTCTTCTTCTTCTTCTTCTTCTTCTTCTTCTTCTTCTTCTTCTTCTTCTTCTTCTTCTTCTTGAGACAGCTCACTCAGGATGATCCTTTCCAGGTCCCACCATTTACCTGCAAATTTCATGATTTCCTTATTTTTCATTGCAGACTAACATTCCATTGTGTAGATGTACCACAATTTCTGCATCCATTCTTCAGTTGAGGGGCATCTGGGCTGTTTCCAGCTTCTGGCTAATACAAATAAAGCTGCTGAAAACATGGTTGAGCAAATGTCCTTATTGTGTATTTGAGCCTCTTTGAATATGTGCCTAGGAATGGTATTGCTGGATCTTGAGGCAGCACTATTCCTAATTTTCTAAGAAAGCACCAGACTGATTTCTAGAGTGGTTGTAAAGTTTACATTCCCACCAGCAGTGGAGGAGGGTTCCCCTTTCTCCACAACCTCTACAGCATGTGTTGTCACTTGAATTTTTCATCTTGGCCATTTTGGTGAATGTAAGGTGAAATCTCAGGGTCGTTTTGATTTGCATTTCCCTGATTGCTAATGGCGTTGAGCATTTCTTTAAGTGTTTTTCTGCCATTCGATATTCCTCTACAGAGATTTCTCTCTTTAGCTCTGCTCCCCATTTTTTAATTAGATTACTTGGTTTGCTGTTTTTCAGCTTCTTTAGTTCTTCATATACACTGGATATTAGCCCTCTGTCAGAAAAAGGGTTGGTGAAGATTTTTTTCCCAATCTGTAGGCAGTCGTTTTGTTTTGATGACGGTGTCCTTTGCTTTACAGAAGCTTTTCAGTTTCATGAGGTACCATTTATTGATTGTTGCTCTTAGAGCCTGTGCTGTTGGTGTTCTGCTCAGGAAGTTCTAGGGTTTTCCCCACTTTTACTTCTAACAGATTTAATGTGTCTAGTTTTATGTTGAGGTCTTTGATCCACTTGGACTTTAGTTTTGTGCAGGGTGATTAGTATGGATCTACTTGCATTTTTCTACGTGTAGACATCCAGTTAGACCAGCACCATCAGTTGAAGATACTTTCTGTTTTCTATTGTATGGTTTTGGCATCTTTGTCAAAGATCAGGGTCCATAAGTGTGTGGGTTTATTTTTTGGTCTCTGTTCGGTTCCATTGATTCACCATTCTGTTTCTATGGCAGTACCATGCAGTTTTTATAACTGTTGCTCTATAATACAGCTGAAGATCAGGTATGGAGATACCTCCAAAAGAGCTTTTATTGTAGAGGATTGCTTTAACAATTCAGGATTTCTTGATATTCCATATGAAGTTGAGAATTTTTCTTTCCAGGAATTGTGTAAAGAATTGTGTTGGTAATTGTGTTGGTAATTGCACTGAGTCTGTAGATTGCTTTTGGTAAGATGGCCATTTTTACTATGTTAATCCTGCCAAGCCATGAGCATGGGAGATCTTTCCATCTTCTGACATGTTCTTCTAATTCCTTCTTCAGAGACTTGAAATTTTTTTCATACAAGTCTTTGATTTGTTTGGTAAGGGTTACACCAAGATACTTTATGTCATTTGTGGCTATTGTGAAGGGTGTTGTTTCCCTAATTTCTTTCTCAGCCCTTTGTCTTTTGTATACAGTAGGGTTACTGATTTTTTTGAGTTAATTTTCTAACCAGCCACTTTTCTGAAGGTGTTTATCAGTTGTAGGAGTTCCCTGGTACAATTTTTGAGGTCACTCAGGTTTACTATGGTATCATCTGCAAATAGTGATTATTTGACTTCTTCCTTTCCAATTTGTATCCCCTTGATCTCCTTCCACTGTCTTATTGCTCTAGGAAGGACTTCTAGAACTATGTTGAAGAGATATGGAGAGAGTGGGCAGCCATGCCTTGTCCCTGATTTCAGTGGGATTTCTTTACATTTCTCTCCGTTTAGTTTGATGTTGGCTATAGGCTTGCTGTATATTGCCTTTACTATGGTTAGAAATATGCCTTGTATCCCTGATCTCTCCAAGACTTTAAACATGAATGGATGTTGGATTTTGTCAAATGCTTTTTCAGCATCTAAGGAGATTATCATGTGTTTTTTTTTCTTTCAGCTTGTTAATGTGGTGGATCACATTGATGGATATCCATATACTGAACCACCCTTGCATACCTGGGATGCAGCCTACTTGGTCATAGTGAATGGTATCTTTGATGTGATCTTGTATGCGGTTTGCAAGTATTTTGATGAGTACTTTTGCATCAATGTTCTTATGGGACATTGGCCCGAAATTCTCTTTGTTTGTTGGGTCTGTGTGAGATTTAGGTACTAAGGTGACTGTGGCTTCATATAATTAGTTTGGTAGTGTTCCTTCTGTTTCTATTTTGTGGAATACTTTGAAGAGAACTGGACTTATCTCTTCTTTGAAGGTTTGGTAGAATTCTGTACTGAAACCTTCTGGTCCTGGGCTCTTTTTAGATGGAAGACTTTCGATGACTGCCTCTATTTCCTTGGGGAATCCAGGACTATTTAATTGATTTACCTGGTCCTGATTCAGCTTAGTCGAATCGATTAAGAAAATTGTCCATTTCATTTAGATTTTGAAATTTTGTGGCATATAGACTTTTGAAGTAAGTACTAATGATTGGATTTCCGCAGTGTCCCCCTTTTCATTTCTGATTTTGTTGATTTGGATGGTGTCTCTCTGCCTTTTAGTTAGTTTGACTAAGTGTTTGTCTATCTTGTTGATTTTCTCAATGAACCAGCTCTTGCTTTCATTGGTTTTTTGAATTGTTTTATTTATTTCTAATTGATTGATTTCAGCCCTGAGTTTGATTATTTCCAGCCATCTACTCTTCTTTGGTGTGTCTGCTTCTTTTTTTTCCCTAGGGCTTTTAAGTGAGCCATTAAGTTGCTTGCATGAGATGTTTTGAATTTCTTCTTGAAGGCACTTAGTGCTATGAACTTTCCTCTTACCACTGCTTTCATTGTGTCCCACAAGTTTGGGTATGTTGTGCCTTCATTTTCATTGAATTCTAGGAAGACTTTAATTTCTTTCTTTATTTCTTCACTGACCCAGCTGTCATTTAGTAGCACGTTGTTCAATTTCCATGTGTGTGTAGGCATTTTGCTATTTCTCTTGTTGTTGAGGTCCAGCTTTATTCCATGGTGATCAGATAGTATACAAGGGATTATTTCAATCTTCTTGTATCTGCTGAGGCTCACTTTGTGATGCACTATATGGTCTATTTTGGAGAAGGTTCCATGAGGTGCTGAGAAGAAGGTAAATTCTTTTGTGTTTGGGTGTAAGGTTCTGTAAATGTCTGTTAGATCCATTTGCTCCATGACCTCTGTCAGAGACATTGTTTCTTTGTTTAATTTCTGTCTTGTTGACTTGTCTTTTGTTGAGAGTGGGGTGTTGAAGTCTCCCACTATTAATGTGTGGGGATCTATGTGTGTTTTAAGTTTTATCAATATTTCTTTTACAAATGTAGGTGCCCTTGTATTTTGGGCATAGATGTTCAGGATTGTGATGTCTTTCTGATGGAATTTTCCCTTGATGAGTATGAAATGTCCTTCCCCATCTCATTTTATTAATTTTGGTTGAAAGTCTATTTTATCAGCTATTAGAATAGTTACTCCTGCTTGCTTCTTGGGTCCATTTGCTTGAAAAGCTCTCTTCCAACCCTTTACCCTCAGGTAATGTCTATCTTTGTGACTTAGGTGTGTTTCTTGTATACAACAGATTGCTAGGTCTTGTTTACACATCCATTCTGTTAGTCTGTGTCTTTTTATTGGAGAACTGAGTCTACTGATGTTGATTAATGACATTAATGACCTGTGCCTGTTAGATCCTTTGTTATTGATGTTGGCTGTGATCATAAGTTTGTGTGCTTGGTTGCTTTTTGTTTTACTGTAGTGAGGTTAATTATTTCCTGTGTTTCCTTGAAAGTAGCTATTTGTCTTGGGTTATATTTTCCCTTCTAGTGTCTTCTGTAACACTGCATTTGTGTGTAGGTATTTTTGAAATTTAGTTTTCTCATTGAATATCTTGTTTTCTCTGTCTATGATGATTGAGAGTTTTGCTAGGTATAGTAGCCTGGGCTGACATCTGTGTTCTCTTAGGGTCTGCATGATATCTGTCCAGGCCCTTCTGGCTTTCAAAGTCTCTGTTGAAAGGTCAGGTGTGATTCTAATGGGTTTGTCATTATATGTTACTTGGCCTTTTCCCCTTGCAGCTTTTAGTATTTTTTCTTTGTTCTGTATACTTACTGTTTTGATTATTATGTGATAGGAGGATTTTCTTTTCCTGTCTAATTCATTGGGTGTTCTGTAGGCCTCTTTGTATTCTTATTGGCCTCTCCTTTAAGTTGGGGAAATTTTCTTCAATGATTTTGTTGATAATATTTTCTGGGCCTTGGAGGAGGGAATCTTCTTTTCCTCTATTCCTATTATTCTTATGTTTTCTCTTTTTATGTTGTGTTGGATTTCTTGGACAGTCTGTGTCAGAAATTTTTTAGATTTAACATTTTCTTTGACAGATACATCGATTTCTTCCATTGTATCTCCCATACCTGAGATTCTTTCTTCCATTTCTTGTAGTCTATTGGTTTTACTTACCTCTGTAGTCCCTATTTTCTTCTCTAAGTTCTTTCTCTCCACAATTTCCTCCATTTGTGTTTTCTTTAATTTTTCCAATTAAATCTTCACGTCTTGAGCCATTTTGTTGATTTCCTTCACTAGTCTGACTGTATTTTCCTGTTTTTCCTTCAATTTCTTCAGCTGTTTGTTTGAACAATCCTCTGTTTCTTTTATTTCTTTCAGTGATTAAAGTATTTCTTCTCTAAAGGCCACAAACTGTTTGGCTGCAACTTCTGTATTTCTTCACGGATGGCCATAATCTGTTTTTCTTTATCTTCTATTTCTTTACGGATGGCCATAATCTGCTTGTTTTTATCTTCCTCTATTTCTTTACAGATGGCCATAATCTGTTTAGGTTTATATTCCTCTAGGTCTTTAAGCATTTTATTTGTTTCCTCTGCTATCCTCTTCATGAGCATAGATGTTAGGTCATCTTCTTGAATTTCATTTATGCAAGCGGATAACTTGCCCCTGGATAACTGGGTTCTGGAGATGCCATATTGCTCTGTCATTTGTTGGTTGAGATTTTATGCTGGCCTCTACCCATTGGGCTATCCTAGGTGTTTGGAGTTAGTTTCTGGTGGTTCCTGGAATCCTGTGGTGGAGAGAATCCCCTAGGCAGGAAGATGGTTTTTCCTGAAGGAAGCCTCCTCAGCTTTTTGGGTATAGTCATTGGATAGCTGGTGTTTTTCAGGAGTTGTCACTGCTCACCTCATGCATAGAGACCTGAGTGGTAACTGTGGTCCTTGTTAGTTGAGAGGGTTATCCTCTCACCCGGAGAAGTCCTGGAGACAGCTGCCCTGCTTCTGGGTTTCTTGCTGTAAATTTAGTGAGCTGGTGCTGTAAGCTGTGTGTCCCTTGGTTTGGTCAGTTTTGTTAGGGAAAACTGATTGCCCCTTGGAGCAGTGTCTGGGGGTTGATCTCGGGATTCCCAGATTTTGTAGGTCTGAGTTTGGGGCTCTGTGCCCCAGTACCCAAGCAGTATTCTGTGGCAGGTGAGTACTGCTCTCCTGGTAACAGCAGGCTATTGGTGCAAAGCAGGTCACTGAGTTAGGCCAGTCTGAGGAACCTTTTCTGGGATATACTGGGTGGCCTAAGTCCATCGCCTTTGCTTCGTTCCCTGTAAGGATTTCTCTGAAAGCGACTCCAAGTCTCTGGTGTCCTGGGGCTCACAGTTATGTCTGTGAGGAATAGTTTGTACAAAGCAGGTCTCTGTGCTGATGATGCGCATGCTCGCCCGCTAGTCTGCGGGACCTTTCACAGGGATATACTGGATGACCTATTTCGGGTCCCCATTTCCTTCCTTCCCTTTGGGGTTTACTCCCGACAGGGACTCCCAATCTCCATTGCACTGAGGCATACCACTCTGTCTGTGCCATAGAGCTGGGCATGCAGCCACTCTCCGAGCAGGTGGCTTGAGCCCAGTTCAGTGATGGTGGCTTGTACCCGCCCGTCTGTGAGACTTTCCCCAGGCAAAGCCTTCGTGACCCAAGTCAGCACCATTTCCTTCCTTCCCTGTGGGGCCCTCTCCCCACAGGGACTCCCAGTCTCTGTTGCACTGGGGTGCACTGTTCTGTCTGTGCTAGAGTGCTGGCACCCAGCCACTCTCAGGGCTGGCAGCTTGAGCCTAGTTCAGTTATGGTGGCTTGTACCCGCTGGTCTGTGAGACTTTTTCCAGACAAAGACTGGGTGACCCAAGGCCAGTCCCACTGCCTTCCTTCCTTGTGGGTTATTCTTGTTACTGGGACTCCCAGTTTCTGGTGTTGTTGTGCCCACCGTTCAGCCTGGGAAGGTGATCAGGACACACAGGCATGTGGCTCTGGTCCGGAGCCCTAGATCTCTCCCGGGTTCTGGCTGGGTGGCCTGAGAGTGGACCTGACTGGTTCCCATGCTGTGGGGGTTTCCTCTCACCTGGAAAACATGACTGCTGTTGTTTTAGGGCCCAGAGTTCAGTTCTTGGTTGCTGTTCGGAAAATGCTGTCCTGCTCCTCAGATGCAGTGTTCTCCTGGCACTGCCATCTTGTCCCGTCCCCCCCCCCAATTTAATATTAAATTAAAAAAAATTATCCAATGGCAAAACATTGAGATGGAGTAGGAAATGGCTGCCGACCTTGACAGTGGGGATAAAGTGCAGTACAGTACACTCAGAGTTGACCCTGGCTTACATGTCAGAAGGTTTTGTTTTATTTTTTTTTAACTGAATAACATAAAAATGTATCCATACTTAAAAATCAAAGCAATGAACAGAACTAAATAGACATTGTAAGTATTTTTTCTTATTGACAAATATTATTCTTTGACAATTTCATATATGTATAGAGTAGATTCTATTCACTTTAATCTACACCTATTTTTCTCTCCTTTCTCCTCCTGCTTTCTCCCTACTCCAAACCCCTACTCCTCATTACAAGTTCCTTTCTCAAGTTTGGGTCTTTTGTTTGTTTTCTGACCTGCTGGTTTTCACCAGGGTCATCAGTGTGGCCATAGGTTTAGAACTTTCCATTGGATCTTGGCAGGATAACCACTGAGAACAAAATTGTAACTATGACTATCCTTCTTCCAGAATCCATTAATATCCAGTAGTTTAGAGAAATATAATAGGGTCCCAGAAGTACTTCTCAAATTCGTGGTTGAGTGCTCACAGGCCCAGTCTTGTGCAGGCTCATGTAGGCAGGCAAAGCTGCAGTGGGCTCATGTTTGCAATGACTGTGTCATTTCATAGCCTTTACAGATAGCATTTCACAGCCCTTCTTTCTGTCTTCCAGTTTTTACATTCTTTCTGTTGCATCTTCTGTGATTCTCCATAAGCCTTATTGGGGATTGTAAATAAATAAATAAATAAATAAATAAATAAATAAATGCCAGCTTAAAGCTGTCACTCAGTTTCTACTTATTCTGAGCACCACAAACTGCCACAAGTCACTGCATTCACTACAAAGAGAAGCTCCTCTGGTTGAAGATCAGAGTAGCAACTGTCTGTGAGAACAGACAGTTTAGAAAGTAGTTAGGAGCCATATCACGTTAGCTAAGCAATAGGAATGTGTTTCCAACCTAGAGCCTATGACCTCTGCAATCACTGTGTTTGGGGGAGGTTTTCAGTACTGGTCGTGTATTCCCTTTTGTGGAGAGGCTGTTTAATACATCAGAAATATTTTGTAACCCCTGTAATAGTATTACCATATTGCACCGGTCTGCATATCTTGCCTGAGAGATGAGCATTGTAGTTTGTAGGGTTTACAGATGGGCAAGACCACTGATGCCTTATTTCCCTCAACAGACTGTCCTAAAAATGGAGGATGTGTCCAACTCAGATATAGCTGGGTTTTCCTGTTTTGGACCAAGGTATGTGGTATCTTTAGGAATAAGATTTTATTGTTTTGTTCTGGAGGGCAACCAAAAGTAGAAACAATAGCCTCTGGGGTGTCCCTACCCAATAACTCCTAAGAGAGATGTTATAATCCAGCACTGTGATTATTGTTTGATTAACAATGGGATTTGGGAGGAACATCATCTAGCAATGCAGGAAATCTCACTTTTGTTTTCCTATTTGTAGTGAACTTACCAGGCCTTAGGTTTCCAAATAGTGTTCTCTAACTCTCTCATTTTAGCCCATCCTTCCGAAGCTTTCCATGAATACTCATCACTCTTAGACATTTCTACACCTAGTGTTTACTCCCTCTGCTTTTATAACATCTATAATCTACTAACCTGCATCGCTTAAGGTAAGCCCCTCCTGTGACCCCATTTTAGCTTCCTGGCTTCCATAGATACTCCCAGTCTCATCTAAATCTCAGCAGCAAGGACCCAAGTATGAGAGTGAACATTCAGTATTTGTCTCTATGAGCGTGGGTTTTGTGTCTCACTAGTCAGACATAAAAAGGGCAGTACTAAAAGACCTGATTAGGTGTTATGCAAATTTGGAGAAGACAATGGTTACCACAGAGTAACCATTGGTAGTAGTAGAACAGGTAAGCCAGAGGAAAGTTGATCAACTGTCACAAAGGCAAATAAGGGGGGAAAAGGTACTGATACTCTTTTGCACAGTAGGTGCTTATAACGATTATATATATTGTTCAAAAAGCTAGAATGTTTTCACTGTGAATAAGTGATGTGTAAAGGGACAGGTTAATTCAGATTTGAGTACTATGCGATAAATATGAATCTCAAAATGTCACATGACTAGCTATATGGATATTTTCTGTCAGCCCATCTTTCTTGCTCTTAATTACAACAAGGAGAGGACAAGCTGGCTGTCCAAAGTGCTCCCTTACCTTGTCCTCAGGATCATGCTTTGCAGAAGTACATCAGTGTGGCTTCAAGTGGAATTTGGAAGTTTGCATACACAGGTATTCAACTTACAAGCACACAATGATAATCATAGTTCACAGTTACCTAACAAGTGGTAAAAGCCAACATATAGAGAATACCCACAGATCTTCTCAGTTCTTACTCTTCCCTAGACCAACAGAAAACCAACTGCACCTTCCATTCCAGAACCTATCTCCTGTGATCCCACAGATGATCACCTAATAACTTCCTTTCCCTGACTTGTCACTTCATCCCAGCCTCCAACAACAAACAGCAGGCATGCTTTGTGAACACACTCACTGAGCAAGCCAGTATCAGTATAACAGGCATCAACTACCATCACACTCCAAAAAAATCTAGAGAGGAAACAGAAACCAAGGAACAAGCAAGTACACACCCAACAAAGACAAATCCAGAGGACTAGGGCCAGCTTAAGAATATGATCACCATCATCCAAGGCAATATGTCTTCACTAGACACCAGCTACCCTACCACACCAGGCCCTAATTATTTCAGCATAGCTTAAGCACACGAAAAAGACATTCAAATCAAGTATATGAAGATGACAGAGTTACTTAAAGATCAAATGAATAAATCCCTTATAAAAATCCAGGAAAATACAAATAAACAAGTATGAATAAACCCTTCAAAGAAAGCAAAGAAAAAAAAAAACAAAAAAACAAACAAACAAAAATAAAACAAAACAGAAACAAGCAATTGGAGGAAATGGCTAAATCCTTCAAAGAAAACCAAGAAAAGTTATAAACAATTGGAAGAAATGAATAAATCTCTTAAAGAAATCCAGGGAAATGTAAACAAAGAGTTGATGGAAACAAATAAAACTGTTCAATACCTGAATGTAGAAATAGAAGCAGTAAAGAAAACATAAACTGTGAAATTTGGAAGTTAAAATTTTAGGGATTTGAGCAGGAACTACAGAGGTAGGCTTTATCAACAGAATACAAGAGAAGAAAGAGAGAACCTCAAGAATTGAAAATAAAATTAAAAAAATAGGAACATTTGCCAAAGGAAATGTTAAATCTGACAAATTCTTGACACAAATATCTAGGAAATCCGGACATGATGAAAAGGCCAAACATACAGATAATAAGAATAGTGGAAGGAACAGAATCCCAGATTGAATGCACAGAAAATATTTTGAGCAAAATCATAGAAGAAAAATGTCCTACCCTAAAGAAGGAGATGATTATAAAGGTATAAGAAGAATATAGAAGAATATATAAAGGTATAAGAAGAAATTGATTGAAACAGAAAAGTTCCTCTTGCCACATAATAATCAAAACACTAAACATGCAGAACATAGAAAGAATAATAAAAGCTACAAATGGAAAAGACCAAGTAATATATCAAGACAGAGTTATTAGAATTATACCAGACTCTACCTAGCAGTGTATCAAAGCAGATGAGAAGACCAAACCTTCAGCAGAGTACAAGGAATCATATGATAAAAAGGGTGAGTTAATATGACCAGGATAGGACAGGAACTCCACAAGGACACACATATATATATATCAGGGCACAGGGGTCCTCTATGAGACTGTTTCTCTAACCAAGGACCATGTATGGATATAATCTAGAACCCCTGCTTAGATGTATCCAAGTGGGTTTTCCTAGTAAGCGGAACAGGAACTATTTATGATAAGAACTCAATTACTGGTTCCTTTACTACCCCCCCACTCCGAGGGAGGAACAGCCTTGCTGGGCCGCAGAGGAGGACATAGCAGACCTACAGAAGGTACTAGATGAAAACCTCTAACCTAAGGACACTAACTAATCCCATGACAACACAGGAAATAAATAATATCACACCAGCAAAACCAAAAGAAGAGAAGCATACAAAGATATGCTGGCAGCAAAGATATGGTGGCACCACTGCTGCCACCACCACCACCACCATCCTCCACCAACACCACCACCACCAAAAACAAAACCAACAAAATAACAGGAATAAACAATCACTGGTCATTGAGATTCTCAATATCTATTACCTCAATCCCATAATAAAAAGATACAAACTTTTTTTTTTGTGGAATGGATGCAAAAACAAGATCCATCCTTCCTCTATATCCAAAAAACACACCTCAATATCAATTACCTTAAGGTAAAAGTTCTCAAAAAGATATTCCAAGCAAATGTACCTAAGAAGCAAGGTCATGTAACCATTTCAATATTTACCCAAATAGACTTCTAACAAAAATAATCAAAATAGATGGTGAAGGATACTACATACTCATCAAAGGAAAACTCCATCAAGATGACATTTCAATTCTTAACATCTATGTCCCAAAAATAATGGCACCCAAGTTTGTAAAAGAAACATTACTACAACTAAAATCACATATATTGATCTTCACACACTGATAGTGAGTGAATTCACTTCTCTCCCCTCACCAATGGACAGGTCATGCAGACAAAAACTAAACAGAAAAAGAAAGGAGCTAAGAGAACTTATAAATGAAATGGAAATAACAGATTTATAGAACATTTCACCCAAACCTGAGAGAATACACCTTTTCTCAGCATCTCATAGAACTTTCTTCAAAATTAACAACATACTCTGTCAAAAAGGCAACTCTCAGCAGATACAAGTAAATTGAAATTACTCCCTCCACCCTATCAGACCACCACAGATTAAAGCTGGGTATTAAAAACAAAAGAAAAAAAAGAGAAAGCTTATAAAGTCATGGAAACTGAACAAATATATTGAACAAAAACTGGGTTAAGACAGAACTAAAGAAAGAAATTAAAAGGCTTTGTGGAATTCGATGAAAATGAATACATAGCATACCCAAACTTATCGGAATATAATGAAAGCTGCCTAAGAGGAAAGTTCATAACATTGTATACATTAAAAATAAATAAGTAAAAGCAGATATCTCAAACTAGGAATTTTACAGCATAGCTGAAAGCTCTAGAACAAAAAGAAGTAAGCAGCACAAGAAGAGTAAAGGGCAAGAAATAATCAAATTGAAGGCTGACATCAATAAAATAAAAACAGAACAATACAAAAACTCAGTGAAACAAAGATTTGGTTCCTTAAGAAAATCAACAAAATAGACAAACCTTAACTGCCCTCCCCAATAAAGAATCTCTAAATTAACAAAGTCAGAAACAAAAAGTTCATAACAGACACCGAAGAAATCTAAAGAATCATAAAGACATACTTAAAACAAACAAACAAACAAAAAACCAAAAACAAAAGAAAACCTGTACTCCACCAAATTGGAAAATCTAAAATACATGAATAATTTTCTTGATAGGTACCATTTACTAAAGTTAAGTCAATACCAGATAAACAATTTAAGTAGATCTGCAAACCCCAGTGAAATAGAAGCAGTCATGAAAAGTCTCCCAATCAAAGAGCAAGCCCAGGGCCAGATAAGCTTTTTCAGCTTTGAATTCTACCAGACTTTCAAAGAAGTGTTAATGCCAATACTTCTCAAATTAGTCCACAAAACAGAAACAGAAGGAACATTTCCCAGTCCATTTTATGAGGTCACAGTCACCCTGATTGTCAAACCACAAAAATATTCAACAAAGAAAGAGAATGAGAGACAATTTCCTTTATGAACATAGATGCAAAATACGCAATAAAATACTTACAAACTGAATCCAGGAACATATAAAAAAAGATCAGCTACCGTGGCAAAGTAAGCTTCATTCCAGAGATGAGGAATGGTTCAACAAATGAAAATTAGTAAACATAGTACATCATTTAAATAAAATGAATGCAAAGAAATCACATGATCATTTCTTTAGATATAGAAAATATCTTATTTCAAAATCCAAAATGTTTTTACAATAAAATTCCTGGAGAGATTAGGGATATAAGGGACATATCTAAACATAATAAATGCAATTTACAGCAAGCCCATAGCAAACATGAAATTAAGTAGAGAGAAACTCAAAGCAATTCCACTAAAAACAGAAACAGGACAACATTATCCACTCTATGTCTATTCAATATAGTACTTGAAGTTTTAGCTAGAGTAATAAAACAAATGAAGGAAATCAAGGAGATTCAAATTGAGAAGGAAGAAGTAAAAAAAAATTACGTTTATTTGCAGATGATATGATGGAATGCATAAGTATCCCTAAAAATTCTGCTAGACAGCTTTTATGGCTGATAAACACTTTCCACAATGTGACTGGGTACTAAATTAGCTCAAGAAACAAAATAACAAACAAACAACAAAAGACAAATACAAAAAAAAGTATTCCTCCCATATGCAAATGACAAATGAACTGAGAGAAAAAATCAGGAGAACAACACCTTGTAAAGCAGCCTCAAGTAATAAAAATATCTTGGGGTAACTGTAACCACACAAGAGAGAAACTTGTATGATAAAAACTTCAAGTCTTTGAAGAAAGAATTTGAAGATATCAGAAGATGGAAAGATCTCCCATGCTCAGGAATCAGTAGAAATAAAGTAGTAAAAATGGCCACCATATCAAAAACAATCTAGAGATTCAATGCAATCCTCATCAAAGTTCAAACAAAATTCTGTACAGACCATGAAAGGACAATTCTTAACTTTATATGGAAGAACATAAAAGCCTGCTTAATCTCAAAAAATAACAAAAATGCTGAAGGTATCACAGTTTCTGATTACAAGTTGTATTACAGAGGTATAGTGATAGAAACTGCCTGGTATTGGCATAAACCTAGACATGTTGTTCAATGCAACTGAATTTAAGACCCAGACATAAATCCAAACATATTGACACCTGATTATTGATAAAGAAGCCAGAAATACATGCTGGAAAAAGACAGCATTTTCAACAAATGGTACTGAAAAAACTGAATATCTGCATGTAGAAAAATACAGATAGTTCCATATTTATCACCCTGAATATAACTCAAGTACAAGTGGATCAAAGACCTCAACATAAAACAAGGCACACTGAACCTGACAGAAAAGAAAGTGAAAAATATTCTCGAGCTCATTTGCATAGGAGCAGACTTCCTGAACAGAACACTGATGGTGCAGGAACTAAGATCAACAATTAATAACAGGAATCTCATAAAACTGAAAAGCTCCTGTAAGGCAAAGAACACCATCAGCTGGAGAAAGCGGCAGCCTACTGGATGGGAAAGGATTTTTACCAACTCCCTGTCCAACAGAGAACTAATATCCAAAATATATGAAGAACTCAAGAAACTAGATATCAAAACTTAAACAATCCAATTAAAAATTGAGTACAGATTCCAACAGACAATTTTCTGGGTTGTCCTGGGACAAGGCTGTTGTTCTACTGTCCCCACAGCTGTTTCTGGGTGGGAAATGGAAGTGCAGAATCCAGGCAGAAAAGGGATAAGGGCTGGGATCAAAGGAGCTCTCAAGGCTCTGGAACCTGAGCCAGGTAGCAAGGATTGCCAAGCCTGACTATAGCACACTGATGGCTGCTTCATGAGCAGCCAGCAATGGAGGCTCAGGTATCAGATCTTCAAAACAGAGAGACAGAGGCAGGAGCCCAGTTTGGTCTTGGCAGAAAAAATGGCTGCTTTGGGAACATGTAGCCACTTGCTCCTGCAGAGTGGCACTGAAATGGGCAGAGAGGTGCTAGAAAGATGGTGGCAGCCAGTGAACGGTGGAAACTTGTGGCAGCCAGGAGCACATGGCTGACTTATGGGCAGCCAAGCCCTGAGGATATAGCGATGAATTCCTCTGGAAGAAAGGGAGCCTGTCCTTCCATAGAATAAATGAGGAGTCTCGGCAAGGGGTTAAATAGATGATGCTGACCATTTATTTCATGTGAAACAGGGACTTATAACATTTGAGCAGTGGGAGGAGTTTTGAGGGTGAATGTGTTTGATTCTATGGGGCTAGGATTGCCAGGCATACTCCATTTACATGCAACAGCACAGCCCTATCATAAGAAGGGGAACATGGTACTTAATTATCCTATAGGTAGGGGATGAACTCCAGGTACAATTAAATTCATTGGTTAAAGAAAAATAAAAAACAAAATTAGAAAAAAAAAAAGAATGTAAGTCACCGTGTACAGAAGACAAAGAGGAAAAAAATGATTCAAAAGTTCTGTTTCATTATATTGAAGGCTCTGCCTTTAAGGAAATATCCTGTTCAGACTGTACTAGTACATAATAAAGTGCCTTCTGCAAAAAAAAAAAAAAAAAAAAGAAAGAAAAAAAAAAAGAAAAAAAATCATTGGTTGAAAGCCAAGGCACTAAGACATCTCATTACCCTAGAGTGGTTGTTTCTTGGAATTGCCAGGTGCTTGCTGAATTGGTTTCTTATCAGGAAAGAGTTGGGTTTATAATCTCTCTAAGGTCTATGTGACACTCCTTAGAAGATCTTGCGAACAGGAAAGCCAGCTGAAAAAGGGAGTCTGCCATACTATACGAAGCTCAGAGGCTATCCTGAAATAGCAGAATTCCACACTAACAGAAGGATCCCACACTATCTTACACCTGTCAGAATGGCTAAAATCAAAAACACAAGTGACAGCTCATACTGATGTGGATGTGGAGCAAACAGAACACTCCTCCATTACTGGTAGTACTGCAAACCTATACAGCCACCATGAAAATCAATTTGGTGTTTCCTGAGAAAATTAGGAACAGATCTACCTCAATACCACTTTTGGCCATATATCCAAAGAAAGATCCATCCTACCAAAAGACACTTGTTCAAGCAGGTTCATTATCGGCTTTATTTATAATAGCAAAAAACTGAAAATAACCAAGATGTCTCTCAAAAGAAGATGGAATATTACTCAGCTGTTAAAAATATGACATCATCAAATGTTCAGGCAAATGACATCATCAAATGTTCAGGCAAATGGATAGAACTAGAAAAAAATCATTCCAAGAAAGGTAACCCAGACCTGGAAGACAAATGTGGTAAGTATTCGCTTATACGTGAATGTGAGCCATTAAGTAAATAACCAAGCTACAATCCATAGACACAGGGAAGATAAGTAAAGAAGAGGTGGTCTAAGTAAAGGTCTTGGTGTGGGGGAATGTATGGATATTTCTGGGAAGGTGAAATAGAATAGCTTTTACTGATGGACTGGGAATGACTGGGGACTAGAGTAAGGGGATCAAGTAGGAGGGGAAAATGGGTTGGAGGGAGAAACTGTGGGGAGAGACTGTGGAGAGAGACAGCTGGAATTTGGGGGACAGGGCATTTGGGAGTGGTCTGGTATAGACTTCCTTGAATCTATAAAAGTGATCCTAATGAGGACTCCTAGTAATGGGGTATATGGAGTCTCACCTGGCCATCTCTTTTAGTCAGACAAAGCTTCCATTGGGAGGGAGGGGTCTGGATTACATTCAATTGAATTGTTGGCCAGTGGGGTACTATGGAAATCCCCAAACAACCCAAGTAGATGCTAAGACCAAAAAGGTTGCTGCCAACGCACTGACAGTGGGGCCCGGTTGCTGAGGACAACAGCAACAAAACTCATTGAACACGAAGAAGTCAAACTGGTGCCTACATGGAGCCTTCACCCCTATGTCCCAGTGTCTTTGAAGGGAAGATACTCTGCAAGCTTCTGAAAGAGTAATGTGGACACCAACCCAGCCACAAAAGCTTTGGTCTACAATCTCTTCTGCCTACAAACCATGTTAAGGCAACAGGGGCACAGAAATTACGGGAGAAGCCAACCAAAGTCTGATTTAAGGCCCACTCCATGAAACATAAACCTAACAATGCTTGGGTAATATAGAACCAGAGACTAGATAACCCCAAAACACAGGGTAAAAACGAGTCTTAAAAACAACAATAATACAATTAAATGACTCCTAATGACAGACTGCTATACTCATAGATCAGTACCTTATCCATTCATCATGAGAGAGGCTTTCTCTGGCAGCAGATCAGAACAAATGCAAAGACCCACAACCAGACATGAACAGAGAGTGTCTAGATTGGAGGTCTTCATCAAATTCCTTCCCTCAGAGCTCAGAAAATCTTGCAGAAGAGGAGGCAGGAAAACTGTAAGAGTCAGAGGGGATGGAGGACACCAAGGGAAACACAGGCCTATGAACCAACTAATCAGGGTACATATGAGCTCACAGAGACTGAACCAGCAAGCAGAGGGCTTATGCATCTACACCAGATCTTCTGTGTATATATTACAGCCAGAAGCTTGGTACTTTTACAAGACTCCTGACACTGAGAACAAGTGAGTCTTTGGCTCTTGTGCCTGCTCTTGGAACTCTTTTCCTCCAGTTGGGTTGTGAATTCCAACATTGATATGATTATTTTCACTTCACCTTATTATATTTTATTTTGTCATGCCTGGTACTTATCTCTTAGGTACCTGTTGCTTTCTAATGAAAGAGAGAATATGAGCAGATCTGGAGAGGAGAGCAGGGGAAGCATGAAGAACTGTGGAGGGTGGAGGGAAAATAAACTATAATCAGAATACACTGAGTGAGAAAATAACCTCTTTTCAACAAAGAAGAGGCAACCTCTGCCTTAAATACTTTGCATTTATTATCCTTGACAAAAACAGAATTGTCTACTGAGGGGTACGTACAGTCAGTGTCTATCCCAGGGCATGGGTAAGGACAGTGAGAAGCAGAGGTGCTCAGACTCTATCATCACAGATTGGGAGTCAGAGTTGGTTTTCAGGCCTGGAAGTGTGGTAAGGGCCTAATATCAGCAACTGGGCTGCCTTTCCACAGAACACAGGTCAGAAGGATGGAGAAACATTCAAGTAACCAGCACTTTGAGCATTCTAAGTAAAATTTGTTGTTATATGAGTAAATTATGTGTAAAATTTATTTTGTATGTAAATGTATATAAACAGTGACCGTATCTTTTAAATATTTTAATCTTCCAACTGTATAATAAAAATATATTTGAGACTGTTAATGGTCTTTAATTCTAGTAAATACCAACTATGATTTTTGTTTTCTATCTCCACAGCTTTTTGCTTTGCTTGCAGTGAAAATATTCCCATTATTATTTTCCCAATTTTGACTATACTGGGAACAATTCGATATTTTAAGTAAGTTTTTTGCTCCTACTTCGCATTTATATTTTACTGATAAAACTGTTATTTCTAGGAGTACCTAAAGTAGACTATCTATAATTCAGCTGGTTTAGAAGGAGTAATATTTTGAAAAATGAGAAGATGTATATTTTTGAATGGTAATAGTCTTCATGAGGTATATATTGTCCCAGACGTACTGCTACTACTGAATTTATAAAATGTTTTGTTGTGTTTTAAAATCTTTTTAAATAGAATACTGAAAATACTATTCAGACCACCTAAAACTCCCGTAGTGCTGTTATATTAACAAATATACTTCTATTTGGTGAACAGATAGTCATCAGCTAAAATTAGTATGAACACAGAATCCTATGTTCTAGGGCCCAAACTGTTTGTACCATGATGCAACTCTGTATGCCCTCAGCAGCCACAGGGGAATTATGCTCTGTTTTGGCAGCCATGTAAACAAATCTCTGGAGGCCAGCTTGATGCTGTATCTTTGTGTGTTTGTTTGTGTGTGTGTGTGTGTGTGTACAGTTTACAACTGTCATCATAAAGTAATATCATCTGAATATAAAATGTGCCTGTATAGACTCATGCATTTGAACTTGGTCTCCAGTTAAGGTGATTTTTTTTTTGGTAGCTGGAGGCCATTTGTTTGGGGTGTGAGGCTTCCCTGGAGCAGATTGTCTGTGTGGTTCATAGTCCAGTCCAGCTTCCTGGATAATCTTTCCTTCCTGGTCTGTCTAGATGTGAGGAAGTGAACTCATGTTCCACACACAGAAGCTGGGAGCTATTCCCACAGCTATCCTTCCCTGACATGATGGAGTGTCTCCTCTAAGCATGAGCCAAAATGAATTTTCCCTCCCATAAGATGCTTCTTGTCAGGCATTTGGTCATAGAATTAAGAAAGGTACAGGAAGTGATAGGCTATATATATTCCAGTTGGGGTTTATCCTCAACCATATTTACATTCAAATTTGGTAAAGGAACCCTGCTACATTACAGACCAGACTTTCAAACTTTTAAAATGTATAAGATCTCTTTCTACTTACCCTGTAAGTCCCCTGAAGCAGTCACTGAGGAACAGTGATCACCCATTCAAGTAAGGAGAAAATGGTGTTCCTTGAGTGTGCTGTGTGGCCTTTAGAGAGGTGAACACTAGTGAATTACTGCAGAGGACGCTTCCTGGATAATCCATGAATTCTTTCCTTGGAATGTGAGACTCTGTGTGTCCTCAGTGACTCATAAAACAGACATGACATTACTGATGGTTTATTTGAAGAGTTTTGCCCAATACCCAGAGCTGTGGAAATGCTTAATGGTTTCTGAAATGTTCCCTGGTTGTATCTAAATGGAAAGAGAGGAGAACAAGGGCTGATGGTGGCAACTGTCAAGACATCATAGCTCTTATTTCCAAGACTGCAGACACTGTTGGAAGTTATCTTACCATTTCACTGAGCCTCTTACTTTAAGGAAATGGCTGATGTGTCCTCAGGCCCTGCTCCATAATCACTGTTGTTAGGAAAAGCTTTCAGCCACATTGGCAGACCCAGGCTTTCAGGGCTGAGTAATGTGACTCAGGCAGGAAACAGCCTTTTTAAAGATGAACAAATGATTTTACAATATTATGATTTTTTGCATATATTTATGCATGTACATAAACATTTATGTACATATATTTAGATATATATTTGAAGCAAAATTAGAGTATTGTGTGTTCAGTTAAAGTCAATAAAAATGTATTTATTCATTTATTTAGATTTTGTGAGACAATGTCTTTTCTTTATAATTCTCCATCTTTATTTTTTTGAGACAGGATCTCTCACTGAACCTGAAGTTACTAATTCACTGGCTGAACAATTCGTTTCATGGATCCACTTTTCTCTGCCCTTCCATTGCTGGGGCTATAGGCATAGGCTACAGTGCCTGGATTTTTAATGTGCATTCTGGAGATCCAAAGTCACAACCTCTTTCTGCTGAGTCATCTTCTGTGGCCCAAGGAAAACAAGATTTGAACTTAGAATGCTGAGCTTATAACTATGACAATCTATCATTATTCTGGTAATTCTGTTTAATTTTCCAACTTACATGTGAACATTTAAGATACATTGTGTATATCCAAGAAAACACATAACTATTCATCTCTTCCAGTATCAATCAAATTCTCTGTGCCCTTGATACCTTCATGAGTCAACAAGTAGTTAATAAAGTGTGACTGAAATAACCGCTACCTCAAAACAGCCTTGACTTTGAATTACTTTTCACAGACTTGAAGCCTGAAAATATCTTTCTTTGGCAAAGGTTTTTCTGAAAAAGAATTACGATAAATTTTGAGACACAATAAAACAAATGAAACTCTTTGAGTTACAGGTATTTGTTGACAAAACCACTCCCGACATGTTCCAGTTTTCCACAACTATTCTCTACAACCAATTAATTCACCATTTTCTGCTAGGAGGAAAGAAAAGGAAAGGTAGCACAGAGATTCCTATCCTGAATCCTGTTTATTATATAACAGCTCAGAGGGCAGAAATGGGCAGAAATAAATGCCAAACACAATAGTGCATAATTACAATTAATCAGTTATACCAAAATGATCCACTATGACAATCCAATCAAGATGATGTGTGTAGCTCCTTACAGGAATGTCATTTAATGGAATGGTTAAATTGAGAGTCAGCACTCATCCCACAGAGATCATAGGCAATGTGAGATTGAGAGAATCTGAACAGGCTGTTGTTGCTTTGTAGGATGTGGACATGAAAGTCTTCCATTTGGCTTTTGGGAGAGTCTAGACTGCTATAACAAGTGCTTAGAGCTAAGGAAAGGGATGTGCAGTTAAAATCAGACATTTTGAAACAGGTCAACTCAAATAAAGCGAACAATTTACTTAAACTGAGTTTCAATGAACTCTAAGTCCAGAACATCCAGGTGCAAGTCAGACTAACTACACTGGTGTCCAGATGACAATGCCTGAGTGGCAGCCTTTAGGAGTCAGAATATGTTTCTATTTCTGATGAAAAGAGCTTGACCCACAAGCCACTTTGGCCACATGAAACAGAGAAGGGGGAGCTATGGATAGTGATGGTAGGGGTGATAACTTTGGTAAAAGCAATCTAACCAGAAAAACAATCTTGATGTTGGTGTGGATATTTGACATTTGGTAGTAGGGCTAGTAGCTAGATGTGGCCAGTGAAAGTTCATACCTGTCCTGTACCAGCATCATTACCATCCTTGGTCTGTAAGGTGGAGTATCTTCTTCCCTGGCTTGAACAGGGAATACAGAGTAAAATGGAGAGTTAAATATTAAGTAAGTAATACTTTTATAAAAAAATGAGTTGAGAATTATATTCTGTGAACAGTTCCAGTATCTAAATGATCACCACAAATCATTTTACAGTTCAGCAAACTCTGTACTACACTGAGCCCAAATTGAAGCCTGAAGTCCTATTCTAATAAATGAAAGACATAGGCCATGCATGAGATGATCCCTGTCCCATGCTACACAGATGTGCAGAGCAAGCCTAAGACAACCCCAGTCACCCAGAGGCCCCTGGTGCCACTATGATGAGCAAGTAACTGGTGGAGAAATGGAAGAGAAAGAGAAACACAAGGATGTGGGCACATTGAAGAGAGGCAGATCTGGAATCTCAAGGGTAGGAATGAAAAATATGATATGAGTAGCTTGGGATGCCACCTGAAGCAACAGTGAGGTCTTGGCCGGTACAGCACCTGAAGGCTTTGTCCATGGCCTTGCAACAGCAGGGATCTATTACCACCTAAGGTCACGCAGATATCCCTG
This sequence comes from Meriones unguiculatus, assembly GCF_030254825.1. NCBI lineage: Eukaryota > Metazoa > Chordata > Mammalia > Rodentia > Muridae > Meriones > Meriones unguiculatus. Next base: position 51,693,430 of record NC_083364.1, on the reverse strand, counting down.
GTCTGGGCTTCCATATGGGGCCAAGTTGATGTCTGAGTGCTGTGCAGAGCTGGCCCAGTCCCTCGCCAGCTGCAGCACTCAGGAGAGCTGACCAGCTCTCATATGGGACAGCTGTCTCCCATGGTGGCAAAGCAGGAAAACTGACCCAGCCCCTTGCCATTTGCAGCACTGAACCCTGCACAGTAGCCATGGTTGCAGGTAAGAGAGCCCCAAGGGCCTGGGTGCTGGAGAGCTGGCCCAAAATGGTGTGGGCATAGGACAGCTGGTAGGCTGACCAGTTCAGCTACCACCCAGGCCCAGATTCAGAGCTTTGACTTGGCCCACCCCAACATCTACCCTATCTATGAACTGCTGGAGCATGTGAAGGGACCTGCCCTGCTGATCAGAAACTGCCAGCTATCAGATATCCATGACATAGGGCAACAAGAGGATATCATGAAGGAGTCCCTGTGAGGATGCAGTATTGATAGTGTAGCAGAAGCCAGAGGCCTCAAACCAGACCAATGACTCATTGCAATGAGTATTTGCAAGTAAAGAAGTGTGGACAAAAGGATATACTGTCTAGCACACTGTGACACACTACAGCTTCCACAGTGAGATTGGGGGTGGGGCGCTGCTGGGTAGTTTTTGGAGAGGAGGAGTTGTTACAAGGGCAGAGGGCAGATACAAAGAAGGGGAAATGAGTGAGGTTGGAGTAAATGGTGTGAAATTCACAAAAAATCGATATAAGTAACAATAATAATAATTACAAAGAAAAAGGCAAGTGAATTTCTGAGTTTGAAGCCAGCTTGTTGTACAAGAGAGTTCCAGGAAAGCCAGGGCTACTCAGAGAAAACCTGTCTTGAAACCACCCTTCCCCCATAGTAATAACTGTAAAGGCACTGTGTAGCCCTGACTATAGTTACCAAATTCCTTCAAAGCCACAGGATTTTTTATTTCCTTTCAAACGCTGTTTGCAGTTACAGCCATTCTCGTATACCTTACCCAGACTAAGGGGTCAGTATTGTATGCTATGGCAAATGTGTCAGGGAATGGGAGGGAGGAAACAGGCATGAGCCCTACACAGAGCTGCCACCAGAGAAGAGGAAAACAGGACCTTTGCATCCTGCCTAGTGCTCATCTTTTCTTCCCATTGTTATTGTCACAGTTTGAGGCCATTCATGAAAGGCTTGTCTGAATATAACCTAATATTTTTGTATGTTTTAGAGTATGCAATCCTGTACTTCTGGGGAATATTAGTTACTGAAGATATTTGGGTTAATAAATGACAATGATTTATGAAGCTGCATCATATATACCAATACATAAACTATAAAATAACTCACTACAGTTTTAAGAATAATAAACACTAATAAAATTCATAAGTGCTTATTCGTGGGTTATGGGATCATGAAATCTTTTAAAATAATTTTGCATGTCTATGTTTCTATTTTTCTTCAAAAATATGCATTTTATATAATAAATTATTTTAAAATAAATATGGTATTGGTCAATATTTCTCAGTATAAATTAGGATTGGAATTAAGCACATGTTTCTATAAATAAACACAACATTAGACATAGCCTATATTACATTATTCACATATATAGGCCAAACATTCTAAAGCATTAGTGGGTTTTGGCTAGCTTTTCTTCTGCCTCCACAATCCGCAGCATATCTTGTATTCTTCCACTGTCTGTTTATTTTCCTCTTTTTTGTTTTACCCATACAATGCATATTCCAGTTTAACAATCTGCAATTTTTCAATATTTCTATCTATGCTTATCTGCTCAGGTAAATTTTCACACATTGCTATGCACTGTTTAACAAAATAGAATCAATTATATGTAGGTCTCTACATCTTGTTTTGTCCCACTCAAAAATAAATTAACTGCTACAATTCTAATTTACTATTTTAATTGCCATGTGATATCTCATTATGGCACTATGGTCATAATCACAAGTGAACACAACTTATGGATCATAATTTCTTCAAAGATTCTACTAAGAAGCTTCTAGATTTCGTTGTCATTATGAAAAATGTTGGAATCAAATCCTGATACATGAGCCACTAGTCATGCTTTCCTTTTTTAAAAAAAAAAAAAATCTTTTTTTTTTTTTTTTTTTTTTTTTTTTTTAGTATACAAAAGCAAAAAGCATTTATTCTTCAGGGATTTCCAGCATCCAGGAGCCACCATTCCATAAAATGGCAACCTGAATTGATCACACAGGCTCAATTTAAAGACAGTTAGGGGATTTCCCAGTGTGTTTATACAATCTTTACATTGATTCGTTGGTGCTGATCTAGGGGATATGAGGGACTCATGATTGGTTATGTAGTTGGGGGACTTAATGGAGTGTCCAGGTAAAAAAGAGATCCCAGGTAACAGAGTATCATTTTGACTATCTAGGCAAAGCAGTTTTTATTTTTTTTATTTTTTTTCACTGTTAACATATTTGTTTACTTGCTTATGTGTTTTTTTTTAATTTTTTTTATTTTTTTTTATCAGTTACATTTTATTAACTCTGTATCCCAGCCGTGTCCCGATCCCTCATTCCCTCCCAGTCCCTCCCTTTCTCCCTCATCTCCACTGTGCCCCTTTCCAAGTCCACTGATGGGGGGACCTCCTCCCCATTCATCTGATCCTGTTTTATCAGGTATCTTCAGGACTGGCTGCAAAGCCCTCCTCTGTGGCCTAACAGGACTGCTCCGCCCTTTGGGGAAGGGGGGAGACCAAAGAGCCAGTCATTGAGTTCCTGTTAGAAATAGTCCCTGTTCCCCTCACTTTGGGAAACCAATTGGTTACTGAGCTACCACAGGCTACATCTGAGTGGAGGTTCTAGGTTATATCCATACATGGTCCTTGGTTGAATGTCAGTCTCAGAAAAGACCCTGTGCCCAGATATATTTGGTCCTTGTGGAGCTCCTATCCTTTCCCCATCAGACTAACTCCCCTTCTTTCTTATGATTCCCTGTACTCTGCCAAAGGTTTGGTCATGAGTCTTTGCTTTGAAAACACTGCTAGTTAGTGTCTTTCAGATGCGCTCAGTAGACTCCTTTCATACGTTCAATGCACATCCCATCTGTCTTTCTAAATGAGGATTGATCATCTTACCCCATGTCCGCTCAATTGATTATCTTTTTTAGGTGTATAGATTTCATTATGTTTATCATATCTTATAGGTCTATATAAGTGAGTATATCCCATGTTTGTCTTTCTCCTTCTGGGATATTTCACTCAGAATGATCTTTTCTAGATCCCACCATTTGCCTGCAAATTTCATGATTTCCTCCTTTTTGATTGCTGAGTAGTATTCCATTGTATAAAAATACCACAATTTCTGTACCCATTCCACCGTTGATGGACATCTGGGTTGTTTCCAGGTTCTGGCTATTACAAATAGAGCTGCTATAAACATGGTTGAGCAAGTGTCCTTTTTGTGTACTTGAACAAACTTTGGGTATATACCTAGCAGTGGTATAGCTGGGTCTAGAGGAAGCACTATTCCTATTTGTCTTAGAAAGCGCCAGATAGCTTTCCAGAGTGGTTGTACCAGTTTACATTCCCACCAGCAGTGGAGAAGGGTTCCCCTTTCTCCACAACCTCTCCAGCATGTGTTATCGCTTGAGTTTTTCATCTTGGCCATTCTGATGGGTGTAAGGTGATATCTCAGGGTCGTTTTGATTTGCATTTCCCTGATGGCTAATGAGGATGAGCATTTCTTGAAGTGTTTTTCTGCCATTCGATATTCATAAAGTACCTTGGTGTGAGTCTAACCAAGCAAGTGAAAGACCCGTTTGAGAAAAACTTCAAGTCTCTGAAGAAAGAAATCGAAGAAGATATCAGAAGATGGAAAGATCTCCCGTGCTCATGGATTGGTAGGATTAACATTGTGAAAATGGCCATACTGCCAAAAGCAATCTACAGATTCAATGCAATTCCCATCAAAATACCAACTCAATTCTTTACAGACCTTGAAAAAAAGATTCTCAGCTTCATATGGAGAAACAAAAAACCCAGAATCTCCAAAACGATCCTGTACGACAACAGATCATCTGGAGGTATCTCCATTCCTGATCTCAAGCTGTACTACAGGGCAACAGTAATAAAAACTGCATGGTACTGGCATAGAAACAGAAAGGAGGATCAATGGAACCACACAGAAGACCCAGAAATAAATCCACACACCTATGAATACTCGATATTCGACAAAGAAGCCAATTCCATTCAATGGAAAAAAGACAGCATCTTCAACAAATGGTGCTGGACCAACTGGATGTCTACATGCAGAAAAATGAAAATAGATCCATATTTATCACCCTGCACAAAACTAAAGTCAAAGTGGATCAAGGACCTCAACATAAAACCAGATACCCTAAATCAATTGGAAAAAAAAGTGGGGAACAGCCTAGAACTCATTGGCACAGGAGACAACTTCCTGAACAGAACACCAACAGCACAGGCTCTAAGAGCAACAATCAATAAATGGGACCTCATGAAACTGAAAAGTTTCTGTAAAGCAAAGGATACCGTCATCAAAACAAAACGACTGCCTACAGATTGGGAAAGAATCTTCACTAACCCTTTATCTGACAGAGGACTAATATCCAGTATATACAAAGAACTAAAGAAGCTGAAAAGCAGCAATCCAAGTAATCCAATTAAAAAATGGGGAACAGAGCTAAACAGAGAATTCTCGACGGAGGAATATCGAATGGCAGAAAAACACTTAAAGAAAAAAAATCTTATTTATTACAATTTATTAATTTTGTATACCGGCTGTGGACCACTCCCTTGTCTCCTGCAAAAATGCACCTTCCCTCCCTCTTCTTCCCCTATGCCCTTCCCCTAGTCCAGGAAAATGTCCCAGGAATGTAATGTTAAATCTAAGAAAATAAGCCTTTAATTTTGATACTAGATTACTTTCCAAAGAAGCAGTAACAATTAACAATTTCATCAATCATTTCTGAAAGTTCTCTCCTTCTTGAATTACTGATATTTTTTAATCTTTATTTCTTTTATATTTAATAATTAATATGATTTCATACCTGACTGCCCCAGAGGTATGAAATCATATTTCATTATTACCATGATTTTATTTCCTTATTAAATACTTTAAGCATCATTTCAAATGCCTATCAGTTATTGTTTCTCAAATGAGTCAGATTTTCTGTTTTTTTATTATGGTTCTTTCTCTATGGAATACTTCTTCTTCCTTTCACAATTATTCTTTACACACATGGCACATTAATTTTCTGTCATTGTGTTTAGCTTACCCCAATCTATCACTTGTTCTCTGAATTATATGTGGTAACCCTTGCTTTGTATTCCTATATAGTTAGCTATCTTTTCAGAACTTTTCATTTTGTTTTAGAAGATCATGAATGGTTGAGTATAGTCGGTATTTCTTGATAGTTCCAATATTAATTCCCAAGGGAGAACAACAATAACAAAACTTTAAGCAGGTTGATAAGCTGGGAAAAGGCACACCCTAAGTCATAGTGGTTTAAGTAGGATAGAAGTTGAGGTGAGAAGAGAACGAGGGTTGACTGCAGGTTCTTAATGTACTTTTCTCTGCAGTGAAGCAAAGAACAAAGAGAGACAACAGCCCTCTCACAGGGTTGTTGAGGCAGAGGATTAGAGCAATGGCAGTGTGCAGACATGTAGCAGAACACAGAGACTCATGGTAGCCTTGTAAAGGAACTGAGCTCTTAACATCTTCTTTCCACTTTTCAGGATTAGTCTTAAGTGAAGAGGTGCTTTATTGACTAGGTGTGGTGGGCTTTTCCATCTCCGTAAAAGGAAGACAGGAAGCTTGACTACTGGACATGGTCGCTCCACTGTTTCCGATGTTCCTTGGTGCATCCTTTGAATACTGACAGAATCTCTATCTTGGCTTATTAGTGGGGAAAGTGCCCTTGATGCACAAAGACACTTTGATACTACCCCTATGTAATTTCACCCAAGTCTCTAGTGAACTATCCCAAGCAATTCCATATTCCCAGTTTTTTTTTTTAAACAAAGTAGGAACCATTGTGCACCATCCCTTTACTCATCAAGCATCTTAGAAGCCTGTATTGAGAGATGCAGGCTGCATGGACCCCCAGAAAGTAGCAAAGTGTCCCTGTCCAGTTCCTATTTTTCATTAGGTCAGGATAGCTCACACTCACTCCCTATCTTACCACACTCATCCCAGGGAAAATATGAGAAACCAAACATGAACTGATTGTATAAGAAAGCAGATACAACGTTCTTGTCTTCAACCAGCCTTCATCTCTTAACACATAATTCAGTTGAACACTTTGAGCAGTTAGGTTGTCAGAGGCCCAGAGAGCATGGCACTGGCCTTGCCCACACACTTACAGAGACATGAGGTTGCTGACTAACCTGTACTAAGTGGCTCGACCCTCCTCAAGAAGCTAACAGGAACCCTGGCTGATCTTGGAATTCCAAGAAGCGATTCAGCAACCCAGTGCCAGAAGCTCAGCCTCCTGAGGTGCAAAGAAGCAGAAGCAGCTAGGAAACACTCCATATACAAACTAGTCTCCACAGGCATCATGGGATGAGTGCAACCCATAAACACTGACAGATACCTTCTGTGGCTCTCTTGGCCTAACCTAGCTCCCATACAACCCTCCCCTACCTAAGTGGCAAACACACTGTACCCAGATTAACCAAGTCCCATCCTCTATGACGCCCAGAAACTGACCTGAGCCCACAAAAACAGGCACACAGAATGCCAAAGATCTCACTCTGCCTAAAGGAGCTCTATTTCAGTTGTTGGTTCAATCCACTATTAACTGCCTCTGGGGTCAATAAGGCACTGACAGACATTGCCAAATAGGTCAAGTAAGTTCTCTGGATATCCCACTAAATCCTTCATCTTCACCCAAGGCCAACACAGCATATATAAATGATGCCCTGGTCGCATCCCTTGTGGAAGGTCCTTACTAAGAAAGCCACCTTGAAAATTAGGCAAGACAACTGACTCATCAAATCAACACAAGAAGCAAATACAGACATGATCCCTCCAGAACAGCACATTTTCTATTAACTGACACCAAAAATAATAAATAAATAAATAAATAAATAATAAATGGAAGATGACAAATTTTCAGCACCTGCCTTCAGGCTTCCTTCCTTCATCACACCCCTTACCTTATAACCAGTGTCTGCTGCTCTGCCTTGGCTACAGTTTCTGTAGTACCTACGAACTCACTCTTCCCTTTTCCACCTGTCATCATTAAAACATAGGTCCCTGGTTTCTATTATCCAAAGATAATAGAATTGTCTTCTAAGCTGATGTTGAAGCTTAGATAGTGGTGAACAAAAGTATCTATACCTCTAGAAAAATAATTTGCTTTTAAAAAATTTTGGTGTCTGAGTGCAAAGGGTTAAGTGACTGGGGACTCCTAAGGAGATTCCTGGCCTTGGACATTTGTGGAGAGCTCTCTGAGGCGAATTCAAATTACAGCCTTCAGTATTATCAAAAGACAAAAGCTAGTAGAGATGTTAATAAAGAGGAACTCATGTACTGTACATAGTGGTATAAATTAGTGATCTTTGTGGAGAGTGTTAGAGAGTTTCCTGGAAAAATTGCAAACAAACCAGCTATATGATCCAGCAAGCCCACTATTTAGTACATATCCAAAAGAGAAGAAATATACACTCCTATTTATTATAGTATTGTTCACAGTAGCACCAATAATCATAGTAGGATATAAAATCAAATTCAATTTCTATCAGTGAACAAAGGGATAAAGAAAATCTGGCATGTGTACACAGAGAACAGTATGCCCTTTTATTCAGCAATAAAGAAAACATAAATTCTGCCGTTAGATGGACATGGAGGACATTAAGTGAATTAAGTCAGACACAGAAAGATAAGACACATGACCTTACAGGTGGAAGCTAGCACGTAATCTCACAGACATTCAGAGTGGAATTGCAGGTACTACAAACTGGGGAGAGTGGAGGGATGAGGGAGAGAAGTGTGTTCCACAGTTCTGTGACACATTAGGATGAATATGATTAACAATAATTCATAGTAGAATACACTAATTTCAGTGTACTCATGTGATTCAGGACAAACTTGAATAAATAAATTGATGTTATAAAGAGTGATGGTTTGAATAAGAATGGCCCCCATAGGCTCATATACTTGAATGCTTAGTCACCAGGGTTGGCACTATTTGGAAGGACTAGAAGAATAGGAGATGTGACAGTGTGACTTTGTTGGAGGAAGCGTGTCACTGGGAGTAGACTCTGAGGTTGCAAAAGTCCATGCCAAGCCCAGAGTCTCCCTTTCTGCCCATGGATGAGGATGAGTTCAGCTACTTCTCCAGGACCATGCCTGCCCATGTGCTGCCATGCTTTCCCATCATGACAATCTGTAATGGGCTAAACTTCTGAAAATGTAAACAAATCCCCAATTAAATGCTTTCTCCTCTAATAGCTGCCTGATCACGATGTCTTCACAATAGAACAGTGACTAAGACAAAAGGATTTACTGATTTACTAACGGACTTGTTTAGGAAATACTATCTTTACAAAGTAGAATTTAGCCAAAGGAGCTTTGCCACTGATATAACTTGAAGACAGGTAACATAGTGAAAGTGCAGAAAGAAAAAAAAATGAAGTGGCCATCTCATCGTTGGGGGAAGGTTTTTACTGTAGGCAAGAGAGAGAGGACAGTCAGAGGCCTCTGGGAGATTCTGGAGCAGAGAGAAAAGAAGAAGATGGCCAGGCATAAACCGAGTGTGAAAAAAATCATGTCGGGTAAAAGAACAAGAAGCTGGGGGAGGTGGGGAGGGAAGCCTGTGAACTGAAACAGTCTGGGAGTTTAGGGTAGAGGAGGAGATGAGAAGGGCCAAGAGCCTAGCAGACTTTGAAATTCATACATGTACATGTGAATAGGAATCTATGGAGTCTGCAGGCTGGCATGGACTTTGACAGGTGAGCATAGGAGCATCAAGGAAAGAGGTCTTTCTGGAAGGCAGAAACCCATTTCCCAGATCTCTGAGAGGAAGCTGTTATCTATCTGCCAGCATTCCCTCTGTTTTTTCTGTCAATGTCCAGCAGGAGCTGAGCCCAGGCTGTTGATCATCTGGGACACAGTCACTGGGCCCTTCTTTTTCAGCATGCTTGGGATTTCCATTTGGACCTCAGATAGCATGCAAACAGCCTTGTTAGAAACTGTAGGGGGAATTGTGAACTTCTAACAAAATTAAAGTTTAGGCATGTTGAGACTATTTCTGTTCGCCAAGATTGCCACCAATTAGGCCCTATTCCCATATCAAAGGGATGACACTGATAACAGCCTCTTGCCTCATTAAGTTCTAGTCCACTATTAAGTCCCAGTTCTTATTAGTAAAAGCATAATTCTGCCAGGCAGGATGACCCTGGGTAACAGTTACTGGAAAAGAGTAACACTGGTCTACTTCAAATGTAATTGTGACGATATCTTTGTTGTGAAAATCTCCCACTTGACCAAAATGGCCATTCTTGCAGTGCCCAGTGTCTGTTGGAACTACTCCAAGTATGACTGTGGCCAAGGATGTGAAATAGATTTTGAAATGTCCCTGTATGTCACCTTTAAAGCCTAAGGCCTGTATAACCTAGTAAAAATATTTTAATCTGGGCATGTTTTTCTTTGGGTGTTAGCCAGAACACAATGAATGCTACTAAAGAGTTTTGCTCTGTTCCTAAACTTTTCATAGTAAATTTGGGGGGTAGAGGGGGTAACCTGTTGTATCAACCACGAAGAAATGATAAAATTTTGGGGCAATAGTTAAAATACCATCCCAGTACCCAATCTATACATAAACCAAAATAAAATTGTATTTCATATGTCTAAACACAATGTACCAATAAAAATATTGATAAGAAATGTCACAGTCCACCAGAAACAGTCCAGCCTGCCCATAGAGACCAAGTCCAACCCCCCTCTCCCTATCTATTTCTATCTACATATATATGTAATGTGTATCCTCACAGCATGTCTTTCACACATCATCAGGGTGCCGTTATATGTCCCTAGGAATATGAACCTGTCACTAATGATATATAAATATGTTGCTTATGATATATATATATATATATGTATAGAGAGAGAGAGAGAGAAAGAGAGAGAAAGAGAGAGAGAGATACTTACAATACCATGGATTGCTACCCTGGGTGATATGACAACATCTTGTTTACCTCAGGGCTTCTTTTCTTCCCACCAGACATTAGGTATATATAACATTCATACAAATCAAGCATTTACTAATAAATAAATTGTGAATAGTTTTATTTTAAAAGATTTCTTTGATATACATAAACATTTTCCAGAGAGTAAAGATAAAAGCAAATGGATATACTAATGTATATGCTTGCTTAGCTTTACATGAAAAAATTAAGTCTTGGTTGAATATTTCATATTGCAGGATGAAGAACATCTTCAACATTTTTCACAGTGGACTGATATTTTGATTTTATAATTGTCAGTGATGTTTTGTATAAAAAAACATAAAATAAAATGGCAGACATATTTTATGGCCATTTTCAGAAATTATTGGAAGTTCTGTCCTAATCCCAAGCCAAAACTCATTTAACGTTTTTTTCATGAGCTCAGTTCAGTGTTGCAAACAGAAAACTCTAAACATAAACATTCTAACACAAGTTCAAGACATAATTTGAACTTAAATGATGACGAAATATGTTTAAAATGTTAAAAGCCTTTCCTTTCTGTGATCAAACCTCTATATGTCTGTGGACAGTGAGGAGAGCACATTTTTTGTGTTCATAATCATGGCTGCAGTGAGGTCACCTGATGCAACATAGCTGAACCTGACTTCTAGAAACACAAGGATTCATCACATGTTGGATTTTGAACTAATTTTGGTTGTTGCATATTAGGAACCTTTTAGTGTTGATGTTTCTTTTTGTAAAGCCCCATTCAGTTACATGTCCAGACAGCTACTCTGCAACCAATTTCAAAACATCCATGCTGCCTATCCTGGAAAACATGACCCTCTAAGGATACAAAAAGCAGTCTAAAAATTGGATTCTTTCTGTAACTTAGCTCTGCAGAGGATATATAGTGAACTAAAAAGTTGCCAAGGATTGTGACTGAGAGGAGCCTTGACAGTGATGAGTTATTTTGAATCATTGATGCTGCTGGTGTGTGAGAAGGCAGAGGCAGGATGTTGCATACAACCATGGAATCTCTGTGAAGAGCAAAACTGTTGAACACTGCTCATGGCATCAGGAAAAATGACGTGCTCATTTCTTTTTTTCTTTGTTTTTGTTTAAGTTTTTTGAGACTGTGTTTCTCTGTGTAGCCTTGGATATCCTGAATTAGGCTGGCCTTGAACTCACAGAGCTCCACCTGTCTCTGCCTTCCTGAGTACTGGGTTCCCAAGTAGAGGCATGCGCCACAGCCCAGCTCAACATGGTCATTTCTAATCTGCATTTATTTATTATTTATTTATTTATATTTGTTTATTTATTTATACAGTATTCTGTCTGCATGTATGTCTACATGCCAGAAGAGGACACCTGAAATCATTATATATGGTTATGAGCCACCATGTGGTTGCTGAGAACTGAACGTAGTACCTTTGGAAGAAGAGTCAGTACTCTTAACTTCTGAGCCACCTCTCCGGTCCCCATTTTTCATAATTTAATTTTTTTATGTACATTGGTGTTTGACTCCATGTGTATATACATGAGGGTATTGGATCCTCTGGAACAGAGGTTACACAACAGCCAGTTGTGAGCTTCCATGTGGTTGCTGGGAATTGAACCCAGGTCCTCCAGAAAAGCATCAGTACTCTTAACCCCTGAGCCATCTCACCAGCCCCTGATTTATTTTTCAGGTTCTTTTTCTGTTAACTTTGAGATTGTATTTTAGTCAACCTTCTATAGAACCCTCTTTGCTCTGCTTCAAATTCATGGCCTCTTCTTCATCAATTGTTATTGCATGTGCATGTGTGTGTCACAGTATACATATGATGTATATATTTACACACATTTGTATAGGGATGTATGTAATGTTTATGTGCATGTATAGGTAATAGGTAATTATGTGTGTATAAATATAACTGGTTAAGCCCATATAATGCTTCTTATATGTATGTTTTCACACACACACATATATGTATATGTGTGTAAATATAACCTATTAAGTCCATATAATGCAACTTACATGTGTATTTTGAGGACTGACCATTTGGCACCAGACAACCAATTGAGCATCCTCCCCTGGGGAGGACCACCTCTCCCTCTCTGAGCTTAACTCAGTTACTGGCAATGCAATGTGTGGGGATGAGGCCTCATGGGCTTTTCCCTACCTATTTAGTATGTTTATTGAAGTCCTCCATGTTCAACTCATGTTGGGGCAGCCATGCTCTTGAGACTTCTCAGGTGTGTCTTCTGACATTAGCAGGTGACACAATCTCACTGATCTCTGGCTCTTACAATCTTTCTGTCTCCCTTCTGCAATGTTCCTTGAACCTTGGGTGCAGGAGTGTCATGAAGATGTGTCTGTTGGGACAAGGCTCCACAACTCTGTTTAATAACCAGAATAATCCCAAAAACAATCTATAAATAGCTGTCCTTAATACCCACAGACTAACATAGTCTTCACTCCTCATCCAGGAATCTTGAAACACACCAAAACCACAACAAGAAAGCACAACCAATCTTGTATTCATTTGGCATGCCAGCTACAATTTCAACTTTGGTTTCACCTTAATTTCAGGACCCAGACTGAGGGTTCCTCAAGGTTTTACTGATTGTCATGGCAGAGGGATAAAGAAAGTCTAACAGTCAAGGCTCAGTCCTGAAGGGTCTGCCCAGAAGTAACACATACACACTGCTGGTTTTGATGAGTTGAATGGAATCCCCCAAAAGTCATATCCATGGAGAACCATAGTAGGTAATGCTTATTTGGGAATAAAGGCCTTGATCAGTATATATCATTAAAGGTTATGAGTTGATATCATGTTTAGGGTGGCCCCAAAATGGAGAGAGTACGTGGAGACAGATGGAAAGCATTTGCAGACAGGAGAAGAGACTAAAGCATTGCAGTTCAGTCAGCAGAAGCCAAAGCTGCCTGGACCCGGCAGAATATGTAAGGAAGCTACAACAGGCAGCCTTTCATACACCTGACTTAAGCCCATTCCATTTCTGCACAGAAAGACACTAAGCACATGGCCCCAGGAGCTCCTAGCATAACAGAAGGCTTCACTCCATCTCCACCTCTGCAGGTTGTGCACAGTCCTTTCTAGTCACTCTTCAGCATTAGGGAGGTTGTCTGCTTCCATGACCAGCTGACAGGCGTAGCCACCCAGCTGCTCTGTGATAACATCTTCCTGAAGTTCAAACTCCAATGGCGATGTCGCTTTTGCACCCACCATAGTGGCAGGTGGAGGAGACTCCATCTGTTCCTTTGATAGCCTTGTCAAGGCTGCCATCTAAGTCACTGCCACCATGACTGTTAAATGTTTCTTTAGTGAGATGGTTGCTAGCCACAACATTGGCGGGCTTTTTTCACCAGCGCACCAGCTCTTGGAAAAACAACTCTGAAGCTTCTTATTTTTTAATAAGCCTAGGCCTTTAAGCTTTGGCTCATTCTCTGACTAACTTGTAACTTCTTATCCCGTTTGTACTAACCTAAGTTCACCTACCTGTCTGGTTACCTCTCCTCCGTTTCGCTTTTTGCTTCGCCCATGTTCCTGTAGCTGATGGGCCTGACTGCTCTATCCCAGAGTTCCTCTCCCCTGACGGAAGTCCCGCCTTCTAATCATGCCTCAGCTCATTGGCCATCAGCTTTTTATTGACAGGCGATGCTTCCACACAGCACACAAGAGTCTAGCCCCACAGGCAATCAATTCTTACAAAGCAATTCTATCCTCACAGCACATCCAGACATCTCTTAAAATAGCTTCTTGGTGGGTAATCTCAATAGTCAACTGGAGGATGTCTCAGATCACCTGAGAGGTTGGGGGATTATCTTGATTAGGTTAATTAAGGTGGGGAGACACAGCCACTGTGGATGACATCGTTTTCTGAATTAGGATCCTGGACTGTATAAAAAGAAGAAAGTGAACTGACATTTATCACTTTATAATATCACATTATAATCAATGCTTCTTTAAGTTGCGTTTGTCACGGTAGTTTACCACCGCAACCAAAAAAGCATCTACCACACCTTCCGTTTACAGAGTTCTGTGAAGATCTTGAAGAAGAGATGTTTGATTTTTCAAACTGATAGTACTGTAAGAAAGAGGTGCATATATTTTAAAAATCAAATACAGGACACAATTATCAGTACACAATCCACTAAGACAATATGCTAGAAAACGGCGATTTTATTTCTGAACGGTCTTATGACAGTGCATGAGCTCATGCTGAGGTAACTAGTGTGGGACAGTACCACAAGAAAGAAACTTTTTCAGGAGAGGAGGGAAAAACAATGTGTGTTTGGGAGAGGGAGCATTTGGGGGCAGTGGCAGGATGTGCACTCCTCAGAGCAGCTACTAGGGTCTGGCTTCTTGGCCAGTTCTTTGCTCACTGCAAAAGTTAAAAAGTATCTGTAGGAAGATTTTTGCTTCAGAATAAAGAGTTTGGCTTTGGTGACTCAGCCCCACTGGATTGGAGCTTCATTTTAAACCCACTGTTCAGCCACAAGAGCTCCAACACAGCATAGACGTCTGCGCTAGGCTCCTGAAACATGGCTGGTAAGAGGCTGCTGGGTCTGCCTGCGAAGGTGCCCATTCCTCTCTATGAATTTGTAGCTGACCCATTTTAAACTATACCATGCATGCAACTACTTGGTTGTTTCATCCTGATTAGAGGATGAGATCATTAAGCAACCAAGGAAGAAGGAAGAAGGAGAATGGACTGAAGACCTCAGGGCAGCTGGAAAGGAGCCCTAGACCTCCATGTGCAAACAGTTGGAGAGGGTGGAGTGCGCGTGCTCCTGCGCATGCTCCAAACAAGTTAGTCTGGTAACCATCATCTCATGACAGCCTGGGATGTGGCCCTTGGTGTTGGCTCTGCTGTTCGGTTCTCTGAAATGCGGTGAGTTTCTCTGATCTCACAGTCCTGAGGTTGTGGGCTGTGCCTTGCCAGCCCCAGATGGCATTAGCAGAGAGTAAGGACCTGAGAGGGATCCAGGAGATTGGGTACCCTCTGCTTCCTCCCTAATCAAGATGGGAGAACTGAGAAAAGATCTAGAGCGCCTCACCCTGTCAGCACACTCCAGCGGGAACCACAATTCTGTAAACTGAACTGTGGGCACCTTTGTACAGGGTGTAAGTGCAAGAAGTAGCACCCCATCCCACTCTGCTACCTTCACATGGCTTTAGGGGTTGAAGGACAGGAATGGGGGGGCTGGTCTCTTGTTGTAATGTAAGTGCAGGTTTTAGTGTGGTCCAGCACAAAGGGATTTTGCTCTACCATGTCAGCATCAGACTAAGGAGACACACCTGTGCAGAAGTGCTAACAACCCTCAATGTTGGGCTTTCCAGACCTCACTCAGGGAGTCACTTAAATTAGCAAGTGATTAAGAGTTAAAACCAATGATTTATTCCATGTGGCCACATCAGGAAGAGGAAAAAATACTGAGTTCCAGTAACCCTCACCACCAGGCCTATCTTCAGGGTCCTGACGGAGGGCTGGGGTTAGCTTTAAGTAAAGAGCAAGAGGTGTGTATAGCTGAGGTGTCCCTGTCAGCGTCAAGGTCAGTTCCAGATCATCTCCTGCTATTGTCAGCTCAGGAGCCCATCCTGCAAGGTGGCCGGATGAAGCCTTTTCCTTCTCCCTGTATGAGATTTTAGGGAAATTTCATATTTTTTGATTGTCAGATAGCCACCAACGGGAGGAGCAAAGCACCCTTCTCCCTCCTTCTTTCCCTCTCTCCCTCCTGTGCTCCCTCCCTCAATTTTTTCTCTCTCTCCCTAACTCCCTCCCTCTCTCTCTCAGATTTATTTTATTTCATATGTATGAGTGCTTGACTCCTACATGTACAAATGTGCACACCTGGTTCCTGAGGAGGCCAGAGGAGCACATCTGGACTGGAACCAGGGTTATTCACATATGGGTGCTAGGATCTGAACCTGGATCTTCTGTAAGAACAGCAAGTGTTCATAACCTTTGAGCTGGCAGTGGTGGCCTCTGCCTTTAATACTAGCTTCAGGAGGCAGAGAAAGGTGGATCTCCATAAGTTTCATGCCAGCCTGGTCTACAGAGTTAGTTTTAGGATACACACACATCAAAACAAACCAAAAAACAAACAAACAAAAAAACCAACCAACCAAACAAACAAACAAAAAAAAACCACAAAAAAACTGAACTAAACAACCCCAAAACTCATCTTGTTCTTTCAGGCCAGTTACATTCAGTGACTTTTATTGTCAAGATGGCTTAACACTAAAAATAACACTAGAAAATATCTGTGACCACAATATGTGAACAGACACTTTTATAAATCGTTCACTGAAAGGTTTCCATTTCATTTGGAAGAGCAGTTTAAGTTGTACACATTTCATCACCTAGTAATACGGTAGCTTCCAGTCAAAGCACATGTGCAGCGATGGGATGTCGTCTTTGACTCCTGGTATGGCTTGGCTGTGGTTGGTATGGCAAGGCTTCATGTGGTGGAAGATGTCCCCCAGTGTGGCTGTGTTAAGAGGTGGAGAAACATTTCAGAGAGGTGGGGTCGATTGAGAAGACAGATGATGCCAGCACCACACTTCTATCAAGTAAGGGGGCTCCCTCCCATTGATGTACACACACACACACACACACACACACACACACACACACATGAACCGTGATTTAGTTCTGCAGCCAAAGTTGCCTCCAACTTGTGGGACAGGCTAGTCTGGCAGCTCTTATTCTGCGGTGACTTGGTCCACTTCCCCTAAAGCTTTATACTGTTGTGTTTTACTCAGAACCACATTGTTAAATGCAACCTGGGTTTTGCTGTTCCTTTGGATGTCTGTACGTTCTGTGCACGTTCTATGATAGTTTTCTGCAAAAACATGTGAAAGAGCTCTGGGGACTTAAAGAAAAAAATGAGTCACTTAAATCAAGTACCTGATCGACGAGTATCATAGTAAATCCAAATTTACTTTATAAATTCATGGGATTTGGGCTTTAAATTATTGATGTATTTTAGTCCAACTTAAACAAGCATATAATCAATATTGAGCATTAGGGGTAGCTCAGGTCTGTTTACCCATAGAAATGCTGGATGTTGAGAACGACAGATAGCAAGTTTCCCTGAGGTAAGGGAACAGTGTCTGCATCTTCCTCTGTTCCAGACATGTGGATCTATCTTTCAAGTTTATTGACGACAATATTGAGTTTACATGAAGGTCATCTTTTTCTGCTAATAAGTTCATGGAAATGACAATCTTGGAATAGTTGTGTGTGTATATATATATATACGTATATATATATATATATATATATATATATATATATATATATATACACAACTGTGTGTGTGTTTAAATGGGATAAGCATTTCTAAATAAACCTTTTGTGTAACTTTAAAGTTATTTAAAAGCAAATGTGGTTCATAATGTCTGAGTAGTTTCTCTGTAAATTGAATTCACATTTGCCCTTGGTCTCAGACAGCCTGTTTCACACATTTTCACCTCATCTTCTCCTGTTCCAACTCCTCCTGTGTCTGCTCACCTCAGATTTCTGACCTCTTCTTTATTACAGTTTTACACACATACACACACACACACACACACACACACACACGGCATACAGTGCTGAGCCCATTTAGTGTTTCTCATATGTATGGTCTATTAGGGCTGATCACAGGAGACTGGATATTCTATCAGGATGAGGCTTGTCCCTGGAGCTAATGATTCTCCTCTCTTAGTAACCATTAATGCCTGTAGCTCTTTATCTATGGTTGGTACCCTCTGACACTTCAGCCATCCACCCTGGGAAAGTAAATCATATTGCTATTGTGTAGGTCTTTTTGGGTGAGCATGTTCTGGAGATTTCATGTATCATATGTAAAAGGCACTGTTTGTGGTGGATGTGCTATTCCACTGGCTCTTAGCCACCCCCATCCTCATCAATGTTTCCTGAGCTTTAGGTTTAGGAGATCCTTTGAAGATTTATGAACTGGAGATGGGTGCTCCGTGTTCTGTTGCTCTTTTCATGCCTCTGTTTTCTTGAAAAGATAATTGTTTCCACTTCCATTTTTCTATCTATCACAAAGGGGATCTCAAATCTATTAAAAATGTGAAGAAACCTACAGTTTACCAAATAATCTATATTACCTTATAAAGTTACAACTGTACAACCTTATAAGTAGATCAGTTATTACTTTAACAATAATAATTAATTATAATAATGATTATTAATAATACTTTATTTAACAATAATGAGGAAAGTAATAACTGATTTACTTTTAACTGCAAATTATAGACTTCTGCCCTTGCGGTGTTAAGCACTGAGACTCGTAAATTCAGATTCTCTATTCCACTATAACTATACCTGAAGTCTACAAAGCAAACAGACTGCAGTTAGATTAAGATTTCTAAAAAGCTAAAATGTTACGCTCAGGATGCGAGGCTAAGCACTGCACTCAGGGTCAGCCGCTTTGGACCCAGAGAAGAGCATGTCTGATTGCATGCGGGTTGATGCCCCAGGTCCCGCCTCTGAGAAAAAGGTATCGGACGGGTCTGATGCTCTTTGGGTGGATGACACCTAAATGAACATCGGTACAAAGTCCCAATTTATTTCTAATATCAGAGATCAGACCTCTACTCTTGCCTGATGCGTCTAAAACAAAAAGGGGGAACTGTAGAGAGCTGCGGAATGCTATGCCTTAAAGATGGAGCTGGTTTCTACTTTCCACCTTCTCGATGGTGAGTCCTCTCTGTCACAAACAATTCCACATTTGGCTAAGGCTGAGGATCTGGCTTGCTTCCATGTATGTGGACCTATCTGCATTGCCCACATGGCACGCCTGGGTTGGCTACCCAGAGGCTATTTAAGATGTGGGCTGGCTTTCCCCAGGGTCCGAGGATTGTTCAAGGTTCCTGAATAAACTGCATTGAAAAAAAAAAAGATTTCTAAGTGGAACTTGGAAGCTCATAAACTTATAACCTTGATCCATAAATTTTTTATGATCTCCAGGAATTTAGTGAATTGTCTAGCAATAAAATGTTGCAGTGTCACTAGTCATATCTTACTACAGGTAACTTCACATGTGTAAGGTGTCATATATGACGTCCTCAGCTACATTCCAATGGTTTGCTTTTATTGTGAGGAGTATATCAGCCAGTCACATATACAGGTACATAATGCCTCAATTAATAAAATAAATGTGAAGGTCCAATGCAGTTTGTGATATTTTGGATCTAATCTAAACTTTGGCTGGCTCCTCTTAAATAGCATCATCATATCCATAAATATTGTAGCCAGAGATATATTTTCAAGAGTATAGGCCTCAGTTGTTGGATGCTTTGCTCTTTATTTGGGTTAGCAGCTTAAGATAATAGTTAGTAGTGTATCTCTAACTCTTTGACATGCAGATGACTCAATAGTTAGCCCAGCCATAGTCCAACAAACTGCTCTAGATACTCTTGGCAGTGTTCAATAGCCTAAGAGCTCCAGGGTGCTTATTAGCTAACCAAAGCAACATTTGTGTAACTGTTAACTCCATTAGCTGCACATGAAGACAAATTCTTATTTTAAAAAAATGAACTGAAAATGACAACCAAGCCCTGTGGCACCAAGAGGTCTCAGGAAGTAGATCTAGAATTTATGATGTATGCAGCCAACTGCTTTCCAGATTAGGTTTGTCGCCTAGTTATCACCATTCTACATTTTTGTTATTGTTGATTAAATTTTATACTATGATCTTTGAGCTTTTTCATGTTGTCTGTCTAGTCTTACAAGGCCAACTCTCTTTAAAAAGTACTAGCTTAGTCCTGTGGAGTGGGGGGTTGCCCATGGGAGTAACAAAATAAAATCTTATGTTGGCTGCCCACAGACACTCCCAGACACAGCTTTTCTTTCTGCCTCTTCATAGCTAAAATGTGGTCTTGTCCATTATATTGATCCCATCATTTTCTTATACTGTGAGGCCAAATAATAATAATAATAATAATAATAATAATAATAATAATAACAACAACAACAAGACAGGTTCAGTTTGACACTAAGGAATAATTGAAATACAGCCATGGTGAGGCAAGAATGCGGCGCCAGGACAACTCTCCTTCTCACCAGCAGCACAGCACGATCGGCACAGTGACTAACAGTCAGAACTCATGGCCATAAAACAAAAGTGATTGTGTTTCCCAGGTGAGAGGATACATCACTGTGGGGGATTCAATCAGCTTTAACTCACCCGGCTAAACCGCAGAAGAGATCCTGGTTCCACCAGGTGCTTGGTTGCCAGCCCAGAGCCACATGCCATTGTGCTCTGGTCACTGTCCCAGACTGAACTGTGGGTACCACAACATCAGAGACCGAAATTTCCAGTCGAGAGGTAACCCCATGGTGCAGGAAAGGATTGGGACCAACCTTAGGTCACCCAGACATCCCCTGGAAAAGACTTGGGTTCTGAGGGCCCCCCAGGAGCCAGCCCGGAGCCAGAGCCGGGGACCCAGGCTCAGGCACAGAGCCCTGCCTGCACACCTGATTCGCTGTCCCAGATAGAACTGTGGGCCCCAGGGCACCAGAGACTGAGTGTCACTGTCGGGTGCAAACCCACAGGGAGGGGAACGGCTGGTCTGATCTGAGAGCACTCAGCTGATACCACCACCCTGAAAAGGTCTCAGGAAAAGTTACCCAGTTTTGGCAGATGCCCAGGCACCCAATCCCCAGAAAGGCAGAGCCATGTAAGTCTGTGCCTGCAGGTTCTACTCGCCATCACAGACAGAAAGGCTATCCCCAAAGCAAAGACTGGGCGTCCCTGTCAGGAGAAAACCCCACAGCAGGGGGATGATCAGGTCTAACGCTCAGGACACCCAGCACCAAAAGACTTTCTGGATTCACGCAGACTCTAGGCTCTAGCCTTCTACTGCAGGCAGGAGCGCTGTGCTCACCCGCCATTATTGAGTACCAACAGGCCACTGGGGCACACAGCTGCATCCTCAGACCTACAAAAGCCAGAGAGCCATTACAGCAGCCCTCAGATACTGCGCCAAGGATCAACCAGTTATCCCTAGCTAGACTGACAAAACTGTGGGAATCTGTTTCTTCAAGAGGGCTGCACCCAAAAATTACACCTTAAGAGCAACAGCTGCTGCTCACTAAATTCAGAGCAACAAACCCAGCAGCAGGGCAGCCATCACCAGGACTTCTCCTGATGAATACCACAGTTACCATACAGGTCCATATGCCTGTAGTGAACTGTGACAATTCCTGAGAAGCACCACTATTCAGTTGACCATGCCCAAAAAGCAGAGGAGAACTTCAGAACCCCACCAAGTGGATTCTCCCTGCCCCAAGACTCAGCAGGCACCAGAAATTAACAGACAATACCTGAGACAGAGAGATGGGTAGAGGCCAGTGAAAAAGTACAACCAACAAAAGGCAAAACAATATGGCATCCCCAGAACCCAGTTATCCAGGGGCAAGTAGCCCTGGACACCCTAACATAAGTGAAATTCAAGAAGATGACCTAACATCTATGCTAATGAAGAGGTTAATGGAGGAAGTAAATAAAATGCATAAAGAATTAGGGGAAGATCTAATAAAACAGATTATGGTCATCCATAAAGAAATACAGGAAGATGCAGCCAAACAGTTTATGTCACTGAAAGCAATAAAAGAAACAGAGGAACGTTCAAACAAACAGCTGAAGGAATTGAAGGAAAAACAGGAAAATACAGTCAGACAGATGAAGGAAATCAACAAAACGGATCAATATCTGAAGATAGAATTGGAAGAATTAAAGAAACACAAACGGAGGAAATCACAGAGAGGGAGAACCTAGGAAAGAAAACAGGAACTACAGAGGTAAGCATAACCAACAGACTACAAAAGATGGAAGAAAGAATCTCAGGTGTGGTAGATACAATGGAAGAAATCGCTGTATCTGTCAAAGAAACTAATAAATTAAAAAATTCCTGACCATCCAAGAAATCCAAGACAACATAAAAAGACAAAACCTTAGAATAATAGGAATAGAGGAAAAAGAAGATCCCGCCCTCCAAGGCCCAGAAAATATTTTCAACAAAATCATTGAAGAAAATTTCCCCAACTTAAAGGGGAGGCCTATAAGAATACAAGAGGCCTGAAGAGAATCATAGCGTGAGGGGCATCAATGGGCACAGGCACCCAGTGAGGCATGCGAGTAACCAGGGCATACCTAAATTTACTAGCCTTCCAGCATTGGGCAAAAAAGCAAGTATCATTACCACAATTACTTGGCTCTATCTGGCTAATAATGAATAAAAATGGGGGATATAGACAAACATATAGGAAATATTATGAGAAGCTTTAACCCCCTTGTTGGAACATCCTGCGTCAGATCTAGAACTAGCAGTGGTGGTGTCCGAGGTCTGAGTAGGTTCAGGAGACCATTGCCCCCAGGGGCGAGACGTGCTCCACGCCAATTGACTAACTCCATGTTTTCCTCCAATTTGAGAGTCATTTAAGGTTCTTAAATTATTTTTTTCCCTTTTTTTTTAAATTTTTCATCGATTACACTTGGGATCTTGGAACTACAGCCACCATTGTTACTACCATCTCATTGGTGGCTGATGGAGCTACCACCGGGGCATTAGCCATGAGTCATACTGGGCAGACTGCTCAGACCCTGAACAATCATTTAGCCAATGTAGTTCATGCCTTAGTTGTACATAAAGGAATTAATGCTCAACTAAAAGGAAGCTTGATGGTGTTCAATCAGAGGATTGACCTCGTGCAGGAGCAAATTGATACCCTATGGCAAATCGCTCAACTTGGCTGTCAATGAAAATATGCTGGACTTTGAGTCACTACATATAACATGAGAATTTTTCCTGTGCTGCAAATCTATCTAAACAATTGTCGAGCTATATTTTAGGTAATTGGACTGGAGAATTCGATACTATGATGGAGCAGCTCAGAGTGGCCATTGTCACAGTAAATTCTACCGGAGTGGACGCAGGACTAGCCACAGGATTATCAACATGGATTGCTGCAGCCATGAATCATCTGAAGGAATGGGCGGGCATGGGAGTGTTAGCAGGCCTTCTGGTGTTGGTCTCCTTGGTTTGCCTGTGGTATATATGCAAGATTAGAGTCTCACAACAGTGTGATGCAGCCATGATCATTCAGGCCTTTACAGCCATTGAAGCAGGACATTCTCCCCAAGCATGGTTGGATAACATAAAAAGCTAAAATGATACGCTCAGGATGCGAGGCTAAGCACTGCACTCAGGGTCAGCCGCTTTGGACCCAGAGAAGAGCATGTCTGATTGCATGCGGGTTGATGCCCCTGGTCCCGCCTCTGAGAAAAAGGTATCGGACGGGTCTGATGCTCTTTGGGTGGATGACACCTAAATGAACATCTGTACAAAGTCCCAATTTATTTCTAATATCAGAGATCAGACCTCTACTCTTGCCTGATGCGTCTAAAACAAAAAGGGGGAACTGTAGAGAGCTGCGGAATGCTATGCCTTAAAGATGGAGCTGGTTTCCACCTTCCACCTTCCCGATGGTGAGTGCTCTCTGTCACAAACAATTCCACATTTGGCTAAGGCTGAGGATCTGTCTTGCTTCCATGTATGTGGACCTATCTGCATTGCCCACGTGGCACGCCTAGTTTGGCTACCCAGAGGCTATTTAAGCTGTGGGCTGGCTTTCCCAAGGGTCAGATGATTGTTCAAGGTTCCTGAATAAACTGCATTGAAAAAAAAAAAAAAGAATACAAGAGGCCTACAAAACACCCAATAAATTAGACCAGAAAAGAAAATCCTCCTATCACATAATAATCAAAACAGTAAGTATACAGAACAAAGAAAAATACTAAAAGCTGCAAGGGAAAAATGCCAAGTAACATATACAGGCAAACCCATCATAATCCCAACTGACTTCTCAACAGAAACTATGAAAGCCAGAGGAGCCTGGACGGATATCATGCAGACCCTAAGAGAACACAGATGTCAGCCTAGGCTACTGTACCCAGCAAAACTCTCAGTCCTCATAGACGGAGAAAACAAGATATTCAGTGACAAAAACAAATTCCAACAATACCTACACACAAATCCAGCATTACAGAAGATACTAGAAGGAAAAATACAACCCAAGAAAACTAACTGCTTTCAAGAAATCACAAGAAATAAATAACCTCACTACAGCAAAACAAAACTAGCCAAACACACTACCATGGCCAACATCAATATCAAAGGATCTAACAGCCACTGGTCATTAATCTCCCTCAACATCAATGGACTCAGTTCTCCAATAAAAAGACACAGACTAACAGAATGGATGTGTAAACAAGACCCAACAATATGTTGCATAGAAGAAACACACTTAAATCACAAAGATAGACATTACCTGAGAGTAAAGGGCTGGAAGACAGGTTTCCAAGCAAATGGACCCAAGAAGCAAGCAGGAATAGCCATTCTAATATCTAATAATGTAGATTTTCAACCAAAATCAATCAAAAGAGATAGAGAAGGACACTTCATACACTTCATTTTTACCCATCAAGGGAAAAATCCACCAGGAAGATATCACAATCTTGAACATCTATGCCCCAAATGCAAGGGCACCCACATTTGTAAAAGAAACTTTAATAAAACTTAAACCACACATAGACCCCCAAACATTAATAGGAGGAGACTTCAACACCCCACTCTCAACAAAGGACAGATCAACAAAACCGAAATTAAACAAAGAAACAATAACTCTGACAGAGGTCATGAATCAAATGGGCCTCACAGACGT
Source organism: Meriones unguiculatus (assembly GCF_030254825.1). Lineage (NCBI taxonomy): Eukaryota > Metazoa > Chordata > Mammalia > Rodentia > Muridae > Meriones > Meriones unguiculatus. The sequence goes on along the minus strand of NC_083364.1, from coordinate 51,668,530 downwards.
CTATAGAACCTTTCACCCAAACTCAAAAGAATTTACCTTCTTCTCAGCACCTCATGGAACCTTCTCCAAAATAGACCATATAGTTGGTCACAAAAGCAAGCCTAAACAGATATAAGAAGATTGAAATAATCCCTTGTATCCTATCTGATCACCATGGACTAAAACTGGACCTCAATGACAAAAATAGCAAAAGGCCTACACACACATGGAAATTGAACAACTTGCTTCTAAATGACAGCTGGGCCAGAGAAGAAATAAAGAAAGAAATTAAATACTTCCTAGAATTCAATGAAAATGAAGGCACAACGTACCCAAACTTGTGGGACACAATGAAAGTATTGCTAAGAAGAAAGTTCATAGCACTAAGTGCCTTCAAGAAGAAATTCGAAACATCTCATACAAACAACTTAATGGCTCACTTAAAAGCCCTAGAAAAAAAAAGAAGCAGACGCACCAAAGAGGAATATACAGCTGGAAATAATCAAACTCAGGGCTGAAAACAATAAATTAGAAACACATAAAACAATTCAAAGAATCAAGGAAAACAAGAGCTGGTTCTTTGAGAAAATCAACAAGTTAGATAAACCCTTAGCCAAACTAACTAAAGAGCAGAGAGAAACTATCCAAATCAACAAAATCAGAAACAAAAAGGGGGACATAACCACAGACACTGAAGAAATCCAAACAATAATTAGGTCTTACTTCCAAAGTCTAAATGCCACAAAATTTGAAAATCTAAATGGAATGGACAATTTTCTTGACCAATTCTACATGCCAAAGCTGAATAAAGACCAGGTAAACTAATTAAAAAGTCCTATATCCCCTAAGGAAATAGAGGCTATCATCAAAACTCTATCATGCAAAAAAAGCCCAGGGCCAGATGGCTTCAGCGCTGAATTCTACCAGACCTTCAAAGAAGAGCTAACACCAATACTCTTCAAACCATTCCACAAGATAGAAACAGAAGGAACACTACCAAACTCATTCTATGAAGCCACAGTCACCTTAGTACCTAAACCTCACAAAGACCCAACAAAGAAAGAGAATTTCAGGCCAATCTCCCTCATGAACATTGATGCAAAAATACTCAACAAAATGCTTACAAACCGAATCCAAGAACACATCAAAGACATCATTCACTATGACCAAGTAGCCTTCATCCCAGGCATGCAGGCGTGGTTCAATATACGGAAATCCATCAATGTGATCCACCACATAAACAAACTGAAGGAGAAAAACCACATGATCATCTCGTTGGATTATGAAAAAGCATTTAACAAAATCCAACATACATTCATGTTTAAAGTCTTGGAGAGATCAGGGATACAAGGCACATACCTGAACATAGTAAAGGCAATATACACCAATCCTATAGCCAACATCAAAATCAATGGAGAGAAACTTAAATCATTCCCACTGAAATCAGAGACAAGGCAAGGCTGTCCGCTCTCCATATCTTTTCAATATTGTTCTTGAAGTCTTAGCTAGAGCAATAAGACAGTTGAAGGAGATCAAGGGGATACAAATTGGAAAGGAAGAAGTCAAAGTATCACTGTTTGCAAATGATATGATAGTATACCTGAGTGACCCCAAAAACTCTACCCGGCAACTCCTACAGCTGATTAACACCTTCAGAAAAGTGGCTGGATACAAAAGTAACTAAAAAAACTCAGTAGCCTTCATGTATACAAAGGACAAAAGGGCTGAGAAAGAAATTAGGGAAACAACACCCTTCACAATAGCCACAAAGGAAATAAAGTACCTTGGTGTGAACCTAACCAAGCAAGTCAAAGACTTGTATGAAAAAAATTTCAAGTCACTGAAGAAAGAATTAGAAGAACATGTCAGAAGATGGAAAGAACTCCCATGCTCGTGGCTTGGCAGGATTAACCTAGTAAAAATGGTCATCTTACCAAAAGCAGTCTACAGATTCAATGCAATTCCTATCAAATTACCAAAACAATTCTTACAGACCTGGAAAGAAAAATTCTCTCCTTCATATGGAATAACAAGAAACCCAGAATTGCTAAAACAATCCTCTACAATAAAAGATCTTCTGGAGGTATCTCCATTCCTAATCTTAAGCTGTACTATAGAGTAACAGTTATAGAAACTGCATGGTACTGGCATAGAAACAGAATGGTGGATCAATGGAACTGAACAGAGGACCCAGAAATAAACCCACACATCTATGGACACCTGATCTTTGACAAATATGCCAAAACCATACAATGGAAAAAAGATACCATCTTCAAAAAATGGTGCTGGTCTAAATGAATGTCTACATGTAGAAAAATGAAAAGAGATCCATATTTATCACCATGCACAAAGCTGAAGTCCAAATGTATCAATGACCTCAACATAAAACCAGACACACTAAATCGGTTAGAAGAAAAAAGTATTACCCTTGAACTCATTGGCACATGAGACAACTTCCTGAACAGAACACCAACAGCACAGGCTCTACGAGCAACAAACAATAAACGGGAACTCATGAAACTGAAAAGCTTCTGTAAAGCAAAGGACACCATCATTAAAACAGCTACAGACTGCCTACAGACTGGGAAAGAATCTTCACCCACCCTTTATCTGACAGAGGGCTAATATCCAGTATATATAAAGAACTAAAGAAGCTGAAAAACAGCAAACCAAGTAATCCAATTAAAAAATGGGAAACAGAGCTAAACAGAATTCTCTGTAGAGGAATATAGAATGGCAGAGAAACACTTAAAGAAATGCTCAACGTCATTAGCCATTCAGGAAATGCAAATTAAAACCACCCTGAAATTTCACCTTACACCCATCAGAATGGCCAAGATGAAAAACTCAAGTGACCACACATGCTGGAGAGGCTGTGGAGAAAGGGGAACCCTCCTCCACTGCTGGTGGGAATGTAAACTCATACAATCACTCTGGAAATCAATCTGGCGCTTTCTCAGACAACTAGGAATAGCACTTCCTCAAGATCCGGCCATACCACTCTTAGGCATATATCCAAAAGGGGCTCAAGTACATAATAAAGACATTTGCTCGACCATGTTTGTAGCAGCTTTATTTGTAATAGCCAGAAGCTGTAAACAGCCCAGATGCCCTTCAAATGAAGAATGGATGCAGAAATTGTGGTACATCTACACAATGGAGTATTATTCTGCAATGAAAAATAAGGAAATCATGAAATTTGCAGGTAAATGGTGGGACTTTGAAAGGATCATCCTGAGTGAGCTGTCTCAGAAGCAGAAAGACACACATGGTATATACTCACTCATATAGATATATAACATAGGATAAACCTACTAAAACCCTGAACATCTAAAGAAACTAATCAAGAGAGCTGACCCTTACTAAAACGCTCAATCCCCATCCCAAAAGGCAAAGAGGATAGATATCAGAAGAAGAAGAAAACAGGAAACAACCTAGGAGCCTGCCACAGAGGGCCTCTGAAAGGCTCTGCCCTACAGACTATCAAAGCAGACAAGGAGACTTAAGAACAACTGATGGGCAAAGTGCATGGAATCTTAAGTAAGAAGTGGGAAATAGTAGGATCTGGAGAGGACAGGAACTCCACAAGGAGAGCAACAGAACCAGAAAATTTGAACAAAGGGGTCCCCCCAGGGACTCATATTCCAACCAAGGAACATGCATGGAGATAACCTAGAACCCCTGCACAGATGGAGTCCATGACAGCATAGTATCCAAGTGGGTTCCACAGTAATGGGAAGAGGGACTGCCTCTGACATAATCTGATAGGCCTGTTCTTTGATCACCTCCCCCTGAGGGGAGAGCAGCCCTACCAGGCCACAGAAGATGACAATGCAGCCATTCCTGATGGAATCTGATAGACTAAGATCAGAAGGAAGGAGAGGAGGACCTCCCCTATCAGTAGACTTTGGAGGGGCAATAGAGAAGAAGGGAGATGGAGGGTGAGGGGGAGGGTGGGGCTGGGAGGGGTGGAGGGAGGTGCTTATGGGGGGATACAAAGTGAATAAACTATAATTAATAAAAAATAAAAAAATATTTTTAAAAAAAGGTCAAGGGCTGTGCAGACTTAGCAGGAAAAGAAAAATAAAACATCTATTAACCCCCCCCCCAAAGGATTGTGATGGGTTGGTAAAAAAAAAAAAAAAAAAAAAAAAAAAAAACTAGACACACTAAACCGCTTAGAAGAAAAAGTGGAGAACCCTTGAACTCGTTGGCACAGGAGACAACTTCCTGAACAGAATACCAACAGCATAGACTCTAAGAGCAACAATCAATAAATGGGACCTCATGAAACTGAAAAGCTTCTGTAAAGCAAAGGACACCGTCCTCAGAACAAAACGACAGCCTACAGATTGGGAAAAAATCTTCACCAACCCTATATCTGACAGAGGGCTAATATCCAGTATATATAAAGAACTAAAGAAGTTAATTAGCAAAAAATCAAGTAATCCAATTGAAAAATTGGGTACAGAGCTAAACAGAGAATTCTCTGCAGAGGAATATCGAATGGCAGAGAAACACTTAAAGAAATGCTCAAGCTCATTAGCCATCAGGGAAATGCAAATCAAAACAACCCTGTGATTTCACCTTACACCCATCAGAATGGCTAAGATCAAAAACTCAAGAGACAACACATGCTGGAGAGGTTGTGGAGAAAGGGGAACCCTTCTCCACTGCTGGTGGGAATGTAAACTTGTACAACCACTCTGGAAATCAATCTGGAGCTTTCTCAGACAACTAGGAATAGCGCTTCCTGAAGATCCAGCTATACTACTCCTAGGTATATATCCAAAGGATTCTCAAGTACACAATAAGGACATTTGCTCAACCATGTTTGTAGGAGGTTTATTTGTAATAGCCAGAAGCTGGAAACAGCCCAGATGCCCCTCAGTGGAGGAATGGATGCACAAATTGTGGTATATCTACACAATGGAATATTACTCTGCAATAAAAAACAAGGAAATCATGAAATTTGCAGGTAAATGGTGGGATCTGGAAAAGATCATCCTGAGTGAGATATCCCAGAAACAGAAAGATGCACACAGTATATACTCACTCATATAGACATATAATATAGGATAAACCTACTAAAACCTGTACACTTAAAGAAACTAATCAAGAAGGAGGACTCTTGCTAAAATGCTCATTTCCTATCCAGAAAGGCAAAGAGGCTGGACATCAGAAGAAGGAGAAAAGAGGGAACAAGTCAGGAGCCTGACACAGAGGACCTCTGAAAAGCTCTGCCCTGCAGACTATCAATGTAGATGCTGAGACTTCTGGGCAACCTTTGGGCAGAGTGCAGGGAATCTTAGGGAAGAAGTGGGAAACAGTAAGATCTGGAGAGGATAGGAACTCCACAAGGAGAGCAACAGAACCAAAAAATCTAAGCTCAGGGGTCTTTCCTGAGACTGATACTCCAACCAAGGACTATGCATGGAGATAACCTAAGACCCCTGCACAGATGTAGCCCATGGCAGTTCAGTATCCAAGTGGGTTCCATTGTAATAGGAATAGGGACTGTCTCTGACATGAACTGATTGGCCTGCTCTTTAATTACCTCCCCCTGAAGGGCAAGGAGCATTACCAGGCCACAGAAGAAGACAACTCAGCCACTCATGATGAGACCTAATTGACTAGGATCAGAAGGAAGGAAAAGAAGTCCTTCCTTATCAGTGGAATTGGGGAGGGGTATGCATGCAGATGGTGGAGTAAGGGAGGGATTGAGATGGGGGGAGGGAGGAAACCACGGGGGGGAGATACAAAGTGAATTAAGTGTAATTAATAAAACTTAAAATAAAATAAGATAATTCAGAAAACAAAAGAAAAAGAAAAAAGAAAACAGAAACACAGCCACAAAACACCACTGTTTGGTCAGTAACACTTTTGGAGAAAAAAAAAAATCTCAAACTACTGGAAACATTTCCTACTGAAAAAATATGAAAAATCACTATGCCAAATGAAGCTTCAGTCACATCCCACTAACAGGCAGCCAAGTGACAACAATGAGGGAGCACTTACTGGCAATTTTCCAGCAAGTGTTTTTCCAAGGTCAATGCCATGAAGCAGCTTTCCACACCCATAAGCCTGAATCTGCCTACCAGCTGGTGGGGGGTGGCCAACTATGATTATAATGCTAGTTTGCTGTAACTGTGCCCACTCATCAATCAGTGCTTGTCAGCCCTTGTGTGACATCATACATGCCACTGAGCTTTCTCATAGATTAGCTCACGCAAGTTTCCTTTCTCCAATGAAATTCTTTCTTTCTTTTGTTCCTTGGACTTATCAGAGGCCACTCTAGCCTGTGCAGGTGAGTCATGGATTACAGTGCTAGTCTTCGTTTATCCCCAAAGGAGAGTTCCCTTGGTAGAGAACTGTCAGACCTGTGTTGGATTATGGAACACCATCTATCATGATAGATGACTGCACACTGTTTTCATGATGCCCCTATGTGCCTGATAGCTGCTTTCTTCCCTCCATAGTATCCTGGAATGCTGTAACCTAGTCATCAAGATCTCTATTATCTAAGTGCTTAATGTTTACATAGCATTTACTGTTAGCATCCTCAGAGTAGCAATGATTTCCATTGCTATCGTTACAGCTAAAACAACTTCTTTATGCTAGCTATTGTACAGTCATATTCATATCGGACTAGACTTAAGCATGGGATAAAATGTCACAAAGGCTGACTATTGACATCAAAGCTTTTCTCGTGTATAAAAATTATAAACCATGCACTGACTTTAAGATGAGAGTCCTGTCTTCAAGTAGATTAAAAAGAACCACTATGATGGAGATATAAATTCTGGGAAGCCTTTACCAGTTACAGCTAAGATCACCATTAACTGTTATTCATTTTTTTCAGAGCATCAACATGTCTGAATTCATCTGAGTCACATCATTAAGAATTTATAGCATTTTATTGTACTTATTATTAACCTGAAAGTAAAAATGGCATAAGTGTTTGGCTTGTGTTATGTTAGGTATTGGACATAAAATAAGAACTGTTAATGTTTGTCAAAATATAAGGTAGATTCTGTGCATATTTAATGCATGGCTTCAAAAGAACATCTAGGAAGACGAGAGAACAGTCTCAGAACACAGACAATTATAGTCTGAGGGATCTGAGAGACTGAATTTGTAATCAGACAGAGTTAGAATGCCATGGATATGAACAGTCATTTGTGCCCAAGTCTGTCTGATCTTGCTTTCAGTTTCACATATAATGAAAATGGTAATCAGGAACCAAGTCTTGTAACCTTTACAGTTTCAATGACCTCTGTTGTGAAGTAAGTAACTTGTAATGCCCACTTCAGCCAATTAAAGACAAACCGAAGCCTACTGTAACGGTTTACGAAACACAGAACAAATGGCCATGTTCTTTCCCAGTATGTCCAATTAAACTTTGTTTAGAGAACAGCAGTTTCTGTACTGGAGTTGTTAACTAGTAAGTTCAGCCTCCAATAGGGTCAGCACTGCGTTTTCAGCTGCCTTGCTGACAGCACTGCTTTTAGAGACACAGTGTGTTGTGTGAGTGTGAACTGTCCCCCACTGTCTCATGAACATTTGCTCCCCAACTGGTGGAACTGTTTAGGAAGACCATGGAACCTCTATGAGATGAAGCATTACTGTAGGAAAATATCACAAGGGGAGAGCTTGAGATATTATAACTCACCTCTAATTCTGTTTGCTTGCTACTTCTGGAAGGCCAATCCAGTTGTCTGGACTGGCTGGTCTCATGGCCATGCCTTCCCTGCCAGGAAGGACAGCACCCCTTTGGGGCTAGAAGCCAAAAACAACCTTTCTGCCATTAACTTGCTTTTGCCGGAGTCTTATTACATAGCTTTATTCATTTTATAAAAATACATTAAAACTGATTAAAAAAAATAGTAATGAGGAGTTTGTATTCCCAAGTCCCAGCTGCCCTCCTGACACTGTAAATGCTAACACCATACCCTTCCTCTCACTCCCCTGCTTCAGCTCTCTCCGGAAGAACCCCACCCACTTGCTCAAGGGAATGATAGCCTATCTATCCCTCTTTCATATCCATCACCTCGGAGACCTTCTTCAGCACCTTGTTCCTCAGTCTTGTATCTTAGAACTTGCTTTGCCATTGACCCCTTCCCTTTAGTGTGCAAGTTTTACTTCATAATAAAAAGGAACCAGAAGCCTCGAAATCATGCCCTTGTTCCTACTTCAGCAAGTGTTGCACTTTCTCACTGTGCTAGAGTTTCATTTATGTGTTGATGTGTATATTAAATGCTTATGTGTAGGGATCAAAGGTTAGCCTTACCTTGGCTATTGTTCCTCAGATGCAGTCCATCTTTTTTAGTTATTTTTTTTCTTGTCTGTTGGTTTTGTTTTGTTTTGAGCACAGTCTCTTTATTGGCCTGGAACTCAGTTATGATGGCTGAACCCCAGAGAGCCCCAGGAAACCTCCTGTCTTTTTTTCCCTGGCACTGAGATGTCAGACACATGGTACCACACAGTCTGGCAGATTAAACACAGGTCCCCAAGCTTGAGTGGCAAGTGGTTAGCCTACGGAGACACCTCACTAGTCCTATTCCAGATCCACTGAATGAGAATCACTGTTGTTCTCTCTCTCTCTTTTTTTTTATCAGCTCCTAAGTGCAAGTTCCATGTGGTCCCATTTGTTTACCAACATTGCTGCAGATAAGGCAGCCATTTTTCAATCCTGAGTCTGGTTTTCACCATTAACACTGTTTACTATCTACTTTGTCCATATGAAGAACCTGCTTTGGAGTCTTCCATGATAATTTTCCTATGCCGTTTTTCTCATTGCTTTCTCTCCCTTGATTTATTCTCTTTGAGTATTATTTTCTTTTTTTAATTTTTTTATTAATTACACTTTATTCACTTTGTATTCCCCCTGCAGCTCTCTCCCTCCTCCCCTCCCAATCCCTCCTTTCCTCTCCTGTTCTCCACACATGCGCCTCCCCAAGTCCATTGATAGGGGAGGTATTCTTTTTCTTCCTTCTCATCCTAGTCTATTAGGTCTCATCAGGAATGGCTGCATTGTCTTTTATTTTCTTGAATATTGGCATTCCCAAGCTTTTGCTCTCTGTTGTTTACTTCACAAGGATCCTGTGGTCAATCTTCTTTATAACAACAATTTCAACAACCAGCCACATTCCTGCTGATTCCCAAGTCTTTATAGCTCTGACCTTTTCTGAGAAATCCAAAATCTCATGCCCTGGAATCAGATGCACATACCACTCCATTTTACCCCTGGTGCTTTTAATGCTCAGACAGAAACACTTGAATGACAAGTTCCATAAGCCTTCAGCCTCTTTTCCAAATAATTAATCTACAAACAGCTCATTCCATAGACTATTTTGGTTTCCAGTTTTCATTTATCCTTTTGTATCTCCCACATCTCTGTTGATTTTACTGTTCATTTTAATTTTTTTTTTACTGCTAATTTTTAGGTTTTAGGTATCCTCTCCAGTGGTCACTTACATGGACTGCTGAAGTAAGTTCTTGCTGAGTTTCTCTTTATCTCCCTCCTGCCTTCCATTGTCCTGTCATACTGCTGTCAGTTGTTATCTGTTTAAGATGAAATAAATCTGAGTTGAACCTTCTATTGTTAAGTTTAAACTGCTCAGTACAGCATTCAAGGAAGCTTTGGCAGATTAAAAAAAAAAAAATCTTTCCAACCTCATTTCCTCACCTAAATACTTCCCTGCCCTCAGTTCACTTTCTTTACTCTTTTACATACATGTCATTTGAACTTCCTAGGAAGCACTTTCTTTACCATAATACTCCAGAGCATTCTTCAAATCCAGTTTTAATATGTTCTTGTAAGCAGACTGTTCAGTGATGTGGATTTTTGAGAAATGTTTCTATCCACGAGGGCAGCTGATATTCCCATTACAGGAAACAGCTTCTCATCTCTCTAAACTGGTGGAAAGAAGCATTGGAGATTTCCATGAAATAAGAGTAGTAAACCCCTTTTTTTGTATGACCTTTAAACTTCGCTTGTATTTTTTTTTAATTTAAAAAAGTAATTTATTTTTGAGATAGGGTTTGAACACAGCCTCAGCTAGCCTCCACTCACAGCACAACTTAGACTAGCCACAAACTCTGTATTCCCTACCTTGTCTTACAGAGTGTAGAGGTTACTCATGTGTATTACTGATCTTAAACATAATCTCTCCCTCTGTACTGCACCTATTGAAATTCTGAAGTTGTAAAGAAAATCTAACTTATTACTAAAATCTCATGTGATTAAAAAAAACAAAACAAAACAAAACAAAAAAAAAACACAAAAAACAATGAACTGCTCCTGCCATCCACATTATCCCGTTTTTAAAAAGATGTTCTTCTAGAGCCAGTTTGTGTGTGGGCTTTGAACAGCATCAAGATGAGATGGACCTCCTGCTGAGGCTGTAGCTCAGTTTGAAGAGTGACTACCCTAACATGAATAAAGCCCTGGGGTAGAGAAATCAGCATTTGAATGAACAAAGAAAAATTGTAAGCATTCCAAAAGAACATTATATCAACATTTCCCCCTTTAAGTCCAAGAAAATGCTCCTTTTCTTCCAATATAATAATAATTATAAAATTATGAATACTCTTAGATAAATTTTACATGTGTAATGTCCAGTGCATGTGCTTTTGGAAACTTAGAAGGAAGTACTTGATTATCTATCCTATCTTGACAAGCTTAGAGTTCTATACCTAACTTAACTTCTATTTTTATTGGTATTACCTATATGAAAACACTTTCTAAATTCTAAACAACTTAAGCTTAGTTGTGGAACTATAACTATTTGTTCTTCAACCCCACCAGACACTTGAGAAGAAATAAAACTAGTTACTAGAGTAAACAGAAGTACGTGTTAGCAGCTTCCAAAAAATGAAAAAATTCGACAGAGACAGTTGATTACCTGAAGAGTCACCCCAAACTCTCTGTATCCCCTGATCATTGTCTTCAACCTTCTGGCTCAGAATATTTGACAGACAGTATGGAGCAGGGACTATTTAGGTTTAACAGATAGATATGACTTTGTAGATAGGTTGATTACATGACGATAGGTAGTTTTCAAAACCTTCAGAGACCTACAGAATATGGCATTTAAAATGTCTTTATTATTTTAAAAGAGTCTTTGACTCATCTCTCCAGGAGATGAGACAGGTCATCTCCTAGCAGCAACCCCTCCTACCTCAAAGAACATGATGAACATCGAAGAACCTCCATATGGAGATGGCTTCAAATTTGGCAAATGAGCCACTCGGCTAAAGAAAATACCCTCACTTCATGACAAACAAATTTTGCCAAAAATGGGCAAGCTTAAATGCAGGACAAGTTGACTGCTGAACTTTGCTTGTGTTTTTAAACTTTGCTCTAAATGTTTCGTTTTCATGAGGTGTGTGTGGCATTCTCTGATACCAATGCATAGATGACTCGGCCTTCTGAGCCTAGCAAAGTTAAGCAAAGCTCCAATGTTTGGTGATAGGCAAAGTGACAGCACTTGAATGGGGACAGCAGGAGTGGTGTTCAGACACAGAGAAAAAAGTGATCGTCTCCATTACACTGTGACAAAAAGAGTGAAAGTAGGCACATTACAGCTACAACTCTATTAAATAGTTGCTAGGTGCACAAAAGGTACTACAACGAGAGTTTCATGTTCATCTTCTCATTAAATCCTCACAAAATCTCTGTGAAGTAGCTACTCTTACTATTCACTCCTTGTAGATTGGAACTCTGACACAGTCTAAGGTTTTACTTTGTCTAAGGTTCTACTACAATGTAGGATCTGTCTACGAAGTGTGTGTGCACTTTTTTAATATTTTATTTAACTTTTATTAATTACACTTTATTCCTTTTGTATCCCCCCATAAGCCCCTCCCTCCTCCCCTCCCGGTCCCACCCTCCCCCCTTTCTGCATGCATGCCTCTCCCCAAGTCCACTGATAGGGGAGGTCCTCCTCTCTTTCTTTCTGCTCTTTTTCTTTTTTTGTTCTTCTCAATGCAGTTTATTCAGGAACCTTGAACAATCTTCTGACCCTGGGGAAAGCCAGCCCACTATGGTGTTTTCCTCTAGATATATTTTTCTCCAAATAAATTACTCACAGCTTCAAGTTTTTGTCAGAAACTGTAGAGACCTAGCACATTCCCAGGAGTGTGGAGAAGATTCCAGCTCATTATAGTCACATTGAACACAGTGGCCAGATTTCCAGTATCACCTTCAGGTGTTGCTTAGAGAGTATTTCTTGGGTGTTTTCTCCTGTGGTGCTCTGGAACTCCAGCGTTCTGGAACTCACCCAATGATTGCCCTCATTCTTCTTACTGAACCATGCTATGGAAAAGTGAATTGCTTAGTATTGCATATGTGTTCCAGGCAGAGAACTTGTGCTTGAGTGTCCTAGAACCCAGTCCAGAAAGTATTCCAATATAGATCCTTATATCCAACCCAGTGGGTATTTATTAAGACTTAGAGTTTATGCCCTTAGTTTTGTTTCTAGTTTATAGAGGAGTAAGAAGTAGTAAGGATTAAAAAGGTTAAAGTTTTGTATTTGTTAGTAGTTTTCTTTTTTTAAGAGAAAAGTCCACAAACTATTTATATGGAAGTCTTGACAGATGAGTGATGTGGATGACAACTGGTTTCTCAACATTTTGCCACTTGAATCCAATGATGAGTTGTCAGGAATAGTTTATGCCATTAAGAAGAACCAAAGTGTATTCGTTACTCAACAGCAGCATCTGTTCTTAGTTTCAACTTGGTTCTTGTCCCTTTAAGTAGTTCATTAGAGGAAGCAATACTTATAATCACTACTTGGAAATTGTTCTGTAGATTCAATAAAATGTTGGAGCAGGACACTGCCAGTCTATTGTTTATAATAATTTGCGAGACTTGCATACAAAATGTCTCATTTTTTTTCAATGAGAAGGAACCATAGCAAACACTTTTTCTTGATATTTTTAAAAGATTTCATCTGAGGGAGAAGATAGGACTTTGTCTATCAGACTTACGTGAATGTTAAAGTACAGCAGAGCTGACCACTTGCTACAGAGATGCAGTACGGTTACAGCTACATTTCACTTCAGTTCAGTGAGTTCTAGCTACAGGCACATTAAAGATGAACATGGCATTTGGACGACTTCTGGTTTAAAAATTTCCCATTGTATGGATAATGTTTTATTTGACAAAAATGATTACTTCCTCATCTCCTAAGACATTACCATGTTGTACTTATTACTAAAGTATATGGTGATGTATTGTTGATATGGCTGACAATGAATACAGAAAATATGTAGCATTTTCTCTCTGTTGTGAAAGTTAACACTAAAAATACTTGATACAGTTTTCACCTTCCTGGTTTCTCCCATTATTATGCTGTTTGCTTCTATGAATAATTGCAGTACTGTTTCTTAACTATTTGTAATGTATCTAAGATTTAGTAGTGCAGAATTACAGAATTACATGAAATTATTTGTGTTTTTCCTTCCCAGGTTTGGCACAACTTCAATTTAAAAAAATTAATTCTGTGACAGCGAGCCCTTGCGATAAGTTAGTTACTATTCCATGCTATGTTACCAACATAGAGGCACAAAACATCAATGAGTTGTACTTGAAGTGGAAATTTGGAAACGAATTAATGTTAATCTTTGATGGATATGCAAAGACATCCATGCAAACTGATAACTTTAAAAGCGCACGAATCGTCCCCTCAGAGTTACTAAAAGGAAATGCTTCTTTGAGCTTGGCAAAGAATGAGGCGAAAGAGGGAAAGTACACATGTGAAGTAACGGAATTAAGCAGAGAAGGTAAACACACGGTGGAACTAAAATATAGCAGCGGTAAGTGACATATGGTAAACATGTTTTGTCTCCTTGAATATACATCTCAAATCTTGATTCACTTTGTGGCCATGTCTGGTGGAAGACTCTTCAAGAGAGAGCTTAATGCTGTTTTGAGGAGTGGGTTAATCCACTTCCTAAAGGAGTGGATCAGTTATCACCATTGAAGGTTGTCTTAAGCAGACCCACCCCTTTGTCTTCTGCTATTTCCTTCCTGAGTTAATGTCCTGTAATGCACGAGGTATCACAGGGGATGTCATCACAACCCAGGTGGATGCTAGGCTGGGAAGGAATGTCAAGTGAAGTGTCTACAACACAAGCACAAGGACTTGTGTTCAGATCTCTGGTGCTCAATAAAAGCCAGACTCTGGCTTTGCATCCATCTCCCCAGAGCTGGCTGAAATATCACGGGGAAGAAGCCCTATCCCTAGAGCTGGTACCAGGTAGTCCTGCCCAGCTGGGAAGCTCCAGGGTTCCTAAGAAACCTTGTATCAAAAACTAAGGTGAAACGTTCTGGAGAGACAACATGAACCTTTAGTCCATGCATGTGTGGGTACACAGAAAATGCACTACTAGACTAGACCTATGCATATGCCCCTCTTCCCCCCCCAAAAAAAAAGACCAAATAAACAGGAGAAGGAAGGAGAAGAAGCAGCAGCTAAGCAGACGCCAATGGCAAAATAAAACTCCCTCCTTCATAAATTCCAATGTCCGGGGCTGGAGAGATGGCTCAGTGGTTAAGAACACTGCCTGCTCTTCAAAAGGATGGGGGCTCAATTCCCAGACCCACATGGCAGTTCACAACTATCTGTAATGCCAGTTCCAAGAGAACTGACACCTTCACACTAATGCCCATAACATTTAAAAAGTTAAATAAACAAATATAATAATAAAAAGTACCCTGTTTTTTTTTTTTTTGTTTTTTTTTTTTAAATAAGTCCCTAGTCTCAGGTACTCTGTTACAGCAATGTAAAACAGACTGGGAAAATTAAATTTCTTTTTTTTTTTCATTTAATTTTTATTTTTTAATACTAGTTACAGTTTATTAACTTTGTATTCCAACTGTAGCCCACTCCCACATTCCCTGGGATATCAGGGAAAATTAGATTTCTATAAACACTTTGTTTTTTCTGTGTCCTGTTACAACTGATCCTACTGCAAAGGAGGGAAATGGGCTGAGAAACTATACTTAAAAACAATCACTTTACCGCTACCGCTGAGTATTCATATAACATCTGTGATGGTTTCATTGTGAAATGACCCTAGATGCTCATGTATTTGACCATTTGGTCCCCAGCTGGCAGCGCAGTTTGGTTGATTGCAGAACCTTTGAGAAATACACAGTAACTAGGAAAAATAGGGGAAGGTCTTGGAAGTGGTACCTGCCTTTGGTTCTGGTTTGCGGTCATATAAGGCCCCACCTGCTCCAGCCACCTGGGACTGTCTGTCTCCACTGCCCTCGCCTGCCTCCCCAGGACACTGAACCAAGGGTAAACCCCCATCCTTTAAATTGCTCCTGTAGGTTATTTTGTCATAGCTGAAAGCAAATAATTCGACATTTTTCATCATTAAAACAATTTTTTTCTGAATCCCTTGTTTACTTTTTCACATTATAATTCAATTTGTGTTTTTTTATTATTAATTACAGTTTATTCACTTTGTATCCCAGCTGTAGTCCCCTCTTAATCCCACCCTTCCTTCCCCTTTTTTATTTATTTATCTATTTATTTATTTATTTTTGTTGTTGTGTGTGTGTGGTTGTGAGAATTTCGGTCTAAAGACTCTTCTGTTTGGGCAATGTGCCCTGGGCTCATGAATTTTGCATTTTGTTTTACCACCATAAAATATTTTTTCATGTACTTTCCCTTTTCTTTTCACCCATCTCTCCTTTACTCTCTTTTTGTTTTTTTATTATTAAAAAAAAACTTTAAATTTAAATAAATTTTTATCATATTCTTCTCCTCCTCTAATTCCTTCTGGATCCTCTCCTCCTCCCTACCCACACAACTTTAAGTTCCTTCTAAAAAAAAAAAACAAACCCAATACAGCAACAAACCCCTCAAAGTCAAGTAAACAAAATAATATCACACCCAAAAATTAAAAAAAAAAGATCCATATTTATCACCCTGCACAAAACTAAAGTCAAAATGGATCAAGGACCTCAACATAAAACCAGATACCCTAAATCAATTGGAAAAAAAAGTGGGGAACAGCCTAGAACTCATTGGCACAGGAGACAACTTCCTGAACAGAACTCCAACAGCACAGGCTCTAAGAGCAACAATCAATAAATGGGACCTCATGAAACTGAAAAGTTTCTGTAAAGCAAAGGATACTGTCATCAAAACAAAACGACTGCCTACAGATTGGGAAAGAATCTTCACTAACCCTTTATCTGACAGAGGACTAATATCCAGTATATACAAAGAACTAAAGAAGCTGAAAAGCAGCAATCCAAGTAATCCAATTAAAAAATGGGGAACAGAGCTAAACGGAGAATTCTCGACAGAGGAATATCAAATGGCAGAAAAACACTTAAAGAAATGCTCATCCTCATTAGCCATCAGGGAAATGCAAATAAAAACGACCCTGAGATATCACCTTACACCCATCAGAATGGCCAAGATGAAAAACTCAAGCGATAACACATGCTGGAGAGGTTGTGGAGAAAGGGGAACCCTCCTCCACTGCTGGTGGGAATGTAAACTGGTACAACCACTCTGGAAAGCTATCTGGTGCTTTCTAAGACAAATAGGAATAGTGCTTCCTCTAGACCCAGCTATACCACTGCTAGGTATATACCCAAAGTTTGTTCAAGTACACAAAAAGGACACTTGCTCAACCATGTTTATAGCAGCTCTATTTGTAATAGCCAGAACCTGGAAACAACCCAGATGTCCATCAACGGTGGAATGGGTACATAAATTGTGGTATTTTTATACAATGGAATACTACTCAGCAATCAAAAAGGAGGAAATCATGAAATTTGCAGGCAAATGGTGGGATCTAGAAAAGATCATTCTGAGTGAAATATCCCAGAAGGAGAAAGACAAACATGGGATATACTCACTTATATAGACCTATAAGATATGATAAACATAATGAAATCTATACACCTAAAAAAGATAATCAATTGAGCAGACATGGGGTAAGATGATCAATCCTCGTTTAGAAAGACAGATGGGATGTGCATTGAACGTATGACAGGATTCTACTGAGCGCATCTGAAAGACACTAACTAGCAGTGTTTTCAAAGCAAAGACTCATGACCAAACCTTTGGCAGAGTACAGGGAATCATAAGAAAGAAGGGGAGTTAGTCTGATGGGGAAAGGATAGGAGCTCCACAAGGACCAAATATATCTGGGCACAGGGTCTTTTCTGAGACTGACATTCAACCAAGGACCATGTATGGATATAACCTAGAACCTCCACTCAGATGTAGCCTGTGGTAGCTCAGTAACCAATTGGTTTCCCAAAGTGAGGGGAACAGGGACTATTTCTAACAGGAACTCAATGACTGGCTCTTTGGTCTCCCCACCACCGAAGGGAGGAGCAGTCCTGTTAGGCCACAGAGGAGGGCTTTGCAGCCAGTCCTGAAGATACCTGATAAAACAGGATCAGATGAATGGGGAGGAGGTCCCCCATCAGTGGACTTGGAAAGGGGCACGGTGGAGATGAGGGAGGGAGGGAGGGACTGGGAGGGAATGAGGGATCGGGACATGGCTGGGATACAGAGTTAATAAAATGTAACAGATAAAAAAAATAAAAAATAAAAAAAAAAACAAAACAAAAAAAAAAAAAACAAACCCAATACAGCAACAAACCCCTCAAAATCAAGTAAACAAAATAATATCACACCCAAAAATTAAAAAAAATAACCACTCAAAACATCAAACTGTAAGCAGAGTAGAAGCACAAAACAAAATAAAACTTTGTAGTCAATTATATGTTGGTCAACGCCTCCTGAACATGAAACCTGGATTCATATAATCGGTTTCACTCTGTTGGAGAAAACTGATTTTCCCTTTCCTGTCAGGTAGAAATGACAGTACAGTTATTAATTTTAACCCTAACAAAATAACAAAATAAATTAAAATAAAACCTATCACATCTAAGTTGGATAAGACAAACAACAGAATAAAGACAGCCCAGGAGTAGGAACAAGAATCAGAGACCCACTCATTCATGCAGTCAGGAATCACATAAAAGCACCAAACCCAGAAGCCAGTGGCCCTGCTGTACTATTTGCCTTTCCTAATGAGGTAATTTCCCTTTTGTACCTACCCTCTATGTTTCTATGGATTTCACATTGTTTATCATTAACTTCAAAGCTAAGTTACATATATAAACAAATCCATACTGTATTTGTGTTTCAGATTCTGTAATACTTTACTCTGGATGATGTCTTTTTCCAGCTCCCTCCATTTGGCCGAAAATTTCATCATGCCATTTTTTTTAATGGCTGAGAACTACTCTCTTGTGTAAATGTACCACATTTTCTTTGTCTATTTCCTCTGTTGCTGGAAAGCTAGGGTGTTTCCTGTTTCTGACTATTATGAACAGAAGAGCAACAAACGTATCTGTGCAAGTGTCTCTGTGGTAGGATAAACATATATTTGAATATATGGCTGAGAGTGCTATGGCTGAACATTTAAGTAGATCCTGCCACACTCATATATGTGTGCTGTCTTACTCCCCATCCTCTCCAGCAGTAGCTGTCGCTTGTTTTGCTGCCATTCTGAAAGGTATAGATATAAGATTAAATCTCAAAGTAGTTTTGACTTGCATTTTGCTGATGACTAAGGATGTTGAAAAAAATTTTAATTGACTCTCAACAACTTAAATTTCCTCTGCTGGAACTTTTCTGTTTAGCTCTGTACTCCATTTTTAAAATACGGATATTTGTTTTCTTGATATCTAGCTCCTTTGTATTTTTGCCTATTAGTCCTCTCTTGGTTGTGTGGTTGGCGAAAATCTTTTCTCACTTTGTAGAAAATCACACTGTAGGCTGTCACTTTATCCACATAATTGTGTTCTATGACAGAACTAATGACAGTCTCAGTGTCATGAAGTCCCATTTATTAATTATTTATCCTACTGCCTGTGCTCACTCACTGTTCTTTTCAGAGAATCTTTTCATGTGCCAGGGAGTTAAAGGCTATTCCCATCTTTTTCCAACTGGTTGGCCTTCTTATATGTTCTGTTTTGTTGGCACCCATTTTTCTAACTAAGGTTGGCAAGCCCTAACCCATGCTCCCTGAGCAAAGAGAATCAGAGGATCTTAAGTGTGGCCTAGTTGGCTTTCTTGTTTTTGTCAGTGTTCTTTCTCTTTGCCAACATATGGGAAAAGTAGGGATCCAACCTAACTGAATTTAGGCTTGGTTATAGTGCCCAGATTCTTCACAAAAGGTTGGTGAATTGTGTAAAGGAGTTGTCCTAGCTAAAGTAGTCTCCTTGTTTTTATTTCTTGCTATGCCAGCTGACTTCTATAACTATACACAACAGAATTCTGACCTTATTGGGTTTTTTTAAAGCTCTCCTGAGAATCTCCAGACATATTGCTGATGTGAGAGTTGAACAGGCTTTGAGAACTTCTACTCTAGTTGGGAACAAAACAGTTCAAGTTTTCTTGTAGCTCTTTTTTCTGTTATCCTATTGGGACTGGGAGGCTCCATTTGATTATACATTTTTGAAATCATTTACAATTCCGGATCAGATTTTAGTTAAACACCCTGGACAGCAGTGTATCCTGTACAGCAGTGTATCCTTCCCCTTGGTGACGCTGACACGTTACTTTCTGAGTTTGATACTTGAATTTATGTGATCCACAGAATCAAATGAGAATACAATGAGCTTCATTGTTTGGTAATTCTCTGAAAATTCACATGTGTTGTAAACATTCCTCATTATTTCTTGGGTATTTATTGTTTTGTTTTACAACCATTTTTTTTATTTAAAGAAACGTCAATGAAATACTCCTCTGAGTAAAATATTAAATGTTACAGGACTTTTGTTGGGCAATAGATATCTTTATAAAAGCAATATTCATGCATCCTTCAACCTTAGAAGATTTTTGGCATTAAAGACCTGTCCTGGTTAGTTTTATGTCACCCTGAAACAGCTAGAGTCATTTGGAAGAGGGACTCTCTATTGAAAAAAAAAAATGCTTTCATGAGGTTTTTCTGTGGGCCAGTTTGCAATGCATTTTATTATTTAATGATTGATGTGGGAAGGCCCACCTCACTGAGGGCACTTGCACTCCTGGACAAGTAGTTCTGGAAGTTGTATGAAAGCAAACTGCATAAACCAGGAGATGTAAGCCATTATTAAACAATGCCCCACCATGGACTCTGATTCAGTTTCTGACTCCAGGTTCCTACCTTGATGTCCTGTCCCAACTTCCTTAGTGACAGAGTGTGACCTGAGAAGTGTAAGAAAAAAATAGATCTTTTTCTATCTCCAGGTGCTTTGGGTCATGGTGTTTCATCACAGCAATAAACAGACCTTAAGGCAAAGCCATTTTTTTTAAAACAAGAAGTATTTTTTTAAGGTCTTTTTATTTTTATGTGCACTGGTGTTTGTATGTCTGCCTGAGGACAATAGATCCTTTGGAACTGTAGTAACCAAAAGTTGTGAGTTTCTTTGTGGGTCCTGGGAATTGAACCCAGAATCCTCTAGAAGAACAGACAGTACTCTTAACCACTAGCCATCTCTCCAGCCCCATGCAGAGCCATTTTAACTGTGCTGTATTTTGTTGGTTTGGGGTTTTTGTTGTTGTGTTGTTTTGTTGTTTTGTTTTTGTTTTGGTCTTTGTTGTAAATGTGAGCATAAATGAACAGTAGAGATTACTCATGAGAAAATAAGTATTCCTAATTGTCTGAGAAGGCACCATATTGATTTCCAAAGTTGTTGTACAAGTTTACATTCCCACCAGCAATGGAGGAGGGTCCCCTTTCTCCACATCTTCTCTAGCACGTGTTGTCACTTGAGTTTTTGATCTTAGCCATTCTGATGGGTATAAGGTGAAATCTCAAGGTCGTTTTGATTTGCATCTCCCTAATGACTACGGGCATTGAGCATTTCTTTAAGTGTTTCTCTGCCATTCACTATTCCTCTACAGAGAATTCTCTGTTCAGCTCTGTACCCCATTTTTTTAATTGGATTAATTGAATTGTTGCTTTTTAACTTATTTAGTTCTTTTTATCTACTGGATATTAGTCCTCTGTCAGATATAGGGTTGGTGAAGATCCTTTCCCAATCTGTAGACTGTCATTTTGTTCTGATGACAGTGTCCTTTGCTTTACAGAAGCTTTTCAGTTTCATGAGGTCCTATTTATTGATTGTTTCTCTTAGAGCCTGTGCAGTTGGTTTTCTATTCAGGAAGTTGCCTCCTGTGCCAATGAGTTCTAGGCTCTTCCCCAGTTTTCCTTCTAACCCATTTAGTGTGTCTAGTTTTATGTTGAGTACTTTGATCCACCTGGACTTTAGTTTTGCACAGGGTGATAAATATGGATCTATTTGCATTTTCTACATGTAGACATCCAGTTAGACCAGCACCATTTGTTGAAGATGCTGTCTTCTTTCCATTGCATGGTTTTAGCTTCTTTATCGAAAATGAAGTATCCATAGGTGTTTGGGTTTATTTTGGGTCTTTTGATCTGTTCCATTGATCCACCATTCTGTTTCTATGTCAGTACCACGTAGTTTTTAATACTATTGCTCTGTAGTACAGATTAGGGATGGAGATACATCCCGATGATATGTTGTTGTACAGGATCTTTTTGGAAATTATGGGTTTTTTAATATTTTAATATGAAGTTGAGAATTTTTCTTTTAAGTTCTGTAAAGAATTGTGTTGGTATTTTGATGGAAATTGCATTGAATCTGTAGATTGCTTTTGGCAGAATGGCCATTTTCACTATGTTAATCCTACCAATCCATGAGCACGAGAGATCTTTCCATCTTCTGACATCTTCTTCAATTTCTTTCTTAAGAGACTTGAACTTTTTTTTTAAATGAGTCTTTCACTTGCTTGGCTAGAGTCACACCAAGGTACTTTATGTCATTTGTGGCTATTGTAAAGGGTGTTGTTTCCCTGATTTCTTTCTCGGCCCTTTTGTCTTTGGTGTACAGGAGGGCTTCTGATATTTTTGAGTTAATTTTGTATCCAGCCACTTTGCTGAAGGTGTTTATCAGTTGAAGGAGTTTCTTAGTTGAATTTTGGGGGTTGCTCATGTATATCATCTACATTATCTATATCATCATATCATCTATTACTGCAAATAGTGATACTTTGACTTCTTCCTTTCCGATTTGTGTCCCCTTGATCTCCTTTAGTTGTGTTATTGCTCTAGCTAGGATTTCAAGTACTATATTGAAAAGATAGGGAGAGAGTGGACAGCCTTGCCTTGACCCTGATTTTAGTGGGATTGATTTAAGTTTCTCTCCGTTTAGTTTGATGTTGGCTATAGGCTTGCTGTATATTGTCTTTCCCATGTTTAGGTATGTGCCTTGTATCCCTGATCTCTCCAAGAATTTAAATTTTCTTCTATGATTTTCTTGAAAGTATTTTCTGGACCTTGGAGCCTGGGATCTTTTTATTTTTATTTTTATTTTTTTAGTTATTCTTATTATCCTTAGATTTTGTCTCTTCATGGCATCCTAGATTTTTTGGATGTTTTGTGTTAGGAACTTTTCCAATTTTACTTTCGAAGTATCAGTTTCTGCAAGTGTGTTTTCAGCACCTGAGATTCTCTCTTCCATCTTTTGTATTCTATTGGTGATGCTTACCTTTGTGGTTCCTGATCTTTTCTCTAAGTTTTCCAGCTCCAGGGTTTTCTCTGTTTGTATTTTCTTTATTGATTCTAATTTTTTATTAGATTTGAAAACAGAATTGATTCTTTTTCAAGCCTTGAACCATTTCTGTCATCTGTTTGAATGTAGATTCCTATCTTTCTATGACGGCTTCTATTTTTTATTATTATTATTTCCTCTCTATGTGCCACTAATTGTGACTCTACTTGTGCCTCTATTTGTTTGGCTGTATTTGCCTATAATTCTTTGAGAGCTTTTTATTTGCCTCCACTTGTCTAGCTATTTATCTGAGAGATTTGTTCATTTCCTGTTTATGTGCCTCTAATAACTGGATAAGCATCGCTGTAAAGTTATTTTCCTGTGTTTCCAAAGAACTGAAATGTCCATTGATTTTGGGGTTTGCTGGTGAAGCCATGATGTCCTGATATTTTTAAAATTTTAATTTTAATTTTTATTTTTTTAATTATAATTTATTCACTTTGTATCCCCCTTGTAGCTCCCTCCTTCTTTCTCTCCCAATCCTGCCCTCCTTCCCATCTTCTCCACCCATTTCTCTCCCCAAGTCCACTGATACGGGAGTTCTTCCTCTCCTTCCTTCTGATCCTAGTCTATCAGGTATCATCAGGAGTGGCTGCATTGTCTTCCTCTGCACCTGGTAAAGTTGCTCCCCACACAGAGGGAGGTGATCAAAGAGGAGGCCAATCAGTTCATGTCAGAGACAGACACTGTTCCCATTACTATGGAACCCACTTAGACACTGATTTTTGTTGAGTGTGTTCTTACTCCCACTTCTGGCCATCTGCTTATCTCTAACCCTCACTGTTTGTTCCTGAAGTCTGTACCTCAAACTGGTTCAGTCTTTTTCTAGTATCTGGAATATTTTTAGGAAGATGAGAGAGGTCCACTAGTTCAAGAGTATGTGTTGGTGTTTCAGCTATACCTAAGGG
The DNA here is from genome assembly GCF_030254825.1 of Meriones unguiculatus. Taxonomy (NCBI): domain Eukaryota; kingdom Metazoa; phylum Chordata; class Mammalia; order Rodentia; family Muridae; genus Meriones; species Meriones unguiculatus. Next base: position 51,644,968 of record NC_083364.1, on the reverse strand, counting down.
AGGAAGGTCCACATGTGCAGATGCACTATTGCACGCAAGCAAGTGTGTGTGTGTGTGTGTGTGTGTGTGTGTGTGTGTGTGTGTGGAAGTTTATCTTGAAGGACAGGATACTAGAGAGTGTAGATGTGTGGAATGTGGGGAGGGAGTGCAGGGGCAAGAGAGGATGCAGACACTGATGCGTTTCCCAGGTGCACTGTGCATACTCAGATTCCCTGAATTCCCAGGTATTCAGATCTACCTGGGCTCCAGGAGTTGTTTGCTTGTACTCCACTGGTAGACCCATAGAGCAGGGGCTTCAATGTTGAGAACGCTGTCCCAAGAATTTCTATGTTGCCCACAATGGGGGTGTGGGTGGTAGAGATCTGATGTCTGGCTGCTAGCATAGAGGGGCCTTTGATCTGGGACTCTGCAAGCACTCAGCCCTTCTTTCTGTCTTCCAGTTTTTACATTCTTTCTGTTGCCTCTTCTGTTATTCTCCATAAGCCTTATTGGGGATTGCAAAAAAAAAAAAGAAAAAGAAATGTCCAGCTGAAAGTTGTCACTCAGTTTCAGTTTCTAATTATTCTGAGCACCATGAACAGCCACAAGTCACTACAAAGAGAAGCTCCTCTCGTTGAAGATGATAGTAGCAACTGTCTGTGAGAACAATCAGAAATGTTTAGAATGTAGTTTAGTGCCATATCATGTTAGTTAAGCAATGGGAATGTGTTTCCAATCTAGACCCTATGACCTCCGCAATCACTGTGTTTGGAGGAGGTTTTCAGTACTAGTCCTGTATTCCCTTTTGGGGAGAGGCTGTTTAATACATCAGAAATGTTTTGTAACCCCTGTAATAGTATTACCATATTGCACCGGTCTGCATATCTTGCCTGAGAGATGAGCATTGTAGTTTGTAGGGTTTACAGATGGGCAAGACCACTGATGCCTTATTTCCCTCAACAGAATGTTCTACAAATGGAGGATGCGTCCAACTCAGATATAGCTGGGTTTTCCTGTTTTGGACCAAGGTATGTGGTATCTTTAGGAATAAGATTTTATCGTTTTGTTCTGGAGGGCAACCAAAAGTAGAAACAATAGCCTCTGGGGTTTCCCTACCCAGTAACTCCTAAGAGAGATGTTATAATCCAGCATTGTGATTTTTGTTTGATTAACAATGGGATTTGGGAGAAACATCATCTAGCAATGCAGGAAATCTCTCTTTTGTTTTCCTATTTGTAGTGAACTTACCAGGCCTTAGGTTTCCAAATAGTGTTCTCTAACTCTCTCACTTTAGCCCATCCTTCCCAAGCTTTCCATGAATACTCATCACTCTTAGACATTTCTACACCTAGTATTACTCCCTCTGCTTTTATAACATCTATAATCTACTAACCTGCATCGCTTAAGGTAAGCCCCTCCTGTGACCCCATTTTAGCTTCCTGGCTTCCATAGATACTCCCAGTCTCATCTAAATCTCAGCAGCAAGGACCCAAGTATGAGAGTGAACATTCAGCATTTGTCTCTATGAGCGTGGGTTTTGTGTCTCACTAGTCAGACATAAAAAGGGCAGTACTAAAAGACCTGATTAGGTGTTATGCAAATTTGGAGAAGACAATGGTTACCACAGAGTAACCATTGGTAGTAGTAGAACAGGTAAGCCAGAGGAAAGTTGATCAACTGTCACAAAGGCAAATAAGGGGGGAAAAGGTACTGATACTCTTTTGCACAGTAGGTGCTTATAACGACAATATATTGTTCAAAAAGCTAGAATGTTTTCACTGTGAATAAGTGATGTGTAAAAGGACAGGTTAATTCAGATTTGAGTACTATGAGATAAATATGAATCTCAAAATGTCACATGACTAGCTATATGGATATTTTCTGTCAGCCCATCTTTCTTGCTCTTAATTACAACAAGGAGAGGACAAGCTGGCTGTCCAAAGTGCTCCCTTACCTTGTCCTCAGGATCATGCTTTGCAGAAGTACATCAGTGTGGCTTCAAGTGGATTTTGGAAGTTTGCATACACAGGTATTCAACTTACAAGCACACAATGATAATCATAGTTCACAGTTACCTAACAAGTGGTAAAAGCCAACATATAGAGAATACCCACAGATCTTCTCAGTTCTTACTGTTCCCTAGACCAACAGAAAACCAACTGCACCTTCCATTCCAGAACCTATCTCCTGTGGATCCCACAGATGATCACCTAATAACTTCCTTTCCCTGACTTGTCACTTCATCCCAGCCTCCAACAACAAACAGCAGGCATGCTTTGTGAACACACTCACTGAGCAAGCCAGTATCAGTATAACAGGCATCAACTACCATCACACTCCAAAAAAATCTAGAGAGGAAACAGAAACCAAGGAACAAGCAAGTACACACCCAACAAAGACAAATCCAGAGGACTAGGGCCAGCTTAAGAATATGATCACCATCATCCAAGGCAATATGTCTTCACTAGACACCAGCTACCCTACCACACCAGGCCCTGATTATTTCAGCATAGCTTAAGCACACGAAAAAGACATTCAAATCAACTATATGAAGATGACAGAGTTACTTAAAGAGCAAATGAATAAATCCCTTATAAAAACCCAGGAAAATACAAGTAAACAATTATGAATAAATCCTTCAAAGAAAGCAAAAAAAAAAAAAAAAATAGAAACAAGCAATTTGAGGAAATGGCTAAATCCCTCAAAGGGAGCCAGGAAAAGTTATAAACAATTGGAAGAAATGAATAAATCTCTTAAAGAAATCCAGGGAAATGTAAACAAAGAATTAATGGAAACAATTAAAACTCTTCAGGACTTGAATATAGAAATAGAAGCAATAAAGAAAACATAAACTGTGAAATTTGGAAGTTAAAATTTTAGGGATTTGAGCAGGAACTACAGAGGTAAGCTTTATCAACAGAATACAAGAGAAGAAAGAGAGAACCTCAAGCATTGAAGATAAAATAGAAGAAAAAGAAACATTGGCCAAAGGAAATGTTAAATCTAACAAATTCTTGACACGAATATCTAGGAAATCTGGGACATGATGAAAAGGCCAAACCTACAGATAATAATAATAGTGGAAGGAACAGAATTGAATGCACAGAAAATATTTTGAACAAAATCATAGAAGAAAAATTTCCTACCCTAAAGAAGGAGATGATTATAAAGGTATAAGAAGAATATAGAAGAATATATAAAGGTATAAGAAGAAATTGATTGAAACAGAAAAGTTTCTCTTGCCACATAATAACCAAAACACTAAACATGCAGAACATAGAAAGATTAATAAAAGCTACAAATGGAAAATACCACGTAATATATCAAGAAAGATTTATTAGAATTATATCAGACTCTACCTAGCAGTGTATCAAAGCAGATGAGGAGACTCATAACCAAACCTTCAGCAGAGTGCAGGGAAACATATGATAAAAAGGGGGAGTTAATATGACCAGGAGAGGACAGGAGCTCCAGAAGGACATAGATAGATAGATAGATAGATAGATAGATAGATAGATAGATAGATAAAGAGATAGAGATGAGATGAGATAGATATAGATATAGATATAGATATAGATATAGATATAGATATAGATATAGATATAGATATATCAGGGCACAGGGGTCCTCTATGAGACTGTTTCTCTAACCAAGGACCATGTATGGATATAACCTAGAACCCCTGCTTGGATGTAGCCCATGGTAGCTCAGTATCCAAGTGGGTTTTCCTAGTAAGCGGAACAGGAACTATTTATGATAAGAACTCAATTACTGGTTCCTTTACTCCCCCACACACACTGAGGGAGGAACAGCCTTGCTGGGCCACAGAGGAGGACATTGCAGACCTACAGAAGGTACTAGAAGGAAAACTATAACCTAAGGACATTAACTAATCTCATGACAACACAGGAAATAAATAATATCACACCAGCAAAAACAAAATAAGAGAAGCATACAAAGATATGCTGGCACCAAAGATACTGTGGCACCACTGCTGCCACCACCGCCACCACCACCCTCCATCACCATCCTCCACCACCACCACCAACAACAACAAAAACAACAAAAAAACAGGAATCAACAATCACTGGTCATTGAGATTCTCAATATCTATTACCTCAATCCCATGATAAAAAGATACAAACTAATGGAATGAATGCAAAAACAAGATCCATCCTTCCTCTACATCCAAAAAACACACCTCAATATCAATTACCTTAAGGTAAAATTTCTCAAAAAGACATTCCAAGCAAATGTACCTAAGAAGCAAGGTCATGTAGCCATTGCAATATTTACCCAAATAGACTTCTAACCAAAACTAATCAAAAGAGATGGTGAAGGATACTACATACTCATCAAAGGAAAACTCTATCAAGATGACATTTCAATTCTTAACATCTATGTCCCAAAAACAAAGGCACCCAAGTTTGTAAAAGAAACATTACTACACCTTAAATCACATATATTGATCCTCACACACTGATAGTGAGTGAATTCACTTCTCTCCTCTCACCAAAGGACAGGTCATCCAGACAAAAACTAAACAGAAAAAGAAGGGAGCTAAGAGAACTTATAAATGAAATGGAAATAACAGATTTACAGAACATTTCACCCAAACATGAAAGAATACACCTTTTCTCACCATCTCATAGAACTTTCTTCAAAATTAACAACATACTCCATCAAAAAGGCAACTCTCAGTAGATCCACCCTATCAGACCACCACATATTAAAGCTGGGTATTAAAAAAAAAGAGAAAGCTTATAAAGTCATGGAAACTGAACAAATATACTGAACAAAAACTGGGTTAAGAAAGAACTAAAGAAAGAAATTAAAAGACTTTGTGAAATTCAATGAAAATGAATACACAGCATACCCAAACTTATGGGAACATAATGAAAGCTGCCTAAGAGGAAAGTTCATAACATTGTATACATTAAAAATAAATAAGTAAAAGCAGATATCTCAAACTAGGAATTTTACAGCATAGCTGAAAGCTCTAGAACAAAAAGAAGTAAGCAGGACAAGAAGACTAAGGGTAAGAAATAATCAAATTGAAGGCTGACATCAATAAAATAAAAACAGAGAACAATACAAAAACTCAGTGAAACAAAGACTTGGTTCCTTAAGAAAATCAACAAAATAGACAAACCTTAACCGCCCCCCACCCCAAATAAAGAATCTCTAAATTAACAATGTCAGAAACAAAAAGTTCATAATGGACACTGAAGAAATCTAAAGAATCATAAAGACATACAAAAACAAAACAAAACAAACAAAAAAAAAAATAAAACACCTGTACTCCACCAAATTGGAAAATCTAAAATAAATAAATGAATAATTTTCTTGATAGGTACCATTTACTAAAGTTAAGTCAATACCAGATAAACAATTTAAGTAGATCTGCAAACCCCAGTGAAATAGAAGCAGTCATGAAAATCTCCCAATCAAAGAGCAAGCCCAGGGCCAGATCAGCTTCGAATTCTACCAGACTTTCAAAGAAGTATTAACGCCAATACTTCTCAAATTAGTCCACAAAACAGAAACAGAAGGAACATTGCCCAGTCCATTTTATGAGGTCACAGTCACCCTGATTGTCAAACCACAAAAATATTTAACAAAGAAAGAAAATGAGAGACAATTTTATGAACATAGATGCAAAATATACAATAAAATACTTACAAACTGAATCCAGGAACATATAAAAAAAGATCAGCTACCGTGGCAAAGTAAGCTTCATTCCAGAGATGAGGAATGGTTCAAAAAATGAAAATTAGTAAACATAGTACATCATTTAAATAAAATGAATGCAAAGAAATCACATGATCATTTCTTTAGATATAGAAAATATCTTATTTCAAAATCCAAAATGTTTTTACAATAAAATTCCTGGAGAGATTAGGGATATAAGGGACATATCTAAACATAATAAATGCAATTTACAGCAAGCCCATAGCAAACATGAAATTAAGTAGAGAGAAACTCAAAGCAATTCCACTAAAAACAGAAACAGGACAACATTATCCACTCTATGTCTATTCAATATAGTACTTGAAGTTTTAGCTAGAGTAATAAAACAAATGAAGGAAATCAAGGAGATTCAAATTGAGAAGGAAGAAGTAAAAAAAATTAGATTTATTTGCAGATGATATGATAGAATGCATAAATATCCCTAAAAATTCTGCTAGACAGCTTTTATGGCTGATAAACACTTTCCACAATGTGACTGGGTACTAAATTAGCTCAAGAAACAAAATAACAAACAAACAAACAACAAAAGACAAATACAAAAACAAAGTATTCCTCCCATGTGCAAATGACAAATTAACTGAGAAAAAAAATCAGGAGAACAACACCTTGTAAAGCAGCCTCAAGTAATAAAAATATCTTGGGGTAACTGTAACCACACAAGAGAGAAACTTGTATGATAAAAACTTCAAGTCTTTGAAGAAAGAATTTGAAGATATCAAAAGATGGAAAGATCTCCCATGCTCAGGAATCAGTAGAAATAAAGTAGTAAAAATGGACAAAAATTGTATCAAAAACAATCTAGAGATTCAATGCAATCCTCATCAAAGTTCCAACAAAATTCTGTACAGACCATGAAAGGACAATTCTTAACTTTATATGGAAGAACATAAAAGCCTGCTTAATCTCAAAAAATAACAAAAATGCTGGAGGTATCACAGTTTCTGATTACAAGTTGTATTACAGAGGTATAGTGATAGAAACTGCCTGGTATTGGCATAAACCTAGACATGTTGTTCAATGCAACTGAATTCAAGACCCAGACATAAATCCAAACATATTGACACCTGATTATTGATAAAGAAGCCAGAAATACATGCTGGAAAAAGACAGCATTTTCAACAAATGGTACTGAAAAAACTGAATATCTGCATGTAGAAAAATACAGATAGTTCCATATTTATCACCCTGAATATAACTCAAGTACAAGTGGATCAAAGACCTCAACATAAAACAAGGCACACTGAACCTGACAGAAAAGAAAGTGAAAAATACTCTCAAGCTCATTTGCATAGGAGCAGACTTCCTGAACAGAACACTGATGGTGCAGGAACTAAGATCAACAATTAATATCTGGAATCTCATAAAACTGAAAACCTCCTGTAAGGCAAAGAACACTATCAGTTGGAGAAAGAGGCAGCCGACTGGATGAGAAAGGATTTTTACCAACTCCCTGTCCAACAGAGAACTAATATCCAAAATATATGAAGAACTCAAGAAACTAGCTATCAAATTTAAACAATCCAATTAAAAATTGAGTACAGATCCCAACAGGCAATTTTCTGGGTTGTCCTGGGAGAAGGCTGTTGTTCTACTGTCCCCACAGCTGTTTCTGGGTGGGAAATGGAAGTGCAAAATCCAGGCAAGAAAGTGTTAAGGACTGGGCTCAAAGAAGCTCTCAAGGCTCTGGAACCTGAGCCAGGTAGCAAGGAAGGCCCAGCCTGAGTTTAGCACACTGATGGCTGCTTCATGAGCAGCCAGCAATGGAGGCTCAGGTATCAGATCTTCAAAACAGAGAGATAGAGGCAGGAGCCCAGTTTTGTCTGGGCAGACAAAATGGCTGCTTTGGGAACATGTAGCCACTTGCTCCTGCAGACTGGCACTAAAGTGGGCAGAGAGGTGCTAGAAAGATGGTGGCGGCCAGTGAATGATGGAAACTTGTGGCAGCCAGCAGCACATGGCTGACTTATGGGCAGCCAAGCCCTGAGGATCTAGTGATGAATTCCTTTTGGAGAAGGGGAGCCTTTCCTTCCCTAGAACTAATGACAAGTCTCAGCAACTGGTGAAAAAGATGATGTTGACCCATTTATTTCATGTGAAACGGGGACTTATAACATTTATCAGTGGGAGGAGTTTTGAGGGTGAATGTGTTTGATTCTATGGGGCTAGGATTGCCAGGCATACTCCATTTACATGCAATAGCACAGCCCTATCATAAGAAGGGGAACATGGTACTTAATTATCCTATAGATAGGGGATGAACTCCAGGTACAATTAAATTCATTGGTTGAAAGCCAAGACACTAAGACATCTCATTAGCCTAGAGTGGTTGTTTCTTAAAATTTCCAGGTGCTTGATGAATTGGTTTCTTATCAGGAAAGAGTTGGGCTTATAATCTCTCTAAGGTCTATGTGACACTCCTTAGAAGATCTGGCAAATAGGAAAGCCAGCTGAGAGAGGGAGTCTGTCATACTATACCAAGTTCAGAGGCTATCCTGAAATGGCAGAATTCGACACTAACAGAAGGATCCCACACTATCTTACACCTGTCAGAAAGGCTAAAACCAAAAACAAATATGACAGCTCATACTGATGTGGATGTGGAGCAAAGAGAATACTTCTCCATTGCTGGTAGTAGTGCAAACCTATACAGCCACCATGAAAATCAATTTGGTGGTTCCTGAGAAAATTAGGAACAGATCTACCTCAATACCACTCTTGGCCATATATCCAAAGAAAGATCCATCCTACCAAAAGACACTTGTTTAAGCAGGTTCATTATCCGTTTTATTTATAATAGCAAAAAACTGGAAATAACCAAGATGTCTCACAACAGAAGATGGAATATTCCTCAGCTCGTAAAAATATGACATCATCAAATATTCAGGCAAATGGATAGAACTAGAAAAAAAATCATCCCAAGGAAGGTAACCCAGACCTGGAAGACAAATGTGGTAAGTATTCGCTTATAAGTGAATATGAGCCATTAAGTAAATAACCAAGCTACAATCCATAGACACAGGGAAGATAAGTAAAGAAGAGGTGGTCTAAGTAAAGGTCTTGGTGTGGGGGAATGTATGGATATTTCTGGGAAGGTGAAATAGAATAGCTTTTACTGATGGACTGGGAGTGACTGGGGACTAGATTAAGGGGATAAAGTAAGAGGGGAAAATGGGTTGGAGGGAGAAACTGTGGGGAGAGACTGTGGAGAGAGACAGCTGGAATTTGGGGGACAGGGCATTTGGGAGTGGTCTGGTATAGACTTCCTTGAATCTATAAAAGTGATCCTAATGAGGACTCCTAGTAATGGGGTATATGGAGTCTCATCTGGCCATCTCTTTTAGTCAGACAAAGCTTCCATTGGGAGGGAGGGGTCTGGATTACATTCAATTGAGTTGTTTGCCAATGGGGTCCAATGGAAATCCCAAAACAACCCAAGTAGATGCTAAGACCTAAAAGGTTGCTGCCAAAACACTGACAGTGGGGCCTGGTTGCTGAGGACAACAGCAATAAAACTCATTAAACACGAAGAAGTCAAGCTGGTGCCTACATGGAGCCTTCACCCCTATGTCCCAGTGTCTTTGAAGGGAAGATACTCTGCAAGCTTCTGAAAGAGTAATGTGGACACCAACCCAGCCACAAAACCTTTGGTCTACAATCTCTTCTGCCTACAAACCATGTTAAGGCAACGGGGGCACAGAAATTACAGGAGAAGCCAACCAAAGTCTGATTCAAGGCCCACTCCACGAAACATAAACCTAACAATGCTTGGGTAATATAGAACCAGAGACTGGATAACCCCAAAACACAGGGTAAAAACAAGTCTTTAAAACAACAATAATACAATTAAATGACTCCTAATGACAGACTGCTATACTCATAGATCAGTACCTTATCCATTCATCATGAGAGAGGCTTTCTCTGGCAGCAGATCAGAACAAATGCAAAGACCCACAACCAGACATGAACAGAGAGTGTCTAGATTGGAGGTCTTCATCAAATTCCTTCCCTCAGAGCTCAGAAAATCTTGCAGAAGAGGAGGCAGGAGAACTGTAAGAGTCAGAGGGGATGGAGGACACCAAGGGAAACACAGGCCTATGAACCAACTAATCAGGATACATATGAGCTCACAGAGACTGAACCAGCAAGCAGAGGGCTTATGCATCTACACCAGATCTTCTGTGTATATATTACAGCCAGAAGCTTGGTACTTTTACAAGACTCCTGACACTGAGAACAAGTGAGTCTTTGGCTCTTGTGCCTGCTCTTGGAACTCTTTTCCTCCAGTTGGGTTGTGAATTCCAACATTGATATGATTATTTTCACTTCACCTTATTATATTTTATTTTGTCATGCTTGGTACTTTTCTCTTAGGAACCTGTTCTTTTCTAATGAAAGACAGAACATGAGCAGAAAATAACCTCTTTTCAACAAAGAAGAGCCAACCTCTGCCTTAAATACTTTGCATTTATTATCCTTGTCAAAAACAGAGCTGTCTACTGAGGGGTACGTACAGTCAGTGTCTATCCCAGGGCATGGGTAAGGACAGTGAGAAGCAGAGGTGCTCAGACTCTATCATCACAGATTGGGAGTCAGAGTTGGTTTTCAGGCCTGGAAGTGTGGTAAGGGCCTAATATCAGCAACTGGGCTGCCTTTCCACAGAACACAGGTCAGAAGGATGGAGAAACATTCAAGTAACCAGCACTTTGAGCATTCTAAGTAAAATTTGTTGTTATATGAGTAAATTATGTGTAAAATTTATTTTGTATGTAAATGTATATAAACAGTGACCGTATCTTTTAAATATTTTAATCTTCCAACTGTATAATAAAAATATATTTGAGACTGTTAATGGTCTTTAATTCTATTAAATACCAACTATGATTTTTGTTTTCTTTCTCCTCAGCTTTTTGCTTTGCTTTCAGTGAAAATATTCCCATTATTATTTTCCCAATTTTGACTATACTGGGAACAATTCGATATTTTAAGTAAGTTTTTTGCTCCTACTTCGCATTTATATTTTACTGATAAAACTGTTATTTCTAGGAGTACCTAAAGTAGACTATCTATGTAACTCAGCTGTTTTAGAAAGAGTAATATTTTGATAAATGAGAAGATATATATTTTTGAATGGTAATAGTCTTCATGAGGTCTATATTGTCCCAGACATACTGTTACCACTGAATTTATAAAATGTTTTGTTGTGTTTTAAAATCTTTTTAAATAGAATACTGAAAATACTATTCAGACCACCTAAAACTCCCGTAGTGCTGTTATATTAACAAATATACTTCTATTTGGTGAACAGATAGTCCTAGGCTAAAATTAGTATGAACACAGAATCCTATGTTCTAGGGCCCACACTATTTGTACCCTGATGAAACTCTGTATGCCCTGCAGCAGCCACAGGGGAATTATGCTCTGTTTTGGCAGCCATGTAAACAAATCTCCGGAGGCCAGCTTTGATGCTGTATCTTCGTGTGTATATGTGTATGTGCATCTGTGTGTGTGTGTGTGTGTGTACAGTTTAGAAATGTTATCACAAAGTAATATTGTCTGAATATAAAATGTGCCCCTATAGACTCATGCATTTGAAGAAGTTCTTAGTCCAGTCCAACTTCCTGGATAATCTTTCCTTCCTGGTCTGTCTAGATGTGAGGAAGTGACCACATGTTCCACACAAAGCATCTGGGAGCTGTTCCCACAGATATCCTTCCCTGACATGATGGAGTGTCTCCTCCAAGCATGAGCCAAAATGCATTTTCCCTCCCATAAGATGCTTCTTGTCAGGCATTTGGTCATAGAATTAAGAAAGGTACAGAAAGTGATAGGCTATATGTATTCCAGTTGGGGCTTATCCTCAACCATATTTTCATTCAAATTTGGTAAAGGAAACCTGCTACATTACAGAGTAGACTTTCAAACTTTTAAAATGTATAAGATCTCTTTCTACTCACCCTGTAAGTCCCCTGAAGCAGTCACTGAGGAACAGTGAACACCCATTCAGGTATGGAGAAAATGGTGCTCATTGAGTGTGCTGTGTGGCCTTTAGAGAGGTGAACACTAGTGAATTACTGCAGAGGACACTTGCTGGATAATCCATGAAGTTCTTTCCTTGGAATGTGAGACTCTGTGTGTCCTCAGTGACTCATAAAACAGACGTGATATTACTGATGGTTTATTTGAGGAGTTTTGCTCAATACCCAGAGCTGTGGAAATGCTTAATGGTTTCTGAAATGTTCCCTGGTTGTATCTAAATGGAAAGAGAGGGGAACAAGGGCTGATGGTGGCAACTCTCAAGACATAACTCTTATTTCCAAGACTGCAGACACTGTTGGAAGTTATCTTAGCATTTCACTGAGCCTCTTACTTTAAGGAAATGGCTGATGTGTCCTCAGGCCATGCCCCATAATCATTGTTGTTGGGGAAAACTTTCAGCTACATTGGCAGACCCAGGTTTTCAGGGCTGAGTCATATGACTCTAGCAGGAAACAGCCTTTTTTAAAGATGAGTAAATGATTTTACAATAGTGTGATTTGTTTTATGGGCACTAGAAGACTGCTGATCAGGGCACAATCATTAATAACATTATGCTTTTGCTTATTTTTAATAAAACATTAAACGTACGTAGTGGTGGAACTGATAAAGATATTTTTATCCAAGTATATCATGAATTGGAACACTCTCCTTTCTCTCCCTCCCCCATTGTGCTACGATTAATTTTGGCTCATGGTTAAAGAGGAAGAATGGCAACAGGAGCAGCTCTCAGTTGCTAAATGTGTGTGATACACAGATCCTTTCATTTCTATTTTCATGTCATATACAGATGTAATTTTTTATTTATGTATAAATAAAAAACATGACCTCAGGCCCTGCTCCATAATCACTGTTTTTAGAGAAAGCTTTCAGCCACATTAGCAGACCCAGGCTTTCAGGGCTGAGTCATGTGACTCAGGCAGGAAACAGCCTTTTTAAAGATGAACAAATGATTTTACAATAGTATGATTTGTTGCATATATTTATGCATGTACATAGACATATATGTACATATATTTAGATATATATTTGAAGTAAAATTAGAGTATTTTGTGTTCAGTTAAAGTCAATAAACATGTATTTATTTATTTATTTAGGTTTTGTGAGACAATGTCTTTTCTTTATAATTCTCCATCTTTATTTTTTTGAGACAGGATCTCTCACTCAACCTGAAGTTACTAATTCACTGGCTGGACGATTCGTTTCAGGCATCCAACTTTCTCTGCCCTTCCACTGCTGGGGCTATAGGCATAGGCTACAGTGCCTGGATTTTTAATTTCTGTAGACCCAAAGTCACGACCTCTTTCTGCTGAGTCATCTCCTGTGGCCCAAGGAAAACAAGATTTGAACTTAGAATGCTGAGCTAATAACTATAATCATCTATCATTATTCTAGTAATTCTGTTTAATTTTCTAACTTACATGTTAACATTTAAAATATATTCTGTACATCCAAGAACATGACTATTCATCTCTTCCAGTATCAATCAAATGCTCTGTGCCCTTGATACCTACATGAGTCAACAAGTAGTTAATAAAGTGTGACTGAAATAACCGCTACCTCAAAACAGCCTTGACTTTGAATTACTTTTCACAGACTTCAAGCCTGAAAATATCTTTCTTTGGCAAAGGACTTTCTGAAAAAGAATTACAATAAATTTTGAGACACAATAAAACAAATGAAACTCTTTGAGTTACAGGTATTTGTTCACAAAACCACTCCCGACATTGTTCCAGTTTTCCACAACTATTCTCTACAACCAATTATTCACCATTTTCTGCCAGGAGGAAAGAAAAGGAAAGGTAGCACAGAGATTCCTATCCTGAATCCTGTTTATTATATAACAGCTCAGAGGGCAGAAATGGGCAGAAATAAATGCCAAACACAATAGTGCATAATTATAATTAATCAGTTATACCAAAATGATCCACTATGACAATCCAATCAAGATGATGTGTGTAGCTCCTTATAGGAATGTTATTCAATGGAATGGTTAAATTGAGAGTCAGCACTCATCCCACGGAGATCACAGGCAATGTGAGATTGAGAGAATCTGAACAGGCTGTTGGTTTGTAGGATGTGGACATGAAAGTCTTCCATTTGGCTTTTGGGAGAGTCTAGACTGCTATAACATGTGCTTAGAGCTAAGGAAAGGGATGTGCAGTTAAAATCAGACATTTTGAAACAGGTTAATTAAAATAAAGCAAACAATTTACTTAAACTGAGTTTCAATGAACTATAACGGTCCAAAATGTCCAGGTACAAAGGAGACTACACTGGTGTCCAGATGACAATGCCTGAGTGGCCGCCTTTAGGAGTCAGAATATGTTTCTATTTCTGATGAAAAGAGCTTGACCCACAAGCCACTTTGGCCACATGAAACAGAGAAGGGGGAGCTATGGATAGTGATGGTAGGGGTGATAACTTTGGTAAAAGCAATCTAACCAGAAAAACAATCTTGATGCTGGTGTGGATATTTGACATTTGGTAGTAGGGCTAGTAGCTAGATGTGGCCAGTGAAAGTTCATACCTGTCCTGTACCAGCATCATTACCATCCTTGGTCTGTAAGGTGGAGTATCTTCTTCCCTGGCTTGAACAGGGAATACAGATTAAAATGGAGACTTAAATATTAAGTAAGTAATACTTTTATAAAAATATGAGTTGAGAATTATATTCTGTGAACAGTTCCAGTATCTAAATGATCACCACAAATCATTTTACAGTTCAGCAAACGCTGTACTACACTGAGCCCAAATTGAAGCCTGAAGTCTTATTCTAATAAATGAAAGACATAGGCCATGCATGAGATGATCCCTGTCCCATGCTACACAGATGTGCAGAGCAAGCCTAAGACAACCCCAGTCACCCAGAGGCCCCTGGTGCCACTATGATGAGCAAGTAACTGGTGGAGAAATGGAAGAGAAAGAGAAACACAAGGATGTGGGCACATTGAAGAGAGGCAGATCTGGAAACTCAAGGGTAGGAAGGAAAAATCTGATATGAGTAGCTTGGGATGCCACCTGAAGCCACAGTGAGGTCTTGGCCGGTGCAGCACCTGAAGGCTTTGTCCATGGCCTTGCAACAGCAGGGATCTGTTACCACCTAAGGTCACGCAGATATCCCTGGTCTGGGCTTCCATATGGGGCCAAGTTGATGTCTGAGTGCTGTACAGAGCTGGCCCAGTCCCTCGCCAGCTGCAGCACTCAGGAGAGCTGACCAGCTCTCACATGGGACAGCTGTCTCCCATGGTGGCAAAGCAGGAAAACTGACCCAGCCCCTTGCCATTTGCAGCACTGAACCTTGCACAGTAGCCATGGTTGCAGGTAAGAGAGCCCCAAGGGCCTGGGTGCTGGAGAGCTGGCCCAAAATGGTGTGGGCATAGGACAGCTGGTAGGCTGACCAGTTCAGCTACCACCCAGGCCCAGATTCAGAGCTTTGACTTGGCCCACCCCAACATCTACCCTATCTATGAACTGCTGGAGCATGTGAAGGGACCTGCCCTGCTGATCAGAAACTGCCAGATATCCATGACACAGGGCAACAAGAGGATATCATGAAGGAGTCCCTGTGAGGATGCAGTATTGATAGTGTAGCAGAAGCCAGAGGCCTCAAACCAGACCAATGACTCACTGCAATGAGTATTTGCAAGTAAAGAAGTGTGGACAAAAGGGTATACTGTGGGATGCACTGTGACACACTACAGCTTCCACAGTGAGATTGGGGGTGGGGCGCTGCTGGTTAGTTTTTGGAGAGGAGGAGTTGTTCCAAGGGCAGAGGGCAGATACAAAGAGATGGGGAAATGAGTGAGGTTGGAGTAAATGGTGTGAAATTCACAAAAAATCGATAAAAGTTGTTTCCTAAATCCGTCAATAAGTGGTTCAGAAATGAGCAGTGGCCCTCCAGAACCCCTCTTCTATTCAGACCTGCTGTTGAAGACACATCTTTATGTAGACTCTGCATGAGGATTCTCAGCTACTGTGCTTTCTTGGTTGCAAAGCTGTGTCTTTCTCAGAAGACGACTTTCTCAGCCTTTCTCCCTTCACATACATTTTAATCTAAGCTGCCATGACTAAAAATTTTTGAATCTCTTTAATTTTACCAACACAGTTTTAGAAATCTGAAAAAAAATAGTTCAACAATAATAATAATTACAAAGACAAAGGCAGGTGAATTTCTGAGTTTGAGGCCAGCTTGTGCTACAAGAGAGTTCCAGGAAAGCCAGGGCTACTCAGAGAAAACCTGTCTTGAAACCACCCTTCCCCATCATAATAACTGTAAAGGCACTGTGCAGCCCTGACTATAGTTACCAAATTCCTTCAAAGCTACAGGATTTTTAATTTCCTTTCAAATGCTGTTTGCAGTTACAGCCATTCTCGTATACCTTACCCAGACTAAGGGGTCAGTATTGTATGCTATGGCAAATGTGTCAGGGAATGGGAGGGAGGAAACAGGCATGAGCCCTACACAGAGCTGCCACCAGAGAAGAGGAGAACAACGGGACCTTTGCATCCTGCCTAGTGCTCATCTTTTCTTTCCATTGTTATTGTCACAGTTTGAGGCCATTCATGAAAGGCTTGTCTGAATATAAACTAATATTTTTGTATGTTTTAGAGTATGCAATCCTGTACCTCTGGGGAATATTAGTTACTGAAGACATTTGGGGTTAATAAATGAGAATGATTTATGAAGCTGCATCATATATATGAATACATAAACTATAAAATAACTCACTACAGTTTTAAGAATAATAAACACTAAGCCTGATGGCCAACTCTCGGGCAGAGTGAATGGAATTTTGTGTAGGAAGTGGGAAATAGTGGAAGCTGGAGAGGATGGGGTCTCCACAAGGAGAGCAACAGAACAAGAAAATTTGAACACAGGGAACTTCCCAGAGACTCATACTCCAACCAAGGACTATTCATGGAGATGACCTGGAACCCCTGCACAGATGTAGCCCATGGCACATCGGTGTCCAGGTGGGTTACCTAGTAATGGGAAGAGGCACTGCCTCTGACATAATCTGATTGGCCTGCTCTTTGATCATCTCCCCCTGAGGGGGGAGCAGCCCTACCAGGCCACAGAAGAGGACAATGCAGCCACTTTTGAAGAGAACTGATAGACTAAGATCAGAAAGGAGAGGAGAACCTCCCTTATCAGTGGACTTGGGGAGGGGCATGCATGCAGAAATGGGAAGGAGGGTGGGATCGGGAGGAGTGGAGGGAGAGGCTTATGGGGGGATACAAAATTAATAAAGTGTAATTAATAAAAAATAAAAAAAATTAAAAAAATAATTTTGCATGTCTATGTTTCTATTTTTCTTTAAAAATATGCATTTTATGTAATAAATTATTTTAAAATAAATATGGTATTGGTCAATATTTCTCAGTATAAATTAGGATTGGAATTAAATGTTTTTTAATTAAATTAAATTATTTATTTCTATAAATAAACACAACATTAGACATAGCCTATATTACTTTATTTACATATATAGGCCAAACATTCTAAAGCATTAGTGGGTTTTGGCTAGCTTTTCTTCTGCCTCCACAATCCGCAGCATATCTTGTATTCTTCCACTGTCTGTTTATTTTCCTCTTTTTTGTTTTACCCATACAATGCATATTCCAGTTTAACAATCTGCAATTTTTCAATATTTCTATCTATGCTTATCTGCTCAGGTAAATTTTCACACATTGCTATGCACTGTTTAACAAAATAGAATCAATTATATGTAGGTCTCTACATCTTGTTTTGTCCCACTCAAAAATAAATTAACTGCTACAATTCTAATTTATTATTTTAATTGCCATGTGATATCTCATTATGGTATTATGGTCATAATCACAAGTGAACACAACTTATGGATCATAATTTCTTCAAAGATTCTACTAAGAAGCTTCTAGATTTCGTTGTCATTATGAAAAATTTTGGAATCAAATCCTGATACATGAGCCATTACTCATGCTTTTCATTTTTTTAAAAAAATTCTTATTTATTACAATTTATTCATTTTGTATACCGGCTGTGGACCACTCCCTCGTCTCCTGCCAAACCCACCCCCTCTCACTCTTCTTCCCCTATGCCCTTCCCCTAGTCCAGGAAAATGTCCCAGGAATGTAATGTTAAATCCAAGAAAATAAGCATTTAATTTTGATACTAGATTACTTTCCAAAGAAGCAGTAACAATTAACAATCTCATCAATCATTTCTGAAAGTTCTCTCCTTCTTGAATTACTGATATTTTTTAATCTTCATTTTTTATATTTAATAAATAATATGATTTCATACCTGACCGCCCCACAGGTATGAACTCATATTTCATTATCACCATGATTTTATTTCCTTATTAAATACTTTAAGCATCAATTAAAATGTCTATCAGTTATTGTTTCTCAAATGAGTCAGATTTTCTGGGTTTTTTTATTATGGTTCTTTCTCTATGGAATACTTCCTCTTCCTTTCACAATTATTCTTTGCACTCATGGCATATTAATTTTCTGTCATTGTATTTAGCTTACCCCAATCTATCACTTGTTCTCTGAATTATATGTGGTAACACTTGCTTTGTATTCCTATATAGTTAGTTATCTTTTCAGAATTTTTCATTATGTTTTAGAAGATCATGAATGGTTGAGTATAGTGGGTATTTTTTTTTATTTTATTTTTTTTCTTATTAGTTACATTTTATTAACTCTGTATCCCAGCTGTATCCCGCTCCCTCATTCCCTCCCAATCCCACCCTCCCTCCCTCATCTCCACCGTGCCCCTTTCCAAGTCCACTGATAGGGGGGACCTCCTCCCCATTCATCTGACCGTTTTATCAGGTATCTTCAGGACTGGCTGCAAAGTCCTCCTCTGTGGCCTAACAGGACTGCTCCTCCCTTGCGGGATGGGGAGGTCAAAGAGCCAGCCATTGAGTTCCTGTTAGAAATAGTCCTTGTTCCCCTTACTATGGGAAACCAAATTGGTTACTGAGCTACCACGGGCTACATCCGAGCAGAGGTTCTAGGTTATATGGATACATGGTCCTTGGTTGAATGTCAGTCTCAGAAAAGACCCTGTGCCCAGATATATTTGGTCCTTGTGGAGCTCCTATCCTTTCCCCATCATACTAACTCCCCTTCTTTCTTATGATTCCCTGTACTCTGCCGAAGGTTTGGTTATGAGTCTTAGTTATGGTTATGAGTCTGCTTTGAAACACTGCTAGGTAGAGTCTTTCAGATGCCTTCCTTCTGCGGTAGACTCCTGTCAAACATTCAATGCACATCCCATCTGTTTTTCTAAATGCGGATTGGTCATCTTAACCCGTGTCCGCTCTCTTGATTATCATTTTTAGGTTTATAGATTTCATTACGTTTATCATATCTTATATATCTATATATGCGAGTATATACCATGTTTGTCTTTTTCCTTCTAGGATATTTCATTCAGAATGATCTTTCATATTGCAGGATGAAGAACATCTTCAACATTTTTTCACAGTGGACTGATAATTTTGATTTTATAATTGTCAGTGATGTTTTGTATAAAAAAAACATAAAACAAAATGGCAGACATATTTTATGGCCATTTTCAGAAATTATTGGAAGTTCTGTCCTAATCCCAAGCCAAAACTCATTTAACGTTTTTTCATGAGCTCAGTTCAGCATTGCAAACAGAAAACTAAAGAAACATTCTAACACAATACAAGTTCAAGACATACTAATTTGAATTTAAATGATGAGGAAATATGTTTAAAATGTTAACAGCCTTTCCTTTCTGTGATCAAACCTCTATATGTCTGTGGACAGTGAGGAGAGCACATTTTTTGTGTTCATAATCATGGCTGCAGTGAGGTCACCTAATGTAACATAGCTGAACCTGGCTTCCAGAAACACAAGGATTCATCACATGCTGGATTTTGAACTAATTTTGGTTTTTGCATATTAGGAACCTTTTAGTGTTGATGTTTCTTTTTGCAAAGCCCCATTCAGTTACATGTCCAGCTATGAGATTGTGACCAAAAATCTAAGAACCACTGCAAGTTCAAACTGCAGACAGCTACTCTGCAACCAATTTCAAAACATCCATGCTGCCTATCCTGGAAAACATGACCCTCTAAGGATACAAAAAGCAGTCTAAAAATTGGATTCTTTCTGTAACTTAGCTCTGCAGAGGATATATAGTGAACTAAAAAGTTGCCAAGGATTGTGACTGAGAGGAGCCTTGACAGTGATGAGTTATTTTGAATCATTGATGCTGCTGGTGTGTGAGAAGGCAGAGGCAGGATGTTGCATACAACCATGGAATCTCTGTGAAGAGCAAAACTGTTGAACACTGCTCGTGGCATCAGGAAAATTGACAGGCTCATTTCTTTGTTTGTTTTTGTTTTTGTTTTTTGAGACAGGGTTTCTCTGTGTAGCCTAGGATAACCTGAATTTGCTTTGTACATTAGGCTGCCCTTGAACTCATAGAGCTCCACCTACCTCTGCCTTCCTGAATGCTAGGTTCCTGAGTACAGGCATGCGCCACAGCCCAGCTCAACATGGTCATTTCTAATCTGCATTTATTTATTGATTTATATTTGTTTATTCATTTATACAGTATTCTGTCTGCATGTATGCCTACATGCCAGAAGAGGGCACCTGAAACCATTATAGATGGTTATGAGCCACCATGTGGTTGCTGAGAACTGAAATTAGTACCTTTGGAAGAAGAGCCAGTGCTCTTAACCTCTGAGCCACCTCTCCGGTCCCCATTTTTCATAATTTAATTTTTTTATGTACATTGGTGTTTGACTGCATGTATATCTACATGAGGGTGTTGGATCCTCTGGAACAGAGGTTACACAACAGCCAGTTGTGAGCTTCCATGTGGTTGCTGGGAATTGAACCCAGGTCCTCCAGAAAAGCATCAGTACTCTTAAACCCTGAGCCATCTCACCAGCCCCTGATTTATTTTTCAGGTTCTTTTTCTGTTAACTTTGAGATTGTATTTTAGTCAACCTTCTATAGAACCCTCTTTGCTCTGCTTCAAATTCATGGCCTCTTCTTCATCAATTGTTATTGCATGTGCATGTGTGTGTCACACATATACATATGATGTATATATTTACACACATTTGTATAGGGATGTATGTAATGTTTATGTGCATGTATAGGTAATAGGTAATTATGTGTGTATAAATATAACTGGTTAAGCCCATATAATGCTTCTTATATGTATGTTTTCACACACACACATATATGTATATGTGTGTAAATATAACCTATTAAGTCCATATAATGCAAGTTACATGTGTATTTTGAGGACTGACCATTTGGCACCAGACAACCAATTGAGCATCCTCCCCTGGGGAGGACCACCTCTCCCTCTCTGAGCTTAACTCAGTTACTGGCAATGCAATGTGTGGGGATGAAGCCTCATGGGCTTTTCCCTACCTGTTTAGTATGTTTATTGATGTCCTCCATGTTCAACTCATGTTGGGGCAGTCACACTGTTGAGAATTTACAGATGTGTCTTCTGACATTAGCAGGTGACACAATCTCACTGATCTCTGGCTCTTACAATCTTTCTGCCTCCCTTCTGCAATGTTCCTTGAACCTTGGGTGCAGGAGTGTCATGAAGATGTGTCCCTTGGGACCAGGCTCCACAACTCTGTTTAATAACCAGTATAATCCCCAACAACAATCTATAAATAGCTGTCCTTAATACCCACAGACTAACATAGTCTTCACTCCTCATCCAGGAATCTTGAAACACACCAAAACCACAACAAGAAAGCACAACCAATCTTGTATTTATTTGGTATGCCAGCTACAATTTCAACTTTGGCTTCACCTTAATTTCAGGACCCAGACTGAGGGTTCCTCAAGGTTTTACTGATTGTCATGGCAGAGGGATAAAGAAAGTCTAACAGTCAAGGCTCAGTCCTGAAGGGTCTGCCCAGAAGTAACACACACACTGCTGGTTTTGATGGGTTGAATGGAATCCCCCAAAAGTCATATCCATGGAGAACCATAGTAGGTGATGCTTATTTGGGATTAAAGGCCTTGATCAGTATATATCATTTAAGATTATGAGTTGATATCATGTTTAGAATGGCCCCAAACTGGAGAGAGTACGTGGAGACAGATTGAAAGCATTTGCAGACAGGAGAAGAGACTAAAATATTGCAGTTCAGTCAGCGGAAGCCAAAGCTGCCTGGACCCGGCAGAATCTGTAAGGAAGCTATAACAGGCAGCCTTTCATACACCTGACTTAAGCCCATTCCATTTCTGCACAGAAAGACACTAAGCACATGGCCCCAGGAGCTCCTAGCATAACAGAAGGCTTCACTCCATCTCCACCTCTGCAGGTTGTGCACAGTCCTTTCTAGTCACTCTTCAGCATTAGGGAGGTTGTCTGCTTCCATGACCACCTGACAGGCGTAGCCACCCAGCTGCTCCGTGATAACATCTTCCTGAAGTTCAAACTCCAATGGCGATGTCGCTTTTGCACCCACCATAGTGGCAGGTGGAGGAGACTCCATCTGTTCCTTTGATAGCCTTGTCAAGGCTGCCATCTGAGTCACTGCCACCATGACTTTTAAATGTTTCTTTAGTGAGATGGTTCCTAGCCACAACAGTAGCTGGGCTTTTTCACCAGCGCCCCAGCTCTTGGAAAAACAACTCTGAAGCTTCTTATTTTTTAATAAGCCTAGGCCTTTAAGCTTTGGCTCATTCTCTGACTAACTTGTAACTTCTTATCCCGTTTGTACTAACCTAAGTTCACCTACCTGTCTGGTTACCTCTCCTCCGTTTCGCTTTTTGCTTCGCCCATGTTCCTGTAGCTGATGGGCCTGACTGCTCTATCCCAGAGTTCCTCTCACCCTGACGGAAGTCCTGCCTCCTAATCATGCCTCAGCTCATTGGCCATCAGTTTTTTATTGACAGGCGATGCTTCCACACAGCACACAAGAGTCTAGCCCCACAGGCAATCAATTCTTACAAAGCAATTCTATCCACACAGGCAATCAATTCTTACAAAGCAATTCTATCCACACAGCACATCCAGACATCTCTTAAAATAGCTTCCTTGGTGGGTAATCTCAATAGTCAACTTGATGATGGCTAGGGTCACTTGAGAGGTTGGGGGATTATCTTGATTAGGTTAATTAAGGTGGGGAGACACAGCCACTGTGGATGACATCGTTTTCTAAATTACGATCCTGGACTGTATAAAAAGAAGAAAGTGAACTGACATTTATCACTTTATAATATCACATTATAATAAATGCTTCTTCAAATTGCATTTGTCACGGTAGTTTACCAACGCAACAAAAAAAAGCATCTACCACACCTTCCGTTTACAAAGTTTTGTGAAAGATCTTGAAGGAGAGAATTTTGATTTTTCAAACTGATAGTACTGTAAGGAAGAGGTGCATATATTTTAAAAATCAAATACAGGACACAATTATCAGTACACAATCCACTGAGAAAATATGCTAGGAAACGGCGATTTTATTTCTGAAAGGTCTTACGGCAGTGAGTGAGCTCATGCTGAGGTAACTAGTTTGAGAGGGTACCACAAGAAAGAAACTTTTTCATGAGAGGAGTGAAAAACAATGTGTGTTTTGGGGAGGGAGATTTGGGGGCGGTGGCAGGATGTGCACTCCTCAGAGCAGCTACTAGGGTCTGGCTTTTTAGCCAGTTCATTGCTCACTACAGAAGTTAAAAGTATCTGTAGGTAGATTTTTGCCTCAGAATAAAGAGTTTGGCTTTGGTGACTCAGCCCCACTGGATTGGAGCTTCATTTTAAACCCACTGTTCAGCCACAAGAGCTCCAACACAGCATAGACGTCTGCGCTAGGCTCCTGAAACATGGCTGGTAAGAGGCTGCTGGGTCTGCCTGCGAAGGTGCCCATTCCTCTCTATGAATTTGTAGCTTGCCCCATTTTAAACTACACCATGCATGCAACTACTTGGTTGCTTCACCCTGATCAGAGGATGAGATCATTAAGCAACCAAGGAAGAAGGAAGAAGGAGAATGGACTGAAGACCTCAGGGCAGCTGGAAAGGAGCCCTAGACCTCCATGTGCAAACAGTTGGAGAGGGTGGAGTGCGCGTGCTCCTGCGCATGCTCCAAACAAGTTAGTCTGGTAACCATCTCCTCATGGCAGCCTGGGATGTGGCCCTTGGGGTTGGCTCTGCTGTTGGGTTCTCTGAAATGCGGTGAGTGTCTCTGATCTCACAGTCCTGAGGTTGTGGGTTGTGCCTTGCCAGCCACAGATGGCATCTGCAGAGAGTAAGGACCTGAGAGGGATCCAGGAGATTGGGTGCCTTCTGCTTCCTCCCTAATCAAGATGGGAGAACTGAGAGAGGAGCTAGAGCGCTTCACCCTGTCAGCACACTCCAGCGGGAACCGCAGTTCTGTAAACTGAACTGTGGGCACCTTTGTACAGGGTGTAAGTGCAAGAAGTAGCACCCCATCCGACTCTGCTACCTTCACATGGCTTTAGGGGTTGAAGGACAGGAATGGGGGGGGCTGGTCTCTTGTTGTGAAGCAAGTGCAGGTTTTAGTGAAGTCCAGCACTAAGGGATTTTGCTCTACCAGGTCAGATACCCCTAAATGATGGGCGTTCCAGACCTTACTCAGGGAGTCACTTAAATTAGCAAGTGTTTAATAGTTAAAACCAATGATTTATTCCATGTGGACACATCAGGAAGAGGAAAAAATACTGAGTTCCAGTAACCCTCACCACCAGGCCTATCTTCAGGGTCCTGACGGAGGGCTGGGGTTAGCTTTAAGTAAAGAGCAAGAGGTGGGCATAGCTGAGCTGTCCCTGTCAGCGTCAAGGTCAGTTCCAGATCATCTCCTGCTACTGTCAGCTCAGGAGCCCATCCTGCAAGGTGGCCGGATGAAGCCTTTTCCTTCTCCCTTTCTGAGATTTTGGGGAAATTTCGAATTTTTTGATTGTCGGATAGCCACTAACTGGGGGGGGAGGGCAAATCACCCTCCCCCCCTCTCTCTTTCCCTTCCTTCCTCCATCCCTCCCTCCCTCATTTCTCTCTCTCTCTCAGATTTATTTTATTTCATGTGTATAAATTCTTTCCTACATGTACCTGTGTGCACACCTGGTGCCTGAGAGGCCAGAGGATCACATCTGAACTGGAATGGGGATTACAGAAAGTTATGATTCACATATGGTTGCTAGGATCTGAACCTGGGTCTTCTGTAAGAACAGAAAGTGCTCATAACTTTTGAGCTGGCAGTAGTGGCACACACCTTTAATCTCAGCACTCAGGAGGCAGAAGCCAGTGGATCCCAGGATAGCCAGGGACACACACACACACACACACACACACACACACACCTGTCTTGAAAAATCAAAGCCAAACCAAACCAAACCAAACAAAAAATTCATACAAAACCCCAAAACAAAGCAAAACTCATCTCATTCTTGTCAGGCTGGTTACATTTAGTGACTTTTGTTGTGGAGATGGCTTAACACTAAATATAACACCAGACCCAATGACACAAACAACAACAACAAACAGAGAACTTCAGACCTATCTCTTTTATGAACATTGATGCAAAAATAATCAATAACATACTAGCCAACCGAATTCAAGAACACATAAAAGATATCATCCACCATGACCAAGTAGGCTTCATCCTATGCATTCAAGGGTGGTTCAATATAGGGAAATCCATCAATGTAATCCACCATATAAACAAACTGAAGGAGAAAAACCACATGCCAAAAAAAAAAAAAAAAGCATTTGACAAAATCCAACACCCGTTCACGTTTAAAGTCTTGGAAAGATCAAGAAATACAAGGCACATACCTAAACATAGTAAAGGCAATAAACAGCAAGCCTATAGCCAACATCAAACTCAATGGAGAGAAACTTAATCCCACTGAAAACAGGGACAATGCAAGGATGCCCACTCTCTCCATATCTCTTCAACATTGTACTTGAAATCCTAGCTAGACCAATAACACAACTAAAGGAGATCAAGGGGACACAAATCAGAAAGGAAGATGTCAAAATATCACTATTCGCAGATTATATGATAGTATACATGAGTAAACACAAAAATTCAACCAGAGAACTCCTTCAGCTGATAAACAGTTTCAGGAAAGTGGTTGGGTACAAAATTAACAAAACAAAACAAAAAAAATTCAGAACCCTCCTGTATACCAAAGACAAAAGGGCCAAGAATGAATGAAATCAGGGAAACAACACCCTTCACAAAAGCCACTAATAACATAAAGTACCTTGGTGCGACTCTAACCAAGCAAGTGAAAGACCTGTTTGAAAAAACTTCAAGTCTCTTAAGAAAGAAATTTAAAGACATGTCAGAAGATGGAAAGATATCCCATGCTTATGGATTGGTAGGATTAACATAGTGAAAAGGGCCATCCTGCCAAAAGCAATCTAAAGATTCAATGCAATTCCCATCAAAATACCAAAGAAGCCATTCAATAAAAAAAAGACAGCATCTTCAACGAATGGTGCTGGTCCAACTGGATGTCTATATGCAGAAAAATGAAAATAGATCCATATTTATTACCCTGAACAAAACTAAAGTCTAAGTGGATCAAAGACCTCAACATAAAACAAGAAACACTAAATCGGTTAGAAGAAAAAGTGCGGAAGAGCCTAGAACTCATTGGCACAGGAGACAACTTCCTGAACATCACAACAACAGCACAGGCTCTAAGAGCAACAATCAATAAATGGGACCTTATGAAACTGAAAAGCTTTTGTAAAGCGAAAAACACTGTCATCAGAACAAAACAACTGTCTACAGATTGGGAAAGAATGTTCAGCAACCCTATATCTGACAGAGGACTAACATCTAGTATATACAAAGAACTCAAGAAGTTAAACAGCAACAAATCAAGTAATCCAATTAAAAAATGGAGTAAAGAGCTAAACAGAGATTCTCAATAGAGGAATATTGAATGGCAGAGAAACACTTAAAGTAATGTTCAACGTCCTTAGTCATAAGGGAAATGCAAATCAAAACGACCCTAAGATTTCACCTCACACTCATCAGAATGGCTAAGATCAAAAACTCAAGTGACAACACATGCTGGAGAAGTTGTGGAGAAATGGGAACCCTCCTCCACTGCTGATGGGAATGTAAACTTGTACAACCACTCTGGAAAGCAATCTGGCACTTCCTCAGACAACTAGGAAGAGCGCTTCCTCAAGATCCAGCTGTACCACTCCTAGGCATATACCCATAAGAGGCTCAAGTACACAATAAGGACATTTGCTCAACCATGTTTGTAACAGCCTTATTTGTAATAGCCAGAAGCTGGCAACAGCCCAGATGCCCCTCGGTGGAGGAATGAATACAGAAATTGTGGTACATCTACACAATGGAATATTACTCCAAAATAAAAAAAAAACAAGGAAATCATGAAATTTGCAGGTAAATGGTGGGATCTGGAAAAGATCATCCTGAGTGAGCTATCCCAGAAACAGAAAGATGCACACAGTATATACTCACTCATATAGACATATAATGTAGGATAAACCTACTAAAATCTGTACACTTAAAGAAACTAATCAAGAAGGAGGACTCTTGCTAAAATGCTCAATTCCTATCCAGAAAGGAAAAGAGGCTGGACATCAGAAGAAGGAGAAAAGAGGGAACAAGTCAGGAGCCTGACACAGAGAACCTCTGAAAGGCTCTTCTCTGTAGACTATCAATGCAGATGCTGAGACTTATGGGCAACTTTTGGGCGGAGTGCAGGGAATCTTAGGAAAGAAGTGGGAAACAGTAAGATCTGGAGATGACAGGAAATCCACAAGGAGAGCAACAGAACCTAAAAATCTGAGCACAGGGGTCTTTCCTGAGACTGATACTCCAACCAAGGACTATGCATGGAGATAACCTAAGACCCCTGCACAGATGTAGCCCATGGCAGTTCAGTATCCCAATGGGTTCCACTGTAATAGGAACAGGGACTGTCTCTGACATGAACTGATTGGCCTGCTCTTTAATTACCTTCCCCATTAGGAGGAAGCAGCATTACCAGGCCACGGAAGACAATGCAGCCACTCATGATGAGACCTAATTGACTATGATTAGAAGGAAGGAATGAAGACCTCCCCTATCAGTGGACTTGGGGAGGGGCATGCATGCAGAGGGTGGAGGAATGGAGGGTTGGGACAGGAGGAGAAAGGGAACCACAAGGGGGATACAAGGTGAATAAAGTGTAATTAATAAAGAATTTTTTAAAAAAGCAACAAATCATGCAATCCAATTAAAAAATGGGGCACAGAGCTAAACAGAGAATTCTCTGTAGAAGAATATATGGCAAGTTCTTTGACCTCCCCAACCCCCAAGGGAGGAGTAGCCCTGCTAGGCCACAGAGGAGGACTTTGCAGCCAGTCCTGAGGATACCTGATAAAATAGGGTCAGATGAAAAGGGAGGTGGTCTTCCCCTATCAGTGGACTTGGAAAGGAGCAGGGAGGAGATGAGGGAGGGAGTATGGGATGAGGAGGGAATGAAGGAGGGAGATACAGCTGGGATACAGAGTTAATAAAATGTAACTAATAATAAAAATTAAAAAAAAGAATATAGAATGGCAGAGAAACACTTAAAGAAATGCTAAAGATCTTTAGCCATCAGGGAGTTGCAAATCAAAATGACCCTGAGATTTCACCTTACACCCATCAAAATGGCTAAGGTCAAAATCTCAAGTGACAACACATGCTGGAGAGGTTGTGGAGAAAGGGGAACTCTCCTCCACTGCTGGTGGGAATGTAAACTATTACAATGACTTCGGAAATCAATCTTGCGCTTTCTTGGACAATTAGGAATAGTGCTTCTTCAAGATCCACTCCTAAGCATATATAGAAAAATATGGTCAAATATACAAGGACATTTGTTCAACCATGTTTGTAGCAGCTTTATTCGTAATAGCCAGAAACAACCCAGATGTCCTTCAATGGAGGAATGGATATAGAAACTGTGATACATTTACACAATGGAATACTGCTCAGCAATTAAAAGCAAGGAAATAATGAATTTTACAGGCAAATGGTGGTATCTAGAAAAGACCATCCTGTATGAGGTATCCCAGAAGCAGAAAGACACACATGGTATATACATATACTCACTTATAAGTGGATACTAGACCTATAAGATATGATCAACATAGTAAAATCTGTTCACCTAAAGAAGCTAAACAAGAAGGAGGTTCCAGGGTAAGATAATCAATCCTCATTTAGAAAGACAAATGGGATGGACATTGGAAGTAGGAGAAAACAAGAAACAGGAGAGGAGCCTACCATCGAGGGCCTCTGAAAGACTCTACCTAGCAGTGTATCGGAGCATATGCTGAGACTCATAACCAAACCTTGGGCAGAGTGAATCATATGAAAGAAGGGGGAATTAGTAAGACCTGGAGAGGACAGGAGCACCACAAGGACCAAATATATCTGGGCACAGGGGTCTTCTCTGAGACTGATTCCCAACCAAGGGCCAAGCATGGATATAACCTATAACCCCTGCTTAGATGTAGCCCATGGCAGCTCAGCATCCAAGTGGGTTTCCCTAGTGAGAGGAAGAGGGACTCTGACATGAACTCAGTGGTGGGCTCTTTGACACCCCTCCCCTCGGTGGGAGGAGCAGCTGTACTAGGCCACAGAGGAGGACATTGTAGCCGGTCCTGATGAAACCTGATAAACTAGGGTCAGAGGGAAGCGGAGGAGGACCTTCCCTATCAGTAGACTTAAAGAGGGGCAGGAAGGAGATGTGGGAGAGAGGATGGGATTGAGAGGAAATGAGGGAGGGGGCTATAGGTGGGATACAAAGTAAATAACCTGTAATTAATATTTAAAAAATAAAAATTATATAAAAAGAAAAATAACACCAGAAAATATCTTGTGACCTCAACACCTCAACAGTCAATTTTACATATTGTTCATTGAAAAGTTGCCATTTTTTTTGGAAGAGCAGTTTAAGCTGTACACATTTCATCAAGTAGTAATATGGTAACTTCTAGTCAAAACACACATGCAGCGATGGGATTTGGTCTTTTGACTCCTCGTGGGTTTTTGCCTCCCGTTGTAGCTTGGATGTGGTTGGTTCGCCAAGGCTTCATGTGCTGGAAGATTTCTCCCAGTGTGGCTGTGTTAAGAGGTGGAGAGAGTTTTCAGAGAGGTGGGGCCTATTGGGAAGTCAGGTGATGTCAACACCACACTTCTATCAAATAAGGTGTCGCTCTCACATTTATATACACACACACTTGAGCAATAGTTTGCCTCTGCAGCCAAAGTTGCCTTCACCTTGTGGTTCAGGCTAGTATAGCAGTTCTCATACAGTGGTGACTTGGTTTACTTTCTCTAAAGTTTTATACTGTTCTGTTATACTCAGGAATGCATTTTTTAATGCAAACTTGGTTTTGCTATTCTTTTGGATGTATGTACTTCT
Organism: Meriones unguiculatus; assembly: GCF_030254825.1. Classification (NCBI taxonomy): domain Eukaryota; kingdom Metazoa; phylum Chordata; class Mammalia; order Rodentia; family Muridae; genus Meriones; species Meriones unguiculatus. The sequence continues at coordinate 51,614,783 of NC_083364.1, read as the reverse complement.
CTGTATGTTATATATTTTTGTTTTTGTTTGCTTGCTGGTTTGTTTGTTTGTTTTTGCTTTTTGTTTTTATTTTTGCAAAAATGTGTGAAACAGCTCTAAGGGATCCAAAGGAAAAAAAAATTAGTCACTTAAATCTAGTATCTGATCAAGGAGTAAAAGAATTCATTTTTTAGATTCATGGAACTTTGGTTTTAAAAATTGTTGATGTATTTTAGTCAAATTAAAGCAAGCATATAATCAATATTAAGCATTAAGGGTGGCTTAAGTCTGTTTACTCATTTCTGCTGGATGTTGAGAACGTCAGATAGCAAGTTTCCCTGAGGTGAGGGAACAGTGTCTGCATCTTCCTTTGTTCTAGACATGTGGATATGTCTTTCAAGTTTATTGAAGACAAAGAATGACTTAACATGTGGTACCAAGAGCTCTGACAGATCAAACACAGGTCCCCAAGCTTGAGGAGCAAGCATTGCGCCTACTGAGCCACCTCCCTTGTCCTGTTCCAGATCTTCTGAATGAGAATCATTGCTGTTCTCTTTTCTTATCAATTCACTAGTGCAAGTTCCATGTGGTCCCAATTGTTTACCAACATTGCTGCAGATAAAGCAGCCATTTTTTCAATCCCAAAGCAGCTTTTCACCATTAACATTGTTTGCTATCTACTTTGTCCACATGAAGACTCACTCCTGCTTCTCTCACTTCTTTCTCTCCCTTGATTTATTCTCTTTGAATATTATTTTCTTGAATATTGGTGTTCCCAAGGTTTTGTTCTCTGATATTTGCTTTACAAAGACCCCGTATGGTCAACCTTCTTTATAACGACGATTTCAACAGCCAGCAATGTTCCTGCTGATTCCCAAGTCTTTATAATGTTCTGAACACAGTCCAGAAAGTATTCCAGTATAGATCATTATATTCAACCTGATGGGTGTTTACTAATAATTAGAATAACATCTTATGCCCTTGATTTTCTTTCTAGTTTATAAAGGATGAGGAACTACTAAGGATTAATAAAGTTATTGTTTTGTGGTTGTTAGTACATTGTGTTAGTACACAAACTATTTATATGGAAGTCTTGATAAATGAGTGATGTGGAAGACAACCAGTTTCTCAACATATTTGCCACTTGAGTCCAATGGTGAACAATCAGGGCAGCTTATGCCATTGAGAAGAACCATGGTGTATTCCCTACTCAATAGCAGCATCTGTTCTTAGTTTCAACTTGGTTCTTGGCCCTTTGAGTAGTTTATTAGAAGAATAAATACTTATAATCACTAGTTGGAAATTTTTCTGTAGATTCAGTGAAGTATTGGAGCAGGATACTGCCTGTCCATTGCTTATAATCCTTTGTGAGACTTGCATACAAAATGTCTTCTGCTTTCTTTTTTTGCAATGAGAAAGAACAACGAAGAACACTTTTTCTTGATATTCTTTAAAATAGTTCACCTGAGGAGAAGATAGGACTTTGTCCATCAGACTTACTTGAATATTAAAGGACAGCAGAGCTCAGAGCTGGCCACTTGCTACAGAGATGCAGTATGGGTACAGACACATTTCACTTCATTTTAGTGAGTTCTAGCTACAAGCATAGTGAAGACGAACATGGTATTTGGACGACTTCTGGTTTAAAAATTTCCCATTGTATGGATAATGTATTTATTTGACAAAAATGATTCCTTCCTCATCTCCCAAGACATTACCACGTTGCACTTACTGCTAAAGTATATGGTGATGTATTCTCGATATTGCTGAAACGAACAAAGAAAACCTGAAGTCTTTTTAACCTCCCTTTATCAAAATATTTGATACTATTTTTCACCTTCCTGGTCTCTCCCATGATTATGCTGTTTGCTTCCATGAATAATTGCAGCACTGTTCCTTAAGTATTTGTAATAGATCTAAGTTTTAGTAGTGCAGAATTACAGAATTATATGAAATTATCTGTGTTTTTACTTCCCAGAATCGGCACAACTACAATTTAAAAAAATTAATTCTGTGACGGCCAACCCCTGTTATAAATTTGTTGCCATTCCATGCTATGTTGTCAATATAAAGGCAGAACACATCAATGAGTTATATTTGAAGTGGAAATTTGGAGACAATTTAATTTTAGTTTTTGATGGAAATGAAAACACATTCACTCCAACTGCTAACTTTACAAGCGCACAAATCCTCCCCTCAGAATTACTAAAAGGAAATGCTTCTTTGAGCTTGGCAAAGAATGAGGCTAAAGAGGGAAACTACACATGTGAAGTAACAGAATTAAGCAGAAAAGGGAAACACACGGTGGAACTAAAATATAGCAGTGGTAAGTGACATATGTTAAACATGTTTTGTCTCCTTGAATATACATCCCAAATCTTGATTCACTTTGTGGCCATGTCTGGTGGAAGACTCTTCAAGAGAGACCTTAATGCTGTTTTGAGGAGTGGGTTAATTCCTAAAGAAGTGGATCAGTTATCACCAGTGAAGGTTGTCTTAAAGCAGACCCACCCCTTTGTCTTCTGCCATTTCCTCTTTGAGTTAATGTCCTGTAATGCACGAGGTATCACAGGGGATGTCATCACAACCCAGGTGGATGCTAGGCTGGGAAGGAATGTCAAGTGAAGTGTCTACAACACAGGCATAAGGACTTGTGTTCAGATCTCTGGTGCACAATAAAAACCAGACTCTGGCTTTGCATCCATCTCCCCAGAGCTGGCTGAAATATCACGGGGAAGAAGCCTTATCCCTAGCGATGGTACCAGGTAGTCCTGCCCAGCTGGGAAGCTCCAGGGTTCCTAAGAAACCTTGTATCAAAAACTAAGGTGAAAAGTTACAGAGAAACAACATGAACCTTTAGTCCATGCATGTGTGGGTACACAAAAAAATGCACCCCTAGACTAGACCTATGCACATGCTCTCCCCCCCCCAAAAAAAAAAAACAGGAGAAGGAAGGAGAAGAAACAGCAGCCAGGCAGATGCCAATGCCAAAATAAAGCTCCGTATTTTATAAATTCCCTAGTCTCAGGTACTCTGATACAGCAATGTAAAACAGTCTGGGAAAATTAGATTGCTATAAACACTTTCATTTTCTGTGCCCTACAGAACTGATCCTACTGCATAGGCAGGAAATGGGCTGAGGAACTATACTTAAAAAAATAATCACTTTACTGTTACTACTGAGTATTCATATAATATCTGTGATAGTTTTATTGTGACTGACCTTAGATGCTCATGTATTTGACAGTTTGGTCCCCAGATGGCAGCATAGTTTAGCTGGTTGTAGAAACTCTGAGAAAAACAGAATAACTAAAGAGAAGCAGGGGGAGGTCTCGGGAGTGGTCCCTGCCTTTGGTTCTGGCCATGGACTCTACCTTCTGGTTTTTGGTCATGCAAAGCCCCACCTCCATCTGTTGCAACCACCTTGGGCTGTGCTGTCTCCACCAGCTCGCCTGTCTCCCCTTGCATCTGAACCAAAAGAAAACCTCCATCCCTTAGGTTGTTCCTGTAGGTTATCTTGTTACAGAAGAAAGTAAATATTATAGGGTTTTTCATCATTAAAACAATGGTTTCTTTCTGATTTCCTCCTTTACTTTTTTTTTCACATTGAAATTCACTTTGTGCATCCAGAGCTGCAGGAATGTTTTAATGAATGAAAATCAGTAAATATATTCCATCATTTAAATAAAATGAAATGGAAATTAAAAAACAAAACATGGTCACCTCATTAGATGTAGAAAAGGCCTTTTTTCAAAATCTAAAACCTCTTCGTAATAACAAACTCCAGGAGACAATAGAGTTTTAAGGGACATATCTAAACATAATAAATGCAATTTACATCAAGCCTATAGCCAACACTAAATTAAATGAAGAGAAACTTAAAGCAATTCCACTAAAATCAGTAACAAGACAGCATTGTCCACTCTCTCTATTTATTGATGCAATATAGTACTTGAAGTTTTAGCTAGAGCATTAAGACAACTAAAGAGATCAAGAGGATACAAATTGGAAAGGAAGAAGTATAATTACCTTCATTTGCAGGTGATATGATGGTATGCATAAGTAACTCTAAAATTTAACCAGAGAACTCCAACAACTGATAAACACTTTCTACAAGGCGGCTGGCTACTAGAATTGCTTGAAAAAACAGAGTAGCCCTCCTATATACAAATAAAAATGAACTGAGAAAAAAATGAGGAGAACAACATCTTTTACAATAGCCTCAAATAATATAAAATATTTTCGGATAACTACATTCAAGCAAGAGAGAGATTTGTATGATTAAAAAACTTCAAGTCTTTGAAGAAAAAAAATTGAAGATATAGATGGAAAGATTTCCCATGCTCGTGAGGCAATAGAATTAAAGTAGTAAAAATGGATATCCTACCAAAAGTAATCTACAGATTCAATGCAATCCTTATCAAAATTCTAACAAAATTCTGTTCAGACCTTGAAAGGACAATTCTCAATTTTACATGGAAGAACAAAAAGCACAGAGTTTAAAACAATAAAGAAACAACAAAAGAACTGCTGGAGACATTACAATTTCTGATTATATTACAGAGGTATAGTAAGAAAAACTCCATGGTATTGGCATAAAAACAGACATGTTGCTCAATGGACATAAATCCAAACATATGGACACCTAATTATTAATAAAGAAGCCAGAAGTACTTGCTAGAAAAAAGACAACATTTTCAACAAATGGTGCTGATCAGACTGAATATCTGCATGTCGAAGAATACAAATAGATCTATGTTATCACCCTGCATAAAATTCAAGTCCAAGTATATCAAAGATCTCAACATAAGAAAACTCACACTGAATCTGATAGAAGAGAAAGTGAAAAATATCCTTGAGCTCATTTGCATAGGAGCTGACTTCCTGAACAGAACACTGAGAGTGCAGGCACTAAGATCAACAATTAATAGCTGAGACCACATGAATATGAAAAGTTTCTGTAAGGCAAAGGACAGCAACACTTGGAGAAAGTGGCAGCCTACAGAATGGGAAAGAGTTTTTACCAGCCCCATATTCAATAGAAGACTAATATCCAAAATATATAAAGAAGTCAAGAAATTAGACATAAAAATCCAAGTGTTCAATTGAAAATGGAGTACAGATCTAAACAGAAATCTCAAATGGATGATAAACATTTAAAGAAATGTTCAGTATCCTTGACCATCAGGGAAATGCAAATCAAAACTCTTTGAGATTTCATCTTACACCTGTCAGAATGCTAAAATAATAAACACAAGTGACAGCTCATGCTGGCATGGATGTGGAGCAAGAAGAATACTCCTCCATTGCTGATAGTAGTACAGACCTATTCAGCCACTATGGAGAAAAAATATGCTGGTTTCTCAGAAAACTGGGAATCATTCTACCTCAAGATTCATCTATAACAATCTTGGGCATATATCCAAAGAAAGATCCATCCTACCACAAGGACACTTATTCAAGCATTTTCATATGGCTTTATTTATAATAGCCAGAAATTGAAAATAACATACATGTTCCTGAAGCAAAAAAATGGATAAACAAAATGTGATACATTTAGACAATGAGATATTACTCAGATGTTAAAAAAGATGACATCATCAACATTTCAGGCAAATAGATGGAACTAGAAAAAATCATCCTGAGCAAGGCAATCCAGACCCAGAAACATAAATATGGTGAGTATTCACTTATAAGTGGATATTAGCCATTAAGTAAACAACCAAGCTAAAATTCATAGTCCCAGAGAAGTAAAGAAGAGGGGGTCTAGGTAAGGTCTGAGGCTGTAGTGGGATGCATGAATCTTTCTGGGAAGGGAAAATAGACTATCTTTTACAAATGATCTGAGTGTGGTAGGGACAGAGGTAGGAGGGATCAAGTGGGAAAGGGAAATGGGATGGAGGGAGAGACTGGGGAGAGACAGCTGGAACTTCCAAGAAGAGCATTTGGGAGTGGTATGGAAACAGTGTACTGGAATCTTCTTTGAGTCTCTAAAAGTGATCCTAAAGAGGACTCCTAGTAATGGAGTATATGGAGTCTCAGGTGGCCATTTCAGTCAGACAAAGCTTACAGTAGGGGTTCTGGATTACATTCAATTGAATTGTTGGCCCATAGAAATCCCCAAACATCCCAGGATGATTCTCAGAAAGAAAGAATTGCTCCCCCCCCCAAAAAAAAAAAAAAACGGACAGTGGGGCACCATTGCTGAGTGAAATATCTGCACAACTCATTGAACATAGAGAAGTCCAGTAGGTGTCTACATGGAGTCTTCACCCCTATGTCCTGGTGTCTTTGAAGGGAAGATACTCCACAAGCTTCTGAAAGAGAAATGTGGACATCATCAACCCAGCCACAAAACATTTGGCCTACAATCTGTTCTGTCTACAAAATATGTTAAGGCAATGGGGGCACAGAAATTATGGGAGAAGCCAACCACAGTCTGATTTAAGCCCACTCCATGAGAAGAAACCCAATCCCAACAATGCTTGGGTAATAAAGAACCAGAGACTAGATAACCCCAAAACCTAAGGTAAAACCAAATATCACTAGTCTTAACAACAATACAATTAAATGATTCCTGATGGTAGACTACTATACTCATAGATAAGTACCTTATACAGTCATCATAAGAGAGGCTTTCTCCAGCAGCAGATCAGAACAAATACAAAGACTCACAACCAGACATTATGAGGAGAGAGTGTCTAGGTCTTCACCAAATTCCTCCCTCAGAGCCCAGAAAATCTTGCAGAAAAGGAGGCAGAAAACTGTAAGAGATAGGATGGAGGACACCAGAAGAACACAGCCCTATGAATTTGGGCACATATGAGCTCACAGAGACTGAACTAGCAAGCACAGGGCCTACAAGTCCATACCAGGTCTTTTGTGTATATATTATAGCCATAGCTTAGTATTTTTATGGGGCTCCTGAAAGTGAGAAAACATGACTCTCTGGCTCTTGTGCCTGCTCTTGGAACTCTTTTCCTTCTGTTGGCTTGCCATGTCCAACACTGATATGATAGTTTTCACTTCATCTTATTATATTTTATTTTATCATGCATGGTTATCTCTTTTAAGCCTGTTCTTTTCTAATGAGAGAGATAAAGTGAGTAGAACTGGATAAGAGGGGAGGAGAGGGGGTGAGGAGCTGATAGGAGTAAGGGGATGAGAAACTATAATCAGGATACACTGTGTGAGAAAATAACCTCAATAACAAAGAAAAGCCAACCTCTGCCTTAAATACTTTGCATATATTATCCTTGTCAACAGCCAGAGCTGTCTACTGAGGGGTACATACAGTCAGTGTCTATCCCGGGGCATGGGTAAGGACAGTGAGAACCAGAGGTGCTCAGACTATCATCACAGATTGGGAGTCAGAGTTGATTTTCAGGCCTGGAAGTGTGGTAAGGGCCTAATATCAGCAACTGGGCTGCCTTCCCACAGAACACAGGTCAGAAGGATGGGGAAACATTCAAGTAACCAGAGCTTTCAGCATCCTAAGTAAAATTTGTTGTTATATGAATAAATCTGTTGGGTTGGGGTTTGTTTGTTTGGTTGGTTTTGTTTTAATTTTTTATTTGTCATTTATTACAATTTATTCACTTTGTATCCAGCTGTTGCCTCCTCCCTTGTCTCCTTCTAATCCCACCCTCACTCCCTCTTCTCCCCCTATGCCCTAACCCCTAGTCCACTGATGGGTGAGAACTTCCTTCCCTTCTATTTGACCCTAGCCTATCAGGTCTCATTAGGACTGGTTGCATTGTCTTCCTCTGTGGCCTGGTAAGGCTGCCCCTTCCCTCAGTGGGAGGTTATCAAAGAGCTAGCCACTTGAGTTTATGACAGAGACAGCCTCTGCTCCCCTCACTAGAGTACCAACTTGCAGACTGTGTTTATGGGCTACATCTGTTTTTTGGTTTTTTGTTTGTTTTGTTTTTTTAATGAAAATCCCTACCATTTTATTTTACTAATAAAGACTCAGGAGTCAGATGCTGGGGTAAAAACCTGCTAGATCTGGGAAGACTCCTGTGTTCAAATTTTCTGGTTCTGTTTCTCTCCTTGTGGCATTCCTGTCCTCTCCAGATCTTACTATTTCCCACTTCTTACATAAGATTCCATGCACTCTGCCCAACAGTTGGCCATAAGTCTCAGCGTCTGCTTTGATAGTCTGCAGGGCAAAGCCTTTTAGAGGCCCTCTGTGGCAGGTTCTTAGCTTGTTTCCTGTTTTCTTCTTCTTCTGATGTCCTTCCTCTTTGCCTTTCAGGATGGGGATTGAGCATTTTAGTCAGGGTCCTCTCTCTTGATTAGTTTCTTTAGATGTACAGATTTTAATAGGTTTATCCTATGTTATATGTCTATATGAGTGAGTATATACCGTGTGTGTCTTTCTGCTCCTGGGACAGCTCACTCAGGATGATCCTTTCCAGGTCCCACTATTTACCTGCAAATTTCATTATTTCCTTATTTTTCATTGCTGAGTAATATTCCATTGTGTAGATGTACCACAATTTCTGCATCCATTCTTACTCCAACCACGTACCGTGCATGGAGATAACCTAGAACCCATGCACAAATGTAGCCCATGGGTTACATGGTAATGGGAAGATGGTCTGCCTCTGACATAATCTGATTGGCCTGCTCTTTGATCACCTCCCTCTGAGGGGGAAACACCCTTACCAGGCCACAGAAGATGACAATGCAGCCACTCCTGATGTGATCTGATAGACTAAGATCAGAAGGAAGGAGAGGAGGATCTCCCCTATCAGTGGACTTGGGGAGGGGCATGCGTGAAGAAGGGGAAGGGAGGATGGGATCAGGAGGGGAGGAGGGAGGTGCTTATGGGGGGATACAAAGTGAATAAAGTGTAATTAATAAAATAAAAATAAAAAACTAAAATAAAATAAAATACAAAAGAAAACCTGCTAGCTCACAGAGGCAGACAAAGTATCCAATTGACCTTCTTTGTCAGCTCAGGTCTGGATGGAAAAACCCAAAAGGCTCACTAGCTCAACTGACAGACCAGGAAGAAAAGACCAAAAAATTCAAGAACAAAGGCTCGCTAGCTCAAAACCCAAAATGCCAGAGAGCTGAGGAGCTGAAGAAGAAGCTAAAGCCAGAGCTTAAGCTAAAAGCTCTTTTCCACTTCTCCATGCTGTCTTAACTACCCATTAACTCAAAGTTCCTCCTACTCTTTAATCCCTGCAAGCTGTTTTCTTGCTCTGCCTCTTGACCTAGGTTTAACTATATTAAATTTTGTGTACAGAAAGGTCTTGAATTAAAGTTATGTACTAGGGTTGGGTGAAGCACACCTTAATCACCTGTTTCCAATAAGACATTACTGGATTAAAGGTGTGTGATAGGGATGAACCACACCAAACATAAAACAGAGTTTTACAGTTAAGTTTGGAGGTTCAGAATGAGATCAAATATCCTGCAACATAAATCATATGTAAAATTTATTTTGTGTATAAATGTATATAAGCTGCGATCACAGCTCTCAATTATTTTAATCTTTCATCTGTATAATAAAAATATATTTCAAATAGTTAATGGCCTTTAATTAATGTAAATGCTAACTAGGATTTTTCTTTTCTTTCTCCTCAGCTTCATGGTTTCCTTTAAGTGAAAACATTATCATTATTGTTTTCCCATTTTTAACTATACTTCTCTTCTGGGCACAATTTGCTATTTTATGTAAGTGTTTGCTTCTACTTCTCATTTATATTTTAGTGATAAAGCTGTTATTTCTACTTTCTATAAAAGTGAACTATTCTATGTAATTCAGCTGCATTAGGAAGAAACATATTTTGATAAATGAGAAGATGTACATTGTAGCAATAGTCTTTGTGAATTATATATTGTCTCTGACATACTGCTACCATTGAATTTGTAAGAAAATGTTTTTTGTGTGTTTTAAATATTTTTAAAGAGAACTGGAAATACTATTTAGATGACCTAAAACTCCTGTAGTGCTGTTGTATTAACAAATTTAATTTTATTTAATGAAGAGGTAGTCATGGGTTGAATTAGTATAAAGACAAGACTCTTATGCTCTTGGACCCTAAGATACACCTATTTTTTTTCCTGTTTGCACTTGTCTGCAGACATCTCTGTTTGTACCATGATGCTGCTCTGCAGTCCCTGCAGCAGCCAGAGGGGAATTATGCTCTGTGATCTTGCTTTGGCAGCCATGTAACAAAATCTCTGGAGGCCAGCTTTGATGATGTATCTTTTTTTGTGAACAGTTTAGAATTGTCATCACAAGGTAATATAGTCTAAATAAGAAATGTGCCCCCATAGACTCTTTTATTTGAACAATTGGTCCCTGGTTAAGGTGATTTTTTTGTGTGTTTGTTTTGTTTTTGTTTTTTTTTTTTTTTTTTTTTTTTTTTTTTTTTTTTTTTAGTACCTGAAGGCCATTTGTTTGGGGTGTGGGGTGTGGGGCTTTCCTGGAGCAGACTGTGAGGTTCATAGTCCAGTCCAACTTCCTGGATAATCTTTCCTTCCTGGTCTGTCTAGATGTGAGGAAGTGACCTCATGTTCCACACACAGCAGCTGGGAGCTGTTCCCACAGCCATCCTTCCCTGACATGATGGAGTGTCTCCCCCAAGCATGAGCCAAAACGAATTCTCCCTCCCATAAGCTGCTTTTTGTCAGGAATTTGGTCATAGAATTAAGAAAGGTACAGAAAGTGATAGGCTATATGTATTCCAGTTGGGGCTTATCCTCAACCATATTTTCATTCAAATTTGGTAAAGGAAACCTGCTACATTACAGAGTAGACTTTCAAACTTTTAAAATGTATAAGATCTCTTTCTACTCACCCTGTAAGTCCCCTGAAGCAGTCACTGAGGAACAATGAACACCCATTCAGGTAAGGAGAAAATGGTGCTCATTGAGTGTGCTGTGTGGCCTTTAGAGAGGTGAAACTAGTGAATTACTGCAGAGGACACTTGCTGGATAATCCATGAAGTTCTTTCCTTGGAATGTGAGACTCTGTGTGTCCTCAGTGACTCATAAAACAGACGTGATATTACTGATGGTTTATTTGAGGAGTTTTGCCCAATACCCAGAGCTGTGGAAATGCTTAATGGTTTCTGAAATGTTCCCTGGTTGTTATCTAAATGGAAAGAGAGGGGAACAAGGGCTGACGGTGGCAGCTGTCAAGACATCATAGCTCTTATTTCCAAGACTGCAGACACTGTTGGAAGTTATCTTACCGTTTCACTGAGCTTCTTACTTTAAGGAAATGGCTGATGTGGCCTCAGGCCCTGCTCTATAATCACTGTGGTTAGGGAAAGCTTTCAGCCACATTGGCAGACCCAGGCTTTCAGGGCTGAGTCATGTGACTCAGGCAGGAAACAGCCTTTTTTAAAGATGAGTAAATGATCTTACAATAGTGTGATTTGTTTTGTGGGTACAAGAAGACTGCTGATCACGGCACAATCATTAATAACATTATTCTTTTGCCTATTTTTAATAAAACATTAAATGTACGTAGTGGTGGAACTGATAAAGATATTTTTTATCCAAGTATATCATGAATTGGAACTCTCTCCTTTCTCTCCCTCCCCCATTCTTCTACTGTTAATTTTGGCTTATGGTTAAAGAGGAAGAATGGAGCAGCTCTCAGCTGCTAAATGTGTGTGATACACAGATCCTTTCATTTCTAGTTTCAGGTCATATACAGAAGTAATTTTTTATTAATCTATAAATGAAAAACATGACTTTTTTAAGTCTGACTCATTTAGTATTGTGATCTCCAGCTGTATCTATTTTTCTGAAGATGACATAATTCTATTCCTCTATGAAGTTAAAGGAAAAAATTTTGTGTATATAGATTTCATTTCTTTGTCTGTTCTTCTGTTTAGGGAAAGAATATTCGTAGAACTTTCTGGAAATATAAACTTAGAGATAATTGACAATTCTGCCTAGCTAGGAGAATCGGTAACAAATTCAAGGTATCTGTTTACAATACACTCTGAAAATGCAGTCATAGACAGGGGATTGTAGAGGTTATACCCTGGAGGAATAGGATTAAGTAAATTAGACAGGTTGACTAAAATAACTTTTCCTACTTAAAAGTATAGATGATGTACAGATTTTAGTATGATTATTCTATATTGTATGTCTAATATCCACTTACAAGTTAGTATATATCATGTGTGTCTTTCTGCTTCTGGGATACCTCACTCAGAACAATCTTTTCTAGATACCACCATTTGCCTGCAAATTTCATGATTTCCTTGTTTTTAATTGCTGAGTAGTATTCCATTGTGCAAATGTACCACAATTTCTGTTTCCATTTCTCCGTTGAGGGACATCTGGGTTGTTTCCAGGTTCTGATTATTAAGAATAAAGCTGCTACAAACATGGTTGAGCAAATGTCCTTCTTGTATACTTGATATATGCCTAGGAGTGGTATAGCTGGATCTTGAGGTAGCACTATTCCTAATTGTCTGAGAAAGCACCAGATTGATTTCCAAAGTGGTTGTACAAGTTTACATTCCCACCAGCAATGGAGGAGGGTTCCTCTTTCTCCATATCCTCTCCAGCATGTGTTGTCACTTGAGTTTTTTTTTATCTTAGCCATTCTGCTGGGTGTAAGGTGAAATCACAGGGTTGTTTTGATTTACATAGTTCCCAATGACTAAGGATATTGAGCATTTCTTTAAGTGTTTCTTTGCCATTCAGTATTCCTCTATTGAGAATTCTCTGTTTAGCTCTGTACCCCATTTTTTAATTGGATTACTTGATTTGTTGCTGTTTAACTTCTTAACTTCTTTATATATTCTGGATATTAGTCCTCTGTCAGATATAGCACTGGGTAAGATGCTCAGTCTTCATTCAGAAAGACAAAAAGATGGACATCGGAAGAGGGAGAAAACAGGGAACAGGATAGGAGCCTGTCACAGAGGGCCTCTGAAAGACTACCTAGCAGGGTATCAAAATATATGCTGAGACTTATAAGCAAACTTTGGGCAGAGTACATGGAATCTTATGAAAGAAGGGGAGGATAGAAAGACCTGGAGGGGACAGGAGCTCCACAAGGAGAACAACAGAACCAAAAGATCTGGGCACAGTGTTCTTTTCTGAGACTGATACTCAAAACAAGGACCATGCATGGAGATAACCTAGAACCCCTGCACAGATATAGCCCATGGCAGCAGAGTGTCCAAGAGGGTTCCATAGTAATAGGAACAGGAACCTCTCTGACATAAATCATGGGCTGGCTCTTTGATAACCAAAACATGGACCGGGAGGGGGCAGCCTTACCAGTTCACAGAGTAAGTCAATGAAGCCAGTCTTTTTTGTTTTTTTTTTTTTTCTTTTTTATTTTATTTTTTTTTATCAGTTACATTTTATTAACTCTGTATCCCAGCCGTGTCCCGATCCCTCATTCCCTCCCAGTCCCTCCCTCCCTCCCTCCCTCCCTCATCTCCACCGTGCCCCTTTCCAAGTCCACTGATGGGGGGGACCTCCTCCCCATTCATCTGATCCTGTTTTATCAGGTATCTTCAGGACTGGCTGCAAAGCCCTCCTCTGTGGCCTAACAGGACTGCTCCTCCCTTCGGGGGTGGGGAGACCAAAGAGCCAGTCATCGAGTTCCTGTTAGAAATAGTCCCTGTTCCCCTCACTTTGGGAAACCAATTGGTTACTGAGCTACCACAGGCTACATCTGAGTGGAGGTTCTAGGTTATGTCCATACATGGTCCTTGGTTGAATGTCAGTCTCAGAAAAGACCCTGTGCCCAGATATATTTGGTCCTTGTGGAGCTCCTATCCTTTCCCCATCAGACTAACTCCCCTTCTTTCTTACGATTCCCTGTACTCTGCCAAAGGTTTGGTCATGAGTCTTTGCTTTGAAAACACTGCTAGTTAGAGTCTTTCAGATGCGCTCAGTAGACTCCTGTCATACGTTCAATGCACATCCCATTTTGTTCTTTTTCAATGCAGTTTATTCAGGAACCTTGAACAATCATCTGACCCTGGGTAAGCCAGTCTTGATGAGATCTGATAAACTAGGGTCAGTTGGAAGGGGAGGAGGACCTCCCCTATCAGTGGCCTTGGAGAGGGGCTTGGGAGGAGGTGAGGGAGGTAGAATGGGATTGGGAGGGAATGAAGGAGGGGGCTACAGCTGGGATAAAAAGTGAATGAACTATAATTAATATAAAAAAGAAATAAAAAAATAAATACTTTGAGTTCTCCAGCTAGTATGATGCTGGATATATGTTTCACATACAATAGCCTTTATTATGATGAAGTACGTTTCTTCTAGGTTTTTCTGTTTTGTCATTTTTCTTTTCATGAAGGGATGTTGGTCTTTGTCAAAAGTTTTTCTCAATCTATTAATATGCTTATGTGAGTCAGTCCTTGATTCTGTTGAATGATTTTGGTATGTTAAACCATATTTATATACCTGGATATTTGATCATTATGAATAATCTTTTTGATGTGTTGTTGAGGTTTTTGTTTGTTTGTTTTTGCAAATATATTATTGGGAAAATTTCATGGTTTGGTTCATCAATGAGATTGTCCTGTAATTGTGTTTTTATCTGGTTTTGGTATCGAATAAACTGACTCCATAAACTGAGTTTTTTATGCCGTTCCTTTCTATTTAATCCAATAATGTGAGGAGCACTGATATTATTTCTTTAAAGATCTGTTAGACTTCAAGAGGGAATTACTGTGGGCCCTGGATTTTTAGTTGGGAGAATTTGTCCCCCTGCTTTGTAAACCCGGCTGGCCTGATACTCACTATTGTAGACCAGGCTGCCTTCGAACTCACCAAAATCTTCTGCCTCTGCTTCCAGAGGTCTGAGTTTAAAGCTGTGCACCACCATAACTGGTTAGTTATAGATCTGTTTAAATTGTTTATGACATCTTTTTAAAACCGTTTTCTTTTTTCATTAGTTTCATTTACATCCTCTTAATTTAATTTTGCTAATTCACATGGGTCTGGAAATATATCCATTTCTTTGATGATTTACAATTTTTTGAAATAATAGATTTTCAAAGTATACTTTTTAATTTCATTAGTTTCTGCTGTAATATTTCTAATTTTATTAATTTGGGTCTTCACTTTCTCTTTTCATTAGTTTGACCAAGGCCATATCAATTTTTTAAAACTTTTCAAAACCAACCATTTGTTCCAATGATTTATTTTGTATTCCTTCTCATGTTCTATTGCATTGATTTCTTTCCGTCTTCTAATTTGGGTTTATATTATTATATTTAAGACCCCCTCAGGGGATTTGTTAGTTATTTATTTAATTTCCATTACTTTAAGATTTTTATAGCTATACAGCTCCTTTTTAGGACTGCTTTCCTTGTACAGGTTTCCTTGTCCAGGTTCTAATAGGCTGCATTTTCATTATCATTAATTTCTAAGAATTTTTGAATTTTTCTCCCTATTTTTTCAGGAGCCTATTCATTATTCAATTGTGTATTATTCTGCCTCCATGGGTTTTTACATCTTCTGTCATATTTCTTGCTGATGATTTCTAGTTTTACTCCATTGTGATCAGACTGAACATAAAAAATTCAATTTTCTAGTGTCTTTCAAGACTTGCTTTGTGACCTAAAATATTGTCTAATTTATAAAGCATTACTTGAGCTTCTGAGAACAATCAGCATTCTAGAGTCTCCGGGTAGAATATTCTGTAGATCTAATATACTATAATCTCATTTAAGTATGATGTTCTTTGATGTTTGATAGATGTCAGCCTTCTACTGATGAAACTGGAGTACTGTCATCATCCACTGTGATCTGTGCTTTGACTTTCTGGCAGTGTGTGCCCTATGAAACTGAGCATGCTGATGTTTAGCACAAATAAATTTAGAATTGTAGTATTTCCTTCCTGTGTTGTTTCTTTCATCGGCATAAAACGGCCTTCTCTACTACTTTTTATATCTAGAAGAATCACTGATATGTTCTAGTGACCTGCAAATTTTCTTTTCTGCATTTCTGTTTGTAGATTTAACTTGGAGGCTTGGATGTGGTTGGAGTTTTTTGCCCAAAGATTGTGTATTAGAGGTTTGATGAAGGAGTGGTGGGGATCCATTAAGCATGGCACAGCCCTCAACCGACTAAGTTTGTCACAAAGTCTACTTGTCAAATGTTAGTATAGCTGTCAGATGTTAGTACAGGTAGTTATATAATTTTACCTGTTATTTGTGGTGGGGTTTTTTTTGTTTTTTATTTTCTTTATTTTTTATTTTTGTAAATTTCTAGGCGCTTATTAATTTCAGATAGGGTACAGCTTGATTGTTTTTACATTGCTAATTAACTAGTTACTGCCTCTCAGCCTTGTGTGAATTACAACTGTGTAGTTGGTCAGGAATGGTTTTGCTTGTCAGGAGCCACTAACAGTATCTAAAGACACTTAGAGTGGCTTATAACTGGAGGATATTACCATATGGAATTTGGGGATTCCACTCAAACTTTTGACACAATAATGCACAGACCCCACCCCACACACACACAAAAAAATGACATGAAAACTTAAAAATACCTCAGTTAACAAAGTTGTTGCAACTTCCCCTGTAAAACAGGTAATAACTAAGTACCACCTTCACACTCACATTGCTGTACATACATATTATCATGATCCTATCTATCGATTGCTTATGAGAGGTGTAAAATGATACAAACTTTATTCCAGGGTTACCCAATTTCACTGAGTTGTCATTTTGTCTTTGCATATTATATGTTACAGAAATGCTTTCACTTCTGGTTAAGATAATGTAATTATTTCTCTTTTTTAAGTACAAAAATATAAAACCAACCCTGTGATTAAGAAAACTATTGTCTTATGTACTTCTGGACTATTGTTCACCATAACTGTCATTGTTGGAGCCATGCTTTTTATCCCAGGTAAGAAATGCAGGTACCGGGCTGTGGTGTGTGGCTGATGTGAGGGGCATCCCAAAGGATGGCTCCTAGAGCTGTTGGGACAGGCAAATGATGTAGCCTCAAGGAACAGAAAATTTCTCAAGGATCTGGACTGCCTACACCTGAAATAGTGGTGTACTCAGCTTGGGTGAGGAAGGTATTCCATTTCCTGCCCCTCCTTCCTTCCACTGTTTGCAGGCAATGCCTGGCTTCCTTGGCTTGTGGTGAAGTAGCTCCCATCTCTGCTGCTGCATCATCTGACTTGTCCCGTTCTTCATGTTCTGTTTGTGTATTGGTGTGGGGTCTCCCTCTTCCTCCTTCACAAGGGCAATGCCATTGAAATTAAAGACACCATTTAACTCAGTTTAAGATCTTCACTCTAAATCCTTAACTTAATTATATCTTTTGTCATAGGTTTGGGTGACAGAAAGGTGGGAAGATAACCAGAGCCTCCATTCATTCAACCCATTGTGGAGGCAAAGGTCACTAGCTAAGAGGTGGAAATGGGCATGAACACAGAAGCCACTTCTGTCTGAGTTGGTCACTGCAGCTTAGAGGTGGAAGTATGGGTGGGAAAAACAGCAGGGAGAAGATAGGAAAAAAGCAAAGACAGGACTCAATGGCAGACCATAGAATGCTAGCTCTGTGGCCCAGGCCAATCGTTAGCACACAGATTTAGTAGTTGTGTTTGCATCAAAGGCTGATGATGGCCTGAAGAGGTGTTGAAATCAGGAGACAACGGAGAAACAGCAGAGGGTTTGGCCTGAGGACAGGCTGAACACTAAGAACAAATGGATGGTGAGAAATGAGGGCAAGTTTATCATCTGGAATTATTTAAGGGAGTTAAGAAGTTAACACCAAATAAAGGTTTCCATGTGAGGAAACTCTGACAAAAAGATTTAGGCTATTCAGTTTCATGTGAAGCAATTGAAAAGTACTAAGTCACTGTAAATATGGAAGAAAATATTTTCAACATTTCCTACTTTATGAGTGCAGGGCAATGCATTTAATAAATTCAGTACATTAACTTTCCAAACAGTAGAAACCCAGAGAAAATAAATTTCTGTTTGTTAACAGGTAATTATTCAGTAAAGAAAAGCTATGGGCTTGTTTTTCTTGTTAGTCCTTTAGTGATTCCTGTATTTCTTCACTACTATAAATTCAAGCCAGGTAAGCATTTGATGTTCTAACATGATTTTAAATACTTTTCATTTAAAATACAGTATTTTGTGAAATGTCCTCTATTTTTTAATAAGTTTTTTTATTTAGTCTTGAGAACTTCATCAACAGAGGCAATGAAGTATGATCACAATCTCTCCACCAGTTCCTCCTTTTCCTGCCTCCATATACCCCAAGCATGTCCCTTTCTCAACATCATGTCTTCTAAGTATTGAAGTTTGATAGTCTACTAAGTCCAATTAGTGCTAGCCATATGTGAAGCCAGCCACAGTAGCATGGGAAACGCACCGGTAGGTACATTTTTGCCAGGCAAGGCTGGCCATGCAGAGCCTATACTGGGTAAAATCATTCATGACTTGTGTACCCCAGAAATCTCCATAGCACTTTCTGTCACTGTGAAAACTAGCCAGCAGAAGAGAAGCTTATGATTTATCTTAATACTGATTTTCATAAAAGTCAGTGTATTGAAAATATTTTCCATGCTCTTCTTAATAATATTTTCCCATAAAGATTCATTCCAATGTCATCTTAGATCTTCAATGTATTTTTACTTTGTAAAAATCAGTTCTATGTAGCTTAAATACCTCTCCTCTCATATACTTGAGACCAGAAGTATTTTCACTTTCAGTTTTTCAGACTTTGAGATATTTGCATAAACTGTACTGTTCAAACAGC
The DNA here is from genome assembly GCF_030254825.1 of Meriones unguiculatus. Classification (NCBI taxonomy): domain Eukaryota; kingdom Metazoa; phylum Chordata; class Mammalia; order Rodentia; family Muridae; genus Meriones; species Meriones unguiculatus. The sequence continues at coordinate 51,596,063 of NC_083364.1, read as the reverse complement.
CCTACTTAGAAGATCCAACATGCTCCAAAATGGAGATTTTTCAGATTTCAAGTTTTTGTATTAAGAATGTATGACCTGCAATACATCAAGATTATCTTTACATTCTGAATTTCAGATTTTCAAGTATGCCATTTTTCCTACCATGCCTCTGCATTAAGAAGACTGTTTTTATAAGATGAGATTACAAATCAAGAACACTGAACCGTCCTCTATTTGGTCACTTGCATGTGTTTGCTTTTGCTGTTGTTGCTTTTGTTGTTATTGGCAAACCTTACCCCAAGTCTTAAGAGGGAAGTATGCATATCCAAAATATAATTGGATTTTTTTACACTTTAAGAGTAAACCACTACCATATTTTTCTTGTTGTTATTAAAAAGTCACATTTGGACCAATGAGATGGCTCATCAGGTAAAAGTGTGTGCCACCATGTCTGACAACCTGAATTCAATTCCAGAACTTACATAGTAGAAAGAGAGCAACAATGACCACAATTTACCTCTAACCTCCACACACATGCCAGCTTCCCCCAAGACAAAACAAGTATGTAATTGTTCTAAAAGTCACTTTTGTGGGTCTTAGGATCTCTCTTAGAACCATTAGAATGGTTCTACTTTATTTTTTCTCATTTCTTTATTGTTTTTTTATTTAATCACTTTACAGCCTGTTTTCAGCCCCTTCCCCCCTCCACGCAGTCTCACCCTCATGTCCCCCTCTTCTGATTTCTCCCTCTACTTCTTCTCAGAGAAGTGGAGGTGGGGGCTAAGGAGTACAAACCCACCCTAGCACCTCAAGTCACAGCAAGATTAAGCACATCCTCTCCCACTGAGCCCAGACAAGAAGAAAGGGAATACAGGGAACAGAGTAGAGACAGCCCCTACTCCCATTATTGAGAGACCCGCATGATGACAGTGCTGCCCATTTGCTACATATGTGAGGGGGGTCTAGGTCCAGCCCATCAAGCTCTTTGGTTGGTGGTTCAGTCTCTCTGAGCCCCCAAGGGCCCAGGTTAGTTGACTCTACAGGCCCTCTTGTGGTCTCCTTGACGCCCCCAAATCCCTCAATCTCTCCAATCACTCTTGCACAAGTCTCCCCAAGCTCGGCCTACTGTTTGGCTGTGGGACTTTGCATCAGCTGGTGGAGGAAGCCTCTCAGAAGACTCTTATGCTAGGCTCTTGTCTGCAAGCATAGCAGAGTTAAGGTTGGCTCTTTCCTTTGGGGTGGGTCTCAAGTTGGACCAGTCATTGGACTGCCATTCTCTAAGGTTCCACTTTAAAAGCACAGGTCCTTGAAATGAATAGTAGAGGCAAACAAGTCTGTAATCACCAAAGCAATTCTATATGCTGGAAAAGAAGTCATGCATACTAACCATTCATGATAGAAGATACACACATACAGTCAAAGAAACACCGTTTTCGGATTTGGAGTTAAAAGTTTCAGTCCCGTTCAGAAGACAGTGGCAGTAAATGTCTGCTGGGTGGGTAATCTGGAGCCAAACTTGCTGAGAAGGGTGAGATCACCGGAAAGGTATTTATCGTTTGAAAACTTACTGCAGCCAGTCTTTGGTCATAGCACGTTGTTCTTGACTATATCAAATGCAATCAGAAGTTACTGCTTCGTTCTCATTCTCAGCATGCTTCTGCTTTGTCCTTTTCTTTCTCTTAGCTATTGGGAGGACCCACCAAACCATGATCACATTAACAATCACTCAGGCGCTGAGCTTTGTACTCACTATGACAGGACTATATCTTTCTGTAACCGGTGAGAGACTTTTGTTTCTGGAATCTTGATTTATATTTCTCTTAGACAGAGCTCTTAATTTTCTCTTTCTTTATACATAAATATTATCTTTATAAAAATGTTTTGGATTCACAACAAAATGCAACGGGCATTACAGAGTGAATTGCATCCCTTTCATGATATTCTTCATGGCCACATCTTCCTCACTAGCCCCAACCAGACAACACATTTTTTTTTTAAATTGATGAACCATTATTAAAATCCCACGATCCACAGATTGTGTTTTTCTTTTTATCTGTGGTGAATGCTTATATGATGAAAGAAAGGCATCCAAGAAGACAGGGATCCAAAGCCAGGGAACATAGTAGAGATAGCCACTACTCCCATAATTAAGAGATTCTCAAATGATGACCATGCTGCAATCTATTATATATGTGTAGAGGATCCAGTAGACATCTGTATACTATACATCTGTATTACTATACATTACTATACATGTAGACTTTTACCTTCACTGGTAAAAATTCCCTTGTTTACTACTTGTTTATTTCTCTGTCCACACACATCCCTGGCAACACTGATATTTTTAGTATCCCTATAGATTTCCATTTTAAGAGTGTTTTTACTTGGAAATATATGTAACCTTTTTATATAGACTTCTTTTACTTAAAAATGGAGATCTGTTTTCCCCTCTTCAGGTTTCTATACTCACTACTTTTGGGTGCAGAACATATGTGAGGACACACAACAATTTTTTTTTATGCATTCACCTAGTGAAGGATATCCTGGTTGCTTTGAGATCTGTTGTAACTACAAATAGAATTTCTCTAAGCATACATGTGTTTTTTATGGATGTACATTATCAATTTGTTTGAGAAAACACTAGGTTGTGCACTAAAGGTATATTTAGTTTTGTAATTGTCTGTATGAAAATAGCTGAAGCAGTTTACATCACCAACGTCAGTGAATGACATTTCTTCACATGCGTAGCATTTGCTAATTTAAGATTTCTTTCTTTGATGTCAGATTTCCTCAAGTGGGGATTAGGCTTTCAATGCCGGTACAGGAATATGGTTTGTATATTCCTCATGGGTATCTTCCATCTATCCAAATTATTATGGCTAGATTCAGAGAAGAACTTTAAAAGTAACCAGATTCAAATTGCTTGGAGACATCATCTTCCATTAGTCCTGATATGTATTTTATGCAAATGTGAGTTTTATAAAAAAAAAAAAAAAACCAATTTGAAATCAGTTTATTGACTGAGTTAATGATAATCAGCATATATAATTAATTTTTTATCTCTTAAACAATATTACTCTGCTTAAAACTTGAAGTTATTTTTTTTTATTTAAGTAGTTTGCTTGCATTTATAACATACAATTTCTTTGTTTTTACAGTGTGTGAACCAAAATATGGTTCCCTTCTAATTTTAGGTTTGGTCATAATAACTCTAGTAGAATTAACCGGACTAATTTACATGAAATGGTTAGGTAAGTCAGACTTGTTTTTGTATCCTTCTGCCAAGAATTTTAGATATGTGACTTGGAACATGCTTAGCCGTTTCTCCCAAATTTAGAGACATCGAAATGTATTATATGTAAAGTGAATAAATTATAAAAAAGGAAATTTAAATAAAAAAGAAATATAAACACCATGATGATGTTGCAATGAGTATGTGACTACAGATGTGTTAACAGCATGACTGTCGCAACTTCAGATTCTTCAGTAGTCAGATTGCTGGGTCAAAGGTTATGCCAGGTTTCTTTATTAACTTGTTGAGGCACCTATGTCTACTATCAAGCAGACAGAAGTTATATGGTGTTATGACATATTTTGGCATGAGTCATTCTGTGGTTCAGTGTGGATTTTGGTGACATACTTTTCTATATCTATGAAGATACTATGGAATTTTATGAGAATGTACTAAATATATATCATTTTTATAATATAGACGTTTGATTATTTAATTTAATTATCATGGAATATTTTCCCATTTGTGTGGGGGGGCCTTCATTGTTTTTAGTTAGTGCATTATAATTTTCATTGAAGAGGTCTTTCCCTTTCTAATTTACATTTATTTCTAGACATTTTAGTCTAGAGATACTTTCACTGGCATAATTTTATGTTTTTGGTTGGTTTTTGTTTGTTTTGTTTTCCTGAGCAATGCTATTTCTGCATAAAATGGTTACTGGGTTTCATATGTATATTTTGCATCCTGTAATATTACTGAATTTGTTTAACAAATTTTAGTGGTATTTGGATGTATATATACATAAGTGTGCTGTTCGTGCTTTTGGAAATGATTTGGTAGTGAGAGAGTGAACATGATGAGGCTATAAAAAAGGAATATGGCTGTGAAGACATAGTCCTTGAATTAGAAAGGTGTGGATGCATGCAGAAAGCTTTGAATAGGAGCAATGGAAGAAAGAGTACACACATCTATTAGTGAGTTGGAGGAATTGGTGCTCAAAGAATTATGAATTATTAAACATTAATCATAATTATAAATGAAATAACTTCAGCTCAACTGTAAATTAGGAAGAGGGATACTGGAACTTTAAACAGAGGGTACCAAATGTTGGAATTAATATGAAAGTGGAAAGTTGGTAATGATGTGCCCCAGGATGGTGCAATCAAAATAGGATGTCATGATATTACAGTTAAACCTCCTGAATCTTTTAATTTTTTCCTCATGATGCTAAAATTTTAAGAATTGTTTAATGGCTTATGAAAAAATGTGTTTCATATGTTGACCTACTATTAAAGTAAAAACAGATTTGGAATTTGTCTGTAGTCTTCAGAAATAACCAATGTGGTATCTCTACTTACATTTTACTAATAATACATGTATAAATACATATGAAGACCTTATTTTGAAAGCGAGTACTGTTTTATAAAATTTTTTCCATTTGTCAAAAATGTTAGTGATTTATCTTGGAAAAAGGAAAGTTATTAGGACAATAACTTTGTCAAACAACACACATTTTATCTATTATATTTTAATATTTGGGGCTTTATTTTCTTTATTATTTAACTATATGTATAATAGAAAATGCCTTGTCGTGATGAAAAGATTCTCTTCTGAGGTTGTATATTCAATCATTTCAATCATTTTTTCTAATATTTAAGCTGTAAAAATTAAACAATAAATGATTAACCCACTAAGTTTTATTTTGAAAAAACAAAATAAAAAATCTGATACTGCTTTTGAGGATAGTGTTAATCATTCTAAACTCTCCTATCCCACCATAAACTTAGAGTATATTTTGGTAACAGCAGGTCTCCTAACTGTTTCCCCTTAAGTTTTCTTTTAGAAGATTTAAACCAACGATAAGCATTCCTTTAAAGGAGCTATTTCCTAAAGAATAAAAATTATAATCTCAGAATAATGAAAAAATGGGTATATCTTATGTATGCTAACTATATTGTGTGTGCACAAATTTTGCCAACGATGTTTATTACTTTCTTGAGTATTGAAAAGATCTTTGAAAACTGTGAGCTTACATTTGGTTTGTACTATATGGGACACTTTTATTTATGAGTAGTGATTATAATTAAAGCCGTAATTAATATCATCTGCCCATGAATTAACTTTAGTGTATTTTACTACAAAAGCAATATGTGTCATGTGTTGCAAGCTTTATAAGTGAGAAAACTATTATTTGCAGGAGCATTATGAAATCAATGCCAAATATGTATCCATTAGCAGCCATTTCTAGGAGCAGTCATACAGTGTGCAATGATCCAAATGTGGGAGCCACCCACAAAGTTGACGTTCCAGTGTATAACATAGTGATCAACCTGTCAAGGGCTTCATGTGCAAAAGTGTGTGTGCTTTAAAAGAGAGACTATATTTTAAAGATTGGAATAATCTAATTTTTCTTCCATGACATATTAAGACCTTCTATGCTGCTGGACTTTGATAATATCAGGTTTAATGTTTATAAGAGAAATGATTTGTACAAAAGTATGATAATTTAACCTCCCGGGGTCAGACGCTGTAATAACTTTTAATTTCTTCGTGCATTTAAAGTTCACAGCGTGCCTCCTCTGCTTCTCTTTGACAGACCCAATGATCGGGTTTCTCTAACACGTGAAGCACAGGCAGGTGCTGTCTCCCCTTCCTCGTTTTCACACTTTGTCTCCGTGACTCTCGAGGTAATTCCAGGGCTTGCTACTTTTCAAATGAAACAGAAAAGATTTTCTTGTGCTTGTGTGTATGCTTATGTGTCTGCATATGAAAAGCTGTGTGTGCTGGCGTCCATGTGTCCCTAAGAGTGTGTCAGCACCCCTTTGAGCTGGAGTTACAGGTGGTCCGTCTGATGTGGGTGCTGCATTCTGAACTCTTGAATCTTCACAAGAACACATTTCTAAGCTATTTTCCTAACCCTGACATCCTATTTTAAACACAAAAATCAGGATGGGGCTGGAGAGGTGGCTCAGCAGTCAAGAGTACTTGCTTTCTGCTCTTCCAAAGGACCCGGGTTCAATCCCCAGCATCCACATGGTGGCTCACAGCCATCTATAACTCTAGTCCCAGGGGTGGGGGTAAGGCTGTCTGACATCTTCTTCTGTCCTCCATGGGCACTGCACAAATGTGCATATGCATACATATTCAGGAAAATACTCATATACATAAAAATAAGTAAAGTGTCAAAAATAATCAGGGGAAAGCATGAAGGCAGCTTCCACTCCCATGAACTATAGCATAGAGGAGTAATATGCCCAGGGTTTACCGGAGAAGGCAGAAGAGGATGATATTAAAAGCGAATGCTAACATGAAGGTGTATGTAAGGGAGGGGTTGCAGGAAAGAAACTGCTGGTAGGACTACTCTGTGATACAGTCAAGGGAAAAGTTTTACTGTAAATACCAGAGAGAGAGAGAGGGAGAGAGAGAGAGAGAGAGAGAGAGAGAGAGAGAGAGAGAGAGAGAGAGCACTGCCAGAGGCTTCTGGAAGAGTCCAGAACAAAGAAAGAGAAATAAACAGAACATAGCCAGAAGAATGGACAATCAACCTAGCCAAGGCTGTCTGTGAGAGAAAGGGGGATAGCAAAGGATAGACAATGGAAAAAGCAGAGTCAGAATGGTAATGGCAGGGGAAAACTCTAGCTTTTATACAACGAACAAAGGGGTATCTGGGAGGAGGGAAGCCTGGTGAAGTGAGAAGCCATCAAGGTAGGGTGGAGAGGTAGAAGTACTTGTGACACTCAGGAAGTCTGGAGGGGGGGCATGGGCTTTGATATTCAATCGCAGGTATATGTCAATGGAGAACCATATGTCTGTCCCCTTTTGCCAGAGGCAAGGGAAATATCCCCTGTGGGCAGATTGGAGCCAGCCTCACAAATTCCTGAGGCAGCTGGCTTTTATTGAACCACCAGAAGTCCCCCTACAGTCCAGGTTGAGCTCATTTTTGGGTCTTTGGACAGCCTTTTGCAGCTGGTAGAGTTAGGTCTGAAAGGAGGAAGCCAATATCAGAAAGGATCCCACATCTTCCTAAGCCAACTAAGCCAAGATAAATGACCTGAGGCCGACCACAGAGTTTAGTCCACAGAACTCAAAGGGCAGAAGAAGCTGTAGAGCTGAATGAAATAATAATAATAATAATAATAATAAAAAGCTTATTGTAGATATGAGGCAGAGCACAGCAAGAAAAGACTATTTGTCTAAGTAGATAGACAAGTAGAATCCACACAAGAAAGAGATCCCTCTGGAGTAGGCAGAATAACAAGAAGGGGATCCCTGATGAACACCCCCTTTTGAGGTCAGCTAAAGACTGCTGGGCCAAGCACAGTGTGCGTTCCTTTAGTTCCAGCGCTTGGAAGGCAGTGGGAAGTGAATCTCTGTGAGTTTGAGACCAGCCTGACCTAAGGATGAGTTCCAGAACAGCCATAGCTACAGTGCGACCCTGTGTCAAGCAGACACATGTACAAACGCACGAACGCTTGTGAGAAAGAATAAGTAAAAGCCATTGTTACCAAACCTGAGGACCCGAGTTCAATTCTCAAGCTCCACATGGTGGCAGGAGAGACCAACTTCCACGAATTGTACTCTGATGTCCACACCCATTCTAGGGCATCTCTATACATGCCAGAGTTGTCACGCATATATAAGAGATAAGTGTAATTTTTAAAACTAAGAAGAGTTTGTAACAGGGACAATGGAATGGAATCAAGACATGTAATCAGGTGTGTAACAGCCACTGCTCTAAGGTGGAAAGTAGCCTAGGGGAGAGGCTGGATCAGATCCCGCGGCTTTCTTGTGTGAAATCGCAGAACCCCATCACTTGGCAGAAAGCTGCTCTCAAAGGCATCAATTCTAGCAATCTGCATTTCCTTCTACAAGCAACTTAGAAAAATTGTCTGGCACATTTGCCCTTGTCCACGTTTCCTCTCCTACTCTGTTATTGGGTGGACTGCTAGAAAACATAAAGTGAAAACATTCTGCTCTCATATCAAGTTACCAGCGGCCTTCCTATGCTCAGTCGAGACTTCAAAGTTACTGGGGCCAGAATGAAAATTGACTGTCCCTTGTGCGTGACCAAGCTCCTCACAATCATTAATAGACATCAAGGAGAGGGACTTTACTGTGACTGTGACAAATCACAACTCCTCAGACGGTGGGGTTCTTTGTTGGATTTCTCCACAGCATGTGTCTGTGGGTGAGCCACAAGGAGTGGGGATTTGGGTTAGAGCACCACAGATTTGATAAAAGGAAGTTAGGTTAGCTCTCAGAAAAAAAAAAAAAAAATACTTTATTACTTACCGCGACTCCCCAGAAAGTAGCGTCTACCCAAATGCGTCTAGCCTCCACGGCCAACAACCCTTTCTTCTTTTGAGCACTCAAGCTTTGTGTCCAAAAAAAAAAAAAACATTTCCTTCCACAGAATTACCTTTTTAGAATTTAAAAAATAAAGAGAAGCGTATGTTTCAGTGAGTGTGTGAGCTAAACGCCTTCACCAGCTGTGTGTTCTGTGGGTAATAGGTGCTGGGGAGCCCAGGGTGGGAGTTGAAGCTTGACATAGTAGGAAGTTGTGGAGCCCTGAGGAATGCTGGGAAACACGGCACTGGCTAGTAGCTTGGCGGAAACAGTCACCACGTGATATTTGAAGTTCTGCTTCCATTCATTTTTCGGCTGCCAATAGTAAATCAACACCATTCATTATTTAAAATGTAAATCCTAATCAGATAGTCACGAAAAGTATTTCATGGAGTTTTGTTTTGTGCTGTTTAGGTGAGTGGTTCGACGCCTATTCTCCGAGTATCACTGTGACACCACAGGAACGCCTTGACAGACCATCTGTTTAATAAAAATACTGGAGTTTGATGGACCTCAGTGTGTTTTAGGTTTTTCTTTTTTAATCATTCCAATTGGGAGAGGTTTGAGAGAGAAAAAGGAGAGGAAATGATGTAATTATGTTTTAATTTAAAATATTTTTAAATATGTTAAATAAACATAAGTAGGAGAATAACTTCGGAGATGAGAGCCCTGAGCTCAGTACCATGGCCTTCAACGGGAGACTCCCAAAGGGGAAGCCCAAGCTTGGCAGAGCTGATGACACTGCGAGGATATCAAGCTCATGTCTCTCTCTAAAAAGTGTCAGTTTAGGTAAAATGTGGCAAACTCCACTATTCTACTTTAAAAACTGTCTCCGTGTATTAGATTTTGGAACCGGAGGAAAAGTATCATGAAGAAGCTAGCTGAAGGCCATCCCATCTCCTGACCAGAAACCTAAGCCTCAGTTCTTATGGGTAAAGAAAAGTGTTTTTCCACAACCTCTCATTCTCAAATAAAGCTGGTCCAGTGCAGACCAGCAGGGTCTCCCCATACCCTCCAAGAAGAAGCCTGTAGCAGGAGAACCTGATGAACCAGCTTGTCTCCATCTTGGGCTTGAAAGTCGTTTTGTAATAAAGACAAAGTAGTTTCATTCCTGTTTATGATTAAACCTCTTTTTTTCAAGGATTGGGCAATGCCTCAGCTGTAACCTTAACTATAAATGGTTCTGTGCTGCCTGTTCCAGGAAACAGCAACCATGCCTTCGTTTTAAAAGGTTATCATGGCCACCTGTTGTTATGACTAGCTTACGACCACCTTTCAATCATGTCTTTGTTTCAGAAGATTGTTATGACCAACTTATTACACTTATGCTCTGCTTCTGGAACCCTATTTGACTGCTAAGTCCCTCCCCCCATTTGAAAACCCTGTACCCCCAAGCTATAAAAGATTAATCTTCCTCATGTCCAATGCTGACATCTTAAACCTTACATAGAGGCAGCTCATGTGCACAAATAGAAAAGCTTGCTTTAATTAATTGCTTGCTTGCTTTAATTTGGCCATGATCATTTTGGGTCAGTGGTCTTTCTCCTTGTATCTTTGGGATTAACACACCCTGTGGGACAGAGACCAGGATGAGCAGCCACAAAGCTACACAAGAACCAGAGATGTGCTCAACCAAAGTGGTGGCACATTAAATGGAATTGAATAATCTTATTTCTTGGAGTATATTTCTCAGTATGAAGAGTAACTGAGAAGCAGCTAAACCTTGCAAGCTTCCCCCAACCTCCAAGGAGACAGGTAAGCAAACATTAGAAAGCCAGTGTAACATCTTAGTCACTCTTTTACAAGAGTATAGAAATTTAGAATGACTCATAAAGGTAGACAGATCAACATTTCATATTGAATGTGAAATGTTACTTTATAAGTAATAAGGATATATTCATAAAGCTGATAACTTTATGCAAATGGAGATACTCATTTTAAAGAATACTCTGGAAACAGCTTTTCATTCAGAATTATCTCTGTGTTCTACAATTCTTACTGATTGATAGAACATAGATTACAAGATTAGCTAAGCTGGTCTTTAGTAACTCAGGATCTCCAGATTTCTGCCTTCAGGAACCCTAAATCCCAACAATTCTGGTCCAAGCCAGGATGTCACATGTTTACAGCATTCCAAGTGCCATTGGCTCGCCTGTTGCTTTTCTCATCACCTTGACCATCTTATTGTTCTCCAAGGATACTGTTTTCTCCAAGCCAGTGTGGACTTTGGCATTTACGTTCTAACTAGAATGCTGGGTAAAGGCTAGTTTTCAGTCATAATTATTACTTTGCAAAAGGTGCTAATTCCTTGATTGTAACAGAAAGCAATGGAAACATCAAAATCCACAGTAGCCTCATTGCACCTCTTTTCCTTCCTGACCTTCACCTTAACCAAGACTCCAGTTGGTGATTTGCAGTGTTTATAGGTTTCCCATAGCAGAGACACTGAGAATGGGAGACATTTATGTCCACAGCAAACATTCCTGTCTAGCCTGGACTCTTGGCTTTACCTTAGGAGGGCCTTTCCATTATGGAAAGTGCTTTGTTTTGTTTTGTTTTGTTTTGTTTTGTTTTGTTTTGTTTTGTTGAATTCTGCCCTCCATCTGGAATACACACAGACAAAACTGTTTAAAAATGTGGTATCCCAACCCTCCACCCACACCCAGTCTTCCTTATGTTTTCTTCCAATTCGCTGCCTCTTTTCTACACAGAACCAAGGCAAGGCAGCACACCCTGAAAATTTTCCCCTAGCTTTGGTGGCCTTATTTATTTGGCTTTACTGATTTTAAGGATAAGCTTTCTCTTTAAATTGAGAAGATACACCAAGGTCCTCATGATTATTACGGAGCTTGGACTTTATCCAGAGGTATACTGTTTCTTATGTATTAAAGATAACACATGACAACACACACGAAGCTTCTGGATACACAGATAAGACTTAATCTCCTGGAAAGTTACCTGTAAACTTTATCAAATCTTTTCAAATGTCCTACATTTCCACCAAGCCTACTTCCAAAAGCTGATCATGAGTGAGTGATCAGACTCTATGAGCTAAGTACAAGCGCTGTCTTTGAAGCACAAGCTACTATTTACAGTTTTTCTACAATAGCCACTGAATAACAGTAAGTGTTTCATGTTTTAAAAAATTACATATGCTTTTACCACAAAAAATATATATTGAATGTTAGAAATTTTTACTAATTTACTTGAACATTTTACTGTTCAAGAACTGGGAATCCCATTACTGTTCTGTTGCTCTCCTTGTGGAGTTCCTGTCCTCTCCAGATCTTACTGTTTCCCACTTCTTTCATAAGATTCCCTGCACTCTGCCCAAAGGTTAGCCATAAGTCTCAGCATCTAATAGGAACATGGACTGTCTCTGACAAGAACTGATTGGCCTGCTCTTTGATCACCTTCCCCTGAGGGGGGAGCAGCCTTACCAGGCCACAGAAGAAGACAATGCAGCCACTCCTGATAAGACCTAATAGACTAGAATCAGAAGGAAGGAAAAGAAGACCTCCCCTATCAGTGGACTTGGGGAGGAGCATGGGTGCAGAAAGGGGATGAATGGAGGGATTGAGAGGGGAGGAGGGAGGGAACCAGAGGAGGGACACAAAGTGAATAAAGTGTAATTAATAAAGAATTAAAAAAAAAATTGGGAATTCAAATGCCAGGTAGCTCAAATGCTGGGAAGGGGCATGAGAATTTATTTGAACTTTGCAGTATATCCAGGCTGACTAGGGTCAGCAGCTCTGCTCCTAGGAGCTTGTCTACTTTGAAAATCTTCCCTGAGAAAAGTATCCTCGGGACTAACCAACATTCCATGTCCCCTCCATGGGTTTCGTGGTTGATATTCATCTGTCACCAACACCTGACTCCCACCTCCCCCAGCAGAATGGGATTATTGTTACAGAGAAAATATTATTGAGAAAGCTTCAGTGGCTTCACACTCAAGTTCTGACCCCATGATCATCTGTACAATAGAAATCTGGCCCCCTTGTTTGTTACTTCCTTCCCTAACTGGGCAAAGCAGTAAGAGGTAGTTGGTGCCTTGTAGTGTAACTTGTCTTCAAATGAAACCCCTTGCCTAAGGTACTGATACGTAGTGTCATATGAAGCTTAAGAAGGATAGTTTGTTATATTAGAAGTCTGTGTGTCAGGGTCCAACAGGAAGCACATGAATCATTCAAAACTACAAGGTAAGACCAGAAGACAAAGCATTCATCTCCCTCAAATGACTAGACTGCCTGAATCAGGGGTAAACTAAACCTTAAAGTCAGAAGGACAATGGGAGTAGTTCCTAAAATATGGATTGAGGGAATCAAGTAAGAGTCACTGCCTGGTAGGCCAGTGATCTTCCATGAAAGGAATCAGCCAGACCAGAATGACCTTAAAGGGAAGAATGAACACCCAGACTGTGGAATGAAGGCAACAGATGCCTTGATGGAGCTCAATGCAGTGAGCCTCTCAGTAAGTGAGCACAATGGGTTCTAGATCTCGGGGAGCAAATTGAAAACATAGGTAAAAGCTATTGATAGGACCCTATCTGCTACAGGGAATGGCGGAATACCCTGTACTCTTCCTAGGGGCAGGACTTTCCCTCTTCCAGGGGCCCTTCACTGTGCAATCCAAACATTTTGTTTCCTCCCCCTTCCCTCTCTCTTCCATCTCCTTCCCCTCTTTTTTCATCTCCCGCCCTTCTCTCTGCTCTGCTCTCCTCTTTCTTTCTGTGTCTCTCTTTTCTCCCCTCTCTTTTCAAGCATCTCTATATGTATTTCTCTCCTCCCTTCTCCCTCACCTACCACACCCAATAAACCTGCATTTATATAATATCATCATTTCACCATTAGCTCATTCTATTTTATTTCTACCATCTGGTCCCATGACTAGGGGGAAGCTGAGCCCCACCCAGCCCAGCTTAGCTGATGGGGCTACTCCCTTCATAATTCTCTGCCTGCTCTGAGTCTATCATCATTTAAACCTGGGGGAAGTTGACTACCCAGCCCAGTAATCTGGGCCCTCATGGGCACTGCTTCTCCCCTCCTACCTCCCTTTTTGCCTGATGCGACTTTGTACTTGGTCTGTGGCCTATCTGCCAGCTGATGTCAAGAGGTACCGGGTGCATCTTCCTTGGACTAGCTCTGTGAAGCCATGATTACTGGAGAGCTAGTCCATCTTGAACAAAAGTCACAGTTCTGTTTGGGGGGGAGGGTTCCAGTTTGGAGACATATAGCCACAGGTTAACCCCCACCCAGGTTATTGAGTTGGGAGGGCACTTCCATATTCTTGGAATTCTGACAAAGGCTGGGAAGATGGGTGCTACTGAGTGTGGGAATTTTTCCAAACTGCATCTGTACAAGTTTTTGGAATGTTCATACTCACTCCTCGCCACCTGTAGGCTTAGATTTTTCAAACACCTACTTTAAGGTTCTTAAACACCTTTACCTCCTGACCTTTGGTAGGAGATTAGGAAGGAAAAGGGGCTGTAGACCTCTTTTATCTACTTCCTGTTGATTGAGGTCAATAGGTCCTTTGGGGATTACCAAACTCAGTTGTTAGGATACCAGTAGACTAAGCAACAGCAAAGCAGCAGCTGCAACGAGCATCAGCAACGTTAGAACGATTCAGTAGAAACAGCTAGGCTCTGCCCAATGGGCACAAGCCCACTGAAGCAGAAAAACTCAAAGCAGCACAAGCAGTTCTCTGAAACATTTCTCTCCGTGAAGACCAGCAAAGGATGGAACCTGTCACAAAGTATTGTAATACAAAAGCGTAGAGATGCAGAAAGTGTTGCCTCACTATCTGTGTGCTTCTATTTAAACCTTCTCAAAGTTCACACAAGGATGTTTTGCAGATCAAAAGAACCACTCGAACGAGGTAGCTTTCAACTGACCAACATCATGTGCCTTTTCATGGGGCTGTTATCTATGGGGGCTATTTTCCGCAGGGGAAAAAGATTCCTACATCCCACACTTAGGACCAAAGGAAAAAAAAAATTCACATGACACAACTGAGTTTCCAAAGAAACAAGAAACTCCCCCTCTGCTTTCTTTGGCTGCTTTCTGCACAGGCAGGTCTCGTTTCCACGTACTCCCACCTCACTCTATCCACCTCCTTCCCATCTATGCATGCTCTCAGAGGTGATGGTGGCTACTGCACCAGCAGCACTGGTGGCACTTTTAAATTGCCTGCTGCCAGCTGCTTACAACACCTGGCTGATTGGCATGTGGATTTCGGGATAAAGGGGGTGGAGCCAAGGCTTGTCACCCTCTTAACTAAGGGCAGTCAACATGACTGGCAGCCATCTTGGTTGTGGAAGGGCCGTGGCTTTTCTGCCATCTTTATTGAGGGCTGCCAACTGTGTTTAGTACCTTGCTGACTGCCAAGTACAATTTCTGTCGTTTAAGATTTGGCTGTCTGGTCTATAATGATGCAGTCTAGCAGGAGCAACAGGACTGCCAGTCTCTCTATGAACTCTATCAATGATTGAAAGTTTTGCCTTGATACTAATTCAGAAATATATTGGTAGTCATGTTAGGAACTGATGCAGTTAATTACAAGATCAACTAAGTCTCTTGTTTTACGTTTTCAAGGTTAAGCCTGGGATTCGTAACTAAACACAAAGTTTATTTAGCTCAGCTGTACCTAATAGATCATGATCCTGAAACTTGTCAGAGAAGCTGTAGAATACGTAAATTTAAATGCTTAATAAAAAGTTTACTATGACAGAGAACCCAGCTTCTAGCAGTGATCCCAAGGCCTCCAAGAAGATCTGGGCACAATAGCAGATGACTCCACCTGGACTGTGATACTGGGCAAGATGTCCCTATCTCACCTGTTGCTAAGGTCCTTCCTCAACTGTGGACAAAAAACAGGACATCCAGAAAGCTGACTGCTCCATTTTTCCTAGACACAATAAGGTCAATCAGTCACCCAAGTTCCTCCTCCACAGAAAGGCCACTTAGATTTGCTGGGCTGTAATGATGCCTCAGGACCTGAGCCCACAAAAGACCACAGGAGCCTAATGGGGGAATCTGTCTGGATAATGGGTAAACCTCTATCATATTAATCAATACATAGGCCACTTGGATGATACTTCCTGTGGTAATTTATCCTTCTTGGGTCTTTGATGGGTTTAAAGATCAGTTTAACAGCAGAAACCAAGACTTCAGCTGCCTTCTCAGAAGAATGTAAAGCTTATGTAAATCTAAAAAGTGTTTGAGGGTCTGGAGAAGGTGCTTTAAGGTTGGTAAAAAAAAAAAAAGTGATTTAAGGTAAAACTTTTCCTCCCACTAAGGTTGGTAATAAAAACTAATTTAAGGTATCTTTCCCCCACTACGTTACTGTTGTATTAAGACTGTTCAGAGCTTTAACATTAATCAGATTTTAAATTGTCTCCCAAGCCAATTTGTCCCTTTCTGTAAACTTACAAAATTCTTGTAAGCTTCAGAAGATCCACCAGAATCCACAGGGTGTGCTCTAGATATGTACTGTCAATCAACAGCCTGTTTCCCTTACCTATCTGTTCCTGGGGATGGGATTTCTTCTCTGTTTTAGGGACTCTCCCCATCAACTGCCAGGAGCATGGGCCTAGGAGTTTCAAGATTCCTTCCATGGTTTGGGGACTCTTCCACCCCAACTCCCAAAACCATAGACCTAGAAGTTTCAAATACATGTCCAAGGGAAAAAAAATTATTTCCTTAATTTCTTAACTTTATCTTCTGCCCTTAACATGTATATGTTCTAGCATCCTGCCAGGTGTTTCCTCCAGAGCTGCATCCAGAACTCAGGTGCTCCGGCCTAAACCTCACAGACTGCTCCAGCTGGGCCTGCAGTTTCCTAGCCACAGATGGTCTCACAGATACTAGACAGCAAATAGAATAGCCTGCTCTTCTCAGACTTGGCCAGCATTCCAGCCTTTTGCCCCTTCCCCAAACTCAATGCCCCTAATGTCAGCAAAAATTAGCCAAAGACGATTTCTTCACCCATTATCCATTTATTATCAACAAAAGGCTGGAATGTTAAGTCCGTACTGCTATAGGGCATGCTGGCATATCCTGCCCTCTTTCTAGGGGTGGGACTTCCCCTTCTCCCAGAGGCCCTTCACTATATAATTCACACATTTTGGTTTCTCCTCCCTTCCCTCTCTCTTCCTTTTTCTTCACCCCTGTCTTTCTCGCCACCTTTACCCCCTCTCTCTCTGCTCTCCCCTCTTTCTCTCTCTGTGTCTGTCTTACTCTTCTCCTCCCCCCCCCGTGCTTCTCCTTTCTCTCTTTTCCTCTTCCCCCTCCTTCCCCTGCTGCTTCCAATAAACCTGCATTTATATAATATGACTTTGTCCCACCATTAGTTCATTCCATTTATTTCTATCAACTATGAAAGGGTATCTCCCAGTTAATACTACCACCATCACCACCAACAACAACACTAATAAAAATACACCAATATTCTATTCTTTTGCAGTTAGATGGACTGAACCTATATTTGGTGATATTTTCCTCAACCCAATTACGTATAGCCTACTGGGGGCTCTGATTGTAGTTTACTGTGCAATCCTTAATGTGCTTTGTTTTTTGTTGTTGTTGTTGTTGGTTGGTTGGTTTTTATTCCCTTTTCTATCACCCTGCTCTTAAAATCCCTTGATGTAGGGTATGAACAAAGAGATACATCTTAGCAAGGATAAGAAGCAAAGCTTTCTTGAGAAATGATGTTGAGGCTTCAACCAAGAACCCAGAAGAAATACATTGCTAGGAGCTGATTCAAAATCCAACAATTGGTGAGAATGACTGGAAATCACACTGGGGAAAAGTTGAGGGGCCATAGCCTAAGACTGAGAAGACCGATTTAATAGTGTGTGTCACTCTTCTGGTGTAAATGTGGTTATTTCAGCATAGAGAACTAGATGTAGGACCGTCAGTACTGTGGTTCCCAGATAGAATCAATGTCAGTATCTCTAGGACTGCTCTGGATATGCTTTGTCACCTCAAAGACTGACATGTCTAGAGTTGTGTTCCAACTGGAAACACCAGGCCAGCAAAACTTGTGACCCTGGCCATGATAAATGCCTAACTTATGGGCATATTGGTAACTAGCCCTCTTTTTTATTATTTTTTAATTTTATTTTTCATTTTTATTAATTACAGTTTATTCACTTTGTATCCCCCCTGTAGCTCCCTCCTTCCTCCCCTCTCAACCCCACCCTTCCTTCCCCTTCTCCACCCATGTCCTTCCCCAAGTCCACTGATGGGGGAGGTCTCCTTCCCCTTCCTTCTGATCCTAGTCTATCAGGTCTCATTGGGAGTGGCTGTATTGTCTTCCTCTGTGGCCTGGTAAGGCTGCTCCCCTCTCAGCGTGAGGTGATCAAAGAGCAGGCCAATCAGTTCATGTCAGAGACAGTCCCTGTCCCCATTACTATGTAACCCACTTGGACACTGAACTGCTAGGGCTACATCTGTGCAGTGGTTCTAAGTTATCTCCATGAGTGGTCCTTGGTTGGAGTATCAGCCTTAGAAAAGACCCCTGTGCCCAGATTTTTTTTGTTCTGTTGCTCTCCTTGTGGAGCTCCTGTCTTATCCAGGTCTTACTATCTCCCCTTTCTTTCATAAGATTTCCTGAACTCTGCCCAAAGTTTGGCTACAAGTCTCAGCATCTGCACTAATACCCTGCAGGGTAGAGTGTTTTAGAGGCCCTCTGTAGTAGGCTCCTGTCCTATTCCCTGTTTTCTCCCTCTTCTGATGTCCATCCGCTTTGCCTTTCTGAATGGGGATTGAGTATCTTAGCCAGAGTAACTAGCCCTCTTATAGGCTTAGGTTTGCATATATATTTTATGTAGGGAGAGAAGATAGGCCAGCTGCTGGTGATGCTCTATTCCCCTAAATTTAATGTTTCCCCTTTATTTTTGAGATTATAATATAATTAGACCATTTCTTCCTTACCTTTCTACCCTCAAAACACTCTTATATACCTGTCCTTTCTCTTTTTCAAACTCCTTGCCTCTTTTTGTTAATTGATGTTACATGTATATATATGTATGTACGTATGTGTGTATGTATATATGTCTGCCTCTGTGTGTGTGTGTGTGTGTGTGTGTGTGTATAAGCAAGTATCTAATGTGAATGCTTATTAACTCATCATTGAAACGAGGCTATCTGTGACCTAGTCAAGATTTTAACTTTGTAATTCATGAGGAAAAAAAAAACAGAAATGTGATGTAATTACCAACTCATCCAATTTTTTTTCTACCAAGTGACTTGAGTTTCACAGTATCATAATTTGTACATGATTTGTCATTCTTATGTGCTAATACTACAGTATGTGACAAGTGTTCATAAACAGTGAACTATTAAAGCCTTTGTGTGAATAAAACTCCAATGAGGTAATGGTTAAGTTTCTTAGTAATCTTGACTTCTTTTATTTAAATTTTTCCCAAGTGAGAGAAATTTTAATAAGTGAACAGGTAATGGTAATTTAAAATTGGATGTCTTTGAAACGGGAGAGATGTATCAGCAGTTAAGAGCACTTGCTGAATCAAAGTTATTGTAAATCTTTTACCACTAATTTGTGCTACTCATTTTGATAATTTCCAATATTTACCCTCAACTTTCATTTGGATTTCATTCTACTTCCCTCCATTGCTAGGCCAACTTTATAAATTGGCATCAAAGAACAACATGTAATACTGTTCCATGTGTTTAAATAAACCAAGTTAAAACCCCAGTCTGCCTCTGACTCTTCAGGCACAACACCATGGCTTTAGAGAACTAGTCTTAGAGGTTCGTGTAGAGCCTGGCCAGTTTACGTTTCTTTTTTTTTTTTTTTTTTCAATGCAGTTTATTCAGGAACCTTGAACAATCTTCTGACCCTGGGGAAAGCCAGCCCACAGCTTAAATAGCCTCTGGGTAGCCAACCCAAGCGTGCCATGTGGGCAATGCAGATAGGTCCACATACATGGAAGCAAGCCAGATCCTCAGCCTTAGCCAAATGTGGAATTGTTAGTGACAGAGAGCACTCACCATCGGGAAGGTGGAAGGTGGAAACCAGCTCCATCTTTAAGGCACAGCATTCCGCAGCTCTCTACAGTTCCCCCTTTTTGTTTTAGAAGCATCAGGCAAGAGTAGAGGTCTGATCTCTGACATTAGAAATAAATTGGGACTTTGTACCGATGTTCATTTAGGTGTCATCCACCCAAAGAGCATCAGACCCGTCCGATACCTTTTTCTCAGAGGCGGGACCTGGGGCATCAACCCACATGCAATCAGACATGCTCTTCTCTGGGTCCAAAGCGGCTGACCCTGAGTGCAGTGCTTAGCCTCGCATCCTGAGCGTAACATTTTAGCTTTTTATGGTATCCAACCATGCTTGGGGAGAATGTCCTGCTTCATATCTATGATCTTGCAAAAACAAAGGACCAGATGCTGGGTTGGGGAAGTAGCACAGTTAGCTGATTGCTTCCCTAACAGTCGGGAGTCCCAGGTCTTGGGTCTAATACCTAACACTGCATAAACTGGATTTGGTGTCCACACCTTTAATCCCAGGAGGTGCCAAGGATCAGCTACACCCTGAGTTTAGGGCCAGACTGTGCTGCATGAGACCCTGCTTCAAAAGAAACAAAAGGACCCTCAGAATCAGGTAGATAACACAAAATATATCAGTGTGGTCATTATTTATTGTGAAAAAAAAAAAAAAAAAAAAAAAAAAAAAACAACTAAGTTCGCAAGTAGGAAATCTCAGGAGAAGATCTTCAGGTTTTAAGTTACTAATATGGGATGAAAAGAAATGTCTAAGATTGGTACTGTTATTGCTAATTTATAGGAGGTAATAACATCATGTTCACTGTTCTATTTGACCCAAACTTAAATGTTGATAAGGGATTTTTAAAATGATTGCTCTAATTTTTACTACTGTCCATATTCTTTTTTTTTGTAATAAAATTTGATTGATTCGTTAGAGATACAAACAGTGAATATTTGGGAAAGTTAACCTAGAAAAAAACTTGAAAAAAAAAAACACTATTACTGTCATATGAAATAATAAGTGCACTGCTGTTATATGCAATAGCAGCTATATTATTGTTTTATGAAATAGCACCTGTATTACTGCCATATGAAACTGTCTTTTATTGCTGTTAAGAGACAACTGCTATGAAAAAATAAACATTTAAATGCAGGTTTGTTAAAAAAAAAAGAATTAATAAAAATATACCTCTTAAAAAAAAAAAAAGCACTTGCTGCTCTTTACGAGGACTGGATTCTGCTCCCCAGAATTCATGTTAGACCCAACAACTTCTGGACTCTAGGCCCCGCACTCATGTGGCATACACTTTCATAGAAATACACATGAATACATATAAGAATAAATCGTCTTTCAAAATAGATGTATTGTCTTCTCTGGTTTTCCTGAGTGGCATGTAAAGTATGGAGAAACAATTAGTAGTCAGATTTTAGGACTGGAAGCGGGAGAACAGGAAGTCTCTACCGTCAGCTCTAAGACACCAAGATGATTCCTAAATGGCAGCATTCGCTTACTAAAATATAATTCCAAATTTATTTTTACAGAAGCTTTTAAAAATTTTGCCAGAATGTTCCTGTCACACGTTAAATGTTTAGCATTTTCTGAGAGTTGTGATTGATGGTGAGGAGACCACTGCATTAGATTCAGCACAAAGGGCTTCCTAGTAGCTTACCCAATGACTCCTCAGGTCTCTAGTTCTCACACCTCAACGCTCTCACTTAGCGTACTATGCTTCAATGACGTGATTTTCAGAAGGATGAGCCTTGGGTTGTGTAAGCCAACCAGGGCCATTGACATCCTGCTACCTCAGATACAGGGTGAGTCTCACAAAGAATGAGAAGTCTAAGTGATAGGATAGGAAGGAGCATGTTTGGAGATTCAGGGAGATTGCTGATTTTTAAAAAGACATAGGATAGACATGAAGAGAGAATTCTGGAAACTGCTGAGATTTTTCTCTCAACAATGAAAGAGAAATATAAACACCAAAGCTTACATTCGGGGGAATGCCAAAGAACAGGCCATGGTCTTTTGATAGAGCTGGACCCCTGAACTGATCTTAAAGCATCCCGTGTGATCGTGGTTGGATAGAAAGGCAGAACCACTGAAGTCAGAGTTGAGGATTTATTGTCCAGAGTCAGCTTTACACAGTCGTGTGTGCTGGGCCTAAAATGGCTATAGCGGCCTGCACAGGGATGGGGGAGAGCTTTGCACCCGGTGAGGATGAAGCCACCCTGTAAGAGACAAACTGCAAACTGTCCTCATCCCCAGCCTCTACGGCAAGGTCAGGTGCTCCCCCAGTGGAGTGGTGCCGGTCACCTTAGAACCGCACTCATGCCTGCAAAGATAAAGGAGGCTGGCTGGCAGGAGGAAAAAGGTCCAGGTAAACTGATTGCTGAGAGCTCACCTTGGCCCTGGGGTCACAATGCGTGGAACATATACTATCCTTATGAACATAAAGTAGAAACTCCTCCATTTTTACCTACTAACTGCCAGAGATTTTTGTTTGTGCCCAACCTCGCAGCCATTCTGGGAAAGAAATTATGGAATGTGTCCATCCTGCTTAGCTCTACTGTCACAACCCAGAGCCTGCACTGAGAGGATCAGACTAACTTTGTAACTTATATTTTTGAGTTTCAGGCCTGTGTTAATTAAAGGGTTAATTAAAGCCTCTCAGTACTTTTCCAGAGAACGAAGGAATGTAACCGCCCTGGACCCTGGTCATCTGCGAAGGCAGAGATAAGGAAGTGAGCAAGCAAAGACCTCCACTCAGCAAAGAAGAATGACCAGATCTACTCTTGAGAGATAACATCATCGCCTAGCAATTAACCCAGATGGCCTCAATTCTTCTCCTGAACAGCCCCCCAACCTTTGACCAAAAACCTGCAGGCTCGCTCCTCAGAGAAGACACAGGATGAAGCTAATCGCCTTCCCACCTTTGACTGCAGCCACATCCACACTAGCACTAGCAGGAAATTCCAAACATGACTTCAAGATCAGATATTCCCCAGGTGTCTGGCCAGGACTGACCAGACCTGGAAGTCAACTACCCTAGCCCCTCATCCAATTATGAGCAATGGGGACTTCTATCCCTGAACTTCCCCACTCCCCCTCCCTTAAAAACCCAAGGCTTTTGTCTCTGGTCACTGCTCTTTGCTGACTTGCAGAGTGACTCCAATGCCCGTTGGCTTAAATAAACCTCTTGCTTTTGCATTGATAACACCTCTGAGAGTTTCCTTTGGTCACCTCTCTGGCAGTTAAGCTCGGGCTGGGCTTAACAGCTCAACACCATCTAACTGGTATGAAGCATGTAGCCTGCATGTGTCTTGATAAAAAAAAAAAAAAGCTTTATGTACAAGTTTAAAGTGTCTAGCTGTGCCAACGCCTGCTCCATGGTGCTAAGAGATGTTTTTGTCCATTGTCACCAAGGTATAGGGATGAGACAAGCAAAGTTAGATAACTTCAAAAATCATTCTCCATCATGTATCAGATTCCATGGACAAGGTCTAAGGGTTCTTCTCTGAGTCCTATGCATGCAGAGGAAAGAATAAACATGCCTTCTTCTAACATTAAAATTGAGTCTTACATCTGTTTAGCTTTCTGTGTGAAATTTTAGAAGAAATTTGTATAGTGTCATTGCAAATCAAAAAGTCATCCGTTAATCCATGGAGTAATGATATTCTCTTGGACCATTACTTTTCTCATCATCTTCTCAGACTGCTTTCATACAGGTTATTATTCTTTTTTATATAGAATTTTTTTATTCTTTATTAATTACACTTTATTCACTTTGTATCCCCCCTGTGGTTCCCTCCCTCCTTCAGTCCCAATCCCTCCCTTCCTCCACCCTCTGCATGCATGCCCCTCCCCAAGTCCACTGATAGGGGAGGTCTTCTTTTCCTTCTGCTCTTTAATTACTTCCCCCCCCCCAGGGGGAAGCAGCATTACCAGGCCACAGAAGAAGACAATGCAGCCACTCCTGATGAGACCTAATTGACTAGGATTAGAATATTTATTCTTAAGGACACTTGCTTCCAGCAGTTGTCTTTTTATAAAAAGAAACTCTTTATTCTTCTCGAACCTGGAAAATAAAATGAATGTCAGTGTGGTCTATGAAATTCCAGTGGCTGTGAGCAGTGGAGTACACTCTGACCCATGTGAGCCCTTTCCAGAGGGAAGCCAGCCTCAGCAGCTCCCCATGAGCTTCGGGGGAGTCAGGGAACTGAAGCAATTATCTGCCTGCAGAGAGCAGACCCTAGTGACTCACCCCAAGGACATGCTCTGTCACTCTCCATTTCTGTCTTCCCTCCCTCACAGGAAAAGATTCTGCAACCACATCACCAGTTTCCTCCTCACACACAATTACAGCAGGAAACCCTTTCTCTGCGTTTATGACAGTTGAAGGATTTTAGAGTTTTCTTCCGTGAATGGGGAGCAATTAGTCATCACGCTGCCCAGCGAGGTTTTCCTGTTCATCTCCCGCCAGAAGCAATTTTCCCTTCACTTGTTTTGTTCATTCTTAGGCACAACCGTGACAAGGGGAAATGCACTGGTGTGCTTTGGAGGCCCTGTGTCCTCTGGCAGCTGCGGACAGTCGGGGCACATGGAAGTCACTGAAACCTTTATATGGTGTTGCTGGGCAAGCTCTCCACAGGAGACTCTGAACTGTCCCCTGGTGACACTGAGGCCAGCACTCAAGCCACTGCTCTAGAGCCCTCCAGTCGGGCTTTAACTTTGAGACAGTTGTTCAGGCAGCAATGAGAACTGCTAATGACTCAAGCTTCTCACACTTAGATCTCAATACCTTCCAGGTAGGCAACTGTTAGCCTCCTTCAGCAAGGTCGATACTCTTTATTGGCAAACCGATCAGCTTACCTTGAGGGGCTATCAGTAATTCATTTACAAGAAATGAGAAGGCTAGACATGTACCAGTTTTTGAAAATGAATGGAGGGTGCCATTTGTGCCGGGACCCACGCTAACTGCTTTTCAGACATTGTAGAAAAGGTAGCTACTATTTTATTCAATTGCTTTTCATTCTCTTCTCCTAGAGCTATATGTCACTTTTGAGAACCTTTGTTTCAAGGAAACTCTCAGCAAGGAAGAGACTCTGTGTCCCTGCTCAACATCTATATCTGAGTTCACTGTCACTCCTTCCAGTTTCTCTTCACAGTGAAGCACTGGCCTCCACTACTGTGTTCCAATGGCATTTCAACAAACTACAGAGACATGGATAGATGTTTCTGTGCTTTGGGGAACAACCAGTAGTTAAGTGTTGAGACCTAAAAAGCAGGACTCCACAATTTGTTGTCATTCCCTGGCTCACTTTTTGACCACCTTCGCACCTCCTCGTTTTCAGTTTTGACCCAATACATACAAACTCATATGCTTGCCTACAACGAAAAGAATTCACTCAGAATTTCAAGATCCATTTGTACTTTTAACATCCCCTTTGCTCCATGAATTCATGAGTATTCTGCACAAATGAATTAAAGGTCCAAGGCTCCAAGCTTATAAGTTAACCTGGGATAAAACATTTGCAGAATAAAACTAGAATGTTTTTCCAATTCAAAGGCTTAGGAAGTCCATACTCCCTGGGCAAGTAGAGCGTAATAACTAGGAACAGAACTTTATTTGAGCTTGTTTGGTTGTTTAAAAAAATGAAGAAAAAAACAAGACATTTTTGTTATACTAATCCATGCAATACTGTGAGCCCTAGCACACAATAGCCTGTTAGGCCTTTCAGAGTGGACTGTACCTTTTTCTCAAGCTCCTTTGCTTTTGCTCTGAGTTTATTGACTTGAGATTCTGCAGCCTCTGCCCTCTCCTTGGCTTCATTCAGCTCATATTGCTGCTTCTTGCACTTGGAAAGGTATTGATTAGCTTGTGCCTCCTATAAAAATGGAAAACACAGAAAGTGAAGATTCTGCCACTCCTACATAGGCTCTTAAACAAGAAACTTTAAATCAGAAGGGAACATAAAGTCAGCACTGAATCAAATACATAATGTTGCTATAAGACACACAGATAAGGACTTAAGAGCAGGAATGGAGACTGGAGAAATGATTCAGCCCTTAAGAGCCCTCCCTGCTCTTCTAGAAGGACCAGGTTTCCTTCTGAATATACACACAAGGTAGCTCACAACCACCTATAACTCCAGTTTCAGAGGATCTGATGCCCTCTTCTGGCCTATGCAGGCACCAGAAAATCAGGCAAAGATTGATGTAAAATATTTATGTAATGATACATGTAAGCAAAATGCTCATACATATAAAGAAAAATGAAATCAGGAGCTTCTTCTAAGAGTAGGAACAGAGACCCATTTTATAGCTGCTGTCCACCGGAAATTCAGAATGGGTGTTCCTTTCCACCAATTGCAGGTGGTATAACTTCCACACCCTTGCAGACTGGAGCAATCACAATTATTGATTTAAAATCAGATTCACATCCTAACCTCCCCTTTGGGCAGAGGTAGTTATCCTTTCAAATTATAAGCCAAAAAGTAATTCTTAGATATAGCACCAAACAGTGCAATTTAAAATCCCTCAAAATTTTATTAGGTATAAGGTGCCACTTATCCTTTGATAGATTACTTTAAGGACTCTGTGGTATTTGGTTCTCTATGGAAAAGATAAAGTACAGTAAAAACAATTAGCAAAGGATTAGAGAAGGGCATTTCAATGATTGTGGTTTTGTTCTCATTACGTCTAGAGTCATCAGAAAAATGCATTGCAAATTGTGATTGAGTTCACTCAAAGTCTAAAAGTGAAGGAGGCCCACAGCGAAACCCGGCAACAATTTGCCAACTCTGCACAGCACCTGATCTTACTTGGCTCATTTCTGGTCATGCATGTGTTTGAGTTTAGCCACAGGGTCAAGGGAGAGTCTCGTTTTCCTTCAGGGAAAAACACATTTTCCATTATTTTTTCCCCTCCTACAAGCCATAGTGCTAACTTACATTTAAAGCAGAGAATGGACAGATGTGGTGTCCAGATGGTTGTCTCTGCTGAGCTATTCCCCCACCACGGAGCATTAACCAAAAGCAGTGGCTGGGAAAATCCAGGATGCGACTTTCACTTACCGCTGCTTCCACTTGCTGTTTGTAACTCTGCACTTTCAGCTGGAGTTTATCAGACAGAGCCTGCATCCTGCTTAGATTTTTCTTATCTTCTTCTGCCTGAAATGCGTAGGTGTACATGAGAAAGTCATTTGAAAGTTCCAGTAGTGTGCACTGAATATTCTCTCACGTGACAAAGTAAAAGTTGGGATATTATTATTATTATCATCATTTATTACAATTTATTCAATCTGTATTTACTGGTCTTAGTTTATCTCTTTTATCAACTATTTCACTCAAAAGACAAGTCGAGTGTTAAAGGCTCAGCCACAGGTATGGAGGAAATCACCCTCCATACCAAAGTTTTGTCAGGCATTATACAATTTGATACTAATCTTAAGACTAGTCAGCCCTGTGGGAACACATAGGGCTCAACCTCGCTGGAGAGCTGAGGCTAGTCGTGTTTTAAATAAAATCCCTCCTCTGTTTTCAAACATTTGTCTTAGGCTTAAGAAATTTAAAATTTTATTTACAAGATTTAAGAAGTTAAAATTTTTATAACACTATCTGTTTACAGTAAGTTCTAAAACCAATACAGAACTAATTCCTAATAATTTATTGAGATGGATATTAAAGTAATTTTTATTCTCTTTAAGTAATTGTCATTTGGAGGCTTACTGCCTCTGTCTGCTGGCCTAGACCTAGTACTGGAAGCTTCTAGTCTCCATACAATCTTACGTAGGCCTAGAATGTTTTCAGCCTCTGAGACTTGCTGCTGAATATGCTCACCCTTTCTAGCTCTTTTTGAACTCTGGCTGGCTGGTTCAACTCAGCTGTTCCAGCTCAAGCTCCCCTCCAAGCCTACTGATTCAACTTGACTTCTCTCAGCTTCTTCTGAATTGCTCTCTGTCCATTTCTGCTTGACAGTATTCTCCTAATTAGGCAATTTCTGTGCCGAAGATTTTCTCGGCATTTAACCGAGAGCCTCCCTGAGCTACCTGTGGCTCTTTTTATCTAACCCTTCCTTTCACACATGGTGGGTGTCAGCCTGTGAGTGTCACAACCTGCTCGGAGTCCATCTTGCTTTTCAGAGCTGTAACTGTCAGAAAATCCTTTGTACTTGCGACACCATTCTGGTGTCTGGGTCCTGAACAAAAGACCGAACACTTGGTGGCTTTATTTTTGCTTTCTTGTCCCTAAAGCCGAAGGTGCTAAGTTTCCACCCAAGTATATAAAGGATAGATATTGTCCACACACAGATGCCTGAATGTGGGAGGTCATCAAAGGCAAAATGAAGTAACCGAGTGAAGGCTGGAGGGCACAGGGATGGTCTTTACCTCCTAGACCATGAAAAGCTACTGGTTTTATGTCTTGTATTTCTGGAACATTTTTGCAGGCTCTTAAGTTTCTATATTCCAAAGACACAAAGAAGGCAGATGGACAGTGAGGACAATCCATAAAATCATTTTACAGTGAGCTCACACTTGACTTCTTTTTTCCAGTTCATAGCTACAAAGTCTTCCCAGGGAAGTTTACTAGGAAAAGAGAACCATAGTTGTGTTCTTCTAAAAATGACTTTTTCAAGTGACATCTGTGGATAGCCTATCACAAAAATATGGAAGGGCATGAAAGCAGAAGAGCGAGGGAGGGATTGGGAGCGGATGAGAGAGGAGGCTACAGCTAGGATACAAAGTCAATAAAGTATAATAAATCAAAACATAAATTAAAAAACTTTGAAAATAAAAACAAAAACACTGTGATATAGTCCAAAGTGTGTCTTGATGTTAGGAGAACGGACTAAATTGACTCAGAATCAAAGGTGACTATTACTAAAGCCGGTACTAATATCAGTCCATCTGGGGAACTTTTTAGACTATCCTCAACTCACAGGGTTCTAGCCTCACACAGAGGGTACTGCTCAGTGAGTATTGTCTGACCTGACTGTGGGAAGTCATTCGTAACTGACTGGGTACATTCCATACACTACAGAGGCAATGGGGGAAAAAATGAGAAATGGACCCCATAGAATCCCTAGGACTGTGCCCTTAGCCAAAGGGCATGTGTGAACTGTATATTGTAAAAGCTGCTTCATGAGGACGTGAGTTAAAAAAAGAAGAAAAAAATAAATAAAACAAAGCACAACCCTAAATTAGGACATGGATGAACAAGAAAAAAATACATTATTAACAAATGATGTCCTACTCCATCATAATGGGTGGTTTCCCAAATGTAGCAGAGGGTCACAAAATGTCATGTCTCTAAGGTGGCCACTTTTTTTAGCCACACCAACTCTGGCTTCCAGAGATCATTGTTTAAAACAGTGTCAAGCTAATCATAGAAAAAAGAACCACGTATTCAGTCATCAAACAACTGTCCATATGGCTGGGGCAATGTCTCAGGGGTCATGAGCAACCTTTGTTCTTGCGGAGAACCCAGTCTCGGCACCCATACAATGGTTCACAACCATCCAGAATTCCACTTCCAGGGGATCCAATACCCTATTCAGAAATCCTCAGGCACCAGGCATACACATGGTGTATAAAGTATGTGCAGGTACAACCCTCAAGACACATAAAGTAAAACATAAATAAAAAGTTTTAAACATGTGTCCAAGTAGTTCATTTCAGCTTAGACTACTTGGTATATCCAGAATGCCTGGCCTTCTTATCAACATTCTGTTTCCTGCTTTAGGGAAAAAGATGACATTTCTACTGACTTCTAAAATTAGAATCAGGACCCTATACCCTGCATTAGCCATCTTAGAGGAGCTGCAACAATGGGCCTAAAATGAGTTTGCCCTTTTAGCAGAATAAGTTATACTGTGTAATGTGAGAAGGCTAGAAGGAGACTTGGGGAATGTGTGTTCAACACTGACACAGTCAAACACTGAAGAACTGTTTGGTCACTGATATCCCATGGGTATGGCGGTAATCAATGTATTATAACAGAGCTAAAAATTTACTTCCTACTGGATGTCTGACTGAAGAAAAGACAAGACAAATGGTCACTACAGAAGAACCAGAAGGCTATTGTGAATTTAACAAAAGCTCTGAGTCCTCAACAAGCTCCTTAGAAAGCCTGAAACACTTAAAGATTTACATGAATGCAAAAGAACGTTCCTGATCATTATATGCATATGGGCAAATATACACTGAGAAAGAAAAAGCCAAGAAAATCAGCATGGACAGGTTTCTGAAGAGAGTGGTACCTCCTCAAGAGGAAAATCAGAAAGATCCTTCAGCAAAGTATTTCAAGAGTTACTGTCCTAGGAGATGACACTCCACATTCGCAGCCTCTGAAGGCATTAGAGTGGGGCAAGATGTGAAGATGGAAGGCTGAGATATTTAACTAACCTGACCCTGTATAGGCCTAGGCTACTGTGTGAGTTCTCCTTTCTCTCTGCCCTCTCTTTTTATATAATTTATTTCTATTTTATGTTCATTGGTGTTTTACCTACATGTATGTCTGTGTGCGGGTGTCAGAAGCCCTAGAACTGGAATTACAGAGAAGTGTGAGCTGCCATGTGGGCACTTGGAATTGAACCTGGGTCCTCTGGAAGAGCAGCCAGTGCTCTTAACTGCTGAGCCACCTTTCCAGGTCCTAATGTGTGTGTCTTAACCACAAAATAATTACAAAGAAAAAAAAAAAAGAACCTCTATGTACACGTATGAAAATGTCCCAATGAGACATATCATTGTGTATAATTAATATATGCTCATAAAGAACATTTAAAAACTTTATCAAACAAGAAGAAAAACAATAGATAATAAAAATGTAGTACATCTTCTTAGTAGCACTGTATTCAGTGATGAAGAAAATTAAAATCTGCAGGAAAATGAATGGAACTGGCAGTGTTACACGAGTGAGGAAACCCAGGCTCAGAAAGACAAACACCGTGTGTTCCTTCTTACACAGATGCTAGCTTCTAACTGAGACACATATATTCTAGTCTATCTATAAATCTGTATGGATTATACGAAAGTTAAATGTAGGTAGCGACCAGCAAAATAGTAATGGGAACAAAGAGGCATTAAGAGAGCAGATGGAGAGGGCAATAAAACATACCTGATATGAAACTGAAAAAGGGAATGTTTGTAATAGAAGGGCTGAGTGGGGCTGGGGGATGGGAAATGGAACAGGAGAAGAAAGGGATAGAAAAGACCAACCAAAACTATGTATGAAAAATGCCATAAGGAAACTGGTTGTTTTGTATGCTAATTAAATTAAACCAAAAAGAATATAAAAGGGAAAATATACAGCTATGCAATTGCTTAGAATTGGGAATTATTATGAGTCAAAAATTAAAATACACTTAAAATTTACAAACTAAAACATTACACTGATCTAAAGTTAAGCTATGGAAAATTAAAAATATTGTTTCATAAATCTGTGGTAACCAGTATACGGTGCTGATAAAGTCTATAGTACTGTTTATTTATGTCCTGAGCCCATATATTCTCTCATGTAAGTAACTTCCAATTCTTTATAGTCCATTAATAATAATGCCTTACATATAAGACATACCATTTTGAAAACATTTTATAGCATGTTTTCTTTCTCTTTTCTAGGTCCAGCTGTGTCTATAAACAAATATCTAACACCGTGACACGCTGTCTACAGAATTAAGAACAGTGATGTGCTGCACAGGCTCTGGTCTGAGAGCAGCTTCGCTATAAATTAGGCTGCAGTAGCTGGGTTTGCTGTATTCTGTTGACATTCGCATCCCCCTAAGTTGCCATGCTCCCTATGGCACTTCTAAGAATAGATGCTTGGCCTCAAGCAGCGCATGAATGTAAACAACCTCCCTGTATACTGGGAGGAGGCTGTGCCCTGGGGTGAAGAACAGTTAGTGACCCCTGCTACCAGCGACTCTGTTCCATTAGAAAGGAAAGACTAGAAAAGCTGAACAGGGTGGCACAGTCCCCTAGTCCTAGCCCTTGGGAGGCTGGGGCAGGATGATTGCTGGAGGGCACAAGTTAAAGGTTAGTCTGGCTAGCAAAGCGAGATTCCAACTCAACAACAGAGGTGGCGGGAACAAGGAAAGTGAGGGTGTAGACAACGAAGAATATTGTGTACTTAGAAGTACATTGCTCATGCACAGAAAACTTGTCTACCTGCTTCAAACTATTTGCTTCAAGCTGATGTTAATGCTAGTTTACAGGTTAGTTTCAGAAAGCCTTGGCAAAGAACGCCACATTGTGACAACGATGCTTTCATCTGGCCCCAGGAACAAACTCCTCAAAGAGTGGACATGCCTCCTGTCCAGTCAGCATTCCATGAAATCAGCTGGTGAGGTGGCCACCCTTGCTGTCTTCCAGTCACTTCATACATGTTCTCCTCAATCAGCCTCTCACATGAAAGCATCTCTCTGACAGTGCTACTAAAAAAGATGGCATAAGTAGCTTTTCACTTCAGTTGTACCTTGCTGGCTCTCACAATGGATAGACCTAAGCCACGGAGAGCCCAGACAAGGCAAGAAAATGCTCAGAGACAACCACAGAGCCTCAGAAGGCCATGGGCTTTGGGCTGGAAAGTACTGACTGGTACTGCTGCACAAGGAGCCTAACCATATCCCCGGGGATGGCTTCCTGGAGTACCTGATAGGTCAGCTCTTTGATGCCCCTCTCCAGTCTGCGAGCTTCCCGCTGGGCTTCTGCACTGCGCCTGAGTTCACCTTCCAGTTCACCTTCCAGGTCCCGCACCTGTAACCAACAGAGACCTCAGCTCAGGTGCTGGTAATATGGCTGCCGTACAGTTTGCTGTACTGTAAATTCAAAGAGTGA
The DNA here is from genome assembly GCF_030254825.1 of Meriones unguiculatus. Classification (NCBI taxonomy): domain Eukaryota; kingdom Metazoa; phylum Chordata; class Mammalia; order Rodentia; family Muridae; genus Meriones; species Meriones unguiculatus. Next base: position 51,563,661 of record NC_083364.1, on the reverse strand, counting down.
AATAGTCAAGGGAAGGTATGTCCATTTTCTTTCTGGTAGTGACTAAATAGGACAATCTTTCTGGGGAAGAAAGAAAGAAAGCATCACCCAAACTGAGGCTGTTAACCTCTGTGAACTCATAAAAGCACAGTTAAGACTCTTGACTCTTGACATTGTGAGAGATTAATTCGAGGAGTGGGGATAAGCCTCTCTTCTTACAACATTGCAAAACAAAATCATACACTGTGTGTGTGTGTGTGCTTGCTCTGTGTGTGTTTCTGCCTGCCTGTCTGTCTGTCTGTCTGTGTATGCTTTGTTTCTGTGTTTGCCTGCCTGCCTGCCTGCCTATCTGTCTGTATGCTGTGTTTGTGTGTCTGTGTATGCTCTGTGTGTGTGTGCGAGAGAGAGAGAGAGAGAGAGAGAGAGAGAGAGAGAGAGAGATGTCTGTGAACACAGACAGCAAGCTTCATGCTGCAATGTTAAAGATTCTGTCCCATACATCCTGATCTTAGGCTCCTGTCTCCATGTTCCTCTCAGACTCCAGATTGTGCTCTGAGTCTGTGTCACATACATGTCACATGCAGGCTTATAGCTCTGCTTTGCAGAAGTACACCAGGGAACCTCCCATGTTTAGAGTCATACAAGTAAAATTTTAATATTCACTGAGCATGGTGCCTACTATTAACTATACCCAACAACGAAGAAAAACAGACACAAATCTCTCCCATGAAGAAACATACTTTCTCACTAGGGGAAGCAAACTAAATAAAGTGAAACAGTATGTTGATGATGTCAACTGCTATGGAAAAAAATAGGCAGGAAAGGAGCCAAAGCATTGGTTTGGGAGGCAGTAAGCTGCTGCTTCTGCTGATGGAACATTCTCCCAGACATCCATGCATCCTGGCTTCTCCTTGACTGAAATACCACCTCTCCCGAAGGTCTGCTCACCGTTTTAGAACTGAGGCCTGGCAGCCTGAGGCATGAGTGAGTTTCTTCAGGCTGATCCTGCTCCCTGCTACTACCTCTTGCAGCTACTTAAGCTAAACTACTCTTTTTGCTCTTCCCAGGAAGGAGGAGCTGGCAGGGCTGGCAGGTTAGAAGGTGTGCAACTTACCTGTGGATAAACCATCAGGACATCCTCTCTGGACGTTCCAGACACCAGTCCACTAGGGACTTGCATAGTTCCAATTGTAAAGATACAGGCCAACAGATCTCTTTTTAAAGGGATGTGTTTAAGGTGTTTTGTTCGGAAGTTTGGATAGAGCACCTCATGGTAAAAGGTGCTTTACTGAAGGGAATCCTAGTTGCCATATATTTTCACTTGTAATGAAGTTGCAATGTGATTCTAAAATGTGTTGATGATTACTGTATGTGTCCCTCCAAAAGTCTATGTGTCTGAAACTTAAACTCTCAGTTTTCATCTGTATTTGGAGGGGAGCCTTTAAGATTAGATATGGTCAAAAACACACACACACATACACACACTCACACAAACACATACACATACATGATTAGAGACTTTAATAAGACAGGCCTTGTTTGCTTTGCTTTGCCGTGTGATTCCCCTGACTACATTATGCCAGCACCATGCTACTGAACCCTAAGAGCATGAGCCACATAAAATTCTACTGCTTATAAATCATCTTATCTCAGATTCTTTGTTGCAGGACAGAACATTGATAAAAACAGTGATGTTCTGATTATACTTTTAAGTCTATAATTTCTCAGTGTCATCTGACACCAGCTCACTTCGAGTTGTCATTGGTTCTAGATTACAAAAGTAAACAAATGGTAACTATGAGCTGGCAGTCTGAATGAAAACGGCTCCCATAGGCTCCCAGAGAGTGGCATTACTAGGAGGTGCAGCCATGTTGGAGGAGGTGGAGCCTTGTCAGAGGAAGTGTGTCACTGCAGGTGAGCTTTGAGTTTCAAATGCCCAGGACAGGCCCAGTGTCACTTCCTCTTTCTGCTGCCTGCTGATCTGGATATAGAACCATCAGTTCCTTCTCCAGAACCATGTCTGCCTCCTTGCTTCCCACCATGGAATAATAGGCTAAACCTCTGCACCAGAAATAAGCCCCAATTAAATGTTTTTCTTTGTAAAAGTTACCCTGGTTTTGGCATCTCTTCACAGCAACAAAACACTCACACACCAAGATAAAATAAAATCCTGCAATATTAAATGGATGACGTCAGCATAATTCATGTGTTTTTGTTTGTTTTTTTTAAGGAAACAACAAAATTAAGTGGTTTTTTTTTTCTGTTAGACTAAAATCTTGGTTTCACATACGCTATGGAATAAATATCACATTCATCTTATTACTATTTGAAGTTGTTATTTTGTTTCTTTAGGGATGCAAACCCTGAGAGTCTACCCATGCTCAGAAGGATGGCCCATACCCATGTACATACAGAGAGCACTAAATAGATTCAGTGGGCATGAGAGAGAGAGACAGGCAGACAGACAGAGGGGAGAGAAAGAGTGCATATGAAGTTGGAAAGGAAAAGTGGTAAGCAGGAAGATAGGGGAGGGATTGGAAGGAAAGAGATGGGGGTGGATTTGATCAAACCATATTATTATGTACATATATGAATATTAAATAAAATATTTTAAAATTTGTTATCTTGGAACCAAAAATACAGTTTGCTTTTTTTGGCCTTGTTTTGGTTTTGTGAGTTTTGCCTGTTTGTTTTTAAGACATATTCCATAAAGGTTGTACGAAAACTCATTATGTAAAGGTCACTGGGAATAATTCTTTGTATGTTTCATGCTTGATATAGATCTAGCTTTGTTTTTATGATTAGTATTAAATTTTTTAAGGATGGATGAAATTTTTTCTACTTGAACTAATATAAAAAGTTACATGATTTTTCCATCAAACCATCTGAAAAGGGTACATTTCAAAGGTCTAACTTCCATCTCTTTTGCTCTCTTCTTAGGGCTAGTTGTTTTTATTAGTTTTTTCTTGTTACTACTTTGCTGACAAAATAGTTTTTCTTGAGCAAAAGATTATAAACACTTTATAACACTTTTACTGTTATTCTCTTTATGCTATTACCCATGATATCTAGAACATATTCCTGAGATCTTCCTCATTTCCTTTTAATCAACATGACTTTTTGGATAGATCATGAGTCTGTATTGGTATTTCATTGAATGGAGGTAGCAGAAATATGCAGAAGTATATACACTGGTTTTCAGAGGCCCTTTCGAGCCATTAAATCCCAGAAGAATCGTCTCTTAATTTTTGTGAAGTTTACAATATGCATGCACATAATCATTGAAAAAGTCCAATTTTTAAGGTAGTTTTAAATGCTGTTAAATTCACTTGAGGTAGATTTCACCTCATTTGTGCCAGGCGTTGTTGTATCTGCACTGAGTCTTTCTGGATTATGGGTGTGTGTTTTTTCTCTCCTTTCTTTAGCTCTTAGGAAAAAGGCATTCCCTTTAGAGAAAATGATGACAGGAATGCTGGCACAAAAGCGAGACTGCAAGGGTGCGTTTTGATAGAGTGGGCTGCCCTCTCTGCGAAGAGCCTAGAAGTGGTATGGTGACTGTAGGAAGATGTTATCTCATTCTTCAGCAAGAGGGAAGTCAACTTTCATGCAGACCCAGAAAAGTCCTATCTGCTGGCCCAAGGTCAGAGAATAATGCATGTATGTATTCAGATCAGATGCTGCCAGAATCTGAAAGTGCCATTAAACAAAGTGATGAGGTGTGATGTTCCAGGACATTAAGGCCTTGAAAGGAGGTTGTTAGGCCCCCACGATTACCCAAGCAAACTCCTACCCTGGATTCCAGCTTCTGGATTTGCTTTCTGCTCCCCACCACAGCTGTCTGTTCAGCTTCAGCCAGCCTTTTTTGCAAGTCTTTAATCGTCTGCTCCATATTCTTTCTCATCTTTTCCAAGTGAGCATTTGTGTCTTGTTCTTTCTTCAGCTCTTCTGACATGTTGGCCGCCTAGGAAGTGAGGAAAGAGGGACTGAGGAGATGGGTCAGTGGTTTAGCCTACTTGCTGCTCTTGATCTGACCCAAGCTCGGTTCCTAGAACCCATACTGGGGCTCTAGCTTCAGTGGATTCAACGCCCTCTTTCTGGCCTCTGTGGGTACCAGACACACATTTGTTTCATACACAATAAACATATATGAATCTTTTAAACAGGAGAAGAAAAACGGAAGGAAAGAGACTGAGCTAATCCTGTAGGGTTCTGATCATATTCCAATGAGCTTTTGTTCCTGATCTTATGGGGGGGAGGGGATCGGTGAATGTTTGGCCTCCATATATTTAATCTCTTTCCACCCTGCTCTCTCTAATCCCCGATTCCCTTGGCTTTTTTTTTTTTTTAAATCAAATCATCCAGTAGACATTGAGGCAGCAACATGATAAAATGGGGTGAAAATTGATGGGCAAAAGTTGAAGCTGAGGTGTCATGTGTATAAGACAGAATACATATGTTGAAAGCAAGATGACTAAGTGAAGCCATGACTTTAACTGAATAAAGTACCATAAAGCATCTGTAACAGAATAAAATAGCTGCTGTCGTATAAGGTACTGGGAAAGATGTAGTAAAATACCTACGGAAATATATATTCTGATTTACTACCACAAACATATTCAGCATCCAAAAACTTGACAGCATCAAATATTCTCTGTACAAATAATCTTACAAATAAACTTACAAAGAAGGTAAGTGGTGAATCCTGCTTTGAGGTTTAGTTTTGTGCACAATGGCTTGTTGCCATGGCAGAATATTTGACAGAAACAATTGTTAAGGGATAAAGGATTTATCATGGCTCATGGCTCAGGGGAAACAGGACCCACATGGTAAGGAGACATGCTGGCAGGAACAACTTGCAGCTGTGTTAGTGTTTAACTTCTGGTCAAGAGGAAAGGTTTTCTGACTGGGCTGGAGGTTTAACATTCCATCTGGGTGGGGTCCGTCACTTGGCTAAGGGAAGAACGCTGAGATGGAGGGCTTATCTTGAACCGTGATAAGGAAGAGAAGGGTGGGATAATTTTCCCTTTCATGTGATGCCATATTTTTCCTTCTCAGACTGCCTCTCCCTGGGCAGTAGCTTACCACACCATAGCCATGGAACTTCATACATGTGCTCATTTTTCTGAATTACTCAGAAAAGTTTCATTTCCTGTTTTCTTCTTTAAGTTTTTTCTAAGCATGCTTAGAAACACTTTGGGATTCCCCCAAATGTTGGTCTTTCTTACTCTTTGTCTAATGCCTCCCTCCCTGTCTAATGCCTCTCTCCCTTGTCTGTCATGTGTTTGCTCTCCATGCCAGCTTAAATGGCATAACTTTTTCCATCCATCCTCCATTCTCCTCCCCTGGGTAGGAGTTGAAGCTTATAGTTACCCTGCCTTGGTGTTCTTCTTTCAAACTCTAACAAAATTGTTCTTGAGCTTCCATTTGAGTCCATTTAAAAATTATTTTAATTAGTGAGACTAAGAACCCATAAGGAGGGGGATCATCATCTTGTTCAGAAGCAACAAGATTTTCCAGGATGCTCCTCTCCCAGTGACCCACTAACTCCAGCTAGACTTCACTTCCTAACGGTTCCCCACATCCCACAACAGCACCATTGTTCAAACACGTAAGCCTATGGGAGATATTCCCTATTCAAACGTTAACTTTTCTGAAAAGCAGTATTATTAATATAATTGCTGATGTATAATCTAGCTGGAAGTCCTGTCTCTCAAGTTCTCACAACTTCCTAAGTATGAGGATTACCTTCCCTGCATTAAGCAAGGGTAAAACTCTGCATATAGCTGCACATTTGAGAGACTCTGGAAAAACCCTCACAGGGTAAACAGAGGCTGAAATCGTGCTCAGACCATTTATTAAACCCAGAAACATCCAGTCCTGGGCCTTGAATACACAAACCTCACTTTCTCTCCATTAATAGCCTTTTCTCAATTGCACTGTTCACCTGCTATGCCTTTTGATAGAAGTACCACCCCTGACCATAGAGGATGCACTGGGGGGGTGTATTTTTCAAGTTGGGGTTAACAACTAACTCTGCACTTAGTGACATCTAGGAAAAGTATCACCATCAGCAAGTTTTAGTTTACAAATAAAATAAGGTTCACCAAATATTTCCATACTATTGGGGTCCATACCCCAATAGTAATACGGATTACAAACCATAAGTAGTTTAACCACTCTTTTCAGATCACCATCATAAAGCCGTTACATACCCGAGAAAATGAAAAATTATAAGGAAGCACAGGAAGATTATTTCTAAATACCAGGTATATTGATTCACAACTGAAAAATAGCTAAACTGAAAAATGAGACTCTTGTTTTCACAGGATTTTGCTTTTAACCATTCAATCACTCCTTCTCATTGTCAGGGTGAATTAGAAGACAATAGCCAAATGGCCTAAGTGTTCTGGCCAACGGGAAAGTTACAGGGTCAGCTAATATTCTCCTGACTATATGGGAGAATCATTGGAATCCATCTGGGCTGCAGCAGGTCCCGGCTTTGAGCTATAGCTACAGTGAACTCCAGAAGACAGAAATGAGCATACAGTCAACAGGCCTACCTCAGCAGCAGCCCTCTTGGCCTTTTCTTCTGCCTTTTGGCACGCCTGTAGCATCTCTCCAGCTTCCTTCTGTATCTGAGCAACATCAGCCTCCAGTTTCTTCTTCTGGCTGAGGAGGCTTGTGTTCTAAGGAAGGACAGACAGCATTCCGGTTAGACAGCCTGAGACCAGCGATGCATAGGCAAGCAGCTCTGGGTAGGAGCAATTGATCACAGTTGGCCATATGTGTTTAAGCAAGATCTCCAGCCTTGGGTGGTACCTTGAACACAAAGGCAGATCAAAAGAAGGGGATCATTTAGAGGCTCGGGAGAAAAGAAAGATGGAAGCCTGAATCGGAAAGAAGGATTCTAAATAAAACAAAGTCAAACATGGTTTTAGTGTTTAACCTATTGAGGAATGTTTTCCTGCTTTTTCAGTGTGATAGAAACAAGTATCCTAGAGCAGAACTTAGGTCACCTGCAGCCACCTTGAGGATTCCAGCATGATGCTGCAGGAAGAAAACTGATTCTTCATCTTTGCCCACCTGCCTTCCATGTTACTCTGCAGTGAGGAGGAGGAGGAGGAGGGAAAGGAGATGACATAAAGCTCAGCCCCAGTCCCTAGGACCCCATTAAAGAAAGTCCTTTGTGTTCTGAAGCCATGCTGTCCTAGTTCCATCCTGATTGTCCCACTGGAGGCCTAAGCCCCCTTCGCTGCATCTGCCCTGTGTTTGAAGTACGGCTTTTGTGAGCTGTGAAACCTCAGCACAAAGAGCGTGAGTAAAAAGCATGGGCTTCCCACTTTTCATTTCTCCTTTCATTTCATCCATTCACATCATCCTTTCCGTTTCCTCTACTTAGAGCTTTTCTCAGAGCAGAGTAAGCCTGGAGCAGAGAAAGAAGGCATACCAGCCACACAGGTTCTGCATGCCTCCCACCAGCACCATAAAGAATGCCTCTCTCCATCCTGCAGAGGGGCAGGCCCTGTGCCCTGCAGGATTTCCATTGCCTTCAGTGTGGTCTTATGGGTGCTCACTGCACATGACTCTGTGGGAGCTCTCTCAATGTGAAGGACAGCACATGTCCAAGCGCTGACTTGATTATGATTTGATGCATAGCACTCACTTAAGCTTTCCTAAGGAGATGAGGCTTTTAACCTCTGCAAGTTCAATGCCTCCCTATTTCCCTGCTTCCAGTTTCAGAGGGAAGATGCTCAAGGTACAACGTGAAGAGGACCATTTGTAAGTTGTCCTCAGTTGTGTGTCCTGAGCAAGTGGTCTTTAAGAGGAGTGGCATGCCTCCTGAATTAATGCTGGACACAGCATCTTAAGAACAGGGGCAGCATCTGAGTTTTTGTTGAGCCTCCATCTACTGCAGAGCTGTGGATCTCATAGGTGAGTGAGATCCAAGTATTAGAATGCTCATGTCAATAACGCCTTTAAGTTTCAGAAACTGCCCTATAGACTAAGGCGCCATTACATAAGTATCTTAGTTTGCTTCTTTGTTGCTGTGATAAAACACTGACCAAAGCCAACTCAGGGGGAAAGATTTCATTTCAGCTTATACTGTCAATCATGAAGGAAAGACCAGGAAACCTAGAGGCAAGCCATGAGTGAATGCTGCTTACTGACTAAGGCTTTGTTTAGCCTGCAGTCACATACAACCCAGGACCATCTGTAAGGACCCACAGTGGGATAGGACCTATTACAAAAATCATAAGTAAAAAAAAAAAAAAAAAAAAGAAAAGAATACTCCCCTCACTACCTTTTCCCTTCCCTCTTTCCTTCGGTTCTTTTCACATTAGGACACAGGACATTATCAGTTATGACATGCATATCAAGTGACTTGTCAGCAGTGGTTACCATGCATGGCAGACAATGTAAAATTACTTTCAAAACATAATCCATTATGCCACATTTTATCGAGATAAAACTTCCAAAGGAGAAAAAAAAGTGTTATGATTTTTGGGTTTTGTTTTTTTTTTTTTTTTTTTTGGTTTTTTTTTTTTTTGTTTGTTTTTGTTTTTGTTTTTTTTTTTTGGTTTTTTTTTTTTTTGCAGCTGGGTTAAATTCAAGGTTTCATATATCCAAGTTGTATGCTCTACCACTGACCAACTCCCTCAAAGACAAGTGTTGAAATTAGTTTAACCTGCTAATAAATTACACATACCCTACAGCATATTTATTCTTGAGCCATGGCTCCTAGAGAGTGATATCATTGCATGAACTTACTGTAGACACAAATTAATTGTAACACCTTGTAGTGGATACAGCTCTGATCTCTTTTCCCAGGGAGGGCATTACTGACATTTTGGGAACAGTGATTCCTACATGTGGGAGTCATTTGATGCTTTCGTAATGTGGGATCAAATGGGGCTTCAAAGGAGGTCTCTATACCCTGTCCACAAAAGGCCAGGGGCACTTCCCAGTCACTGTAGCAATGAAAATGATCCAAAATATTTTCAATAGTACCAAGAATGGCAGTCTGTCCTCAGTTGCTTTAACCTACCCTTCTCAACGGTCACCAAACTCCCCATTTCCATCCACATCCTTAATTTTTCTTTCTACCACCTTGACCTATTTCTCCCATGTCTGTCAGGATTAGGAATAAAACTATTGTGTGCCTTCTTGATTTAATATAGGATCGTTGGGGCATTCTGCAGTGTTGCGCGTCCTCTAAGGTACTCATAACAGTACGGCGTAGTTGTTTATTTTGTCTTCACTTTTAGGGAGCAGTGAGGACATTATTTATCATACTGAGCATACTTATCTAAGTTATAACGTGTGACCTAAAAATGCTTGATGCTTGACATACTTGCTATAGCCATTTGTCTCTGTTGTTGTTGTTGTTGCTTCTACTAACTACAGAAAAGTGACCTAGGAATGATCTAGGAATCCTACTCATTCTCACCTACACAAGCTTACAGGAGAAGCCAGAATATTGGTGGAAAATATTCAAGATGTTAGAGATACCTGGGAGTCTGGGAAGAGAGAGAACAGGGGAATAAGGGAGCAAGCAAATAATTGTAAACCATTAAGAACTGTTTATCTTCCCTCTGCCCTCCTGCCTGAGGATTCCCTGACAGTCCTTTCTTCATGAAGAAACTTAGTGTTGCCATTGCATTGTTCCCCACTATGCCCACAAAAGCATATGAACTCCTAAGCCCTAGTTTTACAGAATATAACTCTATTTGAAAATAAGGCTTTAAATGAGTTAATCAAGTTTATACTGAGTCATTAAGGTGGGCCATAATTCTATGTGTGTGTGTGTGTGTGTGTGTGTGTGTGTAAAGAAGAAATCTGGAAAAAGACTCAGTCATAGGAGAAAAAGAGGCAAGCAGAGTGCCATGTGAGAACAAGGAATTGAAACAGGGTATCTATAGAATGTCAGGAAACCCCTCAGAAGCTTTGGGGAGCTGAGTCTCCTGTGGGTTTCAGAGGGAGCATGGCTCTTAAAATACCTTGATGTTGGATGACTAGCTCCCCAAAATAAATACATTTATTTAAAGACATCAGTTGGTAGCACTTTGTTACAGCAGCTCAGCTTGGATTGAAAATTGTGACCAGCTCTTATGTCACACCTAGGACTTGACATGGCTACCATGAATAGCCTAGCTGACTCAGGTATGGGGACTGCTTCTCTCGAACAACTGACTCAGCTACTGGAGAGAATTAATGGATCCTACCTGAGCATGGAAAAGATTGATATGTTCTGTGGCTTCCAGGAGCTCTTTTTCTGCCAGCTTGCGCCCACGCTCTGCCTGCTCTTGCAAAGACCTCAGCTCTTCTACTTCAGACTGAAGAAGAGTGTTGTGCTGCTCAGCCAGAGCCACCTGTTCCTTCAGGTCCTTGTTCTGGTACATGTTGTCATCCAGTTGCTGTTGAAGGTCCTGCAAGAGAAAATATGGGCCTGCAGCACGGATCCCTCTGAGTTCAGCTCTTAGCAGGGGGACAGCGGAGCACCACGATACAAAGACAAGATCCAAGTTCTTGATCTTATAGATAAAAGCCTTTCCAAGTGACCCCATGAGGAAGCTCTAGGAGAGTTTACTGAAGTCAAAGTGTCTTGAGCATCAGGGCAGGAAGCTGTTGATCTCAGCATCTAACAGGATGACTTGGAAACAGGGAAAGCTAAACTCTCTGTGCTAGAAGTCAGACAGCAAGCAGGACCAGGACTGCCTCCAAGCAACTATCCCCAGGGGCAGAGCTTTAGGAGTGTGCAGTGCATGGCTCACTAAGGAGTCAATTCCTCCTCAGTTTGTCCTTAGCTGCTGTCATAATTATTTCAGCCTGTTGGCTTAGGTCAGACTGTAGGTTATAAAACACAATTTTCTTTAGTGCAGGAGAAAGTTTACTTTCCAGGAAGTCTCTGTTTGACAAGAAAGTGCCTTCTGTTGACTTCAAATAATGGCAGCCATCCTACTGTTTGCACCAAGAGGAGGCTATGAACATAGCTGCCCTTCTGACATACTGATGTAAACATACCCCAAATGGTATCTTGGAAGCAGATGGCCATACTCTGTCCATTTCTTTTTCCTATTTAATGCCCTGCTCAGCAAATGGGATGTGTCCCAGAGCATGTATGATCCTGGCAGAGCTCCACCCATTTTCAGGTAAGTATGTTCCAGCTTTCTGCAAGGGTAAGATGTGTGGCTTTCTCCTTTAAAACTCCTTTAATCTGCTTTACAGATTCTGTCACTTAGCATATGTCTATCATTGTCTGTTAGAGTAGTTTGAAAGTACCTTCATTTGAGCCTGAAGCTGGCCCAAGGCTCTAGTTGTCTGTGACACCTGCCGGTTGGCAGCACAAAGCTGAATCTCCATCTCTTTGACGTTCCCTTCCATCTTCTTCCTCAGCCTGGTGGCCTCAATTCTGCTCAAAGCTTCAGAATCCAGACTAGACTGCAGAGAACCCATAGCCTGCTGATGCTTCTCCCTGGTTTCAGGACAACATTTGGGGTGAACATCACACACTCAAACTAAAAACAGTTACCTCTTATTTTCAAGTTATGGAAAACACATTAAAATAAACAAAATTCTCAGAGACTAACAAAATAAGTCTAAAGGTTTTTCATTTTATAAACAGAGAAAGACTGACATTAGTTTAATGAGTCTGTTCTCATTATAAAAGACTAACTAAGGCTGCTTCTAGGTCAGATTCAACACAGAACCATAAAAACACTAGTATCATCTCAAGATCCCTATGTTACCTTTGTCTACGACTCATTAAAGGTCTGTAGAAAAGGGGAGTAGTTTTATGTCAACTTAATACAAGCTAGAATCATTTCAGAAGAGAGAACCTCAATTCAGAAAATGCTCCCACAAGATGTGGGCAAGCTGGGAGACATTTTCTTTTATTGTTGACAACTGATATGAGAGGGTACAGTTCGCTGTTTGTGGTGCTTCCACTGGGCTAGTGGTTCTTGATGGTGTAAGAAAGCAGGCTGAGAAAACCATGAGGATAAAGCCAGTAAGTGGCATTCCTCCATGGCTTCTACTCCAATCCCTGCCCCATCGTTCCTGTCTTGAGTTCCTGCCCTCACCTCCCTTAGTGGTGGACCTAGAAGTTGTAAGGTAAAATAAATCCTTTCTTCTCTAAGTTGCATTTGGTCATGGAGTTCCATCACAGAAATAGAATTCTTAACCAAGACAAGACAGGGATGATAAACTCTAGGTTTCTTAGAGTGTCTACGAATGAAGAATAGATGGTCTTTAGACAACCATAATATTTAAACTACTTCCAAATATTAAAGAAAAAATAAGTTTGAATGTAACAGGAAAGAGCTTTCAAGGCTGAGATTAAAACAAGCTCAGAGAAGCAGCCATACTTTCTAATGATTCAAAGTCAGTCTTAAATAATGGCATCAGTTTTTGTTTTGTTTTGTTTTGACTTCTTTTCCTAGGAGTTTGAAGGACAGTGGCTAATTGAGAAAAGTAAATCCTGTATAGTATAGAAATACTCTAATATTTTTTATTAAAAAAAAAAGCTCTGTACAAAGCCAAAATTGTCAGTGTTTGGTGATTGTTCATCAAGACACTTTAGCTGCTATCAAAAATCCATGTCCGCATAAGCTCTACCATTGCAACAGAGCCTTAGTCCTGGACACATAAGTAGAAGAAAGACTTCTCCTGTTTTTCTTATCTTATCTTTATAGAGGCTGTAACAAAAAACAGCAAACATGTGTTTGTCAGACTTAGATTCTACACTGAATTCCCACAGAGTGTGTCCTGATCTCTCATCCTGGTCAGAGAAGGACGACTGTTAGTAGGGTTATAGCTGATGTTTGCAAGTGCTTCTCAGGTAGGAGATTCCACTTTTCGTGACCACATTTCATTATGGAAACCAACCAACCAGACAACTACTTGGCTGAGGAAGTAGTTATAGAAAATATAGGAAGTAAGTTTTACTGCATAGCCTAGTGTTAAAGCCGGCCTTCTGTCTTACATGTAGTGCACATCCCTAGGTACTGTGTGTTTGTTTCACAGATTAAATGCCTATAAGCCTGTAGGCCTATGAACATAATGTGGCCATTGTGGATTAAACTGTAGCCTTCATATTATGATGCTGAAGACTTAAGCCCCAGAAACACAGTACTGTGCTTGGAGATGGGGCTTTAAAGACCTTTGCAAGTGTCTTTAAAGAAGCAATGCAGATAAAAAGAAGCTGCTGGGGAAGGGCCCTAGTCCAATAGCACAGAGTCTTCAGAAGACAAGGGAGAACAATCATGTGGAAACAAAGAGAGAGTAGCCATCTGCCTTCAAGATGAGGACAGAGGCCTTAAGGAAAATCTGCTTGTTTAATCATGACCTCAGATCTATAGTGTCCAGACTGTGAAAACATGAATTTGTATTGTATAAGCCATCCAGTCTGTGGGGTTTTTGTTTGTCTGGTTGGTTGGTTGATTTTGCTTTGACAGCACCCATTGCGAAGTAGTAAAGAAACAGACATACTCTACATAACTTAAATCCTTAACTGCCCTGTTTTCCTCTGGGGGAAGTATCTGTTCTGCTTCAGGTAGTTCTCCCTACTAGGAGCACTGTGGCCTGATATCAATCCTCTGTCCACAAATGCATTGTTTCAGCAAACCTAGTGTTTCAATTACTAGCTTTCCTATAGCTATCTGCAAAACTTCATAAATGCTCGTGTCAGAGACAGCTCCTGTTCCCCTTACTAGGGAACCCTCTTAGACACAGAACTGCCATGGGCTACATCTGTGCAGGGGTTCTAGGTTATCTCCATGCATGGTCCTTGGTTGGAGTATCAGTCTCAGAAAAGACCCCTGTGCCCAGATTTTTTAGTTCTGTTGCTCTTCTTGTGGAGCTCCTGTTCTGTCCAGGTCATTCATCTTCCTCTTCTTTCATAAGATTCTCTGAACTCTGCCCAAAGTTTGGCTGTGAGTCTTAGCATCTGTTTTAATACCCTGCTGGGTAGAATCTTTCAGAGGCCCTCTGTGGTAGGCTCCTGTCCTGTTCCCTGTTTTCTTCCTCTTCAGATGTCTATCCCATTTGAATATCTATCCCTTTCTGAATGAAGATTGATCATCTTACCCAGGGTCCTCCTTCTTGCCCAGTGGCCGGCTCTTTGATCACCTCCCCCTAAAAGGGAGCAGCCTTACCAGGCCACATAGGAAAACAATGCAGCCAGTCCTGATGAGACCTGGTAGGGTCAGATGGAAGGGGAGGAGGACTGCCCCTATCAGTTGAATTGGGGAGGGGCATGGGATGAAAAGAGGGAGGAAGGGTAGGATTGGGAGGGGAGAAGGGAGGGAGCAACAACTGGAATACAAAATAAATAAATTATAGTTAATAAAAATATAAATTAAAAAATTTTAATTTCATAAATGTTAAGAAGCAGCAAAAAGTGCTATGGTATAAAAGGAATGGCCATGATAATGGCCTAAGTGATAATGGCAATACAGTCAAAACCATTCGCACAGGATCAAAAAAAATCTTTAAAATCAAAGCTCCCTCAAGCATATCTTCTATAGAAAAAATGAAACACTGAGGGCTACACAGATGGACCAGTGGTTTATAAGCATTTACTCTTCCCTTGAAGAGGACCGAAGTTTGGTTCCCAGCACCCAACACTGGGCAGCTAACAACTTCCTGTACCACTAGCTCCAGAGGATTCAATGGCCTCCTCTAGCAACAATAATAATGATAATAATAATAATAATACTATGATGATGATGAAGGAAAAAGGAAGAAGAAGAGGAGTTTATGGTCATAAATTTAAGATGGAGTTTGGGATAAATTGGAAGAATTGCAGGGTGAAGAGAGGACAGAAGTCATGTAAATACAGTACACATGTATGACATTCTCAAAAATGACTTTAAAAATTAAAAGTATACAAAAAGCAGCATCTTTAAAGAAAATCAGTGCTTTAAATATCTTCACTGTTGTTTCTGTGTTCAGATCATCATAGATTTCTTAGTGGCTATCTAGTCTGATAATGTTACCAAGAAAATAGAACTTCTTAAAAACTGAGCTACTTCTAATGTTAAAAACTAAAGACATAGAAGATTCAAATCATCTTTGAGTTTAAAAGTCCAGACTACAACACTATACAAAACATCCTGCCAACACCGAGCATTCAAATGTTTGTTAGGAGTAAATATCTCTCATGCCAGCTGCTTGGATTTTCTCCACCAATGGGCCTCTCTCTTGAGCTCATTCAGCATTCCCCACTAGACTGACAGAACACTCAGAAGTGGAGAGAGCTCTCTGGTCTATGCTATAAAAGTCTGGCCTTCCCTTTTGCCCTCTTGGCTGCTTCAACTCTCCAGGTTCTGTCTTACTAAACACCTCCAGTTTCTGTGCTATTTTACACAGTTTATGTGAACATAGAGTTTTCAATGTCATCCTGCCCTCAGCTGATATTTTTTGAGGTCTGTGATTTATACTTATTATTCTTTATTGCCTAGAATTATATGCTTGGGATACATTTTCTTTTCCATTCTATTCCATTTCCTCCTACCCCCAGATTCAGACTACACCTCCAGATTAGAGCAAGGCATTTGATACAATCTGTGCCCACACAGAGCAGAGAGGGCCTGGGGTGATGTGAGCAGTTTTGTGAGATGCTCACCTGTCCTTTCTAGATGTACCGAGTTTAACCACTACAAGTCATCAGCTAAAGCTTATACTGAGTTCATGCCCAAGCTTTAGCCTCCTCTTCCTTTTCCAGCCCATCACAGCTCATGTTCCCTTTAGCATTCTCCTCTTAACCGTAGCTTTTCATTGCAGCTTTTTTCATAATAGCCAAAATCTGGAAAAAGCTTAGATGTCCCTCAACCAAAGAATGGATGCAGAAATTGTGGTGAATCTACATAATAGAATACTATTCAGCTATTAAAATCAAGGAAATCATAAAATTTGCAGGCAAATGGATGGAACTAGAAAATATCATCCTGAGGTAACTGAGAACCAGAAACACACACATGGTATATACTCGCTTATAAGCATATATTAGTCATATAATACAAGATACCCATACTACAATCCACAGATCTAAAGAAATTAAATAACAAGGAGGACCCTAGGTAGGATACTTAATTCTCATTTAAAATGGCAAGAAAAGACACCAAAAGTGGTTGAAGAGAGAACATAAATGTCCTCTGAAAGACTCCACCAAGCAGGGGATTGAAGCAGATGCTGAGACTCACAGCCAAACTTTGGGCAGAGCACAGGGAGTCCTAGTAAAGAGTGGGGGAATAGACGGACTCAGAGCAGACAGGAGCTCCATAAAAGACCAACAGAGCCAACAAATATGGGCCCATGGGGGCCTGCAGAGGCTTATATACCAAATAAGGACCATGCATAAAGAGGACTTAGCCACCTGCTTAGAGATAGCCCACAGGCAGCTCAGTCTCCATGTGGATCCCCTAGTAAGGAGAGCAGGGACAGTCTGACATGGACTCTGTTGCCTGCTCTTTGATCACTTCTCCCTGGTGGGATAGCCTTCCTAGACCACAGAGGAAGAGGATGCAGGCAGTCTTGAGGAGGCTTGATAGGCTGGGGTCAGATGGTAGGGGAGGAAGACTCCCCCTTTCTTATGAGTAGGGGATGAGAATGGGGGGGAAAGAGAGGAAGGGTCAGAGAGGGCTGGAGGAGATGAGAGAGGAAACTATATTTGGGATGTAAAGAGAATCAATTATAAAAAATAAATTTAAATTAAAGAAACTTAGCTGTTTGGATATCTGACTTCCTCTGCACTGATGATTATAATTGGGGAGCTGTTCTCTGACATTCAGATGTACCTGACATGACACAGACTCTCTGAGGATTCATTTTCCTCACTGGGTTTATTTATAGCTGAGGTTTGACGTTAACTGAAGTCAAGCTATTTTTTTTTAAAACTATAAAAGGGTTTGCTCATTTTTATTCCTTTTGTACAAAAATAGCACAAATACTAGGGTTTTATATGTTTGCCCCTTTTCGAAGAATTACTTCAGATATTCATAAGTACAGCAGATTTCTTCACTATAGCCAGTTCCACAAAATTGCTTATGAATGAGTGTTGAGTTAAATCAGAGCACACAGAAGGATAAACTTGGCTCCAAATCCCCAGTAAATATTGACCATCTGGAAGTTTGTGTAGAAAACAAGCTATGGGAAAAAGCCTAGTTCAACAGAACCTGTTAACATGGCATTGGCTTGTTTTGTCTGTTTAACGAAGACATGGACCACAAGTTGCCAGTTGAACCTCAGACTACTATATGATCTTCTTTGCAGACTAATGGCATTGGTTAAGGGAAAGGTTCTCAACCTGTGGGTCATGACTCCAACCTACACTTTCACAAGGGTCACTTAAAACCATTGAAAAACATAGATATTTATACTACGGTTCATAACAGTAGCAAAATTACAGTTGTGAAGTAGCAGAAAAAATGATTTTATGGTTAATCATATGGGTTAATCATATGGGTCACCACAACATGAGAAACTGTATTAAATGATTGCATCATTAGGAGGGGTGAGAACCATTGGGTTAAGGGGACAGAACAGCTAGAGAGGTAACTTAGTCACCTCTAACTGTAAGCTGTAGATCTATAGAATGCAAAGCATTCTTGGAGCATCAGCTTTCTGATCACCCTCACCACCTTCTGTGGCATGAGGGCCCACTTTGTCCCCTCCTTGAGAATCTGAGCAGTAGAGTGTCTAAAGTCATCAGCAAGGAAGTAAAGAAATTGTTCAACAGGGGCCCAACAAATGGAAAATCTGTCTCATTCAGAGACCTGGCAGGTAAGACTCCACTGTTTCAACAGTCTTTCTCTTTGCTCTGCTTTCTCCCAAGGGACAGACTTTCTCTCTGCTCCAACATTAGCTTAAAAGCATAGCACCAAACATTTTTGTCCTTTCTTCCATGGTTCAGCATCTCAGTTTCCTATCTATCACTGAACGAGACTCGATAGAAGCAGACTCACACACCACAGGTTGTCTTTACCCAATACAGTCCTCCCCACACTAGAGAGCAGAGAACCACAGAGAGGGCAATGGCTGTATATGAGTATTCCTCCTTAAACAGTGAGGGAAACCCTAGTGTCAAGTTAGACCAAGTGTCCCTGGCCACGTTCTGGCAGGGGTCATGAAAGCAACCCTACAGTGAATTCTGTTCATTCTGGGACTTCGAAGTGCATGGCTGTTGTTCAGGAGCATCATCCTAGATACCTCAGCCTCTCTGTTTCTTCCTCTTTCTCCGACAGCTTCCTTTCCAGCTCTGCCTTAGCTTCCGAGAGTTCAAGCTGGATACGAAGGATCTTGCTTTCATTCCGTTCCAGAGCTCCCTGTAACAAAATTCGCCCGAGGAAGTCTCTTTTTGAACAAAATTAAATTATCTTCCCTTAAAACCTATATCACGAATGTAGTTCTCTTTAGAGTCACTGGATGAGAACTAGGTTCAAGACAGGTCCCTAAAGTTAGACTAGGACAAGTGGCAGCTTTCATTCATCATTCATATCTAGCTCTAACATCATTTGCTCCTTGAATAATAGGAAAAAGCATATATATATATATATATATATATATATGCATATATAGGCTATTTCCATATATATAGCTTAAAAATGAAAATTCTGAAGCATTTTTAAATAGAAAATCTCAATCAGCTGTCACTGTATTTGATATCTTGGAGTGAATGACTAAAAGCATCAAGGCTAGAATAGCGAAGGTGCTAACACCTGCTCAGAGTCGTTGTTTATTTTGAACATCTAGGAACTCAGAATATAATGCTCTCAAAGTGAGCCGTTTAATTTTTATTATTTTATTATCATTCCTACAAAGGGGAGCTTTAATGGGTAGGAAGATCTTCTGGAACTGAGTAGTCAAATAATAAAGGCCAGGGACTTTCTTTCCAGGGATGCTCTTAAAGGGTCATTCAATTTTAAAAGTAGAAATTTGGTTTAAAGAAAAAAATCTCCAAAGCCTTTTTCTAGGTAAATACGTGTTTAAAAAAAATGCAAACAAGCAAACGATAACATTCTCGAAGAGTAGCGATAATAGAGCCCCGCACACAGGTGAAATGCGTGCTGTCGGCCAGCTAAGTCGGACGGTCCTGAGAGCAGGGAAAACTGCATCTTCTCTACGGAGAGTGTTTTAGCTACCGCAAAGAGTAAAACCGTGTAGTAATGGTGACGCGGTGACAACAAAACTAAGCTGCTGGGGATGTTAAGAAAGCCCCCTTCGTTCTTTTCTCAACCCTGATAGACATAAATCAAAAGCAGCTGAAACTCACCCTCTAGAATGTACTAAGGAAGTGAATCTTTAGAGGTGACATCAAATCATTTGAGTCTTATGGCTTCAGAGATCTGAATGTTTATAAAGCCGCACCCCCAAAAAGAAATAGTCCAAAGTTACATACACATGCAGAAAGCATTTTTGAGGCTGAAGTGACAACTCCACTTGAGGATAATGATACATGCTGCCATCTTGTGGTATCGAGTGGTACCGGTCCTAGTGTAAGAGCCTCAATACATACCTTAGATACGGTTGCTGGTTCATTTAATATACAACTAACCCAGGATACTATACAAAACTTAAACTGCCCCTAAAATCATATTTTATTGCTATAATGTTTAAGTATATAATAAAAGTTATTTCTTTTATTTAATACGGTGCTTTTAGAAAGCCCCGAGCTAAAACAGCCAGAGACCCAAAGTAAATTAAACAAAGTTCATCAACTTTGCACAAAGCAGCCTTTTGAAGGAGTTTTCAACGAAATGAAGAGATTCTAGAGAAATTTTTATGAAAAGGGGAGCGATAAGTGAGTTAAGAACCCTTTACTTCAAAACCACACGCAGAGACGGCACATCTGCCTCGCCAGTTTGTTATATAGCTGGAGTGGTGGGGTCCTTCCAACAGTGAGTGCTCAGACAGAGAAGTTCTGGCATCTTAATTTTCTATTACCACATTTCCCAAGAGGCTCCATCTACAATGCTCTACCGCATCTTTCAGAACTCATTTCCTCCATTGGTAGGGTATGCGTATTTTAATGTGTCCAGAGAGCTGTTCAAGGGTTTGCTTCAAGATGAAACTCAGTCGAAAGCAGAGAGCCTCTGTAGAGCTAATACAAATCAAGCACCTAGGTACTCTGGAAAGGTGACATTCTTTTCAGGACCCATCATCTTCTTTGGCATCAGACCTTCTCAGCAGTCCTGTCAATCACCTAGTCCACCTCCAGGAATAAAGCACAGGATGTTTCCAGAAAACACGCCTGTCAAAGACTGGGAACACAAATGGCCTCTCAATGACAGGATATCTGAGAATCTCACTTGGAATCTCATCTCACCAACAGATAGGGGGAGGCATTTAACAGACTGTTTTGAGAGGGCATTGATATAAATTTATTTAAATTCCCAACTCTGGGTAAGTGCTCACTGAGTACCCTACGGGCCAACAGTCTTCTAGCAAATGCTCCCCCATGTTAATATCTCAGGAAACCCCAAGGGACCTAGTTTAAAAGCAAATTCTGATTTGATAAAGTTGGGGACAGGGCAGATATCCTGAAAGTCTAACAAGTCGCTGGGTGATCATTTATATGGTCTGTGAGGGGTGCAGGCTAGGGAATAAAGTAAGTACATCATGGTGGTTTTGGCTATGGTTGGGGAATTTGCATTTGCTGATAATTATCTTGCTCTCTGAGCCTGTTTCCTCTGTAAAATGGAGACAAAAGTTCACTGGGGTGATAAAAGCTTTTGGCATTGTGTATAGCATATAGCAAACGCCTGAGGAAGTACCACAGCATAGTGGCTATTTCTAAGGTTGGCAGTTCTGCTTTCCCCTCAGAGAACTTCTCCCTCCCTGGCAATCTACCTCTGCTTCTTCCAGCTTCACTTGGGCTTCCGTCTTCTCTTGTTCAATCAATTTCTTGGCCTTTTCCAGTTCGGCTACATTCTTGATCCCTTCTCTCACCTGGTTTGTGAGACTACAAATCTGTTCTGAAATAGAGAAGATGGGGCATGTTAGAGGACACTCACTCTCACACACAACTTCTTCTTACTGGGACCATGTAACCCTTGGCAACTTCATGGGAATGCAAACCCTCACCCACAGAGAAGCATATTTGGAATTGGGGCTGGGGGAACAATCTCTTCTTTACTGTATTCCTTTGTCATCTGCCAGATGATGACCTCAACAGTTAGTGCTTCTCAGAGTCTCGTGCATAGGACCGCCTGTGTACCTTCACCAGCTCTGCTTGCTGGGACCATGGCAGACTTCATCTGGACATCCTCTCTCTCGCACACACAACAGAATCCCTGCACTTCGGTGGCCAACGCTTGATGTTGGCACCACTGGCTGCCGCTGAACGAGCCACTACTCAACACTGGAACAGAACCCCTAATCACAAGAAAGGTTCTCATCTACAGCAGTCCCAGAATGTCCCTTGACACGCCAGAAAGGCAGAGGGGCCCCTGGAAAGACAATGGCTGTCACTCCGGCACCTGGAAGTTCTGGCTAGCCTGGCATGAACTCAAAGCCTGTGAGGCCAGCAGTCAGAAACCTCTACTACCTGATACCATCTTTCTGGGGTTGGGTCTGAAACTTCAAGAGAGGAGGCTCTAGTTCCTAAAAGTAATGCCATATAGCCAAGAAACTTGGGGATTTGCCCAGCCCAGGAGAGGAGAGAACTTCAGCTCACCTGTTCCTCTAGTTCTCAGTCCTGGCCAAAGACAAAATAGGTCGCACTTAGTGCCAGATATATATATATATATATATATATATATATATATGAGTTGTTGGACTGTTTGTTTTTTGAGAACCAAGAGCCCCTCTCAGAACACAGGCTATTGTTAAGACCCTATTTCCAGACACACTATCTACTTTGGTTGTAGGAAATAGATTAGCAAGCAGGACCTGGGTGGAAGCCTCCAGAAAGTGCTATATACACTGCTTGTGGGGAGGGGTGGATCATCAGTGCTCTCACTGTGAACTCTGCCTGATACAACACTGACCCTGAAGGCAAGATACACTCACTGGCACAACGGAAGCATGGCTGCTGTGGGGTAACCCAACATGTGCTGGTGTGATTTCAGGTTCACTCCACACTATGAAATTCATATCAGGTAACTATAAATCTGGTCAAGAGCCTGGTGCTGGGGAAACCACAGGCCTCAGTGAGGAGCCTATTACTGCTGCTTCGCTAGAGGACATGCTGTCAAACTGCCTGGTTGGTGTTGATGTTTACACTCACGGAGTAGTGCTGCTTGCTGCCTTGGTCAGATAGGCTTCTCTTTGCAGGGGGCAGCAGTTAGTATACAGATCCGCAGCTGACCTAAATGCTGAGTGACTGCTGAGAAGTCCAGCCTGCACTACATACCTATAGTGTTCCCTTCCAGTCTTAGGGAAAATGGCAGAAGAGGATGCAGAAAGAATGTAAGAGCCCCAGGATGGCCAGAGTGCTGTAAATACTATCTCTTGAACATACATAGATGTCATAGCATGAAATCATGTCACTCATGAGATCACGGCAGCTGTGATTACCCCAAGACATCCACAAGACTGGGACCTGCTAGTCATAGATGGGGGAGGGGCTGATGAGGCTCCAACCTGCTCCAGCCATCTGTAGGCATTGGCTACTCCAGCACAGGGACTCATTTTCCTCGGTGCTATACCCATTTGTTTTTGTGCCCATGTTCCGGTAAAGCTGCAATCCATGCTCGTGCAAGCTACACTACTTAAACTCAGCATGTTAACAACAACAACAGCAAAGACGGGAATGTAAGAGGCAAACTTGTAGCAGAAAAAAGAGGGTTCAACAGAAGGAGGGAGATAAGAGAGGGGATAATAGTGGCTGCATATTATTAAAATATATTACATATATGCTTGAAATTGTAAAAGAATAATAATCCCAAAATTCTTGCAAAAATTAGATAAAAGGGCATATGAACTAGAATCTTTTTCTGCTGAGGAAAAAAAAAAAAACTCAAAGCAGCTTTTTCTCAACTCTGACTATACCATTTGATCATCTTAAGAGCTTTAAAATAAAAGCTCAAAATCACGCCCCATCCAAGGCCACCAATGGGACCCAGACCTATGGCCTCAACTGGGAGGTTATTAAAAATGAAAATTCATATGCTCCACCTCAGATCCAGGGCGTCAGAAGCTCTGTGTTGGTTGTGGCTGTCTGTTCCCAGCTGGTACATGGCTGAGCTCTCTGGCCACTGATCTAGGACATTCCACAGCCCTGTAAGTGAGTTCATTGTGGACTGGTACAGGGCAGCAGAGAGGACTCACTCACCCCTCCAATAGCAATGAACTTGCTTCCAGGGCACTTCAGGGATTTCATGCGTATCACTGTAGGCGTTAGAATAACTTGGCAGTCTCTTTGAGTTGCTCTTTGGCAATATACCAAAAAGTTTAAGTCTATTTCCTTAACCCATCAGTTTCATTTCTAGGGACCTATCCTACTGAAATATTTTACATACGCATAATATATACGTGTGTGTGAATGCATAGGATATAATTATTCAGATTGTGTATAATCAGGTTTGAAATTAGTGAGATCTAGTTAAATAGCTGTTAGGTATACTTAATATGCAGTTTGGGTTTTTTTTTTAAGAATGTAGCCTATCTCCAAGGCTTGGCACGCTAAGAAATACAACATACGTTCATAGGACAGTAGCACAGTTCAGTAAAGCATGCACAGACAGGAGTCCAGATGGTTGGGCTCAAATCCCAACTCTATAACTTATGAACTGCAAATTCAGACAAGTAACCTACCCTTGAATTTTACAGATTGAGGACATTCACATGAAGGCCAATCTCAGGGTTAAACGATGAATAAATGAATGTAGAAGAACCCAAGATATAGCATGGGTTACTGAAAATCTTAATGTATTCAAAATATACTAATGAGTGAAAAGTAAATGGTACAGAAAATGGATAATTTGGGTAATATAGTCCTATAAATATGTATGTGGGAAATCTCAATAAGGCTGTGGAAATGAAAAAAAATTATTGGGAGAGTGCCTTCCTTATAATAAGTAGATCAAAGGTGTGGCCCTATTTTTACCTTTAGAATTAATTCAATACAATAACATCTACAGTACCTTTTTTTTCTTTTCAGAGTATTAAAACTTTGAAAGTCAAACATGGATGAGAATGTGAAAATGTCAAGGCTCTCCACCCAGGGAAGACAGCTTTGCCCTGAAGCCAGGCTCTACCCCAAGCCCTTGTTTTGGATGCATGCCCAGCTGACAGTACCCTGAAGGTCCAGGTTCTGCCTCCTCAGGGTCTCCTGGGCTTCGGTGCTCTCCTCACAGGCTTGCCTGAGTGTGAGCACCTCAGAGCTGAGGGCCCGGGCCTCCTTCTGAGAGGCTTGCAGCAGCACCTGGGCCTCCTCCTGCTTCTGCTTGGAGGCAGCCAGAGCCTCCTCGGAGTGCTGCTGCTTCCGCTCCAGGGTAGCTGCCACAGAGCGCGCCTTTGCCAGGTCAGAAAGGGCATCCCCCAGCTCCAGCTGCAGCCTGTGCCTGGCCCTCTCAAGGGAGGCATTCCTGGCATTGGACACCTCTATGGCTTCCGCAGCCTCCTGCAGTCTAATCGCCAGCTTCTTCCTGAGGAGAGAGCCAAAGGTTACAGTGAGCGAAACCAACACTGGGCAGCCTGTGCCTCTGGCTTAAGCATCAAAGCAGTCAGCGCCTTGTTTGTTGGCAGAGTGGGCTTCCTGCTGACCCCAGCCTCTGGCTCCTATGTCCACATGGATGCTACTCCTCCCTCTTTACCAGCCTGGATCTGGAACTCGGACTCTCTTTAAATTCCTATAAAGAAAGATTTGCTTACCCTAACACTTTCATAAAGATATTATGAAACAGATCCTTATATTTAGATGTAAAGCTATTACTGACATTTCAAAAGAACTAGGAGAAAGAAGTTTGCTTTGAACATTTTGATACAGTCCCTAAAGGGTTCCTTGAATGTGTCTTCCGGAGAACTCTCTTGTTCTCTCCAGCTCAGCCTCTTTCTGAGTGCTTCCCAGATCTTACAATTCCCTCTTCTCTTCCTTATTGGCTTGAATGGCGATCATATTTGCATTCAGCCCAGATCCGCCTACTGCAGGGCTCCTTTCACAGACCTTGCTGTCTCAGCTCCGACACCTTCCGTATTAGAGGGGTGTGGTCAGTGGTGTGGACTTCCTCTGTCCATGCGGTATAAGAGTCTTGGGAAGTTTGGTGCATGGACTGTGTTTTCCTGCCTACATGTCCTACAGAAATCCAGCTGCACCATTTGTACTCTTTCATTAAAACGAACAGATTTTTCTTTCATGAAATGAACTATAGGTACCAAAGCGTTTGCTCTCCTGTGACAGCCTGAGAAAGGACTTCAGTAACTCACAAGTACCACTCAACTAGCCCCTAACCCCAAAGCGGTGTGATACGGCTCCCCATGTGTGGGATGCTAAAACAATCTATCTGTGCATGTTATCTAGAAGGCCCTGAGCTCTGCTCCTTCCTTGTTCTCTGGCTTTATAACATCACACTTCAGTGTACTTTTTTATTTTATTTTATTTTCTATAATTTATTCACTTTATATCCTAATTGTAGCCCCCTCCCTCATCTCTTCTGGATCCCACCCTCCTTCCCTCTTCCTTCCCATCACTGTCCCTTAGTTCACTGAAAGAGGGAGGCCTCCTCTCCTACTATCTGACCCTATCTCATCAAGCCTCATCAAGACTGTCTGGAGCCTCTTCCTCTGTGGCCTGTCAAGGCCAAATCACCAGGGGAAGGTGATCAAAAAGCAGGCAACCGAGTTCATGCCAGTGACTGCCACTGCTCCCCTTACTAGTGTTCCCATATGGAGACTGAGCTGCCTAAGGGCTACATCTGAGCAGGTGGTCTAGGTCTCTCCAGCCATGGTCTTTGGTCTTTGACACAGGCCTCACCCCCACCCCCTGGGCCCAGAATTTTGGCTTTCTTGGCTTTCTTTGGCTTTCCTGTCCCCTCAGGGTCCTTTCCTTCCTTTTCTTCTTCCTTAAGACTCCCTGTGCTCTGCCCTAAGTTTGGCTGTGAGTCTCTATAGCTGCTTTGATCCCCGGCTGGGTAGAGTCTTTCAGAGGACATCTATGGTAAGCTCCCACCCTGTTCCCTTTCTTCTGGTATCTATCCTGTTTTCCCTTCTGAATGAGGATTAAGCATCCTCCCTAGGGTCCTCCTTGTTTAGCTTCTTTAAGTCTGTAAATTTTAGTATGTTTATCCTATATTATATGCCTAATAAGTGCTTATAAGTGAGTGTATATCTTAAGTGTCTTTCTGCTTCTGGGTTACCTCACTCAGGATGATCTTTTCTAATCTAGAAATTTGCAGGCAAATTGACACACTTTCTCATAAGAAATTCTGGTGCTTACACCAGCCTAAAAGAGTAGGATGCTAAAATCATATGTATTTTAACTACACCTATGGTGACTGGCACCATAAAAGCGATCTGGTTTGGGTGACTAACTATGCTGGTTGTCCCAAGACTGAGGGTTTTCACTGGAGACATTTAACATATATTTGTCTGGGAAATTTTATCATAAACTGGATACACTAATTGCTAGCATTTCATTGAGAATTTGCTCTATGTTTAAAAGCAACTACTACTGTTTTGCACCATAACTTTCCAACAGCATGTACTTACTCAACTGCCTAGCTTTTAAAAAAGGATATGAGAGATTAAGAAACTAAAAACATTGTTTTCAGAGCACAACCACGCAACAGGCTCAGGAGAGGATCTTTCACTCTCCAGCTGAAAATCACAGGACTTCCCACTTCTCTATAGCTGTTTGCCTCCCTGAGGTGATTAGGAGGAAAACTGTGATATAGTAAAAGCATATTTATATAATATTCAAATAATATAAAAACAAAACTATTCAAATATTACCATGCTACCTAGTATTTTTTCTTTGTCACCTACTACCAAACCAATGACAACAAATATGTGTGATTAAAATGCATTATCTACATTATCTATCTGCATTCTTTATTCTTTCCTTTCTTTCTACCTAACAAAAAAAAAACACAACTGTCAACTAGAATGATAAGTAGAAACTTTCCATTGAAATTTTCAGTCACTAAAAAGAAAACAAGAAAAGCTTATTTAGAAGTGAGTGGCAGATTGGATATAAAGGGGTGTTTCTGGTCAATTCTCCATTTTTCTGGGGTCCAGGATTTTGTAAACCCCTAGGGTGGGTATTTTTAGCATCTGTCATTCCAATGCCCTTCTTGAGCTTCTGTGGATGGAGGTGGCTCATTTGGTTCCCTGCTGGGACACAGCATACCAGCTGTTCTGTAAGTACACAACATCCCCATTCACAGTTCAGGTGAGGAACTGAACATTATTTCAGGTTGAAGCCTAAAAGAATTGTATTGGTCATTCTTGGATATTTGCAAATATATCAAATACTGTTCTTTTAAGTAAACCATTAATGGCTGTAACCTGTAGAGTCAGTTTTACATGTTCTCTCAGCACACATTCACTCAATCCATAGGCCAATAAGCATGTCAGTTCTACTCTTTGGTGCTGGATCTTGGACTATCTGGCTTCCTTACTCCTAAAGATTCTGAGAATAGCTTTCTAAACTATTGTGTGTCCTTAGCTATAAAACTGAAAGTTTAATTTTAGGAGCGTTCCAAGGATAAATCCTTTAAAAGGAGCCTTTGTCACATAAGACAAAGAATATATATGATAATAAAGGTTAACATGTTTCCAGTTGTCCCTTCTGCACAGAATAATTGATAGTCTCCAAATCTTATACCGAAGACCAAGTACCTCTAATGATGGACACACATACATAAATTAAATCAGTCATTTGTTGTAGTAAATAAAGTGTAGGTTTACAAGTGCTAGTGACCCAAAATTTTTAAAGCATAACTCAAAGTCCCAATGTTCTAGAAAGATTTTATTATGCTCTGAGAAAGAGCCTTTTTCTTTATCTAAGACATTTTAGTAGTCTCAATCAATTATAAAATATTATAATAATTTAGCCCCTCTAGACTACATACTTCTCTCCAGAAGTAACTGTTTCATCTTTTGTCTTGGACTTATTAAAAAACTCTGGAAGGATTTGTTAAACACATAGGATAAGGTGACCCTGTCATTATTCTCATTCTCTTGTGTGTGACCAATTGAAGGTTGAGGGAGCCTTGACCTACTCACTTGGCTTCCTCCAAGTCTTCAGTTCTCTGGATAGCATCATGTTCATACTTTGTTCTCCACTGCACTGTTTCCTTGTTGCCTTTGGATAGAGCCTGGTGCAGCTCAGCCTTGACCTCTTGTTCTTCTTCATACTGCTCTCGTAGAAGGTCATAGTCATGCTTGGCCGACTGCAGGGCATGAGCCAGGGTACTCTGAGACTGTAAAAGGCATACTTTTAAAAACAGGCACGTTTTACCATTAGCAATGTGATCTTTGGAAGTGACATACTCTTTTCAAGTAAAGCTAACACCACCTATAAAATTCAAGTTGAACTTAAGCCCAGCAAGAAAATGCTAAGGAAAGACTATGGGAAAAGACAAAAAGGACAGTTATATAACCTGCCATTAAGACAGGAAACACATTTATATTTAAGGAAATGGCAGCCTGCATGAATTTCAGTAGAAGAAACGCTTATAATATACTGGGAAACATAAAGGAGCACTCATTATTATTTAGGCACTATGATTTATATTTAACAATACATCAGTCGGATTTTGTTCAAACCAGAAGAGTAAGATTTAGTCTATCCCTTTCATTCTACTTATCAAAAAATAAAATCCTAATGTTTACATTTAGAAAATGATAACATTATAGTACTTTCTATATTTGTTGGAAGACAGAGCTGATTTTTTTTTAGTTGTTTTTGTTGTTGTTTTGTTTTTGAGACAGGGTTTCTCTGTGTAATAGCTCTGGCTGTCCTGCATTCACCCTGTAGACCAGGCTGGCCTCGAACTCACAAAGATCTACCTGCCTCTTTCTCCTGAGTGCTGGGATTACAGGCATGCACCACCACGCCTGGCAACAGAGCTGATTTCAAGGAACATTTTTTATCACTTAAGTGGTTATTTGGCTAATGAAATGACATCATCCCCAGGAGATCACCATAGGTCTTTTTGACAAAGTTGAAAAACAAAGAAAAAACCTAAGGCCACCATCTTAGACAGGTGCCTGTCTGTGAGTACATGCCTAATGGCATCCTCAGCCACATATCCCTAGATGGGGAACAAAGAGCAGTAAGAATGAGGATAGAAGTTTAAAAAATGCACAAGATATATGAAATATCATTGACAATATTCAAACTGTGGAAATTTCATAAGCACAGGGTGTGGGGGATACAACGAGATTATCTGTGGAATCTCACCAGTCTTGGAAAAGATAAAGATAACAGACACCAGGTTCTAAGAGTTCTGATAGACCCCCAAATAGTTTTGACCAATAAAAGTCTACACCATGATATTATACTCAACTAAGTTAGAAATCCAAGTCAAAGAGAGAGCTATAAAACTAGAGAAGCAATACTAATTCACATGTAAAAGAACTCCAAAAAGACTAACAGCAGATCTGGGCAGAAACTTTCTAAGCCAGGAGGGCATAATCAAGTTCTAAGAGAAAAGTATCATTCAACAATGAAAGAAAAATAAAGACAATCCAGGGTAAGCAAAGGCAGAGGACTCACCATTGTGAGTGAGACTGGTTTCATAAGAAGCGCAGAGGATGGAAGGAAAAGTGCAAATCCACACAGGTAAGGGCAGTAAGTACCATTATAAAGGAACACATACACTGTCTTGAGTCTGCTTTGTCTGGATAGAACATGACTGCTACCATCTTGGAGCACAGGAGCTATAATCACTGCCAGGAGCCTCTCTAGAGACTAGGCATATTAACATTATGTTGGAGAGAGAGAGAGTAAAGGCCCACAGGCTGATGAGGCTTGGCAGAATGGCAGGGGCCATGATTCCATTTGTGAGAGCCTCACAATGCTCGTCTCCTTCTCAAGGTTATAAAGAAGGTGGAAAGCTGACTCGAGGTGGGGAGTTTGTGGTGTGTAGAGGTAGGATTTTTCAATGGTACAGCTTTTTGTGAGTGCTTCATGCATTGGGAGTCTTCAGTCGTGTAGCCGCCCAGAAGTCTCCCAGTGGTCTTTCTGGTAGTATCTTCCAGTCACCCACGTTCCTGTGGGTAATCCCAATAAACTCATTGGTCCACCATACCGGACCTGGAAGAAATATTTTCTTTGATATGTTGGTACCCTTTCTATCTGTGGTGAGGAGATGTTTCTTTACTTCTCCCCAGGGAAAAATAATGTGGCACGTACATATAATAGAAAACTGTAATGCAACTGTATAAATAATGATAAAAGAAGAATCAAACTTTATCATGACAGAAAATCACTAAACCGTAAATGTAAACCAAAAGAGAGATGGGAAGGAACAAAGAATATATAAAACAATCAGAAAAAAAGGT
The DNA here is from genome assembly GCF_030254825.1 of Meriones unguiculatus. Lineage (NCBI taxonomy): Eukaryota > Metazoa > Chordata > Mammalia > Rodentia > Muridae > Meriones > Meriones unguiculatus. The sequence goes on along the minus strand of NC_083364.1, from coordinate 51,533,235 downwards.
AGTAAATTCTTACACATCCATATGGTGAAACTCACTGGAAATATACCACTGCTTGGGACCCTTGACGACCTTCAGTTCAAGTAAGAACTGTGGTAGAAACACACACTTCTCTTGTCCTAAGTCTGATGAACTACAGGTGTAATTTTAATGATAAAGAGAATTCTTTGGTTATCAGAGGTCCTCCTGGCACGAAGAAGGACTAACCTTTGACTTCACCCACTACAACTAGAGTGCTTGTCCCTTTCTCTTTCTCAAGAGAAAATACCGAGGCTCACCGGCCAAGCATTATTTTGTTGCTGTTTTAAACAAATACCATGTGACTGGAGAAGGAAATGATTGACACATTACCCTAGTCTCCTCCTCTAGTTGCCCTCTCAGTTCTTCAATCTGCCGAGTGAAGCTGCTCTTTTCCCTGGAAAGCTGGCTGATCAGAGCCTCCTTTTCTTCCAATTTTTTTAAACACTCACCTAGGGAAAGATTTCACAGTATAAATTAATCATTGTCCTTCTCAGTGATTGCCATCCCTGCCTATTGACTTTCAGGACCACCACAAGGACTCCTACCCAAATACTGTTTATATAAAGGGAAGGCCTAAGAGGTCCCATACAGGTAAACCAGGACAATGAGCCATTTCTAGACACAGAAGGAAAGACTCCCCCCCCCAAAAAAAAACAACACCTGATCTTTAGCAGTGAGTATGAGCCTCTTGGGTTGGAGAATGAGTCCAGGGGAGGCAGTAGCACGTCCACTCACCACCCTCACTCTGTAGCACTGCCTTCTGTGCTGTCAGGTCGTTTGCCAACTGAGTCACCTCATCCAGTTTAGCGTTTGCTTCACTCAAGCGCCTTTCGTACTGACCACAGAGTTTCTCAGCATTTGCCTGTGATTTTAGCAGAAAATGTCCACACTAAATTGCATAGTTACTATAATTACTAAGTTACAAAAGGAGGGTGGTGATGCTCTGTTCTGGGACCTATATGCTTTCTTCCGTTTCTGGAATGAAAAACACAGCCAGTATCAGGAAAATGTATCCTTTAAATTAAGCACATTGAAAAAAAAATAAATCTTCTCAGATTCAAATGCAACTCCCTAAATTTTAGGAGTCTCTCTAGAATTCTACAGTCTTCTAGAGAAGGCAGTATGTCACAAACCAGTGTAGTACCAGATAGAATCATTTCATGTTACTATTATAAATATTTAGCTTTCTCTTCCACTAAAATATGTTTCTCGGGGGTAAATGTTCTGCTTGATCTCAGATTCATGATGTGTGGAATAATGTTTAAATTTATTAAAAGGGGAAAAAGATGGCTAGGGAGGAAGCATGTGTAAAAGGAAATCTGGAGGGATGAGCAAGGTTCACAAAAGAGAACAGACAGATTTGAGTTCCAACAGCTTAGTACAAAATCTGCTTAAGAAACTGTACCCCTTATCAAGAGGGTTGAGGCTTGACAATGCTACTAACATTTCATTTTCAAAGTTTAGATTCTCTGAATTGGCTTTTCATGCTTGGAGGAAGGGATGTGTTAGTCTTTCTACTTCTCCCTGATTTAAGTAACCAGCCTAGTCACAAGGTTCGTGCAAGTTATTTTGACTCTCAAAGTCCTCAGAGAGGAGTAAATGCAAGATTGGAGTTGGGTAACTACTTGAGAATTAATTGTAGTTTGTACTCTCATTATCTATATGAGCAAAAGTGACATAGGACATTAATGAGCTATGTGGTTCTGTAGACTTTACATGGCCTGCTGCTTGCATGCCAATGTTCTTATCTCCTCCCATCCCATATGTGATTCAAACCAACAATTCAACAGGCACTCATTGCTGATATCCACACACTGTTAGCAATATAGGCCCATAAAGTACAAGAAGAATGGGGATGTCGTGATATACACCTTAAATTTAAAGTGTGTTTTGGAGAGCTTTGAAGTACAGAGAGAATTGCAAGGGCTTTGTTGCAGCTGTGAATTTCCATTCTCCACAATTGTAAAGCTCAGTAAAGCCACCTGGGAAGGGCACCCACCATGACTTTAGAACTGTTGCAATTTCAAAGCCCTTCTGAACTATAGAGTTTGTTCAGTCAGTCCAGGGAAACTTGATGAGGCCCCGTCTCAAAATTTAGAAAATATCAAGATGGCTAAACCTATAATTCAGCATTGGAGTACTTCCTTCCTGCATGAAAGACAAAGCCCCCAATATTGCAAAAGAAAAACTTGCTCCTTCCATTAGCAAACATTTCTAGTCCTATTCCAATGCTTCTCTGCTTCCCCCTCCCCTGCTACTTCCATATCAAGATGTCTATAAGGAGGCTTAGAAAAGTCTACCTTAGCTCTGGCCATCTGATCAGCACGGGTCAGGAGGTCATCCACTTGTAGCTGGAGGTCACTCTTGTCTTGCTCTAGCACGTGCCTGATATGCTGTAAGTGTTCTACCTGGCCCTCAAGCTCAGCGAGGGTCTCTGCGTGTCTCTTTTTCAAAGAGGCAGAGGTTGCCTCAAAGTACTGTGTGGTCTCTTCCATGTCATGACGAAGCTTCTGAAATCTGGCTTCCTGTTGCTTCGTTATCTCCATCTGAGCCAGACTGGTGCCCCCTGCCTCCTCCAGCCTCTCACTCAGATCTTCTAGGTCTTGGGTGAGCTCAGCTCTCTCTCTTTCCACCTTGGCTCTAGTGGTCCTTTCATTTTCAAGTTCCTCTTTCAGGTTTAGTATATGAGTCTGGAAGAATAAATTATTTTGACATGCAATAATTACTTGTTACATATTTCTATATGCAACAAGGCTATTACATTCATTTCGGTCTCAACTTAAAAGCCAAACATGAATATTTTTCATTCCTAATTTATAACTAAAGGAAATTGAACACCAAGAAATTAAGTGATTTTTTTTCTCCAAATCAATCCCAAGAAGCATAATTACAATTTTCAGTTCTTCCATATCCCCCAGCCCTACAGTATAGACAACATCATTAAATTATACACATGGAGAGAGTCTTACCAAAAGAGCCCCCTCTCAAAAAAAAAAAAAAAGGAAAGGTATACATTTAGGTGGGTAAGGATACAGAAAGGATCAGGGAGGAGTTAGGGGAGGGGAAACTGATCAGAATATATTGGATAAACAATCTATTTTCAATAAAAAAGAAACAGGCTTCTCATAAAAATAACACTTAAAAAAAGAACTACTTTCATGTGTCAAGAACAAATTTTAAAGGAAGCTTATAAAAACGTGGCAAAGTGGCTCATATGTGCCAAAAAAAAAAAAAATCTTATCCATCTTAGTAATTACAAACTTCAAAATTCTGTCCACAGAACAAACACCCAATTCGAGCAACTTGCCCTTAAGAAACAGTAGCTACTCATGTCGGCAAAGTTGGTCAACTGGCTTCTTTGTTTTCAGATTCCAAGTAGTAGATTTGCAGTGATGAATGGGAACTGGTGGAGGTCACCATTAGTAGTAGTGGTGTTACCTTTAGTAGTCCTTACTAAGTTAACTTACTAACGTTAACAGTGATCTGAGATACTAGCACAGGCAGGGTTATTAGCAAAAGGAAAGTTTTGATAGAAGACTCAGAACTCCAGACCCTCCAGTGCAGAGATTAAAAGTTCTGGAAATCTTCGTAGAGTCATTATATTCATTGCAGTGAAGCCAATGATGTTCACTGATAATGTCTTAAGAAATTAGGCAAAGGTTAGGAGAGAAGGAAAGACTATTTAAAAGTGTTTCCTTTAAATTAAATAAAATGGCCTAAAGAAAGTTATGCAATGGGCATTAAGGAGCGTTAAATTGGCACTTCCTGTAGCCAGTGGAGAGATAGGGACACCAACCCCCCCACACACAAAAAGCTTCTACCCAAAATGTGTCTTGTCCACAAGAAGTATAGGGGCAAAGATGGAAGAGAGAATGGCAAAGGAGTGACTGGCCCTGCCTGAGACCCAGGGCCAATCACTGTCACTATTAATGATACTCTGCTGTGCTTGCCGACAGGAGGCAGATGCAGAGACCCAAGGCCAAGAAATGGGCAAAGCTTGGGGAGTGCTGTGGAAGAGTGGGAGGAAGGATAAAGGGAGATGGAGGGGTCAAAGACACCAGAAGAAGATCTACAGAGTAAGTTAACCTGGGTCTGTCAAGACTGACAGAGACTGAGCCACCAACCAAAGAGCTTACATGAACAGAACATAGGCCCCATATACATATGAGCAAGTATGCAGCTTGGTCACCATGTGGGTCCTCTAACAATAGGAGTAGGGGCTGTCAGAATCTGTTACCTACAACTGGGTCACCTTCCCCTAGCTGGGCTGCCTTATCACTCCTTGGTGGGAGAGGATGTGCTTAGTTAGTCCTGCAGTGACTTCAGATTCCAGTAACTTGGTATTAATTGGTGGCCTCCTCTTCTCTGGGAGGAAGGAGATGGGGGATGGGAGAATAGGGGTGTGGGGTGGAACTGAGAGGAGAGGAGGAAGCGGGCTAGGATGAGGATATTAAGGGTGAAAAAAGGAAAGGTATTTCTCTAGGTCTATGCCAGCTTAGTCCACCAGTTTTGTATACAAGGTATCTCAGGATATATGCTTAAAAACATTTTAATTTCTACCTACAAGTAAATGTGGTTATTGAATCTGAAATATTTATCTCAAATAATACTGTGCTTGGCTCAGACACATCAGCGCACTTCCTCATAAGTAATCTTTAGAGAGTCATTAGGTACAAAACACTTTCTTTTGGATAAATTACAAGTGTTGTTTTATTTTGGGTAAAGTCAAGTGTCATTTGAAGATAAGTTCAGAAAGCATGATGCTTAATGTTGTTTCTGAAAATAAAGCACATTCACAAGGAATGAGACTTGTTTTCTTATTGGGCTTAAACTATTCCAGAAGATAAGCACCAACATGGGGCATCATTGAGATGTTAATGCAAGAACAACAACAACATCTATATGGATGCATGCGCAACACCATGTATGCACATGTGTACAGCCATAATAGTGCTTTTTTTTTGCCTTATAACATGGTGATGCAGTGTAAAATAATCACTTAGTCGAAAACTTCCAAATTGCCATCCACTATGAAATAATGCTTTGGGTTTATGAATAGCTATATAGTCTGCTGAATTTTAAATTAATTGCTTTCTAACCATAAATGTTAGAACACTAAACTAATGACACAGCGGGTCATGTACTGTTCTTCCCACATAAACATATTGTTGCATTTAATAATTTGAGCTCAGTAGTGTCAAGATTAATGTGTTAAAAATTATGCACTCTGGATTTAGCACAATTCCTAGATTTAGCACAGCAAAAGTTCAAAGAACAAGCTACTTGTTATTATTCTCAGGAGAAAGGAATTTAAGCTTAAGAAGTAATTACCCCTCCGGGGTCACACATTTGTGAGATTCCATTTACCTTCTTAACTGCTGACCTTTACTCCCTCTTCCTAAAGCTGGCTACAGCATGGGTTGTGGGAGTGCCACCCATCACTCATGGCTCTAAATGCTGCTGTACAGAGTTAACTGATAATTGGCTACCTGAAGCTCTTTCACCATCTTCTGAAGCTGAGACACCCGGTCCTTCTCATTCTCCACCTTTGAATTCATCTGACCCATTTCTAGTTCTTTCCTGTTTAGAAAAATATGACGAAGACAATCTATCAGAATAATAACATATTTAAATAGTTTAGAATTATAGAGTAGCATATGCATTTTTACTGTAAAACTACAACCATTACCTCTGCCCCTGAAGTCTTCATGACTGTTACACAATCCTTGTTCTCTCTCTCAAAAACCATGATCACATGTTTGGTATGCATCCTTCTAAACTTAAGTACTCAACAAATGGTGTGTGTGCATGTGTGCGTGCTCACCCGTGTGCATGGTAATAGTAGAAATATTTTCATTTTCTCTACTGTAGAATCTGCATTATTGTGTGAATTTTATGTATAGATATATAGCATAATCTGACCCAAATAATATAAGGGACATGCTTCTACACTTTTTCTGCACAGAGCTTGCTTTACAATAAGCCTACAACACATAGTCAACATTTTCAAACTCTGGCCTACAGCCTGCTAAGGCATGGAGTCTGATCTTCAGTTTACCAGACTGACACAATTTTCAGCACTGACTGAAAAGGGAACCCTGTCGTCATCTCCTAGCCTGCCATTCCATTACATTGTTAAGGTTACCCCAGATACATGTAAAGTGTAATAAAGTCGGAGCATGCTTGAGGCCAAGGCATGCAGGCAAAGAAAGTCAGAATCTCAAAGTTGCTCACTTGCCTATCTTTTTAAACTATGGACCCCAACTTTGGTATGTTCTCAGTTTTAACCTTGCATTTGGAACTCACTTGTGCTTCTTTTATTTAGTAGAATATAAATCTTTAAGCATTATTAAAAAAAAAAAAACTCTAGCACACAAAAGACAAAAGATACAAACTGTTAAGCTGCATTTCACCAGCCGGCAGTTCTAAACAGGAAGTTCTAAACAGGAAGTTCTAAACAGGAAGCCACCTTCCCACCAGGTCCACATGGGCACAAAGAATGCGAGGAAACCGATGGGAACTTTTCGTAAATTTTATCCCTTCGTGTAATTATGGCTTTAGGTTTTAAGAATCAATGTTTATATATTTTGCAAAAAAAAAATATACCCAACACAAATATTAATGAAGGTGTTTCTGAGAAAGAAAATAAATATTATTTAAGTGGCCATACAGTTTTCGAGGCTTCATAAAAACAGTCAGGTTTCTGCTGTGTTCATGTTGCTGTTGGTTTTATCACAAGTATAAAAAATAGACCACTTTATATAGACTCATATTTCCATAAATCACCTCTCATATTTCTTATTCCTCCCAACATTCTCATCTTCTAGGTGGACACTTTTATTATGTCCTCTAGACTGTGTCTTTACGCTATTTTTGCAATAGAGTCCGTCTAACAAAAAATATCCCTTTCCCAGGCTTCTAGTCACCATCTCGGGCCTTGTGATCTCTGGCCTAGAAACCTGACGCTGACATGAGAGCACTGCTTCTCCCCATACAGAGATTTTTCCCAGAATCCCCTGACAGTTGAACGATGCTCACTTCCTCAGCTGCTCTGCCAGCTGCTGCCGGCTGCTCTCCAGGTTCTCCATGTCCTCCTGGTTCATCTTTAACTCCCCCTCCAGCTTGCGCTGCTCCCTCTCACACTTCATTCTGGCTTTCCTCTCCCGTTCAAGGTCACCTTCCAGCTGGCAAAAAAAAAAAAAAGACTGCTTATCCAAATAAAAGAGTTTATATCTTAGCTAAGAGGAAGTGTTTACATTAACTACTTTCTTTCAGAAAAAAATAAAAAAAATTCTATAAATTATGCATAGAAGTATTTTAGGATCCAAAACAGGGATCAGCAGGTAATGTCAGCTGAGACGAGTCTGAAGACCTGAGTTTGATCCTCAGGATCCATGAGCTAGAAGGAAAAACTCAACTCTCATAAGTTACAATCTGACCTGTACATGTGCACCATGCTGGAATGTACACCACCACACACTACAACCAAATAAATCAATCAGTAAACATATGTTTGTTTGTGACAGGGATTCTCTGTGTAGCCTTGGCTGTCCTGGACCCCCTTTGTAGACCAGGCTGGCCTCGAACTGATATTGATCCACCTGCCTCTGCCTCCCCGAGTGCTGGGATTGCAGGTGTGTGCCACTGTGCCTGGCTATTAAACATAATTTTTAAGTTTAAAGAGTTAAATAAAAATTACACACATCAGTAAGTTACAAAAACAAAGAGAAATCAAAGATGGATGAACATTCTACAGATTATAAATGATAAGCTCTTTCCTAACATGGTAACCAATAGTGAGTGGCCAATTTGCCCATTTGATTGCTTCTTGGGAAAGGTAGCTCACTTCTTCACCTGGAAGCTCATGTCCTGGGTTGATATGTCTTATTTAATCATAGGTACTTCTTCAAAAGACTTCAGCATCAATCAGTCTCTGGGTAAGCATCCATGAATATTCACAACCTACCTGGGACTCATAGAGCATGATGCTTTGCTCTTACCCCTTTATGCTTCCCCTTTATACTTCTAGCCCATAACAATTGTTATATTCTAATGTTCTACAGAACTACTCAGATATAGCTCTCTTTGGGTTCATGTTGATAACAGTGATAGAGAATTTGGTTTAGTGGGAAGCTAAGAAACAGGTAAAATATTACTTTTGTTTGTTGGTCAGTTTCAATGATTTTTCATAACTACTAAAATATATGAAATTTAAATTCTGTACAGAGGGTTGTTTCTTGAAGGTAGGTGTTTTTTAAAAAGCTATACTATAGAGCAACAGTAATAAAAGATGCATGGCACTGGCACAGAAACAGACTGGTGGGGCAATGGAACCAAATTGAAGACTCAGAAATAAACCCACACACCTATGGATAGGTCATTTTTGACAAAGAAGCCAAAACCACACAATGGAAAAAAGATAGTATCTTCAACAAATGTGCTGGTCTAACTGGATGTCTACAGGTAGAAAAAATGCAAATAGATCCATATTTATCATCCTGCACTAAACTAAAGTCCAAGTGGATCAAAGACCTCAACATAAAACCAGACACACTAAATCTGTTAGAAGAAAAAGTAGGAAGAGCCTAGAACTCATTGGCACAGGAGACAACTTCCTGAACAGAACACCAACAGCTCAGGCTCTAAGATCAATGATTAATAAATGGGACCTCATGAAACTAAAAAGCTTCTGTAAAGCAAAGGACACTGTCAACAGATCAAAACAACAGCCTACAGACTGGGAAAAGGTCTTTACCAACCCTATAGCCGGCAGAGGTTAACATACAGAATATATAAAGGACTCAAAAAATTAAACACCAACAAATAAATTATCCAATTAAAATTATATACAGAGCTAAACTGAGAATTCTTAAAAAAGGAATATCGAATGGTGGAGAAACACTTAAAGAAATGCTCAACATTCTTAGTCATCAGAGAAATGCAAAATAAAATGACTCTGAGATTCCATCTTACACCATCAGAATGGCTAAGATCAACAATTCAAGTGACAACACATGCTGGAGAGGTTGTGGAGAAAGGGGACCCCTCCTCCAGTGCTGGTGAGAATGTAAACTTGTACAACCACTTTGGAAATTAGTCTGGCACTTTCTCAGACAATTAGGAATAGTGCCACCTCAAGACCCAACTATACCACCCCTAGGTATATATCCAAAAGATCCTCAAGTATACAAGAAGGACATTTGCTCAACCATGTTCATAGTAGCTTTATTTGTAGTAGCCAGAAGCTGGAAATAACCCAGATGTCTCTCAGCTGAAGAATGGATACAGAAATTGTAATACACAATGGAATTATACTCAGCAATTAAAAACAAGGAAATCATGAAATTTGCAGGCAAATGGATGGAACTAGAAAAGATCCTTAGTGAGATAACCCAGAAACAGAAAGACATGCACGGTATATATTCATTTATACACAGATATTAGCCATATAATATAGAATAACCATACTACAAAACAGACCTAAAGAAGCTAAATAGCAAGGGAGACTCTAGGGAGGATGCTTACTTCTCATTCAGAAGGGAAAACAGGATAGATACCAGAAGTGGTAGAAGAGAGGGAACAGGATTGAAACCTACCATAAATGTCCTTTAAAAGACACCACCCAGCAGGGGATCAAAACAGATGCTGAGACTCAGGGCCAGACTTTGGGCAGAGCACAGGGAGTCTTATGGAAGAAGAGGAGGAAAGAAGGACCCGAAGTGGACAGGAGCTCCACAAGGATCAAAAAAGCCAAAAAAATTCTGGGCCCAGGGGTAGCCTGCAGAGATTGATGCACCAACCAAGAACCATGCATGGAGAAGATCTAGACCCCCTGCTCAGGTCAGTCTCCATGTGGATTCCCCAGTAAGAGAGAAGAGCAGTCTCTAACATGAACTCAGTTGCCTGTTCTTTGGTCACTTCCCCCTGGTGGGATGGCCTTGCCAGGCTACAGAGGAAGAGGATGCAGGCAGTTCTGATGAGACTTGATAGGTTAGGGTCAGATGGTAGGTAAGAAGGACTCACCCTTCCAGTGGACTAGAGGAGGAGGCTGGGGGAAAGAGGGAGGGAGGGGGCTATAATTGGAATATGAAGTAAATGAATTATAAAAAATAAAAATTAAGAAAGTTCACTGTGTTACTGGATTTTCATGGAACTCTTAGGATAAATTAACTAAGCAAAAATTAGAGATATATGTGTATGAAGACAGACTGCCAGCCAGCCAGCCAGCCAGCCCACTGCTGCTCACCGCATCAACTTGCTGGCCCAGCTTCAGATTGGCTTTGCTCATGTTGCTGAGTTTCTCCTCCTCTGTGTGAAGATGCTCCTGAGTCTGCTGCTGGGCCTCCTGAGCAGCCTTCACTGCTCTGGTAAGTTTGCTGACTTCCTCATTGAGAGAGTGCACCTCCTCAGTCAGGTTCCTGACCTGTAGGAAGACCGTATTAACTCTGTCACTAGAAAGTTGGTATAGTACCAAGGACATCTCTCTTTCATAGTTCAAAATATTCAGGAGATATCTAATGTCATCAAGAGCCAAATCTCTAAATTTATTTTTTCCCTTACACACACAAAAAATGGGTCCTTCATTCACCATGGTCAGGACATAGACTATCTGATCACTAAGCTCCAATGTGTAAACTATTTTCAGAGCTCATTACAGTACAATAACAAATCATTAGTGGTAATTTAAACTTCTGTTGAGAATCTAAGGGAACCTGTGATATCACATCATGCCTCAGTGTCCACACAGTGTAGCAGCCTGAGAAGGGTTCCAGCACACAGCACAGGTGAAGGTAGAAGTTTCCTATCTGTCCCATTGGGAAGCAACACAAAACTGCCAAGCACGGCTTCATCTTGGAGATTAGCCGCTTGTCAAAGGTCTCATTCAGACTCCCCACCAGTCAATCCACAGATAAGCACACAAATTAAAGCCCACAACTAAAGCAAAAAGCCAAAGTCTTTAACTGGAATTAAGGAGATGGCTTCAAGGCCACACTCAGAATCATTGCTAAAGCTGGGGATTTAGAAATATCCCAAATTATCTTTTAGCAAAGGGTATCATTTTCATTCTCATTCCAAAAGAACTGCTCAGAGGCCCGATGAAACCATTTTGTTCTATTAGATTCTAGGTGCAATAATAATTCATTTGGTACACTAAAGGGGTCTCACGTAGTCAAACAGGAAATCTGAGTAGGAACAATACAGTTCATCAGGGCCTTTACTTTTGCTGGTTCTGGTTCCCATCGCTATAAATTTGCAGACAGTTGTGTTAATAAATAGAGCACTTCTGGTACCCAAGAATCAAGTCTTCCTAATAGTTGATTGTTACGCATTACTCTGTTGGAAGCACCTTGTGTTCTGCGGCACATTTCTCCTTCTCTGACTTCGCCAACATTGTTTCCAAGTCATAGATTTCCTTCTTCAACTCAGAACATTCATCTTCCAGTTTCCTCCCCTGGGCAGTCAGCTCAGAATTTATCTCCTCTTCTTCCTCCACATGCCCAGAGAGTTCCTTGACTCTGGCCTCTAGCTGCATCTTGGATTTAATCAACGACTCACACTGCTCTTCAGAATTTGCCAGGGTCTCTTGTTTCTGCCATAAGGATGAGGAGAAAATTGCTGCCAAAAACTGGAAGTAATTTATCAGCTGGGCAACAATGCTGCTTAACTCATAGTGAAGAGATAATTTCCTGCCCAGGACTTTTACTTACCTTTCATAGGTAGCTGAAATAACATTTCCACATTTCTAACCCTGTTGTTGAAAAGTGAAGATGTGGCCCATGCTTGGAAGAGCCTTCCATAGTTCAAGCCCATTTAGTAGATTAAATGACCTCTTCTAAGGCACTTAACAGAGAATTAGCATGCTTCCAAAAGCAAATAATGTGCTATATAGATCAAAGCACCTAGAAGAACTGCTGTGGGCACATAGACTGACAACTGCCTAGAGTATTATCTAAGAATATATCAGAATATTATCTTAGAATATATATATCTTTTTAATATTAATTTTTATTTTTAATATTAATCACAGGTTATTTACTTTGTATCCCAGCCATAGGCCCCTCCATCATTCCCTCCCAACCCCACCCTCCTTCCCTCATCTCTTCCCTGCCCTTTTCCAAGTCCACTGATAGGGGAGGTCTTCCTCCCCTTTCATTTGACCCTAGCTTATCAGGTATCTTCAGGACTGGCTACAATGTCCTCCTTTGTGGCCTAGCAAGGCTGTTCCTCCCTCTGGGGGTGGGAAGAGAAAATATACATATCTAACAGAGAATATTATTCTGTTCTCATACAATATAATATTTATAACGTCGTTACAAATGCCCTGATGTATTTGTTTAGTGTATATTTCTATAAACTCAGCTAAGCAATACATTTTTATGCAAAGGCTAGATTTAGAACTCATAAATTTATTTACAAGACATTAACCTTAACTATTAATTCCAACTTAAATTTTGTTTCAATAATTCTGTCAGCAGCAAATTCCACAAGTTATACACATAGAACATAAGTCCTGCTTATTTTTTACCCTCTTAAATGTACTGTCTCCAACTATCACTGTTTCCCATTATCTTTATGTTGTATATCAAGTAAAGATGAAGAGGCTGCTGGAAAGTTCTATGGATACTCTTAGGGGGAGAAAAGTCACCAACAGTCTTGCCCAGCTCTGACCATAAACAGCTATAATAGTGACTGGTCTGGAAATCTATACCCAAAATGGTACAATTGTGGCACAAATGTTATGAGAATAACCAACCAGTTTCTGGTTTGATTTAAAGCCACCAGATGGAACCCACACCTGGTACCATTAACTAGACCAAAAACCTGTTGCTAGCCAGATCATGGACTCTGTAGGAAAGCCTAGTAATATTACTATTTTGCTAAATGGATGTAGTAATAAACTGGCTCCTTAAGTTCTTATCTATATACCCATAAATTAGTGCCTCCCTCAACCTTCATCAGAGAAACTTCTTTCAGTAGATTTTGGTTAACACAGAAACCTACAACTGGTCAACATTCAGAGAATAACAGACTGGAGTGCTCAGCTATAAATGAGCCATCTATATCACACCCCTCCAAGGCCCAGGGATCATCATGGAAGAGAGGGAGGAAAGATGGTAAGACTTAGGGGGAGTAGACATCTGGAAAATAACAGTATTGCTGGATGTGACAACACAGTCCCACACATGAACTCACACTAACTGGGACTACATGCACAAGTATTAAACATGATCAAGCTTGCCAAACTCTCAGCAAGCACCGTGGAGGGGCTCATAAAGTCACAACCACAACTGAAGGATTAATGGCAACTGAGTTACAGATAATCAGTTTTCTTCATGGATGCAGACCTGAAAGGCTACTGTGAACCAGGATATGGTCACCCACCCATGCACATACATAGAGGGAGAGCATGCAAGGAAGACTGAAGCAGGGAGGGGAAAGCGATGCTCGTATAGGGAAGGAATTGGATGGGAAGAAATGGGACAATGGATTTGATTCAAACACATTATAAGTATGCATAAATTTAAAATATGTTTTTAAATAAAGAAGCTCTTTCCTGCAGGTCACCTTTTATGACTTCAAAACCCTCTAATTTATCTTCTTTTCATCCAAAATTAAAGACTCTGCTTGTTGAGAAAGTTCTCACATGGTGTGGCTCTTATTACACCACAACTTCACATACATATTACTGTAGTTTGGATCTTGTTTGTCTCACGAAGGCTTAAGCCATGGATGAAATTATTGGGAGGTATCACAGCTAGCATCATCTGTCAACACAAACCTAAAATCATGTGGGGGGGAAAAAAAAGCTCAGTTGAAGAATTGCCTTCATCAGATTGGCCTGTGGCAATAACTGTTTTTATTGACTGTTGCTCATGTGAGATGGCTCAGACCACTCTGAGCAGTGCCACTTTGGGAAGGTGGGCCTGAAAAGGAGCCTAGGGGAATAAGAGTTGAGTCAGTGGCTAGGAGCACCTGTTGCTCTTGCAGAGGACCCACGTTCAATTCCCGGAACCCACATGACAGCTCAAAACTGGCTATAACTCCAGTACCAGGAGATCCAATGCCTTCATCTGTCTTTCATGTGCACCAGGCATGCGTGCAGGGCACATATATATGTGTAGGTAAAACACTCATAAAATCTAAAATTATTTTAGATGGGGTCCTGCTGTAGTGGACCCCATCATGTTTTTTGAAGAAAGGATTATGGAAGAATTTTGGAGAATTCAAAAGCCAAAAAGGTTTTTGAGTACTCAGAACAAGAAAAAAAACTTGACTCCCCCAAGTTGCTTTTGGTTGGTGATTTTCATAGCAATAGAGATGCAAACTAGGTAGGAGATAGTAGATAGAACTTCAGGTAGAGTCTAATGAAAGACTCTTAAGTCACTGAAGCCATTCCCCTGAAGGTAAATGATAAGCCCCATTTCTTCCCCTGTCTTTTGCTTCACTTGAGTTCCTTGACACTTTCCTCCAAACCCTCACTAGAAACACAAAAGCTATGGGTCTCCTGAGCATTGACTAGAACTGTGAGCTAAAATAAACTTTTTCTATTTATAAATATTATCTCAGTTATTTCATTATAGCGAAAGTAAACCACTATTATTTTTCATTTTTCATCTTCAGACCTCACTATGCATCCTAACTGAAATGACAGTTTGGCAAGTTTATTATCTCTCTATTTAAAGCACTAAAGTTGTGTCAGTTAAGATAAAAACCAGCATAAAGATAAAAATCTAGGTTTCTGAATTCTGTGTAACTCCTGTCTGAACAACTACAGCTAAACAAATAGGGCTCAAGAGGCACAAATGGAGAAAGATAAAATAGTAACTCTAAAAGTTTGTTGAAGAATCAAAACATTAGGCCAATTTAGAAAAAAAAAAAAAAGGACACTTGGAAAAAGTCAAATTGGATCAGAGAATCTTCCAGTGTTTGGGAAATACTGAGAACACCTTTCTGCTCTTCCCACCTCAGGCTGGCACGCCC
The DNA here is from genome assembly GCF_030254825.1 of Meriones unguiculatus. NCBI lineage: Eukaryota > Metazoa > Chordata > Mammalia > Rodentia > Muridae > Meriones > Meriones unguiculatus. The sequence continues at coordinate 51,518,235 of NC_083364.1, read as the reverse complement.
AACAGCTGCTTTCTATCACTCGTTCAGCGTGTGAACAAGCCCTAGACTTTTCAACTAACACTGAAGAAGGAGGGTGGTCAACTGACCATTACTGGTCCCTTCCCTAAACATGTCAACGTTTATAGCAGTATAAAAGTACAGAGAGTTTTTCTTCTGTGCATATTCTTTCCCGTGGAACCATTGTAAATTGGTAAATGGTTCACTTAATTCTGCTATAATGTGAGTAAGTAACAGATTTAAAACAAATCCTTGTCCTTTTTACCATTTTGTCGATCTGTACTTTTTAAAAATAAATGATGATACAATATTGCATAGACTTCTCAACACATATTTACAGTTACAACATGACCTCATATCAGACTTCATGCTATTTCTCTGGAATTTGCTTCCGTATGTCTTCAAGGCCACCCACAATGGCCTTTAAAAGGTCCCTCAACTTTTTGCTTACTATTCCCTTGCACAAGTTGAGCTCTTTTATCTCTCAAATTTCCCCAGGTTTCACAGACCATTCTCTACCTCCAAGACAGGAACTGAAAGTCCTAGCTACCTGAGTGCTAGGACTGCCTCATTCTCCTACTGTCTTTCCCTGAGGCAAAGAACTTTATCCCCTCTGGAACTATAAGCCAAAATGAACCTTTTCTCCCCAAAATTGCTCTTGGTCAGAGGTATTCTATTACAGCAGCAACAACAACAACAAAGTAACTAATACAACAGGTCTCTTCTAAAGCTGTTACAAAAGGTGATTTTCTTTTACTTGACAGTATGGATCCTCAAGCAGATTTGGAATGGAAACCAGGGATTCCTAGTTTTAACAAGCACGGCTGGCATACACTAAACTTCTAGAATAACGGTTCTGCTAGATACATTTCAGAAATGTCAGGTTTGGTACAAAGTGTTATTTGTGATATACCGCATTGAGTACACCTGCAAATAACATCCCAAAACAAAATAATAAATTGTCTCTTTCTGAAAGTGATAATTTATATTTGTTTTCAGTGAGTTTTTTTGTTTTTGTTTTTAGTAGATTTAAGTAGCAAGAATGACAAAACAAACTTAAATAATTGTATTTGGACCCAGCATTATCTGGCCTAGCACTGTGCTTTGCAAAGAGTTTAATAAAAAATAAAATTGCATGCTTGCCCTTGAGGGTATTTGAGGCCACAGCAATTCAGGGGACTATAGAGAAGGAATGTGAGAGGGAATTGGAAATGGTATATGGGCATCAGATTGAAATGAAGACTGATGAGCTGGAGTGGGAATTTAGAATCTAAAATGTACATGTTACAGGAGCTGAAGGAACCTCAGAATGAAAATAGCATGGCTTCTTTAAAATAGTAGCTCTTAGCTCTGGCAAAATCAAGATCATAAATTCAGGTTGTGTGTTTTTTAGGTTTACATATTCTCTAATTAATCAAAATATCTAAGAGTAAGACTGTAAGCATCTTTTCTTCATTTACTATTTACAGATGTAAATAGTAAATGTTTGTTCTAATACCAAGGTTGAGAAAAGATCGTTAAAGAACGCAACTAATTAATGCCTTGGACTATAGAAGAGGAATCAGGAAGACAAAAATTCAAGAAATATGTGTTGTATTATACAGAAAAAAAAACCTGTGGATATCTGTCAAGCTTCTGTGGGACCCACTAAAATCCTATCTGCTAATCAGTCATGGTCAGTTAAGACCAGAGCTTTAGTCCAGGTGTGGTGGCTTGGTTCTATAATCCCTGGACCCAAGAGGTTGACATAGAAGGACTGCCATGAGTTCAAGGCCAGGTTGTGCTACAGAGTAAGTTTCAAGCCAACTTGGTCTCAAAACCAAGACCTAGATCTTCCTGGCCTCACGATAGCTTATGATGATATTACACACTAAACACCCACTGGTAATTTGTCTTTTCTTCATCTCCTTTTCCTTCTTTTTGTCTTTCATGTATATGTGTGTGTAGTAGGCACCTATGTATATATGCATATGTGTGTGGAACTCAGAAATTGATATAGGGGTCTTCCTGGATGCTTCTCTACTTTATCAATTAAGGCAATGTCTCTCAGTTTAACGCAGAGATTATGAACAAACTAAACTAACTAGCTGGTTTGCCCCAGGGATCTCCAGTCTCACTGCCCAGAATGCTGCCATTACTGGTGGCCACTCCACTTGGGCTTCTTTTCATAGGGAGTGGGTATGTAATCCCCTGTCCTCACACGAGCAGTAGCACTACTGAGCATCTCCCTAGCCCAGGTTTATGTCTTTTTCTAAGACATCCTGACATTAGGGTTACTCCATTTTGATACAAATTTCCATTTTACATGTTTCCAGGGTCTTTGTTTAATGAACATTTACAGTATTAGAAAGAGCTAGTGCATGTTCCTTTTATTTTTCTCAGGTCAGCGATGGTCTATGGAACTGGATATCACAATAGCAACAAAGAGCAATAACCATACCTTAGACCTAAAAATTAGTTAGATTCCAAGCTAGCTATCAAGAAAGGGTGGTGACAGCACTCACGGCCTGCAGCTGAAGAAGGAGCTGATTCCTTTCTTGGACAAGAGAGACTTGCTTGGTCTTCAGTTCCTCCCTCTGAGATTCTGAAGTCTCCAAAGCTTTTTGTAGGTGTGCACACTCTTTTTTCAGCCCAGCTATCACCTCTCCAACCCCTAGAGACTTAGCAAGGGGCTTGATCTTGAAGAAGAGCCCCATCCAAGGCCAGTTCTTCACAGCCATGAATGCTCTTATGTTCCCTTGGATCAAAACAAGTGCTTCCCTAAAATATGAGTGAAAAAATAGAAAGAAGTCAAGACAGATTATGAAAAAATAATAAAAGGAAAGAATGGCAATGCAATTATAAATAACATAGAAAAAGTCACAAATGGCCCCAAAGAATCATAAAGGGTTATAAAAGACTGCTATGAAAATTATAAACCAAAAATGCTTACTCTAGAAAAACTGTATTTATTTCTAGACACATATTCAACAAAGCTAGGTTGTAGGCACTTCTACTGGGTGAGGATACAGAGACTCCTGCATCTTCCTCTCTCTTTCCATAGTGTGAACAGCACCTTTATGATAAGCCACGTATCATGATTTACAACCTAGCTTCATGACCTGAGACAACAAAGCTAATTGTGGACTGAAGCATCTGAAACTGTGTGCTAGAATAAATCTTTCCTCTTTATAATTTAATTAACTCAAGTATTTTGTCACAGCTAATGAAAAATTCATGGCACTGCCAGAAATGCAGCCCAACATAAAGGGAATCTGTTAAATTCCTGAAAAGGGATTCAAAATAATTATTCTAGGGAATGTCAGTGAGAAACAGGAGAATTTAGAAAAATTAAGAAAATAATTTGTGAACTGAATGAGAATTTTTACAGAGAGAAGGAAGTCACCAAAAAGATGTATTGGAACTGAAGAATTTAATCAGTCAAACAAAAATTAAAACTGATTAGCTTCAGCAACAGACTAAGCCCAAGAGAGGGAAACAGAGGACAGGTCTTTTGAAACAAGACCATCCTTTATTTCCTTAAAACAATGAAAAAGAAAAGAAAGCTTAAGAAATCTATGACATGTCACTAAGTAAAGAATAGGTAGATCCAGAAATCTTTAAGGACCAAGGAAACTCAATGAGATAAGGTGCGCTCACAGCAGCTCAGAAAGCACAGGGTGAAGTGGAGAGACCCTTCGGTGCCATGGATACTATAAATCTGTAAAATACATGATTTTACAACCAGAAGATTGTAAACTTTTGCAGCTTAGAAGTTTGCAAATGTTTTCAAAACTTAAGATTGCAAAACATCCTAGAAACAAATAGTTTCTACCCTGCATAACTAGGGTTTCCATGGCAAACTTGGATTTTTTTTAATCTAGTCTCAAGGGTTTTGACATCACAATAGGGACAAAGGGCATAACTATATACTGTACCCAATAGAACGAGCAGAAGGATTTAAGACTATAATTCTACTTTCACCACAAATGAATGTAGCCTCTGACAAAGTAGTTTACCTTCAAAAGTGTAGATGGGATGAAAATTGGTCCTTGTAATACAGAACATAATTAAGACTGAATTTGAGGTTACTCTCCCTGATATATAAAAATAATTGAATTTTAACAAATACAATCAGCACATTTACATAGTTATATTAATGAAGCAAGGAAAGGAGAAATTAAAACAATCCCATTTATAACTATCATAAAATAAATTACCTAGCAATAAACAAAACATGGAGGTAAAAGTTTCTGTACACAGAAAATTAAAGTATTGATGAAATGAACTGTGGAAGATCCAAAAATATGGAGAAAATTCCATGCTTATAAATTGAAAAAATATTATAGTATAATGTTTGTTTGGGGATTTACAGTCCATTATAATGGAAAGTATGGAAGCAGGAGCATGAGGTGGGTAGGTGGTCAAATTTTCTTTGTAGGCAAGAAGTAGAGGGTGTAGGGCTTCAGCCCCTACGGTGTTGTTACTAACATTCAGGTGGTTCCCTTCTCTATTGAACTGATATAAACATACATATGTGCCTGTATATATTATATATGTTATATGTAATGTGATATATACATATATGGAATCCAGACTGTTTCTGAATTCCTGATCCTCCTATCTCTATTTCCCAAGTACTGGAATTATAGGCATGCAACACCATGCCTCGTTAAATATAGTTGATCTTAAATGTTCTCAACATACACAAAATATAGCTATATAAGGTGATATAGTAATTAGCCTGATTGCAGCAATCATTGCACAAAGTGCATATATATGAAAACATCGGATTGTATACCATAAACATGTAATTTTGCCAATTAAACTTCAAGAACATTGGAAAAAAGAAAAAATACATTGAAAACAAATTGAAGGAAAGCACAAAAATGAGATTTATGAAGTTGAGAGGGAAAATGGAATAAAAGTTATCATATTGATTCACCAAAAAAAAAAAAAGTAAATATAGATGTAGCATAAAGGACAGAAGTGAAGGCAAAATAAATAATACTAGGAATACTAGTGAGGAATTAATGAGGATTATTTTGGGGGAATACAATAACACACATAGTAAATACTTAACAATTATAATTGACTAATACATAATACAAACCAATAATCTATAACATTACATAATTATTTATTTGGTAAAGAATTTGTAAACTGATTCAAGAAGAAAAATGTAATATGTCAACACAATAAAAATTATGAAATCCATCAAAATCCATCAAATTCCCATTATTTTATAGGCAAATATACCAAATAGTCAATGACTAGATAATTTTAATAAAACGTTTCATATGGAAAAGGAAAACATTCTCTAATTCTTTTACAAAGTTAGAGTAATATTTGTCTACAACTAGATAGCACAATAAAAATTAAATAAAATTATAGGCCAGCCAATTTATTTTTTAAATCTTATTGTAACATTATTACAAAATGCATTAGTGACAATCACAGTAAGTTAAGTATTTTAAAGATCTATTTAACATTTTTGTAAATGAATTTAGAAAGACCATATATTAAAAGATACAGGTAGAAAATTTAGTCAGATCCTTATTTTTTAAAAATACTTTATAAAAATGGAATAAATTAGGAATACTCTCTAAACAATATATCAAAAACTTTAAGCTACAGAAAATATCATTCTTTAATTGCAAATGATAGCTTTCGCCAATGTCAAAACTACATCAAAGTCTAAAGTACGACATATGCATGAACGTATACAGCAAGAACAATCTCGTGGACTACTGGTGAGTAATAAAGCAGAAGACAATATCCTGCAAAGTCAAAATTGTGTGGAACCTAAAACCCAGAGAATAGCCATCTATGTCTATGCTTTATCAATAACTTAGAGAATGGAATATTATAGGTTATATCATCTTCAAGAAATTCTCGCGTGTAAGAATGGGGTAAATATACCACTAGAAAACAACAACATGCTGGAATGGCACATGGTATTTTAAATAGTTCAAATATAATTTACCTGGAACAGAAGTACACAGTGACATATTTAAGCAATGGACTACTGTACAGCAACTACAATCAAGGATCTCGATTCAACAACAGTGATACACTTTAAAGAAGGCTTCTACTCACTGATGAAAAACTTCATAAAATATTATTTCATGAAGTAAGCATGAGAAACTATGCAGATATATAAGGATTTCTATATATCACCTAGGACTATACAGAGAAACCCTGTCTCAGAAAAAAAAAATCTGTATACATAGCAAAGAATGAAAACATACTTTTACATGAAGTATTTATTTATAAATGTGACAGAAAACAATAAACAGTTCAGGATCTGGAGAAAAATAAATTTACAACAAGAGGGAAAGTATACAAGGACTTCAATGATGTCAGTTTGTAATTTTTAAATTGTCATCAATTACATAAAAAGTTAAGAATTAATATTTTGATAGTGGTGCCATAAGAATGCTCTTTATTATCTATATTTATGAATTTTATATAATTTAAAATAATTTTTGATAAATTATTTAGAAACAATAATTTTAATGACCCCAGTTTAGAAATAAAGATTGGCAGCTTAGCCTCCATGTGGATCTCTGAGTGAGGGGATCAAGAGCTGCCTCTATCATGAACTCAGTTGACTAGTCTTTGATCACTGGGCCCTGGTGATGCAGCCTTGCCAGGTCATGAAGGAAGAAGATCCAGGCAGTCCTGATGAGACTTAACAAGCTATGGACAGATGGCAATAGAGGAGAACTCCCCCTTTTAGCGTATTAGGAGAAGAGGAGGAAAGGAAGAGGGACGGAGGGTAGGACTGAGGGAGTTGAAGGAGGGGGCTTCAATAGGGATATATAATGAATAAATTGTGAAGAAAAAATATTTAAAATTTAAAAAATAAAGTAAATATGAAGAAATTTAAAACTTTACATGTATACAACTGGAACCAGGTGTGGCATTACACATTGGCAATCCCAGCATTCTTAAGTGATTGCGATAAGCAATCACTGGTGTTCAAGGCCAACCTGGTCTACACAGTAAGGTCTAGGCCAGCCAGGACTACATAATACCCTCTCTCAAACAACAAGGAAAAACAAACAAACTGAACCCAGAAGACATGTTTCTTTTTTTTAATTTTTTTCTTCAAAATTTATTCATTATATATCCCGATTGAAGCCCCCTCCTCAACTTCCCCTTTCCCACCCTCCATCTCTCTTCCCCTCCTCACCTTCCCCTAGTCCACTGAAAGGGTGAATTCTCCTCTATTGCCACCTGCCCATAGCTTGTTAAGTCTCATCAGGACTGCTTGAATTCGAAGACATGTTTCTTGCCAACTAAACTCCCATGCTACACTGATGGCTATCAGAGAGTCACAGAAGATCCTCAGGAGTTGTCTCATTAATAATTTTTATGGTCTTGAACATCTTTAGACAAAAAAAAAATAACAAAATGTCAATCAAGCAACTTATGCCAAGCCTTGTGGGTTTCCCTCAAGAATTAAACCACAGTAATAAAAAATTAGTACCGATACAGAATTTCTTGTTCATGGTTTCTTTAATTAAATATTTTATTACCTTGCTTTCCATGGTTCTACTAAAAATTTAGAAAAAATACTGATACCAAATTGTCCAAATATAGTTATACATGTTCCTGTAAAACATAACTGAAATGAAACAAGAGTATTATAATCATATCACTAAGATCCATAGTTGCTGAGCCAATGAAAGTAACAGTGACATACACAGACACACACAGTCTCTCTCTCTCTCTCTCTCCCTCTCTCTGTCTCTGTTTCTGGATCTCTCTCTCTCTCTGTCTCTCTGTCTCTCTCTCTCACACACACAGACACGCACACACACACACACACACACACACGCAGACCCACAGAGTGACTCCACCTCCACAAGGTTGTTTTGACAATATGTGTGTCAACCTTGTAAACATATTTTTCATTAAACTATAATTCCATCACTTATCACCTTTTTCCTCCCTCCAACCCCTATCCTGCCCTCTCACTCTCGCAAGCTGGTTGTCTCTTTTTCTTTGATTATTGCTTTTACATATATATATGCACAAGTACATAAATACAGCATGCTGAGTCCACTTGTATACATACAATTTTAATGCTGACTGCTTTGTTTTGAACACCAAATTAAGGGGCCTATCCATAGGAGAGACTGATTTTCACTCTCTCAACAATCATTAGTTGCCTGTTGTTCTTTATCAGGGTGGGACCCCAGGAGATTTCACCCCATCCATGTCAACATGTTTAATCTTGTTTAGGTGTGTGTCAGTCTTTTCAGGTGTGCTACTGGCCTAGCTGTGAAACACGTCGTGTTCCAAGGTCCATAATTCTAAACTCTAAACTCTAAACTCCTCCCAAAGGGAAAGAGGAGAAAAACAGAAATAATATCTGGATTATGATCATACTTCATTGGGAAGACAGGCAGCCCCTTTATACTCTCATTTAGTGTACAGAGAGTAAAACATTTTCAAGACTGAAAGTAAGCAGGCTAGGCTCTGTACCAGAGTCTATTACAAGGCACTGAAATAAAGTCATATTGATTGAGGTATGCATTGCTCTGGTAGTGGGAGAGCAGCACAAAAAAGTTAATACCTTTCTTCTAGAATCTTCTGGAATGTAACTCGCATCAGCTTTCCTCGTGCTCTGGCTTGGAACAAAGTGAAGACTTTAGATAGTTTCTCATCTCTTCTTTCTTCTAACTGGTCCAGAATTCTAGCCTTAAAAAACACCTAAAGGGAGGAAGTCAGATACACTTTCACTCATTAGATGACTTCAGCAATCTTTTAAATGACGCCATGAACAAATGAAGTAGTCTATGGGACAACTTTATCAATCCTCTGGCTTTGTACATGTTTTATTCATTGTATAAAATTTGCATCCCACAGAATCTAATTTTCTAACTTCAGAGGTTATAAAAGACATTTTATATTGGACATATTGCCAACCTGATCATTTCTTCTGACTTCCCCTTGATTAATAATAACATTTAAAGAACATGATGTAAGTTTTAAAGTGGGCTCAGGTACACAGCAAACCAAAAGACTTTCAGGGCCCACAATTATCTTTGTGAAGGACAAAGCAAGAAACATTCCTGGGTATGGTGAGTCATAAACATTTCTGGGTATGGGCATGTGTTTGATCTTCTAAATATAAAATGATTTTAGTTTTTTGGTTATAGTATTTGTTATTTTCAATGTTTTTATTTGAAATAAAATTACATGCTTTCTCCCCTCCCTTTCCTTCCAGCCAACCCCTTTGAATCCTTTCCATGTTCTCCTCCAAAATGATAACGTATTTTCTTTTATAATCTCTCTCTTTCTGTATGTGTGTCTGTGTATCACATATATAAATACAACCACTGAGTCCATATTTCTTGTTTGTATGTATATTGCTTCAAAGACCTGAATCTACATTGGGCAATCAATAATGGGGCTTGTACCTAGGACAGCTGAATTTTCCTTCTGGCAGTCATTAGTTGCCTGTGTTTCTTTGGCTAGGAGTAGGATCCCATGAAATTATCCCTTCTATGTTAACATGTCCACTGATATTACGATTTCCAGGGAATGGAACCCTAATGTTCTTCAATAGATGAGTGAATAATGAAAGTGTGGTACATATTTCCAATGGAATACTATTTTTTTGTAAAGAAAAATAAAATCTTGATATCAGTAGGTAAATGGGTGGCGCTAGAGAAGTTCATACTGAGTGAGGTAACGCACACCCAGAAAGACAAAGGCTGCATGTTCTCTCTCACCTGAGGTTCTTAACTTCCATATTCTCCGATGTGAGTTTACAACATGAAATAATCACAGAACCCAGGAACGAATAAAGGGATCCTGGAAATAGGTTGGAGAGGAATAGCTGGATACTGGCAGTGATTTTTAAATAGCCTATATGGTTGCTGCACCACACTGTACTGACCCCAGTTCTAAAGGATGCTTCGTTCTGCACATGAGAGACTTCGCATTTCTCAGTCACTAAGAAGCAAGGTGAGGTGGGTAGCTACCTACAATGCAAATTTCTTAGATGACCTCATGTGGTCCTTGTTAAAGTCACCTCGAACAATTGTGAAAAGTAAATCTCTGCTTAAAATATGTCCAGTTGTCAATGAGTCCCACACGCTTTCTTTCACCAGTCTATAATGAAACCCTCCTTAATGTAGGTGACTTAGGATTCTCATGTGAGCTTTAACCCTGATGACTGGAATAAAGCAAAAATAATGAGCTATCAGGAAGAAACCACAAGTGATAAACACTGATTCCTAGGTACCCAAAATATAAGCAACATTCATAAAACTGTACTACAGTGGTAGGTTTGGCTACATAGAGGCCAAGGCAGAAAGTTGATGAGGCAAACTCAGGAAGGATGGAGAGACAGAAAGTAGCCAGACAAATCTTCACCCCTTTCCCACTTGCCTTTAAAATTTTATTCTTACACGGATGTCATTAGGAACAACATGATATTGACTACCATATAAGATCAAGCCTATTAGCTGGAAATTTCCAAAAATATGTGGGTTTCTTGAGTAATGTAGAATTTGCATAATCACATTTAAGTAATGTGGTTTGGGTTTAGAATTGATTTTTAATTACTAAATTACTCAAATAATAATTATTTTCCAGTGCAGCACACTACATAAAACACTTCACACAGGCAAGCAGTTATCTCTGGAAACCTGACTCACATTCTCTTACTCGGTTTTCTAGCGCAGAAAGGTCAATTCAGTATTTTATATTACTGACACAAATTTGGCTAGATAATTAGTTATACAAATTTATTTGCAAGATGAAGTGTAGCCCAGTGAGAGAGCACTTGCCTAGAATGTGCAAGGCTCTATATTTACCCCTCAACACTAAAATAAATAATGTAAACTAAATCTAGACTTTTTAAAGTACCAATGGATTTTCTTTCTCAAGCAGAATTGAAGTTTTCTCTGCAAAATTGCCTCTGTTTTTACTATTTCTGGTCACAAATTTACCAATATTTTTAAATGCACACCCTCCCCCCACTTCCCTCCAAATGCATTCTTTGACATTTCTGAGTTACCTTGGTGATTCCACATTGGTATTGGGAATGGTCTATCTCCAGGAAGACAAGTAGTTCTTCAGTTACTTTTTTGCTGCTCATAAACTTACTCTTTGAAATGATCCTTGGGTTTAAAATGCAGTACCTAGTTTAAAATGGAACCAGGGGATCATGTGACTCAATGAGTACCCCAAAAAGGTATACTTTGAAAAATATCTCTCTCTTTTCAATCCACTCAGCCATAACAAAACTCTTGGTAGCAATTAGTGAAGATACTATCAGTAATCTGTCCATGGGTCAGTTTATATTTTCTACAGTGTTATGGTATAAACTTAATTTGACTGGGGGAAGAGGGACCTTAGAAGACGGAGGAAAGGGTGTGTAAGTATCTCTATTATGTAAACAGGGGAACTAAACGTTGAATTGACTTTTGAAAAAGCTTTTCACCCTGGTGATGAATTGCAGGCATGTGCCTTTCACCTTCTAGAAAGGTGTTCTAGCACATTTTATTAAAATTGTCTACATAAACTTGATAATCTTCACTTTTCAAATTTAGGGCATAGAAAGCAAAGATGTCTCCACTGCCTCCTAAGACCTACACACTACTGGCATCCTTCTTTTCTCAGTTGCTAAAAAAGCAACAGCGTGGTTGTGTGGCAACTACCACTAAGCACGTACACTTCAGAGATGCCCTTCAGGCTGTCCATCCTCTTTTCATATATGTGTCTTCTCTATGTGGGTCTAATATCCACTAATAGAGATTTAGGGGGACCACAGCTACATATATATTGAAATTAAGAACAAATAACAAGGAACTTTGTCAGCATATATCTCAGCACCACAAAAACACACCAATTTATAGAGTGGAGTGCACCAAGCAAATAGACAATGCAGGCATAAATACTCAACACAGAGGAAACAAATCAGACTGCTTCAGACTTTCAGGAGGAAATATGTATATCTACCTTTGCTTAAAGTCATCATATAGCATCCGACTTGGAAACCCTTCACAGCAAACCCTAATCCCTTCCAAGACACCATTACAACGCAGCTGCTGGAGAACCAAGAAAGGGTCCAATAAACCTGAAAGAGAAGGACACACTGACTCCACATCTCAGACATCTGTCATACCAGATAGTATCTGCATTGTTGAACCTTGGATTTAAAAGAACGTTTGACTACAGTGCGCTGCACAGGAGTGTTCACAGGAGTTCACCGACTCCTACCCTGACCACTTAAAGTACCTGTTCTACTAACAAAGAATCTACAGATATGATTTACTTAGAATTATTTTTAATGTAGAACAGGTCTATATATAAGACTTTATAGGCAAATTCTCTAGGAAAATTAAAAAGATTTCAAATGCCGCTATTTGTAAATGGTTGATTATATATATATAATGCATGCCAACTAAAAGCAGTCAGGGAGGGTGATCAGAGTACAAATTTGAGGTGCCATTTCCAGTAGGAGAAGGCATAAAGTACAAGAGGGGTGAGTAAAAAGAAAGGGGAAGGTGGGCCAACCATACTATGGTTTGCATTTATGCCTAGAATGGATTTGGCCACAACCAGGCCTTCTCCTCCCCACCCCCTATTAGGTTGCCAGTGTCTACATTTAGTATGAACATTCTTCTATCACCACTTTGTTCAACAAAAGCAGCCTTTCTATAGCTGTCAGCTGGAATCTCTGGTAGAAGATTTTGAAATGACATCCAAGGAGCCAGTGTATCTGACCTTCATCAAGTACTCTGGACAAAGCCAAAGGCCATTCCTTTCACAAAGGTCTGCTACATCTCTATGTCTCAGATCACAGATGTAAGCTAAACTGGATGTCTGTGCTCCAATCCTCTTATGGACAGGACCAGAACTTTTATATCGGGTGGGAAGGGGGGGGGTAGAAGCTTCTGATGCTTCAAGATCAAACCCACCAATCCCCTTTATTACATATGAAGGAGTGTTGTAAAGCATGAAGCTTTTGTTGAAAACTTGCTGAAATTCTCATTGATTTAATAGAAATCATCTAATTTTCTAACAGCAGCATTGCTCCAAAACTGAGAGGCAGCTGCCTGCATTCTTTGCTAGACTGAAGCAGGACACTTAGATGCACTCAGAAGCCCAGCAGACCGTTAGGAATGTAACTCAAATATGGCATCTTTGCCTAACACGTGTGGAAGCTTTGTGTTATTCTAATCCTAGTACCACATATGAGCACATACACACACACACACACACACACACACACAAATAAAAGAAAAAACTTATAAGGAATAATGAACACAAATGAACTTGTAATGTTGAAATGTCTCCATTATAAAAATTCCACTAACAACATTATTTGACATCACAGTCTCCCTAATTAGATGCTAGTCTGTCAAAATTAGATTCTTAATTGCAGTAGATTAATATAAAAATACAAGAAGTGCAGATACACACAGATCATAGTTAGCACTACTAGCATATAAATTCTAAGTGTGTTTGATGCTCCAAAGACACAGTGCTTGTCATAGAGGTTCCTTTAAGCTCCTCAAACTTAAGCTCTAAGAATATTATTATTTCAGAGCTTCATCTGGAAAGCATTGAATTGTGATCTAAGGAATGTGATCCAGATAGTTAAGTTTGACAAGCCTGTTTCAAGAATTACAAATGAGAAAAGCGCCTCCGTTCACTCATTACCATCCTACCACCATCAATTCACTGAAAAGGCATCTACTGGACGCAGTAAGTAAGTAAGTAGGACGCAGTAAGTAAGTAAGTAAATAGGTATATTCAGGAAGATAGTGTTGGAAAGACTGATCACTAGAGAAAATGCTTAACATTTTCTGAAATGATCTTCATGATCAGTTTACATTACCAAGACCAAATACTATTCTTGTGCTAAAATATCGTCTTGGTTGATTATTCACTACCTTTTAAAACAGTTTCTCTTTCTCATGAATCGAATAGGAGCACATCTCCATTTTAATCTAAAATTCAAAGACCAATTTAATTTGGAGCATACTTTGGGAAATCTTTTGTTATGACCACCTGCAACAGAATTCCAAGCAGCCTAGAAGAGGGTCCACAGCTCTTGCATTTCAGTCCCTTTCATTCTCTATGTGAAAATCTACCCATATATAAATGAAATAGTAGATAATTCTTTCAAGTGCATTCAACAGCTGAACTAAAATATATTCTCTACTGTGAATTGTAAAGATGTCTAGTTTTTACCTGGTATTTTGTTCTTATTGGGATTTATACATCTCACAAAATGAGGTGCTGTTGATTTCAAATCTGTCATCAATTTATTTATGTTCTCCTAAAATAAAAGCCATAATAAACACAAAATCATTTTGCAAGCTGCAAAAGAACTCCAGAAAGTCTAAATCTGTCAGTTGAATCAGATATCCAACATGAACAACCAACAGAGAGGCAATGAATTCAACATTATTACATGCTTACCAAACACATTATTTCTTTCCTATGGCAAGTCAATACTTACCTGACATAGTTCCATTGTGAATCATTTCCACCTGCTTTGAATCTGAATGCAGTACCTTTTTTTTCATCATTCACATGAAATATTTATTGTTCTTTTTTTAATTTTTTATTTAACTTTTATTAATTACACTTTATTCATTTTGTATCCCCCCATAAGCTCCTCCCTCCTCCCCTCCCGGTCCCCCCCTTTCCCTCTCCCACTTTCTGCATTTATGCCCCTCCCCAAGTCCACTGATAGGGGAGGTCCTCCTCTCCTTCTTTCTGATCTTAGTCTATCAGTTCTCATCAGAAGTGGCTGCATTGTCAGGGTTCTAGGTTATCTCCATGAATAGTCCTTGGTTGGAGTATGAGTCTCTGGGAAGTTCCCTGTACCTTTTGAAGCTAAGCAAAAAGATTTCTTTTTTTAACTTTATTTATTTATTTATTTTTATTCTTATTAGTTACATTTTATTAACTCTGTATCCTAGCTGTATCTGCTCCCTCATTCTCTCCCAAGCCCTCCCTCCCTTCCCCTTTCCAAGTCCACTGATTGGGGAAGACATCCTCCCCATTCATCTGATCCTGTTTTATCAGGTATCTTCAGAACTGACTACAAAGTCTTTCTCTGTGGCCCAGCAGGACTGCTCCTCCCTTGGGAGGTGGGGGGGGTCAAAGAGACTGCCCTTGAGTTCCTGTCAGAAATAGTCCCTATTCCCCTTACTATGGGAAACCAGTTGGTTACTGAGTTACCACGGGCTTCAACCGTGCAGAGGTTCTAGGTTATATCCATACATGGTCCTTGGTTGAGTGTCAGTCTCAGAAAAGACCTCTGTGCCCATATATATTTGGTCCTTGTGGAGCTCCTATCCTTTCCACATCATACAAACTCCCCCTTCTTTCATGTTTCCCTGCACTCTGCCGAAGGTTTGGTTATGAGTCTTAGTATCTGCTTTGATACACTGCTAGGTAGAGTCTCTCAGAGGCCCTCTGTGGTAGGCTCCTATCCTGTTACTTGTTTTCTCCTATGTCCAATGCACCTCCCATTTGTCCTTCTAAGTGAGGATTGATCATCTTACCCCGGGTCCTCTTTCTTGTTTATCTTCTTTAGGTGTATAGATTACATTATGTTTATCATATCTTATAGGACTGTATGAGTGAGTATATTCCATGTATGTTTTTCTCCTTCTGGGATAGCTCACTCAGAATGATCTTTTCTAGATCCCACCATTTGCTGACAGAGGGCTGATATCCACCATATACAAAGAAGTTAAAAAGCAATAAATCAAGTAATCCAATTAAAAAATGGGGTACGGAGCTAAATATAGAATAAATATATATAGAAATAAATATAGAGGAATATAGAATGGCAGAGAAACACTTAAAGAAATGCTCATCCTCATTAGCCATCAGGGAAATGCAAATCAAAACGACCCTGAGATATCACCTTACACCCATCAGAATGGCTAAGATGAATAACTCTAGTGACAACACATGCTGGAGAGGTTGTGGAGAAAGGGGAACCCTCCTCCATTGCTGGTGGGAATGTAAACTGGTACAACCACTTTGGAAGTCAATCTGGCGCTTTCTCAGACAATTAGGAATAGTGCCCTCAAGACCCGGCTATACCACTCCTAGGCATATACCCAAAATTTGCTCAAGTACACAACAAGGACATTTGCTCAACCATGTTTGTAGCAGCTTTATTTGTAATGGCCAGAACCTGGAAACAACACAGATGTCCCTCAAAGGAGGAATGGATACAGAAATTGTGGTATTTTTACACAATGGAATACTACTCAGCAATCAAAAACAAGGAAATAATGAAATTTGTAGGCAAATGGTTGGATCTAGAAAAGATCATTCTGCGTGAGCTATCCCAGAAGGAGAAAGATTTCTTTAAAAAAAATCATTTCTCCAGTTTTCTATTCTGAAATCCTTTATTTAAGGTCAGATTCTTCAGAATCACTGTCTTCGATTGTTTGAAACATTTAAGAGTGAAGAAACCAGGAGTGAGAAAGGGAAGAAAACCCATGATGCTGATACAGCCCCAGGTTTGATTCTGCTCACTGAGTAGGAACAGAGTTGGTCCTCTCTTGAGGCAGAATTTGATCCCCAGAACCCACATAGTTGTATGAGAGAACCGAGTTCATAAATCTGTTCTCTGACCTCCACATGTGTGCTATGGAAGGAATGCTCACATACATCATGCATACACACAAAATAATAATAATTAATTAATTTAAAATATGTAAGTTACTTTATGCAGAGATGTAATCAGCTGGAATGACGTTCCTTTCTTGCGTGTCTTCTCACCAAACTCTGTAGTTTAAAAGCAAAGGAAGAAAACAATTTAAAAACTCCTTTACCCAAAATATGTAATGTTATCATAGTGTTGAGAAAAACAAATTCATCCATGTTTTTAAAACATAATAGTAGATACCAAAAAAACTATGAGAATATCTACATCCTTCACAAAATGCCTTTGTTGCTTCTCCCTAAAGAAATAATCAGAAAGCTATATAAAGGTACTCACTCAAGCATTATCTAGTCATTATGGGAAATTTTGAGCAAAAGAGAAATTAAGAAATGTCCACTAAGACACATTAAAATATGAATAAATATACATACAGCAGAATGCTCCAAGCTTTAAAATGATTGTGTCGATCTTATAACAAATACAGAAACACTTTCAGTTTTATTTCAAGAGAAGTTACAAAATGTCTATTTTGAATATTATTATCCTTATTGGTTTTAAGCATAGTTAGGTTATAAATGACTGCAAATAAAATATCTTGGGAGACCTGCAAACCAACACGCTATAAGTATTTTCCTACTGTGTGATAAGATAGGCCCTTTTATGTTGATCTTTTTTAGTTTCCCGACATTGGTTGATTATGGCAACACTCATGTGCTTTCAAGGTTTATTAAAAAGGCAAATCTATTCCCCGTTCCTTATTACTGATGCAAAAAATCTACACTATGTTAAAATATATTGGAAACAGCTCTGTATAACTAACTCACTCAGATGTAAAACTGCAGAAAGGACAAAAGCCACAGGCAATCCGGAGACTGCAGGAAACCAGTTAATACATAAAATTAAAACACATATTTTCTGAACCCTACTGGTAGCCGTGCAGAGACACAAGTCATGAAATTTAATCATGAATGTCCTTTGGGAGGCTCGGGTCCTCTAAGTGGGCCACATAATTTCTGTGCACTTCTTTTTTTTTTTAATTTGGTATGGGACTACTATTACTTGACATTACATTTTAAAACTATAACTTTCATCTAAAATGCAACAATTTGTCAGGAGAAAGTATGGCTATTGTGGACAATTTAATATGATGATGTTAGAATTTTAGAAGAATTCTCTTTTCCCTTCCGTACTTCCCTTCTTGACGCAAAGAAGAGAAAGACTTCAAATTTCTCCCAATAATCTTGCCATCCTCTATCTCTGATTGTTTCATGTACGGTCATGTACCCAACTAAGAACTGTATGCTATACTGTCACTACCTCACCAACTTAGAGGCACCACAGAAGATCCAGACAAAAGGTACAAACAGTACTGTGTGCCAGTCATCCTGGTTTCTTAGGAGACTGAGGCAGAAGCCGCTTGCAGCCAGCCATCGTCAAGACACAATCTTTCAAAATAGCAGAGTAGAATCAGGCAACTGTACTTCCCCCCAAATTATCAAAATTAAAAACAACCACTTTCATTTCTTTATCTCTCCTTGTCAAGTCCAGATTATGCCAGACATGCTCCTTAATTACATTATCAGACACTGAAGAATCTAGTAAATGCTAAATTCTTCATCTTCTTCTTGACCATGATAATCAGGAAGCCTAAATCAGGATAAGAAAGACCAGGAGGTAATGGTAAGGTGGGTATAAAATGATAGAAAGGTGAGAATGTTAGGAGGTGAGAGCTCATGCCTGCTGAAAGAAGAGCTGGTGCATCCCATCCCATGTGTGCTGAGGGAACCTGACCTTGCCAGACTAAATATCTACCAAAAGTTCCCATTTTGCAAAGAAAAGGAACATCCATAGACATGGGGGGAAATAATTTGATTTTTCAACCTGTGTGAACAAAAGAGAGATGATAGGTAGATAGATAGATAGATAGATAGATAGATAGATACTTACATACATACATACATACATACATACATACACAGACAGATAAATACATACATACATACACATATACATACAAGCATACATAAACTTTGGCCCAAAGCTGCGTTAAGACATCTTCAATTTACCTCAAATGTTTCTCTGTATGGTGTAATCTATCAGTTAATAAGAAAGCAAACTATGAGCAACCATGAGCAAGTTGCCAGGTCCTAGACAAACAGTCTGCCAACTATTCAAACCGTGTTCACATAAGATAAATGCAAGCCATGATCAACAAGGCTGTCTCAATTATTTCTAGTTTTATGCATCATTTTTTTTGCCTCTTATATTTTCTTGTTGCAGGTTGTTGAAATATGAGCCAGGTTGTTCTGTTTTGTTTTTAGACTGCCAATTAATTTAGAATTGCAAATAAAGCCAATTAAGATTTGGAAAACTAGATTGGTCTTTTGATATATTTTTGATGATTATTATTCTCCCCAAAACATTCATCAAACTATATTGTCAGTTTTCTCTTTGTAGGTAAGTCTAGAAAAAAGCATGACTTGGTCATGAATACTCTAGGACAGGAAATGCAACAGAAAGCAGAAGTTTTTATCACAGAAAGCAGAAAGGACCTATGTAGAAGCCAAGTCACCCATCAATCTCAATGTGAAGGTAAAACTTCAATGGAGACCAACTCACCACCGGCAGCAATGATGTCGTTTGTAAAGAGACTTGCCAGGACTTTGTTGGAGGATTTCTGAAGTAGAGCCACAACTGTTTCATTAAGAAGGTCTTTGTTCTTCCCAAGCCAACCACTGATATTATAAGGAACCTTTGGAAAGACATGTTTCAGGTAATAAGATAAGAAATTGTATATATTAAGATGGAAAATTCTGCATTGCTTAAAAAAACCCACAAATTGTATCCTTTAGTATTAATTTAATGACAATATTGAGGAGCATAATGGCCAGAAGACTATCATGAAGTCCAATTGAATTTTTAAAATGTTAACATTTTCAAAGGAAAAGAAAATAAAAAGATTTGACAGAGAAGAAAGCAATAGGTTATAAAAGCATAAGGGAAAGGAGAGAGAAAGGGACAGAGATGGGATGGATTGGGCCTAACCATCCACTATTAAAACTATTCATATCAGCACTTTTCATAGGCAGCACCAGAAAAAAAAAATCTGTTCTCTCTGACACATAGTGAGTACTCAGAATAAACTTAGCAATCACAATGGTATTTTACATGTCATTGTAACTATATTCCATGATATAAAGAAGAGGGCTACATTTTTTATTAATTACAGTTTATTCACTTTGTATCCCAGCTGTAGTCCCCTCCCTCGGCCCCTCCCAATCCCACGTACCCTCCCTCTTTTCCTTCCATGCCCCTCCCCCAGTACACTAATAGGGGAGGACCTCCTCCTCTTCCATTTGACCCTAGCCTATCACGTCTCATCAAGATTGGCTGCAGTGTCTTCCTCTGTGGCCTGTTAAGGCTATTTGCCCCTCAGGGGGAGGTGTTCAAAGAACCAGCCACTGAGTTCATGTCAGAAACAGCCTATGTTCCCCTTACTAGGAGGCTCACTTGGACAACTGAGTTGCCATGGGCTACATCTAAAAATATATATATATGTAATAAGCATTAATGTAAGATATCCAAAGGCACAAGAAAATTGAGTAAGTGTTGTCCAGGAATTCTATGCCATTGTTATGACTTTTTGTAAACCTAAATATGCTTTCCAGATGAAATGCCTACTACTTAATAAAAAATCAGTCGATAAAAAAGAAGAGCTATATCTGGGGATGCTTGAGAAGTAATTTTAGGTTGAAGTATATTGCTACAATTCATTAGTGATATACCTGCGCTCTTACAATCACTGGCTACAGAAAAGAAAAATGACACATGTCGATGGAGAGGCAATGGGAATCATTAGAATTGTTTTGGCTAAAATTCAGTGATCATTACATCACACCACTTCTTTTTAAAAGGTGATTTGAAATTATTTACACAATGTCATTTGAAAGAAAGACAAACAAGGGATGTGTGCCAAACTTTGGCCTCAGCAGCAGCCTTGTTTTGAGGTTGGGCATCAGAGTTCATTTTGAGATTTCTGACCTCTGTACATAAGCTACCGTTGTATGGACATTTCATTTCCTGACCACTAAAAAGTGACATCTCCCCCTTCTGTCACTGAGATGTACTTGTTCATCTCATTGTTTGATCTAAATGGTACTAAAGTTTTGGTTGAGGATTTTGGACAAGTTCATTTGCTGCAGAGATCAGAAAGTGTGGGCCTGGGCGTGCAGGGCTTGCTCACCACTGCTGCGTAATGGGTGAGTTCAAAGTGAGCCTCATCGTTCTCCTTCTCAGCAGATGTGGGGTTCTGGAAGTAAGCCGACCTTCCAAAATGTTTATCAAAGAGTTTGGTCTCAAAAGTCTTGTCAGTAGCTTTAGGAAACATACATTCCTCTTCGAGGATGGAAATAATGCCCATGGGCTGTGGGAGAGGGATAAGAGTGAGTTAAAAGAAAAGAAAAGAAAAGAAAAGAAAAGAAAAGAAAAGAGATAAGAAAAGAAAAGAAAAGAAAAGAAAAGCAAAGAAAAGAGAAAAGAAAAGAAAAGAAAAGAAAAGAAAAGAAAAAAGAAAAGAAAAGAAAAGAAAAGAAAAGAAAAGAAAAGAAAAGAGAAAAGAAAAGAAAAGAAAAGAAAAGAAAAGAAAAGAAAAGAAAAGAAAAGAAAAGAAAAGAAAAGAAAAGAAAAGAAAAGAAAAGAAAAGAAAAGAAACACCAGAACAAAAGTATTTCCAGTGGTAGGTCAATATAATTCTTTGTTATTGTTGTTGTTGTTGTTTTTATTTTTAAGATACATTATATAAACAAAAAAGGCACAAAGTTAAATGCAGCTGGCTCCCAAAGAATGTACAAGCTGTTGTAATGAATGAAATGAGAAGCCTTTTAGGGGACATTTAATATGAAGTGATGTGAGTTGATTTGTGCTTGAAGGAAAAGATGGTTTAAGGCAGGAGTCAGTCAAACAGATTGGAAAGTTATGAGCTAACAGCAGCGTTTACATTTTAAAGGGCTTTAGGAATATACAAGGAGACGAGAAGAAAAATGTTATGACTTCCCTAAGAAATTTTCTCTAAATGGTCATAGTCTTTCTAAGTTGTTTGCTACCTGCTTATTACTGTGGCACATACAAACAAAAGAAGTGGCAACATTTCAGTAATACCAGGCTGCTGGCTCGATTTGATTCATAGTATCATAGTTTGCTACCCACTAGTTTACCTAAAAATGGTATCATAGCTTCTGAGAAGTCATTATAAACATGATATAGTCGAAAGTACAGAGATGTCACAACTTCCTAATGAAGAGAATAAGCAATGTAAGACAAGTTTTTTTCTTTATTAATTACACTTTACTCACTTTGTATCCCCCCATGGTTCCCTCCCTCCTCCCATCCCAATCCCTCCCTTCCACCACCCTCTGCATGCATGCCCCTCCCCAAGTCCACTGATAGGGGAGGACTTCTTTTCCTTCCTTCTGATCCTAGTCAATTAGGTCTCATCAGGAGGGGCTGCCTTGTCCTCTTCTGTGGCCTGGTAATGCTGCTTCCCCCTCAGGGGAGGTAATTAACGAGCAGGCCAATCAGTTCATGTCAGAGACAGTCCCTGTTCCTATTACAATGGAACCCACTTGGATACTGAACTGCCATGGGCTACATCTGTGTAGGGGTCTTAGGTTATCTCCATGCATAGTCCTTGGTTGGAATAGCAGTCTCAGGAAAGACCCCTGTGCTCAGAATTTTTTGGTTCTGTTGCTCTCCTTATGGAGTTCCTGTCCTCTCCAAATCTTACTATTTCCCACTTCCTTCCTAAGATTCCCTGCACTCTGCCCAAAGGTTGCCCAGAAGTCTCAGTATCTACATTGATAGTCTGCAGAGCAGAGATTTTCAGAGGTCCTCTGTGTCAGGCTCCTGACTTGTTCCCTCTTTTCTCCTTCTTCTGATGACCAGCCTCTTTTCCTTTCTGGATAGGAATTGAGCATTTTAGCAAGAGTCCTCCTTCTTGATTAGTTTCTTTAGGTGTACAGATTTTAGTAGGTTTATCCTATATTATATGTCTATATGAGTGAGTATATACCGTGTGCATCTTTCTGCTTCTGGGATAGCTCACTCAGGATGATCTTTTCCAGATCCCACCATTTACCTGTAATCTTAAACCCTGGTAGCAGCAATTATATATATATATATAAGTTTTATTGTTAATATAAACAACTTTCTCCCCTAATCATATACTGGATTTTTTCAAAATTTTGCATTTTTAAAGAGAGTTCTTGCTGTTAATCTGACCTGAGTTCTTTGAAGTAGGTGAAGACTTATCTTTGCTTTCTATCACCTGGTCAGTATTTATTTTTTTTCACATTTTATCAAACAAGTAGAAAACATGACAGGAAATTACAGCCACATTGCTAGTATATAACTTGGAGAACTTGAGGCTGGAAAAAATGAGGCAATAACCTCAGGTCAAATAAGAGTCAATAACATTGATCTGCCGTGGTCTGAACAAGCTCCAGATCCCTCCTTTCTATCTGAAAAATGGTGTCTTCATATAAGCAGTGTAAGCAGTTGTTAGAAATGACAGTTGCTAAAAGGTAAGTCTTCCCCTTTGCTGATCTGAAGCTCTTGTTTTATTTCTTTTTTAATTAATTAATTAATTAATTAATATGTATATGAGTGATCTGTCTTCATTCACACCAGAAGAAGGAATCATTCCCCATTACAAATGGCTGTGAGCCACCATGTGATTCCTGGAAATTGAACTCAGAACTCTCGGAAGAACAACCAGTGCTCCTAACTACTGAGCCATATGTCCAGCCCTCTGTGTTATTTCTAATCAGAAAACCAGCACAAGGATACACACACACACACACACACACACACACACAAATAATTTGCCACTATTTATTACTATTATTTTAGCAAGTTTGTAGTGATATAGGGAATCCTTTTTTTTTTTTTTTTTAATTCAACCTGCCCTTCCCATTGGGGAGTTCACTGATTAATTTAATTTAAAATCAATTTAATACTTGTTCCTTTTTAAATGAATAGAATTTATTTTTACCTAAATCCTTTTAAAAAATTCTGCACTGAACAGTGAAAGTTCGGTTATCCTACATCCTTCCCGACAAGGTTGCTGGCAATCAAATGTCAGAGCATCTAAAGAACTTTCAGGAAGGCAAAGGATTTGGCCTGCTCAGGCTTGTCTCCAAAATATACTGCAATTCCTGATAAAACTAAGAAAAAGTACGAAGTTATTACTATGTGACAATGCTTGTTCTTGTAGACAAAGCACCAGAAAAGAGAACATGAACCCTTTTATCAAACCCCATTAATCCTTCCTAGAGCACAGAGCAGATAAGGAGGCCTCACACAATTCAGAAACCATATACTACAGCTACTTGGTTAACCAGCCACGAAACAAACATAACTTACTTAAACTAACTGGTACCTTCAAATGAACAAACAATATTCTGCTAGGTACCAGCCTTAAGGATTAAGATCAGTTGTTTATCTGCATGTTAATTTGCAAAAATTCCCTTAAGCCACCCCAGGTATGGCTATCCTCGTTGTCAATGAGGGGGCTACTGCAGAGTTCATATTTTCAGCTCTGTTTTTCCCTTGAGAAAAAATAAAGCTTGGCCGTTTGATTTTTCAACAAGCCCCTTGCATTTTAACAGTGGAGACCATGCGCAAGCTGAAAATGTGCAGGCAGGCTGTGTTACACAGGAGAGTTAAATTAGGATGTCATGGATCCTGCACACAAAGATCATCAGGAAAAAATGGATGGAGCCTTCCAGACCATTTTCATTCTGCTGACAGAGGCTACTTTCCTAGCTGGATCAGCATGGTAAGTGGGGATAATTTGTAAATAAAAATGGACAAGGAAGACATATATATTATTTGTACATATGATATAGATATGTATATATACCTCCTACCTTCTCAATGAGATCTAAGCAGGCTTGCAAATCCAGACCATAGTCAATGGATACCCACTCAAGGCCTTCTTTCCTGTATTCTTCTTGCTCCAGAATAAACATGTGCTGATTGAAAAACTGTTGTAACTTTTCATTGGTGAAATTGATGCAGAGTTGCTCAAGACTGTTGCACTATGAATAGGTAGAAAGAAGAGTTAAAAGTAAGAATTCCACTTGCAAGAATATATCAATGAGAAAAATCACAGTCACTATCATACAATGGCAAGAGTGCTCAGCCATTAGGAGCACTCAGCTAAGCTCCTGTCTCCTTCAGCTGTATCTACAAACTAATGATTATTGTAGTAAAGTAATGCTCAATGGAATTATGATTCAAAAATTCACAAAAGACCCCTATTTACTTTGACTTAAATATGGATTAGGAAATTAAATAGTTAACACTAATTGTAGTAATAATAAATATTACTAATTGTAGTTCTTTTCTAATCAAAATAGTCCTTAAGTTTTATGTACAATGATTTTTTGTTTGTTTGTTTGGGTTTTCATGTTTAAATACATTTTAATAGAAATCACTTTCTCCCTTGCCTGCCCACCCTAAAGCCCTTCCCACACGCCCTTACTCTCAAATTGATAGCCTCTTTTTCTTTGATTATTATTGTAAAATACATATATGTGTATGTGTGTGCACAAATATATAATTACAACCTGCAGAGTCTGTTTTTGTTGTTTCTGTGTGTGTGGTTTCAGAGCTGGCCTCTCTGTACTGAACAACCTAAAGTGGGCTCATCTCTGGGAGAAACTAATTCTCTCTCTTTGAGCAGTCATTAGTTGCTGGTAGTTATTGTGTAGGAATGAGACTCTTTGAGACATTCCCCCCTTCTGCATGAGCATGGGCATTGACATTAAGTATAAGGAATTTTAGCATGCCTTGGTCATGTTTTCCCATGGTTACATTTTACAACTCAGATTTTCTAGTCTCCTTGAAATATGCATTGATTTTATTCTTACCACGTATACTTACATCAAGTATTTCAAAACCAGTGATGTCAAGAATAGCGATGAAGAAGTGGCTTGACAGTTTGACATCCAGGACCTGGTTCATGCGTGCCACTAGCCACTTAAACATCCTTTCATATATTGTCTTAGACAGTGCACCAACAGCACAGGTTACCTAGAAACCATATGTAAATTTTTTCTTTATAAATTTTAAAACTAAATATTTAAAAAGGGGGTGTGGAGAGATTGCTTGCTACTCTCCCAGGCCAGGTAGCTCACAACTGCTTGTAACTCCAGTTCCAGGTGATCCAATTCCCTCTTCTAGCCTTATACATGCTCATACCCACACACAGACTCAGGAATATAAACAGTAAAAGTAAATCTTTAAAATGTTCCTTCAACTGTATTTGTCTCAATACTGGAGATTTTCTATCTGCAAACATAGTCTAGTCAAACCAGTATATGTTTATTAATCTTCTCAATGAGAAAAAAAGAAGAAAAGAATGAAAGGGTTGGGGAAAGAAGGGGGAAAAGTAGAAGAAAGTTAGCACTGAGCTTTCTTCTCAAAAGTATAGATGAGAGAAATGTCATTGTTAACAATAGACTAAATATCCCAGGATATGTTTTGATGTTATTCTCTAGAGCCTTGTTCTGAACATTGTGGCATTAAGCTCCAGCATCAACTGGAGCTTTTAAAAGTATCAGGACTCAGGCCCAGCCCCTGATGTGCCAAATCTCTAGAGAAATTCTGTTCCCATTCACTGAGGCCAGTTGCTAGAAAAATGCTTTTATGTCATTTGATGAAGACTTTCCTACCCTCAATACTTGATGATGAATCTCACTCCCCATCTCATGCATAAATTCCTAACCTTAGCAAGAAGCCTGCTAATTCAGTTCAGCGATGGTCCCCCTGTTTTTGATGTCTTCTCTTAGAAATGTGCCATCACTCACCCTCTCCCTCTGTTCTTGGCCTATAAATTCTTACTTGCCCTGGAGGCATGTGGCATTGATTACAAAGTCTCCTTTCTGTTACAATATCCCTATTACAATAATCCTGAATAAAGACTCCCTCATTATTTATTAAAGATTAAGATATTTATTTATTGTTTCTTTGTTTGTTTTGCTTCAAGATAGGGTTTCTCTGTGTAGCCTTGGCTGTCCTGGACTCACTTTTGCAGACCAGGCTGGCCTGGAACTCACAGAGATCACCACCTGCCTCTGCCTCCCAGAATGATGGGACTACAGGTGTGTGCCACTAGGCCCACCTAATATTTCTTTCTTTTAATGCACTATATTCAATAAAGTTTTAAAAATCTGTAATCCCTAGAGTATGGTTGGCTATTGCTACTGCTGATGATTGATAAATTGAATGATCATTAGCAACTGACCTACCTTCCTGGGACACAGCAGTTCTTGAAGGCTGTCTAGTCTGGACTTCCAACCCTTTGTTATTTTCATTCTCAGTGTTGCCCTCACTGTCCTGGATTGAGAATGGCCTCAGGAAAAACACATTCTCCTGGCACAGTAAGGCTGAAAAAATTTCTTTTACTGTCCCTGAGAGGATGATGTAGTTTGTTTTCGAATTTTGAAAAATAACGTATTAACTCTCTTAACTAGTTCTGTTAGCCTAAAATCTGGAGTTGCAAATTAATCCTCTGTATTACATTATTTTAAGAAGTGTATGTTTAATTATAGTCTTTATATAGGCTCATTGGTTTTATAGAAGAAAGAGCTTATTCTGTAGACACGGCATATTACACATCCATGTTATGGTGGATTTCTAAGAAACAATGACACTGATAAATATGTCTAATCCTAATGCTAGGAAGTAGCTCAACTACCTCAGGTCATGTGACTCAAGTACTACCCAAGTTATTTTTTTTTAACATTCATAGAGCACCTGATGGCTGCAGAGCACAATGCTAGATGCTGGTGCATTAGAATGAGTCAGACATAATCTGTGACCTTAAAGGTCATCAAGGTTAGCATAAATGTTTCCTCAAATAAAACATCATGAATATCCCTGGTCCACTTACTTCTGAATATTGTGAAACCCAAAAGACATACACATTTCATGTGTGTGTGTGTGTGTGTGTGTTTGTGCGTGTGTGTGTGTTGGAATTGATAAATACATGCTAAGCAAGTGTTCTACTATTACAGCTGCACAAATTAAACACACATCATCATTTTCACTACTAGACTTAAAAAGCATTGGTATGTCAGTCTCAGAAAAGACCCTGTGCCCAGATATATTTGGTCCTTGTGGAGCTCCTATCCTTTCCCCATCAGACTAACTCCCCTTCTTTCTTATGATTCCCTGTACAAGGACCATGTATGGATATAACCTAGAACCTCCACTCAGATGTAGCCTGTGGTAGCTCAGTAACCAATTGGTTTCCCAAAGTGAGGGGAACAGGGACTATTTCTAACAGGAACTCAATGACTGGCTCTTTGGTCTCCCCACCCCCGAAGGGAGGAGCAGTCCTGTTAGGCCACAGAGGAGGGCTTTGCAGCCAGTCCTGAAGATACCTGATAAAACAGGATCAGATGAATGGGGAGGAGGTCCCCCCTATCAGTGGTCTTGGAAAGGGGCACGGTGGAGATGAGGGAGGGAGGGAGGGACTGGGAGGGAATGAGGGATTGGGACACGGCTGGGATACAGAGTTAATAAAATGTAACTGATAAAAAATAAATAAAAGAATGGAAAGAGAAAAAAAAAAAGAAAAATGTGTGCTATGCCAAAAAAAAAAAGAAAAAAGCATTGGTAGCTTAAAGTAGGTAAGACATTTGCTTTGCCCCTTGTAAGCTGTACCATTTTCTCAATGAGGTAAAGGGTAATTCCATGATAATCAAACCTCTTTTTTATTTTTATTTTTTATATTAATTACAGTTTAGTTACTTTGATCCCAGCTGTAGCCCCCTCTCTCATTCTCTCCCAATCTCACCTTCCCTCCCTCTTCTCCTCCCTGCCCCTCTCTAAGTCCACTGACAGGCGAGGTCCTCCTCCCCTTCCATCTGACCCTAGCTTAACAGGTCTCATAAGGAATGGCTGCCCTGTCTTCCTCTGTGGCCTAGCAAGGCTGCTCCTCCCTCCAGAGGGAGAGGAGGGAAGGTCAAAGAGCCAGTCATGGAGTTCATGTCAGAGACAGTCCCTGTTCCCCCTACTAGGGAACTCATGCACTATGTACAAGTAGGGGATCTAGGTTACCTCCATGAATGGTCCTTGGTTGGAGAATCAGTCTCAGAAAAGACCCCTATGCCCAGATATATTTGGTCCTTGTGGAGTTCCTGTCCTCTCCAGGTCTTACAAACATATAATCAAACCTCTTATGGCCTTCACTTACTCTGTCTTTCAACTATATGTGGTGGATTTTTGTCATTGCTTTTGGTTTTTGCTTTTGGGGGAGGTTAGGGTTGACACAGTCTCGTGTAGCCCAGGCTAACCTCAAAATCATTCATCTATACATGACATTGAATCCTGATTCTCAAGCCCTGCCACCTGAGTGCCTTCTAAGTGTCACCAATGCCTATTTCTATGGTGTGTGTGCATGTGTGTATGTGTGTGTGCATGTGCAAATGTGTAAATGGATGTGTTTGTATGTGGGTGAGTGTGTTTGTATGTGTGTGTGTGATTGTGTGTATATGTGTGTTATGGGTGAAAGAGACAAGGTTATGAATTCACTGTACTATTTCCTCTTTCTAGTAAAACCATATTCATTACCTCTCCCATTGTGAGGAGACAATCTGACAAATTCTCATCATTGGTCATGAATGAAAGCACTAGCACCACTGTCCCAAGTTGAGGTGGGAGAACTTCCCCTCACAAATGATTTTCTCCCCCGTCCACAACTTGACAGGCTGTGGGACTCAGGGAGCATATGCACATAATGCAAAAAATTGCATTTAATATAAACTGGACTTGGTTTGAGTAGGAGAACAAAAATTTGTTATCACTGATATATATATATATATATATATATATATATATATATATATATATATAAAATTTGGTATATATGAGTTAGTACAGTATGGCCTGGATCACACTGACTAATATACAGAGCAAATGTAAAATATTATGAAATGTACTGGTTTACTTAAAGTGTCTTGGTACCCAGCAGCCCTGAACCTATTTACTGCATATGGAAAGTCTAAAGGTAGCCATCCTCAATATATTTTCCATTTATACCAACCACATCAGCGAAGCCTTCTGTCTTTCATGTATGTTCTCAGTTTCTTGTTTTTTCAAATGCTGTCTTCAACAGACATACTGAAACCTGTTCGCCACTAATGAAACCACATGATTACACTAAGAAAGAAGTATGTAAAGAACACCAGTACTCCAAAATGATTCACCTCAGTACTCTACAGTTCTGAAAATGTCTTAGCTGGACAACAAGTAGGTAGAGAATGAGCGAAGCGCTACCTAAGGGAGAATTATCAAAATAGTCAGCGTATTCCCTTAGCACTGTAGTGTCTTGCATAAGAACATTCGAAATGCGATGGTAGCTCTCTTCACTGCTTTCACATGAACTCTTATTGCTAACATTGTCAGTTGTCGAAAATAAGTATATGTGACATATATGAAATAATTACATGATCACACAATCACGATGTCCTCAAATGTTGCCTTACCTGTTGCACATTTTGACTTCTGGTAACATATTCATTACCAACTTTAATTCTAGGGTATATCAAGCCCTTTATCAACTCTGAAGACTTAATGCCCATGAGGAAGGCAGCTTTGTCAGCATCTGGTCAAACAAGAAAGGAAGAATGTCAAGATGGGAGAAAGGGAAAGCAGAGAGGGAAGACAAATATTAAAATACAGTAGAAAACACTGTTGAAATCATTCCATCATAGCCAAATACACTGCCCAGAGGATAGAAGAGCATTTAGATCAATGTAAAAATAGATTGACGCTTTGAAAAAAAAAAATAGTTGAATGCTAAATGAAAGCATCTACTTTTGCAGATACAAATCAAACCACGCTGAATGGTCCCTTAGAATGGCTCCTGTGAAAGGCAGTAACAGGCGTTGGTGAAGGTCCACATGTGGCATGGCCATTGTAGAAAACAGTATGACAATCTCTTAGAGGTTAAACACAGAGTCACTGTAGGGCCGAGCAATTTCGCTCTTGCATATGTATTCAGAAGAAATGAAACATTTATTTTTAAAAAGTACACAGTGCTTTTAGTAATATGATTTTAGTAGTCAAAATGTAGAAAAATGTATATCAACTGATGTAAAAAAAAACAAAACAAAACAAAATACGATGTGTTCATACACTGGAAATGACATGCAAAAGAAATGAAGAGTGGCGCAGTCTTGCACAGGGCTTCATTCACAAGGACTTGAGGAAAATGATTGAGAGTTATAGGAAACTCATGAACTGACTATGGAAAATGGTGAAATTGTGCTTACAAATATTACAATGTCTATAGAATTTTACAAAAATCAAATGGATATTTATTTATAAACCTGTAGTTCTCATTTTTGTTAAAGAGTTTTAAAAACTTAATACAGGTGAAATAATTCATATTCAGGTGTGTGCTACTGTTGTATACTTTTCTTTTTGGGTCTCTACTCTTCTCCCCCCAACACCCAAACATCAGAGCACATATGTGATGTGTAATGAAAACCTTTGACATGAACCCAAGGTACGTCTTTGAATACTTTGTGCTCTCTGGAGTAGTTAAGAAGTAACCCTAGAATAATGGATGTTATTTTGTTTTTAATTTTTAAGGCAAAGTGCCATAATGGAAACTTGAATTAACCTTGTTTGTGGACAAAACTAGTTCATGCAGAAAGTCTGTTGATACAGAAAGTGCATTATTAGGCCTTAATCAGGTACAGGAAGGGAAGATGAAGATACTTGGCAAGCAGTTAAAAATGTGGCACCAAGAAGAATGGGTGAGATAATTTATTTCAAATATCATTATTTCCTGATTTATTAGTAAATACATTTGGGTTCTGTAACGACTAGTCAAAAATATGAAAATGTCATCTGTCATGTTTAGACTCTTATACAATTAATATATACAAAAAGATGTTTACAAGAAAAGAAGAGACAATGTAGCCTTTCTCTGTGTAGCTCAGTGCTGTAGTTCCAGTTACTCAGAAGGCACAAACAGGAGGGCACTTAGGCCATGCAGTTTAACCAGTTACATGGTCAGAGCTCAGTCTCAGAAACTAATAACAGAACAACAAAAGCAACCCCTTGGTCTTAAAGCATGGAAAGAGCAAGAGAGCAAAAGAAGTTGATATAAAAGCATATGTGCAACAGCATAACCAACATATGAAGATTACAGATCTTCACACCATTTTCTCTGCTTTGTTCATATCTGTGTTCAAAAGCTGTCATTTCTCAAGGGACCACCAGATCACTATGTCTGCAACAAATCCATCCATATACTCACATACCTTATTCTTTTACTCTGTTGAATTTAAACTGTGAGATGAAGATAGTATAGAATAATGACTGAGGAAATACTTCCTAGCAACAATAATCAAGACCTGGGTATAGAGGGCGTGCCTGGTAGGAATGAAGCCCTAAATTCAATCCCAAGCAACACAGCATGAAAAACTCAAATAAATAACAGTAATTAAGGAAAATGGTACTGATTATTTTCAATAGGTTCTAAAGCAAACAAATAAATAAAACAAAACAAAAATAAACAAAAAATCCCAAGAGATCAAGTGAATGCAAAAAAAAAAAAAAAAAAAAGGCAGGTCTGGAAGCTGAGATTTGAGCAGAATTATAAACTGTGTCTTTCTAAAGTGAGTCTTACTTTCTGTGCCGTCAGCCTCCAGTTGCTCTTCTCTGGGATTCTGTCTAAATTTCAGGTTTCCAAAGTGCATGATGGCTCCAACAAGCTTATAGCACCCAAACCGTTCATCAGGAAGAAATCCCAAGATGTCTATGGCTTTCTGTGAAAAGAGAAAAAAAAAGATGGCTAGCTGTGCCTTCCTTTGATGGCTCCAGTAGGCACCTTACCCTGCCATGTGTCACACAGGCCTGCATTAGAATATGGACTGCAGGAATGAGAGAGAGCAGCAGAGGTCCAGACACAGCTGGGCTCAAAGCAAGACAAATCGGACCTATTGGCACTTGGCCACCATCAGTCTGCTCGGTTCTTTAAAGGGGAATTAAGAAGGCTTGGGACTTGGCTTGTTCAGTGTCCAGCAGCTTCTGAAGTTTCCTCCAACACCTCACTTCTCTCTTCTCCCTCCTAGCAACAGACCACTAACTGGCTTCAGGAGGTTCATTGTTTTGTTTTTCATGGTTATGGCAGCTATCACTGAATCTTGTGGGTGGTTTGTCCCGCATGTTCAACTGGTTTTATTCCAGGGCCTGCTCATTTTAGAAATTGATACAAGGAGGTGTTAAAGAAAGAACATCACGTTGTTATGGCTCAGGAAAATTCCATTTTGTGCTCAGCACCCATTTCAGTAATTGTTTCTGACCTAGTTTCCTAAAATGATTAACTTGGCCACCCTGACTATTCACGTCCTCCCAAGAATTGTGTGACTGTTGGGAAATGCTTAACCACTTGCTCTGGCTCACCTAAGCTTGCTAATCTCTGTGTACAGGGAGAGTGAGACAGTTCCTCACAGAGCTCTGTAAATTCTGCAGAAATAAAGTAATCATGACCTTTGCCTTTAAAAGCCCTCCTCACCTTTAAGCTGGGCCTCAACCCCAAATCGAACCACAGGAACAGAGACCAGCTTCAGATTAAATCAAACTCAGCTAATTACAAATGGACAGAGTTCAGGTGGTCTTTGGGTGTTTTCTAACTCCACAAGGATGTCATTATATCACTGTATCCTAAGAAGACACTGCATGTGGTCCCAGAAGAATGTAGTCATTATAGTAACTAATTCAGAATTCATGTAAAGATCAGGGTGGAGGAGTCTATATTCTTCTCCAATAACTTTGTTTATAGGAATGGAAGATTGAGTGAATATAATACACAAAGAGAATATTAACTTTCTAAGACATTCACAAGGTCAAAAGAGACAAAAATCTTGGGATTTAACAACAATAACAATAAAAAATAGAACAAATGTCTGACTGAAAAAATGAGTTTTCATCTAAAATGCTCAGAAAATAAAATTGAAAAATCAAATTCTATGGACCGCATGGTCTTGCAGTATAAGTATAAATTAATAACAATACCAAAGCAACTTCATATAGATAGAACACAGAGTAAAGACTTTAGAGGTATACATTAAATAAAATAAAGTTTGCTCTTAAGTTGAAATTTATGTTTACTTTTTAGAGTTATAATGCCTTTTTATTGAAAATATGCATTTCTACACTTAGTAAGCTTTGGAAAGAAGCAGCCTCCACCTTCAAGGGAAGCAAGGCCAGGTCTCCAGACCTCAAAGTGAGGAGTCATGATGTTAGTTTTTATTGCTCATTGCCTTCACCAGGCTTAACTTATACAACTACCAAGCCTTACTTCTGTGGCCAGAAATTCTTTAGCATCATCCAGACTCTCCACAGCAACCACTCCACAGGAGAAAATGTGAAAGTCGGAGGGATTTGTGGACACCAGGAGCATGTCTACAATGGAAAACATTTTGGTTAAACAGCTTAGAGAAACATCCAAGGCCTGAGGAAGCAATTGACCAAAATTCAGGTTACTCTTACAGTTTATGGGATATTTGTAAACAATCCAAAATCATTTCTATATTTTAGACCCAAACCTCTGTAATCAATATTTTGTTTTCTGTTAATTTGTCCATCACATGTCAAGACCTCCCAAGAGATTAACAGGTTGGCCAGGTACAAAATCAGATTCGATTGCAGGAGCACAAAATGATAGTGGTTGGCAAGGGGCAGTAAGTAGCTAATGTACGTTGGCAAAACCTTGATTACAGGCAGTTGGCCTAGATTCATGACAGACGGCCAGGGAACAAAAATGTTCTACAGAATTATAAGTAGAACAAACCCATGTTTCATGGGTAGGAGACTGCCAGCTCCAGAATTAGCACCCAGGGATCATTAGCTATATATTCTTTCTACTTCACATCCTCACTCAAAGGAGGCTGAGTTCTTCATTCCAGGGATCCATAAATCAGATGGAGAGTTACCACTGTGCAGCGGGTGTGTTTATGACTCCTGACATGAGTCATGTCATCAGGAAACATAATGCAGGACAGTGCTAAGACAGCTGTCAACAGATCAACTGACTTGGCAGAATGCTGCCTATTTGATCTCGGTGAAGGTTTGTTGTTGTTTGTTTGTTTTTTAATCTGGTTTTATCTCTCTGTTTATTACCCATTGAAGTGAATATTTGCTTTGTGGAAATATAAATCTCAGAGACAAAGAAATTGGCTTACGGGAATGGTAATAGCAGTCTGTTCGGAAGCATGCCGAATGTTGATTATGTTAATAAAACTGTTGTTTATTCATAGAATAAATTATTATTACTCAAAAAAATAAATTGAAACATTAAAGAAACTTAAAATATTCAACCAAACCAAAAGTGCATGTACAGGATGATGATTATATATTATAAAATTATAGAATATGCAACCTCATTATTATGTTTACATATTGATGTGGGCAGAAGGGTTCCAACAATGAAGAAGGGAAGGAAAGAGAAACTGTAATAGACCCTAGGGAAATTTTTCAATGGATGTATGTGGTGTTTGTGGTAATAGCTTCTTATATATACATACATATGTAACGATATATCAATATCAATTGTGTTTTTCAAATATGCAGTTAATTGTAGGTCCATAATTCTCTTTTAAAGCTACTTTTGTTATAAGCCTAGCCTTTTACAGCTGATCCATCTCTCCAGCCCTCATTAAACTTTCTCTTATTTCTAGTTTTTTTATAAAATAGCTCAAATCAAATCAGCTTCCTTCTTAAGCCACTAAACTCTCAACTCCCCACGAGGCTTTCCTAAGACTTTATGCCTCTAGGGAGGCTCTTTTCCTTACTCCTTATTAAGCCACCCAGCCTACCTTTCACTGAGTCTCTTCAGGCTACAGTGTCAGATAGAACCGTTGCATTCATGCTTCCTAGGCTGCCCAACTCTTTCAACACTTTCTCAGGACCCAGCTCTGATGCTGCTGCTGGACCATTCACAGCTTTGCCTGCTTTCCCCTAATCTAGCGTAGACTGCAACACCATGCAGAGCACTCGCCTTTTCCCTCCTATGGGTGCCAAAAATCCAACCTTTCTTTACTTGGACTTAATAGACTCTTCAGGTGGTATGACTATAACCCAGGTTCACCTTCTCCTATGTGAGACATTAGGGCCATACTCAGGAAGAGAACTACTACCTCGGCCTTCGCCCACCCACCATGCTCTCAAGATTGCCCAGACTGCTCTTCCTCTTCATAACACTTTCCAGTGGCTCTCACCACCCTGCAAGAGACCTACTACCACTGGCTCTACCTCTCATGGCTTGCCTGAAGTTGCCACTCCATCAGGAGACTTCAATCTGGTGGATGAAGAACTCACTAAAAGACACAACTAATGATAGCCTCACCCAGATGGCTCAATTTGCATTGCAAAAACTGCAATAATTTAAAACAAATCAAAGTGTGTCTCTCCTAAACTATCAATATAGTAATAATTGTCCTTAATGAGAACAACTTAGACAAAACTTAAGACACAAAATTCAAGAGAACAATCACAAATATTTTCAAGGAGTTCAAGGAATTCAAAAAGGACAGCAATTAACACCTGAAAGAACTTAGAACTCCCAATTGAAGTTCAAGAAAATACAAGAAATAGAAATACTAAAGACACCAAAGAAAACCCAAAGTGAAATGAAGCTGCAAATAAAAATACCGATCAGTCTAAAAACAAAACAAAACAAAAAATTTCAATGGAAGTATCAACAGAATAGATGACATAAAGAAAAAATGTCAACACTTGAAAACAAGGT
Organism: Meriones unguiculatus; assembly: GCF_030254825.1. Taxonomy (NCBI): domain Eukaryota; kingdom Metazoa; phylum Chordata; class Mammalia; order Rodentia; family Muridae; genus Meriones; species Meriones unguiculatus. The sequence goes on along the minus strand of NC_083364.1, from coordinate 51,481,756 downwards.
AGAGAAATTGAATCATTCTATCAAGTGAAAGAAGTATTTTAAAACACATAAATGTGCCACTCAGAATCTCCAAAAACACCATTACAAAAAACAACCCCAGTGGCATGAATTTATAAGACTAAAAGAAAACTAATTTTAGTCCAAAAGCATAGAATATATCTTCAATAAAATCATAGAGGAAGCTTCCCAAATCTAAGGAAAGAGATGCCAATTCAGGAACAAGACATAGACAGAATATCAGATAGACAGAACCACAAAAAAAAATCCTTCATATCATATTAAAACATTAAGAATAAAGAAAGGGTTTTGAAAGCTTCAAGAGAGAAAGCCCAAGTCACCTATAAAGCCATGTCCATCTGAAGAACAGCTGATTTCTCAATGGAAACTTTGAAAGCCAGAAGAAATTAGAACAACATATTCAAGTTTGGAAAAAACATAGATAGCAACCAAGACTACCACTATAACTACCACCAAAACAATCCATCATAATTAAGGGAGAAAAAAATCCCATGATGAAAACAGGCTAAAGAAGTTTTTTGTTGTTGTTGTTGTTGTTTGTTTGTTTGTTTTAACCACAGAATCAGCATAAAATAGTGGAAGAATATTTCAGACTGGAAAATAAAAAGGATAAGCATACTCAAGATGCTACAATGCCAGAATAGCGTTTTTGCAAAGTATGACTTAGTATGAGTAAGGTAACAAATATTACAAAATCAACAAAATGACAGCAATTAAAGCACATATTTCAGTATTAAGTCTGACTATTACTGGCCTCAATTCCATAATCAAAAGACCGAAGATAGCTTCTCTCTCTCTCTCTCTCTCTCACACACACACACACATATACACACTTAACCTTGCCCTTCACTGCAAATGTCTTGCTTTTGATACCAAATTAAAAACAACATTGCCATCTATTCTACCCTCGTTGGTTATATAAGTGTTCAAATTCCCTGTTGTAAGATAAATAAATCATGGTTTAAAACTACTAAGAGACTTACTAAAACAGTAATCTTCTTCCCTTGGGATCTGTTTGTCTTTTTGTAGAATAAGTATGGGCTCCAGTCTAACACTTACCTTGAAGTTCTTGTTTTCCAGACAGAATTTGGTAAAAGATATGGTAATTTCTCTCTCCAGGCTGCTGATAAACCACCCGAGATTTTTCAAGAAAATCTAGGAGGATCAAAATGGATAAAAATTCATATTTTGACATTCTTAGAAAACATAGAAGAGAAGCAACCAAATAGTGCAATGCTTACTTACAGATCTGGATATCTGCGGAGGACAGTGTGCCTCTTGCACCAAAATGCATCCTAATGAGTTTTCCCTAGAGAGAAATAGAACTCAGGGTCCCATCCAAACTTGCAAATAGCCTCATTAAGTACACAATCCTCAAATGACTACAGGCTCCAAAGGTTAGAAAATTAAATGCCAGGTGGTTTTAAAATGAGACAGGTCAGATAATGTCTAGAGAAATGGTTGATTCTCAGCCTGTCGGTAGTGACCTCTTTGGAGATTGAATGACCCTTTTCACAGAGGTCCCATACCAGATATCCTGCGTATCAGATATTTACATTACAATTCATAACAGTAGCAAAATCACAGTTATAAAGTAGCAACAAAAATAATTTTATGGATGAGGTCACCACAACATGAAGAACTGTATTAAAAGAGTTGCAGCATTGGATAAGTTGGGAACTACTGGTCTAGTGGGAGCTATACTGATTTGCAAGACTGCAGCAGTCCTGACCGCTTAGGACCACATCTGTCAGTTTCTGCCTGGATGCTTTTATGTGCACTGTGGAACCTCAGTGCTCTTATTTGAAAAGGAGGACTGTAGTATCTTCTTGGGATGCTCATTCACTCCTTCAGTCTCCATTGACTGTCTGCAATGATCTAGGAAACTCCTGAAGAAATAAAAACAACTTATAAAAAAAATTGATGATCCTGACCCTTATGAAATGTTCTAGAAGGTACATGGATACTCAAGAGCTCAAACAAACGAACATTTGAAGTACTTTGGTATCAAAAGAAAAGCCACTTTTGCTATACTTTAGGAATTAAGAGAAAAGGGAACATATACAAAGACTGAGAGATAGACTAACAACTAGGGGTTCATTTCACATGTGCTCAGTTGACTGAAGAGCTTATGTCTGGCTTATGTCTCCAAATACACCTTAATGGAAGCAACAGGGTTTTCCACTTTCTTCTTTCTAAATTAAAAGCTAAAGAAGAATCTAACAAGGCATAAAGACTTCCCAGTGTTGAGAGTATCTGTGACAGAAAGCCAGATACATTGGCAGCCACATTTTATGACATAAGAACATAGTGATAAAACAACAGAAGAGTGGCTGAGGTCCCCGCACCTACGCCATAAAGATACTACACAGGGAGACTGAACTAGCATATTACAAAGCAAAGCATAATGGCAACTACACAGACTACCATACATGTGCCTATATGCACACATATATGTGGAAGGCCAATATGGGTGGTATGAGTTCCTAGGATTACTTTTTATAATCTATCAGGATTTCTTCAGTTTTATTGAATGTCCTTTTATCTTTTTCCTTCCACTTATCAAAATCTTCTGCTTTTCTTTGCTTCTTCTTGTCTATCTTTCCAACTGTACCCTTGTTGTCTTTACTCTTCATCTCTCTGTTTCTGTTCTCTCCTTATTTTTCTTCCCCCCGTCCTTCCTATTTCTTTACTTTATTTGACTTTATTCTCCCTTTCTCTGTGTGTCTCTGTGTCTCTGTTTCTCTCTGTATGTCTCTCTCCCTCTCTGTCTCTATCTGTCTCTGTCTCTTTCCCCACACACCCTGAAGATTCATACTTGGATTTTACATATGCCAGGCTATTGCCTACCATTTAGCTAGATCCCCAGCCCTGACTTTTTTCTGTAATTTTTTTTTCTTTTCTTCTCTATCCTATATTCCTGACTTTCATATTTTATTAAACATGCACCAATATTTTAATAAATCTTTACAATAGCAATTGTTTAATGCACAGATGCATGCAAATAAATAGCAATAAAAATGTTGCATCGCCAGGCAATTAGCATGAGTCTACTATTTAAGTATTTTCAGATGTTCAAACATGAAGTTTCCTTCAGTTTTCCTTAACTTATGCAATGGTTCCCTGTCACTCATTATTGGCACAAAATGGATTTATAGGACTTTATTTTTAAATCCAAATGTTTTTCTCCATTGTGTGAAGGATGACACATGCTGGAGAGGATGTGGAGAAAGGGGAACCCTCCTTATTGCTGGTGGGAATGTAACCTTGCACAACCGCTTTGGAAATCAATCTGGTGCTTTCTCAGAAAATTAGGAATAGTGCTACCTGAAGATCCAGCTATACCATTCCTGGGTATATCTACAAGATGCTCAACCATACACAAGGACATTTGTTCAACTGTATTTATAGCAGCTTTGTTAATAAAAGACAGAATCTGGAAACCTAGATGTCCCTCAGTGGAGGAATGGATGCAGAAATTATGCCACATTTACACAATGGAATACCACTCAGCAATTAAAAACAAGGAAATAGTGAACTCTGTAGGCAAATGGATGGAACTAGAAAAGATCATCCTTAGTGAGGTAACCCAGAAGCAGAAAGATACATATGGTATATACTCACTTATAAGTGGATGTTAGCCATATAATATAGGATAAACATACTAAAATCTATACTTCTTAAAAAAGATAAATAACAAGGAAGACCCTAGGGAAGAGGCTGAAACCTCATTAAGAAGGGAAAACAGGATAGAAATCAGAAGTAGAAGATGACAGGGAAACGGACAGGAGCCTTCCACAGGGTGCCTCTGAAAGACTCTACCCATCAGGGTATGGAAAGAGATGCTGAAACTCATAGCCAAATTTTGGGCAGAGTGCAGGGAACTTTATGAAGAAGGGGGAGACAGAAAGACCTAGAGGGGACAGGAGCTCCACAAGGAGACCAACAGAGCCAAAAAACCTGGGGCTAAGAGGGCCTTCAGAGACCAATACTTCAACCAAGGGACATGTATGGAGAGGACCTAGACCCCCTGCTCAGATGAAGACAATAGGCTGCTCATTTTCCAAGTGGGTTCCCTAATAAGGTGAGCAGGCAGGGTCTGTCTCTGACATGAACGCAGTGGCTAGCTCTTTGATCACCTCTTCTTAGGGGGAGGGGGAGGGGTGCAGCCTTGACAGGCCACAAAAGAAGATGATTTATCCAGCCCTGATGAGACCTGATAGGCTAGAGTCAGATGGAAAGGGAAGAGGTCCTCCCCTATCAGTGGACTAGGGAAGGGGCATAGCAAGAGAAGAGGGAGGATGGGTGGTACTGGGAAGAAACGGGGCCTGGGGGAGGGGGGAGAAAAGACAGCTGAAATACAAAGTGAATAAATTGTAATAAATAGTAATAAATAAATAATAAAAAGGAAACACTACAAATAAAAAAATGTGATGGGGGTCAAAAAATAAAACCACATTGGTATACCTTGTTCAATTTTCTAAACAGAAGTTGTTTTTTAAACCCTGTAAAATATGCAGGAAGAAGGAGTCCATAAACAAGAGCTGAAAGAATAATTAAGAGAAACAGGAAACGGCTACTAAATTGACTTCATATAGAAAGTTAAGTAAAAACAATTTCAAATCTGTACAATGTATGAATATATAAATTATTATCATAATTCGCTAGATGAGCTTCTGTACTGTAAGGGTAAGGAAATGTGAGTTAAGATAATTAAATTCCTCCTAAATGTATTCACCCAAATAGAAGATACATAGATATAGACGGCTTTAATTGTTTCAGCTATAGCTGGTAAAACTTTTCTTTTTGAGTAATGTAACAATATGATAGAATTTAATAAAAAAAAAAACCTTCTCCTATAATTTTGCTACCAGTGTGTTCTGGCATGAATTTCATGTTAGTCTAAAAGTTATAGGTTCTGCGATGCTACCATGTTACTTACGAAACGAGAAGAGTTGTCGTTTCTCAGAGTTTTGGCATTTCCAAATGCTTCCAAGATAGGATTCATTTGTACAATTTGATCTTCTAAAATCCCCTAAGAAGCATGGAAATGAAGAATAGCTGATTAAAGTTTATCAGGAATCTATACTGAAGAAAACTCAAAGCTCGTCCCTATCACTGCTGTAATAACTAGTGACCTAAAGTTTCCAAATGAGATTATAAAACACTATTTTGAGAACAGAGATTCAGAAAAAAATACAGTCTAAAAGATAGCAATTTCATATATTTTCTCCTAAGAAAATATTTAGATAGTCATTACTTTGTAGTGCTTTGTTTGAGTCCATGTGAATAAAGAAAATGTTTATTAACAAAAATTGAAATATTTGTCATAGGATAATATATCAGGTTTTTTGGCATTAGTAATTTATATTTTCCTTACAGTATCATTTCTAGGTAATCCAGAGGTTCAATGAAGCAGTGGCTAGGAATGATACTTATCTTTAATTGGAATTTTGCATATTCGAAAATATGGGCTATCTATACAGGTTGACCCTGAAAGATCCACACTAAAGCCACACTAATTCAGAGCTGCATTGTTTTATAAATTCATCCTCAAATTCCTGTTTCATGGGATTAATTATATAATCTACAGTGTTCAAGAATATACAAGGTATAAATACTATTTCGTTCTGAATAATGTGTCTAGTGTCTTCCAAAGAACTATAAAAGGCTATATAGGCAAGGATTTCCATAGACCTGTTGTACAAGTTATGTTAATTTTTATGTTATACATTATATAACATTATATATAACTATTAATTAATTACCATGACTTAATATGAAGATTAAATCAACTAATTCACACCAAACAACAACAAAACTAAGAAGGCCACTGAAGTAAAGTTTTATGTAAGGAAAAGCAGAATTCAAGGATACTTAAAGATATCAACCAAATTCAGGAATGCAGTGATGGGAAAGGAAACCTTTTGAAGTTTCAAATTTGAGCAAAGTTGGTCTATACTTTGGCCTATTTCTTACTCGTGACAGCAAAAGTAGCAGGTGAAAATACAAAGTGACGATGTCAGACATGGACTGATAAGAAGTGGCTTAGCCCAGTAATAAATAGTTCTGAGAACCACCCAACACTACCTAACTTTACTTGATGTAATTGTTTCCAGATTACTATGAAAGCCTACTTTTCAGCTAAAGCAGAGTTAAAAACTGCTAAGTGTGATTGCTGACTTTAATTGTTAACCTGATACAGCCCAGGATTACCTGGAAAGTCTCGGTGAGTGATTGCCTAGAATTGGTTTGATTTTTTTTTTTCCTCAAGCTGATTTATTGAGGTAGGAATGGTGCATGTGGGCAGCACCATTTTGTGGGCTGGTCCTGGACTGCTTGAAAAGGTGGGAGCGGGCACTGCAATAGCATGCATATATTAATTCACTGTTTTCTTGGCTGTCAATGTCACATAACTAGTTATTTCAGGTGCCTGCTTACCTTGACTTCCTTGAAAGGACTGTAACCTGGAATTACTAGCCAAATAAATCCTTTCCCTCTTACGTTACTTTAATCAGGGTGTTTTATCCCTGATGAAATTAAGAGACTGAGGTTTAAAAAATTAATACAGAAGGTAAAGCTTATAGAAAATGTTGCATGATTAAAGTTGAGGGTATTTCAAATGGGCGTTTGGGATCTGATAAAGGCGTTCATGGTAAAGAAAGCCATTGGTGCATTTGTGTGGGAATCTAACACAGCACTGTAGCTAAAGAGATTTAGAAATATCAGAAGAGGACATTGAAGGTTGTGATTCTTTGCTGTAAGAAGGTTTGGATCCTGAAGGCATATTGACCAAAGGGGCAAGGCAAATGAAACTCAGCCAGCTCTTTGAAGATAATCTAAAAGTGTGTGATGTATGCTTTTGGTTTTGATTTAGAATGCTATGAAAATGTCCCCAAAGGCTCTTGTGTTTAAAAACTTGATCCCATCCTGAGTGCGTTGTCCCAGAAGCAAAAAGACACACATGGTATATACTCACTCATATAGACATACAACATAGGACAAACCCACTAAAACCTGTGCATCTAAAGAAACTAAGCAAAAGAGAGGACCCTAACTAAAATGTCCAATCCCCATCCGGAAAGGCAAAGAGGACGGACATCAGAAGAAGAAGAAAACAGGAAACAACCTAGGAACCTACCACAGAGGGCCTCTGAAAGCCTCTGCCCTTCAGACTATCAAAGCAGATGCTGAGCCTGATGGGCAACTGTTGGGCAGAGTGAATGGAATTTTAGGTAAGAACTGGGAAATAGTAAGAGCTGGAGAGGACAGGGTCTCCACAAGGAGAGCAACAGAACAAGAAAATTTGAACACAGGGAACTTCCCAGAGACTCATACTCCAACCAAGGACTATTCATGGAGATAACCCAGAACCCCTGCACAGATGTAGCCCAGGGCAGTTCAGAGTCCAATTGGGTTACATAGTAATGTGAAGAGGGACTGCCTCTGACATAATCTGATTGGCCTGCTCTTTGATCACCCCCCTCTGGGGGGGGAGCAGCCTTACCAGGCCATAGTAGAGGACAATGCAGCCACTTTTGATGTGAACTGACAGACTAAGATCAGAAAGGAGAGGAGAACCTCCCCTATTAGTGGACTTGGGGAGTGGCATGCAAGCAGAGGAAGGAGGGAGGGTGGGATTGGGAGGGGAGGAGGGAGGGGCTTATGGGGGGATGCAGAATGAATAAAGTGTAATTGATGAAAAATTAAAAAAAAAAAAAACTTGATCCCAAGCTGGTGATAGTCAGGGTGGCTATAAATCCATCAGAACGTGGAGCTTTCCTGATAGACCCAAGCCACTGTTGGCCAACCAGCCTTGGATTGGTTCCACTTCCTTTTGGTGTCCTGCTTTCTGAGTGTGGCTACAATAGTGCATTGTGACTAGCCAGCCTCTGGCTCCTGCCTCCATCACTTATGCACCATGCTGGGATGAATATCTCCTCAAAGGGTATGCCAGAATAAACTCTCCCTTTCATAATTATGCTATCAGATATTTTGTCATAGAATGAGAAAAGTAACTGCTACGCTTTTGCCAATTGTTCTCTGGTTATTTCCTCCTCCTTATTCCTCATTCTTGTCAAGGAATAGGCGGCAAGTCTCAGTGGATGAGGATCCCTCACCTTTTATACTGTATGGACACTTACCAGCTTTTTCTTGGGTTCATTTATGGCTGCCATGGTGGCAAAATACTGAATAGTCAGTTTGGTGTTCACCGTCTTTCCAGCGCCAGATTCTCCTCTGTGATTTAAAATTGAGAAAACTGTTAACTGGTTCTGATGATCAATGGAATGAAAGTGAGCTAATTCTGATCATATCTAACCTCTTTCTTAGAAAATGGCTTGCCAATCATTTCACCAGGAAACTGTGCTTTAGTTTTCTTCTTTCCTTTGATAATCAACTACATTTGCTCCAGCCTGCCTTTACATATATAAAATTCAGAAGCCCAGTCACGCTATTGGAAAAAGGCATAGATTTGAATTTGAACTAGTCACTCAGTACTAAGTTCCTAAAAACCCATGGTCCCCTTTAAGGTAACAGAAACCAACAGAGTCAATAACACAACATGTCACTATCACTGCAAAAGAAGTCCACAGACTTAAGCATGTCATAACCCTTTGGGTCTCACCCACCTGTACACACGAACATGCCCACCTGGTGCTCTTTCCATCCAAATAACCCTTCAATAAGGTATCCCAAGGTCCTCTTCACCCTCTCTTGTTATCCTCCAAAGACACACTATGTATTACTACATATACTATACATGGCTGCTTAAAGCATGAAGTTTATCTGTTTCATGAGCATAGTGTACGGATGGTTAGCATCTCTGCTTAATTAGCATGGAGACCTTTAAAGTGGCTGATTTCCATGCCTGAAGGCTTCTTCCCTGAGAAGGAACTAAACTAGCTTATACTGTATAGTTTCTAAGGAGTCTCTAAATGATGGCAGCAGATTGCCTTAAACCATATTTACAGAATTCACTAAAGCAGTGTGACCACTTACATAGTATCTTTTCCTACCTGGAATGCATTTTGTACCTAAAGACTAAACAAGTTAAATTTGACAAACTTAAGTTTTGCTCTCCGTGAAATAAGAGGATCTATTTCTAATAAAACTTCACATAGGGAAAAAGGAAAATGAGACAAATACTTACGTGAAGAGTATGGACTGGTTCTCTCCATCTACAAAAAAAAAAAAAAAAAAAAAAAAAAAAAAAAAACATGTTGAGATATTGAGATATGCTTATGCTTGAATCTTGAATCTTATGTACTGGCATAATTCATGAATTTATAAATAATTCTCTTAATAATAGTTTCAATTTAGAATCATGGAAAAGGATTTGTTCAATGCATACTTGCAAACCCCTCATTTAAATGATACAGTACAAAACATATACCCTATTTTTCCTACTCACATGTACGTATGAATTCTAGACCTTTTTCTTCACTCTAAACATAATGAGTTACTAACTAATGGTTGACATTTTTAGTCTTTTAAGAATCACTGCATGGACGGGAGAGATGGCTCAGATGTTAGGAGCACTGGCTGGCTGTTCTTCCAAAAGTCCTGAGTTCAATTCCCAGCAACCACATGGTGGCTCGCAACCATCTACAGATGCGATCTGGTGTCCCCTTCTGGTCTGCAGGCATACATGCAGGCAGAACACTGTATATATAATAAATAAATAAATCTTAAAAAAAAAAGAATCACTGCATAACACCAGCTATAGAATAGCTTCTGTGTCAGACAGTATAGTAGATGCTTGGTGTAACAAGAGCAAACATCTGCGGGGGGCATTATCTGGGCCAGCCTCCAGCCCCAGCACTATAAATGCATTCTTTCGCTCTGAAGTTCATGGTAATTGTCCCTGTAACCATAGGAGGCCCATACTATGTCGCCCACATTTTATCTGGAAGGAAACAGAGGCTTCAAGAGATGAGGCAGCTGTGAGGCCATGCTCTGTCACAATGCCTGAGTGTCCTTTGATGACATGGAGAAAACGTTAATCAGAGATCCTCACTTTTCATTTTGTAGGGCATCTACTTACTGCGAAGCATATCCTGAAAGGCACGATTGGCAACAGCAAAGATGTGAGGGGGAGCCTCAGATCGCCTCTTATTTTTATAGGCGGCCATGACCTCTTTCTGATACACAGGGAGCCACTTGTAAGGGTTTATAGCCACACAAAAGAGACCTGAATATGTCTGAGGAGAGATCAGAGTGGATTTCAGAAAATGACTAGCAACAGGCTTCCCCTGTCATGCAATGCTGGCCTGAGTATTTACTTATAAGGGAACATGGAACAGGGGAGATCTGAATTCCTGTGAGACAGGGACTTCTAACTGATGAAGACAGATCTGGGTTAGGCCAACATCAAGACCTGGGGTTACCTCTCAGTCTCTGGGAGATATGTCTTAGCTTGGGTTTCTGTTGCTGTGATGAAGAAATCATAACCAAAAAGCAAGTTGGGGAAAAAAGGGTCTAGGCATACACTTCCCAATCATAGGTAACTTACACCTCCAGACCATGATGGAACTTCCAGATCATAGTCCATGATTGGAGGAATTCAGGACAGAAACTCAGACAGGGCTGAAACCTAGAGGCAAGGGCTGATGCAGAGGCCATGAAGGGGTGCTGCTTTCTGGCTTGCTTCTCCTGGCTTGCTTAGCTTGCCTTCTCATAAAACCCAGGACCACCAGCCCAGGCATGGCACCACCCAACATGGGCTCTGCCCTCCCCAAATAATCACTAATTGAGAAAATGCCTTGCCTTACAGATAGATCTCCTGGAGGCATTTCCTCAACTGAGGCTCCTTTCTCTGTGATGACTCTAGCTTGCGTCAAGTTACACACAAATCCAGCCAGTACATGTACTAATGCTAAAACATCTGAAGCATGTAAGTCCTTTTATAAACATAGATATTTTATATATATGAGCATTTGCCTGCATGCAAGTATGCATGTGCACACATATCTGCCTGGTGCCAACAGAAAACATAAAAAGATACTGGATTCCCAGGAGCTGGAGTTACAAATGGTGTGAATCTCTACATTGTTAAACCCAATTCCTCTGAAAAATCCACAAGTGTCATTAAGCATTGAGCCATTTCTCTAGTCCCCACATGTAACTCTTGAAGAGAGATTGGGGTAAAACCAACACAAGCTATACTGGTGGTACTAAAAAGTCAGGAAAGACAAGGAAGTATTTTTCTCTTAGAGCTCCAGAAGTAAAAACCCCACTATTTTTTTTTATTTGAGACTAATGTCCTTCAACACTGTACATTAGCCAGATATTATTAGTTAGATATTGTTTTCATCTACCCATTCAGTGCCAATTTTATTGAGAGACAAGTCTTCAGAGAAACTAAAATGGTCACTTGGTTAAGTCAGATTGTTAAAGGCTAGGATGGTTGCATGTCACAGTCTTGGTGACAATGAATCCCTACTGCCACTGTCTTCTCCTAATCTCAGTGCTGCTTCTAGTATATAGGTGTAGAAGAAAGAGGAGGCGCCAACCGGCAGAAACTTTTTGACTATGGAGAAATCAATTGGTTTCCCAAGTGCTGGATGGGTGACAGAGACAGGCACTGAATCGCTTGCTCTAACTTATTTTAATCCTCTAACTTGTATGTAAAGTCAGACACCGATGCCCCATTTTATATAAAGATAGAATTAGGGAGTTTTACAAGACAGGAGAAATGTGGAGAAAGGAGGAAGCCATCTTCACCTGGGACTACATCAACAGTTTTCTCAGCAATATTGGACTAGGTATCATAAAAGCAGGAAGCCCATCTTCTCCCACGGGCTTGCTGTGTTGTCCTCCAAACACAGTTATCTCTCATGGTGTCAGAAAAAGACTTACTGCTGCTCATGGACCTCCATGCATAAAGCAGAAGGTATATATACACAGGCCAGGCGTGAAAAACGAGTTCTGCAGTTACTCCCACAGCCTGCGATCCATTTGAAATGAGCGGATGTAAATTACATAGAATCTATTGAATTATGCCACAGCTCCACTGGAAAGGCAAGAATACACCTCAGAATGTATTATTTTTTATTAATACATTAAGTAACTCTGATTCCTGATTAAAATTACAGTGTGGCTTTGCAGAGTGAAGACCCAAAAAGAAGAACTAACAAGTGCAAACTTCGCACACACACACACACACAGGAGTGAACTAATAATTAAAATACTAACATCAGTGGTTCATGTTTAGCAATTTTCTGTCTATATCTGAGCTTAGCAGTGCTCCTTGCCCATAAATGGAGTATTTTTATCTATTGTTTGTTTGTTTGAGACAGAGCCTCTCTATAGATCCCTGACTGTCTGGGAATTCACCATGTATACCAGGGTGACCTCAAATTCACAGAGATCCACCTGCCTTTAACTCTCAAGTGCTGGGATTAAAGATGTGAACCACCACACCCAACCTTTTTATCTTTTTCGTTGACTGATTCATTACTTAAGTGTTCATTGAGCACTTAATAGGAAAATCCAGCATCCCTTCAAGGGGCACACAGTCTGGTGCTAAGGAAGATACATAAGCTATGTGACAATCATGGCAAAAATTGTGACCATAAACACATGGACACAAAAGCCTCAGCACCTCTTTCCTGAAAACATTAATACAGAATCTCATGGAAGATGCCCAATGACTACATAGGTCTCTCTAGACAGATAGGAATGTGTGCTCATAAATATATGTTTATTCATTCCATTTTTTGCTTTTTGAGACAATGTTTCTCTATGTAGCCTTGGCTGTCATGGTACTCACTCTGTTGACCAGGCCAGCCTTGAACTCACAGAGATCCATGTGCCTCTCTGAGGGCTGGGATTAAAGGCATGAGCCACCATCACCCAGATTATTTATCCATTCCTAATGTCAGCATATTTGTGTATATGAATACAAGCAAGTCCTGTTCTTTTTTTTTCTTTACACAAAGATAGTTGGAAGAGCAGCATCTCAAATACATTTTCCTCCAAAAATATTTTTAGTGGAATAGATAAACTTAACTAATTTGTAATTGAGTTGACAAGTGGAGTCTATGCTTTCAGGTTCAAAGCTTCATACTTTTAATTTACTATGACATTCTGTAGAACATGACATTACACGTTGACGAGATCGAACTAGAGAACTGTTGAGACAATTACTGCCTAGTGGATGTTCATATGAGGATATTTGAACTAAATGTAAAATATCACTGAAAGAAGTTGAGACATAACTAATTCAAGTTTTGACTCGAGATTTTCCTAGAAAAGCTAATCTACATACATAGATCATCCAATGGTCATAACGACTCCTCAGGGTGTGCAGCACAGAGGCTTCATTGAGGTGAAGCAACATTGACAGATCTTCAACCATTTCAAACTCTGGAGGGTTCATCTCCTGGATTTTGTCCTCCTTAATTCTCAGACTCTGCAAAGAACAGGAAAATAAAAGATGTTCTTAGTGGAATATGGTGGCACACAGTTCTAATTCCAGCACTGGAGAGGCAGAGGAAAGAGGAGTCTCTGTGAGTTCAAGGCCAGCATGGACTCCATAGTGAGTTCCAGGACAAGCAGAAATACATAAGGAGACCTTGTCACATACAAACAAAGGTCTATTTTCTATTTTCCCTATACAGATTTGTTTTCCTATGCATTTGAAAAACTACTCAGAGTAAACAACCATACACCTTATGGGATCCAAGGCAGTTATACTTTGAATCCCTAGTGTCCCTCAAAGACTCATAATGTTAAATGTCTGCTACTACAGAGAGGTTGTAGAACCTCTAAAAACTGTGGTCTACAGAGAGGTCCTTAGGTAATTGGGACATGCCATAATGGGATTGTAAGTATTGAAAGTCTTGGAGGTCTCCATCATCCACTTAACACTTCTTTATCTACAGACCATAAAGTTAGAGGTTTTTGTGTGCTTGTGCTCCCACCATAATGCACAACCTTGTTTCTGGGACCCCAAAGTGACTGCTAATATAGAATTACTACATTTTGAACTGTGTGGCATATCAGAACATTGGGAATAAATAAAGAATACTACAGTTTGAGAATCTCCTCCAATAGTATATATGTTGGAAGCTTAATTTTCAGTATGGCAAATAGAGAGGTGGTGTGAGACACTGAAGAGATCCAACCTAAACAAGTTTGTTCAGGACACTGAGATGGCTGTACTCAGATAGTTTTTACCTGGATCTTGGGTGTCATGAGAAGTTGTTCTAAAAAAAATACATTTGGCCAGGCATCAGCCACTTTGCTGGATGTCCTGCTATGTGATGTCTCTCTTAAAAATATATTCCCATCACTTTGATGACATCCCCAATTAAGGTTCTCAACACATATTAAAATCTGCACACCTAAAGAAGCTAAGCAAGAAGGAGGACCTAAGGTAAGACGATCAATCCTCATTCAGAAAGGCAAACAGGGTTGGACATCGGAAGAGAGAGAAACAGGGAACAGAACAGGAGCTTACCACAGAGAGCCTCTGAAGCACTCTACCCAATAGGGTACCAAAGCAGATGCTGACACTCACAGCCCAACTTTGGGCAGAGTGCAAGGAATCTTATGAAAGAAGGGGGAGATAGAAAGAAAGACCTAGAGGGGACAGGAGCTCTACAAGGAGAGCAACAGAACCAAAAAATCTGGGCAAAGGGGTCTTTTCTGAGACCGATACTCCAACCAAGAACTATGCATGGAGATAACCTAGACCCTCTGCACAGATGTAGTCCATGGCAGCTCAGTATCCAAGTGGGTTCCCTAGTAAGTGGAACAGGGACTGTCTCTGGCATGAACTGTCTCTGGGCTGGCTCTGTGATCACCTTCCCCTGATGGGGGAGAAGCCTTACCAGGCCACAGAGGAAGACAATGCAGCCATTCCTGATGAGACCTGATAGGCTAGGGTCAGAGGGAAGGGGAAAAGGATCTCCCCTATCAGTGAACTTGGGAAGGGACATGGGAGAAGATGAGGGAGGGAAGGTGGGATTGGGAGGGAGTGATGAAGGGGGCTACAGCTGGGATACAAAGTATCCAGCTGTAGACTGTAATTAATATAAAACAGAATAAACTGTAATTAATATAAAATTTTTAAAAGATTCTCAGTACAGTTGAACTGACACCAGTACCATTTTCTTGAGGCTCTAGAACTGTGAATAAATTAAACTTGTATTATGGTTTGCAAAAAGGCTATTTTGAAGAGTCTGAGTAGTAGTTCTATTGAGAGGTGATTGGGTCAAGAGGGTTTCAACTTCATCAATACAGTCTAGCTGATTGGATTACAGCTAATAGAGCCTAGCTTGGGAACACATGAATATGAATATATGACATTAAAGCATATACCTTCTCTCTGTGTCTTTAATTTTTTTTGCTTCCTACCTAGGTGCTGCTTCACTGTGCTATCTAAGCCTTTATTCTCTTTCTCTAGATTTTAGCATAACTGGATATTACCCATCTTTGGGTTATTATGGCATGATATTATTTTATTAAAATCACACATCCTTTTTTTTTCTAATGAAAAAGCATTTTTTGAAAGTTCTGGAAATTAAGTTTAAGTCTTCATGCATCCTGTGCAAGAGCTTTATCCCCAGTCTGTCTTTTTCTTGATCCTATGCACAGCTAGATTTAGCACTGGGGGGTACCAAGACAGAAGGTACTGTAAGCTTAAGGTCATTCTAGAAAACATAGATTGAGACTGTGTATCAAGAAAAAATGAGCAGCAGAAGTTACTAGAAGGGAGAAAAAAAGATAAGGAAGGAGGAGATGGCAAGGGGCCAGGAGGAAGAACTTGAAACATTGACAAAAAAAAAAGTGGAAACGATTGTGAAGCCCAGAGTTAATATTTTTCCACTGAAATCATTTACTCGGATTTATTCAATGTCATTCATTAGATTTTTGATGGTAAGCGTAGGAATGCCTTAAACGTGAATGAAGTCTCCAGAGCATATTACTGGCATCCCTTACCCCAGGTGCTCAGCGTTAGAGAAAGAACACATTTAGTGACTGAACTAGGCAGAGAACACAGACAAGCACAGGAGGAAAAGGCCGTCTTTACCTCACCATCTCTAGTCTCTACAATTACTTTTCCATCATCATCACTTCCTTTAACCTCGGCTTCAATATAAGCATTCTTCCCATGAGGAACCCAGCATTTCTTCTTCCCTAGAGAGAAAATATGGGTTATATCTACAGCACTCAAGGGTATCTCTAATGGTCATTTCATACTGAAACAGTCTTGTTTCTACTAAGTCTTAGAGTCATCAATATAAGTCATAATTTTATATAAAAACATGAACGCTGACCATGACTGCTTGCCTGCCCATGCATGATTATAAAGAAACAAGAAAAGTCTCAGCAAGTAGATGTCTGCCAGCATCATGGGCCCTTAAGTTATAAGAAAACTGTACACCTAACTCACCTTCTTCGTCCGACCACAACACTAAACCCTGGACATTCTCCTGGTTTTTCTACTCTTTCTCAGAACCCTTCAAAAGACTCACTCAAAAATGATCTAGTTGCAGCTGTATAAAACTATATGTTAGTGGACTTGTCCTTCAGAGTTCTTATGCATCATATTTTAACCTTTGAATGAAAGTCTGGTAAGAGAAGAGCATGCTAAATTGAATTGTTTTATAATAAAATCGACTCATATTTCCCATCATATATTATTTTTCCTTCTTCTGAACGCTCAGAAAGTAGTTTTTCATAAAAGTAGCCCATAAAATACTTTAAATGATGTAAATTAGAAGTTCTGTGAATACACGTAACAGCTTCTCTAGGTTCATTTAAATACTCATCAAATTTTCTTCCACCTGAGGAAGGTAACCATTTTTTTTAAATTTATTCAGTTCACATCCCTATCAGCCCCTCCCTTATATCCTTCTGGTCTCTCCCTCCCTCTTCTCCCCTAAGCCTCTCTTCTAGTCCTCAGAAAGATGAATCAGAAATATGGTCTTCAAAGAAAATGAATCCTGGCATGCTACAAGAGTTTCTCAACCAAATAGGAAAAAGGGTGAGGGAGGGAGGATGTTGGTTAAAACTGATTCAACTATGATGCTATTGAAAATGACAACTAGGTTACCACCACCATCTCTAATTTCTGAGTTGCAAAAGTTTCAGATATTCCATTGCTGCAGGGCAGATGCTTTCTCTAAAGCTGGGCTGTGTGGGTCGGGGGGTGGTGGTATGAGTGTGTTAAAAAAAAAAAAGAGGCAATGAATTGGGTACCATTCTCTTCTCCCACAATTCTTGTCTCTGCATAGAATTTCATTGCTCACCATTTTCTTACTATGACAATTTACAATCCACTGCTTCCTCCCTTTCCCTAATTACAAACAATTCCCTCTGAAAACTGCTTTGTAAGCAGATGGGATAAATCCCTTGTAATTCAGTTTTCATTGCCTTTCTACTTTTTTATGCTTTTGAATACTGGTTTTGTTTTATACTTATTATTGTGGTCCCATTTATGCAAACACTGATGTTTTTATGTTCATATATGAAAATATATTTGATTTTTAAAATTACCTGTTTAGCATATTAAAGGCTATGCATTTCAAAATATATTATAACTTGAAAGAAATTTGATGATTCTCTGCCTTTCTGTCTCTCTCTCTCTCTGAACTTGAAAAGAAGGATAAGACTTTCTCACAGTGCCAACGTTGCCATAGTTAATTATTAGCAGTGATTAAAATAATTACTCTAGAAATAAAATTACCTGCCTCCTAAATTAGTTTTCCTCCATTATCTCCTGCTTCCTCTAGCCAGTGCTTAGCTGCTTTTCTCTCTCCAGTGTTTCTCTCAAGGAGGGCTCACCTCCCACCCCATGGTAAGATCTTTGTTTCATCATCCCTGGATACAGGGGGAGTGAAGAATTTTCCAGAAGCCTTTTCCTGAGACCTAGTCCATGGCAGCAATTATTTTTAAAAGATAAAGTAGATAAAATAAGTTTCTCTTTAATTCCTTTTGGCCATCAATAATGCAGAGCTGTGGATGCTGATAGTACTGTATTTGAACTGGGTCTCTAGACTTAAGTACTGGCCTTGCTACTAAGGAGTTGTCTAACAGTGATTTCATCTCATGGTCATGGATAAATGAAGGATATTTTCCCCATGTTATCTCCTTTGGGCTAACCATTTCTTATTAAATGCCTCCTATAATGGGAAGATGGTCAACATTTACTAGAGAAAATTTGAGATGTATAAAATGTTTAAAACATTAAGACCCACTACAAAAAAGCTCAGAAGTGACCAGTTATCATTTCTTACAGGGATCTGTTATATGACATGAGCTAAAATCAGAGTTAAATTATTGTCAAACTTACAATCATATTAAATAGATACTTAATCTTTTTAGTACAAAATAATTTATTTGGTTTTGGAGTGTCATTCTTTTTATATTTACTTCTAAAACTATTGTTCTTCTTCCCTGACACCCAGCAGTTCTAGTTTTCTTTTCTTTTCTGAGCATCATTATATCACATTAAACTCATTATCAAGCTTATAGCATTATTTGTTCCTAACAGCAATGAAGGAAGGTAGGCAGAACAGGCATTTTTGTTTATCTAACTTTGGCAGATGAACTAAAGAATGCTCAATAAGGTGAGATGCTTTATTATGATTACAAAATAATAGATGATCAAGAACAGAGACTTGAAATCTAAGTTGGCCAAATACTCATCATTGAATTGTTTCCATTTAGCCTGAGTTCTAAATACAAACTCTATTGTCTTGTAGATCAGACATATAAAGAACTTTTGGTGTTTTCCATCTTTTTTATGCCAGTGAATATCTATAAAGGATTATGTGATAAAAAAAATTAATCAAGATATGTTGATTACTCTATTTTAAGTAATCATTTATAGTGTTAACTCCATCAATGAATGATCCAATTATCTCTCCTGTATTGTGCCAATTTTGATTTTTCTCCATGGTACCACTATCACCATCTTGTCTTCATTATCTGACTGCCTATAATACACCTCTGCATGGCCACTTCTGACTTCAGGTACTGTTCTGTTACTGTATTTGAGCTGAAGGATTATAATTAGCTACTTTGGAATACAATCACACTAATGAAATACAAGGACAGGAAACTGGGAGCTGATCCAGGACTGGTGGGTTTGTGACAGAAATACAATTTCCTTCATAACTAGCTTGAATTATAATTGGTCACATTAAAGTCTAATGGTGACTAATTCTGGATACTAGAACAATGTTCAGTTTTTATTGTGCACTGTTAAATAATTTTAAAAGTAAGACACGTAGGTGACCTGATGCCAAACCACACTGTGAATCTGACTTCCAAATCTCCAATTAGCTGAAATGTAGAGAATGACCATGCAACCTAGACATATAAAAAAAAAAAGAATGGGGGTGAAGGTTACATTTATTTAGAAATTTTAATGTAGAACTTGGCCTTTTTATTTGAAGCTAAATCCTCATTAACCTTTGGCCTTGCATGAAGCGCAAAGAAATTTTGAATTCCAGTGTCAGTCCCCTAAGTGATCTTTCTTTTAGTTTGGCTGAGAAACCCTGATGGCCTATGCCAGAGGGCCAGATTCCAACAGCAGGAATGTCTGAAGACAGATACAAACTCTCATCTCCAGGTTCCCAGCCTCCTAGAATCATTTTCCCTTCCTTCTTTACAGTGTGCAAAGCCAACTTCAGCCAAGTCACAGTCCTCTCCCTGATCGATTATGTACTCACTGATAATACGTTTCTAAGAAAGGCTTGTCCTACGGCATCCCCTAGAAGAGAATACTAGTCTGAGGACTGCATAAATAGGGTATGGACCTGGGATCCCTTTCAGCCATTTTGCCTTTTCTGGAAAATTTCTATTCCTGGCCTGGAGACTCTGATGTCTTCAGTTGTTCAAAGATTCATGGGAGCTGTTTGCACACCAATCAAAATAAGTTAGTCCCCAGAACTGATGATTCATTGCAACAAGCAACTAGTAATACACCTTGAAGTAATAATATGAATTCAAGGCAGCAGATTCCTCTAACTCTTACCATCAAAGGCTGGGGACTGTAACAAAGGGTCAGCCTTATTTCTTCTGAGGAAGGCTGCGGCATCTCCAAACTCAGACAGCGCCATCATTCCTAAATATCCACTGGGGGACAAAAGAAATGTAAGACTACAAGTAATGTGAAAGGATTCATTCTGCAAAAGATCTGAGGAGAAGTAGGATTGGTTTAAAATGATAAATAATTCACCACAGGTACACTAAAGAATGTTTCTTCTGTGTCTGCGACATGGCACAATCATATTCAAGGACATCTAACTCCAATAAAGCCAGGTCATCCATTAAGCACTGGAGGCTCAGTGTCTAGGGTCAAAGGTGCTTTCAGGAACCTATGTATTAATTTCTTTAAATATCAAAAGAAATATATAAATAAAATATTGAAGACATATAATAATAATAATCTTACCCCAGCTTTTATTTGGTTTATACCAACCAAATTTCAAAACAAAATTTTAATAATTTTATAGAGATAATGCCTCTAAAATGACAAAAGTTCTTGAGCCTGGTAGAAGCTCAACCACAACCTTGAGCCACAGAGTTCTGACCATGGCAAGAGCAACAATAAATGAAGTTGACAACTGCTAAGCTGCAGACACTAGGACTCTTGCTATAAATAGAGGATAGACTCTAGCCCCCTCTAGGTACATCAAATATTATACACAGAAATGGTTAGCGACACATTTTCGGTAAGCGTATAAGATAATTAAAATATGAGTGTTTTTTCAGAGATGACTATCTAGTTCAGACAGGTGGACACTGGGGATTTGAAAGGAACAGTACAAGAAATCAAAGGCTGGGAGTGGAAGGCAGTTTGGAGTGAGGGAGTAAAGCAGGTATGAGTGAAAATGTTTATTGAGTCAAGAAATTCTTGGCGAGACTATATTGCCAGGCAGAATAAACTAACCAAAAATTAATGGAGCCCTTCATCTTGAATTACGGTTATAGTATAGGCAATTTTTATAGAGAAATCTTCACACAGCATAGAATGAGGTACTGGTACAGCAAGGTCAGAATGAGGAAGCTGGAGGGAGACTAAGAAGTGAAAGGTGGACTCAAAAAGCCAGAACCCAAACTCACGCCCTGAGCAGATGTTTTTGAAGGGATTGCTTTACACTGGAAAATATTTTTGCTCTTTACTTTCTATTACAAACTGCTTCCTTCCATCATTTCCTGACACCTGAATAGAGGAGTCCCTCCCTTGAACTTGATTTTCTGATTTTTCAAACATAGAACCCACGGCATCATCTCTGGGTCTTCCTTGCTCACGTCGTGCCTACATTCAATGAATCACCATGTTCTACTGTTTCTGTAGTTATTAAATCCTTATACACTTTTATTTGGCACAGCTTAGATTAGCACAGACATTCTCTGAGAAGTTCTTGGCCTCCTTCCTAGTTATGAGCCAGACATAGCTATGCCTGCAATGCAGCCTGAGTGTCTAGGCCAAGATATGGTTGGACCACACTTGAGTGCATGTTCCAAATGGACAGTGAGAACATGTCGAGAGTGTGGATTCAGAACTTAGGTGACACTGTCACGATTGGTGCTGCTTGAATGCGGTGATGTAACCTTGAGGGTTGGGGCTGTCGCTCTGGTGTTACCAGTGTCACCTGTGTCCTAATCTAAAGGTATCAGTAAAGAGAAAGTCACAAGACCAAGGAGAAGCAACACAGGAGAGCAAGGAAGGAAAGAAAGGGGTAGCTTTTCCAGCAATGGTACCTAGTGAGACCTAGATCCAGGTCTTGGTTTTGGTTCTTGTAAATTCAAGCAACTCCTAGTTAAGTCCCAAGAGGTCTTGAGTGAGTTTCTTATTTTTCATCAATAATCTTTTAAAAAATAATTGCTACACATATTTGTCCTTATTTTCTGTCCTAGGTAATGTAAGGTGTTTGTAAGAGTCAGCGCATTGTCTGATACATATAAAATCCCAATCATTATTATTTATTAATAATTCTTGAATAGCTAGCAAGATGACTCACTGTGTGGTAAAGGTACTTGTTTATTGTACTGACAACTGGCAAATGAGAACCTGAGTTTGATTCCTGGGCCCCACACAGTGGAAGCAGGGACCCAAATTCTGCACATTGTTTTCTAGCCTCCACCCATACCATGGCGTGCAAATGTGTGCGTGCACATATACACACACACATATACACACACACATATAATTAAAGTTTAAAGTATTAATTGATCATGCTCAATAGACATTTTTGCATTCTTGATTGCTCTGCTACATATGTAGGAAAGTATCTTTAATGTCTAAATTATTTTGTGAATCTAAAATATACAAAACCATTAATGAAGGATAGTAGCAAAGGATGGCCCTTCAATTTCTTTTATTTCAACTGCAGACCACAAATCCATAATAAATAAATACATATTTATTTAGTTGGTGTTTCTAGATATCTGGAAATTCAAGTGCATGATGTCATCATCATTAGCACCTGGTAAGTAATTTCTTACTAGGTTTGAAATGGTAAATCTCATCATATGATAGAACAAGAGTGCCAGAGAGCACCTGCTTTTATGATTAAAAGTAAACTTCTCTCTACAATCCATGAATGGGTTAATCCATTCATGAGGGCTACCATCTTAAGCTTGAAAATTAATTTCCACATCCATTCAAACTATAGCAGGAAGTGAGGAGGGAAATTTGCAAGATGACAGGTACAGTTGAAATACGTGTGACATTTATGGCATTTTAGTGCCTAACTGTAATCAGAAACTTAATACTGATAAAATAATTAAATGATTTTCTTTTTTAATTAATTTATTTTTCTATTACAGTCTATTCTCTTGTATTCTAGCTGGAGCCCCCTCCCAATCACACCCTCCTTCCCTCATCTTCTCCCATGCCCCTCCCCAAGTTCACTGATAAGGGATGTCCTTTTCCCTTTCCCTCTGACCCTAGCCTATCAGGTCTCATCAGGACTGGCTGCATTGTTTTCCTCTGTGGCCTGGTAAGGCTTCTCCCCCATCAAGGGGAGGATATCAAAGAGTCTGCCACTGAGTTCATGTCAGAGGCAGCCCCTGTTCCCATTACTAGGGAAACCCACTTGGAGACTGAGCTGCCATGGGCTACATCTATGCAGGCATTCTAGGTTATCTTTATGCATGGTCCTTGGTTGGAGTATCAGTCTCAGAAAAGACCCCTGAGGGCAGAATTTTTGGTTCTGTTGCTCTCCTTGAAGAACTCCTGTTCCCTCCAGGTCTTTCTATCTCCCCCCTTCTTTCATTCCCTGTACTCTGTCCAAAATTTGATTGAGTCTTAGCATCTGCTTTGATACCCTGTTGGACAGTCTTTCAAAGACCCTCTGTGGTAGGCTCCTGTCCTGTTTCCTGTTTTCTCCCTCTTCCAATGTTCGTTCAGTTTGCCTTTCTAAATAATTTTCATATCAGCAGCCTTGACAGTTTCATGTTGGTTTTATCACATATTTCCTTGTGTTCTTCTGTGTGTGTTTCCTTTAAAAGCTTTCCATTGCTGGAAAGTCATGGTGCAAATAATGCAGAAAATACAAATATTTATCCAGTAAATAAACACCAACTTTTAGTACAAAAAAAAAAAAAAACTGCTTTGGTTGCTCACAAGGAAGACAACATGCAAAAAACGAGAATGAATTTCTCCAGATGTCAACAGAGGTAGAAGAGCATTACCAAGCATATAAATAATTCCAAACATCAGGGCATATGTCTCAAGGCAATAAATGAAACCCATTTGAAATACAAGGCCAGTGAACTTTGCAAATCTGGGGAGCGCTCTTAATAAGGGACACCGCTGTGTAAAACAATAATGTTGATGCTTTATAATATTCATGCTGCTGGATAATCCCATTCTTATCTTCCCTTGGAAAGACTTACTGGGTAGAAAACCCATAAGTACTCAGTCTTTATAAAGAAATCTACCACCCTCCACGCAGTTATAGTACTTGTGTTATATTTACTCATCTGCAATTTGGATCTCAATAAAAGCAGGTGCCTCCGGCAGGTTATCTCCTTAAAGAGAAATGTGAAAGTGTTTAATTGAATTATAAATCAAGAATGCTGAATAAATAATTGGTCTACTAATTAACTGTTATGGTTTGTGTCCTTAAAGGTGTATGCGCTGAAGATTGGCTTTAAGTCGGTGGTGCCACTGAGCAGGGATTGGATATAAAGGCTATAACTCTGTCCATGAATCTGCTGACGGGCTTCACCATCAATTAGCTGAATGGGCTATTAGGAGGTGGAGTCTCCTTGAAGGAAGAAGATCATTGGGACCATGCCCTTGAATGGCATGCCTTGTTTCTGGTTCCCCTCTCTCCCTGCTTGCAGACTGCCATGAAATGAGCAGCTCAGCTCTGTCATGCTGTTCTGCTGTGCTGTACTCCCTCACTACAATCCCAGAGACAATGGGGCCACCTGGCATGAACCGTGAACCAGCCGTGTCCTTGGAACCATGAACCAAAAGTTCCTTATATTATTTTTTCAGGTATTCTGTTACAGTGACCAAAAACTGCCTAGCTTTTGGGTCATTCTTGATCCATCCCAGTTGACATTTTAGGCATTTCTGTTAAGCTTCATCCTTCCTCTGGTTCCCTTCTTTCAGCTTCTGCTAGGTCTTCCATCCAGTGCCGTGCTACTTCTCTGTATATTCCCTCATCTCCTCATCTCCTCATCTCTTATCTTGGGTCTCTGCACTGTGCTAATCTACTATTTATGTAAAGAAAAGTTCTGATTAAATTCTGTCATATATTAAATTTAACTGCCTAGCCTTGTCTGAAGCTTATAATTTCACAGTAAGACACATTTAGAGTAAATGTCAGTCCTTTGCACAGGACAGGACTTTAATAACCATCTTGAGAATTAACAAACTAACAAAGACTAACACATCTCCCAGAATCACAGTAAACATTGTGTCTCCAAGCTGAGATACAGTTCAGGAGATGCGGAGGTCCAGATGGTCCACTACTTTTTTCTTAGGTACAAACCTTCGTCGAACTTGGCTATATAACTGCAGAAAAGAGCAGGTCTGAGATAATGTCTAAGGAGAAATATCATGGGGGCAGGGTGGAGGGCAAGACCAAAGGGCAGGAAAGTGCTAAAGAAGGAACTCAGAGAAAAGGGTCAAAAAGGCTATTTGCTCAAGCTCTGCTTGCAGGGCTATATTTAGTAGCTAGCTAAATGATACATCGACAGCAGAGGAATAACTAAAACTTGTTCATTCCTCAAGTGAACCCGTGGTCTCATGTTTCAGTGTGCAATTATCCTCCTTTTCAGGTCTCTGGATGCCCACAGCTACAGTAGCTATGGCAAGGAGGGCTCATGCTCTTGGTTTCAATGAATTTAAATAGTATCTAGCTTGTACATACAGGCAAGATGTGTTTAGCTGAAAGGTGGAGAGGGATAGGAAGATGACTCATTGGCTAAAATCTTTCATTTCACAAGTATGAGTTTGAGTCCCTAGAACCTATAAAAACCAGAGCACAAAAGCCAGCCCCATAGCATAAATTTCTGTAATTCCAGGGAGATGGGAAGCAGAAGCAATAGGATTCATAGATTATTCAAACTCAGCTAGCTCCAAGGACACAGAAGAAACACACAAAAAAAGACCCTGGCTCAAACATGGTGGAAGACAAGGACCAACTCCCAGGGGTGTCTAACCTCTACAGATGTGTGCTGGCAGCCATGGGACACACACACACATGTGCACACATGTGTGTACAAGCACATGTAAACACTTTTAAACGTCTCACCATCTCTTTGTGTAAATTATATAAAAATTTTATTTTTAGGTCTATGATTCAATTATTCAAAGCATAAAGATAAAATCAACTAACTGCATTAATGAATGAATTGGAAGACATATTTAAGCGTGTGCCTTCCTTTTTTAAATAAATATAGTCAACCCAAGAAATGTGCAAGATCCTTTTTTCCCCCACCTTTCAGACAGAGTTTCACTCTATATCCCGGACAGTCCGGGAGCTCACCATCCTCACTATCCTCTTGCTTCGGTGCCCAAGTCCCAAGTACAGGTAGATCAGAGTGAGTTTTACTTCATGGTTCAATTTTAACATCAGCTGGCTCAGTGTTCTATAATTTACAACTGAGTCAATAATGACCAGCAAAGAAATTATGGCCTAAAATTCACCATCCAGCAGAAGTACAGCCAAGTTGCAAGTATCCACATATTTTTCAGAAAAAATAAATAAATAAATAAAACTACACTAAAACCAAAACCTAGGGAATAGTAAGACTGTTTTTTTTTTAAAGTCTATACTTCAGAACATCCAAATATGCTCTCCCACAAAACACAAATTCATAGATAGTAAATATTAGCTCTAACAGAATGTGATGATATTCCTATGGAGCAGGAACCCGCAATCTGCACAGTACAGCTGCAGATATTATTCAGCACAAAATGATACATATTACTATCTTTAGTAAGTTTAAAGGTTCCTGTAAACCTACACTATTTATTATTGGCATCATTTTCCCTATTTTAATGTATTCTCAATTGTATTTTCTCACTTCAGAATAATTATGGAACTTTTTATTAAGTCCAGCTGCAATCCACATCTTTACAGATATTCAGCGACACACTGACTTCATGTAAAGCAGGGTAATACGTAATCAACTTCAATGAAATTCAACAAGCACTTTTTAAAATAGCCAGCAAATTCAAAGAGTTGAAAAAATACTGAGGGTACCAGAACTATCAAGATTTGACTTCTGTTTTCCTAATTTAAGTCCAGTAGAAGATAAGAATTGTCAACATATGGTCTTCAGTATATGTACAATATTGGATTTATTCTTCACATCGTAGTAACTGAAAACACGTTATTAAAATTCTTATCTCAGGTTAGCTATAACATTTTGTAAACAGATTGTATTAACATAATACACTTCATATAATGAATAATGCTGTGCTTAAAAGACCAATAAATATAGCAAATTTTCATACCTGCTACTTAATATGCTGGTGTAGAGAGACAAAAACCTACCTTTCAGAGAGCAAAAGAAATGCATAGGCCAGGACTAAGCCACACTTTATATACTCCTGTCAAGGTCAACAAGAACAACCTCAGTCAATTCTGACATTGTTTCTAAATTTGTCTGTTGGTTTTGGAGAAGTTGAACCCATGGATATGAATTTGGCACCCAAAATGTCTCTAAGACAAGTCTGTAGATGCCAGAGAACAACTCCATTTGGAGAACTGAAATCCACAGGCTAATTTGACCCATTCTCCAAATGTTTGCAGCATAATGAGATTAGGCAATATTAATAAGAAAAGCAACAAGAGAGTCCCTGGCTCTAGAGTCACCTCTTCTAGCGAGCCCAATAGTTTGTGGTCTCAACAATCTTTAATCCTTGCAAGAAAGTACTCACCAGCAATTGCCTACTCCTTATTTAGGTCATATTTGGAATGTTAGGAAATAAAATTTATTAAGGGTGCACTGTGTCTCAATCCCTATTCTGTGCTGCATATGTGACCTCATTAAAAGCCGGTAACAACGGTACAAGGAAGGTTTAGTTATCCCTAGGTTACAAGGAAAGAAATAGGTAACAGCGGTAAATGAATAAGTATTTCCTCTTAATTCTTCAGTGTGACGACTGACTGAAACTAGGGCCTTACGATGTACGGCAAGTGCTCCACCACTGAGATCGATATATTCTTTTTCACTTTTAAATTTTGAAACAAAATCTCACTACTTTGCCCAGCCTGGCTTGTAATCTGTGATTCTCCTGCCTGAACTTCTGCTAACACAGATTATTGGTAGGTGCCACCATGCTCAGCTGATTTGGTGAGACAAGATTTGAACCTAAAATGTTGAAAGTCAAACTCTCTTTTTTTACACACACACACACACACACACACACACACACACACACACACAGGACACAGAGGTCGCATAAGGTTTTTCTTGGTGGTGGTCTCCTCTCCCCACTCAAAATTGTAGTTTTTAAAAAAGCCTTTCTTCATCTACCCAAGGAAATTCATTGCTTTTTATGTCTTTTCCAACATGTAGGACACTTTCTCAGTTTCTAGGTGAAGCAGCTAGCTAGTAGTTATGACAAAAACAATAATAATAAATTAGGCAGCCATGGGCTTTGACTTTGAGTTGTTCTCCTAAGATTTGAAAGTGCTTTGTGAAACCTGAAATGCACTGTGGAGCAAAATATTTTTCTGAACTATGTTTAAAATAACTTTGTAGAAATGGCATTAAGAAGTGAAACCCTGAGCAACAGACAATAGCTCGTGGAATCAGTTCTTAAGAATGGTGGGCCAATTCTATTAACCTATTCACTCCTCCAAACCAGTGAATTACCCATTTCCCACTGATGGGGAAAAGAAGGTAATAGAGGGATGCCTGACTAAAATCTTCTTAGTATGGCAGCTTTGAGGGCAGAAACAATCTAAGAATAAATAATCAAGTGCTGCACATTGTAAATGATCCACTGGACCAAAAATGAGCCATCATAGCATTCTAGTTGTGATGAGCTTTGTTGCTTCTAACAGGAATGTGATTTAATTAGAATGAGTAAGCTGGCAGCAGTGACCTCACAGAGACCCAGGGTAGACAGGATGAAGCAAGAGAAAGCCCATGCTGGCTGTCTGAGGCTTTGTAAGACACGGACATTAAAATTCTCTATTTGACCTTTGGGAGATCACAAGCCATTGTAATGTGTGCTTAAGGCTGGAAATAAAAAATTTAAAAAAAAAAGTGTGTGTTGTGTTTGGATGTTTAAAAAAAAAAAAAGAATTAATCCAGATAAAAACAGACACAACTTGACTTACGTCAATCCTCAGTGAGCCGATGATTCAAAATGCAGAGGAAACTAACCAGACTAGTTTTCAGAAGGGTTTAATTTGAAATGGATGAGAGACAGCTGTTAAAGGTTATAAGCCTGTTTCCATTTCTGACCAGTCAGGACAGACATCAGCCGGTATTCTGAGGCCACAAGGGGAAGAGTACATACTGATGGTGGTGTGGGTGGCTTTATCTAGAAAAAAATCTCCCGCACAGGACAAAATCTGTGAGACAGGGCTGTGAATAGTTGATATTTGGTATGGCCAAATTTATGAAGCAGGTAGTTATGTAATAGAATTAGAAATTCAGATTTGGCCTATGAGATCATTATGACCACCCCAGGAGGGTGTGAGAATGGGTAAATTTGTCTTTGGGATGAATAGAGAGTAAGAATTAAAACAAGAGCTTGTATATGAAATATTATGTCTTTAAAAAAACTTTCAAAAACTAAATTCTCTCAAGATCAGCCAGAGTCAAATGATCAAATGCCCAGATTTTATTTCATGGTGAAATAGTATATCTGTTTCTAACAAAGAAGCCCCTTACAGGTCTTTTATATATTGATGAGCATAAATCGTACCACTTAAAATTTAAGTGGAAATTTTACAATTTTGCATGGAAATAAGTCAAAGATGTTCTAAAACTCAAGGTTTCTTAGCTTGCTTGCCTTTGTTTTCTTGCTAGAACCTAATACAGAAAGAACTTGCATTCTTTGAGCCTTTCATGAAGATTATCCTGTTACCCCCTCGCATATAGGAACCCAGTAACCACTTTACTTAGTGTTGATAAGAACAGAACCTAGGGTCTTGCAAGTTGCAGGCAAGCATTCTACTACTGATCTATTCTCCTAGCCTTCCATTTCCCCCGGTTACTAATTTAGAGTGAATTCCTCAATATTTTTACTCACATTTCTGTATCTATGCAGTATACCACCTAAAATTAGTCTTCTGTTGTTGGCAGTGATAGGCATTCTCATTAAATTTTTTAAGACTATTTTGTGTGGGGGTGTGCATATATGAGTGGGTGAATATGTGGGGGGGGGGGGGTTGAGGGTACTTATGTACCATGGCCTTTGTAAGAAATGAGAGGGAAACCTGCAGGAGTCTGTTCCCTCACTCCTTAAGTTTTAAGTTATGCAGGTTCAAAACAACCCTGAGATATCACCTTACACCCATCAGAATGGCCAAGATGAAAAACTCAAGCGACAACACATGCTGGAGAGGTTGTGGAGAAAGGGGAACCCTCCTCCACTGCTGGTGGGAATGTAAACTGGTACAACCACTCTGGAAAGCTATCTGGTGCTTTCTAAGACAATTAGTAATAGTGCTTCCTCAAGACCCAGCTATACCACTGCTAGGTATATACCCAAAGTTCGTTCAAGTACACAAAAGGGATACTTGCTCAACCATGTTTATAGCAGCTTTATTTGTAATAGCCAGAACCTGGAAACAACCCAGATGTCCATCAACGGAGGAATGGGTACAGAAATTGTGGTATTTTTACACAATGGAATACTACTCAGCAATCAAAAAGGAGGAAATCATGAAATTTGCAGGCAAATGGTGGGATCTAGAAAAGATCATTCTGAGTGAAATATCCCAGAAGGAGAAAGACAAACATGGGATATACTCACTTATATAGACCTATAAGATATGATAAACATAATGAAATCTATACACCTAAAAAAGATAATCAATTGAGCGGACATGGGGTAAGATGATCAATCCTCATGTAGAAAGACAGATGGGATGTGCATTGAACGTATGACAGGAGTCTACTGAGCGCATCTGAAAGACTCTAACTAGCAGTGTTTTCAAAGCAAAGACTCATGACCAAACCTTTGGCAGAGTACAGGGAATCATAAGAAAGAAGGGGAGTTAGTCTGATGGGAAAAGGATAGGAGCTCCATAAGGACCAAATATATCTGGGCACAGGGTCTTTTCTGAGACTGACATTCAACCAAGGACCATGTATGGATATAACCTAGAACCTCCACTCAAATGTAGCCTGTGGTAGCTCAGTAACCAATTGGTTTCCCAAAGTGAGGGGAACAGGGACTATTTCTAACAGGAACTCAATGACTGGCTCTTTGGTCTCCCCACCCCCGAAGAGAGGAGCAGTCCTGTTAGGCCACAGAGGAAGGCTTTGCAGCCAGTCCTGAAGATACCTGATAAAACAGGATCAGATGAATGGGGAGGAGGTCCCCCCCTATCAGTGGACTTGGAAAGGGGCACGGTGGAGATGAGGAGAGAGGGAGGGACTGGGAGGGAATGAGGGATTGGGACACGGCTGGGATACAGAGTTAATAAAATGTAACTGATAAAAAAATAAAAAATAAGAAAAAAAGTTATGCAGGTTCCAGGAACTCCTTTCATCATGAGGCCTCGCAGCGAGTGGCCTTACCCACTGAGCCTCCTTACTCTCCTAATACTGTCACAAGCAACAACAAAACTGACAAAAAAACTGCACTTGATCTGAGCCAAAGGAATAAGAGGTGGCATCATTTACATATCATCTTGCCCACTTCAATAGTAATATCTCATTATCTCTTTAATTTCAATTTTCTATTAACATTTTTAAACATGTTTTTCAAGCGCTTAGCGGTCACATGGATTGCCATTTGTCTTCGTTACTTGAATTGCCTGATTATTTTGTTTATTTTCCTATTCCCCTTTTGTTTTGTATGTTTTCTAAAACTATTGTTATTTTAGGTGCGCTTGTGTATCTCAGTATTATTTCAGGTGCATGTGCTTGCAGTGTGCACAGAGGTCAGAAGAGGTGTCGGAGTTTCTGGAGCTCGAGTTAGAGGTGGATGTGATCTGCCTGGTGTAGGCACTTGGAATAAGCTCAGGTCCTCTGCAATTGCAGCAGAGGACCTGAACTGTCTCTCCAGCCCCCATTTGCATACTAATCCTATGTCTTCCATTATTATTTTAACTTAACAACTCTGTCATTTCCATCTGCATTCATGTTTTGTATAATATCTTACTGAAGTTAAGTACACCTATCTTCTCATAACGTACTCTTTTTTTTTCTTTAGCAATGGGGAATTATATATGGCTATATTTAGTCAGTGGTTGTGGCTAGCCCAGTATTAGTTACCAAGGGGAATGTCTAACAATAACAGAATTGCTCTTTGCCAGTGCACAAGAACTGAAATCACCAAAATAACAATGACTTAAATAGGATAGAAGTTTATTTATCTTATGCAGTCTGGAAGAAGATAATCCAGGGCTCTTAAGTGTATAAAGGATCAAGTATCTTCTATCTTGATGATCTATAATCACGGTTTCCATTCCCT
Source organism: Meriones unguiculatus (assembly GCF_030254825.1). Lineage (NCBI taxonomy): Eukaryota > Metazoa > Chordata > Mammalia > Rodentia > Muridae > Meriones > Meriones unguiculatus. The sequence goes on along the minus strand of NC_083364.1, from coordinate 51,449,640 downwards.
GGATAAAGTTACACTTCAAATTCTGTTGTAGATCCAGCCATTTGCCTACTTACACTTAGATAAACAAGATTAAAAAGAACCCATGCCTTCCAAGGGTATTCCCCAGCAACTGTCCACCATTATCATTTGTATCATATAAACAAACAAACAAAAAAAGATCCTAATATGCCTCTTGCAGTTAGAGGCGGGCTTAATCCCAGGTGACCTTGAACTTATATAAATGTGAGGAAATAGCTTAGAAAATTGAGTCATTGTGAAACAATTCCAACGTGTTAACTAGCTAAGATATTTTCAGACTAATGATTTGGTGTAAAACATAATTTTATGAAAACCTAGAAGGATTTTCCTGAGCTTATTTGCTTCTCCTAGGCTCTCTTTCCTAACCCAAGCATTCCCCATCATCATTGTTTTCTGTAGTCAGGTAGGCATTGGTGTCCTGATAGGTGATACTTGTTCACTTGGAAAAGTACCAACAGAAGTAAAACAGGAACACTATGAACAGAAAGCCCTTGTGCTATCCACTGCTTTGTAGACAGCAGATGTCAATTGTCCTCACTTCCCCTTGGTAATCTCAGCAAGTGACAAACTGGTAGAATTATCAAAGAGAGGCTGGCTGGAGGGGAAAAAAACAACAGCTAAAAAAAAATCCATTTTTCAGCTAGAAGGGTTGATGTTGCTAGATGCTTTTTTAATGAGTGGTATAGTGTAAAGTAGTAATTTTTAATAAATGTTTTCATGCACATCCTATACATTTGCAAATTAAAAATGAATAAATATAAGTTATATACCATGGGTTTTAACTTGGGCTGTTAGAATGACCATACTAAAATCTACAGACCTAAAGAAGCTAAGCAACTAGGAAGACCCTAGGGACAATGCTTAAATTTTATTCAGAATGACAAACAGGATAGACACTAGAAGTGGTGGAAGAGAGAGGAAGAGATGGAACAGGGTGAGAGCCTACCATAGAGGTTCTCTGAAAGGCTCCACCCAACAGGGGATCTAAGCACATGCTGAGATTCACAGCCAAACATTGGGCAGAGCACAGGGAGTCTTAAGGAAGAAGAGGGGGATAGAAGGACCCAGAGGGGACAGGAGCCCCACAATGAGACCAACAAAGCTAAAAATTCTGGGCCCAAGAGGCCCTGCAGAGACTGATGCATCAACCAAGGATCATGCATGAAGAGAACCTAGACCCTCAAATGTAGCCAATAGGCAGCTCAGTCTCCATATAAGTCCCTGAGTAAGAGTAGAGCCTGCCTCTGTCATGAACCTGGTTGCCTGCTCTTTGATCAGTTCCCCCCAGCAATGCTCCCTTGCCAGGGCATAGAGGAAGAGTATCCAGGAAGTCCTGATGAGACTTGATAAGCTAGGGTCAGATAGCAGGGGAGGAGAACTCCCACTTTCCAAGGACTAAGGGAAGGGCATAGTGGGGAAGAGAGAGGGAGGGCGGGACAGGGAGGAGATAAGGGAGGGACTACAATCAGAATTTAAAAAAATGAATAAATTTTTAAAAATTTTTTAAAATATGATTTTCAAAATATAATGTACTGATGTCTGCTGCATAGCAAAACAAAATATACAGACTTTAAAAAGCAAATCATATCACGAATTTTGAGTTATTAAAATGCTCTATAATTAGAATTAAGGGCATATGACTGGCAGACATGTTTCTTTTCATGTTATCCTTTTATCATGTCTAATAGTATCTTTAAAAAGAATCAAATATCAATTAAAAACTTCTCATTTATGATTCCAGCATCTCTCAAATGTGTCATTCAGCAAGATGACTTCTTCCCTCATGAGGAAGCCGAACATTAGTAGATAAACTAGGCCGTTAATGTTAGACTCTTAGGCAGCAACACGTTGATAAACCAACTCTCCACGAAGCACGTTACTAATTAATGTGTGCAACTGACAAGCACATTTAAATTTCAACACATGCAAATCAGGTACCCCAAATATGCTGTGAGGCATATAGCACTATACAGTATTTGCATATGTATTTATTGCATATGGTATAGCAAGCGGCAAGGTTACTTTTTTAAGTCTGGAATTCATTTCCCTCTTCCACATTTTTCTTTTGTTTCCTTTCCCTGTTTCTCTTCTCTTGTGAAGTCAATATTCTCTTATCTCTCATTTTTACTCATGAGCCATTTATTGAGTAGCTGACTCTTGGTCTGTCACAGGGAAGAAGGCAAGCATCTGTTTTGCTTTAGATCTCTAATACCCCAGAAGCTTATGTGTTGGAGAGCTGGTCCTGGCTAGCCACAGCAGTAGTGTTCAAGAGGTGAGCCTTAGAGGGGTGACTAGTTCTGACCTCAGTGAAAGGATAAATCCCTATGTGTACTCATAATTCACTGGGATACTGGGAAATGATAGAAAATTTAGGAGGTGGGCCCATGTTGGAAGAAGCTGCTGCTTGTGGCATTCTTTGAAAGGTACATTTGCTCCCCAGGCCCTTCTTTTCCTCTTGCTTGCTGGCTGGCTGCTAGGTGGTGAGCATCTTTCTTCTATTACACACTTTTGCCATGATAGACTGCCTTATCACAGGCCCCCAAAGACACCGAGCTGCCTAATCATGGACTGACTTTTCTGTAACTGTGAGTTAATTCTTTAAAGTTTCTCAGGTATTTTGTCTCAGTGACAGAAAGCAAACACAGCATGTATCCTTAGGGAAATCACATTCTAGAGCAGAAACACCTAAACTTGGATTGCAACCTCTCTACAAAATATATGAAACAGGCCAATAATTGCAATGCTCACATTTTCCAGCTAATTAGAAAAATATTAGAGCAGAGTTTGAGTTGCTCATGTATCAACACAGGACTTGCCCTCCTTGCTCAAAGGTTTTCTCTAGTAAAAAGAATTTGCTGACACCTAGTCAAAAACTTGAGCTCATCTGATCCATCCCAGAATGCTTTGCTTTGATGTCAATGAGCATAATTATGCAGCTGATGCAAAGGTGAAGACTGAAGTTCTGGTTCCCTAATTTCATCAAGAAGTTTTAGGAAATAGTTCATATGCAGTGAATCGAAATTAGTTTACATTTCTTCTCAGCGAATGCACTCTGAACTATGCTAGAGGTGTTTCCTATAATAAGGAAAGAGATTCCATTAGGCCACAGTGACAACTACTAAGTTCTCATTAGATCTGCCTACACAGCCATCTCCACAAAGCATCCCTGTCTAGTCTTTTAGCAGGGATCTAGGAAAGATACTTCCCAGCACTTCATCACATTCCAGAAGAGGAAAAGCTTGCTCCTTGTGTGCATCTTACCCTAGCCTAGGTCTCCATAAACTACCTCTACAGCCTCTCTTGCAAAAAATATCAGCTGCTCAGTCAGTTTTATTGAGAAAGATTATGATTTTATGTCGCTCTAAATAGTATTTACGTGTTCCCTGTCTTATGCCTAGGCAATTCGTGGGATTCATTTCATCACTACTATTTTGTGTTGAGCATATCTCAGAATTTCTCAATACATACATAACACTCTTTAGGGCATAAAACTGTAGCACTTTAGATAAATCTTATTCTGCCTTGTGAGAAAGCATTCATCTCCTGAAGTTAGACTGCTTACGTATAAATCCCGATATTTCTTCTTGAATTTGGTGACATTCTTTGTTCTTTCTGTGATGTAGCTTTCTCGTCTATAACATGCCCTTGCTCTAGCATCCCTCATACTCCACATGTGGACTTCATAGTCCACATGAGTAATTTATAAAAAAAAGAAAATAGTTTCTTTCATTTCAGGAAGGCTAAAATGCCCACATCCAGGATGTGGCATCTGCGTCAAAGGCTCAGAGCTATTAAGTGTTTAAATCTTTTCAGTACTTCTAAAAGGAATATCTCACTAGTACTTTAAATTTATTATCCTATTTTTTATTATTTTTTGAAATGCTTTTTAGTCATGTGGATTGGCACTTGTCTTTGCTTTTTTGAGTTATTTGTTTATTTTATTCATTTTCCTATTAGAGTATTCCTTTTCTCCCTATGCAATTGTTCCTTTTTTATTTTGTATGGTTTTTTTAAACTGTTATTATTTATTTAAGTGCACATGAGTTTTTCTGTGTGTCACATTCTTGCAATGCTCAGAGACCAGAACAAGTGTCAGAGCTTCTAAAGCTGGAGTTATAGGCAGGTGTGATCATCTACCTAGTGTATGAATTTGGAATCAACTTGGATCCTCTGCAAAAGCAGCAAGTGCTTTTAATCCATGAGCCATCTCTCCAGCATCCATTTTTATCTTAATCCAAAGTCTACCATTATTATCATTTTAAGTCTACCAACTCTATCATTTACCATCTGAATTTATTCATATTTGCTTTATATCTTAATAAAGTTAAGCACATCCATCTTTTCATAACATAGTTTTTTCTTCTTTAGCATCGGGAGATTATATATGGTTATTTTTAGTCAGTGGTTGTGGCTAGCCCGGTATTAGTTACCAAGGGGAATGTCTGACAGTAATAGAATTGCTCTTTGAATAATATAATTGTTCTTTGCCAGTGCACAAGAACTGAAATCACCAAAATGGCAATGACTCAAATAGGACAGAAATTTATTTATCTTATGGAATCCGGAAGGAGATAAGGGCTTGTAAGCATATAAAGGATGGAGTATCTTCTGTCTTAATTATCTATAAATATGGCTTCCTTTTCCAAGATAAAGTTCCACAATCAGAGACAGGCATAGTGGCACATACCTGTAATCCCAGCACTCTGGGAGGCAGAGACAGGCAGAGTTCGAGGGCAGCCTGGTCTCCAAAGTGAGTCCATGACAGCCAACACTATACAGAGAAACACTGTCTTGACAAAATAACAAAAAATTCCACAATCAGTGAGAATGAACGTTTACTTTCAGGCATGTTCCAACTACCACTAGTTGCAATGTTGAAGAACAAGAATAAACTAAAAAGCAGTTAAAGAATCAGTTTTACCAAAGTCACTGAGATTATTAAAATTTCAAGTAGGACCTTTACTAGAAATTACAGAAACTTCTAATGACCTTGTTTGAAAAGCAGATACAGAAATGGAACCCTGTCTTCATCAGGACACTTAAAACGTTAGCAGGCCTTCTGGTGCTGGTCTCCTTGGTTTGCCTGTGGTATATATGCAAGATTAGAGTCTCACAACAGCATAATGCAGCCATGACCATTCAGGCCTTTACAGCCATTGAAGCAGGAAGTCTCCCCAAGCATGGTTGGCTACCATAAAAAGCTAAAATGTTACCCTCAGGATGCGAGGCTAAGCACTGCACTCAGGGTCAGCAGCTTTGGACCCAGAGAAGAGCATGTCTGATTGCATGCGGGTTGATGCCCCAGGTCCCGCCTCTGAGAAAAAGGTATCAGACGGGTCTGATGCTCTTTGGGTGGATGACACCTAAATGAACATCAGTACAAAGTCCCAATTTATTTCTAATATCAGAGATCAGACCTCTACTCTTGCCTGATGCGTCTAAAACAAAAAGGGGGAACTGCAGAGAGCTGTGTAATGCCGCGCCTTAAAGATGGAGCTGGTTTCCGCCTTCCACCTTCCCGATGGTGAGTGCTCTCTATCACGAACAACTCCACATTTGGCTAAGGCCGAGGATCTGGCTTGCTTCCATGTATGTGGACCTATCTGCACTGCCCACATGGCACGTTGGGGTTGGCTACCCAGAGGCTATTTAAGCTGTGGGCTGGCTTTCCCCAGGGTCAGATGATTGTTCAAGGTTCCTGAATAAACTGCATTGAAAAAAAAATGAAAGGAAAATATTCATTTGTCATGCTGAAATAAAAAACTGGACACAGTTGCAGTGGAGAACTTTTTGCTAACTGTGATTTAAACGTTCATATTATGATATGGAAGTGAATGGTGAGTCTTCACATACTGATATGAATGCAATAAACTTTTAGAAAATCTAAATTATGTGATTGTAGTTGAAAATTACTTGGCAAAGTCATTTTGTCCAAATAAACAAAACCTCCCCCTTTCCAGAAAATGGATGCCTAAAAAAAAAAAAAAAATGATCCTCAAGCAGCGGCTGAGTCAATGCTACTTTTCAAGGCTTTTGAGGACAGGCAATAGGTTTTCTCAGATACAATGTTTTAGGCTAAAAATAGGAAAAATGTTGGCACAATGAAAACCCCACAAGGCTCAGAATTGCAATATTGCAATAAGTAGACATTACTAATATAATACAGAAACAACATGATGTCATAAATAACAGAGTGCCGCTTTTAATCCCCCCTCCTGAATTGCTAAAGCAGCAAAATGGACAAGTACTGTTTGAAGAATAGCATATCTTTCAAGATTTCTCAAAAAGATTTATCTTCATTTTTATTCATCTATGTATTCATGTATGGGGTGGTTTGAAATCTTGGTCACTAGTCAGTGGGACTATTTTGGGAAGGATTAGAAGGAGTAGCCTTATTGAAGAATGTATCACTGGGGTGAGCTTTAGGGTTTCAGACCCAGACTCTCTCTCTCTCTCTCTCTCTCTCTCTCTCTCTCTCTCTCTCTCTCTCTCTCTCCCTTACTCTCCTCCCTCCTTTCTTCTTTCCCTCTCCTCCCCTCTCCCTCTCCAACATTTGGATAAGATGCAAGCTCTGAGCAACTGCTTCAGCACAATTCTTGCTGTCTTGCTTCCTGCCATGATGGTCATGGACTAACCCTTTGAAGCTGTAAGCAAGGCCCCAATTAAATGCTTTCTTTTATAAATTGCTTTGGTTAGGATGTCTCTTCACTGCAATACAAATATAACAAAGATAGTACTATTGTAACTGTATGCTCATGTACATAATTATCCTCAGAGGCCAAAAGAAGGTGCTGGATGTTCTGGAGCTGGAAAAAGTCATGAGCTACCCAACTAGTGTGCTGAGGACCAAAGACTTTGGTCTCTGGAAGAGCAATGGGCACTCATAGCTATGGAGACTTCTCTCCACCTGTTCTTTCAATATTTTCTTTTTTAAAAACTTTTATTAATTACACTTTATTCACTTTGTATCCCCCCATAAACCCTTCCCTCCTCCCCTCCTAATCCCACCTTCCCTCCCCCTTCTTCATGAATGCCCCTTTCCAAGTCCACTGATAGGGAGGTCCCCCTCTCCTTCCTTCTGATCTTAGTCTATCAGATCTCATCAGGAGTGGCTACATTGTCATCTTCTGTGGCCTGGTAAGGCTGCTCCCCACTCAGGGGGAGGTGATCAAAGAGCAGGCTTCAATATTTTCTTAACAATAATAATGTTTTTACATGTCCTTAAAATGTGTTTTTTTAATTTTATTTTTTTAAATGTGTTTTTAATTGAAATATGACATTCTTCCCCTTCCTTTCTTCCTCCAGTCCCTCCCAGTTACCCTCCCTTAACTCCCTCCCATGCCTTCGTTTTTTGTTTTTTGCTATTGTTACATACATTTATATGTGAGTATATTGGTATATTGTTGCATACATTGATATACATATGTTTGTGCATCCACATACAGCCACTCAACCTGCTGAGTTTGCTTTTGTTGTGTGTATATGATTTCAAGGATGACTGCTCTACATTGGACAACCAATAAGAGGGCTCAGTCTTGTGAGTGGCAAATTTTCCTTCTCCCCGCAATTGTTAGTTTTCTGTTGTTTAAGAATTCACAATAGCTAATGGATGGAAATACCTTAAGGGTCCTTCAGCAGATGAAAAGATAATGAAGAATTGGTACACATACACAATGGGATATTATTCATCTGTTAAAAAAAAAAACCCACTCACCTCAGTTTGCCTGATGACTCTTGGAATCGGGAAACTGTGAAAAATCTCTGAACAACTTGCAGGCAGTACAAGAGGTTGGAGATTTTCTTTCTACAGCAGTTCTTACTATGTACAAAACCCTGAAGAGTGAGGGATCTTGTGAATGTTAAGTGTTAAGGCTCTCTTGAGATTTCTGAACTGTTTTCTTCCTAAGTCCTAAAGAGCCTCCTTTCAGAACTTACAGACTCTTAGGGTGCTGTTGCCCAGGATAAATGTTGCCGCTCAGAGGAAAAGCCTGCAAAATCCATGTATTCTATCTTCCCATATAGAACCCCAATTTACACACACCCAAGTCTTTCAGGAAAAACACTCCTAATTCCTTTTTCATACATTTCATATTGAGTAGTCCTTTCAATAAGTGATAGGAAAATTGGAGACCCACATACAGAAAATTGAAAGTAGACACTTATTCCCCAAGTTGCAAAAACAACTAAAATGAATTAAAGTCAACTTCATGCCACATAACTAAAAGGCAGTAGAAGAAAACATAAGTGAAATGTTTTAAAATGCTAGAATTGGTAAATAATTTTTTTGAAAAGACCTCAGAATCACATGAAACAAAAAGAAATGCATACAAGTGAGATGTTATACAAAAAGTTTCTGCAGACAAAGGAAACAATACATGGATCTGAAGACAACTTAGAGAATGGGAGAATATATTTTGAAAATATTTGTTTAACAAGGATCAGTAGAAGACTGTCGCAACTCAAAAAGAAAAAAAGGTAGCATGTGCTCTAAATCTAAGCAGACATTTCAAAATAAGATTTGCAAATAGGTGGTAGATATATGAAAAAATGCTGATTACCACTATCCATAAAGGAAATGGAAATCACAATCATAATGAGATATCACTTTTCTGCTAAGAAAGACCGTTATTTACGAGACTAAGGACAAACATCACAGTGAATACGGTGCAAAGGGAATTCTAGTACGCTGTTAATGGGAATGTAAAGGGGTAAAATTAGAATGCAACACAGTAAGGAGGTTTTTCTCAAAAACCTAAAAGTTGAACTACCATATATGATCCAGCACAAGGGAATAAAATTATTAGATTGAACAAATCAGCCCAATGTTGATTGTAGCACTTTCCATCATAGCCAAAAGAGGAATATAAGCTGATTTTAACTGATGAACTGATAAAGAAAGTGTACACAAAATAAAATATTAATCTGATATTTTTAAACACTATGTAAAAATATATGGGAAGAAGCAAAGATCATTTGGTTATATAATTTAGCTAGACACAGAAAGACAAGTATTACATGATGTCACTTTTGCGGACTGCAGTTATCAGAATTTGGGAAGAGTAGAAGGGAGGGTGGATAAGGACAGGCTGGCCAATGTATCCATTCTTAATTAATTACTGATAAGAGCTAGAGACTGTAATGTGCTACTGTGCTGGTTAGTCTTTATTGTTGCAATCTAGAATCTCTTAGAAAGAGGGAACTTCTACTGAGGAGTTGCCTAGATCATGTTTGCTAGCTGCCATGTGTTGACTTATGTGGGAGAACCCAACCAAGAACAAGCTAGTAAGCAGTATTCCTCTATGGTTTCTGTCTCAAACTCTTGTCTTGAGTTCCTGTTCAGACTTCTGTCTATGATGGATTGTGACCTGGAGGTAAATGCTGAAATAAACACTTTCCACTTCCAAGTTGCTTTTGGCCAGACTTTTAAAACAGCAACGGGAAGGAAACTGGGGTAACTAATAGCAGAACTATTATAAATAATAATAACCTATTATTTATGTCAAAAATGTATAAGAAAGGATTGCTTTTATCATAAAGAAATAACGAGGAGACATGTATAACCTGATTTAGACATGACAAAATGTATATTTGAATTAAAACATTATGTGTTACCTAAAAAGTCTCAATTTTTGACTGTGGATAAACTAATATTATTTAAAGCTAAAAAAAATCAAAATGGTGTGATAAAAATGATACTTAAAATTTTAAATAATTGGGTCAGGTTCAGTCACACACAGCAGTAATCTCACCCCTCAGGAGGAAAGTTCCAGGCTAGCCTCAGCCATTTAAGACACTACAAACAGACAAAAAAAAAAAAAAAATCAAACAAACAACACCAACAAACCAAAACAACAAAATCCGCAAACCAAACAAATTTTGTATTATTTACTTTTCTTATTTCTGTGGCCAACATCTCACAAGAAGTAATTTAGGGAAAAAGGGGGTTTATTTTGGCTTACAATTCGAGGTCACATGTTCCATCCTAGCAAAGAGAAAACGTGGTGACGGGAGTGGCAGGTTGCTAGGAACATCATATCTATATTCAGGAAGGAGAGGTACTCCTCTGGCTTTCTCCTGTTTACTCAGTCTGAGATGTTAGTCCATGGAATGGTTGGTACTGTAAAAATTTAGGGTATACCTTCTCATTTCAATTAACCCAACTGAGAAAATTCCTCAGTCATAGCTGTGGACTCATTTCCTAGGTTAAACTGACAATCATTATTAACCATAACACTCCTGCTCCTCCAAATATGCTTAGTGTGGCTGGAGAACATACCTTATAGGACCTCACAAGCACATTCAGAATATTTGCCCAAATATCCAGGCACACAGGAGCCCTGTCAATTAAAAATACTAAACATACCGCTATACCTACTTAATTAGAAACAATAGAGAATATACTTGATTTTTACTCTAGCTCTCCTGCTCCTCATCCCCTGTTGGAGTGATCAGACCTAGGCCCTGCACATGGTAGACAAATGTTCTATATCCTCGGGCATTTCACCTTTCATGGAAAGAATCCAAAGACACTTCTCACATGTTCTGTTCCTTTTGAGTGCTTTGAGTTCCTTGTGGTCATGAAGCCACCTTCCCCAACACCCGCTCCTCTGTCCCCATCAACTGTGATAGTTCCTCCTTGTTCTAATTTCTACTATACCTTTGCTCTCTTAGGATAATTAGCTCCCTCAGAGACAAGGTTTAGTTCTTTATATGAACTTGTTACTAATAGGTGCTGTTAATAATAAAGCACCAATTAAACACATCTTTATATATTCTCACTACCAACCTTTGAGGTTTATTTTTTTTTAATTCTCATTTCCCTGTTCCATCAATTAGCTAATCCCTGTAATTAATTGCTCTTGGTCACTACTTTAATATTATCTTGTATCTAATTATGTTTCTAAAAGTATTTTCTTGCTAAAATTTGCTAAAAGCCTTCAACTGTTTCCAGTAACCTCTAACATTAACTCTTCAGCTGAATTCCACTGAATTCTATGATTTGTGTTCCTTAGTCAACATTTCACAAATCAGTGATCCCAGATTCTGTTGTGTCTTTTCATTTCCATACATAGAACACAGTTGTAACTACTGTGCGGTTTCTTCTGTCATCTTTGTCATGTCTAAGTCTATTTTGGTTAGTTAACTTATGGTATATTTTTCAATTCTTTGAATACCTAGTAATTTTTTTAAGACTTTGAAGTTTTAGAGCAGTTTTAGGGCTGCAGCAAAGTTGCGAGGAACATATGATTCTCCCTCCTCCTGACCTAGCCTCTTCCAATACTGACAGTCTCCAACATAGGGTTCATCTGTTACCAGTAAGCACAAACACTTTGTTACTCAAAGTTCTCACTTTACAATAGAAAACAATGTAATTTTAACTTCATAGAACTGAGCAGATTGAGTTCTATACAGCATTTGTTTTCTACTCTGTATGAATGTGGCCTTTTATAATTAATGAGCCTATATGGACATATCACCACTATTCATGCTTCACAGCATAGAACACAATCCAATTCAGTTAGCAACAGGCCTCATATATTGTGGGGTCCCAATAATAGGTGAAAACTTCTGTTGCTTACTGAGATCCTTTGCGCAAGACATTGATTGTTGTGAGGCTCATGCAAGCAAACCTACTGCACTGTCAGTCAGAGAAAGGCACAGCATATATCTACTATACTATTGTTTTTGTTTTAGTGGGTGTTTCACTTTTTGTTATGCCAGAAGTGGTTTTACAAAGTTTGTTTTATAGTCCCTAATTACACCAATGTCATCAAGCATTGTGCATGTACCCTCTACAATGGCGTAAAATTACTTAAAACATGTCTTACAATTTTCAGTTGTTAAGTAACATCTAATTATATCTTAAGGTGTACTTTGCCAAAAGGATGTCAGGCATGCACAATATATTGCTGTGCATTGACTATCCTCTTTCCTCTAGTTTACAACCCACCAATTTGCTATTGATTTGACTTTTCCAGAATGTTATAGAACTGGACTCTTACACTGCATATGCTTTACATACTTTTTCATTTAGCAACATGTATTTATGGTTTTTTCTCGTGTATTTAGCCTTAACCCTGTGTCCCTAGGCTAACTAATCAAAGGTTCCTGATCACCCAAGTCATGTTGGGTATGGGTTCTAGTTCATGGAGTGAGCCATCAGTCAAACCAGATATTAGTTGGTTACAAGCTTTGTGCCACCATTGCTCTAGCATGTTTTTTAGGCCGAACACCACTGTTGATCAAAGGGTTTGTAGCTCAGTGGGTGTTTATGTTTGCTTTTTGGTAGCATGAAACGTTTTCCTGTAACAAAGATGATTGTACATAAAGTGAAGGCTCTCTGTAGGCCCCGATATGAATTCTCCATGTTCAATGAGCTGTGTAAGTGTTGTCTTCAGCAATGGGGCCTTGCCGATAGTTTGTGGAGACCAACAGCCTGGAAACAACTTGGGTTGTTTGGGAGTTTCCATGGGATTCCTATGACTAGCCAATTAGATGTAACCCAATCCTGGTACTGGAAGTTTCATTTGGTGACATGAGATTTCCAGTTGGGGCACTCTCCCTCATTATTTGGTGATTTAATTTAGATTGCCATTTGCCATCACATATGTATTTATTTTAGAAAATTTCTTCCATATTAATTTTCCATGCTACCCCTCAAATGGTTCTTAATTTTAGCTGTTTCTTCATATAATATGCCTTTCCTCTCCCAACTTGATCCTCCATTTCCAGTCCCTACCACCAATCCATACATAATTGTCTATTCTATTTCTTTTCCCTAGGGATATCTGTCCAGCCCCTACTCCACTACCACTAAATGCCGTACTCTATACCTAATCTCTTGAGTCTACAGATTACAGATTGTTTATTATTGATTTAACAGCTGATATCCACATATGAGCAAACCCATACCATATTTGTCTTTCTGGGTCTGAGATACCTCACTCAGGATTTTTTTTCCTAGTTCCATTTACTTTCCTGAAAATTTCAGGATTTCATTTTTTTAACGGCTGTATAATACACCACTGCATAAATGTATCACATTTTCTTTATTCATTCATCTGGTGTGGGACATCTAGATTGTTTCCAATTTAATAGAACAGCAATAAGCATGGCTGAGCCAAGTGTCTGTGTGGTAAGACAAAGAGTCCTTTAAGTATATGCCCAAGAATGGTATAGTTGAATTCTGAGGTAGATCAATCCTATCTTTTTCAGGAACCACTACACTGATTTCTATAGAGGCTGTACAAGTTTGCACTCCCACCAGCTATGGAGGAGTGTTCTCTTACTCCATATTCTCACCAGCATGAGCTGTCACTCATGTTCCTGATCTTCAATATTCTGACAGTTGTAAGATGAAATCGCAAAGTAGTTTTGATTTACAGTTCTCTGATACTAAGGATGTTGAATATTTCTTTAAATGTTTCTCAGCCATTTGAATTTGCTATTTTGATAATTCTCTGCTTAGAGGAAATTTAATTAGATTATTTTAATTTGGATTAAATTAATTTGGATTATTTTTCTTGATATACAGTTCCTTAAGTTTATTATATATTTTGAACATTAGTCCTCTATCAGATTTGAAGTTATTAAAAAATCTTTTTCTACCCTGTAGACTGTTGCTTTGTTTAAATTATGGTCTTCTTTGCCATGCAGAAGCTTCTTGGTTTCATGAGGTACAATTTATTAGTTATTGATTTTAGTGCCTTGTTATCAGTGGTTTTTTTTTTAGAATGTCTCTTTCTGTGCCAATAAGTTCAAGACTATTTTCCACTTTCTGTTCTATCAGGCTCAGTGTATATGGTTTTATGTTGACATCTTTGATGCATTTGGAGTTAAGTTTTGCACAGGGTGATTAAGTGAAGATCTATTTAGCTTCTACACGCAACCATCAAGTTTGACAAACACCATTTGTTGAAGATTCTGAGTTTTCTCATTGTGTGTTTTAAAAAATAAAACATCAGGATGTAGGACAGGAGCCTACCACAGAGGACCTCTGAAAGACTCTACACTGCAAGTATTGAGGCAGATGCTGACACTCATAGCCAAACTTTGGGGAGAGTGCAGGGAATCTTATGAAAGAAGTGGGAGATAGTAAGACCTGGAGAGGACAGGAGCTCCACAAGGACAGAGACAGATCCTAAAAGTCTGGGCACAGGGGTCTTTTCTGAAACTGATACTCCAGCCAAGGAGATGGCCTGAAACCTCTGCAAAGAGGTAGCCTATGGCAGTTCAGTGTCCAAGTGGCCTCCATAGTAAGGGGGACAGGGACTGTCTCTGACAGGAACTGATTGGCCTGGTCTTTGATCACCTCTGAGGGGGTGAGGGGAAACAGCCTTATCAGGCCACAGAAGAAGACAATGCAACCACTCCTGATGAGACCTGATAGACTAGGATTAGAGGGAAAGGGAGGAGGAGGACCTCCCTTATCAGTGGACTGGGAGAAGGACATGGGTGGGGAAGAAGAAGGGTGGGATTGGGAGGGGAGGAGGGAGGAAGGGAGGGAGGGAGGATACAAAGTGAATAACTGTAATTAATAAAAATAAAAAATACTTAATAAAATTAAAGATTTTCTTCCTGTCTTTATTTCTTCCCTTAGGTGAGACTTGGAGGGTTTGGAATTTGAGTAATTTACACCCATCCCTTGGAGGTTGGTCTGATGCCTGTTACTGACCCTCAATATCTGGTTACACCTATTCTTTTTTTGTAAACCTGCCTAAGACCTACCTGTTTGCTTGATTAAATGGCCTATTCTTGGGCAGACTGGGGTAGGTGGGGCTAAGGTTCCCAGGCTTCCAGGACATGGGAATCACTGGAAACAGACTGATGGGAGGAGAGGAGGAAAGAGGGTGCTAGGATGGGTTAGTGTGAAGAAAAAAACAAAAAACAAAAAACAAGTAGGCAGCGAGGAAAGACTCCAATAATGTCCTGAAATGGCCCAGATGATGAACACAAGCAATTACCATGGGATTATGGATGGAAGGTATACTATACGAGGAAGATTAAGGTGGATGGCATTGGATGGGGGCTGGGAAATGGATGGTAAGGATATTGAGGCAATGTAAGCAAAATATCTGCCTGGTCCAAGGTAAATAAAATCTAATAGGTGTCTGTGTCTTATTTGTGGAAGCATGATAAATAATAATATAATAAAATACCACTGTGACAATCTTAGGGCTAATAATAAACATTATATAGACAAATACTTAATTTTTTATTTACAACAACACATCCCACTCTCACAAGGGAGTGACGTTTTAAAAATAAGTATACAAATAAAACATTTACCAATACTATTTCACAAAAAATATTTATTTTGAAAGAATTTTTGGTATATATATAATTTTAGTTTTTATTAAGGATAAAAGAAAACTTGCACATTAATGAGGTGGATATAGCGCTCAGTTTTACAAAAATAATTAAATCTTGGCTGAGTATTAGATATTCCAGGATATGAAGCATATTTGGTGTTTTACATAGCCAGTCAATATTTTTATTTCATAATTGTCAAATACAATTATAAAAAATGTTTTAAATTTATATTATAGTTTTTAAAACTTAATATATTACATATAACTGAACATAAACAAAAATCAGTCATTTCTTTAATAAGAAGTTACCAGTTTTTTATCTACTTAATGTACATATATATATCATTCTCAAAGAGCTAGATTTATTATCTTTTCCATCTAACAACAATTTTCATGTACCTAAATATATTTTAAAATCTAGCTAACTGTGTTTAATACTGACTAATTAATTTCCTATTATATATTTTAGATAATTCATAATTTTAATATTTAAAATCTTTAAAATTATTTTAAATATACATATTATTTAAAAATTTTGCCATAATAATGTTAATAATGGATACTACTGTGAGTAAATTTTAGTGTACACTCTACTTCAAAATAAATGCCTATAAATAAAAACTATTATAAGTGTTTGAACACATATTACTTTGTATTTAAATCATGGGGTACTTTTATTTCAATGAAAAATGAGCTTTAACAATCTTTTTCTAGCACAAGGAGCTTGAACTCACTATTCTTTTGGAATAATTTTTATGAGCATTACACAAACTATTACATAGACTTTATGGATATATTAAAACCTCCCTTAATTGAACATGAACAGTATTGTTTTTTCCTAGGTCTTAATCATAAGCTGTCTTATTTGAAGTCAGAGAAAAGGATAAGGCTAGATACACTGTGTAATACATTAAATCTTTTGGCTTGTGGATTAAGATGAAATACAACTCTTAAAATATCAATCTAGAAAGTACAACATAGTAAACTCACATCGACTAGTAACATGCTGCAAAGTACTCTGCCACTACTGAAAAATTAGTTTTTAATAACAATGAAACTGATCCAATATTCTCAATTAACTTTGAAAATGTCACTTTCTTATCAGATTCACATTGGAAGGCCCTATTATGTATCCTAGGATTACCCATCTTCTTTTGAAACAGCAAGACCCTGTAAAGACTAGGTCATTGAGAAATTACATAACTAAAATATTCAGCTACATTGTACACAATAAAAAAACAATTATTTTAATTTAAGTTCAGTGAAAGCTAAATGGTGTGATTATTTTTTAATTTATAAGAGAGGAAACACACTTAATATTTATGGGTAATCAGTAAGAAAGCAAATGAACATGATATCCAAATAAATAAAACCGCATCATAAAACAATTTTTAAACAAGAGAATATGAAAGGAAACTAGTATAGCAAGGATAGTATGAATTTGAAATACAAAATACCTTTAACACTTATATTTTTTTCTTTTATTGAAGATATTGACTTACAACTTGCAATTGGGGATGCTGATATCCAAACAGTTCTTTTATTATTTGTGATTGTTTTAGCTATCCTGGGTATAATGTATTTCTCTATGAAATTGAAAACTGTCCTTTCAAGATCTGTGAAGGATTGTGTTAAAATTTTGATGGGGAGATTGCTTTTGGTAGTATGGCTATTTTTACTATATTAATCCTACTGATCCATGAGCCTCGGAAAACTTTACATCTTCTGATATCGTCTTCAATTTCTTTCAGTGTTTTAAAAGTTTTTATTATACCAGTCTTTCACTTGCTTGGTTAGAGTTACCTCCAACATATTTTATATTATTTGAGCCTATTGTGAAACATATTGTTTCCCTAATTTTATTATCAGTCCATTTGTGATTTATATAAAAGCCACTGATTTTTTTTGAGTTAACTTTGTATCCAGCTATTTTCCTGAAAGCATTTATCGGCTCTAGGAGCTTCCTGGTAAAAATTTTCAAGTCACTTATGTCGTTATTATATCACCTACAAATAAAGTCACTTTGACTTCTTCCTTTCCAATTTGTATCCCCTTGACCTCCTTCAGTTGTCTTATTGCTTTAGATTTCAAATATTGAATAGGTGTGGAGAGAGTGGACAACCTTGCCTTTTTCCTGATTTAGTGGAATTGCTCTGTTTCTCTCCACTTATGTTGATGTTGGCTATAGGTGTGCTGTAAACTGCCTATATTGAGGTATGTCCTAAGCTCTTCAGGACTTATACCATGAAGGGGTCTTCCAATTTTGTCAGAAGCATTTTCAACATCTAATGGCATGATCAAATGGTTTTGCCTGTCAGTTTAATTGTTTAAGTATGCTGAACCATCCCTGCATTTCTGAGGTGAAGCCGACTTGATTTTGGATGATCTCTTTGATATATTTTTGGATTTATTTTGCAAATTTTGCATGTATGTTTGTAAGGGAAAATGGTCTGTAATTCTTTTTTGGGTCTTAACTGGTTTTATAAAATGAATTAGAAAATGTTCCTTCTGTTTCTGTTTTATGGAATAATTTATTGGTATTAATTATTTGAAGTCTTGTAGAGTTCTGGCTAAAACCATCTAGCCTTGGGCTTTTTGGGTTGGTAGACTTTTAATTACTTCTACTTCACTAGGTATTATAGGCCTACTTAAGTTGCATATATGATCATTTTTTAAGTTTGATAAATTGGTATGTATAGAGAAAAATTATCCAGTTCCTTTAGGTTTTCCAAATTGGTCAAGTACAGGTTTTTAAAGTATGTCCTTTAGCTTCTTTAGGACTACAGATTTTAGTATGTTTATCCTATATTGTATGGCTAATATCCACTTATAAGTGGATATACCATATGTTTCTTTCTGGTTATGGGTTAACTCACTCAGGATGATCTTTTCTAGTTCCCACCATTTGCTGGCAAATTTCACTATTTCATTTTTAATTGCTGAGTAGTATTCCATTGTGTAAATGTACCACACTTTCTGTATCCATTCCTCTGTTGAGGAACATCTAGGTTGTTTTCAAATTCTGGCTATTACAAATAAAGCTCCTATGAACAGATTTGAGCAAATGTCCTTATTGAATGATGGGGCATTTTTTGGGTATATAGCCAGGAGTAGTATAGCTGGGTCTTGAGGCAGCACTATTCCTAATTTTCTGAGATATCGGTGGCAGATTGATTTCCAAAGTGGTTGTACAAGTTTACATTCCCACCAGCAATGGAAGAGAATTCCCCTTTCTCCACAACCACTCCAACATGCATCATCCCTTGAGTTTTTGATTCTTAGTCTTCCTGATGGGTGTGAAGTGAAATCCCAGGGTCGTTTTGATTTGCATTTCCCTGATGAATAAGGAGGTTGAGCATTTCTTTAACTGTTTCTCTGCCATTCGATATTCCTGTTGAGAATTCTGTGTTTAGCTCTGTACTCCATTTTTTAATTGGATTACTTGTTTTGTTTTTTTTTTTTTTTTTTTTTTTTTTTGGTGTTTAACTTTCTCAGTTCTTTATATATTCCAAATCTTAGCCCACTGTCAGATAAAGGGTTGGTGAAGATCTTTTCCAAGTCTGTAGGCTTTTTGTTCTGATGACAGTGTTCTTTGCTTTACAGCTTTTCAGTTTCATGAATTCCCATTTACTGATGATTGATCTTAGAGACCAAGCTGTTGGTGTTCTGTACAGGAAGTTGTCTCTTGTGACAATGAGTTCAAGATTCTTCCCCACTTTTTCTTCTAACTGACTTAGTGTGTCTGGTTTTATGTTGAGGTCTTGGATCCACTTGGACTTTAGTTTTATGAAGGGTGATAAATATGGATCTATTTGCATTTTTCTACAAGTAGACATCCAGTACCATGTGTTGAAGATGCTATTTTTTTTCCATTTTATGGTTTGGCTTCTTTGTAAAAAATCAAGTATCCTCAGGTGTGTGGGTTTATTTATGGGTCTTCGATTCCATTGATCCACCAGTCTGTTTCTATGTCAGTACCATGCCAGATTGGAGATACCTCCAGAAGATCTTTTATTGTACAGGATTGTTTTAGCTATTCTGTTTTTTTTTTGTTTGTTTGTTTGTTTTTGCTTTTCCATATGAAATTGAGAATTGTTTTCTCAAGGTCTTTAAAAAATTTTGTTGAAATTTTGATGGGAATTTCATTGAATCTGTAGATTGTTTTTGGTAGGATAGCCAGTTTCACTGTTAATCCTACCGATTCATGAGCATAGGAGATCTTTCCAACTTATGGCATCTTCTTCAAAGACTTGAAGTTTTTTTCAGAAAGGTCTTTCATTTGTTTGGTTAGTCACACCAAGGTACTTTGTTATTTGTGGCTATTGTGAAGGGTATTGTTTCCATAATTTCTTTCTCAGCCCTTTTGTCTTTTCTATACAGGAGGGCTACTGATTTTTTTTTTTTTTGAGTTAATTTTGTATCCAGCCACTTTGCTAAAGGTGTTTATCAGCTGAAGTTCTCTGGTTGAATTTTTGTGGTCATTCATGTATACTATTATATCATCTGCTAATAGTGATACTTTGACCTCTTCCTTTCCGGTTTGTATCCCCTTGATCTTCTTGTCTTATTGCTTTAGCTAGGACTTCAAGTACTATGTCGAAGAGACATGGAATGGGCAGCCTTGCCTTGTCCCTGATTTCAATGGTATTGATTTATGTTTCTCTCCGTTTAGCTTGATATTGGCTATAGGCTTGCTGTATATTGCTTTTACTATATTTAGGTATGTCTTCTATCTCTGATCTCTCCAAGACTTTAAACATGAATGAGTATTGAATTTTGTCAAATGCTTCTTCAGCATCCAAGGAGATTATTATTATTTCTTTCAGTTTGTTATAGGACAGATTACATTGATGAATTTTTGTATGTTGAACCACCCCTGCCTAGTTGGTCTTGGTAGATAGTATCTTTAATGTGTTCTTGGATTTGGTTTGCAAATATTTTATTGATTATTTTTGTATCAATGCTCATAAGATTGGTCTGAAGTTCTCTTTCTTTGTTGAGTCTTTGTGTTATTTAGGTATCAAGGTGACTGTGGCCTCATAAAATGAGTTTGGTAATGTTCCTTCTGTTTCTATTTTGTGCAATAGTTTGAAGAGTATTGGTATTAGGTCTTCTTCGAAGGTCTGATAGAATTCTGTGCTGAAACTGTCTGGCCCTGGGGTTTTTTTTTTTTTTTTTTTTGGATGGGAGACTTGATGACAACTTCTATTTTCTTAGGGGATACAGGACTATTGAATTCATTTACCTGATCTTGATTTAACTGCTAGATGTTGCTAAGGGTTCCAGGTAAAATGTGTTACAAGTATTGGAAGCTGGCACCTAGAAATGGGGATTGACTGGTTAGAATGCTGAGGGGTCTATAGGAGGGAAGAAAGGGTGTTCCAATAAGATCTGCTAAGTGCCCTGGGAATAAAGGCAGAGAAGCCACAACAGGCAGTATGCTACAGAGCTGTGATTGATGAGACTAACAGACTGATTTGGAGGAGGAGAGTAAAGATCTGAAGATTACCAACCTGCTCCATTTGCCTACTAGCTTCTCTAGCAGGTTTCGATAGAAGATTCCCAGTGAATGCCTGCTGGAGTTGTGGGGTGCTTTCCAGGCCAGAGTAGTCTTCAACATTCTTAACATGCATTATTTGTTTTTTCAAATAGAGTAGAAAGCTCAAATCGCTGGAATTGCAACAATGTGCCTATACACACACACATACACTCATTCATTCTCTGTCTCAACCAATCATTGTTATCTTAACTGCCAAAATAAAAAAAGTATTAAGTATTTTAATTTTCCTCAATTAAATGATATAATTTACTTAGAGCTGAGGTATATTATAACATTACAAAAGTATTCAATCTCTGTCATTAAAAAGTAAGGAAAAATTGGCAGTCATCAGTTTAATAATTGTTTTAGGTAAGAACAAGAAACAAAAGGATTAATATAAATATATAAAAATTAGAAGAGAAAAAGTTATTAGCTGACTCTGCCTAGAACTTAGTTATGACTCCCAAACCCACACGTCATGTTATAAGCTATTGTGCTTCAGCACAAGCAATAGGTAAATATATTGATGACATTTGGAGTAATTTATTTATTTAAAGAATACTGTAATAATGCTTGGGAACTATTTATTTACATATAGGCAGCAACATATAGTCATCTGTAGCATAAAGGATGACGTGATAAGTGGTGCTATGGAGAAGTGAGGTTTGCATTTTATATACTGACTTACAATATCAACTCTTAAGTGGAGAACGAAAATAAAAGAACTTATTGTCAAAACAGATTACGAAATCAGTCCTACCTGTAAAGTATCTACAAGTAATGTTTTATATATAAATGTACAAAAGGAAATGACACAAAACAATATAACAGGCCAAAGAAAATACAAAATGTAGTAACAGTTATTAATAAACAAAACAGATCATAAGACAAGGAATAGCAAAGAGAGATTTCTTAGTGGGCAAACTGAACATTTAATAGCAAATAATTAACAGTTTTTGTTAATAAGGTTTACTAGAACTGAGCTGGGAATATTTACCTATGCAATGTTCAAGGCTGCTTTTGTGCTAAAATTGTAAGGCTTAATAGTTGTGACCATAATCCTATGTCTCCCACAACCTAATATAACAAAACTAACCAATGATGGAATCTCTGTTATCAGATAGTTTTTATGATGTTAAGACCTGAAGAAGCACGAATTTGATTTTCTACGATAAAGTATTAGCCTTCCATCTTCTTTTTATCCTCACATTAAATTAACAAACAGCTTGGAATAAACTTTAATCAATCAAGTTTTAAGAGAACTGTTTTAGTTAGGCTTTCTATTGCTGTGAAGAGACACCATGACAATGGCAACTCTTATAAAGGAAAATATTTAATTGGGACTGTCTTACAGTTTTAGAGGTTTAGTCTGTTATCATCATAGCAGGAAGCATCGTAGCCTGCAGACAAATATGGTGCTGGAGAAGAAGCTGAGAGTTCTACACTTAGATCCACACAGCAGAAATAGACCTTGAGCCACTGGCCTGGTTGGAGCACCTGAGACCTCAAAGCCAGTGAAACACTTTCTCCACAAAACCACACCTATTCCAAAAAGGACACCTCTCTCAATAGTGCCAGTCCTAGAAGCCTCTGAGACCATTTTCATTCAAACTGCCCAAGAACATTACTTGCACAAGTTTTAAGAATAAATAATAAAAGGAAACATACTAATCATCTCTAAATCCTCAACTATGGTAAAATAGTGTGAACTCAATTAAAACTTTTTTAGAAAAGAAATATCCAGATATTAACTTTTGCTTTTAAAATCTGAGCTACACAGAACCAGAAACAAAATCAAATTAAAACACAACCAGATAAATACCCAATGTACTACATGTTGAAAAGAATACAGGAATAAGAAACATGCTACAAGAAACAAAGAAAGCAGTGAAAGATGCTTTTCCTACAAAAAGACTGAAATGACTGCACTTTGAGAAAGGCTACTATCAATATATTCGAGTACAGTTGTTCCCACCCATCCAAAAATGACATATCCCAAAGTTCTTACAGATGCCTTGAACCAGAGGTAGTACTAAGTTCTACATGTACGATTCTTCCTATAATACATATTATTAAATATAACTAACTCTTGTTCTACCAATGTCCATGGTTTCATTCTTATGTAAAACAAGACCTTACTGTACAGCTCAATCGACATCAAACTTGTGATCTACCTCTCTCTGTGCTTTCAGTGTATGAGAGTTGCAGGCACACAGTATTATACCTAGCGACAAAGCTTGAGTTATAAATTAGGTACTGCAAGGAAATAATAATCGACAATAATTAAAAACAGTAATTATAAATAGGTGCTGTAATGAGTTAATTATAGTATTGATCTCAAAATATCATTGCACTTCTCCTATGTTCTTTAATTAAGTGAGATATAACGGTTATATCCAAATTACTATTTTGGCATGTTTTAGGGCCATTATTAAGTATTATAAAGTAAAGGTTTGTTGAATAAACCATTTCAGTACCTTTGAACATGATCTGATAACTGGGTTAAATAAAATAGCCAAACTGAAAGTAGAATATGAAGTAGAGATATGATGGAAATATGATTCATGATCCAAAACAGAGCAGGAAGATGTAAGAGTTCACCAACTCAGAATCATGTGCAATTTACATCTTATGCATCACTTTTTCTATTTTTCAGATAAAAGTTTAACATTGTAACTGAAAACTATATGACCTATTAGGCAAATCTAACCTGGGTCCCTTTGGTAGCATTCCACCCAGGATAGCTCTGAGTATGCCTAAAATAATGTAGATAATGTCATATCACAATGTCAAAGTGTCCCATAGAGTAGCTATTAAACAAATTAAAAATCCAACTTTTCAGCTGTATATACCACATGTCAAGTGCTCAGAAGCATGTATAGTTAGTGTTATTAGGTAGCACACAGACAATTCTATGGGGTAACATGGGGTTTTATATATTTTCAGTGCCTAGAGAGTTGTACAGCTTTATTTTTCCTAGAATTTTTAGTTCGTTCACTAATTTGTTCCTTTTAATTTTTTATTCTTTTCATTTTAACAGAGCTTTTGGTTCTGTAATCCCAAGTGCTGGGATTAAAGGCATAAACCACCACCATCCAGCTATAGTTCTTAATGCAACCATTAAAATGAAAATATGATTAATTCCTAAACCCAAATTCATATTTTTTATATTTGAAAATGAAAAGAAAACTAAACTCACATAAATCATATATGATTAAGAATGCACGAATAACATAACAAGGATATCAAAAGTACTGATCTAAAATGTTTTCTTAAAAACATCACACTTGCACTTTATTCAAATAAAAAGTGCTGAAAAAAATCCCTTGTATGAATAAAAACAAGTATACTTTTGCTTCGAATTTCAATGGTTCAGTTGGAAAATATTTATACATTAAATGTGTATTATACTACAGAAAATAACATTTTTAACTAGCTAGGATAGAAATCAGATTACCTTTGAAAGTGATAACGGGTTTGTCAACATACATTATTTTAAGGAGAAAACATAGCCTGATATAAGTAGATCACACTTTTAATCTCAGCACTTGGTAGCCAAGGCAGAAGATCACCATAGAAAGGCATGGGTTCCACAGTGAGCTCAAGATCAGCTTGGACTACAGAGAGAAACTGCATCTTAAAGAGCAAACAACAAAATTGAAAAACAATAACAAAAAATAAAAACAGAAAGTGAGAGAGTTAAAGACTACCTTAGCTTACTATATGCCTTAAAAAAAAAAAGCAATAATAATACAAGCCAAATAAAAGAACTAGAGAAGATTAATTCTACGAAGAATAATTCTATTAAGAAAGTATGTAATCATTTAACATAATGGACACTTTCAATTTTTAAACATTGTTTCTCATAACTAGTGCACTGTTTTCAAATTTAGCGTTTAGGCTTTACATTATTTCATTTTTTATGCAGTAATAGAAAAGTCCTTTCAATCTACTAGAGAATACTATTAACTTTAGAGAGAAATTTCTTAGTATTATCAGACCATTTCTCCTTTTACTAGTTGATCTGAGCCAACTAATCTTTTAAGACTACTGTAACAAGAAAGTTTAATTTAACAAATATATCACTTGGTGACGGTGATATTTTAGTCAATGATAGATCATATTTATTACAATAGTCCCCAAAAATGATATTGCTTAGTGACATTTTATCCCTCATAGTCTGTGTGTCTCATATAGTCACAAATTAAAGAAAGTACTTAAAAGCACATTTATATAAATGATCCATGGTTGATACTAAGTAATCCATGACTATAATCATAAATGAAAATAAATAAGACATGTAGGGGCAAACATTAGAAAAACCAAACCATAAAATAACCAACCAACCAACCAAACAAACAAACAAACAAACTCTATTCCAAAGATCATATAAAACATCAAACAAATTAGGATTTTTACTAAGTCAATAGACAGCAAGCAAATGATAACTGTTTTGGAGTCATGATTCCTCCATTTACTGTGACCTCTAATATATAAATACATCAAAAGTATTCATGTACAAATTCCCCAAAGCCATAATGTTTATATACTAAGATTCACAGTTTCTGGGCTTATTTTTCCACCACTTAAACTGTGGATCATTGCTATCATGTGAGAATGTTTGTTCAACTCGTCTTGCTGAAGTTTCACCAAAGACTCTTTCTCTTCCAAACGACCTTCTAATTGAGTCTTCTGCACTTCTAGGGAGGAAGCCTAAGGAGTGAGGGAAGAATGACAAGAAATAGAGATTAAATAGGCCAGAATGGCTTTTCAGTTGAGATTTTAATCTTTATTTGTAAGTGTCACTATAGGACAAATTACATATATTGTATTTTAATTAAGTTATAAAGTGAATTTAGAATAATAAGATATAAATTGGAACTTTAAAATTATACTTTAAAGCCAATGATAACAGTCAGCACTCAGGAGGCAGGTGGATTTCTGCACATTCAAGCCATGTTTGGTCTACATAGAAAGGAAGAGGCCAACCAGGGCTAAAAATGTAAAAATGAAACCTGTTCACTCACATATCCACTCACACACAGCCGATAGAGCAGCTACATATTTTTTCTTTTTGCAGAAACAGTACATACTATATAGTACTTAAAAAAAAAAAAAAAAAAAAAAACAAGATTAATGCAGATTCCCCCAAACTCTAAATATTCTATCAAGTTCAATGACCCTTGTGTTACATTTACTCTGGAAAAGTTCAGTCTTAAAGTAGGGCTATTCTTAACTTTTTGGTAGTAAATGGGCTAGAAAGCACAATTCACAGCCACCTCTCAAGTTATATAATCATAATATATAAGCAGTAGATTAAAATTCACAAAGTATGTTTATTATATATAACTTCACATGCCATTTCCTAATTGTTAAGTTATAAATGCTAATATTTTGATATGCATATATGTAAAAGAGAAATAATTAAGAAAAAGATTTAGGAGTTCTTTGCAATTAATAAGGCTCTGAACAAATATAAAATCATAACCACTTATGTAAGAAGAGACAGAACTATCAACCTACATAAAGCCACCAACATGCCACATGAAGACCTATGAACCCCTTTTCTATATTCTATACACACTTAAAATACACATTCAGCTGTAAATACACATTCAGAAATCTTTAATGACTTGAAATTACTAAAAACAAAAACCAAAAAAAAAAAAAATCAATACATGTTTATCCTTTTAAAAAACTACTTTTCAATTTTTTGCAAGGAAAACTGAGGAGTCTTACCTTAATACTCAACTCTTTTCTTATCTGTTCTGTTCTGCTTAACTCTTTTTTAAGGCCATCAATGGCTTCCTGTTTATCTTCCTTTTCTTTTTGTAAAACACTAATCTTTTCTTCTTGGGATTTTGCTATTTTACGCAAATCTAAAAACAAACAAATAGCCATGTTCTTATGAAAAAGTTAAAGTTTTCTTTTCCTACTATAAAAGAAAAGCAAAGCAATGAAGAAGGTGATCAACTATCTTGCTAGAAATATTTATACAAAATTTACTGCCTAAAAGAAACACCTCAATGGAGGGAGAGATGGTTAAGAAGGTAAAGGTGCTTACGATTAGCTGAATTAATCCCTGGAACCTACATGGTAAAAGGAGAGATCTGACTCTCATAAGTTGTCCTCTCACCTCCACATGGTCAAATCTCATCCCCCATACAATAAATGTAAAGAATAAATAAAACAAAAATACCCCCAAATTCTTTCTTTTTACAGTATTCTTTATAAAATAGCAAGTTCTTGTCTTTTCCCATTTCCTCTGTTCTAAACAAGCATTGGGGGTAGGACAGGGAAACACAGAGCATAAGGGCTGCTGGAAATCAGAAAGCAAAAACCATGGCAAATAAAAAAAAAAAAAAAAGAAAAAGCAGGTTAGGTCTCTGCACTACAGAAGGTAAGTTAGAGTAGTCATGCCTGTGTGGGTCATTTCACAGGGGACAGCATCTAGAAACTAGTAACTGTAAGTTATGCAGTACTGCCACCTGCTGTTATGTTAAACATATTTTAAAAAGGGCCATTATTTCTTGTAACCCCTAGAGTTGGTAAAAAAAAAAAAAAAATTCTATTCAATCAACTGAATAAAAATAATAAAAATAATTTTGAAAGTTCAGAGAGAAGGAAGGTTGTTTAGGAAGTAATTTAAAACTGGAAAAATAAGAGAAGTTGGCGCTTAAGAGATAGTTCAGCAGTTTGGAGGAGGTATTGCTTTTGCAGAAAATCAGTTTATCCAAAATCTCTTCCATGGCCACTTGCACTCAGTTGCACACAGCCCCACTATCCACATAAACAACAAAATTAAGAAAAATAAAAACAAAATCTTTAAAATAAATTAGAAAAGTAGATAGCAGTAGTAAACTAAAATATCCCACACTATGATTTTCTTCCAAAGCAAAATATGCTGAAAACACAGTATCTCAAACAAAGTAACTTACTTGATAATTTATATTCTCTGTCTACTAACTGGCTCTGGACTTCTTTTCTCTGTTCTTCTTTCTCCATCAACTGAGCAATAGCTCTGAAGTTATAAAAGAAAAATTATTGAATAAAATTTGTGCTATTTCACCCCCCAAAGTATTAAGTAAAAAATCGTAAGAACTGTAATTATTTATAAAAGTGCCATATTTACACTGTAATCTAAAAGAAAAGAGTTCTAGCTAGCAATAAAAACAATATTCTATATAGAAAGAGAATCACTGTCTTTTCAAAATAAATAATTAGAATGTAGAATTAGAGGCTTTACTTTTCATTTTGTTGCTTGAGTGACTCATTCAACTTTTTCACTGTCTCAACTTGTTTATTCAGGGACTCACAAGTAGTCTGTAAGTCCGTATTCTTCTTCTCAGTAGTTTCATTTCTAAAAAAGACAAGGAAATGTGTTAGTGTCTTTATGGAGGAAACCAGCATGGATACCTGGAAGTACCTGTCAAAAGTATACTATGCTCTTTAACTCCACAATTTACCTGAAGAGGCCATGCATGGCACAGTAATCTGTACTCAAAGAAAATTGAAGGCAAGTAGTAACACAAACTTTTGCAGTATTAGGTAAAATGATATGGAATTCCCAATTGTTAACTAATCTGACTTGCTGAAATGACCAACTGCCAGTTTTAATATTAATAGTGACAACTAAGTTGATCCAATAATTTAAAACTACATATGGATTATCTGTTTTGTATGTGTGTATAGGAATATGCCATGGTGTGAGTGTGTGAATGTTTAAGTATTCATGGTGTGAGTGTGTGAAAGTGTGAGTACATCAGCTCTATCCTTCCACTGTGAATGTTCTAGGGATCAAACTTGGGTTTCCAGGCTCGGTGCAAGAACCTTTATGCCCTGAGCCATCTTTCTGGCCCTCATTCAATATCTGCAGTAGAGCAGTGCCAAAATATCAAGCACTATTTGTTCTAGGTCATAGTGAAAACCAATTGGTTTGCTCTCCCCTGGACTAGACTATTTCTCCTGCTACCAGCATTCCTTGGTTGTCTGTAGTTCTTTGTGGAGGGTTGAGGCCTTGTGGTCTTTTTCCACTTTGGCATGTCTCTTCTCTTGTCCTCATTCAGTTCATGTTTAGAGAGTCTTAAATCTCTTATGTACTACTTATTTTTTGATGTCACAACTTAAGAAATGTTTTCAAAAATCATTCAGGGAAGAGGAAATGTGGCCTGCCCACTTAGCTTCTAACTTTACACAGAAACCTTTATTTACCTTTGAACAAGTTCCATGTAGGACTTTGTCAGTATTTCATGTTCTTCAGCCACAGACTCCAACTTCCTACTGTGTTGAAAGAGATGCTCAATATCATTTTGGATTCTTTCTGACTCCAGCTGTTGTGACTTCAGCAACATACTAAGCTCTTCATTTTTTTTCTCAACTTCTCTTAACATGCCTGCAAGTGTTCGTGCCTCAAAAGAAAATGAAACATACATTTTTTCCACTATCACATATACATACATCATGCTGTAATGCTTGGAGAAAAGTGTATCACATAGCTAGTGGTACTTCCACTGGATTATTTTCCTAGTTATAATGTAGTGATCTTAGTTTAAGTACACTATGTGATGTTGGCACAACAACTGCCTAATGCACTAAATAATACATGCATGTAATATGAGCACACATTATAGTTGATAAACTGTACTATTTAAAAGAGCTACAAAATATTTAATTCAGTAACTACTGGCTACAGAAAACTGTATCAGTTGTATATTATTAACTACTTCCAAATCTGATTAAGGCTGGAAATCAGAATTGTTTCAGATTCTTCAAGGTTCTGGAATATCTGCACATACATAACATATCATGATACCCACATCTAACCTTAACATTTATTTACATTTCATACCCCTCATATACATAACCTGGAGATAATTTTATGCAGTTTAAATTTGTGTATAAAATAATTCCATTGTGAATAATTTTCCACCAAAACCATAATTGCATTCAAAGTTACTTCAAATTAATTTTTGTGGGTTTGAGTTTGTTTGTGTCTGGGTAAGTGCATACCACTGAGTGCGTGTGGAGGTCAGAGACTAACTTGTGGAGATCAGTTTTCTCTTTCCACCATCTGTGTCCTGGGGACTGGATTCAGTTTATCAGGATTGGTGATAAAGGCCTTTACCTTTATAGTAACTCCATCTCACCAGGCCAACAGGAGAGATTTTGGACGGGGATTATCTGGTTAGGTTAACTGATGTGGAATAACCCATCTAAATTTTGGATGGGACTGTTTCCTCTGCAAGGTATCCTGGCATGCATGAAATGGAGGTGAGCAAAGCATTACTACTCCCTGACTGGGTATAATGCCACTTCAGACTCATGGCACTCTGCCAAGAAAGCTCTGAATTATAAGTTAAAATAAATCCTTTCTTTCTTAAGTTGCTTTAGTCAAGGTATTTTACTACAGCAACATGAAAATTAACCAAGACAATACATTATCCAGGGACAGAATATATGCTTATTTCCTTTCTCCTTCCTTTCAGCTATATTTTCTTATAATTTTTACAACACCTTCACCTTGGAAATATTGTAAAGGTATTTTACTTACCAGCAATTTTAATCTCTCTTTCAAACACCATACAATCTTATAATTTATTAATTGAAATAATGTAAAAATTCCATGTGAATCTGCTAAGAATTTCATATTAAACCAACCTTTCACCTATAAGATACATATCATGTATATTTTAATTGCCAAACTTATATTCCAAGAATGCAATGGAGCTTGGAGATTCAAAAGTAGGCTTTAATATCACAAGTAGGGGTAGGAGGTAGTATGATTTTCATATGGTTTGGAAAATGCAATGAAGAGGCAAGCACAAGATGGAGGGATAGAAGGGAAGCCAAACATACGAATGAGAAAATGGACCATAGAAGCTTCTGGGGATGTAGGCATTTAAAAGATAATTGAATATGGATAAAGTATTAAGAGGAAAAGATCTCTAAATACGGTTAAGAAAACATAAGACTATGGGAGGTTCTACCAAAAATGCCAACTAGTATAAGCAGTTTACCCGCAGTGTATGAGCAAAAATGGAAGACGTAAGATGAGGGAGAATTTTTTTTTTTGCGTGTCAAATTAAGGAATCCCAGTGACATGAGAGAGTAATGACAACTACCGTAAAGCACTGGAGAAACAGGAACAAAGGAAAAGAGAACAAAACAGAGAAAACCATTGAGAGTGCAAAGGGTGTCAAACAGACTTAAGGTAGAAAGACTACTTAAAAGCTCTCCTACAACACCCATGAAGAAGAAACTAGAATGACCCAGAGCAAGTGAAGGTAGGAGACAAAGCAGAAAGTTATTTCTAATCAGCTGAACATGGTGATTAATAGAGGTAAACAGTGTTTCCAGATTTCTGTGTCAGCAAATCTAAGCCGTTAATAGACCACTATATAAACAAGGTTTTAAAACAAGGTTTAAGTACTTCACCACTGATTATTCGGAATTTCAAGCATTTCCCAAATTACAAAATTCAACAACACAGTGTATTTAGTGCTCTGGAAAATGCTCTCAGCTTGCCTTAAGTTTGGGAACAATGACTTTTAGTAATGGTTGAATCTATATGGCAGAAAAATAAGGAAAGGGCTTACAATTCTGAGAATCTCTTATACTCAAGGGTAGAATATTAATGATATGTATACAAAAACACATCAATCAAGTAGAAAAGAAAATTGAGATGATCATGTAGCTAAAAGTAAAGGGAAGAGAGTTTCAAAACAGGAATTACATGAAATAAGATAGTTCACCTCAGTTACATGTGTTACTAAGATACTTGTAACTAGTACTGTGCATCTTTTTCATTTCATTGAAGTTTTCTATTAATCACATACTTTATTGACATAGTGTACAGACCTCTGTCTCTGCTTGAGTTCTTTGACAACGATACTGAGCAATTAGTCTGTCAGCCTGTGCAAGAGCCAGGGCTTTTGCTTCCAGGAGATCTTGCAACCTGCTCTCTTTAGACTAGAAGAAAATACACCATTAATGTCCATTGTTTAAGAAACATCTGTGAAATGCATATATCATTACACAGTTATAATAAGCTTGTACTCACGGCTAATGTGGAAAGTTTCATCTCATAAACATCCATTATGTCAGATATTCTTATATCATTAATCTGATCCTTTACCTGGTTTTAATAGAGTTCAAATCAGAAAATTATAAATTTAACAAGAGAAAGAATGAAAGTCGACTTTGCAACTAAACCATTAAGTCCAAAGAGTAAAACATACAATTTTATCAAGTAGGTTACAAATACTTCACTAATTTGGCTGACAAGGTTCAATATTCATACGGTCATTTAAAAATATCCCTTAAGCTTGGTGGGCAGATA
Source organism: Meriones unguiculatus (assembly GCF_030254825.1). Lineage (NCBI taxonomy): Eukaryota > Metazoa > Chordata > Mammalia > Rodentia > Muridae > Meriones > Meriones unguiculatus. Next base: position 51,417,434 of record NC_083364.1, on the reverse strand, counting down.
GAAAGGGGCGAGAATGACAGCTTCTTTCTTTTTAAATAACTGTTTCTTTTCTTTGAAAAATGTCCAGATTTTACTTTCTATGTCAGAGTAAAGTTTCAGGGATAAATTCTGTATCTCAAGTTGTTTAAATAAATCTGTAATGAGAGCTGACACTTGGCTGCCTGGTACTAAGCACAAGCCCATTTGTAGCAGTAGCACTTACCATCATTCCAGCCTGAAGTTTCTCTATTAGCTCTTCAACGTTCAATGCAGGCGCATTATCTTTTGAAAGAGGAGGCGTTAAGCACTTTGCTGATGTTGAAAAACAGTGATTTAAGGGCTGCAAAGGCACTTTCCTGGGCATATTCTCCGTTTCTTGCTGTCTGTATACATTGTTTGCTGCTATACTTTCTCCAAGGCTGCATAAGAGTCAGGAAGAAAAAGCAATCACAAAAACAGAGCAAAAGGCAGAGCTGTTATAGAGCTACAGTATCATTTGGAATGAGTCTTCTTTGGGAACCTCAAGTCTTTAAATACATTGGAAATCATCTTGGTAACCATGATAAAACAAGGTTTGGAGAAACATTCGAAATTTTCCAGAGAACTCTTTTCTACTTAATAGTCATTTATAAGGACAATTCCATGTTTGGAGTCATTCTACCTCTAGTTAGTGAACATGGATCATCTGCAGGGAATGCAAAGTTACTATATTACTCAGAACAACCTTATCCTAGATGGTAACATCTGGGCTCATCTATGCTCTCCTTTGACGCTCCTTTTTCTCACCCAATATGTCCTCATCATACTGACTTCAACTACACTGAAAGCCAATCCTGTTTATGTCAAGGCCTGGAATGAGCTGTTTCTTTATCTGAAACTCTATCAGAAAAGGGTTGAGAAGGCTTCATTAATGTGCTTTGTAATATTAATAATTAGCCACTCCTTTCCATAGTGATAGGCATTATATGAACTTTTAATTTTTTTTTTAAATACTAAGATAAAACAAAAACACATCAGAATAAGATAAAACAAACAGAAGAGTTCAAGAGAAGGCACAAAAATCAAGACACCCGCTCAGGAAACACCACTCACAGAAACACTAAACTGGAAGCCATTACATATTAGCAGAGGACCTGGTGCAGACCTGTGTAGGCCCTAAGCAACTGCCTCAATCTCTGTGAGTTCATATGATCGTTGAGCACTCTGATTAAGAGAGCCTTGTTTCCTTGGTGTCCTCCATCCCCTCTGGTTCTTAACACTCTTTTTGCCTCTTCCTTTACAGGGTTTCCTGAGCCCCAAGGGGAGGGATTTGTTGGAGTCATCCCATTTTAGGTCTCTTACTGCACTCTCTGCATTATGTCTGGCAATGGCTTTCTGTATTTGTGTGTGTTATCATCTATTAGAGGTGGAAGATTCTCTGATGATGGCACTGATCTATAAGTATAGCAGAATGTCATTAGGAGTCAATTTATTATGTGTGTTTTTTGTTGTTTTTTTTTTTTAAACAGTAGTATTTGACTTTACCATAGGTCCCTGGGCTATCTATTCTCGCCACTATCTAGCTTCTATCCCACTCCCAGTTTTCTTCAGTTGCCTAAAGTTCTTGAATAGGGTTGCGACCTTGTGGGCTTTCCCAGTACACTTTGGCATGTCTATACAAAACCAAATGGACTCCCCCAATACACACTACATATATGCATGCAATAACAATTAGTAAAATAATGAAAGAAGAAACCATGAACTTGAAGAAGAGCAAAAAGAGATATATGAGAAGGCTTAGAGATGAAGGAAAGAAAAGAGAGAAATGTAGTTATAATACAATTCCAGAAATTAAAATAATTTGGCTAAACATATTTATCAAAAATTTAAACTTTGGGGGTTGGGTTTTTGGTTTAAAATATTTATTAGATTATGTGTGAGGCTTTGAGTTTGTTTTATTACACCACTACCAACAAATAAAGTGATGAACGTTATTTTTATAGCACTGACATTGGGTTTATACTTATTAGTCCTTAAATACTTAATTTATGACTACCCACATGAGTAATTTACAAAATTCAACTACCGTCACTTAACAACAGACAGCATGGACCAGTAAACTCATCTTTTACTTTTAGACAGTGAAAACAGTACAGACAAGAGAGATAATATTAAAATGAATGATGTGGCTTTGGTTTGATGAAACTATTTACAAAGCAAAGGCTTGTTCACAGGCCTGTTTATTGACAATTAGTTTCAAATTACTCATGTGATTTTTACAAATTCTATTATATAAACCACTTAAAGGTCTAAAAACTAAATCCCAAGAACAGACTATAGTAACCATTCAGTTTATAGATTCTCTCCTCCTGATGTAAACCCAATTTAAAACAAAACAAAGCAAAATAAATAAACAAATAAACCCACACCATTTTAAATATACTATTATCTAAAATTAACTATAATAATTTTTTTTGGACTGGCCATCTACTGCATTTAATGATATAATACTTTGTATTTAAGAATCCTCCCACTGACCTTTCCCAGATGAGTTTAAGTTCATGCAGTTCTTAGGACTCCTTGGCAAATAAATCAGAAAGGAAAAGTTCTTTCTACAAAAGGAACTTCAGCAACTGGTTCAAGCTTCAATGTCTAGAATCTATGTTCAGAAGAGGTGATTAAAGACAAAAGCAGCGCTACTAATATATCTAATCGCCTGCACCTACACTTTCTTTGGAAAGCAAACATCTGGATTTTTCTGTTACAGGAATCAAAATTTTAACCATTTGAAGGCTTACTGACAATTACAATAAAATCTGCAGTTTACTAATTTATTAATAAATATGCATGGAGGATTATGAAGAAATATAGAAGGACAAACTTCATTAAGGAAATATTGCAAATGGTTACAACTCACACTAAGGCAGGAAAATCTGGCAGTGGAGCAGCTTCCAGCAATATTCCCAATCCAGACTGTACTTGTTCTCTATTATCTGATGTTAAAGCAAAAGCCAAAGGTGTAATCAAACGTGGATCCTAAACAAATCAGAAACCAGCAAGTAAGAGGCAAAAAGATCACATACTGCAAAGCCTTTACTCAAAAGTGAGCCTACTCTAAGGTATTCCTACTTGAAACTTGCATGTAGTCAAACTTTACCACCCTGCAGCTATTTATACTATACTGCAACCCAAATTAATAAACTAAGATATTATCTAGGAAAATGCTTGAATGTCACAGCCATGCCTCTCAGAACTGATGTAAGTATTTTGATGAATTTAAATTTTTAAAATCAAATTGTATTTAGATATTGTTTTATTTCTAATAAAATAAAACTTTGGCCAATCACTTCTAAATTAAAAACATCAAATAAATTATTCAAGTGAATGCAAATTAGAAAAGTTAATAACTAAATCAATATACTTCAAAGTTCCCCATGTCAGTATTTTACACTTAGTATCACAAGCTCTAAAATCATCTATTATGAAAAACATACAAACCCAAAAGTAAAAAAAAAAAAAGTAAAAAAATCCGACCTACTCTTTAGTGTATATTGTGTAAGTATGCATACATACAAGCCAGAGGTCTATGTTAGATGTTTTTCTCTATTGCTTTCCATAGTATTTTTTTAAGACAAAGTCTCTCATTGAACCTTGAGCTCACCAAATGTGTAGAACAGTTAGCGAGAAAGACCCTGGTAACCTGTTGTTTCTTCTTCTCAGTGCTGTAATGTACTCAAGATATACTGTCACACTCCCCTTTTATATGACTTTAGGCACTTCACTCACTGAGTCACTTCCCCATCCAACTCATTTTTTTAAAATGACAAATTGGTAATGAAGAAAACATTAATAGGTAAAGCCTTTATAATGAAAATATTAAATACTTTATTTTACTTAAGTGTAATTCAGCCTTCAAAACTTTCAACAGAATCCCTTTACAATTTCTCTCAGAGAGGAGAATCATTAATTACTGCTTGCAGTAAAGGTAACTAAAGTACAAAGATGGGAAATTACTTGCTCAAGCCCACACTGTCTAGCAAATAATTTAGCCAATCACGCCTCTAAAGCTAATGCTCTTATAGTATACACATAGCCACTGCCTAGACATTCAGTTCTGGCTTCTATTCCATCTGAATGTTCACCATCACCCTTTCTAAGCTATTTTATTAACTTAATTCAGCAAAAAAATTCTGTATAATTCTGTATTTTTATTAAATAACTCTTATAATCTAGGTAATATAGATATTAACATGGGTAATGTTGAAACCTGTACTAGGCAAAGAAACCAGATAAAACCAGAACGAAATCCTTTGGGCTAAGTATTATGCAATCAAACTAAACTTTAGCTTTGTTTCCCCAAAACAAGCAAAATAGATTGTAGTATCAAAGACCTTTTTCCTATAAGGAAAGTAACAGACAGGGATACTCTTCATTTGAGGAACTCTTTTTCTATCTATAAAACCCACCTCCTCCAGTTCAGTTAAGAACACTCATGAATTTGGCAAAATTAGATGTTTCCTGATTCGTAAAGAATAATGAAGACCAAGAACATAGCCCTGTAAGGGAGGAGTACTTACATGTATGTTTTAAGTCCTGGGTTTGTAGTACAGGAGGGAGTGGAAAGTAAAATACAATTAAAATTTTAAACTAAGTCTTGTAATTTTGCTTTCTGATAATATCTAGGGCTTTTGAGATACTATCATTAAAACATGTAAGCTAGCTATTTTCAGCACATCCTCACTAATCTTATCAGTCCCTTTCTTTCAGATGTTGTCTATCCCCTTATTACTTTATGTCACCAACTATGATTAAAATTCAAAGCTCACCCAGACAGAAAATCTGAGTTTAATAGAGAGAAGCCACAACAAAGTGCTGGGTATGTACTTTTAACCCCATGTTGGGGAGGCTCCTGCAGATTCCTGCAGCTCACTAGCCACCAGCCTTCCTTATTTGGGGAGGCCCAGAACAGCAAAGAGACCTAAGTAAAAAAAAAAAAAAGGTAGACAGAGCCTAAGGAATTACACTCCAAGTCATCCTCAGGTCATCACACATATGTATCTCCCACAGGTGTATAAATACACACGCACGCACAGTCTTTTCCAATGCTAAGATACATCAAGAAATCTTCAAGTACCACACAATGAAAGAAGGGCTGGGAAACTATTACTGTGGACATTCTTTACCTTAGAACATGGAAAAATTTAGCTTAGCTTCTAAAGAAACTGTAAAACAAGGTTATTCTAAGAAGAAGACAAAACTGTCAACTTTTCTCCTGGTCAATTCTAAGAGAAATACACCTTAAGGATGTAGAAATTATGATAGGCATGGTGCACAGGCTTGCAATCCTAGCACTTAGGAGGTCAAGGCAGAAGAATGGAGAGTTTAAAGTCAAGATATCTGACATGTTATATGATGTCTTAACAAACAAGAAATCAAGGAGGAAACAAAAGGAGAACTATTATAAGCCAAGGCAGAGTGGCTGAAGATGTTGCTCAGGCACAAAGACCTGAGTTCAATCATCAGGACCCACCTAGAATGCAAGACATGGTGACATATCTGTACCCTTATATCCATAAGAGTGGGAGGTAGGAAGACAAGACAGAGAAAGGTAGATTTCTAGAGTTCATTGATGAGGGAGCCTAGCTGAATTTGTGAGCTCCAGGACAGTCAGACTCTTGATTTAAAAGAAAAACAAAAACAAAACAAATGGTAGCAAGCAACTAAAGAGAACAAACAACACTGACCTTACACATACACTATCCATAGATACACATACCACAGGATTATGTGTGTGTGTGTGTATATATATATATCACATACATGCACACAAAGAAATACATGGTAATAAAATGTGTGAAAAGTTTGAAGTTACCTGAAGGATTTTGTAGAAGCTTACTTCCATACCAGGAACCAATTGCTTAAGTTTGTTCATCAAATTAAGAGTTTTCAAAATTACATCAGCAGCAAGTTTGCTTTAAAAATAAGTCACATTTAAATTAGGTAATTAAAAATTAGCATATCTTCGTCTAAAATTCTAAAGTAAATGAAAAACTTAAATTTGTTTTTAAAACACAAGATAAATTATTACTTCTAAGAATTAAAATATTAAATATTTGATATTTTTAGTACTCAAGTTCCAGATTGATCAAATTAGTGTTGAGTCTGAATTTCAGACTGCTATCTACTTTTAGATATCAATATATTTCAAATTTCTTCTGAAAGAAGTACAAGTATTAGAACGCTGCTCATTTCATTCTTCATAACTGTTTTTAAAACTAAAAAACAAACCCCACAATAACCGAATATGTAAAGCATGTACTTATTCTACTTTGAATCTGAAAGGGAGTACTTTCAGGTAAGTACTGGGAGGACTTATTCACGAGATGGAGGGGACAAAAAAAACCTGCTCTTTACTCTCAGTGAGCATCCACTTTCAAACAATCCTCTGATGTGCAAAGGAAAAGAGTCGTCTTTGTTACTAAGAAGCTTTCTGCAGGGATTGGTTCTGCTAATAAAACCATCCATGTTGTCATACTTTTCTCTTTAACAATTAAGATTAAATGAAGCAAAAATTAAATTACAAAGGCAATATAAAAAAACAGATGTAGAAAAGAAATGTTCAGGGTCTGTAATTTCTCTTTCACACATGTGCAGAGAGAAAAAAAGTTAGAATGAAATATAAGCTACAGATGTCAAAACCTTTCAGCAGAAGTATGTAATCCATAAACTGAATTTTTCAAAAATTAAAATATTTTCAGCAGGTTCCTGAATAAACTGCATTGGAAAAAAAAATATTTTCAGCTTCTTTTGATTTAACGGAACATTACTAGGGATGATCCCTAAATATGATAACTATATTTTATAGTTTTAACTGCCTTTAGCCAACATGCATTTTGGATTTGAGATACTCACCACAATTCAGAATCTGCTACCTTTGTTCCAAACCCCAGGTCAATCTTGCCATATTTAAACTGTTGCTCTATCAGTGTGGTGCACTTTATAGTGGTCAGTACTTTCACAACATGCATTTTCAGCGTGTCATCTCCACACAGAGGTTAAATTTGGTTAAGATATATAGGGACCCAAATACTTGGTGTATAGTGTATAGCTCTATATAACTTACAACATTCAGAATAATTTAAATCAAGTTATCTCATCACTGCAATCCAGTATAATTACTGTAATTGCTTTAAGACATGTTAGAAAAATGGAACTCTAAATAAAGTATTAAGGTAACTGGTAAATAGGGATAGATAGATTCGCACAAGTATCTGCCACATGGTAAAACCAAAGAAAGGATATTTCTTCCCTGGATGTTTGTTTTTGTTAGCAATGATCACAATGTTTCAATAAATACTGAATGAATTACGGGAGATTATTTTCTCATAATTTATAAATTATGATGAATATTTATCAGAAAAAAGGGCTAAGATATAAACACTTTTTAAAGCTAAAAGAGCAACTGCATGCCTCTATTGCAGTGATTTTTTAACCTTGTCTACATGTTAGAAACAAGTCGGTAAATTAAACAATCACAAACACAGGGGGATTGGGCTAAAATCATGAAAACACTTAGTATTTGCACTGATATATCTACCAAAAACTCACAGGAGTAGTAATAAGCATCAAAAACACAGGAGAGTTATGAGGAGCCAATTCACACTACAACTTCAAAGCTCAAACTGTGATTTAAAAAAAGTGGTCATGCTCCTATGCCTTTCCCTTGGGCACGGGAGCAGGAGGGAGGGTGAGATTGGGAGGGGACAAGGAAGGGGGTTACAGCTGGGATACAAAATGAATAAAAAATTAAATATTAAAACACCAGTCAGTGCTTTAAGAACATTTATTGGTCAACGTAGGTCAATAGTGGAATGTTTGATCTACTGAGATCCTGGGTCTGATCCTTTACAGTGCATATATGCACACAAAGATGTATCTTTAAAAAAAAATGAGTTCTAAATGTACTGAAGCATAAATTTACACAGAAAAACCAACTAGAGAACATTTCCATGTATCCTTGAAACTTTAATTTCAGATCAATATCCTTTTTCTGGATATGTTAAGTGCCTATCATGTTTGCGTGCAAGTGTGCATATATGTGTGCACATGCATATGGAGGCCAAAGCACAACCCAGAGTGTCATCCTCAGTACCACAGGGGAATGAATGTATGCCACCTGTTAGGCTACACTGCTGGCCAGCAAACCCCAGAGATCCTCTTGTCTCTGCTTCCCCTTCCCTGGGATTACAAACCCACACCATGATGCTCGCCTGACATTTTCATGACTCTGCTGAGTACTCAACTCTAGTCCTCATGCTCTTAAGCATTTTACTTATTAAGCTATTTTCCCTGTCCTTTGGTACAATATTGTAAGATTGCAAATAGAGGCAAAAATTGGAGTTTCTATACTTTTCATTTATATAATGGTAAAGGATATTTAACAAAACTTCAATGGCTTTGACCATCCTTTCACACTTTTTTCTTATTAAGGTCTCATCCAGATTTTGTTCTGTGAACTGAAGCTGATCTAGGATTGTAGGCAGCAGAAGCGTCACAAAACAGTCAGTTGAGGAACAGTTACCAGTATCAATGACATCCTAGAAAATTTGACAATCAAGAATAATTAAAATTAAAGATGGAACACATAGCACAAAGCAGTTAGTGAGCTGTAACATATTCTTCACATTTTTTTAACATTTATTTCAATGTTCATTTATTCAAGTCTCCCATTATAACATTACTTTTTGCAATTTAAGCAATTTTTAGCCAATTTTCAGACCTGTTTTTTTTTCCTCAAATCTGTATGATTTTATAAATAAGACAGTTTTAAAGGACTCCACAATTTAAATGTTATTCTAAATATGTTTGTTATTTAATGACAATATCCTAAATTTGCTAAATATAATTAAAATGGTAAGAAACTCACTTTAATAGTGTAAAACCACAACTGATTTCAAAGGCTTTTTAAATTCTAAGATCAGTTATAGTCAAGACCAAGTTAAAAACGCCAAAAGTAGTTTATGCATCAATCTTAATGAATAGACTTAATCAATCATATACATATTTGTGCATAGGATCCAATTATGACATGAAAATAATTTGGAAGACTAGGATAGGCTGAATGAGTATAAAAGCTGGCGAACAGCAGATAATGTTAAATCACCCAGTAGCATAATTTACAGATCATGATTATTTGTCTTTATTCTATTAAGTACATTTCTTGTGCACACTCTGTCTCATTTCACTAGTTAAGACCAATATTTTACAGAATCAAAGGCAGTGGACAAAATCTGAGATAGACAGAAACACAAGGATCCACACACAAAGAAATCATATAGATACCATGTAATATATACAGCATAAAACTTTATATATATATATATGTACATATGTGAGAAACAGATACATACCAAGCATTCAGTAGAAACATAGAAAATACTAATACATGTGAATTTGCAGGAAAAAACCTTAGTAGTTGAATTCCAGACAAATTGTTAATTTTTTCCCATCTGTGGACAATTGGAAGCTAACACATTAAAGTGTTGTAAAACAAATTGTTAACTGAGTATCATAAATTACAAAAGTCCATTTGTCAATCATTCCATTACCTCAAAGATTTCCTTGAACAACTCCAAAGCTAAAACAGAACAGTTTTCAGATCCATCCAAAGGTTGGCTTAGCCAACGAAGTAGAGCCACAGTAGGTTCTAAGCTCTTAGGACGGCTTCCCAGAACGTTGTTGCCAGGTGGAGACTGTTCAAACATCATGTGACTGAGCACATGGCGCAACTGAGTCACTGCACAGAATGCAAGAAGTAATTCTAAAACCTGTGCAACATAAAGTCTTCATTAAGTACTACTTCATTGGACTTTAATAGACAAAGCATATGACGATGCTAAAAATGCAATGCAATTTAAAAAACATTCTGAAAGAAAAGATTAAAGAAATGCTTGTAATGCTTGTGTTCTGATTTCAATACTGGTTACATGAGTGTGAGCAGTTTCTAAATATGCAGAGAACAGTATACTTAGATCCTGTACATTTTAGTTTTTAAAAAGTGTAAAACAAAATGTCATGCTTTAACATACCTTTGAAGAAGAATCAGCGTCTTTTGCATTTAGAAGCCCAAGTACTTGATTAAGACATGAAGAGAAGTGTTCATACCTATGTTTAAAGGTATATATTAAACAAAAAAAGGTGAAGAAGTGTAGGCAAAGGGGGTAGATTTGATCAAAACATGCACATATGAAATTCTCAAAATAAAAGATACAACAAATGTCTTTACCATGTTTACAGAGATATTCATTGATTTCTGACAGTTTTGTGCAAATAAACCCATCTCAATAAACTACTCCATGTGAAAAATGTATTTTCTACAATCCTCAGAGCATAGCAACACAGTGCATGGTAGCTGATGGGTTGTTTAGCATTATGATCTGAGGGGCTGGCTTGCAGCTGCAGTTTCCAGCCACTGTTTAGCACTGCATGGGGCCAGAAATTAAGCTGCAGTGTGGCCAAACTGCAGGTATTCACATTGAACACTACCGAAGTGATGTAATGGTTGGAAGCCAAGTTAAAACCTGAACACCTATAAGTAAAGAGAATTGATGATTGAATAGGAAGCATTAGATGGGCAGGAGAAATTATTTGCTGAAGACGACAGAATGAGTTTACAGCAAATGGTAATAAAATATTTATGAACAGTATAGGATAGAATTAAGAAAGAATGTGCAGAAACAAGTTTGTCTAGGAGTACAAATATGGGTAGGCTCTAAGCAGATGAAATTTTTTTTCTGTATTTGAAACAAAGATAAAGTGAGCTTGTGCATGAAAGGTAGCAGGAGGAAGTAACACATATTTGAGTGCGACCTTGTAGGAATCAAGAAAGAAAGCTGATAAAAGAAATGTAAGTATGATTTTCTCATATCTGTTAGAAACATGACATTGGTAAGACTGAAACAGATTCAAGGTTTAACAAATGATATGGCAGTGAAAAAGAAAGACAAGCTAGATATAGTTCTTGGGATCCATGCTCAACAGAAGGGAGAAGGAAAAAAAGGATCTGAGACTGAAAGGATGTTGATCAAGCAATCTCACACATACTACACATGGTCACCTCCTAGTCTCCTGAAAGCACATCCAGAAGAAAATCTTAATTTACCACAAGGTAAGCCAGAAAGGATACACATGGGTGTTGAAACACAACAAATGAAAAGGGAACAGCTAAAGGGAAAGTACTCTGAAGGGAAAAATGCCCTTATTTATGACACTGACTTTATAAGCACTCTTACAACAGATGTTTAGGAAAAAGACCATATACTGAAGTGAGTATGTGTTCTTTTTCTAGCTATCCGAGGTTAATTTTGCCATATTTCCTTAGGTTTATTTGTTAAGCTTCTTGATTCTTTTTCTGGAAAATTGGGAATTATCTGACAACCTACTGCTGCTGAGACTTCATTTTTTCTCACTGCATGAACAATGTAGGTGTTCAATAAATGTTTTCTTATTAGAGATGAGTCACTTCAACTCTTTGAAGCAATTTCTTAATTTAGAATTCTAATGTAAGTTAAGAACTGAAAAAATTAAATTAAGATGCTAAAATCAAGATCTGGAGGATGATCCAGGAGTTAAGGATGAGTATTAATTTTCCAAAGAAACACAGCTAAGTTTCTAGTACCCAAATTGGGTAGCTCACAACCATCCATGACTCTAGATTCAGGGAATCTGATGCCCTGTTCTAGTCTCCACAGGGACCAGGCACACACATGGAGCACATACATGCAGACAAAAAATCCCACATATAAAAAATAAAAATAAATTGCAAAAAAAAAAAAAATTGAAAATAAAAGAGAAAGATTCTAATGCAATGAATTCTTTGAAAGTAAATGCTTCCTTGTTTCTAAATATATTTGACAAGAAACACCTGGTGACAAAACATAAATGTTTTAGAGCTCGAGAGATGGCTTAAGTATTTTTTTTTAATTTTTAATTACGTAATTAATTAATTTTTAAATTTTTATTTTTTGGTATTAATTATAGTTGATTTATTTTTTATCCCAGCTGTAGTGCCCTCTCTCATTCCCTCCCAATTTCACCCTCATCTTCTCCCATGCTCCTCTCCAAGTCCACTGATATGGGAGGACCTCCTCCCCTTCCATCTGGTCCTAGCTTCTCAGGTCATATCAGGACTCGTGCATTGTCCTCCTCTGTAGCCTGGCAAGGCTCCTCCCCCCTCAGGGGTTGGGGTTGGTGGTCAAAGAGACAGCCACTGAGTTCATGTCAGACACAGACCGTTTCCCTTACTAGGGAACCCACTTGGCTACTGAGCTACCATGGGCTACATCTGAGCAGGGTTTCTAAGTTATATCCATAAATGGGTGGAATATCAGTCTAAGAAAAGACCCCCTGCGCCCAGATTTTTTGGTTCTGTTGCTCTCCTTGTGGAACTCCTGTCCTCTCCAGGTCTTACTATCTTCCCCTTCTTTCCTAAGATTCCCTGCACTCTGCCCAAAGTTTGGTTATGAGTCTCAGCATCTGCTTTGATACCCTGCTGGAGAGTCTTTCAGAGGACCTCCGTGGTAAGCTCCTGTCCTTCCTGTTTTCTCCTTCTTCCAATGTCCACTCCGTTTGTATTGCTCTCAGCCACAGGACCTGGGTTTAATTCTCCGCATCCACATGGCAGCTCACAGAAGTCTCTAACTGCAATTTCAGGGACCAAGGCCCTCTTCTGGTTTTCATAAGCAGCAGGTATGCATGTGGTGTACATACACACGTGCTGACAAAACACTCATGTGTACACAAAATTGAAAATAATTTAAAAAAAAAGTAACATACCTTGTAAGATAATCAGCAATTTTAGGATTCTTGAGGAGATCCATGAGTAGATCAACTGAATACTTTCTTGTTAGGGTACCATCACCATTTATGAGAATATTAAATATTAGTTGGAAAGTCTGATGAATATTTCGAGCATGAAATAGCTTTGAAAAATTGGGAAAACTTCATTATACACAAAAAACTGTAAGTTGACATCTTACTGATTTTAAAATGTCTAATACTATAAACTCAAAATCAGTTTCATGAACAGAATTACCTTTTCCCCGACTTCTTCATTTAGTGTCAAACTGGATAATATTGAAAGTGCAAACACAACCACTGTCAGACTGCTGTGTGCTAGGAAGCTTATGAGAGTTCGATAAAAAGATTTCACATTACTCTGAAGGAAAAAAGAAATAATGAATTTCATCTGTATACAGGACAAGCTTATTTACCATTATTATGAACTGTCTACACATGATTGTTACTTTTAAAAGATGAGTGCTCTAAATAGAAATTTTAGAACAGAAAAAAGTAGAAAATCCATGATTGTTTGATATACACAGAATTTATGATTAAGTTTTCTTTCTTTCTTTTTTTTTTTTTTTATAAAGGTGTCCAAATGGCAGTGTAAGGCCCTAGGTTTCACCATTAGCAATAGCAATTAAAAAAGAAAACAAACAAAAAACTTGGAATTTAGAAATAGAACCTACTACACAAACAAAACCCAAACTATCTACTTACCAAAGTTTTTATTTGTGTTTGAACAGAAAGATTGTACCGACAAAGATTTGCCAATAATCCTAGACAAGGCATTGTTAGCTCATCTTCAGAAGACTGTCTGTTGTAGAGACAGAAAGCATGGTGTTCACTCTAATTAGTCAAAATCAGAAAGTAATTAATATACCTAAGTTCCTTCTTACATGTAACAACATGACAATCATATTCTGAATAATATTCCTTATGTTTTAGAAGTAAATTGTCCTATTCAACTATACCACAGAAATACAGAAATAATTGTTAAAATAACTGTGATATTTTATCATAGTCACCTATGAAGAACATACAATGTTCACCTTGATTACTATTTTTCTTCTAAATTTAATTCGTTAAATCTTATGAAAATTAAACTTGCTTTACGATACTCAACCCTTGAAATCAACCAAGTGGTTAAGTAAACAAACAGTAATCTTAGTTTAAAAACCAAGATAGCAGGGAAGGCTGGTAAGATGGCTCAGTAGTTTACGAGCACTTACTGCTCGTTAGAAGACCCAGGTTCAACTCCCAGTACCCATGTTGGACAGCACACAACTGCTTATAATTCAAGGGAATATGAAGCCCTCTTTTTTCCTCCACAGGCACCTGCACGCACATGATGTACTACAAATATGCACTCAGGCACAACACATACACATAAAATTAAATGAATAAATCTTTAAGCTGGAAAACATTACCTAAGGAGAAATGATCTACACACCATTTAAGTTTTAAAATAAAACAACAAATTATCTAATTACGTTTTGTTGTATACTTACATATGACCAATCAAGAATGTAACTAAGTCATCTATATGGGCACCAGAATGGAAAAATCTGACATTATATGTTAACCTTTGCAGGAGTTGAATACACTGAAAATAAAAAAATAATTTTGAGTATATACATGAAAACATATTGACTGCTCATAAAAATGGACTACTGTAAACATTTGAGAGCATCATTTCAGGAACAGAGCAAGGACCGTTTCTTAACTTTCATTTTATTTTAAAATATATATCCTAAAATCCTTGGGAGTCATGTCTTATATTGAGACTTTGAGTCATCTCTCCAGCGTATGTGTGTGTGTGTGTGTGTGTGTGTGTGTGTTGGGGGGGGTTATGTCTTAATTTATCCATTTCTACATATTTTATCCCAAGTCTTGTCATTGCTATGGTTTGAGTAACACCTAACTGTGTCCACTAAGGGTAGGTCCTGTGATTCAAGCCTTAGTTGCTCAGGCTGGTGTTAACTGGGAGGTGACAGACAGAACTTCTGGAAGTTAGGGTCTGAACAGAGGTCCTGAAGTCACTGGACATATGATTATTTCCACGTGACCCTATTGGTAGTTCTCAAGAGAGGAAAGTTATAAAAGAAACATACCTGGTCTCGGTACCTCTCCTATCTTACCTTAGATTTGACAATGTTCCCATCCTTCACACATGCCATGTTTATAACCAGAAGACCCCTTGCCTGATCTACGCTCCTGTAGATGGCACATTCTTGAACTACCAAACCCATTAGGTAAATACATCTTCTTCCTTATCAAATAAACTATTTCAAGTACTCAGCTGTAGTAACCAAGGATGACCACAGTCATCTACCTTGTTTCCTTACTTACATTAAACTTGAGTATAGGTTGAAATTTGAGGATATCTTTTTCCTTTCACATTTTATCTTTATAACTGCATGTCAGTTTAATTGGTGATTTTTTTTGCAGATTATCACATTTTAGATTCAATAAAATGATGAGTTCAAGAATTTTCAAATTATGCTAAGTAAGACTAAACCATAGCTTTAAATTTTTTAAGGTGTTTCTTCAATAGTCTGAGACTATATACAAACCCAATTATAAATTTAAAATGAAGAGCTCACATTTCAAAATGCACATCTGTGTTCTTAAGTTAGTTGTAATGGTATAAGTTAAAGTGGTGATAATGCAGATCTGATTCTCTCTATTCCCTTCTTCAGAAAGATGTAGTCTGCATGTGTCCAATCAGCTCCTAATAATAACTCGGTCTGATCATGCCATATCAAAACTGTAACATAGCAGTACACAAAAGGTCTTACCAGTTCTGGACTGAGAATAAAGAAGGAAGAACACGTGACAATGTACTATGAAGATCAGTATACCTGTAAAAACACCGAATCATTGTGGCAAGTGCTGCTCCGACAAACCACTCCTGCCAGCACACTGTTCAGATTGTATAGATTCTGAAGACAGTCTCGGCTTTCATTATCTAAAGCTAAAAGTTAAGATAAAATGGCATGAAATGCATCACTTTTATATGCAGACATTATTCGACAGAAGTAAAATAATGTTTATGTCATATAATCTTATCTTTAAAGGAGATAGAACATGACATAGCTGTTTAGTTTTGAGTTTTTGAATCAGGATTTCATTCTGCGGCCAGGACTGGCCTAGCACTTATGGCAGTTCTTCCTGTGTTAGGCCCAGGAGTGCTGAGGTTACAGGGTGAAGCCACCATGGCTGACCATAGTAGATATTTTTTTCTTTTTTTAATTACTGCCCACCAATTTCAAAGTACAAATAATTTTTCTATTTAGAATTAATAGTAAAGAACAAACATGTTTTAAGTATGTATAAAAACTTGGCTGTTAAAGAGCAATATAACAGCTGGTTTGGTATTTTATGCCTGTAATTCCCATACTTAGCAGGTTGAGGAAAGAGAATTTTGAGTTCTTGGTCAGCCTGGGTTACATAAAGTTAAAGTTAAAATGGTGATAATGTGGATCTGGCTCTCTTTGTTCCCTTCTTGAAAAATATGTTTGCAGTTTGCATATGTTCAATCAGGTCCTAATCAGAACTATGTCTGCTCATGCTATGGCAAGATTATCATTTCAACTTCTTTTATAAATCCAAAGACTTACAATATAAAGCTTACTACTTAAACATAATTTAAATTAGAAAGATATATATCAAACCAATAACTAAGATTATATCCCTAAAGGTAGCAATGATAAAAAAAAGCTGGGATAATGAATAACAACAAATGTATTATCTAATATGAGAGCTATTAGTCAATATGTAATTATTTAAATTAAGATTAACAAGAGTAAGACTCAGCTCCCTAGACTTCAAATGGTAACAAGCCTATATGGCAAGAGGCTACTCTATTTTACAATACAAACTCAGACTATTTCTAGCGCTAATAATACTTTTGAATGCTCTGCTGAACAATGCAATGTCTGTCTTTGCTAAACTACCTGAATCTTATAACCATATACAAAAATATCAAACACTTCTGTGCACACACAAATCAAGGAGTAAATGATCAACAGATGAACATTTAAAAGAAAACATGAAGGGAAGGAATAAAAAAATGTAACTTAGTTTATTTTTGGCTCTAAGTTCAATACAGTTTATCACAGAAGGATCTCTGATTGGTAGCTATGTCCTTCTGATTGTTGTCTTTAATATTGGCACTATGTTCATGTGGCTTTTTGTTATTTTAAAATTAAACGGACTGACATTTCCCATATTCATTCCTTTCTGTAGAACACGGAAGTCTTTGATATATGGCAGACTCTTTGATCCGATAATTTAAATACATGATATATATATGTTATATATATATATCATACATATATATGTATGATATATACATACATATACATCATACATATGTATATCTATATGTATATAAATGTATCTATACATATATAGATGCATATATAGATGTGTATATATATGTATATATCTATATATATGTATGTGTTCATATGTATATGCATGTATGTGTCTATACAGGGAGTTGTTTGAGAGATATGTAAGAATAACTCTAAAAGGTTGTACAATGAAGAAATCTTTTTACTGTAAATCATTCTTAAAGAAATTCTATGTACTATCTGCCCTTTAAGAATATTAAGTTTATAGTCTTCCAAAGTCTGAAAAACAAAGTATGAATACGTTACCCAGTTGAGACAGCAAACTGATAATACTTAAGATCAGTGAAGCACTTATGTTTGGGTCTTCAAGAAGTTCTACGAGGCAACTCAAGCATTCACTTGGCAGTATCTGATGTGATGTAAACAGCCTTGTCAGCTTTTGTCCAGAAACTATCTATAAAATGGGAAGTAAATGTGAGTAAGAAATTACGGGCTAGTAATTTCTACTTCTTTTCTCATTCAAATAAACCAGTTTTCTGAAATGCTACTTAGCCCTTTCTTTCCCAATTTAGAAAACCCACAACTGTTGTTCTCTCTGCCCACATATAGATGCTCTCCTTCTCTAGCTGAATTTTCTGATTTTAGTTTGTTTAATTTCCCCACAAAGATTTCCCTAAGCCATTTAGATCATGCAAATTTTACTTATTACACAGCCTTACACTCAACTCTTCTTTCATGTATTTTAACTTTTGACTACCTGGTAACATTTATATAGTAGTTATACTGAGCACAGACTAAAATGCGCACTATTATCAACGAGATTTATGATTCTGAAGCTTGGTATACTCATTCCATCTACTGAGAGAATGAATGTGAGGTTCAGTGTACAACTAGTGACTGCTTTCAGGCTGAGCCTAGGAGTCAGCAGATGATACAGAAACAATTAGGTTAATAAAGAATATTTTAAAATGAAGCAAGCATAAGTTTTTAATCATTTTCACTTTTCAATTCAGTTATTTTTGTGAGGGAAATTCATTATAAACCTGGTACTTACAATCAAATAATTTGTTACTTTAGAATTAGACTAATGCATCTTATATACATACCATAAAAGGTCACATCTAAGAGACTGCTTTAGTAACCCTCTAATTATTAAAGTCTAATTCTTCCTTCTATATCTCCCTTCTGTTTTCTGACTTCCTTACAAACTTTGATCTCGGAGTATCACAGTAGAATGTGTGTTAACATTAGTTATTTAGTCTGTAAGATAGAAAAGTATGTCCAAAGTAAAAATTATACAAACCGGCAACTTCTCTTGGGTTCAACTTATTGAACATGGTTACATGATTTCTTTCATTTATTAAGAATTACAGCCCTAGCAGTGTAGTGGCGGTGGATGCCTTTATACCAGTACTCAGGGAGGCAGAGGCAGGCATATCTCTGTCAGTTCAAGGACAGCCTGGTCTACAGAGTAAGTTCCAGAACAATCAAGCTATACAGAGAAATCCTGTCTTGAAAAACAAGACAAAAACAAAAACAAAACAAAACAAAAAGACAAAACCAACCAAACAAGGATGACAACAACAACAAAACAACCCTCTAGAAGATGAAGACATTTTCTGTTTTAAAAATGAATGGGGCTGGAAATGTATCTCAACAACAATCTAATATATAGTAATTAGTTAATACAAGGTAAAGTTAAAATTTTTCTAATGAAAACTAGTTTATTTTAATGAAAATACTTATATAGCACTTAAGCTGGCTTTGGCACTGACCTAAGTGCTTTACTTAAAATATGGTAACTCTTTTTCATTTTTATAACTCTGTAAATTTGGTGCTTTCTATTCAATTTTTATTTGAATAAACTGAGGCACACACTGATGATAAAGAAGCACAATCAGATTTATACCCCAAAGAGATGAATCTACAGTTTTAATGACTAATTACATGGTCAGTGTTGTGAAATACTATCATTAAACACCAGAACCAATCAACTTGGCCTTGTCCATCAAGAAATGATTCAAAATACAGGTTTTGTGTGGGGTTATAAAGTCAAACTATGACAGCAGCAGCTCAGAAGAATGGCTAATCCCCCTTCCCATGATACACATTTGTGTAGTCTCAGAAACTGTTCTCGGTCTCTGCATGATGATGTTGACCATCAAAAACAAAACATCACCCTCAAAACGGTAAATACTAAGAACTAAGGATGGCTGGGTGAGCCATGGCAAAGACGATTTAGTGCCGGTAAGGAAAATGCCACAATCTCCGTGAAAACTGTTTTCAGCAATTTGAAATAAAAGTGAATGTGGGTTGGATGGCTCAGCAGATGGGAGCATTTACTACTCTAGCGCAGGACCTGAGGTTGAGCCCCAGCACCCATATCAAGCTGCTCACAACCTGCTGTAACTTCAGCTCAAGGGAGTAATGCAGCGCCCTCTTCGGTCTCCTGTAGGAACTGCACTCACAGCATACATAAATAATTAAAATTAAAAAAAAAAGGAAACAAGCCTTTCTGGTAGGTGCATTCGATCGTAATAAAAATGTATGATTGGAATGCCTTCATTCATAATTCTATCCACCCAGTCCTGGAAAAAAATCCAAATGTCTGTCGACCGGGAAATGTACATAACTTGCAGTACTCTTATATAAACGGGATTACACGTGACATAAAAAGGAGCCCTGGTAGTATGTGCAACCTGAATTTCCCAAATGAATGAAACCACTCACTCAACATTCAACAAAGCGAACGAAATGCTCTGAGAAGACAGACCTAAAAGAAGACCAGTAAAAGCACAGAGGCACAGATACACAGACACACACTCTAACACATCCACACGAAGCCATGGGAAAGAAAATACGACCCTCTGGGTCCGGGCAGGCCACGGTCCCCTCCTGTCACCCACACGAACGCTCACACCCCGTCGGCCGTTACCAGTGTAAGAACAGGGAAGCAGCTGAAGGGCTGTCCTCAGGCGTCCTGGGCCAGGCCGCCACTTGCTGGTCCCACGGGAACACAGAATCCCTGAAGGGGAGCACCCACTCGCGCCCCGAAACCCCTTACCTCCAAGTGCCTCAGGAGCTGAGTGGCGTTCGCCTCCGACTTAACGGCTTTGTACTGATTGATGCTCAGGAGCAAGGACTTCAAGCAGGCGGTGGAGTCCATCTCGACGTGCTGTCAGCGAACACCGACACCGGCCTGCCGCAGACTCCAGCTGTAGCCGCGCTCTATTTTTGATTTTTTGTAGGCTCCACCCTTTCCGCCCCGGATCTTCCTGTTCCGGTCTGACTCCGGAAGTGTCTGGGCCGCCTCTGGGCCTGCTGCCTGTGATTGGCGGGGTGGGCCTAGGGGCTCCGGAGGGGTTCGGGAATGTGGCTGGGAGCCGCCCCCGCCTCACGGCCCCTCAGCCCCCTTCGGCGCAGAGGCCGCGAGCTTTCAGCCGGAGGTCCGCGAAGACGCGAGATCTCGCGAGGAACGCCACTCCGGCGCAACCTGTGGAGGGGCAGCTAGGCGCGAGGGGGTCGCCGCATAGCGTGGGCTCTGGTTCCCGGGGATCCCTCGGCCTCGGCGCTGCAGGGTCTGGTTTTCGCTTGTGCGTCAGCCTCTACCCGGTCTACATGGTCGCTTTCCCCTAGTCTAGACACGGTGAGGAACTCGTAGCAGTTTCTTTGGGGCGTAGGTTTTGATGCGGCGGGGGGTGGGGCCTCAGGCTCTCCAGCAGCGGTCGCTTGTGTCCAGAGACGACTTGATGGAGGGTAAACCCGTGGGCGCCAGGGTTTCGTGGCGAGTTAGTTGTGACCTTACAATAGAATTTGTCAGACTCTCTAGGTATTACACCCTGGACTTGCTCCCCTGTGTGTTCTCCTCAGCGTTGGTTTCTATAAGGCGAAGGTGTCTTGTTCCTGTCTGGCATGCTTATTTTGTACATTTCTTGACTCCCAGAAAACGGCACTGTTGAGATTTTTTATTTAACTCAGAGGTAATGTTGTGCATTACATTGATCTGTAACGGAGTGAGTCAGCAACTGGTTCAGGAGCTTAAGCTAGGTTGTAGAAGAGAGTACGTGACCATTTGACGAAGAAGTTCGCCTGAAATGTTTTGTGAAATTGGAAAACATTTTTTTTTTTTCCTGTGCGTTACTACCTTTTAAAGACGGGATTTGTTTTCATATTAAAAACAAAAATAAAAGTAAAGCTAACTGATGGCTGAAAATTATTGTGCTGTTGAGATATTCACGAAAGAATTTGTAGCATATATTTTCACTCATGCATGCATTCATTTATTCATTCATTCAATTTTTTCATTACTCTCTTTACAGCCTGATCTCAGCCCCCTCCCTCCTCTCCTCCCAGTCCCACCCTCATGCCCTCCTACCCTCCTATCCTCCAAACCTTTCTCTCCCTTCTCATTGAAGGGGAGGCCTCCTCATTCATTCAGTTTTAAACAAATATGTATAATGGGCTAGGGATTGACTGCTACCCAGAACAAAGATGAGGAAGCAGTACCTTAGGAGAAATAAGGGAAATCATCTAAGTAGAAAAGTACTTTTGGAATTCACTTCATAAGTGAAAAATACATCATCAGTAAAATGTGGAGCCAGTTTACTTATGAACGTTTTTTGCACCTTTTTCTTTGTGTCTGCTTTTCACTGCTTCAATCTTTTCATGAAGTGAAATCCAGGAATAGTCTTTTTCATGATTGCTCATTCAATAAATTCTTATTTGAGCTTCTACAATGGGATGAGTGCTGTTCTGGTCACTATTCAGTCTTTGGGCATTGGATTTAACATCTGGTAATAAAAAATGTCATAAGCCAAGGAGAAAAAATACTCTAGAATAATAGTAATCAGAACAGGTAAAGAAGAGGTTAGAATAGGCTTCACTGGAGGGGCAGGGTGGCATTTGAGGAAATACTTTGAGAAATCAACCATACTTATAGCTACCAGTTAGTTGGAGTAACCTGGACAACTGGAAATACAACAGAATGCCAGGAAGAGAATGAACTAGAGGCCAGAGTACAAGTATAGAAGTAGTAGAGATATGGTGAAAAATAAGGTCATGTATTGGTCTTGTAGACTGTTATCAAATCAGTTTGTCAATGAGTTAAATTGTTGATTGATATGTCTTCCATATGAAAATACAATCATTGGTAAATGGAGTTGCAAGAATATAGTCAAGATTTTTCACATATAATGACAAGTGTTCAGCATCATCCCCATTTTGCCAAGTAGGAAAGGACCCAAGCTGCCTATGTAGAGTGCCATCTTTACAACTCCATAAAGTATTGGTGTCATTATTACCTCCATTTTCAGATAAACGACATACAGAATATTTTATAATTCTACATAAAGTTGAATAACTAGTGTGCTTAAGAGCAGACCTTTGTACTGCAGAGTGAGTCCAAATGAGATAATTTGTCATTTGTTTTTTATAGACATGTTTTTATTATCTGGATTTATATATACATCATAATTAGAATGATGTTTTTTCTTCCTGAGAGCAAAATATTTTCTGTGTTAACTATTTGAACTTAGCACCATACATTCTTTAAAGATACTGGTTCTAAATCCAGCATAATATTGTGTTCCAGGGGACAAGAGCATCTTGAAATAGATTGATTGCCCTAGTGGGGCTGACAGGAAGTAGTTTAGTTGACAAGTCAAAATTTTTAATAAAACTTTTTTGAGAAGATACAAATAAGTGGCTTTATTTTCAAGCTACTAGCATTGAGACCGGTGTGAGGTCTACTTTAATTTTTCTCTGCACTAGTAAGTTTTCCACCTGCATTCTGTAAGTGCCAGAGTTGGGATGGGTAGAGAATTCTTGGGCCTTTGCACAATCTCTGAAATGGGAACTTAACTAACAAATTAGTCTTGGGTAGCTTGGGCAGGTAACTTAGTCAAGATGAACAAAACACTTGGGTGGATTTTTGCAAAAATACACTCATGTACAGTCTGGGGGAAGTGACAGGTATATAACCAAGTGTTTAAAGTACAAATAGTTGTTATGTCTGCTAGCCACAGCCTTAAAAAATTGAAACCAAAACCACTTTTATAAATGAATAAAAGATTTTGCTGTAATAGCAGTAAATAAAAATGAGAGCTTAGAGCTCTGTGGCAAGAGCACAAAAGACTTTTTACTGATACAGATAACTACTCTTCTGCCAGTGAAAATCAGCCTCTGGATACAATCATTGATGGATGAGATGGTTAGGAAGTTAACAGTGCACTTCAGGTTACCCTCCAGTCAAAAAGGAGCCTGATAAGTTCTGCCAAAAAGCACTCTCAGTTGCAGGAAGACTGAATTGTCTTTCCTGCAACAGGAAAGTCTATTGAAATGAACGCATGGTGGAAACTAGATTCACCCTCTGCTATGTAATCCTGACTAAAGGTTTCTTCTGACCTCTTCTAGAATGTTAAGTACTTCTGTCCTGTTGTAGTTGTACAATGGTAGTATATCAGTCTTGCTGCTTCCTTTTGGTTACTGGGCTCTTAGGTCTTGCCAGCAGAGGCTGTAAAATGCAATTGTTGCTGCTAGGCACACATACCTGCTCTGCTAAACCTGGATAATCTGCTCACCTGGAAATTTCTTCATACAGATGTGTCACCGGTTGCATTTTAAACAGAAAAGCTGCTAGCCCTTCTTAAATATTAATTTAGCGTATAAATGTCTTGTTTTTTTTTAATTTCTCAACTCTTTAGATCTTAATATAGAACAGCTTAGAGAAAACTTCTGCCATTTTCCTTGTAGCCAGATTTTCCTCAATCTTTACATAAATCTTTCTTGTGATCTTCATAGTTATTAATTAAAGGAGACCTTACCAATCTTGAGTGTGTCACATATGCTCTTTGAAACTACCTCCTAATTACTGGAGAAAAAAAAAAAGTGTCCTAAAGGGAATAAATCAGGCACTATCTTTTCTCACACTTTGTAGGAAAGATATGGAGATCCATTGTATTTATATTGTTGTTGTCAGTTTCCTTTCTTTTCTTCAATATTTCTTCCCTTGTTCCAGAGCATCTAGCAACAGTTTTATTTACATTTATTTGCTATGTTGGTTCTGAGTTTACTAAATGGAATCAGTAAAGGAAAGCCAGCCTAACAGAGGGTCCTGAGTCTAGAGGCATAAACACACCATGAAGGAGATCAAGTGGGACTAATTTTATAGAAAAGTTGTTCTTGGAATAAATAGAGCTAAATAAATTCCAGAAATATCTTTAGTCTTATTGTTTAATTTGTATTGTCTGCATATTTTTTGTTCTTTCAAGAAACATCTGCAAAGAGCTGGGCATCGTGGCATACACTTTTAATCCCAGTGCTTTGGAGGCAGAAGTAGGTAAATTTCTGAGTTCAAGGCCAATCTAGTCTATGTAATGAGCTCTAGGACTTAAGACCCTGTCTTAAAAAAAAAAAAAAAAAAAAAAAAGCCTGGGGAAGAGAAGAAAAAGAAACATCTACAAAAGTTCTTTGGTATCTTATCTGGAGAATATACAAGAACTTATTACATCTCACCTCGTATTTTATGGAGCTGTACAATTACATGGTTTGGGAAGGAAAGTGGCTGTGTATGTAGCATCCTTATACTGAAAAGAAAAGAAATGTCCATTACTATTAATATTATAATTAAGTAAGAACAGATATTCTTGTATAGGAAGCCATTTGGAAATATCCATTAGTAACTCAACAATGTATCTTTTACTGTGAACTTACTGTAAAGAAATAACATTAATACAGTAAAAGGGTTATAAACCAATAGAGTTTGTAGATCAATTATAATAGGAAAAATGGGATATCTTGTATGCTGTAAAAAGATGGTTAAGAAAACCCTAATCAAACGTTGTTTGTGGCGATACAGCCTTCTCTCACAGGAGCATCATAGTTCAAGTCTTGCCTACACTACAGTGGGAGATCAAGGCTAGCCTAGGCAGCTTAGTGAGATCTTGTATCATCACATCCATGAATATTTGAATATTGTAAATTGGTCTTGATCAATGTATATATGCTCAAAGTTAGATGGGTAAAGAAAGAAGAATAATCTGGGAGTATTTGGGAAATTAATATGATCAAAGTGTGCTGTAGAAAATTCTCAAAAAACTAATAGAAATAAAAAAAAAAAGAAATACAAATGGGTAGGGAATAGAACTTGAAAAGTAGGTAGAGCACTTGTCTAGTGCACAGTTCCCAGGAGTAGAAAAACAACAATGTATAACTTTTATAATGCGAACAAAAATAAGAGATAGTTTTGATAAAGCATTCAGTGCTGCAAAAGAATAGATTTCAATATGATAAACTGATAAAATATACCTATGCCTAGAAAAAATGGATTCTAGATTATTATATTTGTATGTTAAAACTACATTATTATTTTATGGAAATACTGAGAAATTTTAAAAGCAACCATGTACTGGTCTATACAGGGAAGAAAGGAAAAAAAATGTATCTTCCTAATAAAAACAGTACTTTTCTTCTTATAGCTTTAAATGGCCATGGCAAAAGTCAGTTTGCAAGCACTGGAATAAGTCTTATAAAGGAACATTTTGCAAAATGGATTCTCTCACAGAAGAATTTTTTGTGAGGTAAGCAACCAAACTGCAGCTGTTATATTCCAAAGACAATATAGCATTAGACTTTTCTTCATGAACTTTGAAAATTCTTATATATATCACTGTGTTTCAAGGCATTTTAGCAGCTTTGATTAGAGGAAATTGTAGTCTTAGTAAAATGCTGTTTTTATTTTTTCTTTTTTTATTATATATTTGGTTTTTAATAAATTACAGTTTATTCAATCTGTATCCCTGCTGTAGTCCCTCACTCATCCCCTCCCAATCCTACCCTCCCTTTTTCATCTCCTCCCATGCCCCTCCCCAAGTCCACTGATAGGGGAGGTCCTCCCCTTCCATTTGACCCTTGCTTATCAGGTCTCATCAGGACTGTCTGCATTGTCTTCCTCTGTGGCCTGGCAAGGCTGCCCCTGCCTCAGGGGAAGGTGATCAAAGAGCAGGCCACTGAGTTCATGTCAGAGACAGTCCTTGTTCCCATTACTAGGAAACCCACTTAGAGATTGAGCTGCCATGGGCTAGATTTGTGCAGAGGTTCTAGGTTATCTCCATGCATGGTCCTTGGTTAGAGTATCAGTCTCAGAAAAGATTACTATGCCCAGAAGTTTTGGTTCTGTTCCTCCTTGTGGAGGTCCTGTTGTCCCCTGCACTCAACCTAAAGTTTGGCTGTGAGTCTCAGCATCTGCTTTTATAACTTGCTGGGTAGAATCTATCAGAGGCTCTCTCTGGTAGGCTCCTGTTCTGTTCCCTGTTTTCTCCCTGTGTCCTGTTTGCCTTTCTGAGTAAGGATTGATAATCTTACCCAGAGTTCTCCTTGCTTAGCTTCTTTAGGTGTACAGATTGTAGTATGTTTATCCTATGTTATATGTCTAATATCCACTTATAAGTAAATATATAACATGTGTGTCTTTCTGCTTCTGGGATACTCAGGATGATCTTTTCTAGATCTCAACATTTGCCTGCAAATTTCATGATTTCCTTGTTTTTAATTGCTGAGTAGTAGTCCATTATGTAAGTGTACCACAATTTCTGTATCCATTCCTCCACTGAGGGACAGACATCTGGGTTGTTTCCAGATAATGGCTATTACGAATGAAGCTGTTACAAACTTGGTTGAGCAAATGTCCTTATTGTATACTTGAGTATATTTTGGATATATGCCTAGGAGTGGTATATCTGGTTGTCTGAGAAAGTACCAGATTGATTTCCAAAGTGGTTGTACAAGTTTACATTCCCACCAACAATGGAGGAAGGTTCCCCTTTCTCCACATCCTCTCCAGCATGTATTATCACTTGAGTTTTTGATCTTAGCCATTCTGATGGGTGTAAGGTGAAATCTCATGATCATTTTGATTTGCATTTCCCTGATGAGTAAGGATATTGAGGATTTCTTTGTTTTTCTGCCATTCCATATTCCTCTATTGAGAATTCTCTGTTTAGTTTTGTACCCCATATTTTAATTGGATTGCTTGATTTATTGCTTTTTAACTTCTTTAGTTCTTTATATATGCTGAATATCAGCCCTCTGTCACATAAAGAGTTGGTGAAGATCCTTTCTCAATCTGTAGGCTGTTATTTTGTTATGATGACAGTGTCCTTTGCTTTAGAGAAGCTTTTCTGTTTCATTAAGTCCCGTTTATTGATTGTTGATCTTAGCACCTGTGCTGTTGGTGTTCTGTTCAGGAAATTGTCCCTTGTGCCATTGAGTTCAAGGCTCTTCCCTACTTTTTCTTCTAACAGGTTTAGTGTTTCTGGTTTTATGTTGAGGTCTTTGATCCTCTTGGACTTTAGTTTTGTGCAGGGTGATAAATATGGATCTATTTTCTTTTTTCTACATGTAGACATCCAGTTAGACCAGCACCATTTGTTGAAGATGCCATCTTTTTTTTTTTTTTTCCATTGTATGGTTTTGGCTACTTTGTCAAAAATCAAGTATCCTCAGGGGTGTGGGTTTATTTCTGGGTCTTCTGTTTGATTCCATTGATCCACCATTCTGTTTCCATACCAGAACCATGCAGTTTTTATTACTATTGCTCTGTAGTACAGCTTGAGATCAGGGATGGAGATACATTTAGATGATCTGTTGTTTTACAAGATTGTTTTAGCAATTCTGGGTTTTTTGTTTTTGCATATGAAATTGAGAAATGTTCTTTCAAGGTCTGTAAAGAATTGTGTTGGTATTTCGATGGGAATTGCATTGACTCTGTAAATTGCTTTTGGCAGGATGGCCAAAAGCCAGGTTTTCGAGGAGATCTTTAGGGAAACTCCTCTAGCTTAAGTAAAAAGGACCCTAGAGTGTGCCATATCTGGGGGCAATTTTTTAAAGGTACAGTCATCACTTAAATTTTTTTCTTTCTTGGGTGTTTGGCTGTTTTGCTTGTATATATTTGTGTGGACCTTATGTGTGCAGTGTGGGGAAAAAGCCAAAAGAGGGAATTAGATCCCTTGGAATTATAATTCATAAATATGAGCTACGATGTGGTTTCTGTGAATTGAAATTGAGTCCTCTGGATGACAAAACAATGCTCTTGACCACCAAGTGATCTCTCCAGCTCCACTTGGGACATTTTTTTCTTTTTAAGCAAGGTAGTGTTTTAACAGGCACTTAACATTGACTATATTGTCTTTATTTTTGTAGTTTTTTTAAATTAATTCTTAATTTATACAAGGTAGCAAGCATAACATAAAAAAAACTATTTATTGGTTCCTTGGTACTTAGAGAGTAAGACCTAAGAAAAAAGCATTGTAAGTAGAGTGTCTGATGTAGTAGGAACATATGTAAAAAGTATATCTGTAGGCAAAGTACATAAGTAAAATATTGCAGACACTGAGTTTGTAGGAGAAATTATACTGACTATACTTTGAGTTTTCATACAGTGACATTAGACTTGATTTTTAAAGAAGAGAAACAGTTGATGAGTGTACAAGCAGGAGAGAATAGAAGATCAAAATGTACTTAAGAGTCTAAGTTAGTTGTACGTGCCTCTAATGGTAGCTAATCACAGTCTAAGGTAAGAGGTCATCAAATTTGAAGTGAGCCTGCGAAATTTATTCCTTGGCCCTGGAAAATGATGATGTAGTTCAGAAGTAGAGCACTTGCCTAACAGATACTGATTTCTAAGTTCAATCCTGCTACTACACACACCCCTAAAGTATATACAGAACAAAAACAAAAAACAAAACCAGAAAGGAGAGTATACTTAAGAATTTTTAAAAAATATATTCACTTTACATCCCAGTTGTTGTCCCTCCCTCAACTCTTCCGCTCTTCCCCTTCCTTCCTCGTTTCCCGTCCCGCCCTAGTCCTCAGAAAGGGGGAGGCCTCCTCCCTTACCATCTGACCACAGCCTGTCAAGTCTCTCAAGACTGCATCTTCTTCTTCTGTAGCCTGGCAAGGCCAACCCCGCCAGGCTACATCTGCATCTTGGACTGATAACTATATTAGAGTGATTATGAAATGGACGTAGCAAGTGTTGAAGATCATATTGCATTCCTTTAGGTCTTGAAAGGCTTCAGACTACTGCTGCATTCATTCCTAGATAATATGAGATTGTTAGGAGACTACGAAATTAAAAAAAATAGTTAGCTATGTGTACTGAGAGCCATACTTTGGATTGTTTCTATAGTCTCAGTTTTCCCAGATGAAATCAGTTTATACATATTAAATGACTCAAATGCACACATAAATTAAAGCAAGTCATACTTATAAAGTATAATTTTATGTAATTCAGTTTTTCACCTGAATATTTTATGTACCACTATGCTGAATTGTTAAGAGCACAGAAATCACATATGATCCTATATTATAATTCCCATCTGAAACAAAACAATTTTATAAATTGTTAGGTCATTATATAACATTGCATATGTTAACACTGGAGTCAATATTAAAAGCAGAAGCTGTCAAGTTACTGCTTATTACCAAAACAACTCATGAGTTTTAAATGTGCTTGATAGTCTCTCTCAATGAATGTGTTTTGAAAATCTGGGCAATTTTAAGTTTAGATGTTCTTAACCAAAAATAAAGTTATCTATATGAGAACTTTTTAATTCCTGCATTATGGTGTATACCTGTTATTTATTTGTTTTGATTTTTTTTCTTATATTTGAGAGAGAGAGAGACAGAATATAAAATAGGGAGGATCTGGAAGAAGGAAATATATTTGTATAAAATTAAAGAAAAAAACATTCCAACAAAACAAGTGTTATTGTTTGTGTGTATATACATAGGTATATATGCACATGTACATGTTTATATATAAACATATATATATATACACATGTATGTATATTATTTATTATTTATATATATACACCTTCCTAGCCACATATGTATATACACTTTCCTAGCCCTTTTTATGTTTTTTTCATACATATCCATACACATAAAGAAAATCATCCTTTCCAAAGACTTCTTTGCCTTGGTATAATGCTATTTCTTGTGTGTATGGTCTGTGAGTTTGTGTGTGATTTATATGTATGAATGCGTACACTTACCCCTTCAGAACTGTGTAGAATTCTGAGATCAATGTCAGGTTTTTTCCTCTATCACTGACCTACCTTAATTTTGAGGCAGCATCTCTCACTGAGCTTGGAGTTCCTCTTTCTATTCTGCAGGCTGGCCAGGTGATCTATGCAGCCCCCACCACAGCAGCTTTGGGGATGTTATGCCTAACTTTTTAACTTGGGTTCTGGGAATACAATCTTAGGTCCTTAGTTTTGCAAAGCAAGCATATTTCCAGCTCTGCTAGTAAGGTTTTCCCCTATATTTTTTAGCTGTTGTGCATCTGGTAAATGTGCAGGGTTGAATATACCAGTTTGCTGGGTTTTCTACCATTATTAAGAAAGGGATTAGCATAACTTTCCCCTAACTTGAACCTCCAAAGAGATGCAATACCTATTTCCATGTCAGACTTTGATATACATTTATGATACTTTTTTGGCTTTGAGATAATGGCTTAGTTCTTTGAGTCTTTACTGCTAATTTTTGATATTTGTGAGAACATTCTCTTAATACACATTTTTTTTTGTTTTTTGTTTTTTTTTAGTGGAAATCCTGATGTAGAAGAGCAGACCAAGGAAGAAACTGAGAATAAAGTAGAGAATCCAGTCAGTGAGCTGGTAAGAAAAAATTAATTCTCATTAATGTTTAGTAAATTAGCATTGAGTTATTATATGAAGTCATACTGCAAAGACTACGTGTAAAATTTTTAGCAAGTCACTTTTTGAAAATGTGAATTTTTCATAAATTCTGAGATGATTCATGAATTTCTGAGATGATTGCTGCTGTCAAGGATAGTTTAATCTTCATGAGAAGCTGAACTGACTCACCCAGAAACATCTTAACAATCAGGCTTCATTTGTTAATGTGTTTTTTATTGCAATACTGTAGATGAAGTCATACTAGGCAAGCACTATATCCTCCTAACCTCATTTATCATGAAAAGGAAAATTTCAAACAAAATCAAGCCGAGAATATATATATACATATATATATACATATATATACATATATATACATATATATACATATATATGAATATATATTCTAAGCTAGGAATGTATATATGCATATACACACATATATATGTGTATAGATATACACATGTGTATAGATATACAGATAGATAGATAGATAGATAGATAGATAGATAGATAGATAGATAGATAAAAATGAAACATTCCACAGTTGGGCATTTTTAGTAACTCAAGCTCTTTGTGTCTATAATAAGCTGTTTGTTTGGATTGTTAGGAACTGTGACACCATATTCTCAAAGCTTGTATTGTGAGGAATGGTTTATTCTTGTGTTTTATGGTTCTATTACTTACATACATATATATGCATATGTATATACATACACACATGTATATATGTATGTATGCACATATACATATGTGTGTACACATATGTACATATACACATATGTATATGAAAACTTTACTTCTTTAAAAATATTTTTGTTAATTTTATGGCTAGAATAAATGAAACTATTATTAGGTATAATTTAATAAATTAAATGTCTTATAGGACAAACAGAAAATGGATATACATGCTGATCTTGACCCTGTTAACCCACTATTAGAAGTAAAGAAGCTATTAAATGCAATCAATTCTCTACCGAAAGGTGTGTTCCCTAACATTGAAAAGTTCGTACAAGAAGATTTGTCCTTCCAGACTATGCAGGTAACAACATCATTTCTCTTAAGTGCAGATGTACAGTTGCCGCACATGACTTTTAAAGCTCTGTGGTATAATAAAAGTCTTAAAATCTCCATCTGATATTTACAAAATGTTTTGCTGTCAACCTTGACTATAGATTTATTAACAAAATTTTTAAAAGTCATCATAGGAATGTATGTTTGTAGTTGCAGTAGTAAACTGTAGAGTTTAGTGGTTCTTTTGATTCAAAATGTAACATGTGCCACTCCTTGCCAGGGACCATTGTTTTTGTTTTCTTAATTTAAAAAACATTGACAATTTTCTTCAAAAATGTAAGGAAAATATATAATTTTTGTATTTATTAATAAATTAATTTTATATAGAATGTATAGTAGATTGGGATCATTTTATATCCTTTCCGCTTTTGACCACTTTACAACTGAGAAATTTTTACATCACCCAGTTGTCTAATATGCAGATCAAACAGTTACTACTAAGAAAACATAAATTTATTTGATATAGATATAATTTGGTATTTATTAAAAACAGTAGTAACTAATATGTTAGATGTTCACTTTTACACAAAGAATTAAATCTTGGATGAATATTTGTATTACAATGTAGTAAAATTTTCCATTGTTAAAAAAGTACGTGTGTTCTTCTTTATTGTATTGTTTTGTTTTGTTTAGACAAGATCTTACTATTTAGCCCAAGCCTTCCTGCAACTCTCTATGTAGACTAGACTGGCCTCCTACTCATAAAGACATGCCTGCCTAAGTCCTCTGAGTGTTGGTGTTAAGATATTCAACACCATCCCTGACTCTGTATTTTGATTTTATAATTATCAATGTTGAGTGTCTGTTTTCTAGACACAACAGGAGTAGCTGTCAGTATTCTGTCTATACCAGAAGCTCAAACAAAAGAATAGGGTGTTAAAAGTTCTACCTAGCATCTAGAGAAAGAAACATTCTATGTGTGCTAGAAAATGGGAGGAATTAGAAGTGGGATTGATATCTTTTTTAAAGTAGTAGAAGAGTTGCCAGCTTCTTGCTTGTCAAGGCAAAGAAGTGTGTATGTAAGAAAATCCCTGATTAATTTAGATTGGTTAACAATAAACATAATCTTTGTCTTCAACAAGGTTTATACATTTTTCTTTTTGTATAATGTATTTAGAAATTCAAACTCTCAGAAAGTATCATCTCAATTATACTTCGCAGAGGGAAGTCGCAGCTAATGGCCAGGCTGGGGAAGAAATTGTTCCTGCTTTAACATTACATATTTTGATAACACAACTGGAAACAGCACTTAGAAACATTCAAGCTGCTAATTATACTGTGAGTATTTTGCATCAAATGTTTGAAATCATGGACTTGTATAACTTTTTATATTATTATTATTATTATTATTATTATTATTATTATTATTATTATTGTGAGAACAACAGCATGTGCCTATTTGTATTTTTCTTAGATTAAAAGACACTTGAACTAGTGGGACTGGACATCCACTGTTATAAACAGTCATGAACTTTAGGAAATCATTCAGACACAGAAAAATAGCTACATAGAGTCCAAAATGTTGAACAGAGAATAGGATCACAGTCACCAAGGTAGGATGGAAAGGAAGAGTTGAAGAGATGTTGGTCAAACTCTATGAAACTTCAGTTAGATTAGAGGAAGAATCTTTGAGAGAGCTATTACACCTTATTATGATTACGGTTAAAAACAATGTATTGCATTGTTAAGAATTGCTGGTTAGATTATAAATTTTTACCAAAAGAATGATAACTATGTAAGGCCATTCATGTAGAATGAACTTTATTTAGTCATTCTACAATATATATTTAATTCGAATATTGTTGTATATCATAAATGTGTATTTGTCAATTAAAATTTAAAAAAAATAGTCCCTCATTTTTGCTACTTATTAGCCTCTTCTCTTTTGTTACCCTGCTGTGTCTGCAGGACACATATTTTTTTCTTCACCCACTATCTCAGACTCTTAGACTTTCTGTTCTGCTCACAGTGACCCAAAGGTCTTGGAAGAAGGGGTTGTATTAATTATGTACCATTCCACAGTCACTTTGACCAATTATAGATCTCCATGCTAATCACTGTCTACTGCAAATAGAAATCTATCTGATAAAGGTTGAGAAATACTTTAATTTATTATAAGTCATTAGGAGTCAGATTAATCCTATTTAAGAACATAATAGTATGAGGACTTGTGACCTGTCTAGCCTGATAGTAGTGGCAGAGATGGGTTTTTTTCTTCAGGAGCAGGACTTAAATCTAATAAGAAAGTTGCTGGTTACTCATAAGATGTTTGTGTAACCATTGCACCAGTGGGTATTAGGCCAAACATTATTATTACTCATATAGTTCACAGATAGGAATTGATGATTATTTTTCTCCTCCTGTAGTGTATATAAAACGTCCTAACACTGTGAAAGCCAGCCAATGGAGATGATGGTTCTAGCTCAGTATCATGGTCTGTGACTCAAGTACATGGTATCTCCGGCAGTACTGTGCAGTTCTGGAGAATAACCAGGAGCAGTGCTTGAGTATCTACAGGATAGACACTCATTGACCAACAACATGAAGAGAACTAACCCATCTTGGCAGTGGGCTTTTTATTTGTTAGCCTGTAGAGTTTTTTGATAACCAGAATGCTATGTAATTTAAGAGAGAAAGCTTATTTTTTAAAAAGCTAAATGAAATGACTTTTAATTGAATTTGCTTTGATCTTTTTTTTGATCAAATTCCTTTTGCAGACAATTTTATTAAATGAAAAACATGCTTCTCTGTGGTTATTAGCAAATTATGGGTAATAAAATGAAAATTTGCACTCTTTTTAATAATTATTAAGTAAGTAGGTCAAGGACTTTCAGTTTAATCCTGTTAAACTGAAAAGTAGCATGGTGTAAATAACCAATTGATAAACTTTTTTCTTAGGCACATCAAATCAATATTGGTTATTACTTGACATTACTGTTTTTATATGGAGTGGCACTTACTGAAAGAGGAAAGAAAGAGGTATGTAGCATGTATTATTTACCTTATAAATCTTTTTATATACCTTGGCATCATTGTAGCAATTGAAAGTGTTGATTTAAAAACAGAAAACAAAATAAAAACCTTGAAGACTTCCTATAACTTTTTTCTTCTTATTTGTATTAGTCAATAACTATGTTGAAGATTTGTGTTGTGATTAAAAATAAAGAGTAAACAATACTAGCTTATACTTAAGCAATCTTTTCTAAGACTTTTTATCTCTTTTAAATATTCCTTATTTGTATGCTTAATGCATATCAATCTTTTAAATAAAGCTTAATCTCTTTATTTAATCTTACTTTTGTGAAATATAAACTTACCTCATTTTCTTATGTTGTCAAATGAAAGTGAAACCAAATGAGTAAAAATCTGGAAATAAACTAAAAATATTCTTTTTAAATTTATCATTGATTATGTTATTTAAATTTTTATAGCCTTGGTAACCTTTTACTTTCTTTTTTACCAATCCATGCTCTTTACTAAGTTTTAATATACACATAAACACCCCAGGAGCATCTTGGAACCAATTCTAATCTTAAGTTACAAGTCTATATTATGTTACATTTCCATGTTGTGTTTTGCCTCTTACAAGAAACTATACCATGGCTAAGGAGTCACCTATTTCCAGTTTTCAAAGCTCGGAAGATTATGCTGTTACTAGGTTTTTTTTTAATAATGTTAATTACATTCTAATAATTGTCAGATGTGTTTCTGTTTGACAATTTTTTGCTATTTTAGATCTAAAAATTGTTATAATTTCCCTTGAAATAGTTAAAAATCTGGAGTTAAAGCTTTTGTGTTTATAAATGATGTTACTTGGTACCTTATCTTTATAGTCATTTTTAGAGATGATAAGATTATAGATATTAATACATGACCAGATGCCTAGCTCGTCATTCTTTTCTTAAATGTATCCTAAAGCTTTCTAGTTGGGGAAAGAATATCTACTTTAAAGGAAAAAAGCATATTTACACAGCTAACTATTATGCCACTATAGGACTGCACAGAAGCTGAAAATAAATTTTTGGTGATGAAGATGGTGATCCAAGAGAATGAAATTTGTGAAAACTTTATGTCTTTAGTTTATTTTGGACGTGGTTTGCTTCGATGTGCTCAGAAGAGGTAAGCATTCTATTTATAGGTATATTTTTACTGCTAACTTTCATTATTAAAAATGGGAATCATATTTGTACAGCATACCATTGATCACAACATTTGTCGTCTCAGAGTGTTTTTCTTTCTAGTTGTGGTAGTTAATAATTCCATGCAGTTGGAAATAGTAAATGTGGAACTTAGTAGACCATGGCAGTTTGAGGCAGTCCAGCATCAACATTAGTAATATGGGCTTTAGAATCTGACAGACCTGATTCGAATACAATTTTTCTACCACTTACCCTAAGAAACTTAACTTTGCTAAACCTCATTATTCTGATATCTAAAATGAAACAAAAATTAATATCTGTATAATAAAAAATATACATAAACTATTTACAGGGTGAGTAACAGTGCGCGCACACACACACACACACACACACACACACACACACACAGACCCACAGTAGATGATAAATGATGATTGTAGTTACTGGCATTCTTACCACTGAGTTTTTTAAGTATAAGTGCCCTGATACAGAATTAAACCTATCTGTAGTCCCAGCAATAAGGAGTTAGAGATAGTTGTATCATGAGTTCAAAGTCAGCCTAGGCCATAGAGTTAGGCTTCTAAGAACTAAAAGCAAACAAATGAAGACAAGAAAGGTCCAAGTATTGAGCTCTATGAATCTGAAGTGTTATATATTTTAAGAACGTGAATTATACAGTGAAACCTACGTAAAGTCTTTGTTCGCTTCTCTGTGAATATTTGTCACATCAATCATTTGTAGTATTTACCTTAAACATCTATCATAGATCATGGATTGTGCTGGTGCCTAGCAATATAGTCCTTTACAAAACAAGGCAGTTGTGCTTATAGAACTGAAAGTATTGTGAAGGATACAGATTTTAATGAAATAATCATTCAAAATAGTTAGTAATGAAAAATGAAACCTGTAGAGGGAAATATGGTAAATAATCAGCAAAAGTCTGAGGATGTGATTGTTGACTGGGACATAAAGGATCACTAAGAAAAAGATATCCTCTACCATGACTCTTTTGGGCTAGGGAATCAGAGAGTTTCCTTTTCTTATTCACTGAGTTTGGTTAGAGTGACATCATCGGTGTACCAGGGTCAGTATGATGGTTTGTGGAATGTAAAGATCAAAATGGAAAGATGGTTCTCTGATAGTGTGAGATACTGAATGTAACCCAAATCAACACAAAGATATATACTGTTACCTTTCCTGAGAAAGGCAAACTACTTTCTTTTTTTCTGTGTTATATTAGAACTCAGAGAGAGCTGCCTGCCTCTGTCACCCCAGTGCTGGGATTAAAGGTGTATGCCACCACTCTCAGCTTTCTTCTGTCTTGATTAGAGTTGAAGAGAATATTCTCTAGATCATTAGTACCCCAAAGCCAAAAGTACCCAAAAGTGTCAGAATCATACTTTTTATTTTTAGGTTGTTTTTCTATATTTCAGCAATGTCTTAAACAAGTGCATTTGGTCTTTGAAAATGGTAGGTTGCTGAGCTTTGGTTGTAGTATTGATACACTTGATTAAGCAAATCACCTACCAAAAATTACAATATTCTATACAACTAATGTTGGAATAAAATAGAAATAAACAAAAAAATTGGTCAAATAGCAGAAATAGTAGCTTTTGAAAGCTAACAAGTAAAAGGAACACGACTATGCATTCTTCCCTGGACTAGAGGATATCACTGAGCTTATTGAAGTCATTGATGCCCGTTCATTATATATTTCACCGCGTTGGTCAGTACCTTTTTCAGGAACATTACACCTTTGATTGCTATGTCCAGTGCAAATCCAGGAACAGACCTGCCTGGGGCAGCAAGGGAAGCTACAAACACAGTCGTAGATGTGGACAGAAACTGGGATCAGGTGGTCTAGGCTCCCAGCTAGAAAACCACAATTCCCTGGAAGCTCAGCATGTTTGTTATATACAGTTGAAGAGTTTGAATAACTCAGACAGGCAGAGATATTACATAGAGTTGAACAAGAAGGCAGGGTTATTACATTCAGATAATGAGTGACAGGGTTCATCATATACAGCTGGATCAAGGGGACAGGTTCAGCTAATGTCAGTAGGAGTAGTCTCTGTAAGGGAGCAGTCTTTCATCTATAAATATACAGAGGCAAAAAGCTGTGTTGACATTTTCTGCACATAATTGTCAGTGCTCACACTTGGCCCTCTAAGAAAGGCTTTGCCATCCTGAGCCTGTAGCCGTGGGATCTTTGACAGGACCATGACCAAATTTACTCAGGACTTCACTCACTCAGGGCTTTATCCACTACCTGTAAGTGATAGGTTCTGTGTGCTTACATAGCAGTGCCATTCTAACCCCTAGAACCTCCTGATTCTGTTAATCTTAGGCCAAAAAGTTTGTATCTCATTTACTGCTGGTCATAATTGTATCAAATTTCTGGAAGCAAGTTAGGATTGGCTTCAGGTGTCCATGCAAGAATAATGAATCTTGACTTCTGTCTGAGTTGTGTACTTCCTCATGTAGGCTTGTATTTGTCCCTTGTTTTCACATTCTTAGGATATCCTTCCATGTTTCTTTCCTGTCAGCCATACTGTGCATTTTCTAGGTGAATGCCTCTTTTTTTTCCCCTTCTTCCTAAACTTAGACCTTGTTTTCTGTCTTGGGCCCTTCACTATGCCTTACCCTAGATGTCCTAGCTCAAAGGCAGTGAGTGGAGAGAGAAAAATATCTGAAGATGATCTTTTTTGAGATGTGAATCTCTGATGATAATTTTTCATGATCTTTAAGACCAAGGAAGAAGAAATCCTTTCTACTCAAATTGGTCAACAGGAATTTAGAGACTTGCGATTTCTGAGCACATTCACATATATATCCTCAATTTCAGATCTCTGGGTCTATTTATTCTTTATCAAAGCCCTGATTTTAGCATAGTAGTCCCATTGAGGCTGGCCTGAGGTCCCATTGCAATTGTTTTACCTTTTATTACAAAATTCTGGCCTCAAGTTTGGCATAACATGCTGCTCGAATTCATTAAGTACCATAGCATAGTATCCTTCTAGCTTTTACAGGGTGTCCTGAGTTGATAATAGCCTGTCAAGGCCGTGCATTTGTTTTTCTTTAGTTTGTCCTATCTTATAATTAAATTTGACCCTATTTTCAGCACAGATTGAGTATAAGAGATGAGAATCAATTTAAATGCTGCCTTAGAGGCCTTCTGGCTTTCAAAGTGCATGCTAAATTAATAGTTGGCTGACCTATACCTGTCATTCTCTTTCTTCAAGGCCTCCAAGACAGTTAACAAAGGCCAACCAACTCTACAACCCCTTTAATTACCATGGCCCCTATACTGTTCAAGCTTGAGCTACTACATAACCTAGTGCCTCCCCTTCTACCTGTATTTCATCCCAGTCTGCCACAGGTGAGAGTCATAGTATTTATTTCTACAGCATGCCAGAGCTTATCACCACCTTCCTTGGGTTTCTTTTTCCTTCATTGACAACTGTGTATAGTACTGGAGTCCAGTTCAACTAACCTTACTTTAAACTGCCTTGCAGATATAATGGAGCACTACTAGAATTTCACAAGAGCTTACAAGAAATAGAAGATACAGATGATGAGTGGTTTGAAGTAGATCCTACAGATGATGAAGATTTATCTACAACTTTCAAAGTAAGAAGTTATTTAAGTATAGTTTGCCTTCTGTGAGTAATGAGAATCATTTTTTACAGCTTTTCTTTCTTTATTTATTAATTACACTTTATTCACTTCGTATCCCCCCATAAGCACCTTCCCCCTCCCCTCCCAACCCAGCCTTCCTTCCCCTTCTTCATGCATGCCCCTTCCCAAGTCCACTGATGGCAGAGGTCCTCCTCTGCTTCTCTGCTTTCTTCTGATCTTAGTCTATCAGATATGAGAATCGTTTTTAACAAGTAATCTTAAAATCAAGTAGCTACTGTTCTATTCTTTTATTGGTAATTAGCTTTTTGTGTAAGAAAGAACCTTATTCTCATTAACTGGTGCAGAGTGTGAGCACAATTAGACAACTAAAGGAAGCAGTGTCATTATTTTCAAGTCCTAAGAAGACCAGTAGCTGAATTAGCTGAGTTATTGTCTTTTTAAAACCCACATGAAATACTTAACTTGCCTTTTTTAATAATTACATTTGGAATTATTTTGTTTTTAACTTAATTTATAAAGTATTAAATGCTTTGTATAGAAAATTTACTCCTTTTATCTAAAAAGAAATTTTTACTGTTTTATTCAAATGTAGAAACCATTCTTGGCTATCTGTTTTTGTCTTTCTGTGTATACATGCATGTACATACTAATAATTTCCTGTGTGTTTATTTAAAATTGACATAATGGGGCATCCATTTAGGTTTAATTTTGAAATGTATATTCAATGTTTTAGTAGTTAGGTCCTTTTACACCAAGTTTTGTTTCGTGTGAACTATCTTGCTTAAATATACTCAGTCATTTGTCATTGTTTACTTCATTTAACCTAAACTTTTCAGTTTTTCACATACAAGTATACAAATAAAATAAACTTTTTATATTTCTCATATCATTTCATTAGAATAACATTTGCATAGCAGAACTATGAAGCCAGCGCTCATAGGCTTAGAAAATTGTTGATATGTGCTTTTATACTTTTTGTTACAACAGTTGGACAAGTGTATATTCATTATAAAATGTGAGAGCTTCAAAAAAAAAGTGAGAGCTTCTACAAAACTTCTGAGTATTGTCTGCTTTACAGGCAGTTTTTGTGCAAAATTATGGGCTGCATTATTTAAAGTGAAAATAGCTACATGTTTCTTTTACTTTAAACCTTCTGAATAGGTACATTTTAGCTGACATTAAAGCTAATAACATTCTTGAAAACAAAGACATATTGCACAGAAGTGCTAAATTAGGTATCGGTTATAAGAGCTGAAAGGACAAATTTCAGTGAGGCATTTTTTAAAAACCTTTCTGAGTGATCATACTCCACTGATGGTTTCTGTGCCACTGTCCACAGAAGTAGAGTTTTAACTGACTGACTAAATAACAACTTTGTATATTTTAAAGAATAACTTTGTTCCTATCTAATCCAGTCTCTGATTTTTTTAGGTTTTTACTGTTTTCCTTCCTCTTTTAATTACTTTCCTTATATACAAATTTTTTTCAGTAAAATTTTATGTTATGCAAAGAAGTTTGTATAGGCAATTTATTAAAAAATATTAAAGACTTAAAAATTGAATTTTTGCCTCAGTGTCTGTAACTGTAATTCCTAGTCACTCATCCCCACCCCCATACCCGCTTACCTATTCAAGAGCTGTCCTAGTATTTCAGTCTTTTAGGTATTGTCTTGCCATTTCAGTATAACATATGCAGGACTAGACAGCTCCTGCATGTATATAACACCTCCTTTAAATACACATACACTCTCACGTGTACACACACGCACACACTTTTTCCACATCTTAACTGGCTTTTATTAAATTGGCTTCAACCCAGGGATAACTTTTATCTATCTTTCTTTGTGTAAAATTCTGTATGTCATATCTGAAGTTTTTATCCACTCTAGGTTTTTTCCCTTGTTTGGTTGGTGTAACTCCTCCTTCCCATGAGTGCTTAATAGGGAGGTCAACTTTTTGAGATCTTTGAATTCTCAAAATAATGTGTTTTGTAAACT
This sequence comes from Meriones unguiculatus, assembly GCF_030254825.1. Taxonomy (NCBI): domain Eukaryota; kingdom Metazoa; phylum Chordata; class Mammalia; order Rodentia; family Muridae; genus Meriones; species Meriones unguiculatus. Next base: position 51,375,727 of record NC_083364.1, on the reverse strand, counting down.
TTATTTATGTTTTACCCAGAAATAGAATTGTAAATTAAAATTAATTTTTCTTCATTAAAAATTTCTGCTGGCTCCTGGAGAGATGGCTCAGTAGTTAAGAGCACTGGCTCTTCTCCTAGAAGACCCAGATTCAATTTGCAGAACCAACATGGCGGCTCACAACCATCTGTAACTCCAGCCCCAGGGGATCCAGTGCCCACTTCTGTCCTCCATGGGCATACAAACACATGGTATACAGTCATACATACAGGCCAAATGTCTATACACATTAAAAATTTTTTTACTGTTATTTTCTAAACTTTAATCTTATTTTTTAAAAATCTGACATTCTGATTTTTAATCTTTTACATGTAACCTATTTCACTTTTTTATTTTCTTTCTGAGAGTTATTAATGATAAATTATCAATTTTTATTTCTTATGTGCTTATTAATTGTACTCTTTTCCTATTGGACTAGTTCACTAATATTACTGAACTTGTGAGGGTTTTTGTTACTATATTTTGTTACTGTTGTTGTATCTTCTGTCATATTTTTATAAAATTTATATATATATAGCTGCTGCTCATTAAATGACCTTTAAAGGGTTAGTTTTCATATCATACATGTTCTTAGTATATTAGTAACAATACTATTTAATATCTTAAAACCTTGTTTTTCTAAAAAGTATTAAGGTCGTTGTCTAACTGAGATAAAGTAATGTTCTTTGCTTACGTTTAGTTAGTTTAAAATGAGAAATTATTTTCCAGGTTATAACTTGCAATTGTAGAAATATCTCTGCCTCATACTTCTGCCTGCTGTGTTATTGATTGCCGTGTTGTATCACTGTAATGCTTCCACTGTCAGTGAATCTTGATTGGCTCCAGTTCTAAAATATATATGTATACAATTCTTAATAGGAACAAGTGATGGAATAGAATAATGAAGAGAAATGTAGCTTCAAATATATACACGTCTACTTCTTCCCTGTCAGAAATCTATTCTTTTCAGTTTAGGGCTTTTCTATTTATTTACTTTGAAAAGGGTGAATATGTTGTGTTACTGTTTATACGTACATACATACACACATTAATTTAAAATGGGATCTGTGGATATGTTAATAATGGTAAATCTTGGATGTGTTACTGGCTTAACTTATAGATGATTCACAAGAATGTGTATTTTTAAATTTTAGGATATTCTCAATAATTTTATCAAAACAACTGAAAGTAATATAGTGAAAGAGGCCATTTGCAGTTATCTTGATTGTGAGCGCTCTTGTGAAGCTGACATTTTAAAGAACACCAACTATAAGGTAACATAATTATCAACCATTGTATTATTGACATTATTGACAACCAATTATTAATCATTTTATATGTCATTATAAAATTAAGCAGTTAAGATCATTTCATTATTATACATCAAAATACTACATAGGGTATAGTATGTAGTTCTGTGGCAGTGCCCTACTGAGATAACTTCAGGTTCCTGAATTTTGTCACAGCCCTTGATAGAGGAAAGAAAGACCAGTGTAATCATAGTGGTACTATAGTTAAGAAATAGTTTTACTCTGAGAACGTGCATTCACAGTCATTACTAATTATATTCTGTGAGTCAGTAGAATAGGCTGGTTTTGCTGAAGTTTTTGTAGCATTACCTGCTTCTGAAGTTATGACTATTTGCCTGTTATTCGTATAGTGAAATAATCTATTCTCTACATTTTTGACAGTTGTAGATTTCTGGAGTAATCTCCGTTGCAAAAAGAAGCTTCTTTGATCAGGAGTGAGAACTAGTTATCTGTGGGAATAAGGATAAATATTTAGACTACAGTTAGATATTATATTGGCTATACAGTTAGAAAATGAGAATGGTTGGTTCTCCTTGAGGTAAAATCACAGAAAAGGAGATGAAAAGATTGTAAGAGGCAGACACCCAGAACTCTTGCTGCTACATAGTGTCCTCTAGACTTGACAGGGAAAATGCACTCTTGAAATCCTAACATATGGTTGCCTAAACACAACTGGCATAATGGACATCAGTTACCCTGCCATTGCAGACAGGGAAAATGTCACATGGTCCTAGCCCACGATGAAGACCTATTTGTGGCCAATTCCTGCTGAAAAAGGAAGGATCAGTTTCTTCCAAGGAAGAGTTCCAGCATAGGTTGCCCAGTCCTAAAGTGGTTAGCACAAGTACATGCACACACTAGCAACACTAAATGGAGCCAATAGTTTGTATATACAGGTGTACATAGGTAGGTAGGTAGGTAGGTAGAGATACAGAGAAACACATAATGTGTATACATGTACAATAATAAGTAAAAGATGAATTTGGGAAGAAGAGGGGACAAGAGTGTTGTAGATGAAGTGCTTATGTATGAATTTCTCAAAGGCTAAGATTATAAAAAATCTATTTTTTTCTACTTTATAATGAAAAATGGTAGAAATTGAGAATAGTGACACATATATTTAGAAGTAAATGATTCTCAGGGCTCCTATTACTAAATAAATGATTGCTCTTGTGACTCTTTGGGTAAGGGAAGAGAGTAAATGTAAGCAGTTTTGATCTTGTGATCTCTGAATCAGAGTGTGGCTATAAAATCACAGGAGAGGGTGAAAAGTGTCATGCAGGACAGGTGAGATCCTGCTTCTGAAATAAAGTGGCTAACGTCACAGCTGCAGGCTTCTCTACATAAGTAGGCAGGTGGAGCGATGCAGTACTCAAGGCTGTTCTTGGCTTTGGTGCTGGGGTAGGTTATATTAGTCCTGTGGTTCAGAATAGCTTTTAGGGTTCCAACCAAATGAACTGCATGTAAGGACAGAAGTTCTAGTTATTGTATAGACTTAAAATTTAAGGAGAATTCCTAGTTCAAGGAAACAGTTTCTAGAGAGAACACAGTGGAAAGCACAACAAAAGACTATTAAATAACATGGTAGATTGTGGATTCTGTCACCAGGACAGTGGGCCTGAGGACTCCTGAGAGATAACAGAATTCAAAGAATAATAACAGCAAAGTGAGTTGAGCTTGAAGAAAGAGGAATATAAAGTGGAAATACATAGATAACATATTGCACAAAAAGTATTTCAGGGTTTTTGCTATTTTCTTGTACCATAGAATACAAAAAAATTTACATTGCCTAGTTTAAATCATTGCCCTTCTCCCCTTATTTTTACTATCCTTATTGTTTTGACTTTAGTAATTTTGCAGTTTCAGAAGTTCATTTTGTATTTACAGGCTTTGCTAGTAAATGTTAAATGTTGTGTAAATCAGAATTATTATAAAGTGTACTCTGGGGGCTGGAGAGATGGCTTAGCAGTTAAGAACACTGACTGCTCTTTCAGAGGTCCTGAGTTAATTCCCAGCAACCACATGGTGGCTCATCCCATCTGTAATGGGATCTAATTTTTTCTTCTGGTGTAAAGACAGAGCATTCATAATAAATAAAAAATAAATATTAAAAATAAGTAAATAAAGTGTACTCTATAAATTATAGAATTTAAAACCGACCTGAGAAGTTATTTTATGTTAACATGAATTATATTTCTATATCTATCTTTTTCCAAGGGATTTTTTCAGCTAATGTGCAGTAAAAGTTGCTGTATTTACTTCCATAAAATATGTTGGAAAAAGTTCAAGAATTTAAAGTACCCAGGAGAAAATGACCAGGTATTGCTTTCTCTCCTTTCTTAAAGCTGCCATACCACAGCATATCACTTCCTCTTTCCCTTGTCCTTTTTGTTGTCTTCTTTTCATTCACTCTCCTTCCTCTTTTTATCCCTCCCTTTTACTCAGTTCTCTCTGGTGGTTATCTTCTTGTCACTCTTAGTTTTATAGTTTCCATCTGTTTTTAAAGATGGAAAATGAGAAAATGTAGTGTTTAGATACGAAATTATTTCTTTTTAGTTATGTTGGTCATGAGATAAATTGAGTTGTTTATCACTAACATTAAAGTGAAATTCAGGGCTCTATTCTTTATTTATTATTTGGGTTGTTTTTGTTTTTGTTTTTTTTGTTTGTTTTTTTGGTTTTTTTTTGAAATAGTTGCTTTATGACTTTAAGTTCTACAAAGTTTTATATTATGTAAACAAGGAAAAACCCTTCCCCAGTTGTGGTACAGTAGAAAGAGCATTTATGGAGGTGGCAAATTTGAGATCAAATCTAGTTTGAGCCACTTACTAGTTTTATTACATTAGACTGGTAACTTCACCACCACGATTAATATTTCTAAGCTCTAAGATGATGGTAAAGTGTACATATTTCAGTGTGTGTGTGTGTGTGTGTGTGTGAGAGAGAGAGAGAGAATGCACAGACAAGAGAAGTAAACTGGCATTTCATGCTCTAAAAGTAAAGCATAAAAGGCATTACTACTCAGATTTAAGTTATATATAAATTCTTTTGAGCTCATATGGTTGATGGAGCAATTGATATTTTTCACAGAAAAGCACAGGAAATAGAAGTTGACCAGAGGAAATTGTAAGATCAGATCCAGAGAACTCACGGTTTTTATTCTTCCCTTTTCTCTGGGACCCTTAAGTAGCTTATGGAAATTCAGTACTTTCTGAGCTCAGTCAGTACTTGTCATTACAGCTTTCCACAGTTAACATCTACACTTTAGGCTGTAATAGAGCTCGTTAAAGGGTTTGAAGTCTAAATAATGTAAGTAAATGTTATGAGATACATACACATTGATAATAAAATACTTCGACCATTCTTAACTGTTTACTCACACCCTTCAGTTTGTCATATAACATTATCTGCTTCATTTCTTTTGTGGCTCAGAATTGTACAGAACTGATGCTCTATTTTTACTGTTTTTCTATGAACAATTTTAGAGTTTTAGTGGGAAAAAATGTTTGAAAGAAGGATGTGAAGGTGACATGGTAAGGATGCTGCAATGTGATGTGCCTGGAATTGTCAAAATTTTGGTGAGTGCTTTTTCTTCTGACATTTTTCTTCCCTACCTTCTATGTAGTACTATTCATGCCGTAAAATTGATTTGTTAGCAATAATAATAGGATCCTAACTCTATTTTAGTTTTAGTGAGTAAGCTTCCTACCCTTTGTAGTCTTCTTTTACTTGGTATGTTTGAGTCATCTTCAAGTATAAAAAAACTAAGAAATAGAAACAGGTAAATATATCATCAGTGAACTACTGTTGGGAATGTATTGTAGACCAAGAATGATAAGGTGTGATAATTTAACTACTTTTTTCCATCCTTAAATTAAAAATAGCTTTAGAAGTTCTGAATCAATTTTTTTCTCTTTTGGTTGATCTGGGAGTTGAATCAAGGGTCTCAGGCATGCTCAGAGTGCACTCTACTGCTGAGCTATATCTCCAGGCCCTGAACCTGTTTAGCCTGTAAATAACTTTCTAATATTTGTTTAACATTGCATATATTACCTGTTAAATAAAACATAGTACTCATTTTAGTTTTTTTTTTTTTTAAATCTAATGAGGTTTGTTGGATGGAAAGGGAAAAAGAGAAAGGACGAAACATGTGGGGGGCCAACAGAGAGAGGGGAGAGAAAGCAAGAGAAAGGAAGAACAAGAGAGCAAGAGCCACATTTTAGTTTTTAATTAGTATCATATCTTAATTTTTTTTCATTTAAGGTAAATAGACTAAATTTAATTAGAATTATGAATGAATTTTATTTTTATTATTTATCTAATTATTTATTGACTTTGCTTCTATAGTTTAACATTGACATTCAAACCATATGATGATGTAAAATTGGCTGCTTTTAACTATGGTTTATTTGAGTGGTATTTTTTTATTTCTTAGTTTTTAATTTTGTCACTTGTTTTACAGTCAATGTGATTTTATTCTAATTTTCTTTTTGTAAATGTGGAAGCTAAGAGCTTATAGAATTTTGAAAATTGAACTATTTTAGGGCTTTTTTTCCCCATTACTTGCAGTTTGAAGTGGTGAGAAAGGATGAATATGTAACCATTGAAAACTTAGGAGCAAGGTAAGCTTGAAATAAAATATTCTGTTACTTCTTTTTTTCTTCTGAGCATGCATGTGTTTTAGTTGCTGCTTCTGTGTCCTGTCAGTCTTAGAGTACCTATTTAAGAGTATTCAGTAAGAAAAAATATAACAAATTCTGATTGTTACCCTTCTTTTCCTTCTTTTGTGGATATTTACATTTTAAAACAAGGAAGGAAAAATTGTATGGTTGCCACTCTGTGTAAAACTAATCATTTCCTGAACACAAACACATTTTTAAACATAATGTAAGTTTATTGTTACAATGAAAAAACTTTATTTTTCAAGGCTGTGTAGGCCTCAAAGCTTATGGTAAATTTAAAATCTTTCTATTTCTCAGGTGAGAAAAACATGTTGCTGAATAACATTGATGTATATGTTAAGCAAGACCTTTATAGAGGCTCAGAGTATTGCTATTGAAATTAGAAGCTACAATAAAAGTTCTTCCAACCCATCCCTTCTTTTTTTCTTACGTATTATTTGTAGGGGGGTACAAACACACACATGACCTGTATTGAATTGATTTTTTTGTGTGTGTGTAAGGTGACAGATACAAATATTTTTCTATATGTAGGTGTCCAGTTTTTCTTTTTTGTTGTTTTTGAGATTTACTTGTGTTTTTGTTTATTGTTAAATTACGTGTATATGTAGTGTCTGTGTAGGTAGGTGCTTGTGTGAGTACATTTGTCTGCAAATTTCAGAATAGGTGTTGGATAGATGAGTTTTTGAAATGATTTTTCGTTAGCATTTGTTTTTGCACCTTTATCATGAATCCAGTGGTTGTAACACCTTGGTTTATTTCTGGCTTCTGTATTGCATTTCATTAACCTACATGTCTAGTTAGTATCATGTTTTTGTTTCTTTGACTATTTAGTTTAATTAAAAACCAGGTATTGGGACATACCCAACATTCCTCTTTCTACTCAGAATTACTTTGTCAGTTTGAGAGTTTGTCAAACTTTGTCAGTTTGTCACATCTTTATTTCTATGTGAATCTTAAGATCCTTTTCTCAAGTTCTCTAAAAATATTAAGGAGCTTTTGTAGATGCTTTGAATCTGTAGGATGCTTTCCCTAATATGGCATTCTGAAACAGCTTTTTAACAGGTCTGTCCTTAACCATGCTTTTTTCTAAAGTCTATGTTTACTTAGCTATCACTAGCTGTGACTTTTAAAAGATAAGAATTCAAATTGATTTTTGTGGTTGGCAAGATTTCAGAGGACTCACATTACTCTTAAGATCAATGTCAGACCACTTAGCTTGGCCCTGTAGACAACTTGATCCTGCTGACATCACTGTATCATCTGCTATCATTCTGCTTTGACTGTATAGAATGAGCTTTTAGCTTCTTGATTGGGTCATCTTAAGTAATCTCCAGGATTTTACCTGGATGCAAACATGGTTTTATTATTTCACCCTCAGGCCTAGTATTGAATATTCTGCTTTGGTTTGCCTGGTTAATGAGAGTAGGGGTTTCTTATGATTTCTTTTATGCCTCTCAAAACATTTACTATTGCTTATTATACTTGCTTATCAGAGGATAAGTATTTGACAGCCACTTCAGTGAGGGCAAGAATTTTATTGTGCTTTCTAGTTTGCTCCCAGCATATAAAATATTGCCTGAAACATAAGCACATGGCATCTTTTATTGACATGCATACTTTTGAAAAAGTTATCTGCTGTCTCTTCTTTATCCTTATTCATTCATTTGAAGCTGTTTTATTAGATGCTGAATGCACATCATTTGTGTAACCCTATTTATAAAATCCTCATTATCCCTTACAAACCTACTTCAAGTTTGTCTTTTATTAACATTTCCATTTCCTTTGTATCTATTCATTTCAACCTATATATCTCATTGGAAGTTGTTTTTTATAGATGACACAGATTATGTTCTTATTTCTACTTTGTTAATCTTTGCCTTTATATTAATATTTATTCCATATATTACATATGGAATATTCTGCAATTATTTACTTGATTGATTTAAATCTACCATCTTACCTTTATTTTTTCCATCTCCTCTTTGTTTTTATTTGTGTGTTTTATTAGATTTCTGTGCCTGTGTGCATGTATGTATGTACATAAGCTTGTAGAAGTCAGAAGAGTTGTCAAATCCCCGAGAACTGGAGTTACAGACAGTTGTGAGCCACCATGTGGCTGGCTCTGGACACCGAAGTTTGTCCTCTGCAAGAGCACTAAGTGTCCTAATAGCACTGCTGTCCTATTAGTTTTATGCTGTTTAATGAAGTGATTTCTCTAGAATTCCTAGTATACAATTGTAACCTAATGTAATCAATTTTCAAAATTGCATATTTTGTTTATAATTCACTTTATTTTCTGTGTAGAACCTTTTATATACAAACCCATTTGTGTTTTGTGAATTCTTTATTTTTGATTTTAATGAATTTATTTACTTATTCACTTTTCCTACGTTCCTAGTCCCACCCTCCCTCCCTCTTCTTCCATCCCTACTCTATTATTCCTCAGATGAGGGGAATCCCCACCCACCCACCCACCCATTTCAGCTCATTAAGTCGCACCAGGACTGAGTGAGTCCTTTTCCCCTATGGCCTAGTGATGCAGTCCTATGAGGGGCGAGTGATCAGAAAGCAGTCAACAGAGTCCGTATCAGAGACAGCCCGTGTTCTCCTTACTAGGGGACAAGCCTGAGCTGCCCATCTGCTACATCTTTGTACGCGGTTAGATCCAGTTCATGAGTGGTCCTTGGTTGATGCTTCCATCTCAGCAAGCCCCTCTGGGCCTTGGTTAATTGGCTCCGTTGGTCTTCTAATGGAGCTTCTGGCACCTCCAGGTCCTCCGTCTTTCCTCCCACTTTTTATTGTGTTGCTCGTTTGTGTTATTTCCTTGCTGTAATTTTGTTTTATAGCAGCACTTATACTATTTTTGATAGATACTTGGATTATTTATAATTTTAAACTATATCAATGGTGGTAAAGTAAATATGAATATATGTAGAAATTTTTATAGTATTTACTTAGAGTTAAATTTTTAGAATTTTCATGCCCTCTTTCAACTTATTAAATACTGTTAAATTTTTTCCACATAGTTTTACCAGTATACATTTTCTCAGATTCAGGGTCAGGAGCTATCAATTGAGCTATCCAAGCCTTCTCAATTTACATTTTCTATCAGCAGTTTTGGATAACTTCTTTTGAACAGTTTTTACTAATAATTTATATTGTGTACAACCACTTTGGAAATCAACCGGGTGCTTTCTCAGACAATTAAGAATAGTGCTTCCTCAAGATCCAGCTATCGACTCCTAGGCATATATCCTCAAGTACACAACAAGGACATTTGCTCAACCATGTTTGTAGCAGTTTTATTTGTAATAGCCAGAACCTGGAAACAACCCAGGTGTCCATCAATGGAGGAATGGATACAGAAATTGTGGTACTACCCAATTGTGGAATGCTACTCAGCAATTAAAAACGAGGAAATCATGAAATTTGCAGGCAAATGGTGGAACCTAGAAAAGATCATTCTGAGGTATCCTAGAAGGAGAAAGACACACATGATATATACTCACTTACATAGACCTATAAGATAGGATAAACATACTGAAATCTATACACCTAAAGAAGATAAACAAAAAGAGGACCCAGGGTAAGATGATCAATCCTCACTTAGAAAGACAAATGGGATGGATATTGGCTGTAGGAGAAAACAAGTAACAGGACAGGAGCCTACCACAGAGGGCCTCTGAAAGACTCTACCTAGCAATGTATCAAAGCAGATACTGAGACTCATAACCAAACCTTTGGCAGAGTGCAGGGAATCATACGAAAGTAGGGGGAGTTAATATGACCTGGAGAGGACAGGAGCTCCACAAGGACCAAATATATCTGGGCATAGGGGTCTTTTATGAGACGGTTTCTCCAACCAAAGACCATGTATGAATATAACCTAGAACCCCTGCTCGGATGTAACCCATGGTAGCTCAGTATCCAAGTGGGTTTTCCTAGTAAGGGGAACAAGGACTATTTCTGACAGGAACTCAATGGCTGACTCTTTGATCTCTTCCCCCACCCCCGATGGAGGAGCAGCCTTGCTAGGCCACAGAGGAGGACTTTGTAGCCTGTCCTGAAGATACCGATAAACCAGGGTCAGATGAAAGGGGAGGAGGTCCTCCTGTATCAGTGGACTTGGAAAGGGGCAGGGAGGAGATGAGGGAGGGATCGTGACTGGTTAGGGAGGGAGGGTGAGATTGGGAGGGAATGAGGGAGCGGGATACAGCTGGGATACAAAGTCAATAAATTGTAACTTTATAAAAAAAATAAAAATTTAAAAAAAAGAAAGAAAAAAATTTATATTGTATGAGCCTTAAATTTTTCCTTATGACACCTGGGATAAAATCTATTATTAACAAACAGTAGCCACTATGATGTTTACTTCCTAACATTACTGTCTGGAATTTGTTTTGTGGGGTTAAGTTCAAGATACAGATTTTCACTTATTGGTAGCATTTACCTATTTAACAATTTTTTGTGCTTCTACTCTCTGTTCTTTCTAAGTATGTATGTTATGAGTGCTTATTCTTTGTTTTTTCAAAGATCTCTAGAAATTCAGTAAATTTAAATTACTTTTTTAATTATTTTTTAAGTTCTGTGATGATGTTGGGACAAGTTCTTGTTTGCTGCTTTTTGTCTTTACAGTGCTAATTCTTTGATTTTCCTCTTTTTAGCTACCACATAGTGTTTTCCTCATAGAATTCTTTTTAATGAGCTGTGTCAATACTCTGTACTTTTTAATAACAGTGGAAATTACAGTTTAGAGTTGTCATTGCTGATGGCTTTTATTTTTTTACTCAAATTGGCTTTCTCTTTGTTTTCAGATTATTTCTAGGTTGAGAACAAAACACATAATGTTGTCTATAGTCCGAAAACTTGGTCTAACTATTTCATTCTTTCATTATAACATTTTATTTTTCTAATTGCAGTTACAAGAAGTTTATGTCTCTGGAATTAACTGATACTGATATTAGGCCGAAATTCAATTTAAAATTAAATACAAAAGGTATTCCTTTTTTATATATATTTTTATATTATTAACTTTTTCTTTACTGTCTCTGTAAAGTAGCATTTTGTTGGCATTTGTGAAATTATTTATGGTTACTACTCATAAGTTTCAGGTTTATAACACCAAATAGTACTTGCTGCATATTAGAACTCATAGACAGAAAAGTCAGCAAGAATATGGCTCTCATATTACTTTGGCATTCTGTGGAGAAATGCTAACTCTGAAACTTGCTTGTGAGTGTACAGTAATATTTGTCTAAGGAGAGTTTTCATCCAACCCTTTTCTTGCTACATTCTCTCTTAAAATGTGTTAGCAATTAAAATGGAAGGAATGTACATTTTGGAGCATGGAGCAGATTGCTCTAAATCCACATGCCAACTCTTTAGGATGTACTAGGAAGTAGTCTGTTTAGCACTTGGAAACCATATAGGTCCCTGGTTTTTTGGAAGAGGTGTTGGGGTCAGCCTTTTTTACTAGGGAGACTAGATGTCCCTAATGGTAGCCTGCTCTGCATTTGACAGTTTAAAGAAGGCCTTCTGACACATTTACTCTTAAATTGTGTTTTCATAGTGCTTAATATCAAGTATATTAAGCAAAGTTATTAACTAAAAATCTCTTAAAATACAAACCATGAAGAATAAAATAATAAAGCTAGTTTTTATGATAAACATTTTATTACTCATACAAAAACTACATACTATCATTGACTGAATTCTCATGACTTTCAGCTTGCTTTCGTCTTGAAGTAATGTTTAAACTGGAAAACACTAAATAGTTTAGTCTGCCTCATTCCATTTCGTTGTTTAAATACCAGTGTAATTACTCAGTATATTAGGTGATGCTGCTTAAGTTCTATCATCTGGTGATTAAAAAAAAAAATCAAACAAAATCTCAGGTGTCCATTCAATGGGTAAATTTGCAGTGGTCCCCAGGATTCTGCATGACTCATAGCTCTCAGGTAGGTGCTAATACTTCTGGTCTGCGGACTGCACTTTGATTAGCAACTTCTTTTTTTCTTTTTTTTGGGGGGGGGTCCAAATTTTTATTTTTTATATTAATTACAGTTTATTCACTTTTTATCTCAACTGTAGCCCCCTCCTTCATTCCCTTCCAATCCCAACCACCCTCCCTCATCTCCTCCTACCTCTCTCTAAGTCCACTGATAGGGGAGGTCCTCCTCATCAGAACTGGCTGCATTGTCTTCTTCTGTGGCCTAGCAAGGCTGTTCCTACCTTGGGGGGGGGATCAAAGAGCCAGCCACTGAGTTCATGTCAGAGATAGTTCCTGTCCCCCCTACTAGGGAAACCCACTTGGATACTGAGCTGCCATGGGCTATGTCTGAGCAGGGGTTCTAGGTTATCTCCATGCATGGTCCTTGGTTGGAGAATCAGTCTCAGAAAAGACCCCTGTGCCCAGATATATTTGGTCCTTGTGGAGCTCCTGTCCTCCCCATGTCTTACTAACTCCCCCTTTGATATGATTCCCTGCATTCTGCCCAAGGTTTAGTTATGAGTCTCAGCATCTGCTTTGATACACTGTGTAGCAACTTCTTAGCTAACTATGTTGACTAGTATATATCTGAGCTATCTAATATGATTGACATCAAGATGTAGTTAAATTTACTTTAACATCAAATAACCTTTTATTTTTTATGTATGTAGAATTTAAGTATCTAGTCTTATTTTTTTCTTTTTTAATTTACTTTACATCCCAAGGGTGCCCCTTCTCTCTTCTTCCAGTCTCCCCAACCTCCTTCCCCTTTTCCTTCTACTCTTCCCACCAGAAAAAGGGAGCCTCCTCTCTCCTCGTATCAACCTTCCCCAGCATGTCAAATCACATCAGGACTGAGCATATCTTCATTCCCTGAAGCCAGGCAAGATAGCACTGTCAGAGGGAAGTGATCCAAAAGCAGGCAATAGAGTCCATGTTAGAAACAGCACCACCCTCCACTCACCAGGCACCCCATGTGAAGACCAAGTTACCCATCAGCTACATATGTTCAGGGGGCATAGGTCCAGACCATGCATGCTCCTTAATTGATGCCTTCGTCTCTGAAAACTCCCATAGGACTGGGTTAGTTGTCTTTGTTGGTCTTCTTCTGAGGTTCCTGTGCCCTCCATATTCTTTTATCTTTCCCCCAACACTTCCACAGGACCCCCAGAGCTCTACCTCATGGCTTGGCTGCAAGTCCCAGCATCTGTCTCAATCCTCCGCTGGCTGGAGACTCCCAGATGACAGTTAAATTAGGCTCCTTTCTGAAAGCATAACAAAGTATCATTATTAGTGTCAAGGGCTGGTTCTTTACCCTGGGTAGGGTCTCAGGTTGGGCCAATTGTTGATTGGACTTTCCCACAAACTCTGTTCCCTCTTATCCTTGCACTTCTTATAGGCAGGGTAATTTCTGGATCCCAGGTTTTGTCAGTGGGTTGTTGTTCCCCTCCTTCCACTCATGTTGCCTGCCTAAGAAGTGGTCACTTCTTGTTATGTCCTCTTGTTAAAAGTCTCATCTAGAGTCACACCCATATCCTCCTAGGACCCTACCCTGTCACAGGCCTCCAGCTTTGTAAAGAGATGTCTCCCCTTAGTTTCCCTTCTTGTTCCGAGCCTTCTCTGTGCCACCCCCATTCTCCCCACATCTGATCCCCACTCTCACCATTTCATCTCCTGACCAGTTTCTGTCTTCATCCACTTCTGCTGTCTAGTCTATTTCCCCTTCTGGGTGACATTCAGGCACCTTCCCTTGGGCCCTCCGTGTAACTTAGCTTCTTTGGGTCTGTTGATTGTAGTATGGTTATCCTGTACTATACATCTAATATCCACTTATAAGTGAGTACATACCATGTGTGTCTTTCTGGGTCTGGGTTACCTTACTTAGGATGATCTTTTCTAGTTCCATCCATTGCTTGCAAATTGTATGAATTCCCTGTTTTTAATTGCAGAGTTTATTCCATTGTGTAAATGTACTACAGTTTCTGTATCTGTTTTACAGTTGAGGGACATTTAGGTTGTTTCCAGTTTCTGGCTATTATGAAAAAAGCCACTATCAACATAGTTAAGCAAATGTCTTTATATGATGGAGGATTTTTGAGTATATGACCAGGAGTAGTGTAGCTGGGTCTTGAGGTAGAACTATTCCCAGTTTTCTGAGAAATTGCCAGATTGATTTCCAGAAAGGATCAAATAATCTTTAAAGCTTAGCTGTTGGTCACTCAGAAAACAGTACTCAGTGAGTGGTAGACTGTACATGTACCAACTTTGTCACAGTACTAGTTTGGGACAGTACTAGTTTCATGGAAAATAAAAATAAAATTATTTATGTAAATTATAATTAAAACTAGAAATTACTATTCCTGACTAATTCTAGGATTTCCAGAACTACTTTGCCATTATGTCCTCAAAGTTAATTTGCTTAAATAAAATCGTAGATACATTGAAAGCCTTCTATGTTAGAAGAATCTGCAATTCCTTCTAGCTAGGAGCATGCTCTTTTTGTCTGGAGTTTTTGGTAGCTAGACAGAGAGCAGCATGCTTATTGAGCACTGACTATGGTAAAATTCTTCTGTACTTTATTCCTTGAAACAATTCCTGCTCTACAGGAACATAGGGTGCAATGTGAGAGACCACAAAAAAAAAGCATTAATGTGGATTGTTTTGACTTCTCCAAATTCATTTTCAGATGAAATGCCTATCTTCAAACTTGATTATAATTATTTCTATCATCTGCTTCATATAATTATTATTTCTGGTACTGACATTGTCCGGGAAATATTTGATGAGGCTATGCCACCCACTCTTTTGAAAAAAGAGCTGCTTATACACAAGAATGTGCTGGAACCCTACTACAATCATCTGTGGACCAATCACCCTTTGGGTGGATCATGGCATCTGCTTTATCCCCCAAACAAGGAGCTACCACAGTCCAAACAATTTGACCTATGCCTCTTATTAGCGCTCATTAAACATCTGAATGTATTCCCTGCACCCAGAAAAGGCTGGGATATGGAACCACCATCTTCTGATCTCTCTAAGTCTGCAGACATTCTCAGGCTCTGCAAGTACAGAGATATCCTCCTCAGTGAGATTCTGATGAATGGGCTCACTGAGTTACAGTTCCATTCAATTTGGAAAAAAGTTTCTGATATTCTTCTGCGCCTTGGGATGAAACAAGAGGATATCGACCAAGTCAAGGAGAATCCCATTGAGAATATATCCCTTGATTATCATCAGCTGTCAATTTATCTAGGCATACCAGTACCAGAAATCATCCAGAGGATGTTATCCTGCTATCAACAAGGTACTAAATGATTACTTACAGTAGCCAGAAAACCATTTTTGAGTGTCTGTTCTGTGTTCTATTTAGTGTTTTAGAGCCTTTTTTTCATTATGAAAAGACACTGAGTTTTATGATACTAGATATTAGAGAAAATTAGAGAGGAATCCCTGAGGCATAATTTAAAAGCCTTAAAATATATTTATATATGTATATGTATATAAAATGTGTGCATGCACACACACACACACACTTGGAGAGAGGGCTCTGAGTACTAATTAAGTCCAGAGCATTTCAAGCAATTTTCAGTTAAAGAACTTTATGGTCAAATACCTTTAACAGAGGCTTTCATGGTGCCTTTTTATCTCTTTTCTCAATTATTAAAGTTTCAGTTTTCATTTACAGGTCCAGCAACATCCATTATCCCCACAATGTCTGCATGAATATTATTTCTTTTTAACCTTTGCTATTTACTCTGTAGGGCCTAATAAAGCCTGTTATATATTGCATATGCTCAGTAGACAAGGACAGGGTATGGAGTTGCAACCAGGGTAATCTGGATGTCTTGAAAGGCTCAAACCTTTAGTGGAAACTTTATGTACATTTCATGAATATCCCTTCATAGTCTTAGACTATAAATAAAAATTGCTGCTCAGTTGAAAGTGCTTGTTGAAGTGATCGTGGGTATACAGCTGCAGCTGATACATCTATTACATGACTCCTGCACCCAAGACTCAGGGAACACTCCAGAAGAGGGGCCAGAAAGATCTAAGAATCAGAAGACCAGGAAAATTGCTGCTAGATTGTGTTTTATAAAAATGACAGGGACGCTTCACCTATGACTCCTTAACAATATAACTAAATCAAGAACTGAAGGAGTACAACACAAACTTACATGCTAGTGTGGAAAGAAACAAAAATATCATAGGCTCCACCTCTAGACAAAGAACAGTATACAACTAAGGGACTGATGAGAGTTGGAGAAATAATTTTTCCCCAAAATGAGTTCCCTAATTGATTGTGCAGTGTGAGATGGTAAGCGCTAAAGTCACATACAAGTAATACTAAGTGGATTGAGCAGGTTTATTTATACACATGCATATATGACAATAAGTGCTAAAGAAAGAGGCTGTGATTTCAAGAGGAAGGAAATGTGGAGGACCTTGGCATAAGGGGGAGGGCAGAGAAGGGCAAGATGATGTAATTGTATTTCACTTTAAGAAAATAAAATGTTTCTTGATGTTCTAAGACTAAACTATTATGAAATGTCTTTAAAAAAACAAAATAAAACCTTTTGCTTCTTAAATCAAGGGTTTCTAGCTATTATTTGATAGTCTAGATTGTACCTTGTCTAAACTACATTAGTGAGTAGTACTGGTTTTTTCTAAATAGTTATGGAATAAATTAATGCTCCATAAAAGTTTTCTGGCTTTTCTTAATCCTGATGAGATATTGGTTGTTTGTGCTTACAGTTACAGTCTAATTTGTTTTTCTGTTTGCCATAGGAATTGCTCTACAGTCCATAACAGGCACTCAGCGTAAGTAAACTCAAACTGCGTAAGTGGCCTTTTAACACAGAATCCCTACGGCATAAATATGTTGTTGACATGTGTTTAGATAAACTATACAATACATTTTTCTGTACTTCATTCCTTGAAACAGTTCCTGCCCTACAGGAACATAGGATGCAATGCGAGAGACCCGAAAGCTTAGAAAATCATAGTTCAGCTTACTGTTGTTCAGCTGAACCTCGTATGCCTTAATCTAACTTGAATTAAACACTTGCCACAAGGCTTACCCAAGGATGATGTTCAGATTCTCATGCTCAGTACTTTAGAGGGCTAAAATGCCTGTCTGCTTGCTTTTCTCTGCTGTTTTGTGTGGCTTTATTGTATTTACAAGCCACAGTCAGTGGGTCTATATGGGAAGGACAGTGATGAATTGCTTGTTATTTTTTACTTCCTCTTTTTTAACTGTTTTTTGATTTTTGTTGTTGTTGTTCTTGTAAACAATGTTGCCCAAGATATGTCCAAGCAAACTTTCCTGTAATAGCCTTTCAAGTATCTGAATATTTGACTCCCTGCTTGGTTTAGTAAGTCCCATTTGGAGTCTCCAAACAATAATTTGGGTGTGGGGAGTGAGGAGATTGATCAGTGCTCAGTGGATAAGAGCACTTGGAAAGGACCATACTTCAGTTTCTGTCACCTCTATCAGGCTCTCACAACCACCTATATCTCCAGCTCCAAGAGAATTCATACTTTTTTCTTGCTTCTGTGGACATACACACACACAGTACAAGCATTTGCATGCACACACAAAATCTTAAATAAGTATAAGTTAAAAATGTAATTTATATTCTAAACTTAAATTGATTCTTTACAAAACAGTACCATGGGTCTGCCTGAGGTTAAATGTTGGGACATCTCTGAGGAAGTTGTAAGAGTGAATGTTTAGGACTTAATGTTTGGGACTTATCTTCTTATTGAAGAGCAAAGATTCAAAGAATTAATAATATGGCACAGTTACCAATCTTATGAAAAAATAAGGGAAAATGGATGTAGCTTTTGCTTGTTTTATATTTTATATTTATATCCTGTAAAATAATAATAGTTGCACTTCTAATTGGGTCGATGGCAGAATTTAGTACCTTAGTATTTAGATTGTACTTACATTCAAAAGTACCTAAATCTACTTGAAATCTACAGAAATATCAATGCAGTTTCATAGTGTTTTGGCTTTCACTAATTGGTTCCAAGTTCATTTGCATGCCTGTTATTTGTGGGTAAATAGGCATTGCAGTTTTTATACAGCAATAGGAAGAGTTTGGGTATGATTGTTGCCATGGTGCAAATTTAGAAGTCAGAGGACAATTTGCTGGAGTTGGTTCCTTCCGCATGGAAATGTGGACTCAGGGAATCAGGCTCAGGTCAGTAGGCCTAAAGGCAAAAGCCTCTACCCACTGCACTATCTTGCTGGCCTAGCAGATATAATTATAACAAAAGTATAAACTTTTCAACACTTTACCACTAGATTTTGAATTTTTTTCTTTGTTATTTAGGTATTGACATAGAAGAGTTACAGAATGATGAAGAAGAATTGAGTCCACCTGTGATGGAATATAATATAAATGTGCAATCAAACACTGAACTACAGTTAGCAGAAATAAATAAAGAAATAGCCTCGATACCTAGTGAATCTTCAACAGAATCTATTAAAGATCTTCAAGAGGTAGAAGGTTTAATATTTGAATGTGCAGAACATACTTGGCGCTTTCGGATGTTGCGTGTACGACACCCAAAGCATTGGAGGCAGTAGTGTTCACGCAGAGCCCGGCTAGGAGTGACTCCCCATTCCTGTAGCTTCTTCAGTAATTATTTTGCCAAAAGTCAAGCAATGTGTTAGCTTTTGTAGTGAATTTTTTAGTGCCAACCAATAAAAGTACACTTTGGAAGGAAAAATAAGAGATAGAAAAAATAAGAAAAATGAGGTATTTTTAGTACCTCTAACAGAAGTGGAGTTTAAATCAACTAGATAAAATCTGAGTGCTAAGCTGTTAGCTACCTTATAGACTTAATTTACTCTTGGGCTAAAACTTTTTTAACTTTATGGACATGATTGTTGCTCTTTAAAAAGTTTCCTAATCATTTGTTTTGTTATTGTTTTATTTTGGTTTTTATATGTGTTCTTTTTTATTTTTTTTTCAGGGGTGGATTGAGATTAAATTTAATGTAATACTTGTTTCCATAAAAAAATGTAGAAAAATACAGTCTATGAAAATCCATAAAAACATCTAAAAAATAAGTATTAGAAGGCAAAGATATTTGTAGTTAGATGAAGTGTCGCATAAAATAATACATTGTAGAGTTTGAGTAGCATATTAAATACATGCTTTATTTTTATGTTTTAGGTGAAAAGTAAAACAAAGAAAAAGAAAAAAACTAAGAATAAAAAGGTGAGACACTGCGCTGGCATTACAACAAAAGGATGCTTAACCGTGAATACCTGAAGCTTCCCCCAAGAACTCACAGTTAAAGTCACCAACTTCAGTCAGTCCAGATGGATGTACACGCTACTCAACCTTATCAAATATACATTTATAGAGACAGCTATGTATTTTACAGATTGAAAAATCTTGAATTAGTCACTTGATAATTTTATTAGTTTCTGCTTTCTGCTCCCATTTTTAAAATGCCTCATTTTTTTTTGTCATATCCCTATTCTATTCCAAAGTTGTTTTTTTTGTGTGTGTTTTGGGTTTTTTGTTTTTGTTTTTGTTTTTTTAAGAAATCTTACACTGCCCATTCCTCAGTCTTCTGTCAGGTGCAAACAAGAAAATTCACTTTATGGATCCATTTGATCCATAAATCATCTCTGGTTTGCTTAGAGAACTGTAAGAAAAAAATGGGATTTTCTTAAATGGGGCATATGACTCGTTTATGCAATGTAAACGTAGTGATTAAAGAAAAATTCTTATTTTTCTAATCTGGAACATACTCAAAATCTTGATACTTCTCTGTATTATCAACTGACTATAGTTTCTAACTACAGTCTTATTTGTTACTAGTCAATGGAACATAAATAAACATTTTAATGACTAATGAAAGTAATGAAGAATATATTGTAAAGTATTAAGACTAAAATAATTTTTATTTTATTGTGCTAAGTAAAATATCAATGGCATTCGCATTATAATAATATAACATTTACTCAATAGTTATAAAAATATGAATATACAGTAAAATATGAATGTTTTTATTAATAGTTCCTATTTAATAACCTACAACAGCATTCATTAATGACATGTATTTTAGAAGACAATGCTAAGTCTCAAGCTTAGCCAGCATATATTTATTGACTGCTTCTTTAACATTCTGGTTTTTTGCAGTTTAGTTTTATTAAAGAAATTGAGATACTTTTGAAAATGCTTGTTTTATTAAGATGAAATTTAGACATTAAAAGACAAATTATATGCTATATTTTATTCTTACTAAGTATGTACAGCAAGCCTTGAAGAGCTGTCAGCCTAATTATATAATGAGGAATTCTTATGAAAATGGTTAGCATATGGAAGTTTGCTTCTGTTATACAAAGGATGGCAAGATCTCCTTGAGAAATTGTATCCTTTTCTCTTTGTTATTTTGCTTCATAACATATGGACCTAACAATATAACAATAGCCCTAGAAATGCCTATCAGGAGTTATCTGGATGGAAAACAATCAAATTTTACATCCCAGGTACAAGGGACAATAAGGTAACTTTTAAATACTTTTAGAGATGGGACAATTTATTATATTACTTTTCTTTGGTTAAGTATTTATATTTAGCTTATAATTCATCTTCATTATGAACAACTCCACTGGTGATTAGTTTCTTATATTTTCCACCCAGATTTAAAGTAAGCAAAAGAAAAAAAAAGGCTTTTGTATTATGAAGTCATAAGAAATTTGACAGGAAATGAAACAAGCCCGTTAGTTTGGGTGGCCTCTGTACAGGAGAGAAATTGCAGACATTCCTATTAATGGACTGAAGTGGATTGATGTGAAGTTTGCATGAAAAGAGTTAAAAGTGGACTTTGAAAAATAAACAACTGTACTAGATGTATTCAGTCTGAACAACTAAAAGTCTTTATATCAGGTATTCAACTCAAACCTTCAGGCATACTGCAACCAAGGTAGAAGTCACTGTCTTTAAATTGTAAAAGTCAATTGGTATGAACAAGACAAGAAAACAGGGTTGTATGTACAAATTTGTATGTATGTACTTGTAAAGGAAACTTAGAATCAGACATAGTAGAAGTCAGTACTTCTGATAATTAATATTTCTAATTTAAGTTGTATTAATTTAAATTGTATGTCATTTAAGTGGGCTCTATTTGATATGTTGCTGCTATCATTTATTTTAGTAAACATAAAACTTAAGGATTTCAAAAAAATTTCCTTACAGTTATGATCTCATCTGTATATATAAGATTTCTTCATATGTCAGTCTGATTTATTTTTTCCATGTAGATTTTCAAAAGTCCTTTTATTTAGCATAGAAATGATGGATATTACTCTGTTTCAAGGTTTCCTAGTAGGTACAAATTCATGTCCAATATTTACCTCTATTATTTCAGTAAGTGATTTTCAGAATTCTAAAATTTAATGAGACACAAATACTATTTTAAAAGGGAAGTAGAATAAGTAGAAAAAAATTTTAAAACCCACATTTTATCACATACAGTGTGGTTATCTATCTCATAGAATTCACATTTGAGTTTTATAGTTGACTGAAGATATATAATTACATACAAAATTGGGACAAGGTAGTTGATACAGATTACTAAGTCTTGTGATGCTCTTTTTCAGGATAAGGACTCAGAAGAAGAACAAGCGTAAGTATTTAAATTTTAATTTTTTCTTAAGTTTTTAACTTATGTTTTGTCAATAACATATATTTGTTTTGGGAAGTTTCTAGAGAAAAATGGTCTTTGTCTTAATTGATATCTTCTGCAGGTTAGACTATTATTAACTTTGGCAGAAAGGAATCTTTTACAGTTTTTCCTGTAAGGCTACTTAGTTGTCATCTAACACTATTTCATTCAAAGACTGACTTGATGCTTACTAAAATACTTTAAAAATATACATATAGACTAAAACTTAACTTTAAAGGAGAGATCAATTATTATGTCCTGGATAGACATATGTACATCTTTTCTTTGGTTGGGGTAAATGTACGAATTGTGATAGTGTATTAAAGATGTGGGAACACTTGTAAACTTGTTTCAAAATACTGATTCCAGAGTAACTAATGTTAATAGCTGTAATTTGAAAAATAAAGCCTGTTGACTTATCATTCTTGAAAACATTGCCATGCACAATTAAATAGGTACCTTGAACAAGTCCTTCCTCTTATATGCTGATGTTCATTGTTAGTGTTCAAGAGAAGAGACCAGTGGGAGTGAGCACTGTCCAAACTTTGACCATGAGCCCTTCTAATACAGGGTATCTCATGAGGCAGTATACTACTAACTTGAGAAGCAATAGCCTATGTTGAAAAGCACTGTACCATTGTGAAAGGTCATATTGACTGTGTCCCCACTATAGCTCATATATGGTAGAAAAGGACGACCAGCTGGAGACAGAACAAGGAGATGTGCACACACTCAGCTCATACATGAAAACTGATGCAAGTGATGCACAAGAGGATTCTGCCACCGAAGACAAGTTCTGTAGCCTGGACGAGCTGCACCTTCTGGACATGGTAGAGCAGGTGAGCCCCTGGAGAAGGTTTAGCCCTACCGTCCTTCTTGTAGAAAGAGTTGATAATCTTGTTTTATCCAGATTCTTTGTGCAGTATGTCCTTTTGAAAAGCCTAGCAGATTTTGCTGTTTTGAGAAGAAAAACAACAAAAATAGAAAAAGGAGATATTTTAAGACAAGAGTTTGAAGAAAAAAAAAACCCACTGTCACTAAAATTCACATCTTTTCTCAAATAATTTCTTGACTATTGGGCAAACACAAAAAAAAATGCATTTCTTTTAAAAAGGTTTCCAAAAAGTGTAAGGAGCAAGGAGGGGAAATGACAATACACTAAAAACTAGCATAAACCTCACTAAGTCAAATGCCATTAAAATATATTTTAATAAACCAAATGTTTATTTTTTATTATTAAATTTGGATGCAACCATAAAAAATTTTCTGAAAAGCTCTAGTAAGTAGTAGTGATTTTTCTGACTTCTTTTCTGGTAGTAGACACTGCTTGAAATGCTATATCTATAAGAAAATTATTGCTCAGAAAAGAAATTTATAGAAGGTAGATAAAGTATTGAAATGTGTGCCAGTGTACACACACACCGTGCTTGAAGTCAGTGGTGAGCCACTCTCTGCTTTAAAATGCACATGTGTCACAATCAGTTACTATTACAATATATGTATAGATTAACTGAATTGGCATAGCTTTGGCTATTACACTGAAATTTAAATATGGAACCATTAATGTTAGTAAAGTAACCCAGAAAAACTCAAAATGAAAATCAAAATGTCACATACTTGCAGAAAATGTTTATTTACTTATTTAAAAACCATTGAGCCATCTGCAAAGGGCTTGTAAAATATGCTGTAGTGTGGTCCCCATTAGTATCCTGTTTATGGTATAGTAGCCAAAGTTGACCATTGAAATACACAACAAGGACATTGTTCAACCATATTCATAGAAGCTTTTTTCATAATAGCCCGAACCTAGAAACAACCCAGATGTCCTTCAATGAAGGAATGGATATAGAAATTGTGGTACACAATGGAGCACTACTCAGCAATTAAAAACAAGGAAATCATGAAATTTGCAGGCAAATGGTGGGAACTAGAAAAGACCATCCTGTGTATCCCAGAAACAGAAAGACACACGTGGTATATACTCACTTATAAGTGGATACTAGACATATAATATAGAAAAATTAAACTACACTAGAGAAATCTGTACACCTAAAGAAGCTGAGCTAGGAGGACCCTGGGTAAGATGATGAATCCTCACTCAGAAAGGCAAACAGGATGAACAATTGGGAGAAGAAGAAAACAGGAAACAGAACGGGAGCCTACCACAGAGGGCCTCTGAAAGACTCTTCCCAGTATTGTATCAAAGCGGATACTGAGACTCATAAACAAACTTTAGGTAGAGCACAGGGAATCTTAGGAAAGAAGGGGGAGATAGTAAGACCTGGAGAGGTTAGGAGCTCCACAAGGATAGCAATAGAACCAAAATATCTGGGCACAGGGATCTTTTCTGAGACTGATACCCTAACCAAGGACCATGCGTGGAGATAACCTAGAACCCCTGCTCTGATGTAGCCCATGGCAGCTCAGTATCCAAGTGTGTTCCCTAGTAATGGGAAGAGGGACTGTCTCTGACATGAAGTCAGTGGCTAGTTCTTTGACCACCTCCCTCGATGGAGGAGCAGCCTTGCCAGGCCAGAGAGGAGGACAGTGCCGCAGAGAAGGACAAGTTCTGATGAGACCAGATAAGCTAGGGTCAAATGGAAGGGGAGGAGGACCTCCCCTATCAGTGGACTTGGGGAGGGGCATGGGAGGAGATGAGGGAGGAAGGTGGGATTGGGAGGGGATGAGGGAAGGGGCTACAGCTAGGATACAAAGTGAATAAACTAATTAATATAAAAATAAAAATTTATTTAAAAAATATATAACAAACAATGCAAATTTCCCATCATAATAAAGCTTTTTTACTGTTAAAAAAAAAAAAAGAAAGAAGTTGGTGCACTGAGGTAATTAAGGATGGACAGTTTGCACTGCATGTGTAAAAATATGGCCCTTCATTTATTCTCTGTGATGCTGTACAATTAAGAGTATTACAAAAACTACAGATAGCAAGCGTGAGTATCCCTCAGCAGTAGCAGCAACCTACAGTTGTTGTATTATTTAATGAGTGCTATTAGGGAAGTAAAGCGTGACTAGGAGTTATCATACATGGCAACTTTATATACATGGGAATCCTGTAAATACAAAAATTAGTATCTTTTTAGAAACATAAATATTTTTGTTGTATTTGCTTAAGGGCTCATCTGGAAAGGAAAGTACAGACTACAAAGAAACTGAAAAAGAAAGGCTGGCTCATCAACATCAACTTTATAAGTTGCAGTATGAATGTGAAGTGAGTACTTTTGCCATTAGATCTTAGAGAAGCAAGAAATATTTTAAATGCTAAACTCAATGATACATTGTCTTAAAATAACTCAGTAAAATTGAACCCTTATTCATTGTTTGGGGGTACAAATTAAAAGTTGAGAGTTATGGTCAAACTTTGGGCAGAATGCAGGGAATCTTATGAAAGAAGTGGGAAACAGAACCAAAAAATTTGAACAGAAGGGTCTTTCCTGAGACTCATACTCCAACCAAGTACCATGCATGGAGATAACCTAAAACCCCTGCACAGATGTAGCCCATGGCAGTTCAGTGTCCAAGTGGGTTCCATAGTAATGGGAACAGGGACTGTCTCTGACATGAACTGATTGGCCTGCTCTTTGATCACCTCCCCCTGAGGGGAGAGCAGCCTTAACAGGGCACAGGGGAAGACAATGCACTTCTGATGAGACCTAACAGACTAGGATCTGAAGGAAGAAAAAGAAACCCTCCCCTACCAGTGGACATGGGGAGGTGCATGCGTGGAGAAGGGGGAGGAAGGGAGGGATTGGGAAGGGAGGAGGGAGGGAACTAGAGGGGGGATACAAAGTAAATGGAGTGTAATTAAAAATAAAATTAAATTAAAATTTAAAATAAAGTGTCTATTGTAGAAATAATATGGAGATTGCTCAAAGACCTAAAAGTAGAACCACTGTATGGCCCTCCTTCTCACCCCTGGGCACACATCCAGAGAACTCCACACCGTACCATAGACAGAGGTTATTCTGTCTATGCCACTTTATTCACTATAGCAAAGAATTGGAATCAACCGAGTCTATGAGTAGATGAATAAATCTGTAATGAAAATTTGGAGTAGTGCTTGCTATGCTTATACATGTACTAAATTGGAATGATATAGAAAAGGTTAGCATGGCTCCTGCATAAGCATGACACTCAAATTCATGAAGCATTCCATATTTTGTCCAACTGATGAGTTAGTTTTCTTTTTCTGTATTTTATTATTATCATCCCTTAGAAGCCTGTTTCTAATAAATGAAATAAAGGGAATTGAGGAAAATTGGAGGGGATATGGGGAAGAATTGTGAGTAGTAGAGGGAGCAGAAACCATAATTAGGATATAATATGTCAAAAAAAATTATTTTCAATGAAAGGAGAAAAAAATGAAAATTTGGTGTGTATATGTGTGTGAGTGTATACATACATATATTTGAATATTATTTAGCTCCGAAGAAAAATGAAGTTAAAAATATCTGCAAGAAAATGGATGGACTTAACATGTATAATAATAGTTGAGTGCACATCTCAGGAAAAAAATACATGCTCATTCTCATATGGAATCTAGTCAGTAATATGTGTATGTAAACAAGTGTATATGTAGGTGTGGTATAATAAGGAACAAGGAAGGCTGAGTAGCAGATGAGGAAGGACTGAGTACACATAATGGATCCGAGTTATGAATGGGAATATAAAGTTGTTCTTTTGTTATAGATTTTTTGTAGTAGATAAGTACATAAAATATTTAATACTGAAAGTGCAGTATTAGTGTGTAGCTTGAGTTTCTATTTTAATAATAATAAGTTTATTAAGTTTTATAGGTTTTAGGTCTGTTTTATTTTGATGTATAATTTTTTATTTATTTCTAAGTATTCTTATAATAAAGTTTATTTAAAAGATATCTCAATGTGGATATGGTTCTTGACATTTCGGTGACTTGAATACTATGAAAAATATTTTTCGTTGAGCAGGATTACAAAAGACAACTGAAAACAGTAACATTTCGGTGGCAGGAAAATCAAATGCAGATTAAAAAGAAAGAAAAAATCATTGTATCTCTAAATCAACAAGTGGCTTTTGGAATCAATAAAGTGTCCAAGTAAGTACAAAACTTGATAAAAATGAAACTCCTAAGTTTGCTTATCTTTTTTTAGTCTTAATCTCTCTGCAGCCACCAGGTGGCAGTGCGGCTGCACAGTAGAAATTTCAGAAGCTTAAATGAGGTTTACAAAAGGAAGTCAGAGAATTAAGAGAGTTGAGATTAAGACCTGAGGAGAGCAAGGGCAAGAGGACAGAAGACCTGTAGAGAAAAGAGAAACTGAGGATGGGGACATCTCTGTGACAAGCTGGAGACCTAAGTCAGGGTAGGTTCTTAGAGGAATTTAAGGGTATTCAAGCAGAGACCATAGAGACTGAAGAGGACATCTTGTAACTAGACTAGTCTTCTAATAAAGGGCAGGTAAGACCATCCCACCCACAAAAACTTCAATCCAAAATATACTCTGCCTACGAGATATACAGGAATAAAGATAGAGCAGAAATTAAGGGACTTCCCAGCTGATGCCTATCCCATCCAAAGACCCACTTTATAGGAGAGTGCCAACCCCTGAGACTATGAATGATACTTTTTAAGCCTGCAAACAGGAGCTCATCAGAGTTGTCCTCTGAGAGGCTCTACTTAACAGTGCTTCATGACACATGCTAAGACTTATAGCCAAACATTGGGAGATGGGTAGGGAGTCTTGGGGAATAGTGGGAGAAAAGTGAAAAGGACCTGAAGTGACAGGATCTCCACAAGAAAAACAACAGAGCAAACTAACCAGGTCCCAGAGAGGTTTGCTGAGACTGAAGCATCAACCAAGGACCATGCATGAACTAGACCTAGGCCCCCTACAAAGATGTATCAGATGAGCAGCTTAGGCTTCAACTGCGTACTCTAGTAAGGGAAGTGGGGACTGCATGGGACACAGGCTCACTTGCTAGCTTTTAGATCACTTTCCCTGGTGGATGTGCCTTGACAGGCCACAGGGGAAGAGAACATGTTCAGTCCTGATGCAACTTAATGAGCCGGGATGGATGGGAAAGGGAGGTCTCCTTTTCTGAAGAAAAGGAAGGGAGGGAAGGAGGATGGGACTGGGAAGGGCGGAGGGAAGGAGCTACAAGGATGTAAAGTGAATAAGATAAATGAGAAAAAACAATAACAAAGAAATCAGATGGATGAGGTATAGGAGATCATTTGCTGTTTTCAAGGCCAGGATTTGTGATTCATATACTTGGCCCCTCTTTAAGCAACAGTAGAGCTCTTCTGTGTTAATGAGAAATTATTTCTATCATTTTATGACTTCCTTATTTGCTTAGATTACAGCGCCAAATCCATGTTAAAGATGATGAAATCAAGAACCTTAAAGATCAACTTTCCATGAAAAGGTACACCATTTTCTTCCATTGGCACTCCATCTCTGAAATTGCATTTTACTCAACATTTTTAGCTGGGATAATCTAACAGCACTTTTTCACATGAGATTGAGTAATATCAGCAACTACATTGGGTTTAATAGGTATAAACAGAAAGGTGTAGTCAGATTGGAAGATGTTCATTGCAGCTCTAATTGGAGAAAACTGAGACAATTTTCACATGTACAGAAGCTAAGAATAGGGAACTAAACCCCTTGTTCCTGTGGGTCCACCACTATAACAAACTACTGACTGATTAACAGCATACACCAATTCCTCCAAGGTCAGGGTGACAACCAGCTAGATATCTGTTAAAGACTTGCTGCTTCATAGCAGATCTTCCTTGTCTTCTCTTTTTACTCTCACATAGTACAAGAGCCACAGAGCTGTCTCAAAGTAGCATTTAAAATAAGCCTGATGATGATGCTCCAACATTACAGAGAGTTATGGGTGACTTAAGACAGAAAACTATTTCTCTCAATTTTTTATTTTTTTGGAAGCTGCTAACGTGCACTTCCTATTTATTCAAGTAACTAATTTTATTCCTTCTCAAGTTTCTGATGGGGTTGAAGACCAAATAGTTATAGTGCCACAATTAAGCTTGAGTTGTTCAGAAGTTAAAAAATCCTTTCATATAGATACTACCAATAAGGATAAAAGTTAATTTAGGTATAGAACTTTTAACTTCTCAAGATAGATAGGATAATCAGATAACTTTATCCTAAGTTGCTAAATACACATGGACTGGACATTGCATGTATAGATTTTACCTGACAGTTTTCAGAATTTCATAATTATTATTGTATTGAAAGAAAAGGAGCCTTTTATTGGACTTAAAGGAGGAAATGTTGGTATAATGTTCTTTTGAAATGTATACACCTTACCCTTGTTCATTCAAATGCTGATTCTCTCCCTCCCCCCCCCCTGGTTTCAATCTGGATATTGCATTGTGATACTTATTCTAAGCATCCTGTCTCAACTTTGTGTAAACAGGCCAAAATAAAACAACTAGCCAAAATGTTGAGCAATGGGAGGAGCCAGAGGACAGGAAAGAGGGGAGGAGCCAGAGGGCAGGAAATGAGTGGGAGGAGAAGGGGCGAGAGGAGAGCTAGGAGAACAGGGCTGGAGGAGAGATCTTGGAGGATGTGGAGCATGAACCAGACCTAAGATTTCACAAAAAGCAAGTATAATTAAAATCTAAATGTTAGGAAACTATGAGGGCTTGGAGGTTTAGGAGGGAGTAACTGTTGCCCAGCTTTGTGTTCTAGGTTAAGTAAATTTAAAAATAATAATAATGTGTTATTTCCATTCATGAAGGCTTTGTCTTTATGACCATCTCACTTTCCAGTGTTTTATGTCCCAATCACTAGGAAAAAATTACTGCATCTTCTAAGATCCTCAATTTGGGGTTTGTTTTATGACAGAACTTTTCCTAGGGAGTTGCAACACACATACATCTGTTCACCCCAGATAAAGAATCCATAATAGACCAAAGTACAGATACTACCAAAGTCCACCTTGATGAACCATAGAGTTTTATTGGGCTTACTACAGAAATATGGGTGAGGGATTACTTATAAGCAGAAATGACTCAAAAAGACAGCTACATCACTAACGCCCACCTCAGCATGAGTGACAGGTCAGAAAGCTGAGAACCTAGATCACAATGTAAACCCTAAGGCAGCTCATCAGGTTGGAGACTGTGTTGGTCTAAACTTCTTCCAAGTAACTGGTGTTGTCCTGGAGTTCTTTTGCAGCTTTGCTTGTCTGAGAATCTTCTTTGCACCTTTCCTCTGCTCTTCTGAGAGAGACTCTTAGCTCTTATAGGGGTCTAGGAAATATGGTCAATTTTCAGGACTTTCTGAAACTATAATGAGTTGTTTATACCTTGAGTTTCCTGAAAGATGGAATGTTTTAATCTTAGAGGAAACTTACACAACAGAGTTGAAGATTTCAAGAAATGAATTATGGGTCAAGGAGAACTCAAACACTCAGTCCATTGTTCTCATCTAAGGTTTTACATCTAATATGTTGTAGTGGTGAGATTAACTTTAATACTACAGATTCAGAATTTAGGTCATAGCCTCTGTACTGAGAACTTTAAAACTTCTGCATTTTTGTAATGAAGAATAACTATGTTTTAAACAATGTCTTCTTTTGTTTTTATGTGCTATGTGTACTTTTCCAATAAAATATTTTGTTCTTGTCATGGTTTTATCTTCTTCTGAATAAATTGGAAAAGGCTATCTTTGTAATGTTGCTAATTTTTAATGATCATGCATTTCAGATCTCAGTGGGAAATGGAGAAGCATAATCTAGAAAGCACAGTTAAAACGTATTTAAATAAACTGAATGCAGAAACCAGCAGAGCCTTAACAGCTGAGGTAAAAGGAAAATGGGGGAATTGAAGAGGGAGGATAATTTTACTTTACTATAGCTAAAGAGTTGAAAAGAGATTGGCTTTGAAACAAACAAAACAGTATCATTCAGAAAACTACAGCTTAAACTCATATTCTTTTGTTTCACTGGCATGTCATTTGGGAGTGCTTGAGTATTTGTAATCTTACGTTGCTTTCCTTCAGTGACTCCAAGAAATCACAGTATTTATAGTTAGAGGCGAATTCTCATGAATTAGACTCTAAGCCATACTTGTAGGAATAACATTTCACTACTGCTGTAATACCACTTTCTCTGCTATGTCCATAGAGCTACTGTAAAAATGCGTGCATATTATAACATCAACATCAAAAGCCCGCTTACTTCCCATAACCCTAGAAAGTCGCCTAATACTATTAAAGTTAGCTTATAATACCACAGGTGGGGTCTCTCAGAAGAAATAGATTGTATGCATATAATTTTTATTTATAGCTATTGAAACTTTTTACATAGGAAGATTCACATTTTTTGAAGAGCTTGTTGACATTAAAAAGCATTAAAAATTTTGCCATCTGTCATTAGGAAGCTCTCTTCCCTGGTAGAATTCTTGGGATTCCAGAACAACCCAGAAGTGATAATCTAAGCACTCCATGAATGTATGCTGCAGTTTTACCTTAACAAAAGAAAAGCTGGCCTTACCTTGAGCTCATGTATATTCTTTGTTTTTCAGAGCTTTTAGTTAAAAGTTTCTGTATGCTTCTGTTGTTACTTTTAGAAAATATTTTCTAACACTTATTAGTGTCTGAGTATTCATTTTGTAATTATTGAATGTTTAACAGCTACAACTTGAAATTAAGTGATTATACATTAGTAATGATGTGGTAAGTCTTCCTTCTCTGGAGAAATATTGGACCAGAACATCTGTAAGGCCCATTGAACTGTGCCTTTTCTGTTGTCTGATTACTTCTGTATTTCAGTAGCCCTTCTTCATGAACATATAAACAACAGAATTTCTTCTGAGTATTTTCAAACTTAGCTGCATATTAGAATTATTTTAGTGAGAACTTTAAAAATCCTAATGTATAGGCCCTCCCTTGACATTATCAATTATTTGTCAATTAAGTTAGTATCTCCCAAACTAAGGTACCGCTCTTTAAAGTTTCCAAGACTAGTCCAATATTTGGGGGAGGGGAGATTGAAAAGTAATGTTCTTGGCCTACCAACCTAGTAACAATTAAATAAAATAAGTAAAACTGCAGAGTTGCTTTGGTCAGAAAACATTTTTGATGCTTCTCGGATTGTCAGACACTAGAGTGTTCATGGAAGAGACTGGAAAATTGCTTTGAGTTTACTTGAGATAACTAAGAAGAGGTTGCTCATTTAGAATTCCTTCATTTCCTTTCTCTTTCAAAAATCTGTAGGTGTATTTCTTACAGTGTCGTAGAGATTTTGGTTTACTACACCTTGAGCAGACAGAAAAGGAGTGCCTCAATCAGCTTGCCAGGGTGACTCACCTCGCAGCAAGGTAACCTCTTCCCTCCTAATTTGCATGACCTCAGAGAGGGGCAAGTATCTCCATAGTTGAAAATAATCTGTGAAGAAAAGAAAAAAAGAAAATAATCTGTGATGAATTTTACAATACATGCATCAGAGTCATTGGAATAATTCCAAGTGCTCAGGTTTGTTTGTTTCTTTGTTCTTCAAGTATGTTGTTGCATCTGATGAATTATTGGAAAGCACTGAATACAGTGGCAGCTTTGTCCCCACTGAGAGACATGCATAAAGGCCAGATGTGTACAAGACAGTTTCTAATTGGAAAACTGTTTCCTAATTGTTTTTCTACTATGCTTGATACTAAGTACCTTTGTAATATATTTAGAAAAAAAATAGGTAATAACATCTAACGCTACGTGTTATAAGACAGTTTCTGCTGTTCTGTATTAAATTTCAAATATTGGAATAAGTTCCATGGAAATTTCCTTAAATTTATAATCTTATAGGGCATACCTTTAAAATTTAATGAGTTAATTATCTCTGCGATCAAAGCATTATTATTTTATAATAATCATTTTTAAATTGTCATTATTTTTTGATACTGATGTACAATCAAGCTGAGAAGGAACTATTGTGAGCAATCAGTCTGCCTTTCCTTGCCAGGAGGAAAAAGAGTATAGTGTAAATTAAGACTATGGGAAGCTCCTTTTTGTCTGATCTTACTGATGACTTATAATTGTTAGACTCATGGTGAAAATGTGGGAATGCTGTAGATAGCCCTTTTGGAAATCCGCAGGAAATTTCTCCTAGAGACCATAAGCACTAAAACATTGTGAGTTGTTCCTGCCTTAACTATTTATAGGACATGCTTCAGTGAGCAGTTGCTATACTGGTTCATTTTATACACTTTATTGGGGAGAGCATTTTTCCTTATAGGAAAATGTTGATTGTTTTTGTTTGTTCGTATTTTTTGTGTGTGTTTTCATAATTTGTCATCCCAGAAATAATTTAATTTTCTAACTTACATTAAAGTCAGATCAGTTCTGACTCTGTGACATCAGGGTTAACATGAAGATAATCTAATCTGCCTCCAAGATGGGACAACATTCTTGAGATTACTTGTGCAGCTTCCCTGTTTGGATTTTTCTGCTTCCCTGCTCCATTGGAGATATTTTAGAACAAAAAGATTTTATAGTATCATCAAGATAGGAAAAAAAATGCTATTCTGAAGACAGGGAGAAGGATGAAAAATGGTTTTTGGAAGGATATGTCTTATCTTCCCTTAAAAGGAGTACATATATTGCTGGTTTCTGTTTTTATCAATTATAAGCCTGTCCATGTATTTTTAAAGGAATTGCTAGTACTGAAGGTAATTTTATTTTATATTATTTACATAAATACTAGAGAATACTTTTGAAATTTTTGGAAGCCTAAATGTTATATATAAAGCGAGCTTCTGTGTCCCCTTTTCTACATCAGCAACCTGGAATCACTTCAATTAAAGGCTGCTGTAGATAGTTGGAATGCCATTGTGGCGGATGTTCGAAACAAGATTGCATACCTGAGGGTAAGTTCTGAAGTGTACTTATCTAGATTGACAGGGTTATTGGGAGTGCATTCAGAGAGAACAGCTAGCACTAAAAGCAAAGAGGTAAGAAACTTAACAACAGTTCTTCATCTCAGTTACCAAAGATTATGATCTCAGATTGTAATTATTTTTGTTTAATTGATGTTAGGTATAAATTATAGACTCATGTGTGACTTTTTCACTCATTGTCCCAGGAAAAGATAAACTCAAAAGTTGTCCCTTACCTAATTTTCCAGAATTCCAAATCCAAACAAAATTAAACTCAAATTCACTCCATGTTAACCAGCTATAAAATTAATTAATAATTCTACATGTATAGAAAATACTGAATGTCAAATAGAGCTATATTCTTTTCTAATCTTAACATTTTATAATTCTTCCATTCTTCCAGAATCTTAACCATTGATTTAATTGAATTGATACTTTGAAAAGGCTAAACTAGTGACTTTTTATAGAAATGGTTCTCACATTTTTATATGTAATGTTGATTGAGTTTTACATTCACACGACTTCTATAAATGGTACAACGGTGTTCAGTTGCAAAGAACTGCCTTAGAGCACTATGGACTTGTTGAGTTTACAAATGATGGTTTCAACCATTTTTCCCTGGGATCATTGTCCCTCCATCTTGAGTGGATTTAGTGAATTTTTTTTAGGCGTACTCAGACTTTTAGCCTCAGAAGCATTGTTCTTTGTTTCCTGTCCTTGTTTTCTTCCAAGCCTATTTTCTTCATGGAAATTTGTTTTCCATGTCTAATGGGTTCTTTACTAAAATGAATAAAGAAAACTAGGAACAATGCCAAAAAAATATTGAAAGTATGAAAATTTCCAAAATTAGACTCCTGGTCTCTTCTTTCCTTTCCCAGAATGCAGTTTCTTTCTGTCTTCCCTTTACCCAGTCCCAAAACATTTATAGAACTGGAACAAACCAGACGTGTAGTTATTTTTATTTTCTTTTTCATTTTTATTTTTTTATTTATTACTATTTATTCCCTTTTTATCCCAGCTGTAGTTTTTTTAGATAAATAAAATTATGAATGTCTAATTAACGTTTTACTTTTTAAATATGAACATTGACATGGAACTCAGTTCTTTGTTAAAAATGTGTTTGTTTTCATATTAGCCCATGTGTTTCTTATAGATACTTGACTTTTTAGATTCTGTCCTCACTTTATATCAGTGGTTTCTATTTGTGAACTGGAAATTATGTAAACACTGAGGAGTTACCATAAGCTCCTGAATTATATCACTATATCTTATCACTAAATCCCTGAAACACAGCTACTTAAGTGTGGGCATGAAAGTTTATAGAATTGTTTTTTTTGTTTTGTTTTATTAATTATAGTTTATTTGCTTTGTATCCAAGCTGTAGCCCCCTCCCTAGTGGGGGCTACAATTGTACCCTCCCTCCCTCTTCTCCTCCCAATCCCACCTTCCCTCCCTCCTCTCCTCTTATATCCCTCCTCAAGTCCACTGATACAGAAGGTTTTCCTGTCCTTCCCTCTAATCCTAGTCTATCAGTTCTCATCAGGAGTGGCTGCATTGTCTTCTAAACCCACACACTTATGGACACCTGATCTTTTGACAAAGATGCCAAAACCATACAATGGAAAAAAGATAGCGTCTTCAACAAATGGTGCTGGTCTAACTGGATATCTATATAGAAAAATGCAAATAGATCCATATTTATCACCCTGCACAAAACTAAAGTCCAAGTGGATCAAAGACCTCAACATAAAACAAGACACACTAAACCGCTTAGAAGAAAAAGTGGGAAAGAACCTTGGGCTCATTGGCATAGGAGACAACTTCCTGAACAGAGTACCAACAGTACAAGCTCTAAGATTAAGTATTATTTTTATGTCAGAAATTTTTATATTTTTTTTCTATCACTGGGTTGAGAACTACTAGTTTATGTTGAATTGTCAGACTTTATGCTATATACTGTTTCTTTAGATTCAGTGGTGGTCTGAAATATATTTTTCTTCTGCCAGACACAATATAATGAACAAATCAATAAGGTGAAGCAAGGGTTTGCCTTGAGTACCTTGCCTCCAGTCCAGCTTCCCCCACCACCACCAAGTCCTGAGATACTGGTAAGCTGCCTGACATTTTTAAAAGTTGCTATTTTTATTTTGATAAATGGGAAAGTATAAAATTCAGAGTATAGAGTGTGTTTTGGCATGTGCTCAAATGGAACTAAGTCCATGCTTTAAATACCAGTTGTCACTGATGGCCCATCCATCATGATACAATTAACAGGTGATACAGTCTGACTGAGGATAGTTTAAACTAGTGTTTAGTCATACATTTGAAGTCTAAGTGCTGTTTTCATCTGCTCAATATTATGGGAAATAACTGGTGAATGCACATAATTCTCACTGCTCTCTATGTTAGTACTATATAAAACATTCCAGCATAATACCCAGGATGCTGACTAGAGAGTCAGTCCCTTCTAATTCTACCTTAGATGTTTTTTCTTTAGCTTTTATAATCTACTGTGGTTTTGACCTCAAGTGAGGTTTTCACTTATACCACTTTTCTCCTTATTAAGAGCCAGTAGGTTTAACCAGATGTACTGATTTGAGTACTTTAATCTGAGAAATACACACAAGTTTCTGTGAATAAGTTAGGGGGTTATTGTTAGGTGATACTTTTTATTTTTACTCTAAGTCTGGGTATAGGAAGATAAGATATTGAGGGGCAGGTGGCATTTGGTAACATTCATGGTAATTCTGTAAACTTTATTTCTACTCATCATTGAATATAATAAAGACCACTTATTTGCTAGGAAGTGACACAAATGGTCTCTTGTCCAATTCCCAATGGAGTCCTGTTTCCATCTAAAACTTCATGATTGTAGTCTGTTACTGTTCTCATTATTAGAAGCATTCTGGTCTTCTGAACGCCCACTAGAATTTCCCATTAAACTGCTTACAGCATTCTAGAATTTTTCTTCTCAAATGTTTCCAAATCATTTCCACAACCAGTTTCAAAGACCTAAAAACCATATCATCAGACTTAGTTATCAGTGACCCCACTTTTGGATCCTAATTTTCTGTGTTTGTTTTATAGTCACTATGATGAAATATATGTTCCTGCTTTATGATCATATTTAGACCTAGCACTTTGTAGAAGCTCCATCAGCCTGTCCCCTTCTATACTCAAACTAACAAGCTGAGGTTTCTCTCCAGCTAACAATTACTAAGACCCCTTGGGAGCTACCGCCACACCCACAAGGGACCTCTATGGAGGAGTATCCCTTGTATGAGCCCTACATCATTCTTCTGTTTTTGGAGCTAAAGATAAAAGTCCTGGTTCCATCAAATGGCATCTTGAATACAAGATTAAGAAAGCTATATTTTCTATGGATGATTTTGAGGATTTTTAAATGAAATATCTGAGTATTGTCTATCAACATGGACACTGAGACCTTTGCGATTTCTGTACATATACCTTTCAGAGTCTTGCATTAATATACCATTGATCTTATATCATTACCCATCTCTCTTATTTTATAGTCTAAGAATTTGGCATCCAGTTATTCAACCAGGTTCTTCTACTCTGTCTCTCTTTCTTTCGCTTCTTCAAAATCTCAGATTTAATTAATATTCTGATCACATTGCTTCTGATATACTTTGTATCTGAATTTCAAATCGGTGTTTTACCCCCTGCATGGCTCTGTGACTTTACAGCATTGCCCAGGTAAATCTATAAGCATGTAGAGGGTTTTATTTTATTTTTTATTTATTTTTTTTTTTATGTTAGATACAGCAGTTCTTAGGAAGACCTCTTGTGAAGGAATCTTTCTTTAGACCAATACTTACTGTTCCTCAAATGCCTGCAGTTTGCCCTGGAGTCATCTCTGCAGCTGTACAACCTAGGCCGCCCCTGGTAAGAGCCTTTTCTGGTGAAATAATAGTCCCTTATAAGTAAAACGGGATTCCTGAATAAATACATTATCTTCATTCATTTGTTTGGTAGAATAATGTTGGCAATGCTGGTGATGATGATACTTACATGATTATTGAGTGAATACTTGTTTTACCTAATAGCTTAGTTTTGAAATACAAAGATAGATATTTTTATACTGAGTTCTTCTAATTGCATTTTACTTGTGTGACAAAAATGTAGGATGGATTGACATTTTTATTTTTTTTACATGGCTATTTTGTAGAATAGCAAAGAACAGTCACAGTAAACTAAATTAAACGTCTAAGTTTACATACATACCCAAGTGTTTCAGGTGTATCTGCAACAAATAGCATAAGTAACTTCAGCTTGGAACAAAACCCTAAAGTTTTCAGTCTTCCTAATTGTAAATAGATAAGTTTTATTCAAACCTGAAGAAGGAATAAAGACATTTAAAATGGCTGGAATTATGATTTGTCATTTTGATTAAAGTTAAAAAAGAAAAAATTCTTCCAAAAGAATGACGTCAGGTATAACTAGTAAAAAAAAAAAAAAGGTCTCTAATCCTAACTCTTCCATAAAGGCACTTTCATTTTTAAAAGTGTGTGTGTGTGTGTGTGTGTGTGTGTGTGTGTGTGTGTGCGTGCACGCATGCATGTATGCGTGTATGTTTATGTGTGCATGTGCGTTTATGTGGCTGTGTATTTGTATGTTTGTGCCTGATTGTATTTCCATGTGTATGCATGTGTTTGTGTCTATATATAGTAGTATATAGTTCTTGTAGCTTGCTCAATTTTTTTGAAATATGTAGTTAGACAGTCTCATTTATTTCTATGCCAACTGTCTTATATTTCAAAAGATATGTATGTAAGCCTCAACATTACAGATGAGTGCCACATCTTTTCTCACTGTCTTAACTGTGTTGCTTACACAGTTTACTTGCTGGTATTCTGTAATGACCAGAATGGAATTTTATTGAAAACATTGAAATCTATTTACCTCCTAGTAAGAGGTTCCTAGGGAATGCTGAAGACTCATGTAGATCTTGTTTGAGTCCAATCACTGGTAGTCATTAATCACTCACTTTTCATGCTGACCCAGAGATGTTTAGGTAAACATTGTCATGATCTAACCTTAGTAACCTAATTAGCTCTCTAAAAATTCTCTGCCTGATAATAATTCATTTAATCTTATTGTTTCTAAGGACTACCATAAAATACACAAAAAAATAATGGTTGGTGTCACAACTCTTTCAGATATATTGTTGTACCTCCCACACTGCTGTTTTCTGTGATTTTTTTTTTTTTGAGACATGGAGCAAAAACATTTTTGTTGCTGTCATCATCTTTATGTAGAGTTTAAAATTTTTATCTTTGCTATTTTTCTAATTGTAAAAGTATATTTAATAATTGTAAAAATATAGATAATAAGAAAATAAAGACATTTGGAAGTAAAACTACCTTGTGTTTGAATTCTTAGGAAAAATCACCATTTACATATTACTGTGTAACTTACAGGTGCTTTTGTGTGTTCAAATGCATGCACATATTAAAAATGTTAATACTAAAGGAGCTACACCATAAATTCAGTGCAACATACTATTTTGAAAAACCTAAACATATTCCATGGGTATCTCCAATGCCCAGACATAAACATCTATTTGTAAGAACTTGATTGATTTGCTGTAATTTATTTATTCATTCCCTTGTTGGCAGACTTTAGGTAGTTTTTAGTTTTTCACTTACTATTTTTTCAAATTCATTAATAAGAACTCTGCTTGTGTTTCTGTACGTGCTAGTAATTGCTGAGCAAACACCCTGTTTTTAAAGTAAATTAAAATAGGTAATAAAAAGTTAGAAATATTGTATATATTAAGAAAAAACTGGAAGAAGAGAACTTAGGTCTCATAGGTATCACTATGACTCTTCTGCTTTTTTCCTGAGGCTTCTAAGTATTCTGTTGGCATGCAGTGTTGTCTACTAACTGAAGCTGATGGCTGTTAACCCTCTACCCTTTACAGATGCCTGGTATAACCTGGGCTATGCCAACACCTATAGGTGACACTGTGTCACCCAGCGCAAGTCTGTGCAGTGAACCTCTCATGATAAACTGGGAGAGGATCACAGACAGACTGAAAACGGCTTTTCCACAACAGACAAGGTACCTTCATTTTTCTTCAGTGGTTACACATGTATTTTATTGTTTCCGTAGCCATAACTATAGAAATGAAACATTCACACACATACACAAGTACAAATATTTCCTCACTGTGGTCTTAGTAAAATAAAATTGACTAAGAAAATAAAGTGCTCAGCAGAAATGCTAAATATTTTTACATTTTATTATGCTTAAATTATGGAAGATAAGTGTGTAAATTTATGTTTGCTCATTTGCTAGAAGCACTAGTTATAAACTATTCAATTTGAATGCCTCCAGCTACAGTAATTACTTTATTAACAAGGCAACAAAGTAAAGTTTCAGTTAATTGTATTCTAAGCTCCAACAATCATCGGGTTTCAGCCTTTTTTCCATTTTATTGATATTCTTATGTTTTTGTAAGTGGACATATTTCAGTATAATAAATAGTGATTTGAGGGCTTTCACTGTCTGGCTTTAACAGAAGGATTTAAAATTAACTAAAATTTTAAAATCTGTACACTGTGTGGAAATAAGTCTAGTTTTCTTGCTATTTTTATTGGAAAACATTATATCCTGTTGCTATCAAATTAGATTATGGTGTTAATAAGCTCCATAATTATAAATAAAAATAAAATTATCAGATAGTTATAAATAATTACTAAATGAATAAATCATGAACCAAAAGAAAGAAAAATATCTCATTCTTTTTCTGGCAGAAGTATAGATCTCAGTGGAGGATTAAAAAAGGAAATGCTGATGAAAATAATTAGAAGTTATTTTATAGTTATTAAAAAAGGAATAATGTAGTCTTGAGTGAAGTTGTAGATACAAAGTTCTCAATATGTAAATGAATCAACTCAATTTTCACATAGTTAACTCTCATAAACATCATTAACTTTTTCTGGTAAACACATTATATATCACTTCTGGACACAATTAGCAGTTTTCATTTTGGTTTTAAAAAATTGTGGATGACATTTTTAGATTCAAAACTATAGAATTTAGTCTGTATGCTGATGATCTACTGAATAGAATTTTGTATCTCATTTTTGAGGGCATCTTCAAAGCAGTAGGAAAAACCAACCAACCCTTCTCTATTTTGGATCTCTTCCAGGAAGGAGCTTACAGATTTTTTACAACAATTAAAAGATTCTCATGGAAAGTCAGTGTCTCGACTGACATTTGATGAAATTGTTTACAAGATTTCTCAAATGATTGGGCCCAAGAAACCCGAGGTAAAACAAGCAAATAAAAAACAACAAACTTTAATTCTGTAGTCTCATCTCTGTAATAGTTTCATAACATGTTAAGAGAATCAAGAATCAATGACTTAATCATAGGACATCATTATAACAATAAAAATTCCACAAATTCAACTTGACAAGCAACATGGAAGGGTTTTTGATAAGACCAGAATAAAGCTGACCCTTTTAGTTTCTAACGCCTGCTTTGGGTGATTATGAATGCACATTTTGTTATTGTTGCTTTTCTAATTTTCTGGAAATACTTATTTAAAAGAACTCTTCACATAGCTCTAAGAAATATCGCCAACATTTTATTTCAAAATACATCATGAATATTGTTCATCCTTTTGCTACAACCTATTTTATTCAGTTCTGTCAGTTGATACTGTTTTAGGATAATTCTTAAAAGTAAATATTATTTTTAGAGTGAAGGAAAGACTGCGCCAGATGGTAATAGTGCTTCACCGAGCCACACTTCACAGCCTAATGCTCCCCAGGCCCCCACAGCAGCTCAAGGTTCTGCCACATGGGAAGGAGCCAAAGACTTGGTGAGATAACTTGTTGACTATGAGCACATTTAGGTCAAGAGGAAAAATTAGCCTAAATTTTATCCTATATGTTGTTCTCTAGGATAATGAAGAGGAAGAAGAGGAGCCTTGTGTCATCTGTCATGAGAATTTGTCTCCAGAAAACCTTTCAGTTTTGCCTTGTGCTCACAAATTCCACTCTCAGGTAAATGTTTAAGCTTGTCCTGTTAACATTTTACCATTAATAAGCTAAGCAAGACCACTGCCTTACTTAAAGGTACATCAGCATCCAGTGCCATTTCACAGTCACACTGGGCATAACTACACTTCACTCTGGGTGCCATACAGAAACGTTTATACCTTCCACTGTATGCACTCA
Source organism: Meriones unguiculatus (assembly GCF_030254825.1). NCBI lineage: Eukaryota > Metazoa > Chordata > Mammalia > Rodentia > Muridae > Meriones > Meriones unguiculatus. Next base: position 51,333,929 of record NC_083364.1, on the reverse strand, counting down.
TGGTTGTGCTACTGTTTTTCAGGAGGACAGCCTGGAGATTTAAATGGTATACAGTATATACTTCCCTTGGCCAGAACTAGGAGAGATATTGATTGATAGAGCAATTGAGTTACAAGACTAGCAACAAAGAAGTGCCACTTTACCCAGATATGCTTTAACATCTACAGTGTCTATTGTCCATCTGTAATAATGGCCCTTCCCATTTTAAAGCAGAAGACATATCTTACTTAGTAATCTCTCTCACCTCTTGTGTTTACATGTGTAGGTTCTGAGGCTTGGGTGTTAATGTTAGAAAAGTGTAAGGCTGTCATATCTTTTGTGTTCTTGGTATTTCTTTGGGATTAATTCCTGGTGCTGCTCTGTGTAACTGTTACTGATGTATAATGCATGGTTCAAGTCCTTTTGTAATTTGACAAAAGAAAATATAATCTTAGACAAGAAATGTTTTCTTGGAAGTAAACAATTGCCTGATTTTTCAAACTTGTTTTAAAGTTACAATATGTGGTACCTGTTACAAAATTATGTGTGTTTTCTGCTTAGATCTGAGGAGGTGTAAAAACTGGCCAATTGTAAAAGGTCTCCTAGATGATACTTAGCCACCCAACTTTCCCATTTTGAAATTTTAATGTGTGATGATTTTTTTAAAAAAGGAAAAAAAAAGAATGTTTATCAGAACTTATTTGCCTTTGTTCAGTGAACTAAATGTGTATGATTCACTCGGGTTACTCTTTAGGGTTAGTTATTAGGCCTCAAACATAGTCCCTGTACTTAGTCCTCGTATCTGATTTGGCTTTCCATTATTCTAATATCAAAAATACCTGGTTTTAGAGTCAATACTTAAGATCAAAACATAAATACTTTATAGTTCAAGATTGTCATCATTGTCACCATAGAAAACAATCTGAAGAGACTTTTCATTCAGGGAGTTTCAGCTTTAGAGTCCCATAAGGGTAGTGGTAACTTTTTTTGGTGTGGTTTGATTTGGTTTGGTGTGGTTTGGTGTGGTTTGGTTTGGTTTGGTTTGGTTGGTTGGTTTGGTTTGGTTTGGTTTGGATTGGTTTGGTTTGGTTTGGTTTCGAGACAGGGTTTCTCTGTGTAGCCTTGGCTGTGCCGGACTCACTTTGTAGACCAGGCTGCCCTCAAACTCACGAAGATCCTCCTGCCTCTGCCTAGCTGAGTGCTAGGGTTACAGTTGTACACCACAGCACCTGGCTGGTATTGGTAACTTTCATGTTCTTAGTTGTGATTTGTTTACTGAATTATAAATAAAAATGAATATATAAATAAAATCAATCAAAGAAAGAATAGATCAAGCTTCCCCAATATCTTTGTCAGAAAGGACTACTAGTTATTTTTAAAATAGGGTGAGAGCAAAATTTGAGTCATAGAATGGCTTAAACATACTCTGCAGCTGCCAGCAAAATAGGGAGTGTGCCATACTTGTATCAGATGGCTTGGCTTGAGATCCATCAGAAGACATGTTGGTTGGTAACTATGATGTATAGAGTTTTAGCTGCCTCTGCTAGGCTAAATTTGAAACTCTGACTTGAATCATTTTGCTTCTTAGTGCATTAGACCATGGTTGATGCAACAGGGGACATGCCCCACCTGCAGACTCCATGTTTTGCTTCCAGAAGAAATCCCTGGCCACCCCAACGGGCAGTTACCCAAGATCTGATACAAGGCAGGTAGCTATACCTAAGATCAGTTTTAGACATTGGAATTTAGTTCTGCTTTTTAATGAGCTAATTGTATGAGTAGTATTATGCAGCTTTGACCAGCTAATCACACCAGAGCTGAGCCAAAGAGATCAAGACAGATCTAAAGCACATGTAAGTTAAATGGAAGGGACTTAAAGAAGATAGGATTTTGATAGTTGCGTTTTATTGCTCTTCGTAAGATTTTCCATCTGTAAACACAAGACCTGTAAACATGAGTATTCATATTTCTTAGAATGTCCTGCCCTTTATTCCTTCATACTCTATTGTCCTTTACTTTCTCTCAAGTATGGTACATTTTAATTTCCTAAAATAAATTTAGGAGAATGACTAGGAAAATTCTATAGGTTTTAGTTTTCTTTTTAACTTTAAAAGCTTGGTGTTAAAATATAATTATTATAAGTTATTTTTCTATCTTCTGAAATAGCTACCCTTGGTGAGATTATGGACTCTTTGACACTGGTAATCATACAATGGTCTATAATAGTTTGTGACAGATGATTATTAAGTGTCAGACAGTGAAGATCCAGTTCATCAAATTGTTGGTGCCATGAAATCTCTACAATAATTAGACTGTAGAAGCTGCAAGTAATATTTGTCTTTCCCCCTAAGAGCTAGTTCTTAAAATCACACCACAGGATGCGTATATTTTTAATATTTAGCAAAACAAATACAGAATGAAGTTAGATTTGAAATCAAGAGATAGTAAAATGGGCAGATATGCAAATTAAGTAATTTGCTGGGATGACTAATGGAGATCTTACATTCCTTTGTAAAGATATTCTTTAGATTTTAATCATTTTCATTTGGGAGATACCTATTTTTTTCCCTCTTAAAAAGTGTCTGCTTTTTGTAACTGTTCTGGGAAGAGAGGAAGCCGTGCACATGTCCTTGCTTCTGCTGTGACAGAGTTGATGTTCACTAGACCAATTGCCTATAAACAGCTTGTCCTTGGGAATACCAACTCTTAGACAACAAAGTCTATTTTAAAAAATAATGTAATGCTGTAATGTTGTACGTGCCTGTACTTTCAAACCTAAACAAAACCATAGTTACTTTGTGAGACATATATTCCTTGGTTCATATTCCCAATCTCGATGTCATTTAATTTTTTTGGGGGAGTGGTTGACTTGGAAACATTTTTTGTATATTTCAGTGTAAATGTATGTTGAAGCTACTGTGAATATCTATTTAAAAATTCAATGCCTGTAATTGTATGGTAAACTTCTTTTATCTGAAAATAAACTGAAAAATGTGAAGAAAAATACTTTTTAGATGTCAACATTTGAGTGGGTGATATGACTCAGCAGATTAAAGTGCTTGTGGTGCAAACCTGATGACCAGAGTTCTCTCTGGAACCCGCCTGGTGAAAGGAAAAAACAACTAATGCGTGAACTGTCCTCTGACCTCCACATGAACAGTGTGACTTGTGTGTGTACAAGCATGCAGTACACACAGATGCACAAAAGAGAAAGGGAAGAAGGAAAGAGAATGGAAAGAAAAAGAAAGAACTTTTAATAGTGCCATTTGTCTGTATATAAAGAGTCAACATTGTGTTGGAATTGCAGAATTTAGAACTTATGGAACATTTAATCATTGTGATTATGTAGCAAGTTACTTTGTATTAGTTAGCTCATACTTATAATTTGTTTCTTAGTTCATGTTTATAAACTGTTATTTTATTTTTTTGTGGAAAATAAATATTTCTGAATTGAACTACTGTTTTTCTATATATTCATCTTAAATGTATCCAAAATTACTTTAATTTCCTCTTTCAGATGTCTTTTTCTGTTGAGTTGTACTTAAATTTTTCTTTTGAGGAAATAATAGGGAAATATGTAAGTTGCCAGTAATCCCATCTTGTGAAATGCCAAGAATATCTGGGATTATTAGAATACAGAATCTTTGTGGACCTAGTGCTTTCCCCATCTGCCTCCTCTGTTTTGCAGGTGTGTCTTCCCCAAAGACACATGGCTGTATAGTAGATAAGCCACCTGGTACTTATGGGTCCTGATGCTGTGCAACATTCCTCCTTTACAAGTTCATGTACTAGAGTGATAGTAGTGATGGCCTGTCATTCTTGGCTTCAAGTAAGGGGCCAGAAGTCATAACACAGGCACTGGTGTGCAGTCAGAATGGAGACAGTAGCCAACAAAAATCATGTCTACTTCTGCAGATGCTGAAGTTATTGGATCTGTAAACTTGGTAATACACAATTGAGTTAACTTTCTTCTGAGGATTTTACCCTGCTCAGAAGACTAGTTAATGACTAGAGAGCTCCTAGCATGGCAATATTTGTATCAAAAATATTTTGGGGGCACAGTGAGTAAAGAGTGCTTACTGCCTAACCATGAGGACCTGAGTTCAAATCTTGACACCCACATATAAAAAATTACATATTCTAACTAGAAGGTGAAGACAGAAGGATCTTGGGAGCTTGCTGGTCAGCCAGCCTACCCAAAATTGCAAGACTTAGGTTCAATGAGAGAGTCTGTCTCAGGGTAATAAGGTAGAGAGAGGTAGAACAGGAGACCCAGAGCCACCTTCTGTCCTCTGCACATGTGCACAAGCATGCACGCCTGTGTATGCACATGCACAACTTTTAAAACAAGTATTCTCGAAGTGTCTAGTAAATGCTATAACTCCTACTAGAAAATATGCCTTATGATGTTTTTCTTTCTATTTGTGTGTGTGTGTAACTTGCTATAGCTTTTATAAGATAGCTTCAGATGTCTTTGGTATATTGAATGACAAATAATGACAACTTTATATTACTATGATTTCTTTACAAGTGATGAATCACAAGGCTCAGATAAGGGTGAAATAATTTATTCAAGGTGGCAGTTAGAAGTAGTACAAAGTAGCATTTGGGGATTGTAATACAGGTCTTCTGTCCATTAGCTAGTGTTCCTACTAGTATTGACACCTACATCCAGTTTTGGATTTACTTTGAACATAACAAAAGTAGCACTTACTACTTCCTAAGTAATTATCTTCAAATTAAACAAGATCAGCAGCATAGTAAGCCAACTGTTTTCTATTAGAGTTATGGTATTGGGTATATAAAATACAAAGAAATGGTAGTGATATGACTTCTCATAATGGTTTATTTAGGATGGTTCCAGTTTATTGATATTCCTTTTCATTCCTTAATCTTTCCCAGCTTTAAAAAAATTAATCAAATTCTATGGTTTGTGAAAGAAGGCTTCGTTTTCAGATTTGTCAAGAATGCCCCCTATTGGTAAGCTGTACCTGCATAATGTATAAACTATTCAGATAAGAATTCTGATTGGGGTAACTTTAGTATACTACTTTAGTATAAACCAGATAAAGATAGTAAATGAACATGGTAGTTTCTAGTTCCTAGCTGTGTAGCCTAGAAGGTACTGTTCCACAGATCCAGTACAGATTCTAGGCTGCCATCATGATGGTGTATTTATAGAAATGTGTATTCCAAGCAGCCATCTGGAAATATGCCTTAATAGGGAACACTATAAATGGTCGAGCATACATCAAATTTTGGAAGCCACTAGTGTGGTAGAGTCTGGTTTTCTTGCATAAGTCTAGGTTTGATTTTTTAATATTCATATTTAGATTATGTATGTGCACCATGTGAGTATCAAAGAAGGGTGTCAGTCCCCATGGAACCAGACTTGTAGGTGGTTGTGGGGTAGGTACAGGGCCTGGAACCTGGATCCTTTACAAAAGCACTAAGTGTGCTTAACCACTGTGCCATCTCTCCAGCCCCAAAATGTGGATTTTGCTTAACTCCCAGAAACATTATGTGAAAATTTAAAAAATTAACTTTTCAGTTGCTGCTTTTTCTAGAAAATAGCAACAGGAACAACTACCTGCTGAGAGCTACTTTATTAAAGAAACATTTAATTAGTTTTCTCTCCCATATGAAGTATCAAACTTCACATGGCTTATTGAACCTATTTAAACTTATTTCTTGTTGACAAGCTATATTTTTTTAATGATCCACTGTGGATAAGTTAAAGAGATTATAGCCATTAGTTGTACCTCTAAGCTTACAAAACTCCACACATTATCACACCCTCATAACCTTGGTTTAATCTGTTTGAACTACATGAACCATAGTGCACCTGGATACTGCTTTGACAGGTTGAACAACCTACAGCAATATTTAATTATAGATGGCTTTCACTATGACATTATATATATAAATGTATATATATATATATATAATTTTGCTTCTCTTACTATTTTTCTTGCCATTATAGAAAAGTTATTAATCTCCATTTAGATCTTTAGATCAGTGGTTCTCAACCTTCCTAATGTTATGACCTTTTAGTACAGTTACTCATGTTGTGGTGACCACAACCAAAAAATTATTTTTGTTGCTACTTCATAACTATAAGTTTTCTACTGTTATGAATCTTAATGTAAATATTTTTGGAAATAGAGGTTTGTCACCACAGGTTGAGAACCGCTAATTTAGATGGCAAGGACACTGATTTGTTATGGTCACACAACTCAGAGTTGTGATTCCGAGTTAGAATCTTTCTACCAACATCAGTGTTACTTTCTCAGTAACATACTGGCTTTTGGGCAGAGGAAGCAGAGCAGGTATAGGAAAAAGAAGGGAGAAGAAAGGAGAAACAGGAGGAAAAGGGAAAGAGGATATCTTAGTCAGATGTTTTTTGTAGTGATGAAGCACCATGACCAAAAAGCAAGTTGGGGAGGAAAGGGTTTATTTGGCTTACACTTCCATATTGCTCACCAAAGGAAGTCAGGACAGGAGCTCAAGTAGGGCAAGAACCTGGAAACAGTAACTGATACAGAGACCATGGATGGTTGCTGCTTGCTGGCTTGCTTTTCGTGACTTGCTCAGCCTGCCTTATAGAACCCAGGACTCAGACCATGAATGATACCACTTACTGTGGGCTGGCTCTCCCCTGTTGATCACTAATAGAGAAAATGCCCTACAGCTAACACGCCCACAGCTTTAGAAGTCATGTAAGTGTGCATCTGCACTAAGATGAAAGCTGGTAAAATGCTGCATTTTCTCCTGAAGATATTGCTGTGTTTGAGGCATGCACCATGGATGTTGAAAACAACACCTACATATTTCATGAAGAAGAGAAACAGGAAGCCAAAAGTAAATGGGAGTTTTGGGCTAATAAGATATCCTGAACCTAAGTACCAGTGACTCAAAAATAATAGAACCTTAGAGGGGTTGAAGATAAACCAGAATTTAGCCAGGCGTGATTGGGTAACAATGACTAGCTCCTAGTCTACCTTCATAATAGAAATGAGCAAATATCTTTAGGAGAAGATAGTTCTCTAGGGTGCTCTAGATCATTTTTATATATGTTAACTGGAATTTGACAAAAAAAAAAAAAAACATATCAATCACTGTTATAGTTGTAACAATGGAAAAAGTTTTAAAATATTGTAGGAATTACCAAAATGTAACACAGAGACAAGAACTGAACATGTGCTGTTGAATAAATGGCAAATGGTGGGATCTAGAAAAGATCATTCTGAGTGAAATATCCCAGAAGGAGAAAGACAAACATGGGATATACTCACTTATATAGACCTATAAGATATGATAAACATAATGAAATCTATACACCTAAAAAAGATAATCAATTGAGCGGACATGGGGTAAGATGATCAATCCTCGTTTAGAAAGACAGATGGGATGTGCATTGAACGTATGACAGGAGTCTACTGAGCGCATCTGAAAGACTCTAACTAGCAGTGTTTTCAAAGCAAAGACTCATGACCAAACCTTTGGCAGAGTACAGGGAATCATAAGAAAGAAGGGGAGTTAGTCTGATGGGGAAAGGATAGGAGCTCCACAAGGACCAAATATATCTGGGCACAGGGTCTTTTCTGAGACTGACATTCAACCAAGGACCATGTATGGATATAACCTAGAACCTCCACTCAGATGTAGCCTGTGGTAGCTCAGTAACCAATTGGTTTCCCAAAGTGAGGGGAACAGGGACTATTTCTAACAGGAACTCGATGACTGGCTCTTTGGTCTCCCCACCCCCGAAGGGAGGAGCAGTCCTGTTAGGCCACAGAGGAGGGCTTTGCAGCCAGTCCTGAAGATACCTGATAAAACAGGATCAGATGAATGGGGAGGAGGTCCCCCCCATCAGTGGACTTGGAAAGGGGCACGGTGGAGATGAGGGAGGGAGGGAGGGACTGGGAGGGAATGAGGGATAGGGACACGGCTGGGATACAGAGTTAATAAAATGTAACTGATAAAAAAAAAAAAAAAAAAAAAAAAAAACAAAGGTCTGACTAACATTGGAATCCTAAGAGGACATTAGAGCAAACATGCAAACAACACAAATCCATGATGCTTGAGTTCTGTTTAATTGATGTCACAGCTAGGGCATTAGGGCACTTCAGAGACCCCCAAGAGATGAAAATATGGAGCCAAGCCTATGAGGTACTCCTAACATTGCTAAAACTGTATTGAACCACTGGTGATCCTGTTAAAATTTGTGTTCTGATTCAGTACTTCTGGTGAGAGCTAAGACTGAATTTCTAATGCAATGCTGTTGGTCCTGCGATGATACTTTTAGTAGAAAAACTAAACCATCGGAGAACATCAGTACTGCCCAGGACTGTAAAGGTAAAGATTCCTAGGTCCCACCCATGAGATGGATCTCCCCCAGCTCCTGTACTTCTTCTGTATGTGTACAGGAGGAATTCATGACAGATGAATCTAATCAAGTTTAACAAAAAAAATCTCTAGCCTGATGTTCACACATGAGGACACTGTATCCAATAGGCAGTGTGACCTCTATCTGTTCCTCCAGGAAAGTTCATTAGCTGGTGAAGCATTTTCAACAGGAACATTTTCTGGTGTGTAGTCCCCTTTGCTGATTGGGGACTGCAATCTGCATTTTGAGTGGACCATGGGGATTTCATTAACACACAGCTCAGAACTTAGTGTGGAGCAGCCTGTGTGATGAATAGGGTCTGCGCTTCTTCTTGAAGCACTATCACATCATATATCAGCTTTATGTCAAATGAACTGATGGTTTTATGGCCTTTCCTTTCAATTTGATAGGCCCCTTGTCATGGTTTCTTTTTAATATGGCCAGAGGGCATTTTTTGGTGGTGGTGACACAGTGATTTATAAAACCACGTTACACATCAGCCACATATATGTAAATCAGAAACATTTCTTTCTGGAAGAAATTGTCTTTGCTATTCTGTGATAAATAGGTACGTATTCAGTAGGCAGGCATTCATTGTGACAGACTTGAATTCTCATTGCTGTGTGCCATATGATCAAGCAATTAGGGGAAAGTACTCTCCAACAGTTGGGTCTTTCCAACTGTAAGACTTGCAGCATTCAAGTAAAGAGCCAACATGACTCTCATTATGCTGGAGAATGGTTGCTGGAGACACCTGAAAATCAGCCTAAATGATGAAGGGAAAAGAGATGCTTAAAGGGAGCATTGCAAACAAAAAAGAAATAGAACCTGTTTTTACCTGTTTTTTACCTTTTTTACCTGTTTCAGAATTGCTATATAATTTACTACTACCTGTCTTATTTAGTCCTCAAAACATTCTGAAAGGTGGAAATTGCTGTCTAACAAAAAAGTGAACCTAAAGTGAACTTATTCAAGAGTTGAACATAGATCAGACTAACTCTAAAACCCATGATCTCTCTGCTATTCTACTGCATCACAAAATACCTTCAGATCACTATTTGAATTATGTCTCTGTGATAGCAGCTTTGTAGAGAAAAGACTACAGTGCTTAGCAATTGCACATACCATCTGCATCCTGGGCCCAGCCATGAATTTGTGGAGACAGTATCAGAAGTATTAATGCTACTAGCTGTACAGTAATGACAGCTGCTTTGGAAACTGACACAGTTTCCACATATCTACAGGACCATATATCCAAGAGTCTGCTTGGACTTACAGACTGAGTTTAGGGACAGGCAGGGCAACTTAGTGAGACTGTCTCAAAGTAAATCTTAGTAGGAAAGTTGAGGATATATCTCAGTTGTAAAATGTCTACTTAGAATGCTAAGGTTCAGGGTTCAATCCTGAAACACCTCAAAAAAACAAAGATGCTGAAATTCCTAGATAGGATGAAACAAAACATTAAAAGAAAACTCATTGGTTGACAGAAATGGTGTCAAATAATGTTCATACTTAGCTGCTTGAACAAAATAAAGTTATATGTAAACTTTAATATTACTCAGAAGTCATTAGTAACATAAAAATATGGGTTTGTTTGCATTACTATTATGTGCTAAATATTTGTTATAAGGATGGACAACAACTTTTATACACTGAATATTTGCAAATTATTTTAAAATATATTGTCTTCATAACACTTCACTCAAGTTAGCAGGTGTTATTTGACCCATTCTTAGACAGGAAATTGAGGCTCAAAACCTGGGAGCCAACCCACAGAAATACTCACACAGACAGTACTGGCAGGACAAGCTGCCATATTCTAAATCCCTTGTTCTCATTGCTCAGGAAAATATTTATTTTTAAAACTACATTTATGCTCTCTGAAATCTCTGTATCCAAACAAGAAGACACTTATCCTAATAATTTCAGTTGTAAACATTTTCAAAAAGATAAGATAATATTTTTCTCAAATATTTGATTTGAGACTCCTATATAATATTCAGAATTTTATTCTGAATTGGAGATTGCAAATCTGTTCATTTCATTCTGTCTTTTCTCAATAAATAGAAAACCAGAGGCCAACATTTGGCATACAGGAGAAAAGGTTCAGTGCCTCCGACCTCTATTTTAGTTAAAACATAAAAGCAGGATGATTCACAAAACAAAATAGGAACCAGGAAAAGAGACTAGATCTGGATTTTCCTGGCAGATGAGGGAAGGAAACAAAGAGAAGGTGTCACTTGAAAGACTGCTTTCGAAAGTGTATTCTAGAAGTTCTTTTCCATGAAGAACACTTGGAAGCGTCTGTCCCGAGGCAGCCAGCTGTGCGTCAAAGTCTATGAAAGAGAGAGTTCAAACTGTGAGAAGAGGAGCAATAACACGAAACAGTGCTATTATAGCAGACAAGAAAGAAGAAATCCCTTTGGACATTCCCTTGGTCTGAAGCCTAGCATTTGAAGGATTATATGGTCTCTCCAGGTGGTGATAGCCCCACTTCAGAGGTGCTTAGGACAATCAGGAGACTTTGGTGACCAGAAGTGACTGGGTCATTTGGGAATATGGAAAAGTTGCATGAAACATAAACTTTAAAATATCTCTTTTTCCCTACCATGCTCAGCCAAATACATAAAAGTATGTTAAATGGAAGCATCACACAGATGTTCTAATTAGATCCATACTGCATGTTTATAAAGTGAAATCGTTATCCCCATTTTACAAAAGAAGAAAGAAGCTTATAGAGGGGAAGACACCTTTTCATAGTGTTGCTTGAAAAACTGGAGTTAGAATGCAGACTCTAATTCAGCTATAAAGCTGGGGCCAGATAAGAAAAAATATTCCGTGCCTTGGAAAGCGTCACGGTTCTGGCGGCGTCTGGTGAGCTCTCGCTGGCCCTTGAAAATCCAGGGGAGAGGGTGTAAATCTCGCGCCTGGTCATACCCATATCCGCAGCAGGTGTTCAAGGTGAACAGCCTCTGGCATGTTGGAACAATGTAGGTAAGGGAAGTCAGCAAACCGGATCCCTAACTTCGGGATAAGGATTGGCTCTAAGGGCTGGGTCGGTAGGGCTGGGGCACGAAGCAAGGCTGGGCGCGCAGGGCAGGGCACGCGCCGTGGCTGAACAAGGCGCTGCAGCCACCTCCCACCCACTTCTGATAAGAACTGATAGACTAAGATCAGAAAGAAGGAGAGGAGGACCTCCCCTATCAGTGGACTTGGGGAGGGGCATGCATGCAGAAAGGGGGGGGAAGGGGGGGAAGGGTAGGACCGGGAGGGGAGGAGGGAGGGGTTTATGGGGGGATACAAAATGAATAAAGTGTAATTAATAAAAGTTTAAAAATAAAGAAAGAAAGAAAAAAGAAAAAAATATTGCATTTGTACCATATAAATAATTTTAATTCAGGGTGTTCAGCTAGGAAACACCTGCTAGATAAGCAAGAATCATCTTGGTTGACAAAAACACTGAAGCAAGTCCATATGCACACAGGTAACGAATAGGATCTACAAAGCCTGATGTTAAAGTAGAAATGGACATATGATAGACAGGTAAGAACTCTCAAAAATGAGCAAATATTATTATTATTTTTTAATTTTTTATTAATTACACTTTATTCATTTTGTATCCCCCCATAGGCCCCTCCCTCCTCCCCTCCCAGTCCCACCCTCCCTCCTCTTTCTGCATGCAAGTCCACTGATAGGGGAGGTTCTCCTCTCCTTTCTGATCTTAGTCCATCAGTTCACATCAAAAGTGGCTGCATTGTCCTCTACTATGGCCTGGTAAGGCTGCTCCCCCACAGGGGGAGGTGATCAAAGAGCAGGCCAATCAGATTATGTCAGAGGCAGTCCCTCTGCTCATTACTATGTAACCCACTTGGACACTGAATTGCCATGGGCTACATCTGTGCAGGGGTTCTAGGTTATCTCCATGAATAGTCCTTGGTTGGAGTATGAGTCCCTGGGAAGTTCCCTGTGTTCAAATTTTCTTGTTCTGTTGCTCTCTTTGTGGAGACCCTGTCCTCTCCAGCTCTTACTATTTCCCACTTCTTACATAAAATTCCATTCACTCTACCCGACAGTTGCCCATCAGGCTCAGCATCTGCTTTGATAGTCTGTAGGGCAGAGGCTTTCAGAGGCCCTCTGTGGTAGGTTCCTAGTTTGTTTCCTGTTTTCTTCTTCTGGCTTTCAGTATTCCTCTGTAGAAGGTTCCTAGGTTGTTTCCTGTTTTCTTCTTCTGATGTCCATCCTCTGCCTTTCAGGATGGGGATTGACCGTTTTAGTTAGGGTCCTCTCTCTTGCTTAGTTTCTTTAGATGCACAGATTTTAGTGGGTTTGTCCTATGTTGTATGTCTATATGAGTGAGTATATACTGTATGTGTCTTTTTGCTTCTGGGACAACTCACTCAGGATGATCCTTTCCAGGTCCCACCATTTACCTGCAAATTTCATGATTTCCTTATTTTTCATTGCTGAGTAATATTCCATTGTATAGATGTACCACAATTTCTGCATCCATTCTTCAGTTGAGGGGCATCTGGGTTGTTTCCAGCTTCTGGCTATTACAAATAAAGCTGCTACAAACATGGTTGAGCTAATGTCCTTTTTTGTGTACTTGAGCCTCTTTTGGATATATGCCCAGGAATGGTATGGCTGGATCTTGGGGAAGCGCTATTCCTAGTTGTCTGAGAAAGCGCCAGATTGATTTCCAGAGTGGTTGTACCAGTTTACATTCCCACCAGCAGTGGAGGAGAGTTCCCCTTTCTCCACAATCTCTCCAACACGTGTTGTCACTTGAGTTTTTCATCTTGGCCATTCTGATGGGTGTAACCTGAAATCTCAGGGTTGTTTTGATTTGCATTTCCCTAATAACTAATGAGGTTGAGCATTTCTTTAAGTGCTCCTCTGCCATTTAATATTCCTCTACAGAGAATTCTCTGTTTATCTCTGTTCCCCATTTTTTAAGTGGATTACTTGGTTTGCTGCTTTTCGCTTTCTTTAGTTCTTTATATATACTGGATATGAGTCCTCTGTCATAAAGGGTTGGTGAAGATTCTTTCCCATTCTGTAGGCAGTAGCTTTGTTTTGATGACGGTGTCCTTTGCTTTGCAGAAGCTTTTCAGTTTCATGAGGTCCCATTCATTGATTGTTGCTCTTAGAGCCTGTGCTGTTGGTGTTTTGTTCAGGAAGTTTTCTCCTGTACCAATGAGTTCTAGGGTATTCCCCACTTTTTTTTCTAGCCGATTTAATGTGTCTGGTTTTATGTTGAGGTCTTTGATCCACTTGGACTTCAGTTTTGTGCAGGGTGATAAGTATGGATCTATTTGCATTTTTCTACATGTAGACATCCAGTTGGACCAGCACCATTTGTTGAAGATGCTATCTTTTTTCCATTGTATGGTTTTGGTGTCTTTGTCAAAGATCAGTTGTCCATAAGTGTGTGGGTTTATTTCTGGGCCCTCTGTTCGGTTCCATTGATCCATCATTCTGTTTCTATGCCAGTACCATGCAGTTTTTAAAACTGTTGCTCTATAGTACAACTTAAGATCAGGGATGGAGATACCTCCAGAAGATCTTTTATTGTAGAGGATTGTTTTAGCAATTCTTGTTATTCCATATGAAGTTGAGAATTTTTCTTTCCAGGTCTGTAAAGAATTGTGTTGGTAATTTGATGGGAATTGCATTGAATCTGTAGATTGCTTTTGGAAAGATGGCCATTTTTACTATGTTAATCCTGCCAAGCCATGAGCATGGGAAATCTTTCCATCTTCTGATATCTTCTTCTAATTCTTTCTGCAGAGACTTGAAATTTTTTTCATACAAGTCTTTGACTTCCTTCCTTAGGGTTACTCCGAGGTACCTTATGTCATTTGTGGCTATTGTGAAGGGTGTTGTTTCCCTAATTTCTTTCTCAGCCCTTTTGTCTTTTGTATACAGGAGGGCTACTGATTTTTTTTAGTTAATTTTGTATCCGGCCACTTTGCTGAAGGTGTTTATCAGCTGTAGGAGTTCCCTGGTAGAGAATTTGGGGTCACTCAGGTATACTATCATATTATCTGCAAATAGTGATAATTTGACTTCTTCCTTTCCAATTTGTATCCCCTTGATCTCCTTCAACTGTTTTATTGCTCTAGCAAAGACTTCCATAACTATGTTGAAGAGATATGGAGAGAGTGGGATGTCCCTGATTTCAGTGGGATTGCTTTAAGTTTCTCTCCGTTCAGTTTGACGTTGGCTATAGGCTTGCTGTATATCGCCTTTACTATGTTTAGATATGTGCCTTGTATCCCTGATCTCTCCAACACTTTAAACATGAATGGATGTTGGATTTTGTCAAATGCTTTTTCACCATCTAGGGAGATTATCACATGGGTTTTTTCTTTCAGTTTGTTAATATGGTGGATCACATTGATGGATTTCCGTATATTGAAGCAACCCTGCATACCTGGGATGAAGCCTACTTGGTCATGGTGGATGATATCTTTGATGTGTTCTTGTATTTGGTTTGCGAGTATTTTGTTGAGTATTTTTGCATCGATGTTCATAAGGGAGATTGGCCTGAAGTTCTCTTTTTTTGTTGGGTCTTTGTGAGGTTTAGGTACCAAGGTGACTGTGGCTTCATAGAATGAGTTTGGTAATGTTCCTTCAGTTTCTATTTTGTGGAATAGTTTGAAGAGAACTGGAGTTAGCTCTTTTTTGAATGTCTGGTAGAATTCTGCGCTGAAACCATCAGGTCCTGGGCTTTTTTTGGATGGGAGACTTTCGATGACTGCTTCTATTTCCTTGGGAGATATAGGACTATTTAATTGATTTACCTGGTCCTGATTTAGCTTTGGTAAGTGGAATCGATCAAGAAAATTGTCCATTTCATTTAAATTTTCAAATTTTGTTGCGTGTAGACTTTTGAAGTAAGTCCTAATGATTGTTTGGATTTCCTCAGTGTCTATAGTTATGTCCCCCTTTTCATTTCTGATTTTGTTGATTTGGATGGTGTCTCTCTGCCTTTTAGTTAGCTTGGCTAAGGGTTTGTCTATCTTGTTGATTTTCTCAAAGAACCAGCTCTTGGTTTCATTGATTCTTTGAATTGTTTTATTTGTTTCTAGTTGATTGATTTCAGCCCTGAGTTTGATTATTTCCAGCTGTCTACTCCTTTTTGGTGTGTCTGCTTCTTCGTTTTCTAGGGTTTTTAAGTGAGCCATTAAGTTGCTTGAATGTGCTGTCTCAAATTTCTTCTTGAAGGCACTTAGTGCTATGAACTTTCCTCTTAGGACTGCCTTCATTGTGTCCCACAAGTTTGGGTATGTTGAGTCTTCATTTTCATTGAGTTCTAGGAAGATTTTAGTTTCTTTCTTTATTTCTTCACTGACCCAGCTGTCTTTTAGTAGCAAGTTGTTCAGTTTCCATGTATGTGTATGCCTTTTGCTATTTCTGTTGTTACTGAGGTCCAGCTTTATTCCATGGTGATCAAACAGGATACAAGGGATTATTTCAATCTTCTTGTATCTGTTGAGGCTTGCTTTGTGACCAACTATGTGGTCTATTTTGGAGAAGGTTCCGTGAGGTGCTGAGAAGAAGGTAAATTCTTTCGTGTTTGGGTGTAAGGTTCTGTAAATGTCTGTTAGGTCCATTTGATTCATGACCTCTGTTAGAGATATTGTTTCTTTGTTTAATTTCTGTTTAGTTGACCTGTCCTTTGTTGAGAGTAGGGTGTTGAAGTCTCCCACTATTAGTGTGTGGGGATCTATGTGTGCTTTAAGTTTTATCAATGTTTCTTTCACAAATGTGGGTGCCCTTGTATTTGGGGCATAGATGTTCAGGATTGTGATGTCTTCTTGGTGGAATTTTCCCTTGATGAGTATGAAGTGTCCTTCCCCATCTCTTTGTTTAATTTTGGTTGAAAGTCTATTTAATCAGATATTAGAATGGCTACTCCTGCTTGCTTCTTGCATCCATTTGCTTGGAAAGCCATCTTCCATCCTTTTACCCTCAGGTAATGTCTATCTTTGTGACTTAGATGTGTTTCTTGTATACAACAGATTGCTGGGTTTTGTTTACGCATCCATTCTGTTAGTCTGTGTCTTTTTATTGGAGAATTAAGTCCATTGATATTGAGAGAGATTAATGACCAGTGGCTGTTAGATCCTTTGAATTTGATGTTGGCTGTGGTCATACGGTTGTGTGCTTGGTTGCTCTTTGTTTTACTGTAGTGGGGTTATTTATTTCCTGTGTTTTCTTGAATGTAGCTAGTTTTCTTGAGTTGTATTTTCCCTTCTAGTGTCTTCTGTAATGCTGGATTTGTTTGTAGGTATTGTTGAAATTTGTTTTTGTCATTGAATATCTTGTTTTCTCCGTCTATGAGGACTGAGAGTTTTGTTGGGTATAGTAGCCTGGGCTGACATCTGTGTTCTCTTAGGGTCTGCATGATATCCACCCAGGACCTTCTGGCTTTCATAGTCTCTGTTGAAAAGTCAGATGTGATTCTAATGGGTTCTTTTGATTCTAATGTTACTTGGCCTTTTTCTCTTGCAGCTTTTAGTATTTTTTCTTTGTTCTGTATACTTACTGTTTTGATTATTATGTGGCGGGAGGATTTTCTTTTCTGGTCTAATTTATTGGGTGTTCTATAGGCCTCTTGTATTCTTATTGGCCTCTCCTTTAAGTTGGAGAAATTTTCTTCAATGAATTTGTTGAAAATGTTTTCTGGGCCTTGGTGCAGGGAATCTTCTTTTTCCTCTATTCCTATTATTCTTAGGTTTTGTCTTTTTATGTTGTCTTGAATTTCTTGAACGGTCTGTGTCAGGAATGTTTTAGATTTAACATTTTCATTGACAGATACATCTATTTCTTCCATTGTATCTTCCACACCTGAGATTCTTCCTTCCATTTCTTGTAGCCTATTGTTTATGCTAACCTCTGTAGTTTCTGCTTTCTTCCCTAAGTTCTTTCTCTCCACAATTTCTTCCATTTGTGTTTTTTTTTTAATTTTTCCAATTCTAATACTCCAACCAAGGACTATGCGTGGAGATAACCTAGAACCCCTGCACAGATGTAGACCATGGCAGTTCAGTATCCAAGTGGGTTCCATTGTAATAGGAACAGGAACTGTCTCTGACAAGAACTGATTGGACTGCTCTTTAATTACCTCCCCCTGATAGGGGAGCAGCATTACCAGGCCACAGAAGAAGACAATGCAGCCACTCTTGATGAGACCTAATTGACTGGGATCAGAAGGAAGGAAAAGAAGACTTCCCCTATTAGTGGACTTGGGGAGGGGCATGCATGCAGAGGATGGAGGAAGGGAGGGATTGGGACGGGAGGAGAGAGGGAACCACAGGAGGGATACAAAGTGAATAAAGTGTAATTAATAAAGAATTAAAAAAACTTAATCCCAAGGTATTTGCCTCTATAAAACTCTACTTGCTCCTTGTAAGGCCCATCTTACATTCTGTTAGTTACTTTTCTTGTTACTATTACAAATCCAAAAATGAAAGAAAGAAAAAAAAAGCAAGCTAAGGATGGAAGAGTTGGAGGGTACGTTGGAGACAAAGAAGCTGAAGCATGTGGTGATTAGTAATATTCCATTCTCAGTCAGGAAGCAAAGAGAGAACAATGTTTGTGCTCAACTCTCTTTTTCATTCAGCCCAGGACCCTAACCCATGGAATGGTGCTGGCCATATTCAGGGTGACTCTTTCTCAATAAAATATTTCTGGAAATACTGTTAATAGACACACCTAGGAAGGTATCTTATGCTGATTCTAAACCCAGCCATGTTAACAAGATTCATTATATCAAAGAGCTATAATTACTGTATTAAGATCTAGTGATTATATACATGCAAAAAAATTAGCTACCCAATAATGAGTTCCTGAATGTTATTTTGCATATGCTTTCCCTTTTCTTTTTATGGTTTTTGTTGTTAGCATCTTTTAGTATGTAATTGATCAGCATTACATTTCTAGGCTCTACAGAAAAGGGCTGAGACTATATGAAATGTGAAGAATGAGTAATGGTTAACACCTATTGCAGTGGTTATTCAGTCTCTGTGAAATCTCCAGAAATACAGACTTGAACAGTGGGCAGCTAAGAAGGCTAGAAATGCTTGAGGAGAAAGAAAGGAAGTTAACTGGAGGAAAGGAAGAAAGGAGAACCAGGAAGAAACTGTATTCTTTCAAAACTATCAAGTCAGGGCTCGAGATATAACCTAGTTGTAGGCGTGGGTCAAATGTGCAGGGCCCTGGGTTTGATTGTAACACACACACACACACACACACACACACACACACACGTACAGATAGAAAGAGACAGAGACACATAGAAACAGAGCAACAAAGAGACTGACGGAGGAGAGAGAGACAAGAGAGAGGGAGAGAGTGCGGTAGGTTGAGTGAGAAATGTACCTCTGAGGATTATTGGTGAGTCGAGAAAGTGTGGACTTACTGTGGGAATGTGTGCTGGGGACTGGGTTAGAGAATTTGTATATTGCTTCACCCTATTTGCAGATAGCTCTTGCTCCTGATGTGATCTCTCAACTTCCCAGTCCTGCCTTTTGCTGCCATGCCTCCCCACCTTAATGCACTCTTTTCTTCTGGAACCATAAGCCAAAATACATTTCCTAAATTCCTTTGGGTCATAGTGTTTTTCAGAGCAATAGGAAATACAGGCAAGAAGGAAGAAAAGGGGGGAGAAAGGAAAAAATAAACACCAATCCTTTCTCGATGTGTAGTGGGTGTGAGGTAATTTACTTGTTTGTAAGTCATTTAATAGAGTCAGATCAAGGCCAGGTAATGGTATCCTGCATTTTAATCACCTGTTAAACATCACTGGCATCGAATTGTCATCAAAAGATTATTTCTGAATGTGGATCATATTATGTAGGACTTAATTTTGTTTGATTTTTGTTTTCATTTTGTTGTTGTTTTGAGGCAGACTGACTTGGACTCACTATGTAGTTCAGGCCGGCCTTGAACCTGCAGTTTATATTTCAGCCTCCTGAGCCACCATGCCTGGTTTATTAACATTCTTAATTAAAATTCTAAGATTACTTTGAATATGTATATGGCAGTAATTTTCTTTTTTATTTTTATTTATTATTTATTACAGTTTATTCACTTTGTATTCCAGCTGTAGACCGCTTCCTCATCTCCCAGTCCCACTCTCTTCCTTCTTCTCCCCCTGTGCCCCTTCCCTAGTCCACTGATAGGGGAGGTCCTCCTCCCCTACTATCTGACCCTAGCCTATCAGGTCTCATCAGTACTGGCTATATTGTTTTCCTCTGTGGCGTAGCAAGGCTGACCCCACCAGGAGGAGGTAATCAAAGAGCTTGTCACTGGGTCCATGTAGAGACTGCCCCTGACCCTGTAACTAGGGAACTCACATGGAAACTGAGGTGCCTATGAGCTACTAATGGAAAAGCCTGAAGTACTTAAAATATTTCAAGTATTTGAAATTTAAACACTTTGAAAAATGTAAGAGAAATAGATGCGTTCATAATGGGGCAGAAGCCTAGTATTCAGTCACGTATTGAGACCTATGGCCATGGCTATATAAACTTTATATCTGTTTTTTATTTTATTTAACTGATCTATTAAAGTGTGTAGGTTTATATTTACACTGTGTGAAATAATGCTGCTGGAGGAATCTTATATATATTTTGTGGGTTTTGTTTCTTTAAATTAGACTACTACAGTAAAGGTTGTAGCCCTTTTAAAGATCTTAAAATTGTGTCGTCAAAATTCTAGAAAAAGTAAAATTAGTTCCAACTCAGTGGCTGTCTCTGAAGTCTCTCATCTCTTTACAGGTACACATTAACAGTAGATATTGTCCTTTTAAAAACCATTTTGTTTATTATAATTTTATACATGTATATAAATGATCATAATCACCCTTTATTCCCCTCACTTATCCCCTCCAGCTCCCTCAATATTTATTCTTTTTAGCAAGGGCTGGTCCTAGCACTCAGGAGATAGAGGCAGATGAATCTAATTGAGTTCATGCCAACCTGGTCTATAAAGTCAGTTCCAGGACATTCAGGACTACATAGAGAAACCCTGTGATTTTTTTGTATAGTCCACCCAGTTTAATTAGGGTCTTTGCATGTACATGAATGTAAATTATTTACTGGATCATGGGTAACTAACTTTGCAATTACTACATTCCCTGGAGAAAAATGTCTTTCTCTTCCTCAGCAGTCAGTCACTCCTTTAGCTAGGGACAGGGCTTATGTGCTGTCTCCTATCTGTGCTGGACTGTTGAGGGCTAGAACTTCTTTATTATTATTTGAGTCTTTGCCAAGCCAATAAACAAAAATTATGTTACAGTTTTCATGTAGTTACCAGTGAGGCTAAATGGCTATTGTCAAGATGGCAATTTCTTCATTTTATCATCACTCCAATAGGATCCTAAAACGCAGGTCTAGTAAAAACATGATAAATGAACTAACATGAATCACAACATAACATTGCATTTGACATTGTTTTGTGATGTGAGTGTCAATAACTTTTTCTCGTGTGTTAAACAGAAAGATGTTATTTTATTACCTCTTCTATAACCTTCTTTCTCATGGATCTTAAGGTATGTACAAGCACTTGTGAATCTTGGGGGGACTACCAAGCACATGGTAGACAAGGATATTCCCTAGAGTTTGTCCATGCTCCCTCCCAGTCTTTGATCCTCTTTCACAGGGATATGAAGCCCAAGAGGGTTAAGAAACTTGTCCAAAGCCAAAACAAGTTGATGTCAAGACTAAAACTCAGATCTCTCGTCTTGTTACTCTATCACTAACTCCTGGTTCAAAACTGAACTTGAATGATGGCTGTTATACTTAAACTCACTTTTGAGTGTGTTCCTTCACCTAATTAAGATTTTCAAAACTTTCAGAAGAGAAATTTTACTGTTTATCCTTCCATCACATCACAGTGAGATCAGATACAAGTCTATTATAACTGCTTAGCAGGGGGAGGCTGTGCTTATGTCAGTGTCTCTGCTGGAGTTCATCCTTCCCAGTGAGAAACAGTTCACAAATATCCTTGATGATAGCTTTCGAAATAGCAAAGACCAGGCACGTTTTCAATTCCTTTACATCAGAATTTCTCTGCCCTCATTGACTATATACCACCCTTTTTATTCATAGCTTTGGGGAATTGTTACATGCAAACGCTTGTCTTCACCTTTCAAGGAAATGGTTTTTCTTTTCTCCACTAATACATTTCTTTAATAGTCACGTGATGACTGGGAGTATACTCACTTTTGTCTGATCTTCATTTGGTAGTGTTTGCTTTGTTTCTGTTTAACTTAACACCATGGGAACTTTTATTTCTCATTACAGGAGCAAGTGATTAAAAAACAACACTTTATCCCCCTTCGATTTATAGCACATTTTGGACACAAATGAAAATAGTTTTACTAAATCAAATATAAATATAAATCTCATAAGTCAGGGGTCCTTCTAGCACTTTTTAGAACCCAAATTTAACTCCTCCTCCTAGAGTTAAGTTCATGGAGGAGGAAAGAGAAAGGTAAAACCTACCAACAAGGGTTAATCCTGTTAATCACACCTTTTTTTTTTTCTTTTTCTTCTTTTTTTTTTTTCTTCTGGGGGATCAACTAACCACCAGACAAAGCCATCAAAACAAAATGACCAGAAGATTTCCTATGGACACTCTCACTTCCTGTCTGAATTATTTGCAGAGATTTCCACCAAATAAAATACCCAGAATTGATTTATAGTGGTCAGTGCTTCTTCAGCAGTCTTGATTATCAGTACTAACTCTGGGATCTGTGCCATCCACATGGCTTTAGCAGACAAATAACACCATTATTCTTTAGCTTTCATGCTTGGGTGTAAGCCTCACTCATGGGGAGCTGAGATTTATAGGCAATGTAATTTAGAATTCTAGCCCCATAAGTTAATGCTCCACAAATGTCTTCTTTATCTCTGTGGGGATGATACATGGGCAGCTCCCTGGAACAGCTCCCTTCGTCTCACTTGATCTCTTTGCTTTTGATAAAGGCTTTATTCTGCCAGATTCACTGCTGCTTGCACTAGGGGGGAAGGTGATTTTCTGTTCTCAAAAATGAGATTAATGTCTATGTTGAAACAATGTTTTTGAAATGTCAATTATAGTGAGAATAAATGACCATATAGAGCACTTACTAGGTACTGGACCCTAAGTTGATGCTTTAGAAAATTATATGTGTATATATATATGCATACACATACATATACATATATACACATATATTGGCATGCATATATATCTATATATATAGATACATATATATACATGCTGATTAATTAACTTAATCTGATGCCTTGTATAAATTTACCTATAAATCCACTTATTTCTTTCATTCCCCATGGGATATGCATTTTCGCTTTCTACTTTGTTTATGAGAAGATAAGAGTCTTGGCAAGATTATGCCATTGTTCTAAGAAGTGTCAAAAGGAAGACTGAAAATAGTCTGCTTCTCTGTAGTGTCTGTGTTCTAACCATCACTGTTTATAAATGAATCAAGTTGATACATAGAAGGAAAATCCCACTTGATTTCAGTATAAATAAAGTCCCTTCCTATCTTGGATTTGAATGAATATAGAACATATAAATACATTTTATACTACTTTGTTATTGATTTCTCTCATGTAATTATCCTCATATGATGAATGCTTTATTTTAAGAAAAATCCTTTGAGTTGTGCCTTTTATCAGTGATTCATTTATTAAGTTATTTAATTGGTTTTTAATTTTACACCTGTAGAAATACTTTGCTATATGTTCATGTGAGAGTAGCTCCCCTAAAAATTCTCTAAAGGCTGAATATGAGTGGACATGATGGCCATTACATATCCCTAGATATAAGCAGGCAATCAGATGTAAGGTACTTGTATTTTGTCCCAGTTTCAGAAGTGTCACAGTAACCTTCTGACAGGTCAGGACACATAATATGTTGGTTTATATGAGTAAATAGACATTTACAGGCTCATGAACATAAGTTAGTATGTCTGAGCCCAGAAGACTCTAAAGACTACCTTTTCCAAGGGTGCTTCACTCTGCAGTATCTGCAAGATGCTATCATCCAGCTTTAAAGAGAAACCCAACTTTGAAATGGAAGAACCTTTAAACATAACCAGCAGGGCAGACAGTAAAGAAGCTCTTCATTGGCTGTGACAGATAAAATATACTGTTTCAGAGCAAACCATATCATCTTTCAGGTTGGTTAGAGACTTGTGTGTATTCTATTTGGTTACAAAATTCACCCTATATCTTAACAGTCCACATCTATTTCAGTGAAAATTACTTGGTGCTAGTTGGGACTCAGATTAGATATTCATCTAGATGGAACTTGTAGCTTTTGTTGTGGTCCTCTGCAAAGAGTCAGGGTTTGCAAGTTTCCTGTTATAATGATCAGGAGCTTCTGTCTCACCACATTGCCAGCTTCCAGTTGTCTCTATACAAATAGATGATGTGTTAAATCATGTCATTCTCTCCTGAAGGGCCAACTTATTTTTTTTTTTTAGGCAAGGGCACAGGATACTTCACGAAATAACCCATAGGAACCAGATATTTTCGGAGGGATCCCAGATGCCAGTGGTTCTCAACCTTCCAATAATGTTGTGACACTCTCATACAGTTCCTCATGTTGTAATCACCCCCAAACCATAAAGCTATTTTTGTTGCTGTAATTTTGCTACTGTTATGAGTTGTTATGTAAAGGCTTTTGAAGATAGAGGTTTGCCAAAAAAGTAATGACCCACAAGTTGAGAATCACTGCCATACACCTTCAATATCGTTAAGTGTCCATAGTGTTTTGGGTTTGAAAAAGAACAAGTTTATTTTCTCAGATCTGCATAAATTCATAGGTATATTATTTTATAAATCAATGGAAAGAATTTCCTCTTCATGAAACAATTTATTCCCTCTTTCATCCTGGGAGATTAAATGGACATTCCATGGATGCTGTCATACAGATTTCAACCTGTGGACTCTTTAATGAGAAACAACTATACGGAAGATATTTAACAGAAAAATTTTGGTCATGGCCTAAGGCATAGTTGATTGTAATATTCACGACAGAGAAAACTAGAGTCAATGTTTTTAATCTGTTTAATTGACAAATACTCTCTATATGCTTGAACACGTGAAATTAACTCCAAGCAACAAGTGAAGAAAAGACAGACATTAGTGCTTAATGGTAGATAGAGTTTTCCCCTCAGGCCACCCAGGGCAAAGGTACTCATCTGAGATGTATCATACTTAATCTGAGATGTATCATACTTATGTAGCCTATGCTTTGGACCCATAGTGGTATCCAGTGTGGTTAGTACCTGGTAAATTCTAGCATGCTATTCTGCAGCACACTCCATAACTGCAGCATAAGAATGGGTGTATCGTTTTGCTGGTATGTATGCCTTCCAGTGTTCCCACTAGGAGGTTGTCTCCCTATAAACACAGAGTTGAGGTCAAGGAAATGATAGTCATTTAGCTGCATAATTAGGTATGATTTCACAAAACCAGGAGGAGGTAATCAACAATACAAAATGCAAGATGAAAATACTGATGTGCAGCTTAGGGCTCAGCAAGTAAAGCAGGATCACATGGCTAAAGCAGAGACCCATATTAGAGGTGGAGCTGAACCTAGGACAGAAGTGTTTTAATTTGACTCTCCAGCTGTATCTCTTCAGGCAAGTTCCTAAATTCTCAAACAGTTTGGGAACAAATCACCAGTCTAAACATTCTTAGATTCACTGTCTACTTGATTTCCTTTAAGTTGCTGTCATTTCTCCTCTGGCTCTGAAAGGTGCATGGATGTATGTCTGGATCTCCTTTTGGTGATGCAGGTCAATTCTGTGAATAGTTCTCCATCCTCTGAACCACTCCAGCCTTGTCCAATAAAAAGGCTTTTTTTTTTTTTTTTTTTTTTTTTTTTTTTTTTTTTTTTGCTAAGGTTAAGGACTTCCAGGAGAACATGTTCTCCACCTTAGCTGCCTTGTGGTTTAAAGTAAATCTCTGTGCTTTTTTGCCCTTGTTATGTAAACCCAACATTTTTTTATTATTTTTTTATTTTTTTACACTTTATTCACTTTGTATCCCCCCATAAGCCCCTCCCTCCTCCCCTCCCAACCCCTTCTTCACGCATGCCCCTCCCCAAGTTCACTGATAGGGGAGGTCCTCCTCTCCTTCCTTCTGATCTTAGTCTATCAGATCACATCAGGAGTGGCTGCATTGTCATCTTCTGTGGCCTGGTAAGGCTGCTCTCCCCTCAGGGGGAGGTGATCAAAGAGCAGGCCAACATTGTAGAGTGCAGAAAAGCCCCCATCTTTTCCAAATAAATATTCATTGTCAAGAATGCTGTCCAATTATTGGCTCAAAGATGGTGATTTGAAGTACAAAGCTTAAAGTGGGCCACTTGTCACTAGTTTCTGTTACTCTTTTTTTAATTAATTTTTTTACATTAATTACATTTTATTTGCTTTGTATCCCAGCTCTTGCCCCCTCCCTCATTCATTCCCAATCCCACCTTTCCTCCCTCAGCTCCTCCCATGCCCCTCTCTAAGTCTAGTAATAGGGGAAATCCTCCTCCCCTTCCATCTGACTTATCAGGTCTCATCAGGACTGGCTGCAATATCTTCCTCTGTGGCCTGGCAAGGATACTCCTCCTCACTTAGAAAGACAAATGGGATGAACATTGGAAGGAGAAAACAGGGAACAGGACAGGAGCCTACCACAGAGGGTCTCTGAAAAACAACAGAAAGGAGGATCAATGGAACCAAATAGAAGACCCAGAAATAAACCCACACATCTATGAATACTTGATTTTTGACAAAGAAGCCAAAATCATTCAATGGAAAAAAAAGACAGCATCTTCAACAAATGGTGCTGGTCCAACTGGATGTCTACATGCAGAAAAATGCAAATAGATCCATACTTATCACCCTGCACAAAACTAAAGTCCAAGTGGATCAAAGACCTCAACATAAAACCAGATACTCTAAATCGGTTAGAAGAAAAAGTGGGGAAGAGCCTAGAACTCATTGGCACAGAAGACAACTTCCTGAACAAAATACCAACAGCACAGGCTCTAAGAACAACAATCAATAAATGGGAACTCATGAAAATGAAAAGCTTCTGTAAAGCAAAAGACACTGTCGTCAGAACAAAACGACTGCCTACAGATTGGGAAAAGATCTTCACCAACCCTATATCTGACAGAGGGCTGATAGCCAGCATATATAAAAAACTAGAGAAGTTAAAAAGCAATAAATCAAGTAATCCAATTAAAAAAATGGGGTACGGAGCTAAACAGAAAATTCTCTGTAGAGGAATATAGAAAGGCAGAGAAACACGTAAGGAGATGTTCAACATCCTTAGCCATTAGGGAGATGCAAATCAAAACGACCCTGAGATTTCACCTTACACCCATCAGAATGGCTAAGATGAATAACTCAAGTGACAATACATGCTGGAGAGGTTGTGGAGAAAGGAGAACCCTCCTCCATTGTTGGTGGAAATGTAAACTGGTACAACCACTTTGGAAGTCAATCTGGCCCTTCTCAGACAATTAGAAATAGTGCTTCCTCAAGATTCAGCTATACCACTCCTAGGCATATACCCAAAATTTGCTCAAGTACACAATAAAGACATTTGCTCAACCCTGTTTGTAGCAGCTTTATTTGTAATAGCCAGAACCTGGAAACAACCCAGATGTCCATCAACAGAGGAATGGATACAGAAATTGTAGTATTTTTACACAATGGAATACTACTCAGCAATCAAAAATGATGAAATCATGAAATTTGCAGGCAAATGGTGGGATCTAGAAAAAATCATTCTGAGTGAGGTATCCCAGAAGGAGAAAGACACACATGGTATATACTCACTCATATAGTCCTATCAGATATGATAAACATAATGAAATCTATACACCTAAAGAAGATAAACAGGAAAGAGGACCTGGGGTAAGATGATCAATCCTCACTTAGAAAGACAAATGGGATGTGCATTGGACATAGGAGAAAACAAGTAACATGACAGGAGCCTACCGCAGAGGGCCCTAAAAGACTCTACCTAGCAGTGTATCAAAGCAGATACTAAGACTAATAGCCAAACCTGCAGCAGAGTGCAGGGAATCATATGAAGAAGGGGGAGCTAATATCACGTGGAAAGGATAGGAGCTCCACAAGGACCAAATACATCTGGGCACAGGGGTCTTTTCTGAGACTGACACTCCACCAAGGACCATGTATAGATATAACCTAGAATCTTTGCTCGGATGAAGCCCGTGGTAGCTCAGTAACCAATTGATTTCCCATAGTAAGTGGAACAGGGATTATTTCTGACAAGAACTCAATGGCAGGCTCTTTGACCTCCCCACCCCCAAGGGAGGAGCAGTCCTGTTAGGCCACAGAGGAGGACTTTGCAGCCAATCCTGAAGATACCTGATAAAACAGGGTCAGATGAAAGGGAAGGAGGTCCTCCCCAATCAGTGGACTTGGAAAGGGGCAGGGAGGAGATGACGGAGAAAGGGAGGGTTTGGCAAGGAGTGAGGGAGTAGGATACAGCTGGGATAGAGATTTAATAAAATGTAACTAAAAAAAAAAGTGGAGGGTCAGTCTGTTTTCTCATTCTTCCCATATCTTCCCACTCTTTCCTAATCACACTTCTCAAGCGCCTCCCAAGTAAGGAGTAATAACATTGAAGACATAAACGTAGACAGGTGCAAATTCATCTTTATTTTTCAGAAAGCAGGGTTTCTGGGTAATACAAATTCATCAAGGGGACACGAGCCAGGTTTTTAAGTTGAGATTGTGGTTTTGTTATTGTCATCATTTCAAAACTGGGTCCTCAGCCTCCACTTTCTTAGCCCAGTCGGCAGCAGCGGGCAAGGGTCCAGTCTATGATTGGACACAGGCAGTGGCAAATGTTTTCATTCTGGATATTCCAAGATCCACAGGCAAAGCCACACGCACAGCCAGTAGCAATCATCCCTGCATGGTCGTGTGAGACACAGACATCAGACACCTTGGACTGTAAGAGATGGAAGATCCCTAAATGTCCTTTCTTACAAAGCTCATGAGTAGATCTATTACTATTTAAGTGAAGTTCAATCTTTTGTAAACATTTTTAGTTTCATCCCTCCCTGCTAATTTTCCTCATCTTATTTTAAATACAAGCAGCTTTAAACAAAAAAAAACCCTGTAATACGGGGTGCCCTGGTGTCCATTCTAGTTCCACCACTTCACTCCAGTCCTTAGAATGCTTATCATAGGTCAGTGTCCATTAGCAGCACAGCTTTCACCTCAAAGGGAATAGGCTTATTCTGAGCCCTTTAGGAATGACTGTGGTCCAGGAATAAACACCTCCAGCCTGTATTAATTTAGCAGATTACCAATGGCCACTAACCCTGAAGTAAGAATGCCATCAGATAGCAACTGAAATATATGGCAAAGTTTTCCCTTATTTGCTGTAACCCATCTGCCTGCTGTCCCCACCAGTTTATGTGGTGAATGCTCGATGTTTCTTTCTGGTTATGTGACTATAGCAGTCCATGGAACTACTCCCACAGTAGATCTAGGTTTTACAGGACATAAAGCTATTCAGTGTTTACAGTTCTCTTCAAGCAAACAAAATGCAAAATTTCATAAACCAAAGGAATTGGAAGGTAGAATTTCACTTTTTTCAATTTACAGTAAACTCACCCCTCTTCTGGAACCCTTCCCACAACATAATGGAATAGATTTGGAAAGAAATATAGGCTATATCCATGACATGAGGGACAGGAAGGGCTGGCGTGTGGGGCATGAAGGAAGAAATGACAGGAAGAGCAGGACCCCAGAGTCCCTCAGTAGCATCCTTGGGGAACTGAAAATCAGGATGTCTGAGCACCTGGCACTAGAGCTCAGCTCTGTGGCAGTACAAACCAGAGTTAGGAGAAGGTGCTATTAGGGGATTGAAGAAAAAGGACACAGGGACACCTTGTTCACAAATTCTCCTTGAGGAGTTACTCACCAGCAGGACAGGAGGCCAGTGTGCCTGTAGCCTTGACAGTAGTACAGGAGAGAGCCTTTGGAGAGTCATCTGAGTGAGAGAAAAAAAGGTATATACCCTATGATCTTTCTCCCAATTCCCTTGTAGTCCTCTTCTACATTAGGGTTGTCACAGTTTCTATAAGTAGCCTACTTCATGCTGTATGATTCTTTCTGGTTACATGACTATAGCAGTCCATGGAACCACTTCTACCACAGAGCCACGTTTCATAGGATATAAATCTATTAAAAATTTACAGTTCTCTTCAAGCAGACAAAATGCAAAATTACTTAAACCGAAGGAATTGGAAGGTGTAGAAGGTGATGCTAACACATTGATGGAAAGGACACAGGGACACCTTATTCACCAATTATAAGATCTAGGTATTTTTTTCATTTCTAAAGAAAAAGTAATGGTTGTACTTACCTCATAAACTGTCTGTGAAATTTAATGAAATAATTAGAAGCTAAAATTGTGCCTGTTTCATAATGTATTCATAAATTACAGGCCTTACCCTTTTTCTTCATCCTCATAAAGAATATTGAGTTCTTATCTAAGAGTTCAAAGTGTAGGATGCTGGAGGAAGCCCTGTTCAGGAAGGCAGGGATGAGGTAGATGGAGATCATAGAATGGAATATAAGGGATCTTAGGTTTTACATACAATCAGCATGAGCAAGGATTAGGCTATGATTTCTTCTACTCATCTCATACCTCGATGGCTGTGAAATTCCTCAATTGGTTTCCCCTCAGTAGTCACTAGGACAATCAGCTGGAGAAGGGAGATGAAGATCAGAAGGGAACAAGTTGTAGTCCTCATCCTGTTGGAAGTCAATGTCCTGGGGCTAGAGGAAAGAGGCAGAGAAGATTAGATCACTGAGCTCTGGCATAGATGTGAGAGAAAGGACATATTCTGGAGTAAGGAGGGAACAACAGAAGAAACTGTACTATTACAGTTCCAGCTGTTGAGAAGACAAAAGGATTCCCACAGAGCTGAAGGACTGACCAGAAGCTCAGGAAATGTTCCAGGCCCTGGCCAGATGAGAAGCTTTAATATACTGTGGGATTACTGACCTTGGTACACTTGATAGGGTACAGCCCAATGAAGTAAACACTTTTAGTACATTTTACAGCCCAGATATCTTGTGTAAAAATTTTATGTGAATTGACAGTTGGCCAGAGTATAAGAGGTGAGGTTCAAGAGACTGAGGAAGTAAACCCTTGTCACTTCTCTGGAAAAGCTGAAACTTTCACATCCCCCACTCTGACCAACTGAACTGCCACGTGGCAATCCTGTCCCATGGAGGTGCCTGGAAAGCCTTGCAGAGAGCTCTATAGATGCAGCATCAGGGAATTGCAACACATTCTGGTGCAAGCTTTTTAGTGACAGAGCTACATTCAATCTATGCCTATTCTTGAAACTGAAATACACACACAGAGAGAGAAAGAGAGACATACACAGAGAGAAAGATCACAAAAAGTTTCACACAACACATGTGGCACCAGAATAGGGACAGGAGAGAACCAAAGCTGTTAGGAAAGCATGGGTGCATGTTCCTACAATGGGTGATACCTTTGCCCACATGGTGTGAGAATGCCTCTTGATACATCAGTGTATAAGGGTCTTTCTTTTAAGTGATAAATCATGAAACCAAAGCTGAGTCATCTACCCAGAGGGAAATTTTGGGAGAGGACTCTGTAGAAGAAATCCAAACGGAGCTGTTTTCTCTATGTATTACAGAGCTCCATGCCTGCTCAATGAGTGGGGTCTGCTGTGTGAGTTCAGACATGCTATGAGATAGGCTAGAGATTTAGAATAAATTTTATGCTCCTTGAGAGGAACAAGTAAGAGAAGAGGGTATTGACAAGCTATAGTGAAGTTGCCAAACCTGCTTTGTGTAATAAAAAGTTCCTCTAATGCCAAGATGGCTAGTCAGTGGGAATTTGTTTAAGGGAGAAATTACAACAGGAAAGAAATATGTGGGTATTGTGCTCTGCATTAGCCTCTGGTTTGGGACCTAATTAGATTAAAGAGAGATATTGGCTTGCCCACCTCTTACAGACTGCAAGATGAAAGAGTGAGTACAAGTTATATTTATGCTAAATATCCTTTCCTGGTATTTAAACACCTGAAATTCATAAGAAGAGTTAGATAGGCAAAAAACAGTTAAAGAGGTAAAGAAACAATCAAAGGATTACAGAAGTGATGTTCAATATTTATTTCGCCAGGAAAGATAGGAATATGTTCACTTGGGAGTTGAAACACAGTAAACTGAAGAAAAAAAATTGATTTGTCAGAAACCACAGGACCACAGGACTGGTACAGGGCTTTATTGGCTTTTTAATAAAATTTTTATTTTTTATATTAATTACAGTTTATTTGTTTTGTATCCTAGCTCTAGCCCCTTCCTTTATTCCCTCCCAATCCCACTATCCCTCTCTCATCTCCTCCCATGCCCCTCTCCAAGACCACTGATAGGGGAGGTCCTCCTCCCCTTCCATCTGACCCTAGCTTATCAGGTCTCATCAGAACTGGCTGCATTGTCCTCCTTTGTGGTCTGGCAAAGCTGCTCATCCATCAGGGAGAGGCGGTCAAAGAGCTCGTCCCTGAGTTCATGTCAGAGATAATGCCTGTTCCCCTTACTAGGGAATCCACTTGGATACTGAGCTGCCCTGGACTCCATCTAAGCATGGTCCTTGGTTGTAGCATCATTCTCAGAAAAGACCACTGTGCCCAGATATTTTGGTTCTCTTGCCTTTCTATATTCCTAAAAAAAAGCCAAGGTTTCCTGCAATTGATGGCTGTAGATGACAACCGGAGACCACCTGTCAAATTATGCATTCATTGGCATGCTAATAAGTTGTTTAGATTTTAGTGGGTTCTGAACCCAAAATTACATTAATTTATGACAGTCATCAAAATCACTAGGAACAATAGGTGGGTAGACCTGGGGGTAAAAAACAGTCCAGATGAAAAGAACCAAGCTCGTCGCAGGGGCAGGCAGTAGTCCTACTAGAAAAAAAAAAAATTGTGTACAAAAAGGTGTGTTGGGCAGAGTTCTTTTCTGGGACTGATATTCCAACCAAGGACTGTGCATGGAGATAACTTAAAACCCATGCACAGATGTAGCCCATGGCTGCTCAGTCTCCAAGTGGGTTCCCTAGTAAGGGGAACAGGAACTGTCTCTGACATGATCTCAGTGACTGGCTCTTTGATCACCTCCCCCTGAGGAGGGAGCAGCTTTACCAGGCCACAGAGGAAGATAATGCAGCCAGTCCTGATGAGACTTGATAGGCTAGAGTCAAATGGAAGGGGAGGCAGTATTGGGAGGGAATAAGAGAGGGGGCAATAGCTAGAATACAAAGTAAATAAACTAATATAAAAAATAAAATTTGAAAAAAAATTGTGTTGGAAATAGAACTGGACCCGCTAACCATGATCACCATGGAATAAAGCTGGACCTCAATGACAAAAATAACAAAAGGCCTACACACATACGGAAACTGAACAACTTGCTACTAAATGATAGCTTGGTCAGAGAAGAAATAAAGAAAGAAATTAAAGACTTCCTAGAATTCAATGAAAATAAAGGCACAACATACCCAAACTTGTGGGACACAATGAAAGCAGTGCTAAGAGGAAAGTTCATAGCACTAAGTGCCTTCAAGAAGAAATTTGAAACATCTCATGCAAGCAACTTAATGGCTCACATAAAAGCCCTAGGGAAAAAAAAAAAAGAAGCAGACGCACCAAAGAAGAGTAGATGGCTGGAAATAATCAAACTCAGGGCTGAAATCAATAAATTAGAAACAAAACAATTCAAAGAATCAATGAAACCAAGAGCTGGTTCTTTGAGAAGATCAACAAGATAGACAAACCCTTAGCCAAGCTAACTAAAAGGCAGAGAGAAACTATTCAAATCAACAAAATCAGAAATGAAAGTGGGGACAATAACCACAGACACTGAAGAAATCCAAACAATAATTAGGTCTTACTTCCAAAGTCTATATGCCACAAAATTTGAAAATCTAAATGAAATGGACAATTTTCTTGACTGATTCTACATGCCAAAGCTGAATCAAGATCAGGTCAACCAATTAAATAGTCCTATATCCCCTAAGGAAATAGAAGCTGTCATCCAAAGTCTACCATGCAAAAAAAGCCCAGGGCCAGATGGTTTCAGCGCAGAATTCTACCAGACCTTCAAAGAAGAGCTAACACCAATACTCTTCAAACTATTCCACAAAATAGAAACAGAAGGAACACTACCAAACTCATTCTATGAAGCCAAAGTCACCTTGGTACCTAAACCTCACAAAGACCCAACAAAGAAAGAGAATTTCAGGCCAATCTCCCTCATGAACATTGATGCAAAAATACTCAACAAAATACTTGCAAACTGAATCCAAGAACAAAGGCTGGTTTTTATGCTGTTGTTTTTGTTTGTTTTTCGAGACAACAGCTTCTCTGGCCTCAAGCCCAGAGATCCACCTGCCTCTGCCTCCTAAGTACCTGAATTAAACGTGTGTGCCACCACCACCCAGCCAAAGTCTGGTTTTTGTTTGACATCTTGGTAAGTCAGGGACCCTTCTGGATAGAATGAGTCAATTGTTCCTTACGTTAATCACGATTACCTAGAACTTATTGCGTGTTTTCGGTACATGGTAAAAGTATACAGTAAGCAAGAGCCTTCAACTTCATATCGTTGTTTATCTGAGGGGCAGGATGTCAAATTACTTTCATTAGTGAGGATAGTCCCAGAAAGATTGTACAAGAGCTGATTCTGTGGGACATTTGAAGGGTTAAGATTGGTACCTTTGGGCCTGTGAGATATCACAGTAGTTAAGAGTACTTGCTTCAAGCCTAGAGACCTGAGTCTCTGAAGATTTTTCTTTCTACCTGAAACCCACATGTTAGAAGGGGAAAAAAACAAAACAAACAAAAAAACAAAACAAAAACAAAAAACTAGCAAGTCCGCTGATTCAAACACATGCAGCATGGCACTTGTATATACATCCCCTCCATAGACACAAAATCTGTTTACCAGTATGTTTTGATACAGAGGTGGGCAAGGGATGCACCAGAAACAATTTCTAGCCAGTGTCCCGAGAGGTTCCAGTTGCCTCTGCTCTGGTTATCTGTGTATGTATGTATGTATGTATGTATGTGTGTGTGTGTGCAGGTCTCTTCCTGCCTTTTTCTTCTCTGCAGCTCTCAATTTTCTACTGTCCATCTCCACTAGGCATAAACTGTCAAGTTTGGTAGAATCCCTCCTTATAAGCTTTTTGGTTGTTGTTTCAACCGAAGTAAATATATAATATGATGGAAAAATATTGGTTGTCACCCTCTCGGCTAGCACGACATTGCTTTGAACTCATTCTCTCTTTGCGAAAGTAACAAACACACACTTCCTGCTTCCAAACTGGAAGATGATTGCAAGAGTACAAGACATCGTCTTATGTGAACAGCCCAGGAAACAATCTGAGCTTGCTTTTTGTGTCTTTACTTTTTATATTGGCATATATTTATTGCATATAGTGATGAATTGTGTTATGGCACTTCTATCCAAATACATTATACATTTTGATAAAATCTGTCCCTATTCCCAAAAGTAGAGACAGAGGGTTAAGCCTGATTTTTTTGTTGTTCTGATTGTTTGTTTAATTTTAGAAGCAAAGTACCCAGAAACCTAAAGCAGATTTCTCTTATGGTCTGGTTTAGGTGACTCACCTAGTACAGAGATGGTTAAGAATCAGAATATTTAGCCAAAAAAAGGTGTAAATTTTATTATTGCATTAAATACATATTTATTATTCAAGGCAGGATACATTCCAACCCTGAATGAAACCAAAATTTTGTTAATACACAAAACAAAACATTGGCCACAAAGTTAGCAAATGTGTTAACCTGGTCTACAGTCTGGCTTCTGCTTCTACTGTCACTAACATCTTGTCTTGATCTCCAGCCTCTGTATTTTCTTCCTCTAAGGTACTCTCTACTAACAGATATGTTTCTCATTGACTGACACCTTGGGATCCAAATATCTGTTAAAATAATATCCGTTGCTCTATGGCCATGACTGGGATAAAGGAAGAGGCACAGAAAGTTGGGAAAGAAGCTAATGTGGATTCAGAGTTCAATTGTACACTAATTTGTTCATGCTGGGTATGAAGGAGGAGGCTGCATGTAATATGTAGGAATGCAGGTGGGACCCGAGTGAAGAGAGTGCAGGTCAGAAATGAATTCACAAGTATATTCAGGACCAGAGAATGCAGGATTTTGTCAGTCCTGGTCAAATAGATGGGATATAATTTTTCAAGTAATAGAAGTTGCTAGAACAGTTGTTCTCAGCCTTCCTAAATGCTGTGAGCCTTTAACACAGTTCCTCATGTTGTAGGGACCCCCAACCATAAAATTATTTTCAATTAAGTTGCTATAAATAAGGGATTTGAACTATGATTCCAATATTAGCAGTATACCAGTGAATAGAACATTTATAAAATGCTTTTGAAAAGTAATTAATAAATAGACAGTTGCTATGCAGTGTACAGTGAAGTTTTCATCAAGAACAGACTTAAATACATGGAAAATGTGTGATTCAAATGATTTTCTCCTTGGCTTTCACACATGCCTGCCTTTCTATGGAAATCTGATGGACAATCCAATAGCCTTTAGGTGTGCTTTTGGAGGAAAGTATGTTCAGGAGGTAGCTCTGAGCCCTTATGACTGCTAAAACACTAGATGAGGCCCAGCATTTTCAGTAGTCCATCTCTCCCCTTAAAACATAGAAAACTATAAAACAAAGTTCTCTTTCTTCAGTAAAAGGAGCCCAGAGTATCTATGAATCTATCTACCCTTGGAGATTTCTCTTTTCTTTCAAAAACTCTTAAGTTTTGGCTTTAGCTGCACTAGCTGTAGCAATATAGTATACTTACAAATGTCTTTTTAAGTGGGGTATATAAGGTTTTCTTGCTAAGTAGTTTTTCTAGTCACAGATATAGATCAACATCTACTTGAATTTCAATTTTTTAACTTTTTAAAATTTTATTAATTACAGTTTATTCATTTTGTATCTCAGCGTAGTCCCCTCCTTCAAACCCTCCCTCCCTCTTCTTATCCTGTGCCCCTCCCCCAGTCCAATGATAGGGAAGGTCTTCCTCCCCTTCCATCTGACCCTAACCTATCAGATCTCATCAGGACTGGCTTCTTTGTTTCCTTCTGTGGCCTGGTAAGGCTGCTTCCCCATCAGGTGGAGGTGATCCAAGAGCCAGCCCATGAGTTCATGTCAGAGACAGTCCCTGGTCCTATTATTGGGAAACCCTCTTGGATATTGAGCTGTCTTGGGCTACTTCTGTGCAGGGGTTCTAAGTTATCTCCATGAATGGTTCTTGTTTGGAGTATCTGTCTCATAAAAGACTCCTATGCCCAGAGTTTTTAGTTCTGTTGCTCCCTTTGTGGAGAGCCTTTTCCCTCCAGGTCTTTCAATCTCCCCCTTCTTTCATAAGATTCCCTGCACTCTGCCCAAAGTTTGGCTGTGCATCTCAGCGTATGTTTTGATACCCTGCCAGGTGAAGTCTTTCAGGGTCCCTCTGTGATAGGCTCCTGTCTGGTACCCTGTTTTCTCCCTCTTCTGATGTCCGTCTCATTTGCCTTTCTGAATGAAGATTGAGCATCTTACCCAGGGTCCTCCTTCTTGCTTAGTTTCCTTAGTGTATAGATTTTATCATGATTATCCTATATTATGTCTAATATCCATTTATAAGTGAGTATATACCATGTGTGTCTTTCTGCCATTGTTATTAGCTTTGAGAAATCCATTCGCATTATTAAGTAGACAAGAGAATTTTCTTATTGTAATGATGGTCAATATATTTGAATTCTTCTTGAGTTGTCCATATTTATTATTTAAAATCATTTTTGGTAATCCAAAGTTGTAACTCAATTATAGTTTTATTCAAGACGATGAAGGGAAAAAAATTCAAATCCACAAACTTAAAACACAGTCACTTCCAAGTCCTTGGGTTTCATATTTGCTTAACATTTAAATATTTTTTGTTTAGAATTCTATAATTTTTGTTTTGATTTTCTTTTTTGAAACAGGGTTTCTTTGTGTAGCCCTAGCTGTCCTGGAACTAGATCTGTAGACAAATCTGGCCTCAAATTCAAAGATCTGCTGTCTCACCCTCCCCAGTGCTGGGATTGAAGGTGTGTCCCACTACCACCTGGCTTGCAATTCTCTAATTCTTATATTCAGGGATTCTGTAAACTTTTATACCCAGGAAGATGAAGTATAATAAGATTCAATGACATGTGAGAGATGTGGCTTTATTTTACTGTCCAGAAGAAAGGCCATAGGGAAGGAAGTCATATAGGATAATCATGCTAAAATCTTTACACTAAGGAAGCTAAGCAAGAAGGAGGACCCTTGCTGGGAAATAGTGAGAGCTGTAGAGGACAGGGTCTCCACAAAGAGAGCAACAGAACAAGAAAATTTGAACACAGGGAACTTCCCAGAGACTCATACTCCAACCAAGGACTATGCATAGAGATAACCCAGAACCCCTGCACAGATGTAGCCCAGGGCAGTTCAGAGTCCAATTGGGTTACATAGTAATGTGAAGAGGGACTGCCTCTGACATAATCTGACTGGTCTGCTCTTTGATCACCTCCCCCTGGCGGGGAGCAGCCTTACCAGGCCATAGTAGAGGACAATGCAGCCACTTTTGATGTGAACTGATGGATTAAGATCAGAAAGGAGAGGAGAACCTCCCCTATCAGTGGACTTGGGGAGTGGCATGCATGTAGAGGGAGGAGGGAGGGTGGGATTGGGAAGGGAGGAGGGAGGGGCTTATGGGGAGATGCAGAATGAATAAAGTGTAATTGATGAAAAATTTTAAAAAAAGGGGGGAAAATAATTTAAGAACCTTAAATGACTTTCAAAATTCAAGGAAAACATGGAGTTAGTCAATTTACATGGAGCACGTCTCGCCCCTGGGGGCAATGGTCTCCTGAACCTACTCAGACCTCAGACACCACCACTGCTAGTTCTAGAACTGATGCAGGATGTTCCAACGAGGGGGTTAAGGCTTCTCATAATATTTCCTATAAGCCCACACCTGTTTGTTTATATCCCCCATTTTCATTCATTATTAGCCAGATAGAGCCAAGTAATTGTGGTAATGATACTTACTTTTTGCCCAATGCTGGAATGCTAGTAAATTTAGGTATGCCCTGGTTACTCACATGCCTCACTGCGTGCCTGTGCCCGTTGATGCCCCTCACGCTATGACTCTCTTCAGACAGAAAAGGGATCTTGGAATTACAGCCACCATTGTTACTGCCATCTCATTGGTGGCTGTTGGAGCTACCACCGGGGCATTAGCCATGAGTCATACTGTGCAGACTGCTCAGACCCTGAATAATCTTTTAGCCAATGTAGCTCATGCTTTAGATGTACAAAAAGAAATTAATGCTCAACTAAAAGGAGGCTTGATGGTGTTCAATCAGAGGATTGACCTCGTGCAGGAGCAAATTGATACCCTATGGCAAATCGCTCAACTTAGCTGTCAATGAAAGTATGCTGGACTTTGAGTCACTAGCATAAAACATGAGAATTTTTCCTGTGCTGCAAATCTGTCTAAACAATTGTCTAGCTATATTTTAGGTAATTGGACTGGAGAATTCGATACTATGATGGAGCAGCTGAGAGTGGCCATTGTTACAGAAAATTCTACCAGAGTGGACGCAGGACTAGCCACAGGATTATCATCATGGATTGCTGCAGCCATGAATCATCTGAAGGAATGGGCAGGCATGGGAGCGTTAGCAGGCCTTCTGGTGTTGGTCTCCTTGGTTTGCCTGTGGTATATATGCAAGATTAGAGTCTCACAACAGTGTAATGCAGCCATGACCATTCAGGCCTTTACAGCCATTGAAGCAGGACAGTCTCCCCAAGCATGGTTGGCTACCATAAAAAGCTAAAATGTTACGCTCAGGATGCGAGGCTAAGCACTGCACTCAGGGTCAGCCGCTTTGGACCCAGAGAAGAGCAAGTGTGATTGCATGCGGGTTGATGCCCCAGGTCCCGCCTCTGAGAAAAAGGTATCAGACGGGTCTGATGCTCTTTGGGTGGATGACACCTAAATGAACATCGCTACAAAGTCCCAATTTGTTTCTAATATCAGAGATCAGACCTCTACTCTTGCCTGATGCGTCTAAAACAAAAAGGGGGAACTGCAGAGAGCTGCGTAATGTCGAGCCTTAAAGATGGAGCTGGTTTCTGCCTTCCACCTTCCCGATGGTGAGTGCTCTCTGTCACGAACAACTCCACATTTGGCTAAGGCTGAGGATCTGGCTTGCTTCCATGTATGTGGACCTATCTGCATTGCCCACATGGCATGCTGGGGTTGGCTACCCAGAGGCTATTTAAGCTGTGGGCTGGCTTTTTTCAGGGTAAGATGATTGTTCAAGGTTCCTGAATAAACTGCATTGAAAAAAAAAAGAAGAAGGAGGAGGACCCTGGGTAAGATGCTCAGTATTCATTCAGAAAGGCAAATGAGACAGACATCAGAAGAGGGAGAAAACAGGGAACCAGACAGGAGCCTATCACAGAGGGCCTCTTGATGAATGCTATCTTGGGTACATGAGTAAGAGAGCACATATTGTGCTAAAATGCTAGAAATAAATTACTTTTAATTTAAATTTATTTTTATAATCTATTCACTATACATCCCAATTGTAAGCCCCACCATTAACTCTTTCAGATCAAACTCTCCACCTCTTTCCTTCTATCCTCTTCCCCTAGTCCTCAAAAAGGGGGAGAACTCTTCTTCTACCATCTAACCCCAGCCTATCAAGTTTCATTAGGCCTGCATCCTCCTCCTCTGTGGCCTGATAAGGCCACCCACCAAGGAGAAGTACAAAGAGTGGGCAACAGAGTCCATGCCATAGACAGCCCTTGCTTCCCTTACTGGGGAACCTACATGGAGCCTGAGCTTCTTATGACTACATCTGAACAGGGGTTCTAGGTCCTTTCCATGCATTGTCCTTGGTTGGTCTCTGAAAGCCTCCCAAGCCCAGATTTGTTGTCTCTGTTGGTCTACTTATGGAGCTCATTCCCATCTAGGTCCTTCTATCCCCTCCAATCTTCCCTGTGACTCCCTACACTCTGCCCAAAATTTAGCTGTGAGTCTTAACATCTGTTTCCATCCTCTGCTGGGTGGAGTCTTTTAGATGACATCTATGGTAGGCTCCAATCCTGTTTCCTTCAGCTGCTCCCAGTGTCTATTCTATTTGCACTTCTGAGAATAAGGACCTCTCTAGGGTCCTTATTGTTATTTAGCTTCTTTAGGTCTGTGGATTTAAGTATGGTTATTACATGAATAATATCCACTAATAAGTGAGTACATACCATGAGTGCCCTTTAGTTCTGACCCTTTGCCTGCAAATTTTATAATTTCCTTGTTTTTCATAGCTGAGTGGTATCCCATTGTGTAAATGTACCACGATTTTTGTATTAATTCTTTGGTTGAGGGACATTTAGGTTGTTTGCAAATTTTGGCTATTACAAATAAAGCTGCTATGAACATAGTTGAGCAAATGTCCTTGTATGGAGGAGCATCTTTTGACTATATGCCAAAAACTGTTTAAAGACTAGGAAAAGGTCTTCAACAACCCTACATATAACAAAGGGCTAATATCCAAAATGTATAAAGAACTCAAAAAATTAAACTCTAACAAACCAAATAATCCAGTTAAAATGGGCACAGAACTAAATAGATTTCTCAACAGAGGAATATCAAATGATGGAGAAACATTTAAGAAATATTCAATGTCATTAGTAGTATGGGAAATGCCAATCAGAATTACTCTGAGATTCCATCTTAACACCTATCAGAATGGCTAAGATAAAAACCCAAGTGCCACCACATGCTGGCAAGGATGCATAGAAAGGGAAACACTCCTCCATTGCCAGTGGGAGTACAAACTTTGTACAACCACTTTGTAAATCATTTTGGTGCTTTCTCAGACAATTGGGAATAGTACTACTTGAAGAAATAACTTATTTTCAAGTTCCTGTTGCCTGCTGCACTTTGAAAGTCTTCCTGCACATCCTGCACATCACTTGGTGTTCACTGTCCAACTTGTTGAGCTCCATAAGAGCATTGTATTTGCTTTACTATATTTCATGCCACACAATATATGCAATGCTTTCTGTTAAATAATGAGGAATGGGAGAAGTGGAGGGTCTGTTTTCTCATTCTTCTCATATCTTTCCATTCTTTCCTAACCACACTTCTTTTCTTTTTTCAATGCAGTTTATTCAGGAACCTTGAACAATCATCTGACCCTGGGGAAAGCCAGCCCACAGCTTAAATAGCCTCTGGGTAGCCAACCCCAGCGTGCCATGTGGGCAATGCAGATAGGTTCACATACATGGAAGCAAGCCAGATCCTCAGCCTTAGCCAAATGTGGAGTTGTTCGTGACAGAGAGCACTCACCATCGGGAAGGTGGAAGGCAGAAACCAGCTCCATCTTTAAGGCTCGGCATTACGCAGCTCTCTGCAGTTCCCCCTTTTTGTTTTAGACCCATCAGGCAAGAGTAGAGGTCTGATCTCTGATATTAGAAACAAATTGGGACTTTGTAGCGATGTTCATTTAGGTGTCATCCACCCAAAGAGCATCAGACCTGTCTGATACCTTTTTCTCAGAGGCGGGACCTGGGGCATCAACCCGCATGCAATCAGACATGCTCTTCTCTGGGTCGAAAGCGGCTGACCCTGAGTGCAGTGCTTAGCCTCACATCCTGAGGGTAACATTTTAGCTTTTTATGGTATCCAACCATGCTTGGGGAGACTGTCCTGCTTCAATGGCTGTAAAGGCCTGAATGGTCTTGGCTGCATTACGCTGTTGTGAGACTCTAATCATGCATATATACCACAGGCAAACCAAGGAGACCAACACCAGAAGGCCCGCTAACGCTCCCATGCCTGCCCATTCCTTCAGATGATTCATGGCTGCAGCAATCCATGATGATAATCCTGTGGCTAGTCCTGCGTCCACTCTGGTAGAATTTACCGTGACAATGGCCACTCTCAGCTGCTCCATCATAGTATCGAATTCTCCAGTCCAATTACCTAAAATATAGCTAGACAATTGTTTAGACAGATTTGCAGCACATTCTCATGCTGTATGCTAGTGACTCAAAGTCCAGCATATTTTCATTGACAGCCAAGTTGAGCGATTTGCCATAGGGTATCAACTTGCTCCTGCAAGAGGTCAATCCTCTGATTGAACACCATCAAGCCTCCTTTTAGTTGAGCATTAATTCCTTTTTGTACATCTAAGGCATGAGCTACATTGGCTAAAAGATTATTCAGGGTCTGAGCAGTCTGCACAGTATGACTCATGGCTAATGCCCCGGTGGTATCTCCAACAGCCACCAATGAGATGGCAGTATAACAATGGCGGCTGTAAGTCCAAGATCCCTTTTCTTTCTGAAGAGAGTCATAGCGTGAGGGGCATCAACGGGCACAGGCACCCAGCAAGGCATGCGAGTAACCAGGGCATACCTAAATTCACTAGCATTCCAGCATTGGGCAAAAAAGCAAGTATCATTACCACAATTACTTGGCTCTATCTGGCTAATAATGAATAAAAATGGGGGATATAAACAGGTGTGGGCTTATAGGAAATATTATGAGAAGCCTTAACCCCCTCATTGGAACATCTTGCATCAGTTCTAGAACTAGCAGTGGTGGTGTCTGAGGTCTGAGTAGGTTCAGGAGACCATTGCCCCCAGGGGCGAGACGTGCTCCATGTAAATTGACTAACTCCATATTTTGCTCCACTTTTAAAAGTCATTTAAGGTTCTTAAATTATTTCCCCCCCTTTTTTTTTAATTTTTCCTCAATTACACTTTATTCATTCTGCATCCCCCATAAGCCCCTCCCTCCTCCCCTCCCAATCCCACCCTCCCTCCTCCCTCTACATGCATGCCACTCCCCAAGTCCACTGATAGGGGAGGTTCTCCTCTCCTTTCTGATCTTAGTCCATCAGTTCACATCAAAAGTGGCTGCATTGTCCTCTACTATGGCCTGGTAAGGCTGCTCCCCCCCAGGGGGAGGTGATCAAAGAGCAGGCCAATCAGATTATGTCAGAGGCAGTCCCTCTTCACATTACTATGTAACCCAATTGGACTCTGAACTGCCCTGGGCTACATCTGTGCAGGGGTTCTGGGTTATCTCTATAAATAGTCCTTGCTAACCACACTTCTTAGGTGCCTTACTGAGATGTAATATGAGATATTGAAAATAATTTCTAGCAAGAGATATGGGGATTGAAGACATAAACACAGACAGATGCAAATTTGTTTTTATTTTTCAGAAAGCAGGGTTTCTGGGTAATATGAATTCATCAAGGGAACACGAGCCAGGTTTTTAAGATGAGATTGCAGTTTTGTTATAGTCATCATTTCAAAACTGGGTCCTCAGCCTCCACTTTCTTAGCCCAGTCGGCAGCAGCGGGCAAGGGTCCAGTCTATGATTGGACACAGGCAGTGGCAAATGTTTTCATTCTGGATATTCCAAGATCCACAGGCAAAGCCACACGCACAGCCAGTAGCAGCCATCCCTGCATGTAACGTGAGACACACAGAATCAGACACCTTGGACTGTAAGATAGGAAGATCCCTAAATGTCCTTTTTTAGGAAGTGCATGAGTAAATCATTGTTGCTTTTGTTTTGTTTTGTTTAAATTAGCCAAGAATGTCTACTACTTAAGTGAGGTTAAACCTTTTGTAAAGGCTTTAAATTTCATGTCTCCTGCTCATTTTCCTCATTTTATTTTAAAAGCAAGAGGCTTTTTCAAAGAAGACTGTAATACGGGGTGCCCTGGTGTCCATTCTAGTTCCACCACTTCACTCCAGTCCTTAGAATGCTTATCATAGGTCAGTGTCCATAAGCAGCACAGCTTTCACCTCAAAGAGAATAGGCTTATTCTGAGCCCTTTAGGAATGACTGTGGTCCAGGAATAAACACCTCCAGCCTGTATTAATTTAGCAGATTA
Source organism: Meriones unguiculatus (assembly GCF_030254825.1). Classification (NCBI taxonomy): domain Eukaryota; kingdom Metazoa; phylum Chordata; class Mammalia; order Rodentia; family Muridae; genus Meriones; species Meriones unguiculatus. The sequence goes on along the minus strand of NC_083364.1, from coordinate 51,289,486 downwards.
TTAATGGCCACTAACCCTGAAGTAAGAATGTCATCAGATAGCAACTGAAATATATGGCAAAGTTTTCCTCTTATTTGCTGTAACCCATCTGCCTGCTGTCCCCACCAGTTTATGTGGTGAATGCTCTATGCTTCTTTCTGGTTATGTGACTATAGCAGTCTGTGGATCTACTCCCACAGTAGATCTAAGTTTTACAAGACATAAAGCTATTCAGTGTTTACAGTTCTCTTCAAGCAAACAAAATGCAAAATTACTTAAACAGAAGAAATTGGAAGATGGAATTTAGTAAAAGTTTCAGTTAATAGAAAATTCACTCCTGTCTTAACCCATGCCCACAACATAGGGGAATAGATTAGAAAAGAAGTGAAAGCCATACAAAACACTGGACAATTGAGGGTCAGGAAAGGGAGATTGTAGGGACATGAAGGAAGAAGTGACAGGAAGAGCAGGACCCCAGAGTCCCTCAGTAGCAATCTTGGGGAACTGAAAATCAGAAAGGGATATCTGGAACCTGGGATTATAGCTCAGCTCCGTGGCAGTACAAACCAGAGTTAGGAGAAGATGCTACTAGAGGATTGATGAAAGGACCCAAGGACACCTTGTTCACAAATTCTCCTTGAGAATTTACTCACCAGCAGGACAGGAGGCCAGTGTGCCTGAAGCCTTGACAGTAGTACAGGAGAGACTATTACAGACATCTGAATAAGAGAAAAAAAATGGATATTGCCTATGATCCTTCTCTCAGTTTTCTTGTAGTCCTCATCTGCTCTAGGGTTGTCACAATTTCCATAAGTAATCTACTCCATGTTCAGTACTTCTTACTGATTATGTGATTATTGCCCTTCCACCACAGAGCCAGTTATTTTTATTAATTTAATTTTTTATTAATTACAGTGAATTCACACTGTATCCCATCTGTAGCCAACTCCCTCATCCCCTCCCAATCCCATCCTCCCACTCCCATATCCCATACCCCTCCCCCAGTCTACTGATAGGGGAGGTCCTCCTCTCCTTCTATCTGATCCTAGCCTATCAGGTCTCATCAGGACTGGCTTCATTGTCTTCTTCTGTGACCTGGTAAGGCTGCACCCTCCTCAGTGGGAGGTGATCAAAGAGCAGACCACTAAGTTCATGTCAGAGACAGATAGAGCCAGGTTTTACAGGACATAAATCTATTCAAAATTTGCAGTTCACCTTAAGCAAACAAAGTGTAAAAGTACTTGCACCAAAGGACTTGGAAAGTAGAGAAGGTTGTATTAGGGGAATTTGGGGAAGCACACAGGGACACCTTATTGACAAATTTTAAACTTTAGTTTGTTCATTTGTGAAGAGACAGTAGTTATGGCTTGCGCCATAAACTGTAAAAATTTAAGGAACCAACTAGATGCTTAATATTATGCCAGTTTTATAATGTGTTCCTAAAATACAGGCCCTATCTTTTTCTTCATCCTCATCAAGAACATTAAGTTCTTCCAAAAGGGTAGGATGCTGGGGGAAGTCCTAGTCAGGAAGGCAGGGATGAGGTAGATGGAGATCATAGAATGGAATATAAGGGATCTTAGGTTTTACATACAATCAGCATGAGCAAGGATTAGGCTATGATTTCTTCTACTCATCTCATACCTCGACGGCCGGGAACTCCCTCAATCGGTTTCCCCTCAGTAGTCACTACGACAGTCAGCTGGAGAAGGGATATGAAGATCAGAAGGGAACAAGTTGTAGTCTTCATCCTGTTGAAAGTCAATGTCTTGGGGCTGGAGGGAAGAGGCAGAGAAGATGAGATCAGTGAGCTCTGGCATGGATGTGAGAGAAAGGACATATTCTAGAGAGAGTAGAGAGGGAACGACAGAAGTAACTGTACTCAAACTGTTCCAGGTGTTAAGAATAAGAGAGGCTTCCCACAGAGCTGACTGACTCACCAGAAGCTCAGGAAAGGTTCTAGGGCCTGGCCAGATGCGATGCTTCAAACACTATGGGATTACTGACCTGGGTATTCTTATTATATACTCCGCAATGGAGTAACCACTTTCAGTACCCTTTGACAGATGGATGTCTTGTGTAACAATTTCTTGAGAATTACGAAGATGTGAGGTTCAAAATACTGAGGAAGTAAACCCTTTTCATCTTTCTGGAAAAGCTGAAACTTACAAGATTCACATCCCCAATTTTTATTAGCTGAACTGTCCCCTGGCAAATCTGTCCCATGGAGGTGGAAAGCCTTGCAGAGAGCTCTGTAGATGCAGCATCAGGGAACTGTGACACATTCAGGGTAAGCTTTTCAGTGATGGAGCTGCATTCAAGCCGTCCCACTCCTGAAATTAAAACACAGACACACACATATAAATACACAAAGGTACACAGACAGACAGACAGACACACACACAGCTACACACACAGACACACAGAAAGAGAGAGGGAGAGGGAGGGTTATTGTGTAATCCTACCAAACTAATTGGTTCAACATCTTAGCTTCTGGTAGAATTTTTTTTTTGTTAAAATGAGAGGAAGAGAGAGAGAGACACACAGAGATAGAGAGAGAGATATAGGTCTTTATCATAAAACAGTCTCACACAACACTTGTGGCACCAGAATAGGGCCAAGAGCGAACCAAAGCTGCTAGGAAAGAGTGGGTGCATGTTCCTACAGTGGGTGCTGATACCTCACACCTTTGGTATGAGAATACCTCTTGCTACAGTGTATAAGGGTCTTTGTTTTGGGTGATAAAACATGAAAACAAGTCTGAGTCATCTACCTATTAGGAAATTCTGGGAGAGGATGCCATAGGAGAAATCCAAGAGAGAAAACATGCCTGCTCAATGAGTGGGATCTGCTGTGCGAGTTCAGACATGATATGAGATAGGCTAAAGATATAAACAATTCTTTTTTTCTTCTCAATGCAGTTTATTCAGGAACCTTGAACAATCTTCTGACCCTGGGGAAAGCCAGCCCACAGCTTAAATAGCCTCTGGGTAGCCAACCCAGGCGTGCCACGTGGGCAATGCAGATAGGTCCACATACATGGAAGCAAGCCAGATCCTCAGCCTTAGCCAAATATGGAGTTGTTTGTGACAGAGAGCACTCGCCATCGGGAAGGTGGAAGGCGGAAACCAGCTCCATCTTTAAGGCATAGCATTCTGCAGCTCTCTACAGTTCCCCCTTTTTGTTTTAGACCCATCAGGCAAGAGTAGAGGTCTGATCTCTGATATTAGAAATAAATTGGGACTTTGTACCGATGTTCATTTAGGTGTCATCCACCCAAAGAGCATCAGACCCGTCTGATACCTTTTTCTCAGAGGCGGGACCTGGGGCATCAACCCGCGTGCAATCACACTTGCTCTTCTCTGGGTCCAAAGCGGCTGACCCTGAGTGCAGTGCTTAGCCTCACATCCTGAGGGTAACATTTTAGCTTTTTATGGTAGCCAACCATGCTTGGGGAGACTGTCCTGCTTCAATGGCTGTAAAGGCCTGAATGGTCATGGCTGCATTACGCTGTTGTGAGACTCTAATCTTGCATATATACCACAGGCAAACCAAGGAGACCAACACCAGAAGGCCCGCTAACGCTCCCATGCCTGCCCATTCCTTCAGATGATTCATGGCTGCAGCAATCCATGATGATAATCCTGTGGCTAGTCCTGCGTCCACTCTGGTAGAATTTTCTGTAACAATGGCCACTCTCAGCTGCTCCATCATAGTATCGAATTCTCCAGTCCAATTACCTAAAATATAGCTAGACAATTGTTTAGACAGATTTGTAGCATGGGAAAAATTCTCATATTGTATGCTAGTGACACAAAGTCCAGCATACTTCCATTGACAGCCAAGTTGAGCGATTTGCCATAGGGTATCAATTTGCTCCTGCACGAGGTCAATCCTCTGATTGAACACCATTAAGCCTCCTTTTAGTTGAGCATTAATTCCTTTTTGTACATCTAAAGCATGAGCTACATTGGCTAAAAGATTATTTAGGGTTTGAGCAGTCTGCACAGTATGACTCATGGCTAATGCCCCGGTGGTAGCTCTAACAGCCACCAATGAGATGGCAGTAACAATGGCGGCTGTAATTCCAAGATCCCTTTTCTGTCTGAAGAGAGTCATAGCGTGAGGGGCATCAACGGGCATAGGCACCCAGCGAGGCATGCAAGTAACCAGGGCATACCTAAATTCACTAGCATTCCAGCATTGGGCAAAAAAGCAAGTATCATTACCACAATTACTTGGCTCTATCTGGGTAACAATGAATAAAAATGGGGGATATAAACAAACAGGTGTGGGCTTATAGAAAATATTATGAGAAGCCTTAACCATTTTATGCTCCTTGAGAGCAACAAGTAAGAGAAGAGGTTATTGAGAAGCTGTGGTGATATTGCCAAATCACTGCTATGTGTAATAAAATATATCTATTGCCAGGATGGCTAGTCAGTGGTAATTTCTTTGTGTAAGGGAGAAATTACTACAGGAAAGAAATATATGGCTAATGTGCTCTGCATAGCCTCTGGTTTGGGGATAAATTTGACTAAAGAGAGAATAACACGAGATGTTGGCTTGCCTGCCTCTTACAGCTTGAAGAATGGAAGAGAAAAAGAGTACAAGTTAGATCTGTGCTAAACATTCCTTCCATGTGTCCAAACACTTGAAATTCATAGGAAGATAAGCCAGAAAAAAAACAGACAAACAAACAAACAAAAACAAAAACAACACAAAAAAACTTGTTGTCAGGAACCACAGACTGATACTGTGTTTTAGTGGCTTTTTATAAGTCTCTTGGTGTGATGGTATCTATGTGAAACTGGAGAGACTTTGGCCTAGATCAGCAAATAATTGAGTGTATAAATATGTTGAAACATTCAGGAGATGAGGAAATGAAAAATCAAATGGTAAGTCCTGATATAGTTACAAAAAAACAAAAACAGAACAAAACAAAACAAACAACAATAGAAAATAACCAAATGTGTTAAGATTTGTGTTGAGCTAGAGTCCCTGAGGGGAAAATTGATAAACGGCCGAATGTGGCTTTTTGAAAGGTTTTAAAATCTAACTAAGGATTAAAGGAAAGAATGAAAGTCAAGAGGTTCAGGTTGTTCCTACTGCACCCTTTGAAGAGGAAAGTTATGCCATTGGATGGAAATCATCAAGCTGCTCCTCTGACAGGGTGGCCAAGTTTGACTGCAATTGATCGCTATAGATGGCAACTGAAGACATGCCAAATTATGGATTCATTTGTCCACTATTAAAGTACAAGTTACTTAGATTTTGGTGGGTTCTGAACGCAAAATTACATTTATTCATGACAGTCACCAAAACCACTAAGAGCAATGGGTTGTTAGATCTGGGAATAAATCAGTCCAGGTAAAAAGAACCAAGCTTGTCCTAAGAGTGGGCAGTAAACCCACTACAGAAAGTTATGTATAAAAAGTGTTGGGGATAGAACTTGTACAAAGCTAAACCACGGGCTCTCACTGAAGCTTGGCATGCCAGAGGGACAGACAGTGGAAATGGCCAGAGCTGCAGATCAAGTCACCAGACCTTGAGTGTGGTGCAGCCAGGCACATAGGGTTCTGTTCCCACTTGTTGCTAGGATACACTAATTTGAAATGTCCTCATCAAGGCTTTGGGAGTAGGGAAAATGCTTGGAGATCTCATTGAGTTTCCTCAGTATAAGGATGCCAAACAAGTATATTAAGTAGTGGGATCTTTTTGCACTGTGTTGGATCATGCTAATGCATTTTAAAGAATTTCTTTAGCCACTGGATATCAAGACCAATTTGTATTCACTTGGAATGGTCATCAGGGGACATTGGTGGTCCCCGAGGTTACCTTCACAGTCACATTCTTTACCATGGGATTGTGTCCTGGGTTCTTGCTGTGTCATGCTAACAATCCTCCAAACAATAGAAGAATACTAATTCTTGAGTGTTTTTCAGATTATATAAATTCTAAAACTATCCATGTGCCTATAAGAACAAGGGTAGAAGATGAATGCGCACAAGGTATAGGGGCCAGACACAGCTATAAAAATTTTGGGAGTATTATGGTCCTCTAAGACATGTATGTTACCTAAAAAAGTTATTTTTTAAAACCCAAGATTATAAGTATCCTGTGTCTGTAAATACAAAAGAGCTGCAGGTATAGTTGGGTACATGGGGTATTAGAAGATCTCTACTTGTCCCAAGTAGTCTTTCCTTTCTATAACTTGATATACAACAGGGTGTGGTTTGGGATTGGTGTGAAAAGGTTCAAGAGGCTTTTGAACAAGTTAAGACTCTTTTAGGACATGATGAATATCTGTGTATTCTATTACTCCAGTGGAGAAAACAGTAGTGGGTGGGACACATACATAAGATGATTTGACTTGCCCCATGAGGAAATGGCAGATAGATTATGTAAGGGCTGTGCCTGCTAGCAAGGAATACATATATGGCCTCATGTATGTATGCTTTTTTACAGACCACATATAAACATTTCCATTCAAGTTGAACAACAGGTAAAGCCATAATCAAAGGTCTTATGCAGCTCAGTTTCATGTATAGACTCCACAAAAATTGGAAAGTCATTTCACAAACACTGGTGTACAGAAATTTATTGAGACAACCAAGAAAAACTGTACTCTGACCTGTCATAGAGCCTTTCTTGGGCTGTGTTAACTTTTGAAATATATGGGTTATTAAAGAGATAAAGAGCTTAACTGCAGAAGGCACCCTATATTGGGTAAAATGGCACTTCCATGTATTATTAAATAAGTATCCAGAGGTTATATCTCTGCTTATGAATTGTTGGCCACAAGGGCCATTTAGATCCCACAACTAAAAAAAGGGTATTGCCATTGCTGTTGTTTGCAAGCAAGAACAAGATGGTAGGATCCTATTGCTGAAGACTTTGCAAGCTTTGGTTATAGGCCATCAACAAATAAAGAGTGGGTTGAGATGGAAGCTCTCTTCTTACTGGTGTTGTATGAAGTTGCTATACAGTTTTCTAGGAGAAAATTGTCCTGAACAATCTTAATAGGCTATGGATCTTACTTGCTAGAAAACTGAATACCAGGGAGATTGTTGCTTGAGCAATAGTGGTGCATCTATGGGTTCAATCAATACCACAAGAGAGAGTTCATGTTTTTTATGCCTTTTACTGTAATTCAGGACAAAAATTTGTAGCTTGGGAAACTGTAGGCCCCCAAAAGGAAGGTGTTGCTATTCTTTTATCAAATGGATATGGAATACTGCAGTGGAACTTTTGGTTTCCTTAAAAAAATCAGTTATGTTGTAAAAATATGTTTTTGTTATAATCCCATGTGTGGAATGTAGAAATATTTTTAACTTGTCCACAACTGATAATGGCCTTATGAGAAGGGCATATAATCTTTGTCAGCTGAGAACTGCCTCGTGTGGGAAGCACGTTTTTTGCCAGCTGGAAAACATCCTGATGCAGACTCTGAGAGGATATAAAAAGGATCCTGGATGGAGAGAGGGCTTCAAGACACTCCTAGAGAGAAGTGCACCAGAGAATTTTCAGAAAGGCTGCTATGTGTTAGTTCTCCTGCTGCTATTCACTGCTGCTGTTTGGCGATCAATGTTCGCTGTTTACAATTTGCTGTTTGCTGCTACTGTTTTTGCTTGTTTACTCTTTGGCTGGACTGTTGGAATCCTGTGGAATGCCAGTCTCAACATTAAGACAGATTGGAAATTCCAAGCAACTTAATACATAACATTTCAATTAAGGGTCATTCAAAGTTTCTGGATATGGGCAAATTGTATCTAGTCTTTGTCAGAATGTAACATAAGTGTCCTCTAGTCCAATTCCTAAGGACCTAAGTCTACAAAGGTCTACATCCCTTGTCCCTATTAACTTTCTTTTCCTTGTACCTGAGGTTGGGGATTTGAAGGGAGGTAGAGGGATTTAGAAATCCCAAATGAAGTAGGTTTTAAAAGTTAAAGCCTTATCGTATGTTTATACTACACTATACAGCTAACATCCACTTATAAGTGAGTACATAAGAAGGATCCAAAGGAGGATATATGTCTCTCTAGGAAGGGGAAAGAGAATAAATGGAGATAGTGGTTGAATAGAGGGAATAAAGTAGGAGAGGGAGCACAGAGAAATATGAGGGTGGAATCACACTTCAGAGGAGTGTGGGCGAGAGGACAGAAGGCATGTAGAGAAAAGAGAAACTGAGGGTGTGGGCGTCTCTGTGATGTGCTGGAGACCTAAGTCAGGGTGGGCTCCTGGGAGGATATGACTGGGACTCAAGCAGAGACTCCTAGTAAAAAAGAGGCCATAGAGATTGAAGAGGACTCCCTCTAGCTAGACAAGTCTTCTAGCAGAGAGAGGGGAACACCAACCTACCCACAAAAACTTCAACCCAAAATTTAGCCTACATGATGTACAGGGATAAAGCTAGACAGAGCAGATAGAGGAGAGATTGAATGACTGTCCAACCAATGTCTGGCTGAACCAAAGACCAACCCTATGGGAGAGTGCCAATCCCTAACACTATGAATGATACTCTGCTAAGCTTGCAGACAGGAGCCCATCAAAGTTGTCCTCTGAGAGGCTCTACCCAGAAGTTCCTCAAAACAGGTGCTGAGACTCACAGCCAAACATTGGGTAAGTATTGTGGAAAAGTGGAAGGAAAGAGAAAAGGGCCTGGAGATGACAGGAGTTCCACAAGGAGTCCAACAGAGCCAACTAACCAGGACCCAGGGGGCTTGCTGAGGTTGAAGCATCAACCAAGAACCATGCATGGACTGGACCTAGGTCCCCTACAAAGGTGTAACAGATGGGCAACTTAGGCTTCATGTGGGTCCTCAAGTTAAAGAAGAGGGACTACATCTGACATGGATTCTCTGCCAGATTTTTAATCACTTCCCCCTGGAGGGACTGCCTTGCCAGGAAGAGGACATGCTCAGTCCTGGTGCAACTTGATGAGCTGAGGTGCATAGCAAAGAGGGAGGGCCCTCTTTTCTGAGGAATATGGGGTGGGAAGGAGGGAGTGTAGGACTGGGAGGCAAGAAGGGATGGGATACAACCAGGATGTAAAGTGTAAATATATACACACATATATATAATAAATTATAAAATAAAAAAATCAAAGCCTACAGTATACCTCTCAAACTGTCTTCTAAACATTTGTGCTTATAGAAGAAACTTCTTTTTCAGTGGATGCTTTGTCACAGAAACTTCTATCTCCAGGTGAAGCTCCTAACAACAAGTTATTCATTGATTATTGACTGTTGCTGTAGGAGAGTGGCCCAGCACTTAACTATAAACATTGGCTATAATATCTGAACAAATAAAACTTGGAAGGTTATATATCATGGCACAGTTATCAAATGTGTGAAATGTAATATTCATAAAAGGAGAAATTATAAAACAAATTTTAGTATGTTCTTCACCCAGTCGCTATAAATATGACAAATAACAATAAGTATTAACCATGCCACAGTCTCAACATTATGACAGATTGGAAATTCCAAGCTACTTAATACATAACATTTTAATTAAGAATCATTCAAAGTTTCTGGACATAGGCAAATTGTATCTAGTCCTTGTCACAATGTAACATAAGTGTCCTTTAGTCCAATTCCCAATACAATCCTTCTTCCCTTCTATACCTCCTAAGGTATACCTCCAGCCTTCACCCTCCACTCTTCCACTAGCATCCCAAACTCCCATCAGAATTGGCGTCAGCTTCTGCATGTACTATCCTAGGGTTTCTTTGTGTTTCAGGTGTCATCTGGAATCGACATCAGAATATTAGGACTTTATAGGCCTTTGTCTCTGATCTAAGTGGATGCCATGACTCAAAAGATGACTAACCGGAGACTGAGGTGAACACATGCTTACTCTAAGGCCAGAGGTGAGCATCTTGTAGATCAGAGCTGGGACTAGAAGGAAGGTCTCTCCTTTCCACTGTACTACCCTTCATATGAAGCTGTCTAACTTCTCTGAGGGCAAATGAAACATAAAAAGTAGATTAAGGCATGATAGTTGCCAATTTGTACAAATCTTCTATTTTTAAAATAATTTTTCTTTTAATTTATTTATTTTATTCATTACAGTTTATTCACCTTGTATCCCAGCTGTAGTCCCCTCCCTTACTCCCTCCCAATCCCACCCTTACCCCTTCGTCTCTTCCCATGCCCCTTCCCCAGTCCACTGATAGGGGAGGTCCTCCTCCCCTTCCATCTGACCCTAGCCTATCAGGCCTCATCAGGACTATCTGCACTGTCTTCCTCTGTGGTCTAGTAAGGCTGCCCCCCCACACACACACTTAGTGGGAGGTGATCAAGGAGCCAGCCACTGAGTTCATGTCAGAGACATATGGGTTTTTTTTTACTAGGGATTTCCACTTGGAGACTGAGCTGCCATGGGCTACATCTGTGCAGGGGTTCTAGGTTATCTCCATGCATGGTCCTTGGTTAGAGTATCAGTCTAAGAAAAACAAAAACCCTGTGCCGAGATATTTTGGTTCTCTTGCTCTAACTGTGGAGCTCCTGTCCCCTTCCGGTCTTTCTATCTCCCCCTTCTTTCATAAAATTTCCTGCACTCTGCACAAAGTTTGGCTATGACTTTCAACATCTGTTTTAATACCCTGCTGGGTAGAGCCTTTCAGAAGTCCTCTGTGGTGGGTTTCTGTCCTGTTCCCTGTTTTCTCCCTCTTCTGATGTTCATCCCATTTGCCTTTCTGAATGAGGACTGATCATCTGACCCAGGGGTCCTCCTTCTTGCTTAGCTTCCTTATGTGTACAGATTTCAGTATGTTTATCTTATATGTCTAATATCCACTTATAAATGAGTATATACAATGTGAGTCTTTCTGCTTTTGGAAAGATGGCTCAGTGGTTAAGAGCACTGTCTGTTCTTCCAAAGAACCCAGGTTCAATTCCCAGCACCCACATGATAGCTTACAACTGTCTATAACACCATTTCCAAGGGATCTGACATCTTCACACTAATACAAATAAAATAAAATTAAACAAATTTTTAAAAAAGCTTACAGCCCAGTCCCAGAGAACAGCAGCACATCCTTTATTTGACTGTGACATTGACCATAAACGAAGAAGCTCATGTAATTAAGCTGTACTTTTTTAAACACCATAAAAATGATTTTCATTTTCTGGATGCAGGACTGCTTGAGACCGCAGAGGCTACTTACACTCGGCTTCAAGGATTTTTTTTTCTCCTAAATAAAGTTGTTTCAAAACCATATTATGCTTATGAATATTGACTCTTTTTTTTCTCCTACTAAGTAACTGGTATTTATTATAAAAGTAAGCAAGAATCTTCAGGAGTTAAGGAAAAAACATGTGACAAATCTTCATGTTTTCAAAGTACAACTCCAAACATACTCATCATGGTTGTTTATATAAACTGAAATATTCCTCTGCAGTCAGACTCTATTATCATTATTCTGTCTTTCCCACACCAAACCCAAGTAAAGAGCTGGGCATGAAGCTTTAAGAATACATTATCAAGCAGAATGGCCATCATCTATCAACACTTTCACAAACCTGGGTGTTATGCTCATAGATTAGCATCTTGAAGCCAGCTCTGCTCTGACTTCTGCTTTTCTTTGCTGTACTTCCTCCGTGGAGTTTAGAATTTCAGGTACAGAATTAAAGGACAACTTAAACAATTATTTCCAACCGAATGCCTGGTGCCAACTTCACTAAGACATCAAGTTTTGAACAAGGCTCCATAGTGTGGCAATTCCATTTTCCTGGAAGCTACAGTTTTTGTTCTCTTTTTCAGTTCTCATTTGTCTCACTCTTTTTATCATTACATAATTGGTTATATTTAAACAAATCTAGAAAGTACACAGGTCATTTTGTGGTCACTGTTTGTTGACAGGGAGCCCGACTTCTTTGTGAAGGAGGGCTTGAAAGCCTAGGACTAGGATTGGAGGATTGAGCAATATGTTGTTCAAAAGGTAGAAAAACTGACTGTGAACAATCAATTGAAATAACTCACTACAAGGAAAGCAACAGAACCAAAATATCTGGGCCCAGGGGTCTTTTTCTGAGACTGATACTCCAACCAAGGACCATGCATGGAGATAACCTTGCACCCCTGCACAGACGTAGCCCATGGCAGCTCAGTGTCCAAGAGGGTTCCCCAAGAATAGGAACAAGGATTGTCTCTAACATGAACTTGTGGGCTGGCTCTTTGATCACCTCCACCTGAGCGGATAGCAGCCTTACCAGTCCACAGAGGGGCGACAAAGAAGCCAGTCCTGAGGAGACCTGATAGACTAGGGTCAGATGGAAGGGGAGGAGGACCTCCCCTATCATTGGACTGAGGGAAGAGCATAGGAGAAGAAGAGGGAGGAAGAGTAGGATTGGGAGCGGATGGAGGAGGGGGCTACAGCTGGGATACAAAGTGAATAAACTGTAATTAATTAAAAGAACTGAGATAAAAAGTGAGTAAACTAATAAAAATAAAAAATTAATTAAAAAACAAAAGATAGAAAAACTGAAGGATGAATACAGCACTTGCTTTCGAAAGATTATCCATCTATCTATCTATTTACCTACCTACCTATCTATCTATCATCTTTTTTTTGTTGTTGTTTTTTGTTTTGTTTTTTTAAGTCTCAGGTCTAGTTCCAACCATGCCACTTGGACAACATAAGAAGTTGGGGACTGAGCAGACCCTGGGACAGAGTAAGCATAAAAGAAATGCTGGGACCAAGTAGGAAAGTCTAACATCAATGCAAATTTTGCTGGAGGTCTTGACCTACACAGTATTTAAATAAGTTAAATTAGTTGTCATTTAAGCAGTAAGGTATCTCAAAGGAGGAGCCACAATTTCTCTTAAATATAGCTCTAGCTTGTGTCAAGTTGACAACAAAAACAAAGCAGTAACTAGGAGAGTTGACCCTTGTCAACTTGATATACAAATGTATCATTATTCAACTCTGTTTCTTTATTGTTTATCCCAAAGATTTTATATCATTATTAATGTCACAATGTAAAATAAATAACTTTAAAGCATCTCATGTGTCCTCAGCTCTTGCAAGGGAAGCTGTTCTGTCTGAAGCTCCTCCCCTAGAACTTAACTTACCCTGGAGAAAAAAAGGCCTATTCCACATTTGCATTCTGGTACTTAGTTCCCATCTCTCTCTCTCTCTCTCTCTCTCTCTCTCTCTCTCTCTCTCTCTCTCTCTCTCTCTCTCTCTGTGTGTGTGTGTGTGTGTGTGTGTGTGTGTGTGTGTGTGTTTGAGAGACAGACAGAAACAGTAACATGCAGAGAGACAGACAGACAGAGATAGACAAAGATATGTGTATATGTATATGTGTGTGCACAGTTTCAGATGTGTATATGTTTGTGTGTGTGTGGTAGGGGAGGGCATGTCAACTGCATAACCAGAGAAACTGGCACGGAGTTAGAGTGGAGCTGCAATGTGTCCAAACTCCAAAAATCTCCCTCTATGTTCTGTGCTTGTATGTCCCGCTCATCGTCAGCAACCTCCCCAATTCTCCAGGTAGTCATAAAGCACCTGGAATTCCTCTGAATGCAAATGAAGGATTCCCAGCACCTCATCCCCAGCAATTGATGTGCACCCATCATGGGAATCCCTACCCACTCTCCAAGGTTCATAGAGCATGTGTTCACCCCAAATAAAGACACATACAAGCTGTTTCACTGAATATCAGGTAAGAGCTGCTATTTCACTGGAAGAGCCATGAGAGCTGTAACACTAGAACCCTCAGAAAAGGTACTCCCAGCGTGACTGGAATCCTGCAGACACCACCCATTCAGGCTCCACTTCATTTCTTCCCAGCACAGTCCTGCCACGCCTAATCCCCAAGGGAGGAAGTGGATTGGTGAGCCGTGTGTGTGTGTGTGTGTGTGTGTGTGTGTGTGTGTGTGTGTGTGTGTGTTTGCCTATACATACATGGCCAGGGTGGAAGTCAACTTGAGGGATTGTCCTCAGGTTCTGTGCACCTTGTTCTCTCACTTTGCCTGAACCTTGCCAATTCAGTTACTCTAGCTAGGCAGTAATCCAAGGAATCTCACTGTCTCTGCTCTTCTTAGATGACTAAAACACACTAGCTTGTCTGACTAATTTATGTGAGTTTTAGATAGAAAAAGTGGGTTTTTCATGGTTTCTACTGTCATAATTTAGAAAATGGAAAGAGATGATTATTGTAGTTTTAGTTCAGTTATTTTAATTCCTTTTGAGTTATCAATAACCACACCAATATTTATTACTTAAAATTATGTTGGTAGTCTAATAATTATATTTTCCCATGGAAGCTCAAAATGGGAGCCCCCAAACATTACAAAATACTTGATACCCAGACCCTTGCTCACTATTAAGTCAATATTTTAAATTGTTTTTTGCTTTGGAATTCTGTGACGTTTTAATCGCCCTGTAAAACACACTATATTGATTCACAGTGATGGGTGAGGACAGTGTGGTGTTCTTTTGCCATCTGTGGGATGGGTAACTGGGAAATAAGTCTCCGTACAGCCATCACAGGCAC